>NC_136067.1:1509753623-1512153623 GCF_964261635.1 Lissotriton helveticus | reverse complement strand
GGCGTGCCTTGCAACACGCAAGCCATATTTGGTCGGTGTTTGTTGCATGAACCGTGTAACTGTATGTGCCTACACATTAGTGAATGATCTGGCGTCTCAGTGCATTCCTCTCCATTCAGATAAACTTCTTGATCATCTTTGAAACATCTGTATGTGTATGGAAGCGACCAGACCTCATGAAGAAAAGCACTACCTAAAGGTTCATAACGACCTATTGGTATATATTTTCATACAATTTGAAAACTTATATAAAGCAAAAGGCAGCGTTATTAAACCGTGGATAAGGCATGTTGCCAAAAAACCCGCAATCCTCTGCTGATGATGTCACTGAGCATGTCATGAATGATGTAATATGTGACATCATCAGCAGTGGATTACGGGTAATGGTATCTCTAGTTTACTCCCTTATAGCTGTGTTTCTTTTAACATAAGTGTCTGTTTCCTTTCCTTATACTTACTGTTTTTGGTTCGCTTCCGGTTCGCGTACCGGCGAGCGAACTAGGAAGCGAACTAAGAGAAATAGAGGTTGGCACAATTCCAAATATTGTACCAATTTTTTAATAACGGGGAGGTAGTTCTGAAAAGAACTTTTTTTTTTATTTTTCTGAACATTTTTTTACTGTTTTTGAATTTTTCGGAACAGTTTTATATTTTTTTGGGTTTTTCTTGGAGGGGGCAATGAAAACGATTCATTGTAAAGGGCTCAACAGGAGCAACAAAACAAAAAAAAGAAGTATTTATTATTTTGGGCGTTTCGGACAAACTTGCATATGATAGTCAATAGCTCTGTTGATCAGAGTGATGCTTTTTTCTCCGTAGGAAATGAATCCATCACAAAATGCGCAGATGTGTTTTACATCACCAAATCTCATTTGTATATTTGGCACCATCTCCCTGCCCTCTGGTCCCGTTACTTCCGGTACAACAGATCTTCTGGCCATAATAGGGAGATTATCTAGGTCGTTCCGAAACTGTGCAGCACTGTAGTTGTTAGGATGCCACCTAGTCATATGGCGATGCATTGTGTAGTTTCTGAAACTGTATTTTTTGTCGGTCCCTCTGGACAGTCTATCTTGACATATAAGGCAAGTTACGTATCTTGCATTTACTTTTTTCTGACCTTTGGGAATTTTAAAAAATTGCCAAATGAAGTTTTCTTTCCGGTGAGACGTCTTGGGCTGCTCAGGCAAAAACTGCCTCTCTTCGTGCTCGTCCTCCTGTTCCTCTTCTTCTTCTTCTTCTTGAATTACAACTTGAGCAGGTGGTCCACTCTTCCTTGGATGTGGTGGAGGTGGTGGGGAAGCACCAGCTGAAGCTACTAAAGAAGCCATTGCTCAGTGATCACAAAGGGTCTTTCTCTCACAATGACGAAAGTCAGAGTGAGGAAAGAAGGAGGGATTTTCATCATTTGGGAAAAACAAGAGTTCTCAACCAATCAAAAGTGTTCATTTTAGATTATATGACCTAGTCTTACATCATTAGGAAACCAAAAGTGAAATGAACCAATGAAAAGTGTTATTACCAAGTCACATGACTTGCTGTGTTTACGTTAAGCGCTTTGCAGGGCCTCCCGGTTTGCTTCCAGAAACCTGCGCTTTGCGACTCGCTTCGCGTACCAGTTCGCTAACGTAGCACGTCATATGACGTATCACGCGACAACGTGAAACGTCATGCGGACGGGAGGCGTCACGATGTTGTTTTCTAACGCGGCACTTGCGGTAAAGAAACGTTTACCGGCTCGCGGTCTATTTCGCGGCATCAAGGTCAGCTAACGGGAAGCTTCCCGATTCGCGAAGCGGGAACGAAGAAAAAAAATATTTTTAAAAAAATTATTCATAAACATATAAAATATATTTTTGGATTTAAAGAAGAATACATTTTACAGCTACAGATATTAGCTGTTAAAAAACCAATGAAATTCACAGAAAAAACCATAGGTTATAGACCATATATAGTTAGGAATTAGCATTTACAAAACCTTGAAAATTCACTGAAAAAACCATAGGTTATAGACCATATATAGTTAGGAATTAGCATTTAGAAAACCTTATTTTACTCACACAAAACCATTGAAATTCCATATATAGTTAGTTGCACTAACTATATATCGCGCACCCGCAATCCACTGCTGATGATGTCACATATTACATCATTCATGACATGGTCAGTGACATCACTGATGACATCACTGATGACATCTCAAATTACATCACGGATGACATCACTGATGACAACATCCAGTGACTGTGTGTTTCTGTAAAGTTAAAATATGTCTTACATATTGAAGAATGAGTGGAAGTATAAGTGTCTGGACGAAGGATTTAGTAGGTGCATGACTGAATGTATGAGTGAGTGATTAAATGTGTCTCACTCTTAATTTGTGCATTATTATGTCTGTTGTTCTGTAAACTGCAGCATGTGTTGATCAGTAGCTATATGAGTAACTATATGGGTTATTGATTGATTGCCCAAGTATTTGCATGGGAGACTGAGTGTGTGTGTGGCTGGCTGGGAGGTGTGTGACTCTGTGCAGATCAATGTGTACTTGTATCAATGATTGTATAAGAGACTAAGTATGTGTTAGTATATGGTTGAAAACGTAAGGTGCTCTATGTTTAACTGTATAGATTAGAAAATGGAAGTGTGATTGATTCTTTACAGGACTGACTAGGTGTGTGAGTAACTCCATGGATGAGTGGCAGAGTGTGAGTGTCTGTATAGGTGTATGAGTGCATATGATAGTGTTGTAAAGATGAGTGATTGTATGTATGAATGATTGTATGGGTGAATGAGTGAATGTGTGTGTAGACGTAGGAATCAGTGAGTGCGTATGTAGTAACTAGTATTGGTGTGTCAATGGTTTCAAAAATTATACTCTGTATTTAACACTGGGTGTAACAGAGGTTATATTAAAGTGTGAGGAGATGCATTGTATTGTCACATTAATGATATCATCATTGATGTGACCATTGATGTCAAATGAGATATCATCAGTGATGTCATTTGAGATGTCATCAGTGATGTCATCAGTGATGTCACTGACCATGTCATGAATGATGTAATATGTGACATCATCAGCAGTGGATTGCGGGTGCGCGATATATAGTTAGTGCAACTAACTATATATGGAATTTCAATGGTTTTGTGTGAGTAAAATAAGGTTTTCTAAATGCTAATTCCTAACTATATATGGTCTATAACCTATGGTTTTTTCAGTGAATTTTCAAGGTTTTGTAAATGCTAATTCCTAACTATATATGGTCTATAACCTATGGTTTTTTCTGTGAATATATATATATATATATATATATATACATATATATATATATACATATATATCTATATATATATATTAATTACCTATTGGGGGTCACCAATAGGTAGCTATAGTTAGGACCTACTTTCTGTTTTTTTTGACTGCCCATGTCATTGGTGCCCTTTGATGAATCTTCACAAAATTTTCCCAAAAAAGTGTGCCGTTTATTCTTGTTGTGCAGGAAAAGTTTTGGACTGATCTGTCAAGTGGGGGCTGAGAAAAAGAAGGGGACAAAAAGTGTTTTCGCAAGTGAATTCCCATAGGGATTTTAGACATGACTACAGCCTGAACCGGTGAATGAAATTACACCAGATTTGGTAGATAGGTAGATCTTAGAAAAATAAGTTAAAAGTTAATATGCGGGGTCAGGGGAGAGGTACCCTGACTCCATGGGACTAATGGAGGGGTCTGTGAGGGACCCCTCATGAGCAAGAAATAGTCCCAAAACATTTTTATTTACCACTCAATGATCCCTAGATCCTCCCCGATTCCAGTGGATACAGGTAGATCCACGGATCCAGACCTCAGTTAAAAAAACATGAACTCACTCACGGATTCACACAACTACTCACACACTCACTCACGCACTTACTTACACACCCAAACAACCACTCACAGACTCACTCGCACACCATGCATCCACTAACATGCCCACTCACAGACCCTCAAAACAACTCACACACCCACTCACAGACCCACACAGCTTTCACACACCCACTAAGACACATACTTACACACCCACACAACTACTCAAATCCCCATACAGTCACACACACCCTCACAGACCCTCAAAACCACTCACACAACTACACAGCCACTCACACACCTACTAAAATAGCCACACCCACAACCATTTACAGAACCACACAGCAAGTCACACATGCACTCACACACCCACTTACACACCCACACAACCACTTACACACCCATTCACACACACCACTGTTGTAGGGATGTTATAGTTAGGTTAGGAAATAGCAGCAAAAAACATAGAAATTCACTGGAAAAAAACAAAGGTTACAAGAACATTATAGTTAGGAAATAAAATGTAAAAAAACATAGAAACTCACTAAAAAAACAAAGGATACAGTGAAATTATAGTTAGGTACAGATTTTACACACACAAAACCATAACAAATAGGCAGTTATAGTTAGTAACTATAACTTGTGACATAAGGTAACTATAACTCACGTCCTCGCCATGCACTGCTAATTTCCCAACATATTACATCACTCATGACATCTTTTATGACATCATTGATAATATCACTCCAACATTTGCAGTGAAATTGTTGATGAGCAACTGTGTATGGCATGGCAGGGGCACGAGCTATAGTGATCTTGGAGCACGAGTTAAGTGTACTTGAGATAACCATAACTATAACTGCTTGTTAGAACCGGGGTCTCTAGTTGGCAGGGGTATGCACCCTAGTCCAAGTAGGGACCACCGCTTCCGACCTGGTAGCTTGGCACAGAGCAGCAAAGGCGTAACTTCAGAGGCAATGTGTAAAGTATTTGTGCAACACACATCGGCGATGACACAGTAAAAACACTCACAAAAGGAACACCACACCAGTTTTGTATAAGAATAAGAATTGCTTTATCTAAAAATTATGCGAGAACCAAAAGCAGGTAAATCCAGCTCCAGGCAAGATCAATAATGAAAGGGATTCCAGTTTCCAAGCAAGATCAATAATCAATAAGAATGAATCCAGTTCCCAGGCCTGATTAATAATAAAAAGGATTCCAGTTTCCAAGCAAGATCAATAATCAATAAGAATGAATCCAGTTCCCAGGCCTGCTCAAATCACCAAAAGCTCATGTGTGCCAAGGGCTCCTGCTGGTAATGTCTTTCTCACAGTGTCCTTGGATGGCAAAAGTTCACTTGAGGTAGGTTCTTATGGTCAAAATTCACTGTGGGAAGGTTCTTAGGCCAAAGTTCCCTTGCAGCGTAATAAGTGTGCCTCTCATAGAAATGATGCTCCCAGCGTAGGAAGTGCGGCTGCCCAGGCGCTGCTGGTAATGCTAAAAAATGCCCCAGTGTCAATTACCAAGTAATTATGCCCCCGTAGGCCGGTCAGTGAAGGACGGTTCCCAGCCAAGCACAAAGCTCACACTCCAGGTATCCGGCCAACCAGCACCCCGCCCCCTCGCAGTAGCCTGGTTGCACTGAGGCGTTACCTGGGGTGGTGGTTGCGGGTGCGAGGCTCCTCTCCCCCTGGGGCCTCGGGCTCAGCAGGCGCTGCACGGGTGGGGGTCACGGCCACACAGCGCTCCTTTAGCCCAGCGCTTAACAGTGCCTCCAAGTCCGGGGCAACGACGGAGCCTCCTGCCACACAGCGCTTCGCTTCTCAGCGCTACACAGCGCGCTCCGGTCCCAGTGGCGGTGACCTCAGGGCACAGTTTCAGTAGGCTTGCGCCAGACGCAGAGGCAATCACAGAGCCCTCGGGAGGATCACGGGGCAAGCAGTGCTGAGGGCAGGCACAGCGTTGCAGGGCAAATCTTGAGAGTGTTGTTGCTGTTCCAAAGGGCAGTCTTTAAAACGTTGTGGTCCAAGGACAGATAGTTTCCTTTAGCTTAAAAAGGGTGCAGTCCCAAAAAGGCAATATTTTAAAGGTTGAAGATTCTTTAAAATGTGGTTCAAAGAAAAGTAGTTCCTTTGGGATGTTGTGGAGACACTCTGGTGGTGATGTCACAGTCTCCCATGCAGGGCAGGATCAGCAGACAGTAGGGCAGCTCAGCAGGTTGTGGGGCAGCAGTTCCTTGGAGCAGTCAGCCTCCTTCCCAGTGGCAATCCTCTTGCGCAGCAGTCCTCACTCCAGCAGGGATTCTTCCAGGTCCAGCAGTGTAACAAGAATGTGAGGCCAGGACCCTCCCTTATATATCTTTTTAGTCTAAGGGCTAGAAAGTGGTGGAAGTCTCTGGAAGGGTCTGGGGTGTTCTGGTATGTTTCCTGCCTTCCCTGACCTAGCTGTCACAGTGACGAGAGACAGGCCGTTAAGGCTACAGTGGGCAGCCCGTCACAGCTCATCCCAGGGAAGAAGGTGTGAATCACCACTCCCACCTCCCAACCCAGGCAGGCTATCAGTACGCAGAGGGGAGGGGGGAGTCTGCAGCCTAATCTAAGTGTAGGCAGGAAAACGTCCCCTTTATAAAAGTGGGATCCCTAGCGTAGTAATGCCCAAACCCTATATATCATTGGAAAGGGTTCCCCGCCCGAGTCCAACAAGACCAAACATGATAGACTTATTAGGTCCCTGTCAGAAGTTATTCCATAAGGGAGGTTCCCAATGTTAGCCTATTGGAGGATTAAACCTTACTGTGGTAGCAGTGGCTTGTGGCAGATATGCCAGCCTCACAAGGTTTTAGGGAAGAGCACCTGCACCTCAGCATTGTTAACAGTGGTGAGGCGCCCAGAGTCCGAAGTACAACAAAATATAGGATAAAAATGGGAGGCAAAAAGGGCAAAAATGTAGGGGAGACCACCCTAAGGCTGACAGGTCTAACACATGTCCCCCCCAGCTGAAAGTGGGGAGAACTACCCAACCTCCAGGGAGTTCTCATCACTAAGGCGGAAAAACCGAGAGAGACCGTCAGCATTGGCGTGGTCTACTCCGGGTCTGTGTTCCACCCTGAAGTCCATCCCCTGTAGGGAAATGGACCACCTCAGCAATTTGGGATTCTCGCCTCTCATTTGCATGAGCCATCTGAGGGGCCGGTGGTCAGTCTGGATCAGGAAGTGGGAGCCAAACAAATATGGCCTCAGCTTCTTCACAGCCCAGACCACCGCGAAGGCTTCTCTCTCTATTGCACTCCACCGCTGTTCTTGGGGGAGCAGCCTCCTGGAGATGAAGGCTACTGGTTGGTCCCTTCCCTCCTCATTGAGTTGCGAAAGTACTGCCCCTATGCCATGCTCTGAGGCATCCGTTTGGACAATGAACTCTTTGGAGAAGTCAGGGGCCCTGAGCACAGGAGCGGTGCACATGGCCTGCTTTAGAGAGTCAAAGGCTTTTTGGCAAGCCTCTGTCCAGATCACTTTTCTAGGTTGTTTCTTAGAGGTTAGCTCAGTCAAGGGGGCCACAATAGTGCCATAACCCTTGACAAATCTGCGGTAGTATCCTGTGAGGCCCAGGAACGCCCTGACCTCAGTCTGTGTTTTGGGAGGCTCCCAAGCCAGGATGGTTTCTATCTTGGCCTGTAGGGGCTGCACCTTGCCCGCTCCTACCAAGTGTCCTAGGTAGACTACCGACCCCTGCCCTATCTGGCATTTGCTAGCTTTGATAGTCAGGCCTGCCTGCTGCAGAGCCTGAAGCACTTCCTGGAGGTGACCCAAATGGTCCTCCCAGCTGCTACTGAAGACAGCTATGTCATCCAGGTAGGCAGCAGAGAAGGCCTCTAAACCGGAGAGGACCCGGTTCACCAGCCGCTGGAAGGTGGCAGGAGCATTTTTCAGTCCAAAGGGCATCACCCTAAACTGGTAGTGGCCCTCTGGGGTGGAAAAGGCGGACCTCTCTTTAGCTCCATCTGTTAGGGCGATCTGCCAGTACCCTGACGTGAGGTCAAAGGTACTCAGGTATCGGGCAGCCCCCAGCCTGTGAATGAGCTCATCCGCCCTCGGGATAGGATGAGCGTCAGTCTTGGTCACAGAGTTCAGTCCCCTGTAATCCACACAGAACCTAAGTTCTGGTGTGGTGCCCGGTGGGGCAGCTTTTGGTACCAGAACCACCGGACTGGACCAAGGGCTGTTGGAGGGCTCTATCACCCCCAACTCCAGCATCTTAGTGACCTCACTCTGGATGCTGGCCTTCACCTTATCTGACAACCTGTAAGACTTGGACTTGACAGGGGGGCTGTCTCCTGTGTCCACATCATGGGTACACAGGTGGGTAATCCCAGGGATAAGGGAGAACACTGAGGAGAACTGCCCCAGGACCTGGCGGCAGTCCCTTTGTTGCTCAGGAGTCAAGGATGGGGAGAGGACCACTCCCTCCACCGATCCATCCTCCTCTTTGGAAGCAAAGAGGTCCGGGAGAGGTTCACTTTCCTCTTCCTCGGCCCCATCAGTTACCATCAGTAAGGTAAGCCCAGACCTCTCATGGTGGGGTTTTAGGCAGTTGGCGTGTAGCACCCTGTGGGGCTGCCTGGGGGTCTTAAGGTCCACTAGGTAAGTGGCCTTGCCCTTCTTCTCCAATATCTCATAAGGGCCTGTCCAGCCATCCTGGAGGGCACTAAGCTCTCCAGGCTCCATGACCCACACCTTCTGTCCAGGTTTTAGCTCCACAGGGTGAGAGTTCTGGTCGTACCATTCCTTCATTACCGCCTGGCTGGCCTCTAAGTTGTCAGAAGCTTGTTTCCACAACTTAGCCATTTGGCTACGGAAGGCCAGCATGTAGCTCACTACATCCTGGGGAAGCCTCCTTGGAGTCTTCTCCCACCCATCCTTCACTAAACTGAGAGGTCCCCTAACAGGGTGACCGTACAAGAGCTCGAAGGGGCTGAAACCCACCCCCTTCTGCGGTACCTCCCTGTAGGAAAACAGCAAACAGGGCAAGAGGATGTCCCACTTTTTCCTCAGGCTCTCAGGCAGACTCCTGATCATGCCCCTTAGGGTCTTGTTAAATCTCTCCACGAGACCATTGGTCTGTGGGTGGTAAGGGGTGAAGAACTTATAAGTAACCTCACACTCCTTCCACATGGCTTGCATGTAGGCAGACATAAAATTGGTACCCCTGTCGGACACCACCTCTTTGGGGAAACCCACTCTGGTAAAAATCCCCATCAGGGCCCGTGCCACTGCAGGTGCAGTGATGGTTCTCAGAGGAATAGCCTCTGGGTACCGAGTGGCGTGGTCCACCAGAACCAGGATAAACCTGTGACCAGAAGAAGTCGGTGGATCCATCGGCCCAACAATGTCGATGCCCACCCTCTCAAAGGGGGTGCTAACGACAGGTAGTGGTTCCAGAGGAGCCTTCAGCTTAGCCCCTGTTTTCCCACTAGCTTGGCAGGTCAGACAGGTCCTACAGAATGTATCTGAGGAGATCCTCATCTGCGGCCAATAAAAATGTGGGACAAGCCTAGCAAAGTTCTTGTCTTGGCCCAAGTATCCTGCCAATGGGATCTCATGAGCCAATTCCAAAAGAAAGGCCCTGTAGCACTGGGGGACCACTAAGGCCCTTGATGACCCATGCACAGGAGCCTTGGGCTCACTGTAAAGGAGCCCATCCTCCCAGTAAATATGATACTTCGCGGAGGCATTGCCTGCTGCTTGGGCTTCGGCCTGTCGCCTCATGCCCTCAAGGGTAGGACACTCCTTCTGTGCCCGGCAAAACTCCTCCCTGGTGGGCCCTCCTTCCACCTGCCACCCTGCAGGGGTAGGTAGGTCCCCCAAGGGAACAACGTCCCCCTCCATGGACTCCGGTGCGACCTCCTCAGGTGCCCCATCCATCTCACGGGGGGACTGCCCCGGGGCCGGCTTCCCACGCCCTCGGGCTCCTCCCTTCTTAGCAGCTGGCTGGGCTATTTTTCCAGGCTCCAGCCCTGGCTGACTCCCTTTCCGGGCAGCCATATACCGTGTGGTAGCACAAATCCACTCCGGTAACCCCAGCATCTCCACATGCGCTTTGAGCTCTACCTCCTTCCAGGCAGTATGCTCCTGGTCATTCCCTAACAGACAGTCCACTGGCAGGGCTCACAGCAACTCCTAAAAGGCCTGAAACCCCTCCCCACTCAAATGGATCCTGTGCTATGGGATAGTGACCCCCCCCCCCTGTTGTCAGCCATCACAACTGGATGGACTGCATTGGGAATTATTTGCTCTGGGGACACCAGCTGACTCCTTACCATAGTCATGCTGGCACCTGTGTCCCTCAGGGCCTCCACCCCCCGACCATTGAGGGTGACCCACTGCCTATACTTGGTAGTATTTGAGGGCACATGGACCTTAGGAACCATCTCACTGTCTCCCAGAGACACTAGGACAAGCCCTGCCCCTTCACTCCCATCATCTAGGGACAGCTCCTCCCCAAGCGCTACACTAGCCACCCCGGGGTTTTTACCTCCAGTGGGCTGTGGTGCTCTATTGCGACACTTGGGATCCTCCTTGTAGTGTCCAAATTCCCCACACTCGTAGCACCAGCCAATTCTGGGCTGCTGACCTTTGTCAGGATAAGAGGGCTTCTGGTGGCCAGATTGGGGCTGGGACCCAGACCCTTTCCCTTGTGAATTATTTTGGGGGCCTTTGGAGAA
This sequence comes from Lissotriton helveticus, assembly GCF_964261635.1. NCBI lineage: Eukaryota > Metazoa > Chordata > Amphibia > Caudata > Salamandridae > Lissotriton > Lissotriton helveticus. The sequence continues at coordinate 1,512,143,061 of NC_136067.1, read as the reverse complement.
CTCTTTCTTTTTGTCTCCCCCCTCTTTCTTCTGGTGGGAACCCTGACCACCCCTTTGGGAGTCCCCCCAGAACCCTTGTTGGACACCCTGGTACTGACCCAGGTGTCCGCCTCCTCCGCAAGCTGCCTAGGATTGGTCAACTTGCGGTCAACCAGGTGTTGGCGCAGCTCTGGAAAACATTTCTCTATAAGGTGCTCTCTTAAAAACAAGTTATACAATCCTTCATAGTCATGCACATTGCTGCCCCGCACCCAACCATCTAAAGCTTTACTAGCGTAGTCCAGGAAGTCTACCCAGTTCTGTGTGGGAAGTTTGTGGCTATTCCTAAACCTCTGCCTATACCTCTCAGGGGTAAGACCGAACCTCTTAAGCAATGCGGCTTTCATGACAGAATAGTTAGTCTGGTCTTCTTTCTCTAGGTAAAGGAGGGTGTCCCTAACATCTGGAGGTAGGTACTTATACAAACCACCCCTCCAATAACTCTCTGGGACCCCATGGGCTCTTAAAGATACCTCATAGGCGGCTAACCACTTATCAATATTATCCCCCACCTTAAAACTGGCCATCACATCTTTAGGCATAAAGACCCTGGACTCACGTGAAGCTTCCATAGGTACGCTGCCACCATTCTTGTTGCTGTTGGCCCCTACTGCTAGGGCCCGGATTTCCAGTTCTTTCAGGCTGAGCTCATGGGCAAGTTCTTTTTCCCTCATAGCCAGTCGCTTGTTCTCGCGATCCTGCTCCATGGCCACCTTTCTCTTTCCCGCTCTTTCTCCAGCTTGGCAAGCTCCAACCTGAGCTGTCTCTCCTCCCTCCTGTCCTCCAGGTCCTCTAAGGACAGGCTCTTCATGGGCATACTACTGCCTGCCCTGGAAGGTACCCTTGTACCTGGTAACAAATTACCATTTCCCGCCAAGTGCAGTAGGTCAAGATTTCCTGTGGTGTCATTCTCCGGTCCTTGCCCGTCCCCATCTCCTTCTGGGTGGGCTGTTACCCATGCTCTCAAGGCTTTCTGAAGCTCTGCCTTCTTGGCGCTTCGCTTGAAGGGCACCCCTTTCTCCTCACAGAATTCCTTGAGTTGTGCCACTGTGCAAACTTCCAGATTGGCCAGCTCGAATTCCATATTGCTAGGTAGGGCCTCAGACGTTTGTAGAGAGAACCAAATGGGACTTAGGCGAAAGGACTTTTAAAAAGAGCAGCCAGTCAGGGAGAATTTAAAAAAAATTCAAAAATGCCAATTGGAGAGGGTAGACAAAAATTCAGTAGAGTCAGGTGTAGGGTTGCGGTGTACACTGCGTCGCTGCGTGGTGTTATACAAGCACAAGTCCTATCCCACCGCTCGATCACCAATGTTAGAACCGGGGTCTCTAGTTGGCAGGGGTATGCACCCTAGTCCAAGTAGGGACCACCGCTTCCGACCTGGTAGCTTGGCGCAGAGCAGCAAAGGCGTAACTTCAGAGGCAATGTGTAAAGTATTTGTGCAACACACATCGGCGATGACACAGTAAAAACACTCACAAAAGGAACACCACACCAGTTTTGTATAAGAATAAGAATTGCTTTATCTAAAAATTATGCGAGAACCAAAAGCAGGTAAATCCAGCTCCAGGCAAGATCAATAATGAAAGGGATTCCAGTTTCCAAGCAAGATCAATAATCAATAAGAATGAATCCAGTTCCCAGGCCTGATTAATAATAAAAAGGATTCCAGTTTCCAAGCAAGATCAATAATCAATAAGAATGAATCCAGTTCCCAGGCCTGATCAAATCACCAAAAGCTCATGTGTGCCAAGGGCTCCTGCTGGTAATGTCTTTCTCACAGTGTCCTTGGATGGCAAAAGTTCACTTGAGGTAGGTTCTTATGGTCAAAATTCACTGTGGGAAGGTTCTTAGGCCAAAGTTCCCTTGCAGCGTAATAAGTGTGCCTCTCATAGAAATGATGCTCCCAGCGTAGGTAGTGCGGCTGCCCAGGCGCTGCTGGTAATGCTAAAAAATGCCCCAGTGTCAATTACCAAGTAATTATGCCCCCGTAGGCCGGTCAGTGAAGGACGGTTCCCAGCCAAGCACAAAGCTCACACTCCAGGTACCCGGCCAACCCGCACCCCGCCCCCTCGCAGTAGCCTGGTTGCACTGAGGCGTTACCTGGGGTGGTGGTTGCGGGTGCGAGGCTCCTCTCCCCCTGGGGCCTCGGGCTCAGCAGGCGCTGCACGGGTGGGGGTCACGGCCACACAGCGCTCCTTTAGCCCAGCGCTTAACAGTGCCTCCAAGTCCGGGGCAACGACGGAGTCTCCTGCCACACAGCGCTTCACTTCTCAGCGCTACACAGCACGCTCCGGTCCCAGTGGCGGTGACCTCAGGGCACAGTTTCAGTAGGCTTGCGCCAGAAGCAGAGGCAATCACAGAGCCCTCGGGAGGATCACAGGGCAAGCAGTGCTGAGGGCAGGCACAGCGTTGCAGGGCAAATCTTGAGAGTGTTGTTGCTGTTCCAAAGGGCAGTCTTTAAAACTTTGTGGTCCAAGGACAGGTAGTTTCCTTTAGCTTAAAAATGGTGCAGTCCCAAAAAGGCAATATTTTAAAGGTTGAAGATTCTTTAAAATGTGGTTCAAAGAAAAGTAGTTCCTTTGGGATGTTGTGGAGACACTCTGGTGGTGATGTCGCAGTCTCCCATGCAGGGCAGGATCAGCAGACAGTAGGGCAGCTCAGCAGGTTGTGGGGCAGCAGTTCCTTGGAGCAGTCAGCCTCCTTCCCAGTGGCAATCCTCTTGCGCAGCAGTCCTCACTCCAGCAGGGATTCTTCCAGGTCCAGCAGTGTAACAAGAATGTGAGGCCAGGACCCTCCCTTATATATCTTTTTAGTCTAAGGGCTAGAAAGTGGTGGAAGTCTCTGGAAGGGTCTGGGGTGTTCTGGTATGTTTCCTGCCTTCCCTGACCTAGCTGTCACAGTGACGAGAGACAGGCCGTTAAGGCTACAGTGGGCAGCCCGTCACAGCTCATCCCAGGGAAGAAGGTATGAATCACCAATTCCACCTCCCAACCCAGGCAGGCTATCAGTACGCAGAGGGGAGGGGGGAGTCTGCAGCCTAATCTAAGTGTAGGCAGGAAAAGGTCCCCTTTATAAAAGTGGGATCCCTAGCGTAGTAATGCCCAAACCCTATATATCATTGGAAAGGGTTCCCCGCCCCGAGTCCAACAAGACCAAACATGATAGACTTATTAGGTCCCTGTCAGAAGTTATTCCATAAGGGGAGGTTCCCAATGTTAGCCTATTGGAGGATTAAACCTTACTGTGGTAGCAGTGGCTTGTGGCAGATATGCCAGCCTCACAAGGTTTTAGGGAAGAGCACCTGCACCTCAGCACTGTTTAGCAGTGGTGAGGCGCCCAGAGTCCTAAGTCCAACAAAATATAGGATAAAAATGGGAGTCAAAAAGGGCAAAAATGTACGGGAGACCACCCTAAGGCTGACAGGTCTAACACTGCTGATGACTATCCTGAGGAAAAGTCTGCCACAAACTTCTCTGATGATGTAAATCTACAATTTCAATAGAAAATATGACATTTGAGCTGCATGGAATGTGCTCAAGTGACAATTTACAGTCATAAATCTAAAAATTGCTTCTTGTAAACCTATCAGCTATCCATAAAAGGATAATGTAAATGGTTTGCTTTCTACCGAATTGAGTGCCATGAATGTATACAATTATGCAGTATTAAAGCTGATTTTCTCAGTGTAGGGAATGTGATGATCTAAGACCAGTGTACGGTGAGAGTTTCTGCACATGCACACACGTCAGCTTTTTTGGCATGCACAAAATGGCCCTGACCTTTTCCCACCCTGGAAGTGGTCAGAGATTTGCTCCAGCAAAGGACTCGAGTCACTCCCCTTGCGGGTTGGGAAGAGGAACTTTGGGGCAGATTTAGAAAGGCTTCATGCAATGCACTGAATCAAGAAAAGTTGCTTTGCTGCATTGCTTGAAATGTGGCATATGTACTAAGATATGGCCAACTTTTTCTCCCACCTTGACCTGGGGCACTTGAGACTGATAACACCAACACAGGCACCTTTCACCTTGCTGCAAGGTTGCCATTGTTACAACAAGAAGGATTGTTTTTGTGCAGGAAAGGGTACCTTACTGCACCAAACAACCCCTAAAGGCATTTTCGTTTTTCAATGTGTGTGACGGAATGAATCATAGATAGAAAAGTAAGGAGAAAAAAAGATGTTTCTCCTCATTATGCCTGGGTCTGCGAGGCACTCCATTTTGGCCCAATTCTAGGTGTACCGACCTCAGTAGACCTGGGATTGCATCAAAATCCATGGGTGGATGCATGGGAACGCCCATGCTCCACCCATGGATCGCCTCCCTAACACAAATCGGATTTGTGTGGTTTTGTAAATCATAAATCACATTTTGCATTTTGGCTGTGCCAAAAAAGTGGCGCACCTACCACGCAAATTGTTAGTAAACTTGCCCCTGTATGTCCACAATATTTGTAGCCATGAAGGGAAACAGGATTCTCTATAGGGTGCATTTTTACGTAGTGCATGAAAAAAGAAAGAGTTTGTGCATTTGCACAGTTGGCGGTCTTTCTCCAATGTGGCGTGGCACCTTGCATACAACTCCGAATGCGAGAAATAGCAGACGTTACATCACATTCCCAGTAGTACACCAATTAAGATGCACCTTGCGCAGCTTTACATGTGCATTAATGGGAATGTTTGTGAATTCCTAAGAGTCATGGGCCTCATTTATGAAAAGTGACGCATTGCTGCGTGAAAACAGCGATGCGTCACTTTTCATTGCGCCCTCCTCGCAAGGAGTTACAGATACGTCAGTATTTCTGACGTATCTGTAAGCGCAAAAGTCACGCATTGCTGGAATGTGTCACAAAAGTGACGCAACTCCAGCAATGCGTCCTTTCACATGGGGAAAGCCCCATGTGAAAGGGCTTGCGTCAGTCTTACTCCTGCTGTGAGGCAGGCGCAAGATTTTGACGCAACAGCGTCCTAAAAGTGACGCAGTGAAATCTCATAGATTTCACTGCGTCACTATTACGAGGCTTTTTGCGGGGGAACGCCCCCTCTGCATACATTATACCTGACGCAGGTATAATGTAGAGCAGGGGTTTACAAAGTGACGCATCTTCTTAGATGCGTCACTTTGTAAATGTGGTGCAACAAGGCACATTTTTTACTCCACTGGTGCGTCACTAAAAGTGACGCACCAGCGGCGTAAAAGTGACGCAAGGGATCATAAATGAGGCCCCATATAATTACATCCATTAGTAGGAATACATATAAGGATACAAATGTCTGGCTTTATCTTAGTGAACCCGGTCTTGTTCTTTTAGAAATGTGTTTCATATTGCTAATTTAAAATAAACAGAACCCCGTGTCCAGCCTGCCAGCGTAGCTACATAGTTCCAAATGGACGCTTCTTTTTTTCGCACACTTTAAAGCGCCATTAAAGGGAGGTGATTGACGACAAATCATTTTAATAGAGATTAGCAATACTCAGCTTTTAATGACAAAAGTGATGGGAATATAAAGTTTATGACTAGTGAGTGCCAGCGGATAGGACGCCTCTTCCTCCAACATGTAAAGTGTGTTATTAAACCTGTGAGGAAACTACAAAAGGACATTACCTCCTTAAAAGGGACAACTCGCTGTGCTCCTTGGAGGTTTGCTGCATTTGCAGAGCAGCTGAGAGACTTGATTTTCATTTTATGTTGCAAGGCATTAACATGATGTTCTAACGCTTGTAAATGAATATAGTGTTGCCTAATCTGTCATTTTAATGCCTTATAGATTTTATTTCACTTGGAGTTGTACCAGATTCTCAATAATAATAATCCACTGCTTTGTTGTTCTCTTGCAGAAATTAAATTCCTGTACTGAGTACCATACATAATAAAAGATGTTGCTTGAGGAAACAAAAAATAAATATGATGAATCATAAAAGTTAAAGGGAAATGGAAGCAGGCAAGAATCCACCTGGTTGTCATAGTGCCAGCAACATAATAAAACCACATTTTTCTACAGGTGAAGTGCACAGGTATTGTTTCCAGTGGACTTGATTCAGATGTTTCTGCAAGGATATAAGCCCCTGTTCTTTGTTCTTTGACGACTGGATGACAATAAGAATAATCTGGTTCAATGCAAACGGAGTGGAAGCATAAGAAGTAAGGTTCCGCTGATGATAGCAATGGGAGATTGCTGGTGATAGCGGTAAACCATACCTCATTACAGAAAGGAACTTAGGGGTGTACATGTTCATCTGATTATCGTGCTCCTTAGTTGTGTGTGCAATCGAAGTGTAATGTGTGACATTCATGTGACCACCACGGTGAAAATACCTGCTACACCGTGGTGGAGTGATATTGCTTATAATGGTAATCTCATTTCCCAGTTCTGAATGCAGAAGATCTCTAGGCAATGTAAGCAAATTGGAGTAAATTTGCTAGTTAGGAACCATTATAATTGGGATGAACTTCAAAAAATGTGTCAATAATTCCTTCCAAGGTACCCATACTCAGTTATGCCACTGATATTATTAGCTCTGTCTATGAATACATTATAAATGATCTCTAATTTGTTTACATTCTTACATAATGTGGGGTTTGCTACATTCAACTACAGGAGTGTGTGCTACACATTTACCCAACTACCTTGCTTTGTTGGTGTGTTATGACATGCAATCTGTTCAGCTACAGTCAAACACTACTGGTGAGCCCACAGTTGATAATTTCATACTAGGTTTTAAACAAACTATTTTCCAGTTGTTTAGAGGGCTTAACCTACATGCTTAAGCAAGTCCTGAAATAGTTCCCGATCTTATGTCCATGTTGCTGCTTTTGTGCCCACTGAGAGGGCACCTGGCCTGGCAGTTCAGTCTGGAATGTTCCTTTTGGAGCAGGAACAAGGTTGGTTTTTGCATATGGCTAGTTCCTGCTCGTGATTTCCTGGTGGAAAAAAAATAATTGCATTGTAGTCAAGAGTAAAATATCAGTGGTTTAGAATAATTCAAGCAATACACCCATCACTTTTTTTGCTTTCCTCATTTATTTATTTATTTATTTATTCAACTTGTTAAGCGCAACGTCACCTTGCAGGTATCCTGGCACTGAGTGGCTGAAAGTAGGGTGAGTCGAGCCAGGGGTGCTGTCTAGATCTTAAGGAAACAGGCAGGTTTTAACACATCTTCTAAACGGGAGAAGTTCTCTAATTTGTCTAATTTCCCAGGGAAGTTTGTTCCACAATCTGGCTGCTGCCACTCCAAAGCATCTACCTACTGACCTGACTTTCTCAAAGCTTGGCACCTTCACCAGTCTGGCCGAGGACGAGCGAAGCAGTCTCGATTGAGTGTACCATTCAATTGTTTTTCGCAGGATCAATGGTCCGCCCCCATGAAGGGCTTTAAAAACCAGACAGAGCGATTTGAAGTGCACTCTCTGTCTCACGGGGAGCCAATGGAGTTTGACTAGAGCCACAGTGGCAAAGGACCTTCTAGGCACCAGCTTTGCAGCCGCTGATTGGATCCTTTGTAGCCTATCCAGGAGAAAATTGGGGGAGTCTAGGAGGAGGGCATTACAGTAGTCAAGCCTACTGAGAATTATGCACCTCGCCACTGTGGCACGCGCCTGACAAGGTAAAAGAGGAAACATTTTGCGGAGGGACCTAATGATAGCGAAACAGGTGGCTGTAGTTTTTGTAACCTGGGCTTCCAGGGAAAGCTTGCAGTCAAACATAATACCCAGGTTGCGAGCATTTTTTCTTGGCTGCACAGTGTTAGAAAAACCTGGAGGCCAAAAGTTGTTAGGAAGCAGACGGGGGATATTATTCGCAGTACACACAATCACCTCAGTCTTGCCTGCGTGAATTAAAGGGAATTGGCCCGAAGCCATTGAGCCGTGTCCTGCAGGCAGTCATGGAAGACCTCTACAGACGTTGAACACTCTCCCTCAAAGGAGAGGATCATCTGAGTATCATCGGCGTACTTCACCGTATCTATGTCATAAGATTTTATGACCGGGGTTTTAAGTAAATGTTAAAAAGAATGGGGCTAATTGCCGATCCTTGAGGCACGCCAAACTGCACACTAGAAAAAGCGGATTGAAAAGGGAGGGCGGGATACTGCCTGCTGTCTATCGTGCATGAAGGAGTGAAACCAGTCAGAGAGAAGTCCCTGGGTAAACACTATCGTAGAGATTTACTATCTTTTCATACACTATCAGTCTATGCATTCGTACGTACCTACTTTTGCAGGCCAGTCACTCACGGTACCAGTAAATAGTTAAATTCCACACTAAAATTGAACGTTCACAGTCTTTTAATAAAAATGAGAACTTACACAAAGATAACTTAACATTTCAAAGGATACTCCTTGAGTATATATTATAAAAAACAAATAGTCATAAAAATTCATTAAACATTTTCCTTATAAACATTTAGACATAAAAGAACAAATGGTCATACAAATTCATTAAACATTTTCCTTGTAAACATTTGGACAAATCCAATTTCCATTATCTAACTTAATACATGTAAGACAAAGACATTTTAAAACAAATGTAACAATCAGAGATATAACACAAAACACCCCTGTATCCTATGGCCTTTGAATTCCTTTGCCACAATAGTAACTTGATCCAATGGTCCTCTCTATATATAAAAAAGGTGTAGTCAATAGTATCATATATATATGAATATCTACTGCTCCACGGACCTTGCTTGGATTCTACAAAAAAAACCTAAGTGCGTCGACGCGTTTCGGTGCTGTTGACATTTGATATTGTAGCACCTTCTTCAGGACTGCCGTCTCTTTGGAGTCACCGGCATCAAAGACTATTGCTTAACACCCTCGCTGTAGATATTGGGAGAGAAGCAAGGTATCACTACTATGTAATATTGCGTGATACAGTTATTATTACGGCCAAACTATCACAGTACATTGATGTATTCCTATGACACTATAGTTTCAGGAAACTTATATTCAAATAAATAGCAACATTTTTGTGTGACTCTAACATCTATTATCTGGTCACAGTAACTTGATATATTCCAGTAACACTCTAGATTCAGGAAACTTATATTACAGTTAATGACAGTACTTATGTGTGTCTCTAACATCTATTTCAGGTAATGATCGGATATCTTGGGTCATTATATCCCTCCGATTTTACAGGATATGGGGACCTTCTTCCCCAGAGCTCATGATAGAAGTCAATAATTTTCACACAGTGCATACAACTTCACATAAGAAGAAAATTCAAATATTGTTTGAGTATTTTGTTCCTCCGTTGCTTTTTAGTGTGGAAAATAGACCATGTGTATGACCTTATTTATACGTATTATTGGGTCCTATATGTTATTACCCCAAAACAGGCATGCTCTTACCTATTGGGTGTTATCAAACGGACACCCACTGGTGTTTTCTTCAGTTTATCCCCTCAGTTTGTTACTTCTCACTCAAGGTGGAGTTCTTCCTAGTATAATAACATGATGGCGTAAGGCCCTGTAGGTACCTGTGTATACTGAATCCATTTTCCACCCTCTACTTATGCCCAAAATGTTAGGAATAGTTACCTTTTTATTAGGGTGAATCAAAGGAAATGGGGGCCTTTCCACTTCTCTGTATAACTCCAAGGGGGTGTCATATTAGGTCCTAAAAGATAAACCCAGTAAGAGGATCATGTATAATAAAGATGCCACCTACAGGAGAAAATGCACGTGCATTTATTTTATGGGATTGTATTCCTCCTCACTCTAGTACATCTTATATGTACTAGAGTGAGGAGGAATACAGTATTTATACTGTGGGGCACGTGCATTTATTTTATGGGATTGTATTCCTCCTCACTCTAGTACATCTTATATGTACTAGAGTGAGGAGGAATACAATCCCATAAAATAAATGCACGTGCCCCACAGTATAAATAAAGGAGTAGGGTAGTATTAGGTGAGGGCTTTCGGTAATAACAAATACGGATAAAAGGCACGCTAATAAACACATACACACGTGGGCCGTTATAAAATTAGATTAATCACAAAATGCCCAAAACTTCATGTGACTCGTTAAGTATTTAATACGTGTAACCTCTAGTTTAAACATCAACTTAATAATATAAATAAGCGAAACATGAAGTAAAATCAGAATTGGCCTCCATTTAGCTTTAATCCAAAGTAGATCGTTGATAGGGGAGGGCGAATGAATTAAAATATTGGATAATACACACTAACTAAATAAAAACTCAGGTTCCCAAATATATACTATTTGGAGACGTATTGTTTATCGGAAAAAACACCACTGAAAGATGGCGCCTAAATGAGTAAAGGACCGGTAGGAGAGGGCACATGCGCAGGCATCACCTGTAAACAATTAATATAATTGATGCGGACATAAATACTGCGCGCCCGGCGCGGCGAGAATGAACAGGACGAGGACGAGGCAGAAGCGCCGTTGCAAAATATACGAGGTAAGAAATGGACCAACTAACGTAGACAGAGGGACAGGCTCCCCAGCGTTCGTATAAAGAAGTATAGGCTTCAGCCTTAGATTAAGGTATCCCTGAAAAATAAACACGATTTAGAAAATCAAACGGGAGGGGGAGGTGGCCCTTATAGACACGGAGAGACAGGTCCCAACTAATGGTGACCGAACTTAAAGAAGCACGAGTGGTCCACATACATGAGGCAACGAATAAGAACAAATGTTAAGTGCCAAGACTAAATCCATTAATATAGGGAGTATAACTCCAAGGGGGTGTCATATTAGGTCCTAGAAGATAAACCCAGTAAGAGGATCATGTATAATAAAGATGCCACCTACAGGTGAAAAAAGAGGGGATAGGGCCCCTTGGGTGATAAATGGACCAATGATCTCTATACTAAAAAGTGACAGAATAGAGGAGATGAGAAAGGAAACCCTAATAGAAATAGAAAAGTAGGTGCCCCATTGATAAGGAGGAAGATACATGCTCATATACACTTTGTTTCCCGAACAGAACATATCAAAGTGACTCACGGAACCAAGCTAACATATGCCCGTCCATTGAAAATTATTTTACTCCTTTTAAGGTAAGAGAAAGAAAGACGATGCTAAGTAGTAAGATGGTGAGACCCAGGAACCTCTTGGAGGGGTGAGGGTGGGCTTAGTTTCTCCACCAGACCCTCCTTAATAGAGTTAATTCTTCATTCAAACAGTTACATAGAGAAACCAACAAGAAGAGTGGAAGCGCCCTATAACAACCACAGAGAAGTGGAAAGGCCCCCATTTCCTTTGATTCACCCTAATAAAAAGGTAACTATTCCTAACATTTTGGGCATAAGTAGAGGGTGGAAAATGGATTCAGTATACACAGGTACCTACAGGGCCTTACGCCATCATGTTATTATACTAGGAAGAACTCCACCTTGAGTGAGAAGTAACAAACTGAGGGGATAAACTGAAGAAAACACCAGTGGGTGTCCGTTTGATAACACCCAATAGGTAAGAGCATGCCTGTTTTGGGGTAATAACATATAGGACCCAATAATACGTATAAATAAGGTCATACACATGGTCTATTTTCCACACTAAAAAGCAACGGAGGAACAAAATACTCAAACAATATTTGAATTTTCTTCTTATGTGAAGTTGTATGCACTGTGTGAAAATTATTGACTTCTATCATGAGCTCTGGGGAAGAAGGTCCCCATATCCTGTAAAATCGGAGGGATATAATGACCCAAGATATCCGATCATTACCTGAAATAGATGTTAGAGACACACATAAGTACTGTCATTAACTGTAATATAAGTTTCCTGAATCTAGAGTGTTACTGGAATATATCAAGTTACTGTGACCAGATAATAGATGTTAGAGTCACACAAAAATGTTGCTATTTATTTGAATATAAGTTTCCTGAAACTATAGTGTCATAGGAATACATCAATGTACTGTGATAGTTTGGTCGTAATAATAACTGTATCACGCAATATTACATAGTAGTGATACCTTGCTTCTCTCCCAATATCTACAGCGAGGGTGTTAAGCAATAGTCTTTGATGCCGGTGACCCCAAAGAGACGGCAGTCCTGAAGAAGGTGCTACAATATCAAATGTCAACAGCACCGAAACGCGTCGACGCACTTAGGTTTTTTTTGTAGAATCCAAGCAAGGTCCGTGGCGCAGTAGATATTCATATATATATGATACTATTGACTACACCTTTTTTATATATAGAGAGGACCATTGGATCAAGTTACTATTGTGGCAAAGGAATTCAAAGGCCATAGGATACAGGGGTGTTTTGTGTTATATCTCTGATTGTTACATTTGTTTTAAAATGTCTTTGTCTTACATGTATTAAGTTAGATAATGGAAATTGGATTTGTCCAAATGTTTACAAGGAAAATGTTTAATGAATTTGTATGACCATTTGTTCTTTTATGTCTAAATGTTTATAAGGAAAATGTTTAATGAATTTTTATGACTATTTGTTTTTTATAATATATACTCAAGGAGTATCCTTTGAAATGTTAAGTTATCTTTGTGTAAGTTCTCATTTTGATTAAAAGACTGAGGACGTTCAATTTTAGTGTGGAATTTAACTATTTACTGGTACCGTGAGTGACTGGCCTGCAAAAGTAGGTACGTACGAATGCATAGACTGATAGTGTATGAAAAGATAATAAATCTCTACGATAGTGTTTACCCAGGGACTTCTCTCTGACTGGTGTCACTGTACCCTGTTCCCTGGTGATAGTGGGGTACTCTCTCTCTTGATATCATGAAGGAGTGAAACCAGCGCAAAGCACACCCTCTCACTCCAGCCTCGGTAAGTCTCTCCAGCAGAGTCCCATGATTTACCGTATCAAAGGCGGCAGACAGGTCAAGCAGAATCAGTGCAACTGCCTGACCCCTGTCTGTTCGCCTTCGAAGCTCATCCATGACGGTCACCAGAGCCGTCTCCGTCCCATGTGCCGGCCGGAAGCCGAACTGGACCTCTTCCAGCCAGTTGTGTTGTTCAAGGTGCTCGGAGAGTGCAATGGCAAAAGCACGGCCCACAATTTTAGATGGGAAGAGCAGAAGGGAGATAGGCCTATAATTTTTCGAACATTCCGGATCTAATGACGGCTTCTTTAATAGTGGGGACACTAACGCTTGTTTCTATTGACTGGTCACTATTTCACTCACCAGCGACTGATTGCAGATCAGCTGAAGGGTAGGGAGGAGATCCTCTTCATACTCCTTCCAGATCTTATGTGGCACTGGATCCAAGGTGGAGCCGGATGTAATGCCATGTGCCATGCGATTAAAATCCTCAGTTGAGAGTGGTCTAAACTCAGATAGAATTTCAGAGTCTTGCCACCCTAGGCCATTATCCGTACCCTTCAACTCCTCCCCAGTAGGGACTCCTGGGTGCTTGGCCTTAAGTCCGGGATTCCCGGCGGCCGGCTGATCACCCCCAAGCTCATTAATAATCAGTTGGATCTTTTCTTGGAAGAAAGTAGCCAACTTTTTGCAGAGGTCTTGAGAGGGGACTATCTCATTATTAGAACAGTCAGGGCTGATAAGACTGTTCAAGATATTAAAAATACTCCTAGCGCTATTTGATGCATTGCAAATGATGGAGGTGAAGTAATCAGCTTTAGTCTTTTTTATCGCAAGTTTATACTCCTCAATTTTATGTCTCCACAGCATCTTATCTGTCTCCATATAGCCATGCCTCCATCTCCTCTCTGCCTGTTTACATCCAAGTTTCAAGTCTTTCAACAAGGCATTAAACCATGGGGCAGACGCTTTCCCTTTACCTCTGTGCTTTTTAAGTGGGGCGCAGGTGTCCAGGGTTGAAGTAATCTTAAGACACAGTGAGGCATAATTCTCCTCAACAGTATTATCGGGAGAGAAACTTTCCATGATTTTAAACACAGGTCCGTCACTCCTCATATGTGAGAGCGCCTTCCAATTTCTGCTAATATATTCCGTCATAGGGCGCCGGACTTGGGTTTGAGAAAACTTAACTTTAACACAGAATTTTACCAGGAAATGATCCGTCCAGTCCATAGGAAGGACCCCACCCATCTGAAGAAGGCGTGGTTCGGAGATCACTAGATCAAGAAGATGACCGGCTTTGTGTGTAGCCTTAGAGACCTGCTGGTAGAGACCAAGACCTTCACAAGAATGAAGCAGATTGAAAAGACCAGGGTCAAGAGAGCCATTAAACCACAGGTTAAAGTCCCCCAGGATGATCAATTTATGGTGGGTGGCCGCCAGGTTGATGAAGGAGTCAAGCAATTGATATTGCTGTAGGACACTAAAGGCCCCAGGAGTCCTATAGCATACAATCCCAGTGCAGACCAGACCCATTTCATTTTTTATGGTCACACCAAGTTATTCTAGACCTGTAATCACATCAATATTAAAATTTACAATCTTCCAGGAGTCTCTGTAAATGACTCCAACTCCGCCCCCCCTTCTATGAGACCTGGGTAGATGAAGGATCTTGTACCCCGGTGGGCATGCCCACCCCAAATCGACCTCACAGTCTGGGCTAGTCCATGTTTCGGTCATAAATAATACATCAAGCTCGTGAAGTTGTATGAGCGGCTGAATTTCTACTTTATGTTTAGGGAGTGACCTCACATTGAGGAGTCCGCACAACAGCAACCCTTTGTTAAGGAAATCTCCGAGAGGAGTTGCCGAGACTGAAAGATCAAGGGTACCTTTGTCAGCGTAAGAGTCACCAATTTGAAGGAGGCGCTCCCTGGAGTATTTAAAAGGGCCCGGATCCACCGTGGAGGCACCACTGGAGGGCAAACGGGCAGCATGGCTGGCACTGACGACTACCTTAGCGTGTACGAGCACAGACGGGCTCGCCGTCAGCGCGCCGCCGGCGCGCCCGCTGCACGCGTCCGTTGAGTGCTCGCATCCATCCCTAGTTAAGTAACCCTGAGCGAGCGAGTGGCTGCAAGTGACTACAACCACTAGAGCGTCGCCCCCACCACCACCAAGATGGCGGGTCCGCTCGCAGGGACGGACCCCACCGATCTGTGAATTCAGTGGCAGAGACAGCGCCCCTGCACCTCAGCAGTGCAGGATATCACTAATAGCTCTCAAGGTAAATTTTAAAACATACAAATAACACTCTGTAGAAAATAATGATTTTAAAATCGGGCAGTAAAAGAGCATGTGGCTGCACTGGCAGGTACCTGCAAGGCACACACACTACCTTAAGCCGCTATGTAGTGATGCCCTATTTGTGATAGGCATGCCCAGATGTGGTTCCTATGCTTACCGTGCAATATAATCAGATTGTACCCTACTGATGAGGCCTAAATGGGCCAAAACCGGTCTAGGGCTGATTGTGTTCCTGCTCAAGGGATCTGGCCTGGCAATTTGTGCGGGACAATTCCTATTTGAGCACGATTAAGACTTATTTGCATGTGACTGGTTCCTGGTTGAGGTAGCATGATGAGCAAAAACAGTGAACTGGATTACTGCCCAGAGTGATTTTCTGGGCTGAGAAATCACACAATCCACTCATCACTTTCTGCAAACCACATCAGGGAGAACAAACTATTAATTATCCCACGAAGTAATAACTGATCGTAAACTATAGGTGCATTATATATTCACTGACCTCTTTAGTTTGTTTCACGTTCTTTCATTCAATCTCATTGCAAATAAGTAGCAGATTTTTTCACAATTAAGTCCCAAAGCTCGCCATACATGCATAAAAATAGCAATTATTACTAGATGTTAATAGTCTTGTGACCAGGGAGAAAAACTAGATGATTTGTTAAATCTACTGTATAATTTATAATGAAAAATAAGCAGTAAATGCAGACTGATTACTTTATTCTCTTTATCAATAACCATGCAAGCAATAGATCTGCATATTAAATAATCGCACAACAATGCACGTAACATGTAAGAATTTTTCTTTGCTGTTGTAATGACACAGGCGATCTTTTAAACATTAATTACAATGGGCACACTTAATTTGCCATGACCAGAGAAACATTCACACAGTTCTCTATTTTAGATAATTCTTTGCCAAAGAGCAGGTACAACATATATGTATGGATTGCAGAGAATCATCAGTTTAATATTTTTGGCAATTTTTCTCTCAGTGTTTGGACTTATAAATAAAACAGTCCCTCATGCATTGAAATTACAGCACTCCATAGCTGGTGGACTGGTTCAACACAGAGCCAGCAGCAGTACAACCAGAGAGCAGGACAGTGAGAGAGTAATTATTCCTATGCACTGATCTAAGATGGGTTTGGTAATGCCTCAAGTAAGCCATTGAAGGGGCTAACCCGAAACTTACATTATGCATATTATAAGCAATACTGCTTGTGAACCCGGATGTAAAAGTACAGCATTAAAATAGCTTAAAAAAATAAATGTCCAAGAGAGGACAGTAACCGATTATAAAATGGACAATAGATTTGCAGTTTTCATAGAGGTAAATGGGGCGCAACTTCTCCAAGAGGAGTGCGGTCTTACTCTGTTCTTTGAGTTTCAGGCATCTTTCAGCCCATCGATAAAAATAAAAATGAAATCTCATCCCTATTAATAGATTCAGCCGTTCTGAACTCCACATCAAGCTCGACTCTCAAATATGTAGTCAAGCAGTCCCTGAGACCTAGGCCCGGGATTATTGATTGATAGGTCACAAGTAGGAGGGTGAGCAGCTTGCAGGCAAACACTCCGGCAGGAAGCTCTTGATCAATCCCACAAATAGGCACAGCGACTTTACAATGGCTAGGGGAGATTGCCCCGATAAAGCACACATGGCCAGAGGGGGTGTGTGCACTCCTAAAAACACCCTAAAAGGTTAGATGCCACATGAATTAGGAGCACATAGCCAATCAGGACCTAGCACATGCAGTGATCACACGCTCCCCATGCTGGACATCTAGACATGTTATCTACTGGCCACACTGTGTCCATGCAAGGTCGATGCCCACCTTAGTAACCATTAGACCATTAATTTATGACTCCAAAGGCAGCAACCAACATTCCTCACCATATATGGTACTCCAAAACCTTTTATAACCTGTAGTGTTTTTTATAAAAGAAGGACATATACTGATTGTAAATTGAGACAGTCCTCAAAACTTGTGCCTGTAACTGTTCTCTCAGCCGTATTGTTTAATAAATGAAACTGTTCCTGTTTTGACTAATGTCTCTCGTTTTCTGTTTTTTAAAGGATTTCTTACTCAAGCAGCGTATTCTGTAAATACATATGAGGTGAAGGAAATACCTCTGCGAGAAAGTACCCTTTTTGCATGGTCACTGTAAAACATTGGGTTATTAGTTAAGGGGGTAGATACCCACCTTAAGTAACAACAACAATCCTTATCAGGATTAACCACTGAGCTCACTAAATTAACCTGAACTCAGTGCCCCTGGTAAGTGTCTCACATAGATGACATGTGTAACTTAGAGGTGATGTTTAAAGTATTAATGCAGTACGAAACAGTAATAAAGTCAAAACAAAAAGTTTTAAATCCGAATCAAATCATAGAGTACATTTTAAGAAATCAAATGATAAATATCCAGTAAGAGGAACTGGTGATATACATTTTTGAGGTTTCGGGTAAAAATAGAACCAAGAAGTGTTAAGAGCCAACCGAGGAAGAACAGAGCTCTAGGTGCGATTTCAGGCTGACTGCCTAGGAGCACGGATTAGATATAAGGACCAGGTTTGACAGGTTGGCGGATTAACCTTGGGACTTAGTCTAAAAAATGAAAGTTCAAAGACTTCAGCGGGGCAAGGCAGAAGGCTGTAACCCAGGAGGGTTCCTTAGGTTGGATAGTCATTGGATGCGCTCCCACTGCAGATGTTGGTTTTTGGCAGAAAAGGTCTGTGGAGGAGAAATTGGTATTTTCCGGCCAGGCTGACTGGCTAATTTTGGTGCCTTCGATGGGCCAAAATGTGTTCGTTCACATGTAATCACTTTTTGGGAGCAGTAGGACAAGGCTGCAGGCTGTGGCTGAAGAGGGCTCCATTTGGCCAAAAACCAACTCAGCGAGGTCCCTTAGAAGAGGATTTTTTGTCATCAACATGCTCTGTGCAGGGGGAATCTGAATCTTCAGCCCAGCAGCAATACCACTTAGTCAGATTGGAGACCCCCAATACTCAGAAGGTACTTGGAGCCAAAAATATTTTAAGTCTGAGGTTTTCAGGGATGGTAGGAGAAGTCCAGTTAGACATGCAAGGTTTCTAGGACCTGTAAGAACAGCACTTGGGGGTCAAGATTTACACCTACAGAGGCAACTGCAGGGTCCAGGAAGGCCCGATTGGAACTGCTCTGCTGGAAATCTTCACAAAAGACTTCTTGTAGCTTGTGTCCTTATAGCTTGAAAAGGAGGCCAACCTTATGATCCATGGAGCCCAAATCTTTGTACTGGTACGAATGGAACAGGTCTAGTCCAGAGGGCTCCTCTGATTTCAGACAGGAGGTTGAGCCCTCCTCCGATCCCCCCACTTCCAGTGGTGGTCTCATGAGTGTATTAAGGATGCCACATTTTGGCTGGTACTAGCTTGTGGGTAGAGGGGACTCCATGCTCCTCCCTAATCATGGATTACCCTAACTACTGTTGCTTCATTTTCTGTGTGCACTACTGCAAGAACCACTCAGTGCCCCTCTCTGCCAAGATGGTAAAACTCTTCTCTCATTTCACAGACCCTGTGTACCCACCCTAGAAGTGTGCCAGGGAAATGAACAGCAGCTCCTGTGGGGTTACTTCAGACTAGTTCAGGGGGCAGCTCCTGACCCACTGGGATTGGTGTCAATTTGAAGTAAATTAAGTTCCTGAGCACTGCCCAAATGGTCATTCCACCAGAGGAACAATAATACCTCCCTATATCCAGGCTTTGTCTCTGCTCAAGGAGCAGTTTTCACATCTCCTTTAGGGCTTGATCACTCAGAGGGCTGCAAGTGGTGGCTAATGCAAATTAGTCCCCAGAAACATTAAGCAGGGAAAGTAACTTTTTCTTAATCTTTATTGAAATAATTGATCTATGGTTTCAGTTGTTTACTAGCCATTGAATAATACATCCCAGTGTTTGCCTATTGAACAGCCAGACTTGCTACACTGAAAATAGCTTTTAGGTGTTAGTCGTTGTGAGGACATGTTTGACATTGCATTTCTAAGTGCCCTACTTTTACATACCATGAATCTTGCCTTATGGGCTGTAAGAGCTACTTAGGGGTGACCTATTAATATTTCAAAGGAAGGTTTAGACCTGTCAAAAAGGTTTATGTTTGCACTGCCACTGTAGTGGATGGAACAATAGATGCCAATCCTCTAGTTAAAGACATTGCCTAAAAGTGGCAAAAGGCTTTGCCACATTTCCAGCAGAGTGCTGATTGCATTTGAGCTTATCCTATGTTTCAATATACTGCAAAAAATCCGAAATTTGAGGTGACCCCATTTAGAGTCTGGGTGCTGTTGAGGGGCTCCATGTAAAACACCTCCTATTCACCTAAAATATAGGAATTAACTGGAGTTCTCTTACTTATTTTTTACCTCATTTATGTGGCCATATAAGGCTTATAGGGCATTGTTTCCACTTATATTGTATTCCTCAGTATATACTTCTATACTTGTATTAAAATTGATATTTTGACTGACAGTGTAACTGTTGTTGATATATTTGTAATTTATATAAATGTTGTTCAATACCAATGTTGTTGCATTTCATTTTTTGTCAACATTCAGTGGTACAATCATTGACTTATTCCTCACCCTACTAGTACCCAGTTGCTGTTACCAGCTCCAAACGCTACAAGCACCCAAGGATGTTTTCAAGCCTTGAGACACATTAATGGTGTATAGCTTGAGTCCAATGTCATATCCTCTCTGATCGATTGGGCACTTTCGGTCCGTTTAGGGATGGACTGCTTGGCCAACCTCGGCTGTTGTTTCGAGCAAAGAGCTTCCACCCCGCATGGACCGTCCGACTCGAGGGCCTGCCGCCTGGCGGGAGGCCCCTTTCAACCCAGCAGAGCGAAGGCCGAGTGGCCCCGGCAGCTCGTGCCCCCCAGTGGTCCGACCCGAGCAGGAGGGGTCGGGTGGCGCCAGGCCCTCGGATGCCGCTGCCCAGCAGGTCTGTAGGCCCTGCGCGCCACACCGTCACCCCTCTCTGCCCAGTACGTTTTCCACAGCAGCTCCGAACGACCGTTCCGAGGGGTGCCGCCGCCGCCAGGCTCTGGCACCCCTGCGTCTTGCTCAGGCTGCGCCTCGGCCCACCTCTCCCTCCCGGGGGAGAAGACTGGGTCTGCCGGTGCCCATGCGACCGCGCCTCTCCGCACCCCTCCGGCGAGCTCTCCCGCCCAGGCGGTCGGGCTCCTTCCACCCCGTCGTCAAGTGCGGCTACCTGGTTGATCCTGCCAGTAGCATTTGCTTGTCTCAAAGATTAAGCCATGCACGTGTAAGTACACATGGATGGCTTAATCTGTGCCATAAATATGAGGTGTTGAACCCAGGTTTATGAAACTGCGAATGGCTCATGAAATCAATTATTCAATAACTTCTGCTGAAGGTCATGTACCACTCATAATTTCCGTCCTGGCGCCGGGAAGCCCTTTTTGGGTAGCTGAGCGCCTTACAAACCTAAAAAAAAAAAATATATAGTGAGTACAGAAACCTTGTCTTGGTATAGCTGTCATCAGAAAGGATCTCACCTAGAGAAACAAAAAGTGATAGTTACAGTTCTTGGATTAATCTCAGTTACTGCAAATAATTGAGTCACATTCTAGTCCACAATTATATTGCTCTCATGAAACACAAAGACCACAGAGACCACCATGTACAAATCAGACTTTTTCCTGCTCCAAGAGGAATGTTTGAGCTCAAGTTGCCTGGAAAGGACCCCCTACAAATAAAACGTTTTGTTAGGCATGAACAGGTTTTCAAACAATGTTCTTCTTCTGCTCTGTTCTCTCTGTATTTTATCTCACCATATTCCCCTGGGGCTCTATCTACAGTTAGTACTCACATAAGAGTGAGGAATCTATTTCATGCACAAGAGTGGTTGCTTGATAACCATATGCTGGGTATACTAGTAAGACTGAGCTGCAGCTAGAAGATTGTAAGGAAAATTGGTTATTAGTTGGGGAGGGTGTAACTTGTTCCTAATAAAATTATCCAACATCTTGTCTGGTCCAACATACAAGTTCAATAAATAAACCTGGGTTCAACACCTCATATTTATGGCACAGAACAGACAGGCTTAATTTAATCAAATGTGTTAAGCATTTAACATTACCAAAATACTTCAAAAGTTAAAAACATTTAAAAAATCACACAGCCAATTTCTGAAAATAGAGAAAAATTGAATAGGAAGAAATACACTAAAGTTACTAAAATCCCATAATGAGAAACTTGAGATATGAATGTTTAAACTTTTAGGAGAAAAATGAAGAAAAAGTAATATGCTAATCAGAATCCACTGTTTATGGTTTAGGGAAACCAACATTCAATTTCAGACTGGTCATGAAATAGCAGAGGTCGGATACACCAAGCTGCACATTTTTGCTTTCTGACATAGCCTTTTTCCTGCAATCAAAATCCTTCAGTGGGGCAGGGTATATGGTTATGTCTGGTGAAGTTTTCGTGAAGCTGAATAGCATCAGGCGATGTCCCACTGAAGTCGTCGGATCTGGCAGGAAAAGCTCAGAGTCTCAAATGTTCAGACTTTTAGAGCAGTTCCTCTTTCTCACTGCTAATGCCCCCAGGACCTCAGGGACAGCACTTAGGGTCAGAATTCACTCGATTAGAGGCTGCCATCATAGTCCAGTGCAGGTCTAGTTACAACTGGCAAACAGATCACTCCAGGAAAAATGCCTTTTGTACGCTCCTGTGTCCCTATAGCCACATAGGAGGTCAGCCAACGAATCCTTGCTCTCCACTTCATAGTCCTGGGTATAAGCGAGGGCCGGTCCAGTCCTTCACATCTCCACATGGGTGACAGACAGTAGATTCAGACCTCTTCTTTTCTTGTGCAGGTCCACATGTGCTCAGATGACTTTGGAGTGAGGTGCTACCTTTGCAGGATTCACTAACTAGTGTGTGGTCTAATGGACACTGCCTAAACCAATGAGAGAAGGTTCCTGGGGTGAGTCTTCCGATTTTGGCAGGTCATCTTTTTTGCCTTACTGCAAACTATCTCACTTTGCACAATTTTGGATTAGGTCCAACATGACAGAAACCTTCTGCACTAGTGGCTGGTGCCTCAGCTATGGTCAGGCCTAGGGAAATAAACAACCCCTTCCTCCACAACTACACCAACAAGGCTCTTCAATTAACTCCCCCCTCACTGTGCTGGTGCCAAGTTGGCTACACTGTACCCAGGGAACAAGGGCTTCTCTACCCCAGGGCTCCCTTTATACTTAACCATATATGGGCAGGCCTCTCCCGGGTGCCTTTCAAGGTAATGAACTTTCTGAACCCTCTCCATCTGCTTTTCTTGAGCTGAGAGGAGTCACATACAGCACACCTAGAACTTCCTTTCAAAACACTTAAGCTATTTTTATTGCTTTGGGAGCAGTTTTCCCACCTCATTAAGGGAAAAGCACTGATAGGGGCAGCTGCTGGCAATCTAATGCTAATTAGCCCACTCGAGCTTCAAGCAGACAAAGTCTAACTTTTTAAAACCTACTTTTCCTATATGTTTATCAAAACTCCAACTTCACCATTGAAATACATTTTTAATAACATTTTAAAAAAATGGCTGATTCATTTCTCATCCAAAACAGAGTTATCTAAAATAGTATGTCCCCTATGATTAGCTACAGCCCTGTATAGTAAAAATAACATCTTGGGTTATATCACTGCTAATCTTTTCCAAGTACTAAGCACCCTACCATATGGGTTACAAGGCCTTAGGGATGATCTATATATTTAAAATTAGTGTTCATAAAGGGTTATTTTACAGGTTTACCTGCAGTTTTAAAAGCTGCAGCAGTCAGGCATAACATATAGGCCTGAAGTCATTTTATTTTGTCACCCGGTGGATGGAGCAGCATGTGCTGCAATCCACAGGTTACATTTAACTTTCCATGCCATTGGTGTATTTTTTCCTGCACCATGTACTATGGCCTTACTGGAAAGTTAAATATACCCATTCAGTATCAGCCAATTATGTTATGCTTTGAGGGGACAAAACACATACACTCGGGACAATACAGCAGCACCCTAGTGTACAGTGTTATAAAACCAGCAGCATCATTCTACAAAAATTGGGGTGAATGGAGGAAATGACCAACTTCTGCATGATGTATACCCAGACAAACATCTTAGTGTACAACATGCAAAAGATGGTCATCTGTTTTTGGTGGCTGTAAAACTCTGAGTTAACTACTCATGCTGAACATTAGTACAGTGTCTGTGCGCCCCCTTTTAACATGCTTGATTTGGGATAACCCAAATTCAAATATTTGGCATTTAGCATATTTAACTTACCTATCAGTCGGTAGTATATTGTAAAAGGAGTATGCAAGGCTTATATGATGAAAGCCACTAGTAGCTGAAACCAGTTTTGGGTGCTTGCAGCATTTGGAGTTGGTAAGCCCATTTCGAGCAATGCTATTTCAGGCATAAAGTGCCACATACATTATGCAAAAAAGAAATAGGGAACCCTGGGTAGTTCTCAAGTTTTAGGCAAACAGCAGGGTCTTTACATGGTGCACTCTACAACACCAAAGACACTGTAAATATCCTCATCTCAATATAATTAAATTTAACAGAACATTTAAACATAGGATAAGCTCAAATGTCATCCACACTGAGCTAGAAAAATGACAAATTCTTTTGTCAATTTTAAGCAATGTCTTTAAGCACAGAATTTGCAGCATCTATTTGTCCCATCCACTACAGTGGCAGTGGAAACATGGCTTCAAGTATACTATTGTAGCCTGACTGGAGCAGTTTAAAACCAGTAGTTTTGCTTGTCAAAATAAACCAACTACACAGAGTCAAACAAGGACGAATACATTTTGCCATTCCAGACACAGCATTACAGTTTTAAATGGACAAAATACCACCTAAACCAACCTGCAATAAGGAATAGCATCTCCATAGCTCATTGTTTCATTCTCATAATGTTATTGCGTGCTAATTCATACAAAATATGTTTTCATTCTATTTGATTACTTAAATAATGAGAAAAAGAATAATCATATTTGCAACACCACAAACCAGTTAACTCTAACTCAATCACCCAGCAAAAAAGAAAATATCAACCCTGCCCCAGCACTGTATGTAGGTCCCACAAGGGGATCCTATCTTTTAGAAGCGACTACCTAGCAGGAAATGGAGCCACACATACTCAAAACTAATATATATTCTCAAAATGTCATTTTAATTTATTAAATGTTTAGTCATTTTTGTATAGAGCTATAGTCTCATTAAGATAAAACATATTGCATATATGAGTGAAAACAATTAGATAAATCACACTAAAAGTCCCGCACACATCATACCTATCTTCATTCAAGTCCCATTCATCACATACAACAAACAATCATACATTTCATTCTACAGTACATCAATGCCAATCAGTATAACTAAGATGGATCAAGTTATAATAGCAAAGAAGGGGGGTTATCAGGAAGGGAGCGGAATCAAGTATATCCAAAAATCATGATCAGATGGAAATTCATCCCTTCCTCGAATCACGCCGACGCGCGTTTCGGTGTCAGGTCCACAGGGGCCCCACCTTCATCAGGGTAGAGGGGTACTCAATGTGTGGGGGACACACCACTGTGAATAAAAACAAACATATATACATATTTTTAAATAAACACTCAAACTGGACATGTAGTGTTACACAATATACATTATACATATTCATAGAGATCTATATGGATGTTGTCTCTCATTGTGTAGCTTTTTTAATGTGTATGACCTGGCTCCAACTCCAAGCTTACGTTCAAAGTGTCATAAGGATTCCTCTCAGTAGTCCACATAGGATCTACAAGAACCATAATACACTCCAGCTAGGTCAGGTAACCCTATATAATTACATACATCCGTCACTCTCTTTTTAAAAAAAAAAAGAAAAAAAATGTATTCAAACATACATTCAAACATCCATCAGAAACGATTTTAAAGGGTTCTAGGAGTTTGAATAAGGGATCCAATGGTCCGCCAATAGAGGACCCAGGCTGGTATGTGAGAACATCTAGTCAACACAAGCCTTCACAGTCTCTCTTTGTTAATCCGTTCCCCATTTTAAACGCCCTTAGTTTACCTTGTCTCAAGTTCCAGGGGGCAGATATAGAAGCCTCCACTTTGGGGTCAAGAACACCAAGACGTCATAAAAACGAGGGGTGGTTTTTATACTGGATTCACGAGCTATTGGGCAAACGAAAAACATTATGATAGACATTCACTAAGGCATGTTAATGGAGTAAGTAATTCTATCTTAGATGGCAACACCCCTAATGGAAAATAAAGAAGTTCTTTATGGGATGCATAGGGCCTAACATCCGAGATTAGGTCATGATTAAAGCTGGAAAATACATCTCAGTTTATTAGGCTCCTCACAGAATTCTTGGCCTCCCTATTAATACAGAGTGGGGTCTAAAAAACAGCATGAGTATGCTCAGTATCTTATTTACCTTTCGCGATACCCAGTTTTAGTCAGTTCGCCTTGGGGAAATCCATCACACTCCGGAGTTAGTCGTAAACCTCTCGCTCCATTCGAAAGTCATAAGGGGCTGAATAAACAAAAATAAATGGGGTAAGAGCTCCGTTTGCTTTAGAGAAAGATTCTTTTGTTAAAAGAACATATACGACACGAATGTGTTGGGATGCCGGGTTTGTCATACAAACACAAGCCGTATTCTCGCTATCAAACAACCTAATGGGGCTGACAATGGACCGCAAACCACTAATCAAAAAGTGTTACATTGTATTGGTCGCCCCCCCGGGATTTTAGTAGCACAGTTGTGAAAAACAGCGCGACTCGACTTACTGGTTCAGTTGGTTCGGTCGGCCACACACAACTCAATCACCCATCTGGTTCTTGGATGGAACATTTAAACCCTGCCCACCTCAGAATATCAATTGTATACCATACACGAACAAACCCAAGGCAACATTATACACCTGATTTTCACACAGCTACCAAACAAGCAATGCAGTGCTTACAGTGTACCCTCAAACACAATAAACAAGAAAGCAACCAACTACTCACTCACTAAAACTGTGAAATAGTTTGAATTTACAATTATACACACAATAGCAAAAGCGGTTCCAAACACCCACGAACAAGGATTTTGCTTTCATTACCACAAAACCACTCTGAGTACACAATAGTCAGCCAACAGAATCATCTGATTCCCAATTAAGAAACTGATGTTATTTAGTATATGTTCACTAGACACGAGGCTGGAAACCAAGCGATCCACCACAACCATGCCACAATCGTCGCAAGCTCATTGAGACATCTTATAGCCACCCAACAACATATCAAGAATGTTTAGCGAAGTGTACTAACTGTTATATGTATGTAAATATTCTGTCAAAGAAAATAATAAAAATATAATACATAAAAAAAAACTATATACCCTTGCCTTCGTGTCACCACCAGAAGTAACTGAGGGGCATATTATCAAGCACGGCGATAACATTATCGCCACATTAGCGGCAGAAAACTGCCGCTAAAGCGGCGATAATGGGCTTGATAATACGCCGTAGAGAATTCCCATAGAAGCCCATGTTCACACCAGAACATGGGCTTCTATGGGAATTCACAAGGGTGTATTATCAAGCCCATTATCGCCGCTTTAGCGGCTATTTTCAGACGCTAAAGCGGCGATAATGTTAACGCTGTTTCTTGATAATATGCCTCTACATTTTATAATTTGCTAATTTAATCTCCCTTTTATGAAAAAAAGAATCCCATTTCTTAGCGCACTCCATTGTGGTTTGCCTGAACCTGTGACTTTGACCTGGCCCAAAATGACCAGATCCCTGACAGTGGTGCTTCGTCCTTTTTGGCAGGATTTTCACCTCAATGTTTAAAAAATCATAACTCAGGTTCTACTAATTGATTTTTTGTTTTTTTCCTTCATTTTATTTATTGAAATGAATCTGTTTTGCTAGATTGGTTTAGAATTTTAATTGTGTTCCGTTTCCATTTATTACTGTTTGAGTGCTGCATAAGTCATTTACATTTTAGGTCTGACTGCTTTTGTGCCAAGCTTCCAGAGGGTTCAGCAAAAGTTTATTTAGTCTCTTTTTGTTGTCCACCCTGACAATGATTGTTGTGTTTATTTGATTTCGTCTTCCACCAATCTCAACTAATAACCCATTTTTTTACACAACGTATGCTGCTAATACATTGTTTACAATTGTGAACAGTATGCAATGCCATTGCATGACAATAAGAAAAACCTTGTTTGCATAAATTATGCTGCTTTTCCTCCTTTAGCCTCAACCTTCTGACTGAACTCTGATTGTGATTTGGCTACAGGTTCACTATTCCCTAGATTAATTTACACAAGTGAAAGAGCAAAATGCTGTCACTCACAGTAAAGGGAGACACTGAACGCAGTGAGCTGGCCCATGCACTTTGCTGTCTGCTGTGGTGGGCAGAAGCAACATGTGAGTGGCACTACAAAAGACCAAAGGATAAGGAGGGATAGCTAAAAGCTCCTGTTTGTATGTATAAGTATGTCTTTTTTAAGGATTTGTTTGAGAAATCTGAAGATCTTGGCTAATGCCAAAAAATAAGAGCCTCTGATTGGCCAAGAGAGCTCTTTCCCCCATTGTCATTTTCTGTACCACAGGACTATTACTGATCCAATGTTAGTAAACAATCTGATTAGCTGATGGTGACTACCATTACAGGCCATGGATATTCTATGCCGTGTCCTGAATTTGTTCGAAAGAAAACATATAAGGCGACAGGGTAGAGATACTCGCATGGAAATATTTTTTTTCATTCTTCGGGAATGGTGGTACTTCCACTGTACCCAGCTCAGCCATCCCATAAGGTACTGTGATACTCCTGTGGGAGTTGCTGCTGAAGCACCCTTGCCATGGTACCACTGGACAGTGCTGGCTTAATTGAACGAAGCTTGCTGCGGTACAAAGAATGTGACTCTTAAGTTCCAGTACAATTTGAGTACTGTAGCACCATGCAAAAAAAAATATGTACAATGTAGGGAGGCACAAGTGGGGGATTAGCACCCAGGTGGGGTAGGGGCAGACCCTGCCCAGAGGCAAGACCTTGTTGCCAATCCCATGCTACACACAGCAGTAGGCCATAAGTAGCGTGAAATTGGCTGCATTTTGGCAGCATTTTGGGGGTTGGGCAGGCCCTTTGTTCACCCATGAAGGATTGGCTGGAGGGCCTGGCTGGAGGCCGAGCCCTGTGACCAATGTCACACTGAACATGGCCATAGGCTGTGTGCAATGGGGCAGTTGAACACTGCAGATTTGACACAGAGCCTGTCAATTGACCTGTTCCTATGGCCAACCCCATGCTGCACAGGCCCAAAGATTGGCTGGCTTCCTGCAGGGGGTTGGGCAAAGAGCTTGGCCAGAGGCCAGTTCCTGAGGCTAATCCCACTGTGTGCAGCGAAAAGGCATGTTCCATGGGCAGTTGGTTGAATATGTAAAAAAAAATAAACTGAAAAGCACCTTTAAAAACATCGATTAAAGTGATGTTATAAGTTAGGTGTTGGAATAACACAAAAACGAATGTTTAAAAAATCAGAAAATCACTGAAATTCCTCAGGTATAGTTTACTATAACTATTCCTTTCACCCCACAATGCACTGCTTATTACCTAATATATTACATCACTCAGGACATGTTAAATGACACCATTGATGATATCACAGGTAGCATCTTAAATGGCATTCAAGACATCAGTGATGACATCACTGATGAGATTATCCAATGATTTCGGCAGTTTGCTAAACACTTTTCATACTAGAAAGTATTCTGGGAGCTACAAGTTAGACCCAAATTTCTTTTAACTTTGTAGTCTAATGATCACAATCTTTTGCAACATGCAGGACATGAAGCATATCTGTGAAATCACCCACATTTATTTGATGTTATACATTTTGTTTACTGCTAGTGAGGTGCATAAGAAATGTAATGTGTCTATAGAAATTAATGCAATCGCCAATTTATTAAACATTTGAATATTGTTCAAAATAGGTTTTGATCATTATTTACCTAAATGATATGTACTGTTAAATATCTCATCTGACACAAAATTTTAAGATAACAGTTTCATATCTATGCATTATCCTCTGATAACGCATGTACAGTCAGACCCATTGGGCAATCCTATGTAGTTTATACAAATACAGTACAAATTTCACTGAAATGACCAGAATGATGTATACCATGAGTACAAGGGTTACAGTCATACAACACAACTTAAACAGATTGTAAGTGAGACACTCATACATCATTCATTCTTCAACAATGTATAGTGTCTCAAATGTTTCACTTAACGTTTAAACATAAATATTTGAACCTTATAAATCTCCAGTTTATTTAGAAATTGTTGATAGTACTACATGGCAACTCTTTAACATCAGCATGTACACAAAACTCCACAGGCGAATAATGCATTGTAAAGTGAAGCTTTAGTTTTCTCCCATATTTCTGATAACAGACTTTTGATTTAAGTCACCACCTATTTTGAACATATGTCTGCAGCTCACACTAGATGCCCTTCGTCTCTATCTTATTTAAGTGAAGTAGCGTTTACAGTTAAAATTTTACTGATTTCTAAAGAGTGTAACATAGAACTTTTACCAAACTGAATCACACTTGTCTTCATGGCTACACTGTTTTTACTTCATATATACACACATGGACATACAGTGAATCTATGCTTTATAGGATTGTGGGACCTTTGCTGCTTCTTTTTTTTTAAACTGACCCCTTGGTTTAAAGAGGATTTTACAGAGCAGTAGCTTAGATGATGCCACCAGTTATGCTCTCAGTGATGTCATGAATTATGTCATTTGAGATGCTATCAGAGATTTTACCAATGATGTCATTTAACATGTCATACAATATGTGAGGTCATAAGGATAAGTATTGTAGAAATACGGAAAAGAGACCTTTTATCGTTGAGCTTGATAATCCCTTAGGCTGTGTTGAAAATGATGTGTTCTATGAAGAGAAAAATACTTTTCGGTTTTTAATATTATATATTACAAAGCAGTCCCATGCTGCATTTTATGGCACATGGCAATAATATCTCAGATGACACAGAAGCAGTTACCCAGCTGATTTATGCTTCCCCACCACTGTAATTAACAGCAATTTCATATTAAATATTCTGCAATTTAACTTCAGCTACATCCACTAGAACACAGTAACCTCCACGCCAGATCGTAATCTACTTACAACTTGCACAATGGGAGACACAGTAACCCATACACAGTAAATACACACTACATGAGAAAAAAGTAAGGAGGAACTTTGAAGTTTGTCATAATTGCAAGAAGACCTAATTTCCCTAAAAACTCCAATGTATCCTGCATGATGTTGATTACAAAGGCAGACACTATGTAGAAGTCCACACAAGAACATAACACAAGCACCAAGCAGATCAAAGCATTCAAGCACTGCATGAATCCCACTTCTAACCTCTTTTGGTACAGCCTTCAACAACTTCTTCAAAGGGAAGACTCAAAAGTTCAGACATTACGCTGGCAGCAGAGATGCGCCAGCTGGCCTCCTGCCAGTGCCACTTCCTAGCACACCACGGTGCCCCTTTACCCCCTCACAATTGCAAATCTAACATAATTCCAAGCGTAATTGTCTTCCCTGGCAAGCACTTAGTTCAATACCTGACTTTATGCACATACCTCTTAGCCAAAGCACATTCCCTAACATTCTAATTAACGGTCAATTCCTAGCAATTTAAATTTAATAATGATTATTATGAGTGAAATTGCCACTCAGTTTCATGTTTCATGAAAGATATGGAAGAATATACTCCTCCAGGGCTACCAATCTGCATTCAAAAGCAAGTATAGCATTGCGATAACCACCATCCAAGTTCTAAAGAGCACTCTTTAGATCAATCGAAATTGGAAATCCTGTCCCTTGCTCCTATTGGCTTTATCTGTAACCTTGGACACCATCACCAATCAAATCATATTCCACATCCTCTACTTAACAAAGTACTCCTATCCTAAAATGTCATCACCCATCAACCAGTCTTTGGATGACACTAAGCACTACCGAAAGTCATTTCCCAAAATGGAGATGACTAGGATCCTGGGTGTTGGGTGACTGAGTGTCAAAGACAAATATGAAAAATGTGTTGTAATGGCTCTTTTTAGAAGAGTTGGTATGTTTATTATGTTCTATGTTATGTTCTATGTTCTATGTTCTTGATTCTGAGCTGAGGCATTCTGAGTATTTCAGTAGACTTCTGGCCTACTGGGAATTGCCATGCTTGGGTTGTGTAGTCTTCAATAAACTACTACTTTGATCAACCAAGTTGTGTAGAAAGTGTCTTATAATACACATTGTTATGAGGGGTCAGATGTCTCACAATTAGGTGAGGAAGTCATTGAATCTGACATGCCATGTGCAACTCCTTTTGAAACCACTTATTTTGACAAGCGGGACCCTGAGATGTTATTTTGTATCTTCTATGATATGATTAGGAGCAAGAACATACATTCCGGTTCCTAGTTACTCAACAAAAGGTACCTTACTCACCTTTCATGTTCTGGCAACAGCACATGTGCAAGGCTCAGTGGGTGAATCGGAACGTGAGTAAATGGAGAAGACATAAACATGATACCAGCATTCCGTTTAAGTCAGAAGTGAAAGTGATGGAAAAGAAGAACATATTAAACTACGATGTTTCAGTAGTGGTTAAGGATGACTCTATCTCATCTAAATTAGGGGTTGTGATTACATCTAGTGACAAACTAGTCAAGATTAGACATAGTTTTAATTCTTGTCATAGATGTAGGAGTATTTATCATCGACTGGAGTCTAAAATTTGCATTGCAATTAACAAAGACTGCAGAGATAGTGGCCACATGGGTCATTTTGCATGCATGTGCACATCTGTATTACAAACTAATGTGGCAGGCATGTGGGAAGAGGAATTAAGTGAAGTAGCTAAGGATAAAGTGTTGTGTGTTGGGAATGATTTGAAAGAGAATGGAAAGAAGTGTAGGCCTAAGACAAGTTTTGTTATGAATGGCCGAATAGTTGAACTAATGGAAGACACTGGCTCTCTGGACATATTTTACCTATGAAAATGTTTCATGAGGAATGACAAATTGAGGTGTTATCATCTAAAGACATATGTCCTGGAGGGTATCAAGAGATAATAATTGATATTCTTGGTTTATGTTGGTTGATATCAGTTCTGAAGGAAAGGAAATAAAGAGCAACATCTATATAGCGGATGGGGGGCCACCTATTCTGAGATTGGTGCAGCAAAATGATATGCACATTATTATTAATCCAACTGCTGCCATTCAAGTAAAGATGTTGGAGGATATTACATTATCAGATATTTTAAAAGAAGTACAAGATGTTTTTTAGAGAACATTTGGGGTATTTGAAAGGATGTGTTCATAAAATATTCTCAATCCAGATGCTTTTCCTGTACAGCATACAATAAGATGGATTCGTCTTGCAGCTGAAACTGATGTTTAGACAATGCTGGATGAAATGATATGTGGGGTGATAATAGAGCCAATGAAAATCACAAGTTGGATTTCTCTTGTTGTCATTACAGAAAAAAATGATGGTTGTCTAAGGCCTTCAATCAATCTCATATCACTTAATCAGACTAAAGTGGCTGACACTTTTCCTTTGCCTAATATCAACAAGTTAATACTATTGTTACTAGGGATAAGTATTTTTCAGATCTTGATTTGAAAAATGTTATTGTCAGATTAAGTTACATGAATGATCAAAACCACTCATGGGATTAATTACTATGGAAGGCACAATTCAATTCATTCACATACCCTTTGGTTTGTTCTCGGGAAGAGTGTTTCAGAGTGTGATAACCAAGATGTTTAAAGGTGTCCACAACATCTTTTTCTTCCAAGAATATATTCAGATTTGTGGGAATACCATTGAATAACATATTATAGTACTTAAGGAGGCCTTGCATGGGTTGTCAGAAGTGGGTCTCACAATGAGGAAAGATAAGTAAACATTTTTGGTTGAACAAGTGGAGTATTTGGAGTATTCTGATGTGTTGCACGCCATTAAATCAGAACTCATGCCCCTCAAAAAAGAGCAGATATGGTCTATCATAGGTCTTATAGAGTATTATTCCAAATTTGCTAAGTCTGAATTCCTCAGGATTCTGTTGAGAAGAGGTTTAGTTTTGTGTGGGGTGATGAGCAACAAAAGTGCTTTGATTTTCTCAAGAATGAGAACTGTTCTACGGGTATTCTGTACCTTTTGATACCAAGTTGAAACCTTTTCTTATAGTAGACGCCAGTTGTGCTGAAGTATGGGAGGTTCTATCTTAAATTCATCAAAATAATGCAAGAATGTTATTTTTGCTTGTAGATTAGTTCAGAAAGAAATTATTCAGTAATTGAAAGAGAGACTTTGGCAGCTGCTTAGAGTGCAGTATATTTGTGTTGTTATTGGGGGCAAACACTTTCTCTTACCATCAGATCCTAACTCTTTGATTAAAGTATTACTACCTGGTGGAAATGGAAAAGATTAAGGGCCAGATGTAGGTAGCCAAATACCGGTCGGTAACGGCCGAAGTTACCAACCGGTATTTGGAAATTGAGATGTAGGAGACAAAAACATTCTGATTCGGTAAATATGAGTCGGTAATCTACCGATTTGGTATGTACCGAATCCCTATTTACCAAGTTCTTATTTACCAAATCGGTTAATAAGAAATGGTAAAAAATGTCCATCGAGATGTAGGAAACCCAAAAAAATACCGAATTCCATGAAATTCGGTATTTAAGAGTCGGTATTTACCATGGATTGAAAGCAGGTGATAACCAGGTGCAGGCTATAATAGAAGGTCCCAAAATGCAACAGTGCAACCAGAATGGCGGAATTCTATATCATAGCAAGGTGGCTACGGCTACAGGCAGCAGGAGAGAGGGTATGGAGAAGGGAGGAGCAGGTCTACAGGCAGAGGATAACGCTCTTCCAACTGACTGAGCCAGAGATACTGCAGAGGTACAGGCTACACCCCAGAACCATCCTGGACTTGATTGGGGACCTCCACCCACACCTGGATCACCCAACACCAAGGGCGCACGCCATCCCACCCCATGTGCAGGTGCTGTGTAGCCTACACCTGCTTGCCTCTGGGAGCTACCAGAGTGTGATAGCTGCAGTTGGTGGTGTGTCCCAGAGCTGCCTGTCCCGTTTTTTCAGGAAGTTCCTTGAGGCCATGATGCAGAGAATGTATCATTACATCCGGTTCCCTGACACACCTGAGGAACTTGCCAAGACCAAAACTGATTTGTATCAACTGGCACACTTCCCTCACGTGATAGGCTGCATAGATGGCACCCACATTCCACTCTGTCCACCTGCAGCCACTGAACACATATACAGGAACCATAAGTCAACGCACTCCATCGATGTGCAGGTGATATGCAATGCTGGCAACATCATTACAGACATTGTGGCTAAATTCCCTGGGAGTACCCACGACTCGTACATATTCCAGAACAGTGGGATATACACATGCCTTGTTGCTGGAGAGTTTGGGGACAGATACCTGCTAGGTAAATAACTGTGACACACCTGATAGTCATAGCAGATTAATGTATCATGAGTATGTAACTAATGGATCTCTCATTTCAACCTAGGCGATAGTGCATATGCCCTGCGGTCCTTTGTGCTCCCACCCTACCTCAATCCAACTACCAGGAGTGAGAGGCGTTATGATGTGGCTCACAGGTCTACTCGCAACGTAGTGGAGCGCACATTCGGACTCCTCAAGAGCAGGTTCCACTGCCTCCACAAGATGGAGGTGCATGCCAGTATACTCCCATCCTGTGCTGCAAGATGATAGCGACCTGTGCCATGTTGCACAATCTTGCCACCAAGGAAGGCACAGAGGTGGAGTTCACACATCACGAGGATATTGATGATGACCAAGGAACAGATGGGAGATTGAGATGGGCAGAGATCACACGTCGATATTTCTAAGTAAGTAAGGAGACACAGACAGGCGTAGTATGTGAAGTATGTAGTTTAATTGTCACTACAGCATGTAAAAGATTCAACACCATGGTCCTACAATGTCTATGTCCATGACTGGGTGGTCGCAGTTATACTCACTGTGACCTGTCCTGAGGTTTAAGGGCATTTCTAACATTTGCGCCCACGCACTACAGTGCGGGATGTACGAGGCTGGGTCTCAACACTTTCGCTGGTGCCTGGGTCAGAAATTTGGCGCCTGCCGCTCCTACGCATCTCGGTGACAGGAGTGCTGGAGCCACTCCTGCTGGTGGACCCTTCAGTTTCATCGACACCTGTTTCTCCAGCATTGCCTGCCTGGTTTGTGAGCATCTGCTCCATGGCAGAGGTGACTCTCCCCATCCCCCTTGACAAATCTGTGCAGCAGTGCACAATTGCATCCTGCATGGCAACAGAACGCCGGCACAGCAGTGAGGTTGCTGTGGCAAAGCGGTTCAGGGTTTTTGACTGCTGCCACATACACGGGCGCTCCCTGCGCCGCTCAGAGTGGTCTCTATCCAATTTGTCACAGAGAGCACTCATGTACTGTGTGATGTCTGTCATCCCCTTTGCAATTGACTGCATGCTCTCAGCCAGGTTGCCAATTCCATGGTCAATGTTAGATATTTTGCAATTGATACTGGGCACGTGCCTGTGCACTGCCAACATTGCCTTCGCCTGCAGGCGCTGCACCTTTACCATGGTGGCCTCTAGTCCACAAAAGACCCCCTCTCCTTCCTGGCCTTCATCTTTCTCCCGTGCCCTTCAGCCAAGGACACTGGCCAGCACAGCGCCTGCAGTACTCTGCTGTCTAGCCTTGTCAGCCACAGGTGGATTACTTTGCATTTCACCCTCCACATCCTCCTCATCTGAGGTTTGCAGGATCCTCAGAGGGGGCACAGCAAGCCTCCTTGCCCTTTCCTGCACAGAGGACTGTGTTGTTGGTGTTGGGGAAAGTGCTGCTGGCTCCAACTCTTGTGTCCCAAACAACAGAGGTGACTGAGGCTGTGGTGTTGTGGGTCGCTCAGGTGTTGTGGCTTCCTGCGGTGTGGTGTTGTCTTTCTCAACAGCGCTGTGACCTGCTCTTTCTTTCTTCTTTTCCCTCCTCTCAGTTGTTGGTGCACTCTCCTCCCTTTCTGGTGCTGTACTGCGTGAGGACTCTCCTGTGGACAGATTTGGACATTGGGTTAGTGGTGTCGTTCACCTGTGTGTCATGATTAAATTACATTTCTATCACACAATACCTAGTCTACATCAGCTTCTCAAAGTTGTGTGTGGCATGCCTTGCTGAATTCTATGGTGACTGCATTGAATGTATGTACCTATGACTGCGTCTCCCATGATGCATTGCTAGACATCATTGAAACCTGTTCTGGAGTGTTATGCTTACACACACAGTGGGGAAGGGGGACAGGGAAATGGATGTGGATTACTGTCCATGCAGCTTACCTTGCTTTTTTGCAGCTCTGGCAGATCTATCAGCGTCACCAATTCCATGGATGCTTTCTGGCTCCAGGGTGGATTCCACCAGCTCCTCGAGGTCTGTTAGTCTTGGTGCTCTGTTTTTTCCTCCACCAGTGGCTCCAGCTTCCTTTCTTTGTGCAGCAAGTTTGTTCTTTGTGATGATACGCAGATCGTACCATCTTTCCTTGAGGTCATCATCCCCCTGTGCGTCACCCCAATGGCATTGACCTTTGTCTGGATGTCAAGCCATGTATTACGTTTCACAGACTCTGCAACATGCAGAGACTGTTTACCGAAAATTTGGGTGTGGTGCTTGCCCACCTCTTCGACAAGCACCTGCAGTTCTGCTGGGCTGAATTTTATTTTCCTCCTGCGCTCTGCTGCATCCTTCTGCCCATCCTGGGACTCCATTCTGGTGATCAGGTATGTTCAAGGAAGCCTGCTCCTCTCTGTTTCCTCCTGCTCTGCAAAAAGTTCAGTTGCTCTGCACCTGCATGGGTGTGGCCACTCCCAGGTCCTGGGGAGGGGTGGTTGCATCTGATTGGTTGGATCCTCTGTAGCTTTGTTGTGGGGTGTGGTAGGTGTTCCTGATTGGTTCACAGGCTCACATGGGTTCTTTTTCAAATTTCCGATTCGGTATTTACCGATTCGGTATTTACCGAATCGGTAAATACCGAATCGGTAATTCGCATTCAATCCTATGGGCAAGGGGGACCGATTCGGAATATACCGATTCGGTAAATACCGATTTCATTTTCCGAGTAATACCGAATCAGTAATTTTTACCGATTTTTTACCTACATCCCGTTTTCCGAATTTTAAATACAGATTCGGTATGAGTCGGTATTTAAGAGTCGGTAAACAGGATTTACCTACATCTGGCCCTAAGTGAGACTGGCTAGGTTGGCAGCCAGGTTACAAGAACTTCATTATACCTTGAACCGTATACAGGGTTAGAACAATTTACGGGGTGATTGTTTTTCTAGGAAGTTGGTTGATTGGTGTACAGTGCATGGTCCTGCTGAGATTTTTAAGGAGTGTTAAGGGGTGTAGCTTTTTTACAGGATGAAGTTGCATTGGGTGCTGGTGACATTATTGTGGGGGAGCGAGGGCGTGCAATGAATACAGATTCTATGTTAAAGGAAGTGAAACATCTTCTTCTTCTAGGCAAAAGGAAAGAGAGTGCAGTTTCATCTTCCTTTGGGCTTTTTGTATTGGTTTTGGATAAACTGACGATGTGTGGAGAGAATATGTTGATAAGAGGTGAATGTTTTGTGCCGCCTGTTGGTCTACGTTGCAAATTCATTGGTCTTGCCCATGAAGAGCATTTAGAGTAAACGCTGAGAAAGAATTGTTTTAAATCTGAGCTGTGGTGGCTGGGATTAGATGACCAAACAACATCTTGGGTCAACAATTGCAGGGTTTGTAAAGAGGGAGAAAAGCGATTGAAGGTGGGTGCACAATGTTGTATGGGTTATAATAATGATCCTGGTAAGCTGTGGCATACGTTGTGTTAGGACTTTATTGAACCTATGTGCGAATTAAAAGCAGACTTACAGTTTGCTATTGCGGTAGTCGACGTTCATTCCAAATGGTAATGTTTATGATAGAAGGTATTTCCATGGCTACAATCCATAAGTTGTGGTTGATTTTTGCAGAAGAAGGTCTTCCATCTGTGATTATTCTGGACAATAGGACCCAACCTACTGTGACTGAGATGCAGGCTTTCCTTCAATCATATGGTGTTCAGCACAATCACACTTCTTTTTGCAATCTGCAAGTCAAAAGTCAATAGTGTTGTGGAAAGAGAGTATAGATTGGATTAGAGGATGATCCAATTAGCTTTTTTTGAGGGCAAGATGTGGAATGTATGGTGTCTAGCATGATTTGGCCTTATCATACAACCCTACATGAAAATTCTCAAAGTTCACCATTTGTTTTACGGGGAAGGGTCATGGGACCAAAAGGATTCCTGCGTGGTTAAACAAAAAGTGGGTGATAAATGAGGGTGAACATCAATACTCCCATAGTGAAGAATGACAAGTTGCATGTTGGCCATTGTGTCTAAACAAAGACATGTTGCATTTAAGGAGGGTCGAGTAAGTCCAGGAGACTGTTCAAGGGCAAAGAGGTTTCATGTTTTTCTGTATTGTTAGGAAATGTCAAACGGTGGAATCTTAGATGGATAGTGTGTATCAAAGATGAGGAGTCTGATGTGTAAAGAAAGAAGAGTAAAGAGTGTAGTAATTTTATGCTGTCTGATGCTGAATATATGCAACAAGTAATATGCCTGAGAATCTCACTTTGAGAGGTGGTAGTGATATGCAAAATGTGCCTACTTTAGGTCAATACTTACAGGCAACATGAACACACCAGAATCACAGACCACAAGCATTGTTATTGTTATTATGTTAGTTGAGTGGTATCTTTTTTTTGTTTTATATAGGTCTTCATTCTGATGCTCCCCCATAACATTGTTAATTATAAAAAAAAAATTCTTTGAAGTCTCTAGAACTTTCTTTATTATACTATTTCATTACTTCGATCTTTGTCAACTGTTCTCATTGTATTAAGGGAAAAGGATATGTTGTGAGGGCTCTTTCTAGTACAGCTGGAATGTGTGTTGTGTTCTATGTTCATAGTTCTAAGCTGTGGCATTCTGAGCTAGTGAGTTGATTTCTGGCTGACTGGGAATGACTATGCTGAAGTTGTGTGGTCAGTGCTGAGTTCAGAAAATAAAGAGTGCTGTTGTCCAAAGCACTGCTCAAAAGCCCGCAATGTTGGCACAGCAATAACCAAAGCTGTGTAGACCTGAATCCACCTCAGGCCTCTTAAATCCACTGCCAGTCACTCCCTGCCCCTTTATTTCACTGCTGATGGTCCCTGCTTTCGCCCTTTGCGAATGTTTGCTTTTTTTCCCCTCCTTCTTTCTCATGTGTGTGTGTTTTCCCCTTCCTTGCTCTGAGAAAAGTCTGATGAAGAAAAACAAGTGTTGGTCCCCAAAAATGAGTGCTGGTGGCCCTTACCACCAACCACTGACTCAATTTAACCACTGTGTGGTCTCAAATAAACGACTACTTTGAGATACCAAGTCATGTAGATAGTGTCCTTCATAAAAAATCTCATCCCTACAGGACTTGATTCTGATCATCATCATTAACAGGTAACAGATATAGCTGAAAGAATGGCTCATTATGGCAATACTCATTGGAGATGTTTACGGCGTTTCATCTAGAAACACCTATTCCAGAAGGCTTCTTACTACACAGGGAATGTAGCACAGCTTAAACTATGACACAATCAACACTGTTTAGGACAGCTGTAGGATTCATTTAGGACACAGATCAAGTTTGATATAGGGCATTTAGCCAGTTAATTGGGCCAATTTCGTTCAATATTTGGAAGAAAAATCACTACAAGTTTTTTGAAATGTCCTCATGTATGAGAACAATTTATGAGCAAATGAAGTACTTCATTACTCGTTTGTAATCTTGGAGCTCAAATTGGGCAATTTCCCGATGGCTACAGAGGAGAAATATTGATATCTTTTTGGATTTAATCAGTCTAGGTGATTTTGTGTATCAATTTGCATGAGTTTCCTTCCTTTTACCAGACAATGACTCATCATTAGATTATATTGATGGATCTTGGGGGAAAATTACCTTAAGGGACAATAGAAAGAAGTAACATGTTCATAGTATGGTTTAATCATGGTTACTGTGGTACTGTCGTACCCCATATGAAGCGAATTCGGGTAGTGGAAATGTAATGCCTAAACTGGCAAAACTTTCAGGTTAGGATTTTGGAATATGCCACCTTCCAATGTATGGGCACTGTGAGAAGATATACCAACATTGTATCAGAGGAAACTGGTGTTTGACTCATGATTTCATTTAAAGAGAACTGATGGAAAATAAACATTGTTTTTAAGCTTTTCACAATAGTTTGCCATTCTTATTTGTATTCCTTTTTGAAACAATATTTGCTTAAGGATCACAGTATGCAATCTTCAATATTAATGTTATTGTGCTCCTTAGGGACAGTGCATCATTAACCTGAGGATAATATAATTACAAATACTTGTGGGGTAAATTCACATGAGAATGTTTTGTTTCATGGGGTGGCAGAAAGTCTTGAACAGGGATAAGTCAATCAACACCAGAAGCTTCTTCTTTAGGTTGTGACCAGGCAATGACATGCCCTAATAAATGTAATATTATTTTACATGAGCTGATGGTGCTTACCTATGTATATTTTGTGGAATTCATTTGGTTCATTTGAGCACTATAATATATAATGCTATGCCACTTGTTGAGCAATTTTATATCTTTAATGACATAATTCTGAGATTTGTAAGGCAGCCATTCCCTGTTTTTTATGGAATATAATTTTACATGACAGAATAATCATCTGCCTCTGATATTACAAACCCATATCTTATGTTGGATGATGTCTTTAGACGTGTAGTAGAAAAAAGAAATAATGTATTTGCAATCATTCATTGTTAATTCAACACTTTACATATATACATGGAATGATTCATTCATTGGAAAGAAAACTAAAACAAGCTAACGGTTAGAAGAATACCTCTAGTTAGTATAAATGTATAAGGAAATGCCATAAAATGTATACAAAGGTGCATCAAATTTGTGAAATATATATCATGTGTACATATATATTTTAAAGTAAAAAATATATATACTTATTAATAGTTTCATTATTTTGAAATGTAATAATGAACTTACTGCACAAATTAATTGAAATTATAAACAATTCAAAATAACTCTATAAAATTAAATTCATAACTAAAAAACACTATTCAGTTAATGTTAAATAAGAATAGAAGTGTGTTTTGGGGGTCGGATCTTTTCAAATTATTGTTAAAAATGATTTCAATTAATTAATTAATTAATATAAATGAATTATTTGTTTAATGCAGATTTAATTTGATTAATGAGCAATACAATTTTATTTTATTTATTATTTCATGGTTATACACAAATATTTTTAATTATGTTACGTTTATGTTTTGCATTAATATAAAAAAAATTATTAAAAAAATTATGCACTTTATGAAGTTTCCTTATACTTTGCCATAGTGAGATCTCATCCTCAAAGGCTGAGTCATCCATGTATGTGTGTAAAGTTACTATTAGTAATGTTCTACCTGTAATCCTGTTGTGGGTGCTCCATCCCATGATATGAGGGGGTGGAGGCATGTTAGTCTACACCTAGGTGTAAATATACACTCAGAGATGGTGAACAGCAAAAAGTGTAGCTTTGAACATAAATAACTTTGTGAAAAAGCTTCC
This sequence comes from Lissotriton helveticus, assembly GCF_964261635.1. Classification (NCBI taxonomy): domain Eukaryota; kingdom Metazoa; phylum Chordata; class Amphibia; order Caudata; family Salamandridae; genus Lissotriton; species Lissotriton helveticus. The sequence goes on along the minus strand of NC_136067.1, from coordinate 1,512,101,084 downwards.
ACGGGATATGTGGGTGCACCTAAAGACCAAAGAAGAGCATGTGTTTAAACAATCTGCAGGAGGATTTTGATAATTGCTCCAGCACAGACGAACATGTTGGACGTTCTCGTGAGACCAGGGTCGTCAAATTGAAATAGGGCACTTCATAGGAGAATACAGATACATCCTGTAGGAAAAGATAACACTGCAGAACACCTGTTGGCACTATCCAGTGTAATTAGCTATGTTAGCTTTCTCTTCATTAATAAAGACTATGGGCAAGTTTTTAAAACTCTATAATATACATAAACGTGTTGCAAAATGAAAGTGAGGCTCATCACTCTAAAAGCAAAGGGCCTAGGAAAGAATGAGCCTTCAGCTCACCCTGCCCAATGAGCCTGGGGAGAGATTTTCTAAAAACCTTGGCAATCATTCGTTCAAAGGAGGCCCCCAAGGACTGTAGGTCTCCCGTTGCTATTATCATATTGCCCTCTGCCAATGAGATGAGAAAGGAAGACCTAGTCCAGGGTAGTTCGTATTCTGAGCCCTACTAGGATTTTATCAATCTTTTTAGAAGATTTGTAGGTCACCACATGTCTCTTTTCGGTTCGGTCAAAAGTGTAACATTGGCGAAAAGATACAGTTTAAATGAGGGAACAAATTGTTGGGACAAGCCATGTTGAAGACCTTGACTTGATGTTCTTCAATCGCATCCGTTTTCAATGCTAAAATTAATTGCAAATAAGGGTGAATACAAATTTGAAAGTCTGTAATAGGGATTTGCCTTGCATAAGCGCATGTTCTGTAATAAAAACACGATGAAGATGCAAAGATTCTCTCCATTTCATGCAATGAAGGACCACTGCCATTTCAATGTACCAGCAGTGGATCTGCCTTGGTTTTCAGAGATCAGAAGATCTCTATTTCCAAAGTAGGTGGTAATGTCATAGGTTCTAGAAACATTTAACAGGCCACCTATGCATTTAGGGCCATAAAAACATCAGCATTTGAATTTGCCTGATCTTGTACAGCCTGATGTAAGCAATGTAACAATAAACAATGACAACATGTGGTTCAGTAACCTAATGCATATCTTACACTGTCTACAAAACTACACAAAATGGCTGAACACTGTGGCAGGTCAAATGTAGCTCTTTCAAGTACAGTTTTGCCTGCCCTCTACGTCACAGTTCCGGCATTCAGTTGTGTGCTCAGGAAGTATAATGAGCTAGAAATATGGATACTGTATTGTAATATGAAAAGAAATTGTTCTCCTGAACTTATCTAACAGTGCAAAACTCCCCTTCCACATTTAAGTCGTCATCAAATGCCAAGGAGCGATAAGAAAACGTGATTCCTCACATTGGGCACTCTATGTCGGATACACACTTACAAGTATATAACATTAATTACATAAAAAATATGCCAAACAGTGTAAATGCTGAGTGTGGTTAAATTAAAATCACTATATCATGTATGCTGACAATGCATTGTTTAGTTACATGTTTCTTAATTATTTTTTGTTTTCATGTATCCACAATGTCCTTTGTCTATTTTCGCCAAAATGTTCTTCCGGGAACAGCAAGTAAGTGCTCAAGAGCCTAATATCAAATTAACCTTAAAAAACTCTCTTCAAATTATTTTTTTTAATCATCCACAATGTACAGGGTCAAGTAGTGCTCTTGTGCTAATAAATACATGTTGTTCTGTTTTAAGGCTTGTATTTGTTTTTCAATCATCATTATTTTGAGCTTTCTCGCGTAAACGGTTTTGGGTCAGAGCATTAAAGTTTGATAACGGTATTGACCATAACAGCTGAAGAAATTTCTGTTAGAGGTGTTTGACTTTGTCATTCTTAAAAAATGGTAGTGGTGGTTTAATTAGTGTTACAAAACGTTTTCTATTGAAATGCAGTTGGTAACTATGAAAAGTGCATTATGTGTCACAGTGTTGTGCTAGCATCAAGCACTGCATAATTTCCTGATTACAATATAACGTCCGTGCGACTGTTTTTACTGCCATATTTAATTACCGCCAACACCAATCTTTTCACAGGATATTGTCAACAGTGCTTACAAAGTCAAATACCACTGAGACAAAATCAAATCTTTCTTTGATACTACCCTATAAGTGTATGGGAAGACTTATTTTACTCAAGAGTGTTATATATTTTATACCCCTCAGAACCTGCTATCGAAGTGGTACTGGCTCTGTAAAAGCCTCTCTCTCCCTAGATTGTTTGTATCGCTTCTCTAGAAGCCACAACACTAAAACGTGTACCTAATAAACAATAAAGAACTTTGAAGCAAAGCAAAGACAAGCCAAATACATAGGCACATCGAAATAACAGCACCACATCACACACATAAAAATGTATTCAACTGAAAGGCTCCGGGTGTAATTTGACAACTTTACAGACAAAAGGCTGTGGTAGGCATGTTTTGAGTGGGAAATGCAGTGAGATGAAGCGACACATATTTATTCCTGAGAGCCACAAGCAGGATTAAAGCACAAGGCCGGGGGACTTGTGTTTACTGCCCACAATCAACACATCCTGAAATTTCATATGTAGCAGGTGTCATGGGTTCTGTCCGTAATCCTGCATCGCAGTATTCAGCTCACTCACCCATACAATTACAGTGCGTTCCAGGATTGTCAGTGCCGCGGACCCAAACTGAATATAACCAAAACAACATGAAGTAATTCGGTGTCAGCACAAAGTTGACAGCAAATGATTATAACAGCCCCGAAGCTCGAAAAAGAGTGTAAATAACTAGGATCCCCTGTGGGCTCACTCAGCCTGCATGCATAACAACTGTGATGGACAGCCACTGTGGTGAAGTACAAAAAAGGGGTCACTCTGCAAAGATGCAAACATTCTTCTTGAAACGCCTATTAACTGTCACCTTTGCGAATAAATCGGCGACTTTCGACGACACAAAAAGACCTGCGCAAAAGCTGCTCATTTGAGCTGCAAGTAGATTTTGTTCCAACAGCTTAATAGCAAGTGCTTTCCTGTTTCGTCCTGCTGCATCGATTCATTCTGGAATTACATCATTTTACAAGCTATATTATTTGTCTTTAGTCTCTTTCATCTTTTGTGTACATTTTCAGAAAGCAGGTAGTTCACACCAAGTGACAGTCGTGTATCCAGGTTCGTATATTATGCTATTTTTAGAGCAAATAGTAAAATAGGGCACGATCAAGAAAATGTCTTCCAAGCCTGTCAATTATGCTGGTAATATTTTGTGAAGTATGCTGGTGTGACTCACAAACACACTTAATGGGTGCAAAAAAAAACCACATATGCCTTTTAGGGTATGTAATGCAGTACCCCGGTGGTAATCTTTCATAGGTTTTTAAATACCTTGGGAATTGGCCTCAAAACACCTAACAGGGAATAAAATTGCAAAATACAGGGAATATTCACATACACTTAGTAAATAGTAGGACTGTGTCTTTGTTGCACTTTTATCATTAGGGGGGTTGGACGTTTCAAGGCCCTTTCTCAAAAGCATATAAGAATGCATACAGGAATACGTGTGTAATTCTACTTCCAATACTCATAAATGTCTTTGTCAATCAGCGCCAATTAATCGAAAGACATGGGTATACCTGAAGACATGTCCAGGTGTGGCCTTTGAGACAGCTTGACCTTGCCTCCCAGACTATTGTTTTTTTTTATAGCCGGTCTCCTCAGACTATTGTTAATTCTTGAGCTGTTCTTCCCAGATTATTTTAAAAATAAATAAAAAGTCCTTTAATATACTTACAAAGGGGCTTTAAGTGAGCTTTCATCCTCTATTGGCCTGTATAGTTGTCAATCACATTTTTCTCCCACCCACCACAACTTTCAGTATGGGCCAATTGGCCATGCTTCTTCACCCATTGGCTCACTTTTACTGTGAGTGGCAACATTTCACCGGAGAAGACGCATCAAAATTCGGTTCCATCAGGCGGCAAAGAGGTCCCACTTCAATCACTGCAAAGTACAATGAGTCATTTTGAAGGAGTAGTGAGTTGCAGGAGGTGATAAGAGAGAGAAGTGCAGACCCGCACATGCAGAAAACTTACACCTTGATGCAAGCATCACCCAAAGAAGTGTTGCGATACTTGATCCCAGCAGAACATCACCAGTCAAGTTACATAGATGTGGAATTTATTAAACTAATTGTAATCTTACCTGTTTAAGCTCACATTCTTGATACTTTGGCCCTCCATATTTTGCTACCATAATAATTTGCAATTAGTATTCGGTTGTAATATCTGCAGGAGCAGTAGTTGGTGCCAGCTGCAGTGGCCTCCTGAGAAATACCTTGGACTTCACCAAAGTACCAACGGTAGCTCAAGTGACATCACACACCCTATGAACCCAAAGGTATAACCCGCGTTGGACTCCCTGGTTCCTTTATTAGCTCTACAGCATTCTCAAATTCACTTTTGAAATGCAGAGGAAGGGCATGGATTGGCATCTATAGAAAGTAATCATGTCTCTTAACGCTTTGTTTAGTTTTTGAGCTGCTGACAACTTGACTCCTGAGATCAAAGGTACCAGTGGCAGTGCCAAGGGTATTACAGGGCACATCTGAAATAGCAAATGCTACTCCATTGAATTATAATAGACACCCATATAATTTAACAGTTTTTATGCTGGGGATGTTTTCCCTGGCATGTGTTGGCTTGTCTTGAATGGCATTTTACTAATCCAAATGTGTAAAAGTCAGCCCAAAACAGACATTTAAGTATAAAGTATAAAGTCATGGTTGAATACAAATGCATTGTTTTGTGACAATCTCCACCCTAATTTAGAACACTCCATAATCCTTCTATTTTCTCTTCTTTATGAACCAACAAGTGAGATTTTCTACTCCATGGGGGCAATCAACAAATGTAAATCTGTATGCAGAGATCGCTTCACACAGATCTGTGCCTATGCCTTGCCATTAATACCTGCATGGATACAATTCATAGTATGCATACATGTCTCAACACCCATAAAACAGGGAATGGGGACATGTGTGACTCAACACAAATTAACTCCTTGCCTACGGGGATCGGGGGAATGAGACAAAGGAATAGGCTGTCATCATTTGTGTTGGCCTTTGCCCTCTCTGCAGGTTCACCCCTAAACTTCTTGCCTTCACCCCTCCTGTTTTCTGAGCTAATGTTGTGGCTTTTAGGACCTTTTACCAGGCCTAAATCTATCTTGCTTTGTAATACATGTTGGTCACTCCTAGGGTGGGTCCTAAACAGTCCATAGGGCAGAGTGCATTGTATTTGAAAATCTGGACATATACTTTTAATTTTTACATGTCCTAGAAGTGAAAACAAATCACATTTGTTTTCCACTACTGCAAGGCCTACCTTTCCAGTATGATAACATTGGGTTGCCTTATTGCATTTAATAAGTGATGACTTTTGCTTGGGAACAGGTGGAAATATCATGTTTGGTCTCTGGGGAATTGTGAAATTAAGCACCTCACAATTCTGAAAATGCAATTTTTAGAACGTTGTCATTTTCATGTCCTAACCCTTTGGTGCCTGCAATCTGTGTCCTGGGTCACATGACTAGGTGTAGTTGAGAGTTGGCCTTTGTGTATTCCTCCCATCCTGACCTGATGGGAGGGGTGGATCTGTCACCTTCCATACTTGTACTTCAAAGTAGCAGCTTCAGCACACAAACAAAGAACTTCACACTACACTTTTGTGACTCCAAACATCCTGGGACCAGGGCATGGGGGAAGGAAATTCTAGAACCAGATATGGGGGAAATCCAGAAGTTCCTCACGCTTCAAATCTGGCACCAGGTATTCGCATAGGACCCTCAGACCCACTGTTTGCTACACTCCTGTATCCAGCTTGTTCTACCTCACCTTGGTTTGAACTTAAGATTTCATATGGTCTTCCATGACCAAATAACTTCTTTTAGCTCTTTGTGATTTTAGGTGGTATATTCACCTAAAATCTTTGAAATTGCATATCTTTGGTTCTACTGATTGGATTTTTGTCATGTTGGTGTCTAAAAATTTAATAACAGTTACTCTATTTTACCAAATTAGTGTAGGATCATTCTTGTGTTTAAGTGCTGTTTAAATACTTTACTCATTGCCTCTAAGTTAAGCCTGACTGCTTTTGTACCAAGCTATTAGAGGGGTTAGCACATGTTAATTTAGTGACTTTTGTGCTTCACCATGACAAGGATTGTGGCTGTTGCTTGAGAAGGGTTCACACTCCCCTCAACCAACAACCCAGTTTATAGTGTGCATCCTACCAACTAAATATCATCACCACAAGTAGCACACATGTCTATTTGAAGACTGGAGATCCTCGGTGTCCTCTGTGTGAGAAATATCCTTACACAGGACCAGACATCACAAAACAATGTTAAGGTTTGGCCTCACCTGGGAGCCATGCTTCATCATTGGCCACACCGCACCGCCAGAAAATCATCTAGTGGTGGGCAGACTCCTGAATGACTTCTTGCATACTGCACTTCAGTATAGGTGAACATTGTAGTAACATCAGAAGAAAAAGGAACTACACCCTTATGACAAAGCACTACATGGAGCGCAATCACTCTGAGGGGGATATTTCATGGGTGATCCTTAAAAAGATAGCATCCAAACCACTATTCAGACACTTTTAAATAGAGAACAATTATAGTTAAATCATTTTAAATCCAATGTTCATGGCATGTCAGAAACATATAACTGGTACTGAATGTATACATGCATGTGATGTGAATGTAGCCAGGGACCTTATTTAGGGGCACTTATGGATCCTGGTCCTGTTAGGTTGCCTGGACTCCAGGGCAAGGGCCGAGTAAAGTTGATCTTTTGGATGCAAGAGTAATATTCTCTCAAGTGTATCCCACTTGTTTTAATCAATCTCACTGCCATCCCACCATCAAATGAGGAAATTTCCATGGGTAAGACATTGAGATTTTTATCTGTTCTGTCTAGATCCTTTTCCTTACTACCTTGGAAAAGTACCCTCTGTTGATTAGGAGGGTTCCCCCACACTAGAGAATTCTCTGGCAAGCGTAGGGTGGCCATTGATGTTGCATGACACACTGAATCACTGCCTAGGAGAGAAGGGACCACATCTGATGGCCGCAGAATCTGACCCAGGGTGTGGCGAGGTATGGAATGCAATCTTCCTGTGTTTAGCAGCTTATTGGAAGACTGATATGCAGACCCGGAATGAGACTTGAAACCCAGACTCGCTTGTGTATCATTGTACCAAAGGCAGGCTGGGAGCTTGGAAGTGGTAGATCACAGTGAGGGTTGAACGCAGACTCTTGTAACAAGAGTCTGTGTTTCAAAAATCACTCTTGTAACAAGATTCTGCATTTCAAACCTCACTCTGATCTGCCGCTACCAGCCTGCCTTCAGTACAAATTCATAATGAAACAAGACTTTCGGTAAGTTAACAAATTCAAACCCATTAATGTTTGGTCATCTCTTTTTTGGTTAATCCATCTCCTTTGTGAAGTCTAACAGATCTCTAATCCTGTGGTTCCTAACACTAGGTTTATCCAATAAATCTAGTACTGGGCCCACTAATCCTCTACAAAATCATTACGCTTAATATTTTACCAGTGCCGGTAAACTCCGCCACACTGAGTAGGTTGAGTTTTTTTACCAAACTCTGCTCTTCAAGCGGAGCTTGGAGTAGGGAAAAGTCTGTGACATCTGCCTGAGGAGCAGAGTTTACCGCCCAGGGCTAATTACGATGTATGTGACTCATCAAAATATGACTGCAGCGTTTCTACTAGTAATGATCTGAGGAAAATAATACACACCTAACAATCAATGTAAGTGAAGCACATAAATGGGCACCCCACATCCAGGGCAACCTTTCTTTCACTTGTGCTGCAAGAGTTTGTGGAGCCAGACATTAGCTACTGCTGTGTCTGTGTAGAGTGGTATAAAGTATGCAATACGCCATGGTTTCTTAAATTATCCATTAATAATTTACACATTAGTAATTTCTCTGTGTGCATCTGTTATGTTTACATTTTTATAACATTATGGGTATAGGTGCCTTCATTGTGTGAGGTTATTTGACAATTCTTTAAAATAATGTTATGCCTTTTTTAACAGTTTTAACATTATTTTAATATGGTTTTTGTGAGTGTCTGCAATTTTTAAAAGCTATGTGGCATTCTTTATTTCAAGGTCTAACCTTTGAGACAGCTTTAGTTGCCTCGCTAGACTATTGTATTTCCAAGAAGTTATAACTAATGTACATACAATTGTCTGCTAAATTTTCATGCACATTTGGCTTCCGCCCACTTGCAACATAGTGAATGGGAAAGGGGTCAGCCCAAATTATCCATTGGCTTCCTTCGCTTACAGTGATTTCACAAATACTTATACACATTGCTCACATCCAGCTAAAATGGATCCTTTCTCTTAAATCACAAAGCCGGTTCAAGGTGTGCTTTTCTTTCTGTTTTATATTTAGCCAAAAACTGCTATTTATTTTCCCTGCAGATTGAGTGCCCAGTTACATGGTGATTTGTTTTCAGTTTCTTTTTTAAAGTTGTAGTAAAATATTTTTAAGTTGCATTGTCACTGCCTGCATTTTTAACATTGGAACGACCTGCAAATTGAGGGCTTGGTTTAGTGTCTATTTATTCTTGCCTGATTCAAAAATAGTAACAATAAAATATATGGCACAACTGAATGACTTGTTTTTTAAAAAAACATTACCAATCAAGTGGAGTTTTTATTGAATGTTTTTTTAATCTTAAAATGTTTATTGAGAGTATATGGTAGTCACATCTAGGTTGTTGCATGTTATTTTTTCATTTTATTTTGTGGCACGTGCTTGTCTTAAAAAGATTAACCATTGCTCCAGTGAAAAGGCCAGACCTAATGACTTTGCCAATGCTTGTCAAGTATCTGAATCCCTGTGGATATCTAGACAAATCTATTTCTGATCTTCTACATTGATGAGTCCATCTAGGTGTTAATGATCTACCTAGATGGGAGATTACATCTATGATGAAGCATGCCACTAAGAAGTTTGGGAAGGTGTCATCTATCAGTATCTTCGAATACCTGTGATGTGCCAGTAGGCAAATAATAAATTCCCTCAGAAAAATGGTGCACCATGAGTGTGTAAAATTGGATAGGCATTGAACCTCACACAAAAAAAGTCAATTGTTTAGTTCATTTTCAGCATTCACCATCTGAAGTCAAGACTTGTGATTTGCAGAGAGCATCTAATACTGATTTATGTTAGTTCTATTTTAGCTGCAGCTTGCTATTTTTATGGGTTATATGATGGGAAGGTAATTCAGAAAGAATTAAATAACAATAATATTAATGCACAATTAAATAGTTACCTGCTTAATAATTATGTAAATTGTGTAATAAATATGTATTTTAGTTATATTTTAGGTGTGGGCTGATGGATTTGTAGGATTATAGGGTGTGACGTTAATAAAGTAACAATTAATAAAAATGTAAATATCACTTGTGAATTCAATATGTAATTGATTAACAATTATGTAAATTGGGTTATACATATTTATTTTAGTTACATTTTAGGATTGAGTTGCTAGTTTTGCAGGGGTATAGGATGGCACAGTAATTAAGGAATAATTAAATAGCCATTATTTTTAAATTGAAAATTAATTACTACATTGTTTAAGAATTTTTTTAATTGGTTAATTGTCTTTATTATGTATCCACTGGCATGGCATTTTAAATTGGAACACAACACTGACCTCAATTGATTAAAATATTATGTAGTTGGTTCAGTGCCACCTCTGAGAAGAGGGGGCAATAGGGAAAAAGTGCTCCGCCATTTGGAATCAAGGTTTATTTTAGAATTAGATTTGAAAACCACCACCGGCCTTAACAATAGTGAAGTTTTCCACCATTTTTTATAAACTCTATCTATATAGAGTAAACAGGAGTGAATATAATGTTTTTCCATGAAGTCAATGTAGTAATAACAATATTTAATTTTCAATATGAAATATGTTCTCAGGACTGAGGCTATACAAACAAATATATGTTTTTATATATTCTATGAAATACACACAATTGTCAACAGTCTTCCCATAGGCCTAGTACTGTATTACCCTCAGCACTTTTTTCAGCACTTTGCACTTTCTACGATTAGCACTTCAATAATTTCTGCTAGGATATTTAGCATTTGACGGCTATGATTATATATATATATATATATATATATATATATATATATATATATATATATATAGACACCAGATCCTGTCCACAAAGTTGCTGCAGCAAATGTTCTCAGGAATGGACCATCACACAAGATAAAGATTTTCTAAGGTGTATTAATTTTCTTCACAACAGGACGCGTTTTGACCGGGTCTCCCCGGGCCTGATCACATGACACGCTCCACTTCCCGCGTGGTTTAAATTCTCAGTTCACAATGATTTCCCTCAGTTTTTTTTGGCAGTAAAGAGGTAAAAGACAGACTTTAAGTAGGGATTTCGATATGCTAGAACAAGTACCTATTTACAATATATTGAATCATACTGTTAGCGAGTTTTAAATCACAAATAACATTAAAATATGAATACTTTGTTAAACATTATTTAAAAACAACGCTTTCAAAATAAAAACAGGTACTATAATTCGCTACCATAGGACTCCAATACCCCACAGACACCGGAAAAAAAAACAGTAAAACCAGAAAACTAGCAAAACCAGTTAAATCCCGGATAAAAGTGAAGCTAAAATCCAATAAATAGTCAAACAATACACATAAAAGAATACATAGCTCTCATAAATATATCAAAATACATAGAAAAAATTCATCAGAATACGTAGAAAAAATTCATTAATTAGAAAAATTAATTTCATCACTAGCAGCCAATAAAATGCTTAAGAAAAAAATGTGTATATACAGATATATGAATATATACACACACAGATATCTCAAGGTCAAGAATAGTCATTATACATTTTTTTTACAAATCTTCTCCTGTATTAAGGCCATTTGGCATCTTAGTGTCTAACCGTATGATATACTGACTCCCAAGTTGGCGCAGTTTCCTCTCTCTGTTCCCTCCCCATATAGACTTAGGGACTTCACGATCACAAAATAACTGAGGTCATTCATTGAGATTGTTATGATGAACTAATTTGAAATGACGAGCGAACAGATATGAAGAATCCCAATTAACCATCGTCCGTAAGTGCTGCAAGATTTGGTTAAACACAGGGAGATTTGTACTGCCCACATATTGAAGTTGATATAAAGAAAATGGTCCTAGACACAATTCATTAAACAACACTGAATGCACAACTCATATTAAATCTGAGTTAATCCACGGGACTTTATCCTGCAATGTAAAGAAAAGAAATGCAAAAAAAAGCCAAATGCGTTAGTAGTCTTAATAATGCTACCCAAAAATAATAATAAACACCAATGTTTGTAGAGCAGCAAAATGTCTGCCAATTTATTTCACAGTCCTATATACAAAATATTTAAAAATCCCAAAAGTTGGGAGGAAACTACCAGGTGCAGTAAAGAGTGTAAAAGTTTGTGCTCAAGTGAAAGGAGAAAGATAAGTAAAAAGAGTAATCCAATATTTTGAAAAGTAACTAAGGTTCTATTCACTTAGTATATCGCGTCTGCCCCACGTTTTTTAATCATACGCTCAATATACAGTTGTTCAGTGGTGGAAGTGGGAATGAAAAGGGGTACAGACGTCAAAATGGGGTAGAAAATGTTGACGTTTCGACCCTATTGCTGTAAGGGGAGGATCAACACCTCAGCTGCGGGTCTTCTTCAGGACAGGAAGGGGGACCTAGATTGCATAAATACAGCGCCCCTGCAATGAGGTTGGCCACCAAATAATGATGGGTTCAAATATTCAAAAAACTTGGAAAAAGGGTGTATCACTCAGCCCTTAATGTAGAAATCGCAACACGGAAAATGTATTTCCAATCACAATCACTGGTTCTTTAATAGTTGCACCACGAAATAATGCAAACAAGTTGTTCAGCAGCCACACAATATAGCCATGATGTAAGTCTGGCAAAACCTCAGAGGGTAACGCTCCTCTCAGTCATCAGGGTTCCCAAAAGAATACACATATTGAAGTTGGCACGTACATGTGAGCACATAGACTGCATGATCAGTCTTGCATGAGTATAGGCCCTGGATTTTATACTGTGTAGAAGAGAAAGCATCAACAAAATCATACTTATTTACCCCACATTTACAAGCCCTGCAGGAGCTACATTTAAAAAAAACCTTTCTGTTGGACAACCAGTTACTAGTCTCACTCACTTCCGGACTAGTTCTAACCAGAGCAATCCTCATAGAGGGAGCTCTTCTAAAGGTTATAGCAGGATAAGAATCTATTTCAGGGGCTAGGGTAATGTCTGTTTTCAGAATAGACCAATGTTTGTTGACTATCTTTCTGACTTGCTTCTCTTGACTGCTAAATGTGGTGATGAGTCTAACCACTGATTTCTTATTAGCACACTGTTGTGGAATTTCCAGTTGTGTATTGGCCTCACTAGTTCTTTCTTGCTGAGGGACCTGATCCTGTATTTTAGCCAGTGCAGTCTGCAAATCAATTGAACTGTAACCTCGAGCCTTAAATCTTTCCACTGATTCAGATAGACAAGTTTCCAAATCTCCTAAGTTTCTGCAAATTCTTTTCATTCTTAAAAATTCCCCATAAGGGATACTCCTGATCAGGTGTCTGGGGTGGGCACTACTGGCATACAATAAAGAATTGCCCAGCAGTGGCCTTTCTATGTAACTTAGTCTGAATGGTATTGGCCTCCACATAAATTTCCACATCCAAGAACTCCACTTTAAAATTGCTGACATTAGCCGTGAATTGTAGATTCAGGGTATTGTCATTGATATCAGCTACAAATTTCAATGCTGACTCTTGCGTACCTTTCCATATTACACACTCGTCATCTATGAATCTCCACCATTTAATTACGTGATCAGAGACAGTGTCAGCATGGGTGTGGTAGAGGACATGCTTCTCCCACCAGCCAACATGTAAACATGATTAACTAGTGGAGAAGCATGCCCCCATAGCCACACCCCTCAATTGTTGAAATATTTCTGTGTTAAAAAGGAAAAAGTTATTAGTAAGACACATTTATGTCATTCTTAACAACAGTAATATATATATTTTAATAATATGTTAGTTTTAGGCACAAACTGTAATTTGTTAAAGCTGTTTGACATTGGTGCTTTATTTAATGACTGGTATTTGTGATATAGAAATTAAAGATATATTTTCCAACAATTGGGCGCTAATCTGAGATAGCTCTGTTGTGTACACCAAAACAATAGCATTTGTGGAATCTTGAACCTAGAGAATACCTTTTCAATGAGTATTTATTTGAAGCTAGATCATTCAAGCTGTTAATACTTGTCATATGGTTTCAATGTAAATCTGGTCATGAAAAACAGAACGGTATTGTACTTGGGACATAGGCTTAAAAAGGAAACATGAACAGTCTGTCTTCTAATGAACAACAGAATATTTGCTTGCAGTCTGTCCGTTCACAATGTCAATCACTTGGGTTTTGCTTTGTTCATTTATTGTCGTTCAAGCGGCAGTGCGTTATATGTGATCAAGGCAACTGTGGCGAAACCAGTCATAAACATGTTTGGAGTAAAAAATTATCGAAAGCACTATATTTTTGGAGTCCGTGCCCGTTTTTGCGCAAGGAGTTGCACTTGGGATCGTTTTTCAATTTTATATATATATATATATATATATATATATATATATATATATATATATATATATATATATATATATATATATATGCTCTCTTACCTGTAAATGTGTGCACAGAAATGGATGCTTGAAATGGCCACTGAAAAATAATAGATTAAACAGGGTTAACAGTCTAGTCTGTTTTTAAATGAAATGAAGAAGGGACTTTTGCACTTGTCACTTTAAATGGACTGTTTGGACTGCGGGACTCTATGGTCCAGTTGAAGGCAATCGCCGAAACGCGTTGACCGTCCTCCTTGTCTGCACGATGGTGGTATGTAAATAAAATTTCAAACTACCTGAAATCGAGTCTTGGAACCTGTTTGTGCTGTGGCGCATTCGGACTTCCTTGCTGCATTGGAGCTGGGTTGGGTTCGTTTCCTGCTTGGAAGAATATATATATATATATATATATATTCACTGAAAAAACCATAGGTTTTACACACGTTATAGTTAGGAAGTAGCATTTAAAAAACCTATGAAATTCACCGAAAAAACCATAGGTTTTACACCAGTTATAGTTACCAGGAAATTTTACTCGCATAAAACCATTGAAATTCCCACGTTATAGTTAGTTGGACTCACTATAACTTGCGCGTGCAATGCACTGCTGATGATGTCACATATTACATCACTCATGACGTGGTCAGTGACATCACTCATGACATCACTGATGACACCATCCAGTGAATGTGTGTCTTTCTGAAAAATAAATATTAGTGAGTAATGTTTAAATTTTTAAACATATGTATTAATGTTTCACTTTGTGTATAAGTGGCTGCATGGGTTGGTGAGTAGCTACATGTGTAGGTATATGGGTTATTAGATGTTTTTTTATATCAATATGAGTGTCTATATGTTTGGTGGGGGTGTTACTTAGCACATAGATGCATGAATGACTGACTCTCTGTTTGTATGTGTTTTGAATACAGCATATGTGCAGGACTGTATGGGTGGATGAGTGTGTATATATGTATGTTAGTGAGTGTCTCACTAGTGTCTTTATCTGTAACTACATATGTTTTAATCTAGTATATGTGAATATTGATGTATATAAGTGAGTATATGTGAGAGTGAGGGATTGTAAGAGTTCCTGTTTAAATAAGTATGTGTTTCTATAAGTGATTGTTTAAGAGAATAAGTATGTGTAAGTTTCCTTAGAAGTAAAGTGGTAGTGTTTGTATAGCTGTATATGCAAATAAATTGATGTTTAATAGTTTATTTGCATGTGTGAGTATGTGTGAGAGTATCTTTTGGATGACTGTCGTTGTGTAACAGGATATATAGGTGTATCACTATATATGATGAGTGAGTATATGTATGAGTGACTACATAGAACTGTTGGTCAAAGAGTGGATGTGTATATAGATGGTGGATTTACTGAATTGGTTGTTGTAACTGGTATGGGTATCTCCATTTTTTTGAAAATTGTAGTTTCTATTTTTGAATATGTGTTTCAAGGGTTACATTACAGTGAAAAGAGGTCTGTCACTCTGTTGAAATTGGCAATGTATATACACATAAGCGGCGTTCATTTGTGTTCACTGTACCTCTTGTCGTAAGCAGAATGGATATTGCAAAACACTGACTGTGTTATCCCGCCAGCATGGACCCATGCACACATATATACAACAGCCATTTTAGGTGCCATGGTCTCCCTGTTCGTGATCAATCATCAGCGCCCTTCCCTGACCCTGCAAGCATCCCCCATGCACCCCGACCGCCCCCACTCTCACATGCACAAGTCATGAACCCTTCTTCTTCTGCATGACTCTGTCACTGGGAATCACACCCCGCGCCTGACCAACACCTCCTTTCCTTCCATGAATACCCCTCTTTTGATAAACCCTTCCTCTACGCTCGATTGTCCACACCGATCCTTCCTTTCACGAAAATCTCTCCTTCGATGACCCCTTCCTATGAGCCCGATTGTTTGCACGAACCGCTGGTCATCCCTTAGCCTGAGGATACAGTTTATTGCCCACTACTGTATGCACTCGCCTCTCTTGAAAGGAGCCACTATTGATCATGACCTCCCCACCCCCTGAGATTCGATCAGGCGCACACATTCTAAAGGAATCAGCAGAACACTCAGCTGCGTGACAGCCCCCTCCTATTGTATGGAGGATAAGGGCCCCTACTGTAGCCACGTGTTGGAATATCTTCATACTCCACAATGTCTTGATTGTAATGAAGGATGTCTGTGTGCCATAAACCTGTGTATAAAAGACGAAGCCTCAGAGAAACTTGTTAGAGCACCTCCTGAAGACACTATGCGAGTGTCCGAAATGACAGGCTCTCCTCATGAGCAATAAAACTCTATTCTTGTATTCCTGCTTCCAGCGCCCGTCTCTTTATTTGGTAATTGTTCAAGATGGGAACTAAGAGGCGTCCTGCGCCAGCAGCCTGGGCATCAGGTGTGTTATGGGCTGACTTTTCCCCAATTGGCGCCCTAACGCGGGGTCCATCAGCGACATAAGGTCCGGTAAGAGAGGTCCAGACGATGGGGTGAACATCTAAATGATTGGAGTATACCTGCCTTGAGAGGGCCCTCGTCCGGCTGCCGATTGAATGAACTTCACCGATTCTGAATGGACCTCTCTCAAGTGACCTACTGTCCTGACTGGAATCCCACAAAAATGCTGCGATAAAAACATAGAGAAAAGAGGTGCTGGAGAAAGGAAGACGAAGAATTGCCCACATGATCCGGTCCGGGTAAGGTTAAGTAGGACGTCTTTACGTCTGATTGGTAGGAAGGCTTTATCCATCTGATTGATTGATTGATTGTTGATATTGGAAATGGTATTTAGATACTGGTATTGTTCATTGATTGGTTCATTTAGCCTCGGTTGCTACTTGAAGTATTGGTTCTCTTGGAGACATTCTCTGTTTGCAAACAGCGACGAATAGGAACGTTCCTCTCTCTTTGCAAATAGTGAAGGATAGGTAATGCGGACTTTTGTCCCCCGTTGTAATCCGTCATGCCTATTTTTCTCCCCACTGATTGATTGGTTGCTCTGTTGCTCTTTGAGACATCCGCTGTCTGCAAACAGGGAAGAATAGGAATATTCTGTCTCCCTTTGCAGATAGTGAAGGGTAGGTAATGCAGACTTTTGTCCCCGTTGTAATCCGTCATGCCTATCTTTTTTCCGCATTTGATTGTTTGTTATCGATTTTTATCGATTATTGCTCTTTGAGATATTCCCTGTCTACAAACGGGGAAGAATAGGAATATTCTGCCTCCCTTTGCAGATAGTGAAGGATAGGTAATGCAGACTTTTGTCCCCGTTGTAATCCGTCATGCCTGTTTTTTTCTCCCCACTGATTGATTGATTGTCTGAACATTTATTGTTCAAGGAATAGTTCTTTTGAGGAATTCTCTGTTTGCAAATAACGTGGAATAGAAATGTTCTGTCTAGTCTTTGCAAGTAAGGAAGGGTAGGTAATGCGGACCTTTGTCCCCCGTTGTAATCTGTCATGCCTATCTACTCCCCACTGATTGGTAAACCAGTTCCACCCGGACCATTTATTGGAGGTAGGTCATCTGGCTCGACCAGGAGGGTACCCCTAATACAAAAGGACAAATATAAAAATGCGGATTAGCCGCTGTATCGTGCTAGCAAATAAAAGAGAAAAATATATATATATAAAAATCGTTAGGGAAAAGAAAAGGAATAGAGTGAAATCAGTAGGCCACTGATGAGATCTCTTTTCAACCTCGCTGAATTGGAAACATAGGGAACAACCCCTCAGGAAATATGAAACTGGTGGGGAAAGCCGAACTTAACGCTATAACTTCGAGACAGCTTGGCTCCACCACTCACCCCGCCCAATTAACGACAAAACTTAGGCGAATAATAGAAAAATATATAACACTCTAGCGAAGTAACAGGTGAACACGTTTTATTTTTTAACAAACAAAGAAAACATTTAAGCAACTATTTACATGACAAACTGCTGCAATGACAAACGAAACCCACAATGCATTTCGCCGTCTGCCTGACGCCGTTCCAATCCTTCCTTCCCCAAAGTAGCAATGTTGGGCTACTTTGGGCTACTTTCTAGTAGTTTTTGGGCGTTTTAAAGTCTACAAAAACCATCGAGGGCGGTGGGGTGGAAGGACCACTATGCGAATAGCCCGAAGGCGGCGCCACATGCCAAGGCCTGTCCCCCGGATGAACCAAGGGACCCGTTCCTGGGGCCGTGGCGAAGAGCGTCCGGCCGCCATCAACCGGAGGCCCGGCCCGAAACGTACTAGGCGCCACTTCTTCAATAATGGCTGCGACAACACCGGGGGGGGATGTCTTGCACATGCCTCCGACCACCCCCCCTCGTCCCCATCACCTGGTCCGGGCATAACAAATGTCAAACGAGACGCCGTGGGGTGCACCGGGAGGGAGAGGCGGCGCGAACGAGCCTCTCCCACCTCCCCAGGTGAAGGCTCCCCAGCTGCACCCCCAACGCTCCTCGCACCCAGCAAAGGGTTCGTCCACTGTGGCGATGCTGCAACACCTCGCCCGGCAGGTTGGAGCCCGTCTGCTCATTTGACCCCGCGATTGCCGGTAGCTGCCGAACTCTCAAAATGGCGGTCGACCTTGCAAGAGCGGGCCCAGCATGAAGGAATGGCCCGGTTGCTTGTTGATTCCACCATCATAAAAGTTCTCCTCGACCTTGAAGATTCTAGAGGAGCCGCGGGAGTCCCCGACTCCCGCAGATACCCCCGATGGGGAATGACTGCCATGACTGCCCGTGGAATGATGAAAATGTAGCCGCGGGACGTCGGCGCTCCCATGCTGACGCCAGCCTCAATTTGAATGACTAAAATCCTGCAGACTACAGTTCGGAACAGTTCCGGTGAAAAACGCAGTATGACCCGGTAGAAAATTGTTGCCTCCCTCCCCCTTTTTTTTGACTGATGGTTCATACTGCCGATCCCTTTCTGTTGCCCTTCAACGGAACTTTTGGACTGCCAAAAAGAGGCTCTGGGCCAACCACGAGTTAGTGGAAATTTAGACTATGCCTGGATCTGCCTGGCCGCACCCAAAATGGCGCCGGTACAAATGAAACTTTCAACTCCTTGTTGTACTCCGATTGCTCAGCCTTGGTGTCATGGGATATGTATGTAGTTTTTAAACATATGGATTGATATAGGATGGGTACTGATTATGTGTTCGAACAATGAAGGACAATGAATTGACATGAGATGGGTATTGATTGAACATTCGGACAATGAATTGTTGTTAAGTTTTGGCGCCTCATGATTATTGCAAGTTCGAATTTTAACACTCCATAGGGTTTTTTCACTAATAAAGGTATCCCCACATCTACAGTTCCAGCCTGCTCCGTGGCTGGCCCACGGGGTTGTAGACCCGTATTTGTGCACCGGCATTCTTATTAAAGATTTTTTGGAAAAAACGTACGTAGTTGTCACGTGTAAATTGGTACGTTTCGAATAAATGACCGCTGTT
Organism: Lissotriton helveticus; assembly: GCF_964261635.1. Classification (NCBI taxonomy): domain Eukaryota; kingdom Metazoa; phylum Chordata; class Amphibia; order Caudata; family Salamandridae; genus Lissotriton; species Lissotriton helveticus. Next base: position 1,512,081,877 of record NC_136067.1, on the reverse strand, counting down.
TCCGATATAACCGAATTACAGGTGAAATGACTCAGCTCGATTAGTTAAGGGTTAAAAAGTATAATACGCAGAAATATTGCAAAATATGAATGGTCCAGGTTTTTGTTGTATGTACTTTGCACATTTTTGTACAGCCCAAAGCCACCGCTAAAAAGACGCTGGAATTCAGCCTATACTTTATATGCTACCCGTATCAGGAAAATTGTGCTAAAATGCCCCTAAGTCGCCCCGAAGGAATGCCACTTGGCCTCCCTACATACGGTCTGTAATACCACACTTGGGTGACCTATGCTATCCACCGGCTTCCGATAATCATCTCTCCCACACTAAAAGGTTCATCTGGGCTTAAATGCCGAGTTGGCAAGAACTGCGTTCCGTGGAGATAGACCGAGTATGTAGTAAGTAAAAGCCTTTTCGGGTTTATGCGCGCTGATGTATTTTTAAAATGCTGCCCCCGCCCCCCCTTCTTTTTCCCTCTTTCTGCAGGTCACTTTGGAACATCGATTAAAAATACGAAAAAGAAAAAGGTGATCTAACGGACGAAGAGACGGGAAAAAGGCGTTCGATTATGGTGCCTACGCACCCCGAATAATACAACCAAAAATAATGTGCACTCATGATTAAGCACTTCACACTTAACTAAATAGGGAAAGGTTTAAAGAATATTTTGAGGTAAGGTTTAAACTCTAGTACACTCCGCTTGGAGGACTAGGAATGTTATCAGTATAGAAATTACTGCGTCCTTTCCACACCCTCATGGACCGGAAACTCAGAGCTGCCCTATTGTTCTCCCAACTGACACCAGCTGTTGTCTCAGCCTGGAAACACATTTACTAAAATGACTCGAAAATACCACCGTGAGCATTAGCCCGACCAGGTTAGTTCATGACCAATTGCCAAAGGCGTAAGTGTGTAAAACAGCAAAGACCAGTAAGGGCAGCCGACAATAAAAGGAAAGAAAGGGGTAAAAAGAGCTTAGGATGCTAAGGATACGCAGCATACAGGAAGAGATCATTATGGCCAATAACGGTTATATGTCTTGTCTTGGATTTTTGTATATAATACAAGTACTGTCTCCCTCACCTGAGTATGTATGTACGTAATGTGTGGATCTACGTCATCCCTCTGCCTGTGTTTCCGTAGTACTTAATCCCTGTTGTTCTGTGTTGTGCGCGCACTGAATGACCCATTATTGTACACGTCTCTCTCTCTCTCTCTCTCTTTCTCTCTCCATGTCATACGTGTACCGAATGGACCATTAAGAGTGCGCTCTCTCTCTCTCTCTCTCTCTCTCTCTCTCTCTCTCTCTCTCTCTCTCTCTCTCTCACTCTCTTTTTCTCTCTCTCTCTCCAAAAGCCCCCTGTTCCCTCTTCCCTTGTATGGTGACGTTGTGCCCCTCCGGCATAAAACATAATTGGGTTTCCTCGAACACAAAGGTGTTCAGCAAAATTGACCGAAACCAAAACGATTGTGACTTGCCATATTACTACCTCTCCTTTCTGCAAAACGATAGAACCCGAGTATGTATGTACGTAATGTGTGGATCTACGTCATCCCTCTGCCTGTGTTTCCGTAGTACTTAATCCCTGTTGTTCTGTGTTGTGCGCGCACTGAATGACCCATTATTGTACACGTCTCTCTCTCTCTCTCTCTCTTTCTCTCTCCATGTCATACGTGTACCGAATGGACCATTAAGAGTGCGCTCTCTCTCTCTCTCTCTCTCTCTCTCTCTCTCTCTCTCTCTCTCTCTCTCTCTCTCACTCTCTTTTTCTCTCTCTCTCTCCAAAAGCCCCCTGTTCCCTCTTCCCTTGTATGGTGACGTTGTGCCCCTCCGGCATAAAACATAATTGGGTTTCCTCGAACACAAAGGTGTTCAGCAAAATTGACCGAAACCAAAACGATTGTGACTTGCCATATTACTACCTCTCCTTTCTGCAAAACGATAGAACCCGAGTTGGTAATGAAAGAAAGGACAGGTCAGACGACTGATGTCCCCTAATCTGGCCTTTTTATAGGGGGACTATAACGTCAATGGTCTTCTGTTTTTCAGTTAATTAGAAATGCGATCCCCAATGCCCAGATTGTCCCACCCCTCTGCACTTAAGTGCGGATGTCCAGAGTACCCCACTTCTCCCGATCGACCCCAGCTCCCTGTCCAAAGCGTCCCCGTTTCCCCCTATCAACCCCAGCTTCATGTCAGCTACCCTCGAAGCGTAATTGATGACCTTGATTAACGGCCACTCCCCAAGAAAAGCATGTTTTACATCTGCCCCCTCCCCCTTCTTCATGACGATAACAAGAGTTAGCCGACCCCGGAGGGAAATATAAGATTGTCGATACTTGGGTTAAAGGGAAGGACGAGTCTCTACATAAGGACTCGATTTTGAGTTTTGATGTAATGCACTGTGTATAAAGGTCAAATTTGTCTCCACATACTCACGAATGAACGCCAAACAGGTTTTATGAATTCAATGGTAATGCCCTCCTACATACTCCATAAATGATGACTTCTGTCTGTGATCGATGAACTTATCTCCCACCTACTTAGGATTGAGGACGGAATTGAGATGTATAAATGTCTTCTCCTGCCAGTTGTTCTAAACCTTGTTTTTACCCATTCAAAGATACAATCACCGGAGGAGAGGAGCTGGACGTGACGCACAGCCTGGCCACAGATCGTGAAGCACGTGTGACCGCGACAAAAGGTGGAGCCACCGAGCAACGAGACGCGGGACGAGGCACCACTCTCAAACTCGGCAGATTAAGGAATAAAGGGCTGCCTTGAAGCCCTCGATTTGCTGCCCCACTCGTGCCTGAAGTCCCCGTCCTTTTTGAGCCCGACCGATGGGCCTGCCTGCTCGATTATCCTTTGCTCCTTTTGGTCCCTTGATGTGCTCAAAGATCTGATCCCACTCCGCCCTCTCTTCCCTTGATTATTCAACAACATCACCTTTTTCGCATAAACTTTTGACTATGGACTAAGGTTTTGCCATGGAAGAAGAAAGACACGCAGGTGCCTAGCTTGAGGCACTCCTAAGAAAATAAGTTAGGAAACAGGACTGTGATCTAACAGCAGAGGACTGATCGCACCCTGCAACGTGTTAGGATGAATCCGAGCTGGACCTATAGCTCCACCGCCGGTGCTCAGCAGCGCCAACAAAGGAAGACGGACTCTGTTAAAAGACATTGCGACAAAGACCCTCCCCCCTTTCCAGAACTTTCTATTCACCCCTTGACTGATTGCTTGTATCGAATTGAATCCCTCCCTCAACCATTTTGTATTGCCTTTTAAAATGTTTCATCGATCACTCATGCATTTAGTTTTCCAAAAGTCTATTATAGCACTGACAAGACCCGAAAGTATCAGAGCTCTTTTTACTGTATGTTGATGTCATTGAAAAGAAAGTCAGAACCTGAGTCTATAATATGTCGGAACGTTTTTTCCTGATTGCCCTCGACTAAAAGTGTTATGTCGATCTCTAGACTTGTATGAATAACCCAACAAATGTAAATTCATACGTACCACGTTTCACCAATCATAGCGACTACATATGGTTATATGCAATCTGCTAGCATTGACAAACGCTATTCAGTTGGGGTAAACACAAATGTACTAGCGTATGTTAAAAAGCGGCGACTGTTGAAATTGGCAATGTATATACACATAAGCGGCGTTCATTTGTGTTCACTGTACCTCTTGTCGTAAGCAGAATGGATATTGCAAAACACTGACTGTGTTATCCCGCCAGCATGGACCCATGCACACATATATACAACAGCCATTTTAGGTGCCATGGTCTCCCTGTTCGCGATCAATCATCAGCGCCCTTCCCTGACTCTGCAAGCATCCCCCATGCACCCCGACCGCCCCCACTCTCACATGCACAAGTCATGAACCCGTCTCCTTCTGCATGACTCTGTCACTGGGAATCACACCCCGCGCCTGACCAACACCTCCTTTCCTTCCATGAATACCCCTCTTTTGATAAACCCTTCCTCTACGCTTGATTGTCCACACCGATCCTTCCTTTCACGAAAATCTCTCCTTTGATGACCCCTTCCTATGAGCCCGATTGTTTGCACGAACCGCTGGTCATCCCTTAGCCTGAGGATACAGTTTATTGCCCACTACTGTATGCACTCGCCTCTCTTGAAAGGAGCCACTATTGATCATGACCTCCCCACCCCCTGAGATTCGATCAGGCGCACACATTCGAAAGGAATCAGCAGAACACTCAGCTGCGTGACAGCCCCCTCCTATTGTATGGAGGATAAGGGCCCCTACTGTAGCCACGTGTTGGAATATCTTCATACTCCACAATGTCTTGATTGTAATGAAGGATGTCTGTGTGCCATAAACCTGTGTATAAAAGACGAAGCCTCAGAGAAACTTGTTAGAGCACCTCCTGAAGACAATATGCGAGTGTCCGAAATGACAGGCTCTCCTCATGAGCAATAAAACTCTATTCTTGTATTCCTGCTTCCAGCGCCCGTCTATTTATTTGGTAATTGTTCAAGATGGGAACTAAGAGGCGTCCTGCGCCAGCAGCCTGGGCATCAGGTGTGTTATGGGCTGACTTTTCCACAACTCTGTCGCAAGGATGGTGTCATCAGTGATGTCATGAGTGATGTCACTGACCACATCATGAGTGATGTAATATGTGACGTCATCAGCAGTGCATTGCACGCGCAAGTTATAGTGAGTCCAACTAACTATAACGTGGGAATTTCAATGGTTTTATGCGAGTAAAATTTCCTGGTAACTATAACTGGTCTAAAACCTATGTTTTTTTCGGTGAATTTCATAGGTTTTTTAAATGCTACTTCCTAACTATAACGTGTGTAAAACCTATAGTTCTTTCAGTGAATTTACTAGGTTTTTTAAATGCTACTTCCTAACTATAACGTGTGTAAAACCTATGGTTTTTTCAGTGAATTTCATAGGTTTTTTAAAGGCTACTCCTTAACTATAAACTGTTTATAAGTTATATTTTTTCATTATATTTCCTAGCTTTTATTAATTGCGAAATATAAAATATTTTTTTAATGTATTCTATAGTTTTATTATAGAGTTTAAAGAAATGCTTTCATAGTATTATAAAGTTTTTTTCACTGTCAGAATTGCTTAGGAACTCCTTGCAAGTCTCAAAAGCTTTACAAAGTCTTACGTTCATTTCACCGTTTACAGACTTGTCAGATGTTAAAAAACGTTCCGAGGTGCGCGACAGAGTGCGCGCACCCCGGTGTTTTGAAACAATTAAAAAAGTTTGATACTTTATCGGCATTGTTCTTGTGACCCCATATGAAGGTATTTAATATTTGAGAATGTATACCTTTCCTCATTTTCACATTTTAAAACTTCATTAAATTAAACCGATACTTCTAATTCATGTACGTGTCCGGATTCCGTCACCGCGTATACGTCCTAATACGCGCTTGTCAAATCATGTGACTTGAAAAGAACACTTCCTATTGGTTCATAGTAGTTTCTATTCCACAATTTTCCAGAAACCACCAACTTCCCTCACTATCTATTTGGCGCTGAAGAGAGAACAACCTTTTTCATATTTCCAGACACTTTGCTGAAATGGCGGCCACAGCCAATTCTTCTTCGGAATCTGAAGGAAATGGTTATCTTCCTTTAAAAAAAAAAAGGAATCTTTTATTTGGCAATTTTTTACCTTTCCTGAGGGGCAAAAAAAAGTAAATGCTCCGAAAGTAACGTGCACAATTTGTGGTTCCGTACTTTTCAGAGTAAATCCAACCAAAAAATATTCTTTTTCAATTCATACTATGAAGAGGCATATGAGCCAAGTCCACCCTGTTCAATATGCAAAAGCAGCGACAAGAGATCTGGCCACACAACTGCCACCATCTCAGGCCAGTACTTCATCGACCAGACGACCTACATCTGCATCGCTTGAACAGATGGAGTTGAAACCATTTTTAAATGAAGTGCATATAAAATGCAACAAGTGCGAAGGATTAATTGTGTACGGAGAGCAAAGCGTCATTCTTATTGAAAGAAGATTTAATCAGCATAAAATGTTCGAATGCATCTAATTTTTTTACAACTTCAAATGTTCCTGTTTTACAGTTTAAAAATTTGGTTCCTGTTTCACAAATTTTAAAGAATGAAAAACTTTTAAAAAATAAATAAAAAAAACCAGTTCTTTTCAGAACTACCTCATTCTACCAAAAAGAGCTCTATTCATAAGCTAAATTATTGCCGCATTTTAGGAACAATAATTAAAGAATGCGGCAAAACTTGGGACATATTATGAAGACGTGATAATTTCACTTCGCTTTAATCGGCATAACGCTGTTAAACAAGCACCGATAATCGCCTTCATAATATGAGCCATATTATCAAGGATGGACGATACAATATCGCCGCTTCTATCGACAGGAAACTGACGATAAACCGGCGATAATGGACTTGATAATATGCTGTATGAAATTCCTAGCGTAGCCCATATTACATGTTTTCGCATCTTACATGGGCTTTCATAGGATTTCCATAGAGCAAATTATGAAACCCATTATCGCCGCTTTATCGCCAATTTCCTGTTGATAAAAGCGGCTTAAATGTATCGACTGTCTATAATAATATGCCCCTATGTTTTTCAAAATTCAAAATAAAACGTATGTTATATGCCTTTATATCTAACATGACGTTCCACTGCAATTTATAAAGCATATTATGGACGCCGTTTTCGCCTCTATATCGACAACTTCCTGCCGTTCAAGGCAGCGTTAAACTCTTTTGAATCTTTGTAAATATTCGTCAACATCTTTATAAGAACGTGATAACACCGCCTGCGGTAAAAGCACTTTGCATTTGTGCCGCACAGACAGTTAATGACATGCATAGTAGGGGTATGTTAAACTATAAGCAAAACCTGTTTAAAGGCAAAAATACTATCTCGTACACGACTCCTGTTAGGAAAAAAGTTTAAATAAACTTGTTTATCGTACAAGTGCCACGGGCAGCTGTGATGAAGCATTTGGCAGCGTTAACGTGGAGGTGTGGAAAATAAAACTAAATCAACCCCCTCTCGTATTTACAAAGCACACATTAGTGCATAAAAGCAACGCTTGTTTTCACGCGGCAATATTAAGTGCCGCAGACTGTTACAGGAGTACTATCACATATGTATTCAAATTACGTTAAGACTGCCTCTTTTGTAATTCTCTGCTAACATGCACTCTCATGATTAGAAGTGAAATCATAGTCCTTCTTCTATTTTCATTTTATGTCCCGTTTTTTGCCTTTAGCAATCTACTTACCGTATACAACTAGCAAAAATTATCACTATGTTGGCTTACTTCCAATACTTTTTCGTAGACCAGCGGCGATCTTTAACGCTTAGGAGTGATACAATTATCAAACTTTAATTCTAAAACTAGTGATTCCCGAAGTGTGCACCACGGCTCCCCAGTCTGCCTTAATGAGGTGCCAAAAGCACGACGCACACTAGGATGCCTAACCGTCTGTAAATTGCACAGACGTCAGTACTCTGTTATGTGTAACTGTATCCATCTCAGAAAGGTGCGCGCTCCTCCCCTGTGATAACGCTGACAGTCCATCCTGAAACGGCCTTGAATTATACTGCAGCAGGAGCACCCGTCCCACGCATTGGAATTCTCAAAGGAGCTTTCTGCCTCAATAAACAGAAGACATTGTTTTAGATAAAAAAAGTTAAACTACCATCAAGGCTTATTATGAAACAGTTTCTTTAAAAAAGTTTATAAAACAAAATTATTAAATCAGAATAACGTTCTTTAATTATCTCATAAATTTAAAACAGCAGTCTTTTTATTAACATATTCAACAATACCATGGTTACTGCTTATGTACATAAAGGAAGTAGGACCTAATCTCAAAGGCAATAGTGTTTGCTTGTTATTTGTGTAAAGGTATTTCCTAAACTACATATCTGCATGCAGTAAGACAAACAACATACCTCCAGTCGAGCACCACACTATACTACACGCATATTTGTAGTTTAGATGCTTTAATCTGCCTACACAATAACATCCAACACCTCCTTTGAAAACACTCCTTCCTTTTTTAAAACAGTGCTGAAAGTCAGGGGCGGATTACCAAGGCGGACATTCGGGCATGGCCCGAAAGGCCAGTGCCTCAGTGCCCTCTGTGGACCGTTTTTTTCTCCCCTGCCCCAGTCCACACAGACTGCACTTGGAAAGGGGAGAAACAAAAACCGACCCAAAGAGTACACGGAGACAGACAGCGAAAATAAAAGCAGCCTCTCTGTGCGCCTGAACACCCCTGCCCTACCAAGCAATAAAGCTAAGGCTGGACTGGGGAGGGATGATTATTTCCAAGAATCGACCTCCCTGGGGGCTAGGTGTTTCTCAGGCCTTTGAGCCATTTTCACCTCAGCCCCCCTGGGGCTCATGCAGCCCATGCAGCAAGTATCTAAAGTAAACAAAAGTAAAAGGTAGCATACAGTGTGATACCAACAAAAACTGAAGTGTGCAAGTAACAAAAGAGTACCATACACAAGTACAAAGATAATACTACAGTAAATGGTAAAGCCTTAATCTGCCAGAACACACTGGGATGGCACTTCCCATGCACCAGCTTCAACTCAACCTCCCCCTGCCTACCTGGCTGTGTTTTGAGGTCCCCTGGTAGGACATTTTCCCGAGGCCTGTAGGACTGATTAAATACCTAATTGCAGGGCCTTACCTCTCTTCAAGTGCTCCTAAGTTGAAGGCCTGGGAAGGACTAAGTAGGTTAGTAATAGCAGCGGCTATTCTGCTTTTCAGGTGCTCCTGTGCTGAACGGCTAATATAATTTTGTGACAGAAAGGGGCCTTGCTATTTTTTTTAGTTGCTCAGCATGTTCCCATTAGCACCTTGGCCCTGTGTCCTATAGAAGAACAGTGTCCTCCCACTTTCATGCTTTGTATGTGCAAATGATGTTTCATGAAAGGGCACGCCCCTTGAATGTGGACCACACCCATTAAATATGGACCACACCACTTGAATGTGGACCACTTTTTTTCCTCAGGGGCAACTATTTGATTTTGATCATTTTCAAATATAGCACAAATATGTTCCAAAGTGGGTAAAAACAGATAGTAATGTTAGCAACTGTTTGCAGTCACTTACATCTTGCAATGTTAACTTTCTATGTCAATTATATTACATTTCACAGACAAACAAAGCAAATCCCAATATACTCATTATCTATCATTAGTTGTCACTAACTGCTGTTAGCATCAGCTACATACTAATAAGACAATTTTATCTGCACTATCTTGCCTTTTAAAATCAAAAATGCAGAATAAAATTCCTTTGATAATTTCCTGAAAAGTTCTGTAACACATTTCATTTACCTGCAATATTTTCACACATCCGCATTAGTGAACTGACTGACTGAAATGTTGTTGATTTCTTAAATTAATTTTTTAGACGCTCCTTGTGACCGTGCAGCCAATCCTCCATGGAAATGCTTATATAAAACACAACACTAATATGACCATGATACTCAAAGAAATAACACAGGGTGTAAAAAGTATTTTTATTATTTATACTTACCTAAGAAATAGTAATAAAGAAAATATTGAAAAATTTGAAAAACATGGTATCTGTGAAAGAAAAGTAAAAATATGGTTATAGTGTTATTTCATTAAACAAAACAAAGTAGAAGTGATTGAAACAGAAAGTGAAAGAAAAGAAGACTGAGGGACAGAAAGAGACCAAGACAGAATATTTTGAAAGAAATAAAAGCACTTAAACAATGACAGTCTAAAGGAAACTAAAGTGACAGCCAAAATGAGAGTATGATCAGTGATAATACACAAAACAAATAGTCTTTGAAATAACAGACTAAAAGTACCTAAATATCTTAAAGAGATAGATAAAATAAAGAACCAACACTAAGAGAAAAAGAGTCAAAAAGGTAGAGTAACAGAAGATAAATAAAATACAAACAGACATGGAGTATAAGAGAGACATATAAACAAAAATAAAGTAGGGTGAGAAAACTAAACTATAGATTTTAGATTGGAAATAGTTCATAAATAAAGAAAGCAGAGTAAGGGAACAAATTGTAAGGTACAGTAAGACAAACAAATTAAGATTCAGGAAACAAAGCCAATAAAAGATCAATGAAGGTAACTCTCTATAAAGCAACGTAAGTAAGAAACTGAAGACTAAGAAAGACTGAATAGAATACTAACAAAAAAGATGTAAAAGTAAAAGCATGAGTTAAAGAAAATAACCATATCTAAACACCATTATCAAAGGAAGAGGATTAAGAAAATTAGAGTAAGAGATAGGTACACGAAACTTTCAGATATGATTAGTTGTTCTTACCTTAAAAATATAATATCTGTGGAAGACAATAAAGAAATTTGGAATAATACATACTTCTAAATCCAATATAACAAAATATCTTAAACAACATATTTACTGGTTTATTTTTGCTGTCTTCAGATAAATTGATTTTCACTATAAACAGTGATTTCAATAGTAATCATCATGTAACAGCGGGGAAAAAAACCCACAATCAAAATGATTGTATTTAAAAAAAACATAAAAGATCTCTATACATACTATAAATACCTAGAAAAAAACATGTCTTAAATGTTTTTCTCTAATTCGCAATTTCTTGAGTAAGCACACCACCTGCCCTATCTTCCTGAAAGTACAAGGAAAACAGTGGTGAGTTCCTTAGTACTCTCATCACTTGATTATTGCAATGGATTATTTGTAAATGCTCAGGCACGGGTGGTGGCCAAACTGCAGCTTATACAAAACGCTGCCGCAAGGCTTCTAGCCGGCATTCCCAAGTTTCAGTCCACCAAGCAAGCGATAAGGAACTACCACTGGTTAACAGTGAGAAATCGCATTAGATTCAAGACCTTGTGTCTCACCTATAAAGCTCTCATGGGTCTTGGACCAGCATTTCTCAAACAGAAACTTTTTTACTATCTACCGAAAAGATCCTTACGATCTGAACAGAGACATCTACTGGTAGTCCCACGCACTAGGACGGTGACGTGGGGCGATAGATGCTTCACCAACTCTGCAGCAAGACTTTGGAACACGCTTCCAGAGGAAATAAAATTGGCACCCTCGCTACTTCAATTCAGAAAATTGGTAAAAACCTGGTTATTTGACCAATAAACTGATCAGCACAATACTTTTTAAGGTAGACACATGCTCCATCTGAGATTTGCAGCCAAGTCATAGCGCCAAGACACCCACGGGTATATGCTGCGCTTTATAAATTTTTAAAATAAATAAATAAATATTCCACAATTATAAACTAACTAAAGTATACCAGTTACTTTTAAATACCGCTCCACAAATAACCGTGCAACTATGTTCTTAAAACATTTATCTCAAACCAACATTTTCATATTACATTTTTTTCCACATGGCCAAATACTATGAGATAAGTCCTTATTTTTTTGAGCACCTCTCAACAAACTCGCGAGTAAGTATGTTCTAGAAACATTTATCTGTATTCCACATTTAGATATCTCATACATTTCCGCAAGGCCAAATGGTATGAGTTAATTCGTTTTTTTTTACTACCTCTCCACAAACTTCCAAGTAAGTGTACTCTAAAAACATTTATCATAAGTCAACATTTCCATATCTCATTGTTTTCCGTGTTGCCAAATAGTATAAGTTAATTCCAACATGTCCTGTACCAGAAACATTAAGGAAACCTTACCTGATGCTATCACTTTGGCACATAATAGTCTCATTTCCATATTTGAACACCCTTAATCACATTATATTTCTAAAGAACACATTTTCATATCTTTACAGTATTACTCTGACTCCACCAAGTAATTTCACTGAAATTTTGGTTGCAAAAATATCAAATAAGAATTTCTTAACTCAGAAGGCAAACGTTTCTTAAAACTTAATTGACTATCATTGCACAGCGTCCAACCAGTTGGACTCTTCAAATAAGCTATCTAATGTCCTGATGATATAGATGACCCTTCATGAAAAATATTTGCTACAGTTACAAATGTTCTTCTAGAAATAGATATTTGAGAAGCCACATAATTTTTAATTAAAGTTGACAATTTACTTCCATCAGCTCTGCATCGTTGAAGCATTAAAATAACATACTGTCCATATCTATGGATAAATAAGGTAGATAACATTTCTGAATTACATTGAGAACAGACCATGTTCTGATATGCATCTTTAACTAGTTTATTAAAGGAGACTGTTTTACAATCTGGTAATGTTAAATATATAAATCTTTCTGTGTGTATGTCAGTACTACTTGTAAAAGAGCAAATATCGCAAATATGTTCCCATTTATAAGAAAGGCCAAATAGACTATCAATACCTACACCTTCTTCTTCCAAAACTGTAAGCATATACATAATAAATTCCTGACAATCTTGCTGAATATTCTGAGAAAATGGATTTAGTTCTGCACATATGTCTAAAACATTCCTTACTTCTGAAACACTTGCTACTTCACTATTACCACTAGTACATTTTTCAAACACAGAATTTAAAGAACAACAAAATGTTTGCTATTGATTTTCTCTAATCTGTTCCTGTAACCTTTTTAGAAAAAAAACCACATTAACCACTACATTTGCATAGCAGTTGACACCAGACCTATTTTCAAATTTAAATCCAACAATCTCTGTAGAACTAACGTTTTTCTGACTCTTATCAATGACAGTCTCATCTTTTTTTCTTCGTTTCTCTAATACTTCACTACATTGTTTCTCATTTCTCCTTTTCTGACCAACTATACTCTTTTTAATTAAAGGATATTGAGGTAAATGTGGAGCGTATTCTCTTCTTAACCTATTATACTCCTGTACACATTTTAAATCTGCACTGATCTTTGTCTCATCAAAATCAATTAGATAAAGCCCGGATAAAGTTCTAACTCGTGATAAAGCAACATATCCCATACCCTCTTTGAATACACTATTTCCAATATTTACCAAAGCACAATCTACACTTAAACCTTGCGATTTGTGAATAGTCACTGCATATGCCAAACAAATTGGAAATTGTTTCCGACGGACATACAAGTCTTTTAAAAGTAAAAAACGACTTGAGCAGCGACTGATTAGTTGAACTTCCTCTATTTCATCAAATTTTATTTGTAAAAATTCAATCTCATCTCTATTTGGGTCATTTACAAAACTAACAACATTACCCATTGCTCCATTCACCAGACCTCTTTCTTCAAGTAAATTTCTCCGTAAGATAATCGACAATTTAAACATACATACAAATTCTTCTCTAAACCAGCAGTTTTAGATATAGATGTCTGTAGACTATCCAATTTTAACTTTAATTTATCAGACAAAACAATAGTACTTCCTTCATACTCTATTTTATCTTTTGCTTCCAGTTTCTTAATTTCTTGATTTTCCAACTTCAACATTTTCTCATTGAAAACTGAGCATTCTTTTAGAGTTGGCATCAAGCATATAACTGACTTATCTTTTACCTCTTTACTATATATTTTCTCAGGTACATTATCTTCATTGGGAAACAACTTACATATTAATCGAGTTTGTAGAGCTTCTTTTGCATCTTCAGTTAGTCTTCCAATCCTTATATCTTGAAGAATCTCTCCATATTTAGTATCCTTTGCCTGTCGCATATTTTGAATCAGTTCAGTATATTTGAAATGTGACCATATATTTACATTTCCAATACTGCCAAGGCACTTTCTGGTGTCTTCATGTGTCACAGTTTCAAATACAGATTTCATTACAAGAACGGAGGCTACATTATGCAATGACTTTTAATTGCAGATCCAAGCCAGTCGCATCACAATATAAAGGTTCCAATAAGAACACTGAGAAGAAGTAATAGGCAGAACATAGCAACAATCAGCCTCTTTTAAATGCGGCTCCAAGCAGATAAGTAGCTCATTTCATTCTCTCTAGTATTAACTTTTTATCTATTAACTGAATATTAGATATTGTTTGGGGAGGTTTTAGCTAAGGCAAGTTAATTACCCAACATTTCCCTGCCTTTTATTACTACTGGTTGTGTCCCTGCGACACTCCCTACCCTCCACCCTCCCCGGATCTGCAATTTACGGAGATCCACCCCCTCCTTGTATCCCTTCTACACCACTGACACGCTACCCTTAAGAATATTAGGGTTACAGGTAGGCTTATTATCCCCTCGTAGCGGGCTCCCCCGTGATTATGCCTCATTGTACACCATATGGGCTCCCCCGCGATGTCGCCCCCTCGTAATTTGTGTTTAGTAATTTGTAACTCGTACTGTCTGTTAGGGGCGCTCGCACCACGCAAGGCACTCAGCGCTCCCCTCGGTGTCGGAGGGCCGCGCGCCTGCAGTTCAAAGCGGAAGGGTCCGCGATGCCCCCGATGTGCGGACACAGCCTGAGGCGCTGAGGCGCCCTTCAGTCACGCTGGAATATATTAGGAGCACTCACCTGGAATATATTAGGAGCGCCGCATACCCGTCCTGGCCGCCCGTCCCCTAACATTGCGCGCTTCCCAAAACAAACATGACGCGTGACGCGCCTTAGAGGAAAGTACCTCGGCGAGTCTCACGCTTCGTGAGTGTCTCGCCGAGGGACTTTCCTCAACCCTACCGAGCGACAGTTAGCTCGCAGCTGTTGGAGGCACCTCGGCATCGCGACCTAGAGCCTCTTACACATAGGATAATTTAAAAATAAGCGCTGGGACGCTAGAGCCTTATTACAGACAAGATCATCATTACAGATAAAGATCATTTAAAAGCACTGGACCTATACTCCTATCTATATAGCATTTTTACATAAAAAAAAAACAAAAAAAAAGGGGTTATTACAATAAATAAGATGGATAATGCCTCTGACTCAGACTCTGAGGGCAATAATGCTACAACCCCTTCCTTTAATAGGGAGGATTTTCGATCCATGATCCAAAAAGAGATGAAGTCCTGTTTAAGGGAGACCTTTGCCAATCTCGCCCCCTATAAAAGACCCCTTAATTCCCAAGAACTACCTGATACGTTCAAAGCGGGTGCAAAACGCACAAAGAAAAATAATAACACCCCTACGGGAATGCAGGTGAGCACGGGAGGTCCTAGCACCTCTGATATTGTTGGTGGTCTTGGCACCACAAAATCCTTGGGAGGTCCTTACACCTCAAATAATAGAGATGTCTTCTATGACTCACTTTCTTCGGGTGCCCTTTGCGGCCCAAATACCTTGGACGCCCTTAGCGGCTCACTACCCCAAAGTGCTCAGTACTACCGAGATGGCTCTGATGATGACGATGACATGGATCCAGACGAATACGTCCTGGACCTTGATGACGGGGATGTTGACCCTTTCGATGAGGAGGATGAACTCCCCTCTACATCTAAAGACTCTATCCTAAACCCCCTGGGAGAAGAGGTGTTCTCCCCCCTAAACCTAAAACATCCCCGCTCCACTCTATGGTCTCCACAGGAACACGTATCTAAATTTATCAAAAAATGGATCCGTTTCCCTCTCGAAAGAGGGACAAGAAATATCCTAAGAGCCGAGTGCTCTAGACCCTCAATCGAAGAAAAGGCATGCTATGCCCCTAACATGGATCCTGAGCTAATTAAATATCTCTTTAGACTAGGGCGCGACCCCAGGAAGGGTCTTGAGAAAGCCTTTAAAGGATGCCAGGATCGTCTGCTGGACGTACTGGGTCCACTAAGCAGGATTCTCGACTCCGCCGAGGAGTGTTACCTCAAAGGCACCCAACTTGATACAGACCTCATAAGGGGTTGGAGTCAAAGAGCCCTCATCCTCCTTGGTAATGCCAACTCCAGCATTAACGCTGAGAGACGTAGACTAATCCTCTTTAAACTAGATCCTAAACTTACGGACATGGCCGACAAAGAGCCATCCTCAAATCCAAAAGGCCTGCTCTTTGGCGAAGAGCTCATAAGATCTCTAGGGAAATACGTCTCGACCTTTACTGCACTTGACAAGGCACAAAAGAGCATCAAACGAGTGTTCAGCAATAATGTTTTCGGGAGGGCCGGAAGAAGGGGCCTTTCTTCCGGCCGATTCAACCAGAGGCCCTATCAGAGATCACGCCCTTATGGAAGAGGCGGACAACAAAATAATTACAACAACGGCTTCTACCGCGGAAGAGGAAACAGAGCCAGAGGTGCACGATCACGAGCTTCCTTCGCGTCAAACCCTCCAAGTAAGTCTCCAGCTTTCACCTCCCCCTTCTACCCCTCCAAAGGTGGGAGGGAGACTCAGCCTTTTTTCAAAAAAATGGGGAGAAATAACTCAAGACCCTTGGGTCCTTTCCACAGTAACAGGCTTCATGATAGACTTCACTCAAACTCCTATTCAAACCTCTCTACCAAGAGATATTCCTATTTCATTAGAAAAAGAGAAAATAGTCGAGGAAGAGATCCACTCTATGCTGGAGAAAGGGGCTATAATAGAAGTCCCCTTAGATTCTCTAACCTTCGTAAGCTCCCTGTTCCTCGTGGAGAAAAAAGGAAAAGGTTGGAGACCGGTTATAAACTTGAAAGGTCTCAACAAATTCCTGGTCTACAGGCACTTCAAAATGGAAGGAATACATCTCCTAAGAGACCTCCTCCAAAAAGAAGACTGGCTAGTAAAACTAGACCTGAAGGATGCCTATTTCACTATCCCGATGGCGGAGATACATCAACCTTACTTACAGTTTCTCTGGAAGAATCATCTATATCAGTTCAAGGCCCTCCCCTTCGGACTTTCCTCCGCCCCTTGGTGCTTTACCAAGGTAATGAGAGCAGTAGCCTCCTTCCTAAGAGAACGAGGAATTCGACTTATCATCTACCTCGACGACATTCTGATTTTGTCTCAAGACCTATCCCAAATTCTTATAGACCTGGAAACGACTATGAACCTGTTAGAAAGTCTAGGCTTCATCGTCAACAAAGAGAAGTCTATTCTAACCCCCTTAAAATCTCTGGAGTTTTTGGGTTTCACCCTAGATACTTCCAAGTGTCTACTCCTTTTACCCCCTTCAAAAATCTCGAAGATCAAGAAGGAAATTCGTCATGTCCTAAGGCAGGAGGACATCCCTTTAAGGGAACTGGCGAGACTTCTAGGTCTCTTATCGTCCTCCATCCAAGCGATTTTCCCAGGTCCCCTGAACTATCGGGCCCTGCAAAGGATAAAAGGAAGGGCGTTGAGATCCGGTCTCTGGTACGAAGACCGAATCTCCTTAGATTTAGAGGCCAAAGTAGAACTGAACTGGTGGTTAGAGAACCTAGAAGCTTGGAATGGGAAGGCAATTTTCGGTTCAGAACCGGATTTTGTCCTGGAATCAGACGCTTCCCTCCATGGCTGGGGTGCTTGCTTCCTAGACCAGAATACGGGTGGTATCTGGTCTCAGGAGGAGTCATCTCGCCACATCAATTTCCTAGAACTTACTGCCGGTCTATACGCCCTTATGAGTTTCAAGCACTCAATTCAAGGGAGTTCGGTTGTCCTGAAAATGGACAATATTTCAGCAGTGGCCTACATCAATCGCTTGGGAGGTACCAAGTCTGCCGACCTCTCGAACCTAGCAAGGAAACTCTGGATGTTCTGTTTAGAACACAAAATCGCTCTCAGAGCGGAATACTACCCAGGGAAGTCGAACGTTTCTGCCGACTGGAATTCCAGATTCCTTTCAGACTACAGCGATTGGAAACTGAACGTCGCTGTCTTCGACTCACTAAATTCCTACTGGGGTCCATTCGAGATAGACCTATTCGCGAGCCGTCTCACCTTTCAAATAGAGCGTTACTTCAGTTGGATGCCGGATCCCGGCGCACAAGCAGTGAACGCTTTTCTCCAACCCTGGTCAGGGATCAATGCTTATGCCTTTCCCCCATTCGCAATGATCCAGAGAGTCCTACAGAAGGTGAGACAGGACAGAGGTTCCCTAGTCCTAGTAACTCCTTTCTGGCCATCACAGGCGTGGTTCCCCACTGTTCTGGAACTGACCTTCGAAATCCCATTTCTCATTCCTCCCCTGAAAGACCTCCTTACGGACGTCAACGGAGATCCTCACCTAATGACCCTGTCAGGGAGTTTGAACCTTCTTGCCTGGAGAGTGTCAGGAGATCTAACGAAGTCTCAGGACTTTCGTCATCAGCTTCTTCTCTCCTCAGAGAGTCATGGGCACCAGGGACTCACTACAGATACAACAATATCTGGAAATGCTGGTTTCGTTGGTGCTTGGAGAGGGACCTGGATCCCACTCAAGCACCTATTGTTGATATAGTGAATTTCCTCGCTGAACTCTTTGACAAAGGATTGAGTTATAGATCAATAAACTGTTATAGATCGGCGATCTCTGCTGGTCATGCCCTCATTAACGGCAAGTCTATCGGCAAAAATGTTATTGTTTGTAGGGTGATGAAGAGCATTCGCATTAAAAGACCCCCAAGACCAAAATATGACTCTCTCTGGGATGTAAATTTAATTCTAGACCTTTTCACTTCCTGGCCGGAAAATTCTCTTTTGAACAGAAAACTGCTTTCTTTTAAACTCGCAACTCTTCTTTGCCTCATCTCCTGCCGTAGAGTTTCAGATGTTAAGGCTCTAGAGATCTCTAATAGATCTTATAACTTATTTGGAGTTAAATTCGAAATCTTTAGAAGAACTAAGACCATGTCTGATTCAATTTTCTATCCCAGTTTTGACCCTTCCCCAAAACTTTGTGTTGTTGAATGTATGAAGGCTTATGATAGAACAATGTCTAACCTTCGTCCCCTTAATGAGAGTCAGCTCCTCATCTCCTTTATTAAACCTCATAAGGCTGTCTCTTCCACCTCGATTGCCAGATGGGTTAAATCTACTATGTCCCTAGCTGGTATTGATATATCTAAATTTCAGGCCCATTCCGTTAGAGGCGCCATGGCAAGTAAGTCCCTTTGGTCCGGAGGTAAGCTGGAGGATATCCTTAAAGCTGCCGACTGGTCTAATGCTAATACCTTTGCAAGACACTATTGTAAACCTATTGATCACATGTCTAATGTAGTTTTACATGGCTACCAACATGCATAATGTAGCCTCCGTTCTTGTAATGAAATTGCGATTCTCCTATTAACATGCCTAGAGAATCTAGATTTCATTAAAGACACGGAGGCTCACATTATCCCACCCATCCCTTCCCTGTTTGGGTGTGGATATATAATTCTATTCTAAGTATGACTTAATATGATACGATGTATTTATGCTTATACTTAAATGTTGTTTATGACTATTCAATTCTCTTTCAGGATTTGTTTATTTAAGATTATCCCTTTAGGATACAATTTTCAATGTCTCCTTTCTTTCAGGTAATCCTTCCACCTAATTTACGTTGGATGTTTCATCACCAGGAGTCCGTCCGGTTGATTTCTTCGTTTATCTTCTACTTCGATGTTTCTGGATACTACTACATCTCCTTTCTTCGCCTGATTTAAAAGAGGCTGATTGTTGCTATGTTCTGCCTATTACTTCTTCTCAGTGTTCTTATTGGAACCTTTATATTGTGATGCGACTGGCTTGGATCTGCAATTAAAAGTCATTGCATAATGTGAGCCTCCGTGTCTTTAATGAAATCTAGATTCTCTAGGCATGTTAATAGGAGAATCGCAATTGTCCTTTTACAGGAGTTAGTTGCAGTAGATCTCCAAAAACTATGACATGTTTCCCTCCAAATAAAACATCATAGTCAGTTTTAAGTATCTGCTGCATTCTTAAATGTACAAAAGCAAGCATTAAATTGGATACCATGCTTACCTCATCAATAATAAGAAGTTTAATTTCTTTAAGAACTCTTGAAACGTTATAACAAGCATCTCCAGATAGCTTGTGATATTGTAATTAGTTTTCATGTTTAACTGGCAGCATTAATAAATGATGTAAAGTAATACCTTTAATATTATGTGCTGCCAATCCAGTTGGAGCTGTCAGAACACAAGACAATGGTGACTGAGTTTTTTGCTGTAGATATGCAGTAATTCCTTTTATAAGAAAACTTTTCCCTGTACCAGCTTCTCCACTTACATATAGTCGAATAGGTTGAAATGACATACATGAGCATTCTTTTTTCTCATGACGAAAACCATGCTCAATGTGCTCTGTCACTTCCACATATATTTGTCTTTGCTCAAGATTAAATTCCTTCTCCAATTCTTCTAAGTTTATTATATCCTCTTGAGCTTGCTCCATTGCTCTTTCCACCTCATCCATAGCAGTGGCTGCTTCATTTCGGATAATTGGTTCTCCCAGTGGATTCTGACTCAACGATGCTGAACTTTGTGTATCTTGTGAACTTTCTCTAGCAATCTCCGCTGCAATTGTTGCTTCTTGCTCTATTTCGTCGTTCAACATTTTCAGATAATTACTAAAAGCAGGACATTCTATACTACTTTTAGATGCGTTAAAAGAATCTTCATAAACTCTCCAAGTAGTTCCTCTTTGGTACGCCATGGTTTAAAGAGTTGCAAAAGAGCTAAATAGTAAAATTCTCTTTTGTCTGGATTTTCGCAACTCAGTTTTCGGTGATTAATCAAATGTCCTTTTGTTTGTTTCACCAGTCATCCTTCCTGTCCAATTACAGCGTACATACCTTTTTCAACATTCTCTCTAACATTCCTTTTAAAAGTGTATTTTTCAAGAACTTCATACAGACAAATATTTTCTAGCAGAGTACTTCTATTTGGATAGTATGTATCCAACATATTTGTTTTCAAAATGTCTGTACTGTTTGGTTCTTTCTGTGCTAAATATTCAATTTCTTCCACAGTTTTCAAAACACGGTTTCGTGTTCCTGCTAGACCTAAACTCACCCACAGGATACTTCGAGATTTCGCATAAAGACTTGCTGATGATAATCGATCACAGCATTCATATGCTCCAATTTCTCGATGTGATAACATCTTCAAACTGTATGTATACAATTTCTTGCTTAGGCTCTTTTCATGAGAAATATCTTCCCACATCTCCTTCAGTTCCGTCTTTTCAGATTTTGTGATGTAAGACGTTACATATCGAGCCACAGCAATAGAGTTGTCCGCAACATATTGTATATCCATGTTAGCATTCCACATGGACAAAATGACAGGGTTGTAGTCATTTATATATTTGGACTCTTCTCCTCTTCTTAAATTATAAGTATTTTTGGGTGATCTTCTAGTAATGTTATGTCGCAAAGATGACATCAAATTATTCACTCTTCCTTTTGAAAGCACTGGTCGTGCAAATCCAAAACGACATTTTGTATAGAACTTATCCTTTGTTTTGAATTTTCGCAGACAATATTTCCCACAACGATGTCTTTGAAACCGTAACACTTTTCCTCTTAAGTCTTTATCACTTGTACTGTTAGGTATGTCACAAGTGGCATATTCCTCAATAAAAGACAGTACAGTTTCATCGGAGTCTTTTCCAAATTTGGGAGCGTCCTTGATCCATAGTAACATATGAATATGTGGGGCACCTCTAGCTTGATACTCTTTTCTCCAGAAGAAATCCAAAACTTCACCAAGCGGTGGATTCTTCTTGTTTGTAAGAAACGACATCATTGCTTCAAATCGATGATTAAAATATCGGCAAACATTAACCGGATCCAACTAACACAATTCTCCTGGTGTCTTGTAGTTTATATTTTCAATATTTACATTCGCCTCTCGAAGATATTCAAGTAAATCTTCCCAGGCGTACTCTGCACAGCTTAGAGTTACAAGCCATGTTGGTACTCCCAAGTTTCATAGCATGCATTTTAAATCTCCATGACGACGGTACCAATATTCATTAGTACCACGCTGACATGCCATTAAATTAATTAGAAGAGAATCCAAAACACTATCTTTCTGTTGCACTTTATCCATGAAATCCTTTGCTGAAACATTATGCAGATGCACTCCACTTTTTAAGACATGGTTTACTGCATAAGAAAGACCAGATAAGTCACTCTCAAAGAGAAGATGAAACAAATATGGAATACATTGGCGAAATCTGGGATCTTCTGCATATAACCTTGTAGTCCGGTACTCAGAAGCAGGAATCTGCATAGGTTGATCATCATATCGCGCACCTTCACCTGTTGGGAATAAGTGTGGGAAACAACGACCTTCCAAACTTTTTTCCCACACACTAATAGGACTTCCTTCTGCTTTTTTCATCTGAAATAACTCAATTGCATTCCCCATTGCTTCTTTGGAATGCAGTGGATGAACACTGTAATGTTCATAAATTTCTTCACTTCTGGACATGTCAACTTTTTCAATTTGTCCAATAGAGAAATCATTATTCTCTTCATCACTTACATCTTCTTGTTCTACATACACATTTTTATAGTATTTATTATTTTTAACTAAATACAACGTTGCCTTCTTCACTTTCCTAACATCCACTAAATCTTGCCCGATTTTCTTACTCTTTGTAGGTACACCATTAACTAGAATAACAAGAGGTTCCTCTTCTACATTTTCAATACCAATTGTCTCTACATTTTTTTTAAATCAAGTGGCAAATATACAACTCTACCCTTTAATACTCTTTGTAAATCTGTAGGATTTAATTTCCCAGTCTTAGGCTCCATACGAACAATAGCCTGAAAAGGATGTACACATTGAATCAAAATAGTCTCATAAGTATTTAAATCCTTCAGTTCCGATGGAATATTTATCAACTCAAGATTATTATGAACAGCTCTAGCAGGCATTTTATTTTCATTCAATTTATTATAACAATATTTACAAATACGTTGTTCAAAACCCAAATCAAAATAGTTTTCTACCAGCAAATAAGTTGCAAACTCTCTCCACTGAGTATTATCTTCATCTTCACTTTTTAAATATAAATCAACTAACCTAGTTTGACTTTTGTAATGAATGCGTCGACAACACACACAAGTTAAATTTGGTTTTTCACCAGCAATGACGTTAAATTTTGTTATTTCCAGTTCAAATTCTTCAGTATTAAAGTGTCCAACATTTTCTAACACATTTCCTTCTATAACTATATCAGTTTCTACATTCTCTTCATCTCGACCAAAATAACTTACCTCAATTTCTGCACAAATACTCTTCACATCTAATACACACCCATGCAAAAGAGCACTATTTAACTCTTTAAGTTTATGTGCTGGACTTTTTGCATAATACATATTTCTGACTAATTTTCTCATTTTGGTATGATGCACTGCTAACATCCTAAAGTGATGAAAGACACTTTGGCATATTTTTTTAGAAAGACAAGCCAAAGAATGTCCTTGCAAACCCACTTTTTCTCTCACTCTGCAACGATCTAATTCTTGCAACAGTACAACTTTTTTTTTAAAACTTTCCTTAGTGTACTTACGTAAGAAATTGCGAAAGAAATCAATTGAATCCTGTCGCACACTGCAAATACTGCTACAATTCCAACTATAAACAGGAGCATGAACACGTCCCTGTAAAACTTCTCCACCTATTTCCCCTTCTGTATTTCTGACCTCAATTTTCTCTTTCTCAATAGGACAGCCATCCTTCACTTCATACGCTCGACCACTGGTGTCAACTGCATGCAACAAATCGTTACTTTGAAAGTAACTCTCTTTATTAAAAAATGGCTCAGAATTTGAAGTATGAATCCATTTACCAGAAAAGATTTTACAAAAATTAGTTCTATTTATGTGTCTCTTCCCTTTACTCTTAGCTTTTAAAACTCTGATTGCCTTATTTAGTGTATTTATTCTTTTAAGCACTAAAATAAACAATTTTTTTTCGTCTCAAACGCATCATCCACAACTTCCTCTATATATTTTTTTTTCTTATAAAAAGCAGATTTCCTTTTTGAAACTTTTTCCTTTTGTAATAAATTCATAACAACTCTCTTATGAAACATACGTTTCCTTATTTCCGCAAACTGATTTGTACGTCTTTTACTGTACATATTTTCCTCACCACTCTTTTCCAACACAGTTTTCTTTTTTCGTCCCTTTCTCCATGTAGATCCTGAAAACTGTTATTCCTTTGCAACATTATCCAATTGACTTTTCCTCTGACACAATTTTTTAAAAAATTCCTTACTGCTCTTACCAGGAGCACTCTTGTTTTTCTCCGTCCTTTGTTGATTACGTAAATCTTGTCCCTCTTTTCTCTTCAAATGGTATGTCTTTTTATACAGCTTTCTTTTTTCATTTCTCGTCGGCATACTGATTGATGTTTCTGATATTAATGATAACCTGTTTGGAAAAAATTTAAAAATATTATAGACCCCTACTACCATATACCATACAAATTATAACCAATGCTTGATTTCATAACTTGAATAAAGACAAAGAAACAGTCTCTGGTCAGAGTAGGAAATCCTATAGTGTATATTGTTTCTAAATTTGTGACACTCCATATCTATGTTATCCTTACACATGTATTCTATGAATGTAATTTTTGAGACATACAAGTACTATTCTAACTTCCAAGCATTGTCAATGTTCCTAATGCTTTTTATTTTTATAACTTTAATCTTTTATCCACCTTATCACAACTTTTACTGTCATTCTTAAAAAAGAGAATACTGATTAACGATACAACAATAATATTTTCAATATTTTTTTTATTTAATCAAAAATAATTTTATTCATTTAATAATTCATATTCCAGAATCACATTTAGCATAATTTCATCTGATATTTCATTACTATTTTCCTCTTCCAAATTCTCTTCTTCCACCATATCTAAGTATGCACTATCAAAAGTGCTGTCCAAAAAGTCATCATTTTCAGTTGAAATTTCATCCTCAAATACTCCTTCAATTAATTCTTCTAGGACTTCTTTTGCCATTTCAAAATTGATATTCTCATTTTTACAGTAATCTTCCATGTTTTTATTAATTTTCTATCTTCTTTCTCCTTTAAAAAAAATAGAAAGACTAATTTATATATTTTTTATTATTAGTTAACCAATGATTACCTTGAGTAATCTTTTAACTACATACACTTTCATACTTTTAAAGACATTAACTACATTGATTATTATAAGACCTTCCTCTTTATTTTTCTAAAAAACAGATACTTTCATCCTAGACATTACCAGTTTCCTATTTAATTTTTTTAATTAAAATTGTGCTATAAAAACACATTTCACTGTGAAATTTGCTTTCTGCATTTCGTGCTGTAGAACTATTTATACACTTTCTAATTTTATTGTAGAGATCTATTTTCTAACTTCACCACTATAAACTGTGATTCAAACTGTATGCAAACAGAAGGAATAACTCACAACATACCAATTAAACATTCACTAAACCGATTGCTACTTCCCACAGAGGCAGTTACTTTTACCTTTAACAGCATACTCATCATGTAAATTTCATCTAATGTAAAACATTTCATCATAGTCATATAAAACCACAATGAGCCGCAACTCGTGGAGGCAATTATAGTGCGACAGGGAGACGAGGAGGGGAAGATCTTTGCTGGAGAGACCTAAAAACCAGGATACAGATAATTTGTAGTAAATACATAATTTAATTATTTAAATGAATTTTACAGTGTGCACTACATTCCAAAATGCGATGCTGTGTACACTGAAATTTGTTTTTTGTTAATTAAAATATGTACTTTCCTACATTTATCTATATACCATATTTTAGATCTCTCTACCCTACACCTCCCCCTCCCTCCCTCCCTGCCCTACCATTACT
Source organism: Lissotriton helveticus (assembly GCF_964261635.1). Taxonomy (NCBI): domain Eukaryota; kingdom Metazoa; phylum Chordata; class Amphibia; order Caudata; family Salamandridae; genus Lissotriton; species Lissotriton helveticus. The sequence goes on along the minus strand of NC_136067.1, from coordinate 1,512,056,220 downwards.
CCCTCGATGGCGTCCGACTGACCTCATCATAATACACCTGTGCAAATGCATATAATAAAATGCAAATACATAGTACTGTCACAAAAATGCATCCGAAATGTCCATCACGCAAACAGCCATGTCATAATATACCTCTATAATTTCTCAAAAATTACTGTACACATATGATACAGCATAAAGTTGAAAGATAATGATGACTTAGCAAAAATTAACCAAGGTAAACAGCAAACTCTTACAGTCAAAGAATAGATTAACCCAAACTGTATACAAAATAACACATGAACCCGGCCCATCAAAAGATTGTAACAATTAACAATAAAACCGTATTTCAAAATACATATGTACTACAAGCATGTTGAGACATGTTGAAAGTACAAATTAAAACCCTCATGTATAAGAGAAGCAGTGTTAATTTTTTTTTAAAACATGCATATTATGATAATCTTTTCCAAAATAAGTTATCATTTTAAATGTATCAACTCACCTGTAAAAAAGGATTTTCTGTTTCTATACTCTCACGTTCAACCTCTGGTTGTTGCTTTTCAGCACCAAACACTCTTTAAAAAAATACACAACTGAATTTTAGTTAACATAATACACACAAATGTAATACACAACATACACCCATTTTACCAAATATCATGCCTACCATATACATTCCCTAATTTTCTATCCAATATATATCTTAAAGCCTAGATTTAAGGGCCCTTATTTATGAAATCCTTGCGCCACCGGTGCGTCACTTTTTCCCATGTTAAAAGTGACGCACCAGCGGCGCAAGGCCTTCATAAATGAGGACCAAGATGTCTTTGTGAACCACATTTATTTACCAAATTTTTCCCCCTACAATTTTTTTTAAATTAATCATTATATACAATATAATCTACCATACATTACCAGGATACTACATGCAATATTTTTGATATGCACTACTACACAACCTTACTTTCTATATTTTTTACGTAAATACATATACATTATGTGCAGGGAGTTTTTTTAACATAATGGCGCTCAACACTTTCTGAATTCCCCCAAATTGGGCATATTATCAAGGGAGTTTATCTCCACTTTTTTGCCTTCAAGTGCCAACAAAGCGAAGATAAAATTATCTCCCTATTACATAGCTGTCACTAACACCAGTTAGCGACAGCTAGTAGCAGATAGCAACCATCTAGTGCGCCACTTTGCATGTCAGTAATAACTATCACTAATGATATCCTAAAGTGGGCGTGGCAAGATGATAGCAACTGGAAACAGTCACTAACATCACTATCGCCTATTACCAATTTTGAAGATATTCGCGCTAAGCGTGAATATCTCCAAAAGCTAACATCTGCCCTGAGCAGTTTTTAGTCATGTTATCCAATGGGACCTAGATAACATAGCTAAGAGCATTAGCTCGGTATAGCATGAATATCGCTAACTTTTTAACAATATGCATGCATTGCAGCCGTTTTTTATACCATTTATTATAATTAGCTGCTGAACGTCTCTCAACATTCCATTCGGAGGAAATAAGGAAGTGTTGCTGCCATTTTGTTAATACGACTGCATATATTCTACCGAACAAACGGTGAGAACATGGAAAGAGAAAAAGGTACAGTTTATCTAAGCGAGTAAGTTTTCTCAGGGAGTGCACTATAGACCCTGAACGCCAGAACAACATTTTTTTTTTCTGAAAAAAGTTACGGGGTGCGCGCACTCGATCGCGCAACCCTATTTACAAGACTGTGATTCACATGCTTTTTAAGTAAAATTTAATGCTGGAAATGCAGACGACACATGAAGATCGTTTCAGATCTTTAAGTTTACTTATTTTGCCTATTATTTAAAATTACAAAAATATACAGTTTATAGAATTCTCATTTGCGGTTTAACATCTGTTAACATTAGAATCAGTGCAAATCAGAAAGTATTGGCCGCCATTTTGTAACTGCGAGTGAATATATTGTACTGATCAAAGGGTTAGAACATGAAAAGGACAAACGGTACAGATTATGTAACCCAGTACGTTTTCTCAGAAAGTCCAGTATAGACCCTGAACGTGAATGAAACTTTTTTTTTCTCCGTAAAAAGTTACGTGGTGCGCGCATTGGATCGCTGAATATCGCTAACTTTTTAACAATATGCATGCATTGCAGCCGTTTTTTATACCATTTATTATAATTAGCTGCTGAACGTCTCTCAACATTCCATTCGGAGGAAATAAGGAAGTGTTGCCGCCATTTTGTTAATACGACTGCATATATTCTACCGAACAAACGGTGAGAACATGGAAAGAGAAAAAGGTACAGATTATCTAAGCGAGTACGTTTTCTCAGGGAGTGCACTATAGACCCTGAACGCCAGAACAACATTTTTTTTTTCTGAAAAAAGTTACGGGGTGCGCGCATTCGATCGCGCAACCCTATTTACAAGACTGTGATTCACATGCTTTTTAAGTAAAATTTAATGCTGGAAATGCAGACGACACATGAAGATCGTTTCAGATCTTTAAGTTTACTTATTTTGCCTATTATTTAAAATTACAAAAATATACAGTTTATAGAATTCTCATTTGCTGTTTAACATCTGTTAACATTAGAATCAGTGCAAATCAGAAAGTATTGGCCGCCATTTTGTAACTGCGAGTGAATATATTGTACTGATCAAAGGGTTAGAACATGAAAAGGACAAAAGGTACAGATTATGTAACCCAGTACGTTTTCTCAGGAAGTCCAGTATAGAACCTGAACGTGAATGAAACTTTTTTTTTTCTCCGTAAAAGGTTACGTGGTGCACGCATTGGATCGCGCACCCCTATTTACAAGACTGTGGACTATTACCTTTTCTCACAGATTATTAGCTGCACATATTAATTACACCTTAATTTACTTATTTCACTAATCTTTATCAAACTTCAACTAACAGTTCCGCTAACACTGTAACAATATTCTCATACGTTAGTCTGTGAAAAAAATAAAAACTATTCCATACTAAATGTAACTCTCTGTAAACGTTTTCCGTTCCGTAACTACACTCACCTAACATAATTTCATTGCGTCACTTCTCCACTACTCATAAGTACACAGGGGCAGATTTATGAAAGCCATGCGCCGCCGGTGCCTCAATTTTAACATGGGAAAAAGTGACGCACCAGCGGCGCAAGGCCTTCATAAATAAGGCCCACAGTGTCAAAAATATCAATGCCGCACATAATCGTTCACATCCAGGCACTACCAATTGCATCACTTATTTTACATGAAGCACTGTAATGTTGCATGTGTTTTCAAAGGTACACCGGTATCTCCTATAATGCCGAATTTTACCTTAACACTCAGCAGTAATTATTTATTTTCAAGCAATGTCAATTACTATGACTTTTTAAACGACAAACTTTAGTCTGTAATAGTCACTCTGCATATGCCTCTCTGTAAAAATGAAATTCATCCACCCACGCATGGGAACCTTGATGTTTTTCATCTGGCCGCAAAATACGGCCTTGAACTCAAAGTACCATCCCTAGACTTGAACAACAGCCTTATTGTCCCAAAATCAAGCTACCCGAGCATCTGTTCACAAACATATCTCATTCACTTAGCTAACACTCGCAGAAAACTGCATACCTTATTAAATAGTGACCTTCCTTTACAATTTTCTAAGGTGACTCTCATAATCTTTAACGCTCCTCCACTTCCCAGCTGCACTATTTTTTTTGCAGCTACTAACCAATGGTTTGGTGTTTTTTTTGCACCAAATCATTTAAAGGCATTCTGCTACTTTCACTCCATACTTTCAGATCTATGTTTCTGAACTTCCTCATCTACTACCAGCAGCTACAACTTTTGTATTCCTATTTTCGTTATTACAAAATGGATGTCCGTCCTGCCTTCGCAAACGAGCTGGAGCACTTAGAACTATTTCGCCACAGGATGCTTGACCAGTATGGCATTCTGCCACTCGCGACTTTGAGTGCATCATATGGATTATCGTTTCGATTGACCTATTTCACCTGTGTGCAGCCGGTATTTCATTGCCTGAGCTGTGATTTCATGTGGGCCCTGGACTTATGTCTCTGCAACTCAGTACCTCCTGAAGTGAATTACAATCATCTCATGAATCCGTTACTTGATCATGAACAACTTTGTTCCGACTGAGGGATTATGGCCTTTGCAGCGATACATGGAGTTCTGGGTCATTGGAATATATTCGCAGCGGCGCAAGATTTCTTGGCACACAGCTACATTGAAAATTCACCGAGTTCTCCTCTGATGCTACTAGAGGCTCCGGTGATTAATGACCATGTATGTTCATTTCCTCTTTTCAATTGGATGGCTGACTTGTTTTCGGATGATAACAATGACTTTCTTTTAGAAGCAGTTGCCACTTACTTTGCCTATTCAATGGAAGGATAGCTGTTCTGCGAACCATTGACATCTTGACTGTTTTTTCCCTTCCTAATTTTTCTTATTTTTTTTTTATTATTATATTTTATATAAACTGACCTATTGGCTTTACTAACATTGGACATTGTGATTTCCTGCTGCTGTGAATTTTTTAAGTTATGTGGAGTTAATTTTTTTTCCACACCTCCTCGATTGTGTTCAAAACATTTCATGATGCTCTAATTTCAACAAATCACTACCTTATGTTATGTTATCTGATTTAAAATATTCTCGAACCAAGGCTGCGTAAAATATGGTTAAATGTGCCCTGAGAAATGTGTATAGTTACAATGACTTTTTATATGATTTTATATGGTTTATCACCATTCTCCCTTTCTACTCCTTATTTCCGCCTCACACACATGTGCTGCTTTTAATTTATGCCTATTGAAAGATTTTTGATTCATAACTAAAAAGTTTATGATTACCCTGATATTACCCTTGCTTATCAACCTGTATGAGACATTGTGTACTGAAACCTTTCAAAAAATTATATCAATACAATAGTTGTTCTGAGGACTAATTTTCGAATGTCCCTGCAGATAACATACATGCACCTCGAGCCAAATTCTCCCTTTTGGTGCGTTTTTCATTTCCTTTCACAATACCATACAACAAGCTTGTTACTGCTTCGTATACTGAAAACTAACTGTTAATGAAGTGATGTTTAACCATTACTATTTTCATACATGATTACTGAACTTAAAATCAAAACACACCTTCTTGCATGCAATATAATTAAATATATTTCATTGCGGGGCTGTACAATGTTTTTTAAACGATATTCATTTTGCTTCATACTACATTTCCATCATTTGTGTTCTATGAACTAGTAACTATAACCACTATTTTCTTTAGATTATGTTTACTTGTATTAAATAAAAAACTTTCTCTCAAAACACTGCATCAATGAATAAAAATTTGAAATATATACGTTCCCTCTTTTAACCCATATTCACAACTGAAATAATTTATACTAAAACTGTATTCATGTGTTTCACATAATCTCAGCTGCACTCAATTCATGTTTTCTTATGTCAACCTGAATATTTCATACTTCAACCCGCTGGCCTGCGACGGTCAGTCAACCGTTTCTTTACGAGTTGTGAACCATAGCATCAATCGTACCTCTGGCAAACAAATTATTTATTACTGTAACAAAACTCCGCCGCAGTTGTGCTTCACTCAGAGTATTAATCACTGCTCCCTCGCTTCCACAGAGCACACGCTATATCCTATTTCAATACTTATCACCCTTTCATCTCGACTATAACAACTGTGTCTGCCTGCAGAACAAACTTCCTTAGCTCAGACTGAACGCACACACACACACATACACACACTAACATAACACAAAGCAACTAATATAGAAAGCAGGAGTGAGATAAAAATGGAGTCACACTGTGGTACACAGAAACCTGTATATATATTTGCTCTTCTACATCAATTTATAAAAGGCATATACTCCACGAACCTGTCTACAACCTCATGGTCACAATTTTTCATTTGATTGTACTGGGACACCTCTCCTTCTCACCCCACCCCCACCACTGCATCCCTCGGCCGCAAACCACACTGTAATTTTTTCCTCAAACTTAGGGGCAGATTTATGAATGCCTTGCGCCGCCGGTGCGTCACTTTTTCCCATGTTAAAAATGACGCACCGGCGGCGCAAGGCCTTCATAAATCTGCCCCTTAAAGTTTAAAATACCTAAAGCATTACCACTTTTTTTCGACAATATCACATTTAATCAACTATTTTTCACTCTACCTGCATTGTCTGTACTCTACCAATTCCTTTTTTTTTTTACTGTAACCAACTTTACAAATTATGTGCAAACGCTCCCAAATGTTTATTAACTTCTGTCTATTTCATTACATTTTATTTTCTATTTATTCAGTTTTCCACAAATACATTCAAAACTATTATTCAGACTTGAAAGAAAGTGAAGAAACGGCACACAACCCCCATTAACTTAACAGAACTTCAGCCCCTCCCCCCCCTCTGACGTCTGCTGTGGAAGCCCAAGATAACACACATCCCAGATACACACAGAGCCGCACCTGAACGTTTCACATCTCTATAAAGAACCATTTCAATATTAATTAGGCCTTGCACTTGTTTTACCCATTGTAACAGCCCCTCCACCTTTACTCTATCTACTGATTACACGTTCATGTCCCCTTACAAAAAATCATTTTTTATCGTCCTCCCCCCCCAAATTTCGTTGCAGATCCGTCTCTAAGTAACATTTAATTCATAGACCTAACAGTAGCTCATAACTTAAAAACATGACTGAACTCCACTATCCTTAATCAAATTAATTAATCGTAATTTTAAACTAATAATTACAAAGAAACAATGTTCCAAAACATTGATGTAATAAAATGGAACATTAGTTGAAAACATATCAAACTGTATCAAAGTCAAAAATGTGCTTCCTTAGACACAGTAACTCACATAATCAAATATAGTGATCAAACCACATTTAACGGTACATCATAAAACAAACAGTTATACACTCACCTTTACCAATGCTTTATCAGATGTAGAACAATGATAGTTGTAAAACGATAGCCGTTTGACGGAGCTCTCAATAATACTTCTATCACTGCAACCAAAGAATAATGGCATAGATTTTCTGTCAATACACACTCATAAATCTCTCTTCAACCAATCATATTTGTTCCCGTACAATTTCATATTCAAATTAACATTTCAGTTGGTTATCCTTTCAATATTTTCAAAGTCACATAACAGTCACCCTTCACCCTCTGCCTTCTCTGCCTGTTACCATGGTAACAGCTCATTCTGCACCTGCCTGAAGGCACAGGTCAAAAGTTCATATCTCAACGTTCTAAATCCAAGCAAAAAGGATAATTTCCCTCCAAACACACCTGCCTATCCACTCTTGTTTTACATTTCTTTTTTTTCCACGACCAATAGAAGATTTGTTTGTAATAAAACTATAACATACATCGTAGTCTTCAATCTTGAAGTATATCAATTAACCAATCATGTTCAGTTTTTCATTAACACCAATCCTCACACACTTTTTTTATCGTGACTTTCACCATCTACTTGCCATTCCACCTCCAGAACCCATCGGAGTACTACTGCATCTACCTTGAAAATGAAGGTTTGGCTTGTAGGACACAGTTATATTCACTGGAGTGAAAATTATGCTGCAAACAGACGAATTTGTAACCTTGACTTACCAAATGTGCAGATTACGTGGATTGGCCAAAGAGGATTAAGATGTCACCAATTGATACCATTGGTGAAAACTTTTATGCATCTCCCTGAACCTAACCTGATAATTGTGCACTGTGGTGGCAATGATCTAGGCACATTAACAGGGATAGGTCTGGAAATGCTTCTAAAAGACACCTTTCGTCAATTGATGTCACTTTTTCCTCGAACTGTCTTGGTGTATTCAAATATATGCCAAAGACAAAAATGGAATTGGTCCAATGAACGTTGTCCACAGATTGAGAAAGCAAGGAAACATGTAAATACATCTGTTTCTGCTTTCCTCAGAGAATATAACATGGGTTCTATATACAACAACAACCTACGTTTCAACATGGAAGGCATCTATCGGAGAGATGGTGTTCATTTCACGGATGAGGGAAATAGAATTTTCCTCTGTAACATGAGACTCTGCATCGGAACTTACTTATAAGTTCAGCAAAAACTCAATTAACACAAGGGCTCTTTTAAGAGCCACCTTAGATCTAAACACTCAAACTTGTAATTTATCTCCATCTTTCCTTATGTTTTGTGATCGCCGTGCGCGACCGAGTGCGCGCACCTCGTAACTTATTTGCGAAAAAAAGCTACTTTTACACTTTCGTCATCCTTAATAAACCCCTCAAGAAACCTACGAAATCAAACACTCTCCACCCTGCTCCCTTTCCATTCTCACCACTATAGTTTTTCACAGTCTTGTAAATAGGGGTGCGCGACCGAATGCATGCACCCCGCAAATGTTTTCTCCAAAAAATAAATTGTATTTTTGCGTTCCGGGTCCATACTGTACCCCCTTAGAAAACCTACCCAGCCACACAATCTCTACCTTCTCCCCTTTCCATGTACTAACCCTTTGTTCTGTATTATATATTCACTCGCACTAACAAAATGGCGGACAACACTTCTTGATTTCCTCCGAATCGAATGTTGACAGACGTTAAACAGCAAATCACAATGCCGCTCGCGCACACCCGCATAGGTGCGCGCACCCGTGCTCGCTTACAGATATATAACTGATTTCAACTTTAATTTTCTCAGCAACCACTGAACGGATTTACACCATTTAAACAAAAGCGTGATCTGCGACCCACACTCTACCTTTCTACCAAATTTCTTATAAATCCATTCAGCCGTTCGAGCTGTAGCCGTGTCTAAACTTCCTATGGAAAATAACATGGGAAAAATAAGTTTTGGGACCCCCCTTTTATCTCAGCCCCCACTTCACCAATCCCCCCAAAACTTTCACAGAATGAGCGCAGCGGACCAAGCCATCTTCTTTGAGAAATTCGCAAACATTCGTCCACCAGGGCCAAAGTTATTCCCAATAGAATGTTGCGGATTTCCTATGGAAACTAGGTCCTAACTATAACTACCTACTGGCGACCGCCAGTAGGTAATATATATATATATATATATTACCTACTGGCGGTCGCCAGTAGGTATATATAGTTAGGATTTTTTCTCTATGGGATTTTTGAAAATTCTATGTCTAATAACTTTGGCGTTTGTGGACGGAATTGGCTGAAATTTTCAGGAAAATGGCACATTTTGTTTCTGAGCAGCCCCTGAAAATTGGGGGGGGTTCGTCCAGGGGGGGTCGAGAAAAAAGGGGGGTCCCAAAAAGTGTTTTTAACATTGAGTTTTCCATAGGGCGGTTGGCCTCACTTTTAGCCCGAACGGATGAATGGATTTGCACGAAATTTGGCAAAATTGTAGGGACTGGTAGCCCGATGTGCCTTTTGTAGGTCTCAATATATGTGCTCCAGTGGATTTTGAGAAATTAACGTTTAAAAAAAGATATATATCTGTAACAGCGGACCGGGCAGCGCTCCAGTTCGCGTACTTTTCGCGCAACGGAGCTTTGTGAAGCGAAGCTGATTGGTTCTCCGGCGTCTGTAAACATTCCAAACAGTTCGTAGCGGCCGCCATCTTGTCTCTCGGTAGGATCGAGAGACAAGAGGAGGCCAAAGCGAAGGGGCAAATGACCATAAGGGGGCATAGTAGATTCTCCCTGACCTCTTAGGTTTGATGTACCATTTTGCCAAGTTTGGTGTAATTCCGTTCAGCCATTCAGGCTGTAGACGTATCTAAATGTCAATAATCGAACGGCTGAATGGATTTGCACGAAACTTGGCAAAATATTAGGGACTGGTAGCCCGATGTGCCTTTGCTAGGTCTCAATATATGTGCTCCAGTGGATTTTGAGAAATTAACGTTCAAAAAAAGATATATATCTGTAACAGCGCTCCGCTTCGCGTACTTTTCGCGTTACGGAGCTTTGCGAAGCTGATTGGTTCTCCGGCGTCTGTCAACATTCCAAACAGTCCGTAGCGGCCTCCATCTTGTCTCTCGGTAGGATCGAGAGACAAGAGGAGGCCAAAGCGAAGGGGCAAATGACCATAAGGGGGCATAGTAGATCCTTCCTGACCTCTTAGGTTTGATGTACCATTTTGCCAAGTTTGGTGTAATTCCGTTCAGCCATTCAGGCTGTAGACGTATGTAAATGTCCTATGGAAAATTGCATGGGGAAAACACATTTGAAAGTGTTGAAATTTAGAACCAATTAAAATGTTACTTTGGTTTTGTATTTGTGTGTGATGAAAGTTAATTGGTTATGTATTAAAACCTGCACCATTTTCACTTGTGTTAGAATTTTAAAGACCTTAGAGGTCACCTGCTTGGAAGCGCTGACCTGAACGCGCCCTCACAGACCCCCCGACCACCCCTGACACAGCGACCCCAGCGCTGAATCAGGAAACGCCCAAGGCGGTAGCCACGCCCACTGTGAGGCCACGCCCACCCCCAGAGACTACAAATGTGCCGGCCATACCAGCGCAGCGGACGAGCGCAGCGGGAGCGCCGTTTGCGTGCCGAAGGCACGCCTAAGGCAAGCCCGTCTGCGCCCGTCTGCGCACGACCGGGCCTAGGGCCACTACCCCTGCCGGATACAGCTGCCCCTAAGGTAAGATACTCACGTCGGGAGTTACTAAGTCTCAGACCCCCCACCCCCTCTTGTAAATACACTCACGACCTAAATGGACCCTTCATCCGCTGTACCCTCTGCAAGCCAGTACAATGCAAATTACTTATAAAACCTCACAAGCCTGCTGCCCTGATACTGGCCTCACTTAACTGCCGTTCGCTCCCCAAACATGCGACGCAGATCAACCACCTCATTGAAGACCAAAAGATTGATATCCTCTTCCTCACGGAAACATGGCTCGCCCCACATTCTGAGGCAGACATGGTGCTAGCAACCCCTCCAGGATTCCTCATTCAGTCCCTACCCCGCCCCCTAGGCCGAGGTGGCGGTGTCGCCATCATCCACCGGGACCACCTTCTTTGCAAATCTGAGGATGCACAGATCCCTGACTCTGAAAGCCTGCAATTTACAATCAAACTAGACTCGACCAACTCTCTGACAGGAGTCCTTGTCTACCGCCCTCCCGGGCATCCAGGCCCTTTCGCGAGCGCTCTCCTGGACACTGTAGCAACCCTGGCCCACTCCATATCGAATTTCCTGATAATAGGAGATCTTAACATCCATCTCGAAGACCCTACCGACCAGACAGCAGCTGACCTGATCGCTGATCTGGCAGCACTTGACATCCACCTCCTTAATTCCGGACCCACTCATACCAAGGGTCACCTGCTGGACCCAGTGTTCACTAACACTCCATCGATGCAAGTGAAGGATTCCTCCCCCTTACCCTGGACAGACAATTTCCTAATTTCCTTCCTACTGCCAGGTTTCTTCAGGAAACCTCAAAAACCGCCCACCTACATCAGGGACAGGACCTGGTCCAGACTTCCTACCGAAGAGTGGGCCAGCATTCTTAAAAACACCAGCCCAGCACGCGCAGACAATCCGGCTGTCGCTGACAGCAATTTCAGAGAGTGGATCACCACCTCCCTGGACTCCGTACTCCCACTAAGAACTAGGGAGGATAAAAACGAAAAACCTGGGTCCGCCCCGTGGTATACCACTGACCTCCGACTCCTCCGTAAAAACTGTAAAAGAGCCGAACGGCTTTGGAGGAAAGACTGGCAGCACTCCAGCAAGGATGCATACCACAATACAGTCAGACTCTACAAAGATGCCATCAGGCACGCCAAAGCCTCCCACTATGACACGCGTATTACAGAATCTTCTAATTCAGCCAGAGAATCCTTCATAATCGTAAAGGAGCTGCTCAAAGTACCCCATTCCCCGTCCTCCAGTGTCCCATCGGTGGACCGAAGTAATGACCTAGCCACGTACTTCAACGATAAAATCGCCCGTATACTAGTTTCCCTCCCCCCTCCCGGGCCCACCAGCCACTTGGACAATCCGACACCCCCCAGTCAAACCGAAAGTCATCCTCGTCCTCAACTTGAGACATTCAGGCCAGTAACATGTCTGGAAGTCGAGCGAACCATGACCAAAATGAGAAGTGGTTCACCACTTGATGCGGCTCCCATCAGATTCCTCAAAACCGTGGCCCCGGTCATCGTTCCCACGGTCACGGAGCTCATTAATAGCTCACTTACCCAGGGATCTGTCCCTGCCAGGTGGAAGAGCGCGGTGGTAAAAGCACTCCTTAAAAAACCTCAGCTCGATCCAGCAGACATGGGAAACTATCGACCAATCTCTCTCCTACCGGCAATCAGCAAGCTAGCTGAGAAACTGGTCAACAGACAATTGTCCCAGTTCTTTGAAACAAACAACATCTTACGGGAATCCCAAACTGGTTTCCGCCCGGGCCATGGCACAGATACTGCCCTCCTCGCCGTCATCGAGGAGGCAAGGCGCATACTGGATTCAGGAGGGTCAGTGGCAGTGATCCTCCTGGATCTCAGCGCAGCCTTCGACACAGTCAACCACCGTGTCCTCCTCCATCGGCTCGCGGCAGCAGGGATCACCGGGACGGCACTTAGTTGGACAGAATCCTTCCTCACCGGACGCACGTTCCAGGTATGGGACGGCATCTACCACTCAGCCACCCTCCCCCTCACAAGCGGGGTCCCTCAGGGATCTTCCCTGAGCCCGACGCTGTTTACCGCCTATATGGCTCCCCTGGAAGACGTGGTGACACCATTTAACATAAAAATGGTAAGCTACGCTGATGACACTCAACTGGTCGTCTCTCTATCCCAACTAGCCGACCACCCAGAGAAACTGGCGAACTGCCTTACCCAAATACACAGCTGGATGAGTGATTCATCACTAAAATTAAATGGGTCTAAGACCGAAGTGATGCTCCTGGGAAAACAATGGGCAACCATCCCCCCAACAGTCTGGCCCGACGTATTCGGAGAAATCCCCTCCCCGAAGCGTGAAATCAAAACCCTTGGAGTATGGCTCGAACCGGAGCTCACCATGAAGACGCAAGCGGCCAAAACTGCTGGCACCTGTTTTGGGCTCATGCGCACCACCCGTAAGATCCTCCCATTACTACCTCCTCCCTCTAGGAAACTTCTTATCCAGGGGCTAGTATTGTCCCGTCTTGACTACAGCAATATGGTCTACCTGGGCACTCCAGAGGCCACCCTGACTAGACTACAGCGGACACAGAACGCTGCGGCCCGTCTGCTCACGAACCTTCCTTCGAGAGTGTCAGCAAAACCAGCCCTCAAGGCCTTGCACTGGCTCCCTGTTCGCCAAAGGGTGGAATTCAAAGCCATGTGTACAACACACAAACTTATCAACGGATCTGGCCCTACTATCCTCAGCAGCCTGGTCACCCCCTACAAAGCATCCATATCCCTCCGTTCAGACAGTGAGCACCTGGCCAACGTCCCTAAATTCAAAAGGACCCGCACCGGAGGCCGACGATTCTCGGTGCAAGCGGCCGCGAGATGGAACTCCCTCCCACGCACCCTCAGACTGGAAGCCAGCTACCTGACCTTTCGCAAAAAACTGAAAACGCACCTATTCCCGAAATAACTGTTCCTCCTCCCTCCCTCTCCTTACAGGATAAACATTCTCCTTACAGCGCGGGGATGCCCTTGGGTCACCAGGCGCTATACAAATCGCTAAAATAAAAAAATAAATAAAATGTATATATCTCAAATGAGAGGAAACCACAGCCATTTTGTGATACTACTGTCTGAGGTACATTTGTGAGGAATTTTTGGTGGTGAATTTCTGGTGTTTGATTTACACAGTACTAACACTTCTCCTACTTTTAAAAAGGTGAGTTGTTAATTTGTAAGGGGAACTATGTTGTACACTTGAAGATAATTTGAAAAATGTTTTCTGTTATTTATTTGCAGTCCTTCTGTTATACTAAATACTTGATAAAGTTAGTTTTATATTATGTATTACTAAAAACGATAAATGAAAGTGATTATTTTTTTCTGCAATTTACAGCAAGCAATTTCAAAATAAAATGGCTCACAATGAAGAGACTGTGGCAATTTCTTTTGAATTGTCCACTACATTGATTGAAATTGAGAGCACCAATAATGAAATATTGTCACAAGGAGGAGATGACTTGAATGATTCCACTACATTGATTGAAATTGACAGCACCAATAATGAAATATTGTCACAAGGAGGAGATGACTTGGATGATTCCACTACATTGATTGAAATTGACAGCACCAATAATGAAATATTGTCACAAGGAGGAGATGACTTGAATGATGCCACAGTGGACGAACCCTTTTCGGACCGGGCCTAGGGCCACTACCCCTGCCGGATACAGCTGCCCCTAAGGTAAGATACTCACGTCGGGAGTTACTAAGTCTCAGACCCCCCACCCCCTCTTGTAAATACACTCACGACCTAAATGGACCCTTCATCCGCTGTACCCTCTGCAAGCCAGTACAATGCAAATTACTTATAAAACCTCACAAGCCTGCTGCCCTGATACTGGCCTCACTTAACTGCCGTTCGCTCCCCAAACATGCGACGCAGATCAACCACCTCATTGAAGACCAAAAGATTGATATCCTCTTCCTCACGGAAACATGGCTCGCCCCACATTCTGAGGCAGACATGGTGCTAGCAACCCCTCCAGGATTCCTCATTCAGTCCCTACCCCGCCCCCTAGGCCGAGGTGGCGGTGTCGCCATCATCCACCGGGACCACCTTCTTTGCAAATCTGAGGATGCACAGATCCCTGACTCTGAAAGCCTGCAATTTACAATCAAACTAGACTCGACCAACTCTCTGACAGGAGTCCTTGTCTACCGCCCTCCCGGGCATCCAGGCCCTTTCGCGAGCGCTCTCCTGGACACTGTAGCAACCCTGGCCCACTCCATATCGAATTTCCTGATAATAGGAGATCTTAACATCCATCTCGAAGACCCTACCGACCAGACAGCAGCTGACCTGATCGCTGATCTGGCAGCACTTGACATCCACCTCCTTAATTCCGGACCCACTCATACCAAGGGTCACCTGCTGGACCCAGTGTTCACTAACACTCCATCGATGCAAGTGAAGGATTCCTCCCCCTTACCCTGGACAGACCATTTCCTAATTTCCTTCCTACTGCCAGGTTTCTTCAGGAAACCTCAAAAACCGCCCACCTACATCAGGGACAGGACCTGGTCCAGACTTCCTACCGAAGAGTGGGCCAGCATTCTTAAAAACACCAGCCCAGCACGCGCAGACGATCCGGCTGTCGCTGACAGCAATTTCAGAGAGTGGATCACCACCTCCCTGGACTCCGTACTCCCACTAAGAACTAGGGAGGATAAAAACGAAAAACCTGGGTCCGCCCCGTGGTATACCACTGACCTCCGACTCCTCCGTAAAAACTGTAAAAGAGCCGAACGGCTTTGGAGGAAAGACTGGCAGCACTCCAGCAAGGATGCATACCACAATACAGTCAGACTCTACAAAGATGCCATCAGGCACGCCAAAGCCTCCCACTATGACACGCGTATTACAGAATCTTCTAATTCAGCCAGAGAATCCTTCATAATCGTAAAGGAGCTGCTCAAAGTACCCCATTCCCCGTCCTCCAGTGTCCCATCGGTGGACCGAAGTAATGACCTAGCCACGTACTTCAACGATAAAATCGCCCGTATACTAGTTTCCCTCCCCCCTCCCGGGCCCACCAGCCACTTGGACAATCCGACACCCCCCAGTCAAACCGAAAGTCATCCTCGTCCTCAACTTGAGACATTCAGGCCAGTAACATGTCTGGAAGTCGAGCGAACCATGACCAAAATGAGAAGTGGTTCACCACTTGATGCGGCTCCCATCAGATTCCTCAAAACCGTGGCCCCGGTCATCGTTCCCACGGTCACGGAGCTCATTAATAGCTCACTTACCCAGGGATCTGTCCCTGCCAGGTGGAAGAGCGCGGTGGTAAAAGCACTCCTTAAAAAACCTCAGCTCGATCCAGCAGACATGGGAAACTATCGACCAATCTCTCTCCTACCGGCAATCAGCAAGCTAGCTGAGAAACTGGTCAACAGACAATTGTCCCAGTTCTTTGAAACAAACAACATCTTACGGGAATCCCAAACTGGTTTCCGCCCGGGCCATGGCACAGATACTGCCCTCCTCGCCGTCATCGAGGAGGCAAGGCGCATACTGGATTCAGGAGGGTCAGTGGCAGTGATCCTCCTGGATCTCAGCGCAGCCTTCGACACAGTCAACCACCGTGTCCTCCTCCATCGGCTCGCGGCAGCAGGGATCACCGGGACGGCACTTAGTTGGACAGAATCCTTCCTCACCGGACGCACGTTCCAGGTATGGGACGGCATCTACCACTCAGCCACCCTCCCCCTCACAAGCGGGGTCCCTCAGGGATCTTCCCTGAGCCCGACGCTGTTTAACGCCTATATGGCTCCCCTGGAAGACGTGGTGACACCATTTAACATAAAAATGGTAAGCTACGCTGATGACACTCAACTGGTCGTCTCTCTATCCCAACTAGCCGACCACCCAGAGAAACTGGCGAACTGCCTTACCCAAATACACAGCTGGAGGAGTGATTCATCACTAAAATTAAATGGGTCTAAGACCGAAGTGATGCTCCTGGGAAAACAATGGGCAACCATCCCCCCAACAGTCTGGCCCGACGTATTCGGAGAAATCCCCTCCCCGAAGCGTGAAATCAAAACCCTTGGAGTATGGCTCGAACCGGAGCTCACCATGAAGACGCAAGCGGCCAAAACTGCTGGCACCTGTTTTGGGCTCATGCGCACCACCCGTAAGATCCTCCCATTACTACCTCCTCCCTCTAGGAAACTTCTTATCCAGGGGCTAGTATTGTCCCGTCTTGACTACAGCAATATGGTCTACCTGGGCACTCCAGAGGCCACCCTGACTAGACTACAGCGGACACAGAACGCTGCGGCCCGTCTGCTCACGAACCTTCCTTCAAGAGTGTCAGCAAAACCAGCCCTCAAGGCCTTGCACTGGCTCCCTGTTCGCCAAAGGGTGGAATTCAAAGACATGTGTACAACACACAAACTTATCAACGGATCTGGCCCTACTATCCTCAGCAGCCTGGTCACCCCCTCCAAAGCATCCATATCCCTCCGTTCAGACAGTGAGCACCTGGCCAACGTCCCTAAATTCAAAAGGACCCGCACCGGAGGCCGACGATTCTCGGTGCAAGCGGCCGCGAGATGGAACTCCCTCCCACGCACCCTCAGACTGGAAGCCAGCTACCTGACCTTTCGCAAAAAACTGAAAACGCACCTATTCCCGAAATAACTGTTCCTCCTCCCTCCCTCTCCTTACAGGATAAACATTCTCCTTACAGCGCGGGGATGCCCTTGGGTCACCAGGCGCTATACAAATCGCTAAAATAAAAAAATAAATAAAATGTATATATCTCAAATGAGAGGAAACCACAGCCATTTTGTGATACTACTGTCTGAGGTACATTTGTGAGGAATTTTTGGTGGTGAATTTCTGGTGTTTGATTTACACAGTACTAACACTTCTCCTACTTTTAAAAAGGTGAGTTGTTAATTTGTAAGGGGAACTATGTTGTACACTTGAAGATAATTTGAAAAATGTTTTCTGTTATTTATTTGCAGTCCTTCTGTTATACTAAATACTTGATAAAGTTAGTTTAATATTATGTATTACTAAAAACGATAAATGAAAGTGATTATTTTTTTCTGCAATTTACATCAAGCAATTTCAAAATAAAATGGCTCACAATGAAGAGACTGTGGCAATTTCTTTTGAATTGTCCACTACATTGATTGAAATTGAGAGCACCAATAATGAAATATTGTCACAAGGAGGAGATGACTTGAATGATTCCACTACATTGATTGAAATTGACAGCACCAATAATGAAATATTGTCACAAGGAGGAGATGACTTGAATGATTCCACTACATTGATTGAAATTGAGAGCACCAATAATGAAATATTGTCACGCGGAGATGACTTGAATGATTCCACTACATTGATTGAAATTGACAGCACCAATAATGAAATATTGTCACAAGGAGGAGATGACTTGAATGATTCCACTACATTGATTGAAATTGACAGCACCAATAATGAAATATTGTCACAAGGAGGAGATGACTTGAATGATTTTTTTGATCAATCTGTTGATGGCGAATTTATCGAATGTTTGGAGACCATAGAGTTACAAGAATCATCATTGCAGACTTTTAATGAGGAGATTCCAGATGAGATGATTGAAGAGGAAATTGCTGATGAGGACATGTTACTAGTTCTTTCAAATTTAGAAAATTCTGAAGAATAAATTTATATTTAGAAATCAAAAATTGTTTGAGACATTATTCATTTTTATTTTTAATTTATGAGGTTGTAGCGAAGTGATTGTAGTATAAAATGAGACTTATAGTACAGAGTGCAACATTTTTATGTTACATGGTAAGTTTACTCATATTTACTTCCCTTCTCCCACTATATTATCTCCAATGTGTATTTGACATCTCTTCTTCATCTCCGGCCTCCTTTCTCTCACTGTGTGTCTCTGATGCATCTTATCGCTGCTATTTTGTGTAATTACAGAAGAGAGTAAAATAAAATAGTTCGGAACGTGAAAAGGGGGCAAAGTAGAGTACCCCTCACCCCCTAGGCCTTCTCAGGCGGTCCCAAAAGGATCAGTTTCTGCTTTCCTGAGAGATTATGGTATGAGTTCCATATACCACAATAATTTGCATTACAACATGCAAGATATATATCTCCTATTACCAACTTTTGGAGATATTCGCGCTAAGCGCGAATATCTCCAAAAAGTAACACCTGCCCTGAGCAGTTCTTAGCCATGTTATCCAATGGGAGGTGGATAACATGGCTAAGAGCATTAGCTCGGTAATGCATGAATATCGCTGACTTTTTAGCGATATTCATGCATTGCGGCCGTTTTTTATCGCATTTGCGATAAACCTTGATAATAGCAAGGTTTATCTTCGATAATTTCTGACGATGCTTAGCGGTAAAAAATTTGTTGGTAAGCATCGTTAGCGATAAATATCGCTTAACTTTGGTAATATGCACCAACGTCTGTTAACGTTCGATTCGAAGGAAATGAGGAAGTGTTGAAAAACATTGTTTGCGCCATCTTGCCTTTTTTGAAATGCCACACTTTTGTCGTGCACGGCAGCCATTTTAGATGCCTTGACCAGACCCACTCTCTGCACGCTGTCGATTCGTAGCATGGCTCCCCACCCTCGCAAGCATCTTCCCCAGGCACTGGTCACCCCCGCTCTCTGTCTTATGCATGGGCAATAAACCTCCCCCCATCTGCGCTGCTCTTCCCTGAGAATCACACTCTGTGCCCGCCCGACACCTCCCTTTCGCCCTATTCACTACCGCACCCTCTGACACTCCTCTTCCTCTGTGTCCGATTGTCCAGGCTATCAGCTAGCCCTGCAGATGTAGTTTATGGCTCCAGCTGTAAAGAATCACCCCTCTTCAAAGGAGTTATAGTAGATCAAGGCCCACACCCGATGAGATCCGTCACACCACACGTGTTCCTACTATCTGAAAAACATCCTGTATTGTGATTGGGGAGGGGACCGAGCCTGAAGCGGAAGATTCCAGGAATGACTCTTTGTACATCAAAGTTTTTACAATTATGTGTCACATTAAAAATATATAGCACTCCAACAAAGTAGTAGGAATATAAAACTTTAATAACATATAAATATATACAACAAAACAAAAACAGTAAAAACATTTAAACAACGAAGAGACCGTGGCAATTTCTTTTGAATTCCTGATGAGGACATGTTACTAGTTCTTTCAAATTATGAAAATTCAGAAGATGTTGCCTGGGGGTGGGTCGTCAGTAGCAGTCTGTTGTGCGAATAGTTCCAAGGCAGCAGAACGCGCTGAAATCTAGATGGCACGAAAGTGATGTCTAGTAAGTTGCCGCCCAGCAAATAACGGCGTGGGGCGCCGCGGGGGTGAGTGAGTCCAGTAGGCACCACAGCTATTCTTACCGGCATTGCAGAATTACTGCTGGGGACAATGCCTGTGCTGTAGCAGGGTCACAGCAGAAACAAAAAGGATTCTGTTGAAGATGTTGTTGGTTTTCAATTTGAAAACAGTTCTGGTGTCAACTGCTATGGTAATGTAGTGGTTAATGTTTTGTTTTCTCTAGAAAATGTAAAAGAGGGGGAGGCAGTCCAAAGTTCCGTTAAAAGGGCAAAGGAAAGGATCGGTGGTTTGAACTATCACTCAAAAAGGGGAGGGGGTGCAACAATTTTTCCTACCGGGTCACACTGTGATTTCACCGGAACTGAGGTCTGCAGGATTCTAGTAATTCAAAGTGAGGCTGGCGCCAGCATGGGAGCGCCGACGTCCCGCGGATACAGTTTCGTCACTCCACGGGCGATCATGGCAGTCATTCCCCATCGGGGGTCGGAGACTCCCGCGGCTCCTCTAGAATCTTCAAGGTTGTGGAGGACTACGGTGGTGGAGTCAACCAGTGACCGGGCCATTTCTTCATGCTGGGCCCGCTCTTGCCAGGTCGATCGCCATTTTGAGAGTTCGGCAGCTACCGGCGATCGCGGGGTCACATGAGCGGACGGGCTCCACCCTGCCGGGCGAGACGTTGCAGCATCGCCACAGTGGACGAACCCTTTTCGGGGCGCCTGGAGCGCTGAGGGTGCAGCTGGGAAGCCTTCACCTGAGGAGGCGGGAGAGGCCTGTTCGCACCGTCTCTCCCTCCCAGTGCACCCCACGGCGCCCCGCTTGACATTTGTTATGGCCGGTGGCGATGAGGACGGGGGGGGGGTCGGAGGCATGTGCAAGACATCCCCCCAAGTGTTGTCAAAGCCATTTTTGAAGAAAGAAGTGGTGCCTGGCGTGTTGCCGCTGCTATTACGAAGGAGAAAAGAAAAAATGTCCCGTCCGTCTTTGGGCCGGGCTTCCGGTGGATGTCGGCCGGACGCCCCTGGCTCTGGCCCCATGAACGGGTTCCTTGGTTTATCGGCTGCAGCCGGATCCCGTCGGCCTCGGCCCCCCGACCGTTGGTGGCCGGACCGGAAGAGCATGTGGCGGGACTACCTGAAACTCTCAAGGGCCACCGCGGCCGGACTGGGAGAGAGAGGGGAGGGTCGAGGAGACATTCCCCCCCCTGCAACTATTCAGCGTTGTAAAGGCAATCCCCTGGCCGGGTCCTGCTGGCCTCGGCCTCTCCTCCGGCTACACCCTACGTTAGGATCTCCTGGCCGAGGCGTGGCAGCAGGACCCGCCTTATATGGGCTGCTCCCGGCTGGGCGTAGCCGCAACCCTGCCCCACCTTGGAAGTTTCCAGAGTGGGGGCGGATGTTCTACTGACTTGCATTTTCCCTAGTCTATCGATTTTTTTGGCGTGGCAGGCGGTGGGACAGCGAGGGGTGATTTGGTTTCTCTTACTGTTTTTCTGGTCTCTCACCACTGGCATATTTCTAACGTTTTCTTGTTTCTAGGACATTAATAGGTTTTATCATTACGTTATGTTATCGTTTCTTTGTTCGTTGTTTAATAAAAGTTCATGTTGATCAGTGGCCTACTGATTTTCGTTTTCCTATTCTTTTCTTTCCAGGTTGTTTCATGCTAAAGTTTCTGTTAACAGGATACAGTGATCACTTCGTTATTATTGCATATGTCCTTTTCACTAGGGGTGCTCTCTGGTCGGGCCAGATGACGTATCTCTAGTAAATGGTCCGGGTGAAACAGGTGCATCAATCAGTGGGGAGTAGATAGGCATGACAGATTACAACGGGGGAGAAAGGTCCGCATTACGTACCCTTTCACTATTTGCAAAGATTTTCCTACGTATATTTGCAAACAGGGAATACCTCCAAAAAGAACCAATTCCCAAACAGTCAATGTTCGGGGAAACATCCAATCAATGAGGAACGAAATAGGCACGACGTGTTAAAGGTTTGCGTTACCTACCCTTCACTATCTGCAAAGGGAGAGAGAATATTCCTATTCTTCCTCGTTTGCAGGCAGAGAAGATTCTTAAGAATACCAACTTCGAACAATTCAATGCTCGATTCAAACAATCAACAAGGGGTACTGTGAACACAAACGAACGCCGCTTATGTACATACACATTGGTATTATCAACAGGTTGTTCCTAATGTTTCTATTTTAGGGAGGTCAAAAAGAGATCCCATTAGTGGCCTACTGATTTTGCTCGATTCCTTTTGTTTTTTTACACGATTTTTCGCTATCTGCAAAGACTAAACAGAGTATTGCGACTCTGTGCTTGTTTGTAAATAGAGAATGAACCAAAGAGAACAATCAATCAAATGGAGAGAGAAGCAGGCACGACGGATTACAACGGGGGCAAAGGCCTGCGTTAACTACCCTTCACTATCTGCAAAGAGAGAGTACTCCTAATAGAAATGAGGGGTGGGGGGCAGCATTCAAAGCAGATCAGTGTGCATAAACACGAAAATGTTTTTACTTACCACGTACTTGACATTCGACAGCTTATGATATTTGCTATTAAAAAAACATTGAAATTCACTGAAAAAACCATAGGTTATAGACCATATATAGTTAGGAATTAGCATTTACAAAACCTTGAAAATTCACTGAAAAAACCATAGGTTATAGACCATATATAGTTAGGAATTAGCATTTAAAAAACCTTATTTTACTCACACAAAACCATTGAAATTCCATATATAGTTAGTTGCACTAACTATATATTGCGCACCCGCAATCCACTGCTGATCATGTCACATATTACATCATTCATGACATGGTCAGTGACATCACTGATGACATCACTGATGACATCTCAAATGACATCACTGATGGTTATAGACCATATATAGTTAGGAATTAGCATTTAAAAAACCTTATTTTACTCACACAAAACCATTGAAATTCCATATATAGTTAGTTGCACTAACTATATATTGCGCACCCGCAATCCACTGCTGATCATGTCACATATTACATCATTCATGACATGGTCAGTGACATCACTGATGACATCACTGATGACATCTCAAATGACATCACTGATGACATGACTGATGACATCTCATTTGACATCATTCTTGTGCTAATACGATAAACCTCTTCAGACTCTAATATAACCTTAGATACACTCAGTGTATACAGACACTCACACACTGCCACTCATCCATGGAGTTACTCACACACCCAGTCAGTCATGCAAAGAAACAATCTCACCTCCATTTCTTCAACTATACAGTTATACACACCTTACTTATTGAAACATATACTAACACATATTTACTCTCTTATACAATCCCTGATACAAGTTCACAATGATCGATACAACCACTCACTCATTCAGTGGCTTTCATGCACAGTTATTTATATATGCCAACTCTCACATGTACTGTGTTTTACATATGTACTTACTATGACATGTAGCATTGAGATATCCATTCACTCATCAATACACTCATGCACACAGTCAACTGCCCATGTAGCTGTTTCCACATGCACTCTTGAACTCATACACCTAGTGAATAAACTGCTCACACATCTATGCACAGAGTCACACATCTTCCAGCCACCCCCACACAAACTCAATCTCCCATAGAAATACTTGGGCAACCAATTAATAACACATATAGCCTCTCGTATAGCTAATGATCAACACATGCAGCAGTTTACATCACAACAGACATAATGATGCACAAATTAAGACAGTTTAGTCACTAACCCATGCATTCAGTGAGACACATTTAATCACTCACTCATACAGTCAGTCACGCACCTACTAAATCCTTCATCCAGACACTTATACATCCACTCATTCTTCAATATGTAAGACATATTTTAACTTTACAGAAACATACAGTCACTGGATGTTGTCATCAGTGATGTCATCAGTGATGTCATTTGAGATGTCATCAGTGATGTCATCAGTGATGTCACTGACCATGTCATGAATGATGTAATATGTGACATGATCAGCAGTGGATTGCGGGTGCGCGATATATAGTTAGTGCAACTAACTATATATGGAATTTCAATGGTTTTGTGTGAGTAAAATAAGGTTTTTTAAATGCTAATTCCTAACTATATATGGTCTATAACCTATGGTTTTTTCAGTGAATATATATATATATATGTAAAAAAAAAAGGAGAGAACTCTGGGTAGGTCTCAGTTTAGGTGGAAAGCAGCTCCTGTTAGAGCACTCTCAACACCAGCGACACTCTAGATCTGCTCACCTCAAATGTCTGTTTTTCTATCAAAGTTTTTAAGCATAGGATTAGACAGTGCTATCCATGCCGAGATAGAAAATGACAAAGTCTTTCGCCATTTAAACAGCAAAGTCTTTAAGCATAGGACTAGTACAGTGCAGTCCTTGCCGAGCTGTCAAATAGCAAAAGCCATTTATCACTCCAGGCACAATATTACAGCTTTGAATTGGTAAAATACCAACTCAAACCAACCTGAAATGAATAAAAGCAACCCCTGACACAGTGTTTCGCTCTAATTAGAGCTCTTCAGAGAGGTATAGCTATACCTCTCTGAAGAGCTCTACGAAACGTTAACCTGGCGTGGTGTACTGGAAAATAAAAACTCACCTGCACTCTGGGTCTTCCGTGTTCTTACTCGTCGATGGCTGAGGATTGATAGCCTGTCGCGATAGCAGGAATACAAGTGCGGAAATATATATATATATATATATATATATATATATATATATATATATATATATATATATATATATATATATATATTCACTGAAAAAACCATAGGTTATAGACCATATATAGTTAGGAATTAGCATTTACAAAACCTTGAAAATTCACTGAAAAAACCATAGGTTATAGACCATATATAGTTAGGAATTAGCATTTAAAAAACCTTATTTTACTCACACAAAACCATTGAAATTCCATATATAGTTAGTTGCACTAACTATATATCGCGCACCCGCAATCCACTGCTGATCATGTCACATATTACATCATTCATGACATGGTCAGTGACATCACTGATGACATCACTGATGACATCTCAAATGACATCACTGATGACATCTCAAATGACATCACTGATGACATCATCTAGTGTCTGTGTGTTTTTGTAAAGTTTAAATATGTTTTACATATTGAAGAATGAGTGGATGTATAAGTGTCTGGATGAAGGATTTAGTAGGTGCGTGACTGACTGTATGAGTGAGTGATTAAATGTGTCTCACTGAATGCATGGGTTAGTGACTAAACTGTCTTAATTTGTGCATCATTATGTCTGTTGTTCTGTAAACTGCTGCATGTGTTGATCATTAGCTATACGAGAGGCTATATGTGTTATTAATTGGTTGCCCAAGTATTTCTATGGGAGATTGAGTTTGTGTAGGGGTGGCTGGAAGGTGTGTGACTCTATGCATAGATGTGTGAGCAGTTTATTCACTAGGTGTATGAGTTCAAGAGTGCATGTGGAAACAGCTACATGGGCAGTTGACTGTGTGCATGAGTGTATTGATGAGTGAATGGATATCTCAATGCTACATGTCATAGTAAGTACATATGTAAAACACAGTACATGTGAGAGTTGGCATATATAAATAACTGTGCATGAGAGCCACTGAATGAGTGAGTAGTTGTATCGATCATTGTGAACTTGTATCAGGGATTGTATAAGAGAGTAAATATGTGTTAGTATATGTTTCAATAAGTAAGGTGTGTTTAACTGTATAGTTGAAGAAATGGAGGTGAGATTGTTTCTTTGCATGACTGACTGGGTGTGTGAGTAACTCCATGGATGAGTGGCAGTGTGTGAGTGTCTGTATACACTGAGTGTATCTAAGGTTATATTAGAGTCTGAAGAGGTTTATCGTATTAGCACAAGAATGATGTCAAATGAGATGTCATCAGTGATGTCATCAGTGATGTCATTTGAGATGTCATCAGTGATGTCATCAGTGATGTCACTGACCATGTCATGAATGATGTAATATGTGACATGATCAGCAGTGGATTGCGGGTGCGCGATATATAGTTAGTGCAACTAATTATATATGGAATTTCAATGGTTTTGTGTGAGTAAAATAAGGTTTTTTAAATGCTAATTCATAACTATATATGGTCTATAACCTATGGTTTTTTCAGTGAATTTTCAAGGTTTTGTAAATGCTAATTCCTAACTATATATGGTCTATAACCTATGGTTTTTTCAGTGAATTTCAATGGTTTTTTAATAGCAAATATCATAAGCTGTCGAATGTCAAGTACGTGGTAAGTGAAAACATTTTCGTGTTTATGCACACTGATCTGCTTTGAATGGTGCCCCCCCCCCCTCATTTCTATTAGGAGTACTCTCTCTTTGCAGATAGTGAAAGGTAGTTAA
Organism: Lissotriton helveticus; assembly: GCF_964261635.1. Classification (NCBI taxonomy): domain Eukaryota; kingdom Metazoa; phylum Chordata; class Amphibia; order Caudata; family Salamandridae; genus Lissotriton; species Lissotriton helveticus. Next base: position 1,512,029,809 of record NC_136067.1, on the reverse strand, counting down.
CGCAGGCCTTTGCCCCCATTGTAATCCGTCGTGCCTGCTTCTCTCTCCATTTGATTGATTGTTATCCAAGTATTTACTGTTTTAGAATTAGTTCTCTTTGGTTCATTCTCTATTTACAAACAAACACAGAGTCGCAATACTCTGTTTAGTCTTTGCAGATAACGAAAAATCGTGTAAAAAAAAAGAAAAGGAATCGAGCAAAATCAGTAGGCCACTAATGGGATCTCTTTTTGACCTCGCTAAAATAGAAACATTAGGAACAACCCCTCATGACAAATACAAAACTAGTGAGATGAACTGAACTCCACACAATGATGGCTGCAAAACAGCTCGGCTCCGCCACCCACCCCGCCCAAAATAACGATAAAGAACGGCTGCCATGATTGGTTGCGGAATGACCACGACGGAGCTACGAAATGGTGCTGCTCTCATGCTAACCCCAGCTTCAGTCTGAAACATCCAGAAACACTGTAGACTACCAATTCGATCAGTTCCGGTAGCGCCCCAATGTAACCCGGTAGAGAAGAACTAGCCCTCCCCTCTTTGACTGATGGTTCTTGTTGCCTGTCCCTTCTGTTGTCATTTAACAGAACTATTTAGCCTGCTGAAAGGGGTTGTGTTCCGACCGCTGGTTGGTGGAGACATTTTGACTATATTCTGTACCTGCGTTGTCGCGTAATGCGTCATATGACGCGCCGCGTTAGCGCATCCGGAAGTCATCCGGGGCGCGCAGCGCGTAACGTAAGCATAACAAGTCATGTGACTTGTTAATAAAACTTTTCATTGGTTCATTTTACTTTTCTTATTGTAATGATGAAAGGCTTGGTCATATGACCTAAAAATTACGCTTTTCATTACTTCCGAACATTATTTTTTCTTAAATATATGTTATAATGTTCCAGGCTAATGTACTTTCCCGGAAATTTTACAACTGTCCTGCAAGTAAAATATATTCTTTTTTCGAGAAAAAGAGCGTTTCTTCGTCCCATGACGGAGCCGTTGAGCAAAAGAGGGTCGACCTGCTGTCTTAGTCGCCGATACGCCTGAATATGAGATTCTTATCGATCACTTTATGTTGCAGGAATAGAAAACACAACAGCCCTTGACCATTTATCTTTACTGCGTTCCTTCGTATTATACCTTTTACCCTTCATGTAATTGGTCTGCTTTATTTCACTTGCCTTTTAATGATTCTAAAACAGTCACTATTATTAAAAACTTTACCAATGTATATACTACTACCATGTTTTCTTTTAAAAACCTTTATTGTGAAAATTTCATTATACAAATACGAGCCTATAACCACGTGGGCCTGCCACAGAGCAAACTGTAATCGTATATGATGAATAGACATTTACACTGTAGAGGAACGTAACGGGCGGGCCATTAGGTTGCAAGAACTAAGGTGTCTAACAGTTACGGAATCGGTGGACGTACATTTTATAATTAAAATACGACAGGGCCAGTTACAATAAAATTATCTAGATATACATTTGCGGGCAAGTACCATGGGTGACGTTAATTCGAACTTTCAACAGTACAGTAATCAATAACACATCAGAACTTAATATTAATAGGGATGTCGAAATATTCAATCAATTCTCGTCCCCGCCCGCCATGTGCTTCAAAACTGCATACGTATCTCGTGATTTCAAGGTTCTGCAACCAGTACACAACAAGGAGTTACGAGTCCCATTTATTCCGGCGCCATTTTGGGCGAGGACGGGCAGGTCCAGGATATAGTCAAAATGTCTCTACCAACCATCGACTATGATGATGTTCATATGCTGTATTTATTAGAGTAACACTCATCTGTCCACATGAAATTAATTTGCCACAATCTAAACATGTCATTTTAATCTTTCCAAAGTTCTTCTAAATATTTGGGACCGTTTCCCTTGCCTCTGAAGCTCTCAGTGCCACTTCTTTGATGAATGTACTAGCAGGTCAGGGGTTCTCCTCCAAATCTCTCTTTTATGCAGCACTATAATTAATTGGTGCCACCTCTCCATATGACGATGCATGGTATAGTTACCACAACTATATTTTTTTTCGGTTCCTCTGGAGAGTTCATCGTGGCAGATGAAGCGTGTAACGTACCGGGCATTTACCTTTTTTTGCATGTACAGGAAAGGAAAAAAAAATCGAGCGTCCGAGTTCTAAGGTGTCCCAGGGCCATTTTAGTGGACCAGGCCCAAATCCAAAGAACAGGCCGCCATTTTGAGAGTCCTCTTGCAGCCGCCTGTCGCTGTAGCATCAAGAGCAGCCGAAACTCAGCTGAATGGCAACTGAAACGGTAAAGGGGCGCCCCACTACAGCAGACGAGCCTCCACCTAGGAAGGCCCATTCACGCCGGCTCCCCCCCCCTTCGGGCACCCCACGCCGTTATTCGGAGCAGTATTGTAGGATGGCCACACCAGTGCGGCAACTTGCTAGACATCACCTCGGTGGTAACCGAATCTCAACGCCTTGTGGTGTCTCCTATTCAGAAAACATTGTTATGCTGCCTTCGACCTATTCGCCGCAAGTGCGCACACAACTCAACTGCATAGCTTGCTAGACACCACCTCGGTGCCATCCGGATCTTGGAATGTCAGCACCTTTTGGTGTCTTCTCTTCAGAAAATATTGTTGCGCTGCCTTTGGCCCCATTCGCACATCGGTCCGCTACTGACGCCATCTCACAGGCTAATGGGGCGCCCCACGCCGAGTTTCAGCATTGTAGAATAACCACACCAGTACAGCAACTTGCTAGACATCACCTCGGTGCCATCCGGATCTCGGCGCCCCACTGCAGATGAAGTGCCTCTCAACTATGAAACCACCACGGTGACATCCGGATCTTGGCGCGTTGTGCTGCCTTCGGCCTATTCGCACATCGGTCCGCTACTGACGCCATCTCACAGGCTAATGGGGCGACCCACGCCGAGTTTCAGCATTGTAGGATGACCACACCAGTACAGCAACTTGCTAGACATCACCTCGGTGCCATCCGGATCTCGGCGCCCCACTGCAGATGAAGTGCCTCTCAACTATGAAACCACCACGGTGACATCCGGATCTTGGCGCGTTGTGCTGCCTTCGGCCTATTCGCACATCGGTCCGCTACTGACGCCATCTCACAGGCTAATGGGGCGACCCACGCCGAGTTTCAGCATTGTAGGATGACCACACCAGTACAGCAACTTGCTAGACATCACCTCAGTGCCATCCGAATCTTGGCATCTCAACGCCTAGTGGTATCTTCCATACAAAAAATATTGTTACGCTGCCTTTGGCCCCATTCGCACATCAGTCCGCAACTTAGACATCACCTCGGTGCCATCCGGATCTTGGCATCTCAGCGCCTTGTGGTGTCAGTCAGAAAATATTGTTGCGCTGCCTTTGGCCCCATTCGCACATCGGTCCGCTACTGACGCCATCTCACAGGCCAACGGGGCGCCCCACGCCGACTTTCAACATTGTAGGATGGTGACAGAAGTGCGACAACTTACTAGACACCACCTCGGTGCCATCCGGATCTTAGCGCGTTGTGCTGCCTTCGGCCTATTCGCACATCGGTCCGCTACTGACGCGAACTCACAGGCCAACGGGGCGCCCCACGCCGACTTTCAGCATTGTAGGATGGCCACAGAAGTGCAACAACTTACTAGACACCACCTCGGTGCCATCCGGATCTTGGCGCGTTGTCCTGCCTTCGGCCTATTCGCACATCGGTCCGCTACTGACGCAAACTCACAGGCCAACGGGGCGCCCCACGCCGACTTTCAGCATTGTAGGATGGCCACACCAGTGCTGCAACTTGCTGGACACCACCTCGGTGCCATCCGGATCTTGGCGCGTTGTATTGCCTTCGGCCTATTCGCACATCGGTCCGCTACTGACGCCGCCTCACGTGCCAACGTATTTTCTCCGCATTTTATACCCTATGCCGCATAACAGGTCATGTGACTTGTTTATAAAACTTTTCATTGGTTCATTTTACTTTTGGTTTCCTAATGATGGAAGGCTTGATCATATGACCTAAAAACAACACTTTTCATTGGATGAAAACTTTTTTTTTCCCCCCAAACGATGAAAGCCCCACCTTGTTTCTGGATGTTTCAGACTAAACTGGCGTCAGCATGAGAGCACCACCATCTCGTAGCTCCGTCGTGGTCATTCCGCGAGCAATCATGGCAGCCTCTCCCCACCAGAAGCCTGCAGGAGTCGGGCCCCCAAAACTTTTGATGAATTCTCAAGGCGGAGGGGACGCTTTCGAGAATGGGGTCCAAGACCTAGCAGACAAGCGTCCGATTTCCAAGGTGTCCCAGGGCCATTTCAGTGGACCACGCCCAAAAAGGAAAGAGCCTGCCGCCATTTTGAGAGTCCTGTGGCAGCCGCCTATCGCTGCACCGCAAGAGTGGGCGCAACTCAGCTGAATGGCGGATTTTGACACAGTGGACCAAAAGCGGACGGAATGGCAACTGAAACGGTAAAGGGGCGCCCCACTAAAACAGATGAGACTCCACCTGGAGAGGCCCGTTCACGCCGCCTCCCCCGGGGCGCCCCACGCCGTTATTCGGAGCAGCATTGTAGGATACCAAAACCAGTGCGGCAACTTACTGGACATCACCTTGGTGCCATCGTTCTGCTGCCTTGGAACTATTCGCACAACAGTTTGCTACTGATGACCCACCCCCCGCGACGCCCCACACCGTTATTTGCTGGGTGGCAACTTACTAGACATCACTTTCGTGTCATCTAGATTTCGGCGCGTTCTGCTGCCTTGGAACTATTCGCACAACAGTTTGCTACTGATGACCCACCCCCCGCGACGCCCCACGCCGGAAATCTGGACGTTGTGCTGCGTTGGGACTATTCGCACAGCCGACCGCTACTTCGTTGTTTTTCCCTAAAAATGTTTATATGTTATTACTATTTTTGTTTTCTTGTATATATTTATAAATTATTAAAGTTTTATAATCTTACTACTTTGTCGGAGTGCTATATATTTTTAATGTGACACATAATTGTAAAAACTTTGATGTACAAAGAGTCATCCCTGGAATCTTCCGCTTCACGCTCGGTCCCCTCCCCAATCACAATACAGGATGGTTTTCAGATAATAGCAACGCTTCTGCTGTGACGGATCTCATCGAGTGTGGGCCTTGATCTACTATAACTCCTTTGAAGAGGGGTGATTCTTTACAGCTGTGGCCATAAACTACATCTGCAGGGCTAGCTGATAGCCTAGGACCGGCCTGGACAATCGGACACAGAGGAAAAGGAGTGTCAGAGGGTGCGGTAGTGAATAGGGCGAAAGGGAGGTGTCGGGCGGGCACAGGGTGTGATTCTCAGGGAAGAGCAGCGCAGATGGGGGGAGGTTTATTACCCATGCATAAGACAGAGAGCGGGGGTGACCACTGCCTGGGTGAGATGCTTGCGAGGGTGGGGAGCCATGCTAAGGATCGACAGCGTGCACAGAGTGGGTCTGGTCAAGGCATCTAAAATGGCTGCCGTGCACGACAAAAGTGTGGCATTTGAAAAAAGACAAGATGGCGCACACAATGTTTTTCAACAATTCCTGATTTCCTTCGAATCGAACGTTAACAGACGTTGGGGCATATTACCAAAGTTAAGCGATATTTATCCCTAACGATGCATTGCAAAGATTTTTTTACCGTCAGAAATTATCGCAGATAAACCTTGCTATTATCAAGGTTTATCGCAAATACGATAAAAAACGACCGCAATGCATTAATATCGCTGAAAACTCAGCGATATTCATGCATTACCGAGCTAATGCTCTTAGCCATGTTATCCACCTCCCATTGGATAACATGGCTAAGAACTGCTCAGGGCAGCTGTTACTTTTTGGAGATATTCGCGCTTATCTCGAATATTTCCAAAAGTTGATAATAGGAGATAGCGATGTTAGCGACTGTTTCCAGTCGCTAACATCTTGGCATGCCCACTTTGCATGTCATTAGTGATAAATATCACTCACATGCAAAGTGGGACCCAAGATGGTCGCTATCTCCTACTAGCCGTCGCTAACTGGTGTTAGCAACAGCTAGGTAATACAGATATAATTTTATCTCCGCGAAGCGGAGCGCTGTTACAGATATATATCTTGTTTTTGAACGTTAATTTCTCAAAATGCACTGAAGCACATATATTGAGACATAGCAAAGGCACATCGGGCTACCAGTCCCTAGGAGATAGCGATGTTAGCGACTGTTTCCAGTCGCTAACATCTTGGCATGCCCACTTTGCATGTCATTAGTGATAAATATCACTCACATGCAAAGTGGGACCCAAGATGGTCGCTATCTCCTACTAGCCGTCGCTAACTGGTGTTAGCAACAGCTAGGTAATACAGATATAATTTTATCTCCGCGAAGCGGAGCGCTGTTACAGATATATATCTTGTTTTTGAACGTTAATTTCTCAAAATGCACTGAAGCACATATATTGAGACATAGCAAAGGCACATCGGGCTACCAGTCCCTAATATTTTACCAAGTTTCGTGCAAATCCATTCAGCCGTTCGATTATTATTATTATTTTTTTTTTTTGCCCCGCGGGGCCCTTTTAAAACCTCCACATCAAACCTAGGGGGTCAGCGAGGATCTACTATGCCCCCTTATGGTCATTTGCCCCTTCCCTTTGGCCTCCTCTTGTCTCTCGATCCTAACGAGAGACAAGATGGCGGCCGCTACGTACTGTTTGGAATGTTTACAGACACCGGAGAGCCAATCAGCTTCGCTTCGCAAAGCTCCGTAACGCGAAAAGTACGCGAAGCGGTGCGCTGTTACAGATATATATCTTTTTTTGAACGTTAATTTCTCAAAATCCACTGAAGCACATATATTGAGACCTAGCAAAGGCACATCGGGCTACCAGTCCCTACAATTTTGCCAAGTTTCGTGCAAATCCATTCAGCCGTTCGATTATTATTATTATTTATTTTTTTTGCCCCGCGGGGCCCTTTTAAAACCTCCACATCAAACCTAGGGGGTCAGCGAGGATCTACTATTCCCCCTTATGGTCATTTGCCCCTTCGCTTTGGCCTCCTCTTGTCTCTCGATCCTACCGAGAGACAAGATGGCGGCCGCTACGGACTGTTTGGAATGTTGACAGATGCCAGAGAACCAATCAGCTTCGCTTCACAAAGCTCCGTTGCGCGAAAAGTCCGCGTCCTGGGCCGCTGCCCAGTCCGCTGTTACAGATATATATCTTTTTTTAAACGTTAATTTCTCAAAATCCACTGCAGCACATATATTGAGACCTACAAAAGGCACATCGGGCTACCAGTCCCTACAATTTTGCCAAGTTTCGTGCAAATCCATTCAGCCGTTCGGGCTAAAAGTGAGGCCAACCGCCCTATGGAAATTAACATGGGAAAAACGCGTTTTGGGACCCCCCTTTTTTCTCGGCCCCCCCTTGACGAACCCCCCCAAAATTTTCAGGGGCTGCTCAGAAACAAAATGTGCCATTTTCCTGAAAATTTCAGCCAATTCCGTCCACAAACGCCAAAGTTATTAGACATAGAATTTTCAAAAAACCCATAGAGAAAAAATCCTAACTATATATACCTACTGGCGACCGCCAGTAGGTAATATATATATATATATATATATATATATATATTCAAGCTCCCGGGGAATGTCCAAAGATCATTGAGCTTTTTAATTATGGAGCATCAAATCACACGGACTTCAGCCCCCATAAAGCAATGCACAGCATCATACAGAGCAGCCAATCTGGGGCGTGCAATCTTGCTGAAATTGGAGGTGGGGCCACATGGTGCTCTACGGACTGTATGCCGCCGAGGAAGGGAGATGCCCGAAACGCGTCCGGATTCACAGTCCAATGCAAACTGGCAAGAGCGTGTGTTTGACCTTAATAAAGCTTTGGGGAGAAGCTTCCTTGCTGCCCGAGTGCTTTCTGATCTTTGGACATTCCCCGGGAGCTTGAATATTGTAGCGGTTGTCCTGCCGCTTGAGAGCACCACTCCAGAAGCAGGTGATCACGGAGTCACTATGCAAGTGGCTTCAACTGTGGGGCAACAAGGCAGGATAGCAGCACGTCGCTCTCGCTGGGGCTCATTTGAGCTTTTTAATTATGGAGCATCAAATCACACGGACTTCAGCCCCCATAAAGCAATGCACAGCATCATACAGAGCAGCCAATCAGGGGCGTGCAATCTTGCTGAAATTGGAGGTGGGGCCACATGGTGCTCTACGGACTGTATGCCGCCGAGGAAGGGAGATGCCCGAAACGCGTCCGGATTCACAGTCCAATGCAAACTGGCAAGAGCGTGTGTTTGACCTTAATAAAGCTTTGGGGAGAAGCTTCCTTGCTGCCCGAGTGCTTTCTGATCTTTGGACATTCCCCGGGAGCTTGAATATTGTAGCGGTTGTCCTGCCGCTTGAGAGCACCACTCCAGAAGCAGGTGATCACGGAGTCACTATGCAAGTGGCTTCAACTGTGGGGCAACAAGGCAGGATAGCAGCACGTCGCTCTCGCTGGGGCTCATTTGAGCTTTTTAATTATGGAGCATCAAATCACATGGACTTCAGCCCCCATAAAGCAATGCACAGCATCATACAGAGCAGCCAATCAGGGGCGTGCAATCTTGCTGAAATTGGAGGTGGGGCCACATGGTGCTCTACGGACTGTATGCCGCCGAGGAAGGGAGATGCCCGGAACGCGTCCGGATTCACAGTCCAATGCAAACTGGCAAGAGCGTGTGTTTGACCTTAATAAAGCTTTGGGGAGAAGCTTCCTTGCTGCCCGAGTGCTTTCTGATCTTTGGACATTCCCCGGGAGCTTGAATATTGTAGCGGTTGTCCTGCCGCTTGAGAGCACCACTCCAGAAGCAGGTGATCACGGAGTCACTATGCAAGTGGCTTCAACTGTGGGGCAACAAGGCAGGATAGCAGCACGTCGCTCTCGCTGGGGCTCATTTGAGCTTTTTAATTATGGAGCATCAAATCACACGGACTTCAGCCCCCATAAAGCAATGCACAGCATCATACAGAGCAGCCAATCAGGGGCGTGCAATCTTGCTGAAATTGGAGGTGGGGCCACATGGTGCTCTACGGACTGTATGCCGCCGAGGAAGGGAGATGCCCGAAACGCGTCCGGATTCACAGTCCAATGCAAACTGGCAAGAGCGTGTGTTTGACCTTAATAAAGCTTTGGGGAGAAGCTTCCTTGCTGCCCGAGTGCTTTCTGATCTTTGGACATTCCCCGGGAGCTTGAATATTGTATCGGTTGTCCTGCCGCTTGAGAGCACCACTCCAGAAGCAGGTGATCACGGAGTCACTATGCAAGTGGCTTCAACTGTGGGGCAACAAGGCAGGATAGCAGCACGTCGCTCTCGCTGGGGCTCATTTGAGCTTTTTAATTATGGAGCATCAAATCACACGGACTTCAGCCCCCATAAAGCAATGCACAGCATCATACAGAGCAGCCAATCAGGGGCGTGCAATCTTGCTGAAATTGGAGGTGGGGCCACATGGTGCTCTACGGACTGTATGCCGCCGAGGAAGGGAGATGCCCGAAACGCGTCTGGATTCACAGTCCAATGCAAACTGGCAAGAGCGTGTGTTTGACCTTAATAAAGCTTTGGGGAGAAGCTTCCTTGCTGCCCGAGTGCTTTCTGATCTTTGGACATTCCCCGGGAGCTTGAATATTGTAGCGGTTGTCCTGCCGCTTGAGAGCAACACTCCAGAAGCAGGTGATCAGGAGTCACTATGCAAGTGGCTTCAACTGTGGGGCAACAAGGCAGGATAGCAGCACGTCGCTCTCGCTGGGGCTCATTTGAGCTTTTTAATTATGGAGCATCAAATCACACGGACTTCAGCCCCCATAAAGCAATGCACAGCATCATACAGAGCAGCCAATCAGGGGCGTGCAATCTTGCTGAAATTGGAGGTGGGGCCACATGGTGCTCTACGGACTGTATGCCGCCGAGGAAGGGAGATGCCCGAAACGCTTCCGGATTCACAGTCCAATGCAAACTGGCAAGAGCGTGCGTTTGACCGTAATAAAGCTTTGGGGAGAAGCTTCCTTGCTGCCCGAGTGCTTTCTGATCTTTGGACATTCCCCGGGAGCTTGAATATATATATATATATATATATATATATTACAGCTCCCCTGACAAAAAGCCAGAAAACCAGCACTCTCAGTGAATTAAACCACTTCGGTTTATTGCACACAACAGAAAAACGCGTTTCGGCTCTTGCCTTCGTCAGTTTCAAACTGGCGGCGGCGAGGCGGATGTAAATAGTGGCAAATAGAAAACATAGAAATGGGACCAAAGTCCAAAATCATGAGCGCCATCTTGAAACGGTAAATTAAACCCAAATAATGATATAAATATAAATCATGTAATTACGATGTGTAACACTGTCTTGATGTTATAGTTGGTATATGGTTATGATGCCCTGAATGGGCATTCGTAACATTTCAACTCATGAATAATTAATTAAACAGTAAATCATGTCAGTTATTTACAAGTTTCGTTAAATTCATCAAGTAGTGGAAGTTCATACATTACTCATAGTTTACGAGTTCATAAAGCCTTAGATAGGCCATTATTACTATATTAACACATTTTCAATTGTAATTCAATAGATCATTCAAATTTGTATACTATAACAATTAAAGTAATAGTCTTCCAACATACTACTATACTGATACATTAGGGTATGTCCCTGGCGGACTCAGGTTTCTCAGCAGCTAAACTTCTTGAATTGTTCTTAATTACTACAGGGGTGATAATAGTTCTTCTCCTGAATTCATCCCTCCTGGGGATTTCGTCTGGAGCTCGATAATATATCTCGACTCCAGACGTCTCAATTGACATTTGTAGTCACCTCCTCTCAAATCCTGTATGATGCAGTCAAGATTGAAAAAACTAAGGAGATTTCTGTCGCTTTTATGATGTGTCGCGAAGTGACAGGCCATAGGATAATTATCATCCTTGTTCATGATGGCGCGTTGGTGTTCCAATATCCTAAGTTTGACTGATTTAGTTGTACTCCCTTCATAGCGATGTCCACAAGGACATTGCAGACAGTAGACAACAAAGGGTGTAGAGCATGTTATGAATTTCGGAATTCTGATCTTTGTCTCTTTATGGTGAACTTTGTAGGATAACACTCTTCTGCTTGAGCTGCAGGCCTTACATTTCCCACATGGGAATGATCCATGCATGGCCTGTAGTTCTCCCTTAGACTTTGTTTTGGGCAAGTGATTTCGTACTAACTTATCTTTTAAGGACTTCGTTTTCCTAAAAGTTATCATAGGATGGTCAGATAACTCCTTGCCAATAACTGTGTCAGATTTCAGAATATTCCAGTTCCTAAGCATAATAGCTCTAATCTTATTCGCTGCCACCGAATAGTTGGTAATTCGTCGTATTATACCATTGCCACCTTTGTTCCTATTCTGTTTTTCTTTCAGGAGAGTTTCCTTATCTGTTTTTGTTACTCTTCCTTTTGCTTTTGTGAGAACTTTCTGAGAGTAGCCTCGTGATATAAAACGTTTGATACTACTCTCAGATGCTGTTTCAAATTCTCTATCAAGAGAGCTGTTACGTTTTATCCTTAACAGCTCTCCATAAGGGATACTGCTGATGAGGGATTTAGGATGGTTACTACGTCCATGGAGGACCGAATTCCCTGCTATTTCCTTCCTGTAAAGGGCAGTCTGGATCATGCCCGTCTCTACGAAGACCCTTAAGTCAAGAAAGCTGACCTCCTGTTTGCTTATGTTATAGGTGAATTTGAGGTTCAATTCATTGTTGTTGAGGTCCATTATATACTCCTCTGCCGAGGATTTAGATCCCTTCCAAATAAGGAAGAGATCGTCTATGTACCTCTTCCAACAAATCAAATTCTCTACCCACACTGCCTTCTCGTCGGCCCAGGCCACCTGCTTCTCCCACCAGCCCACGAATAGATTTGCGTAGCTGGGGGCGAAGCAGGTGCCCATCGCCGTCCCCCTTGTCTGTCTATATCTCTGGTCCTGGAAAACAAAGATGTTGTTATTCAAACAAAATGATATAAAATCTAAAATCATCTTGCTGTGTTCCAAATATTTCGCAGAGCGTAAGTCCAAAAATGTTTTCACTGCTCTAATCCCCTCAGACTGTCCAATGCTGGTGTATAGACTGGAGATGTCCATTGTTATCATGAGCATGTCATCTTCCCACTCTATGTCTTGGATTTGTCGCAAAAAGTTCTTGGTGTCTTTCGTATAAGAACTTAATTGCGTGACCCATGGTGCTAGGAATAGGTCAATGAATTTGGACATCTTCTCTGTGAGTCCTCCTATGGAGGAAACAATGGGTCTCCCAGGTGGTCTAAGGGGGTCTTTATGAACTTTAGGCAGATGGTAAAAGCATGGTAGTCTCGGTTGTTTATTTTGCAAATAGAGGTGTTCTTCTTTTACTAGGATCCCTTTGCCATATATATATATATATCAATCAAACTCCAAACCTTGGCCTGACACTCTCCAGTAGGAAACCCAGCCATGGACCTCGTTCAGCTCCAAAAATAATCAAAGCAGCTTTGAAATGTGCAAAAGTAGTGAAGAGTTTATTTTGTCATAATATCCACAAAATAACCAGGCATAGTGCCTGCCACAAAGCGTTTCACTCGCATCACGCGAGCTTGATCACATGACGCGTCTTGTGATCAGGAAACTCATTAAATATAAAAAAAGAGCACAAATGACCATAGAAACAAGCGAGCCAACAGTGTAAATGAAAATGAAAATCAGACTGATAAACAGTTGAAAAATCATTTCCTTATTATTTCACAGTGGTCCAATAATCTGTTAGTTAATAATCAGATTTGAGATGGATAAGAGTACCTCAATTGTGTAAATACTCAAAATACAGTACTATATAGATTGTAATAATATATTCGCTGATTACTTAATCACTGATTATATAGTAAACAGGTTTTCAAAGTGCTTAATACTTGAATGGAAGCTCGATCATACATACATAAAAAGTCAAAGTGCAAGATTAATCCTCAATTCTAGATAGTACCACATAATACCTAGTAAATAAAGTGCAAGTGCAAGATTATATACATATCCTAAATAGGATATATCGAATGACATCTAGGTAATGCTATTGTACATATAAACAACTTGAATATTTTGTATATAATACAACTATACACATGATCAATTAATAATCAGTGTATGGAAAACCTGTATCTGAATTAAATGAATCAGTTAATCAGAGCACTAGCTACAGTCACATTAATCATGATGTCAACTCCTAGTACATGTATTAAAAACGATGATGGTAAGAGATATAACATCTCACTCTTGAAATACCTAAAACCAGTCTCATCTAAAACAAATAAAGTGCATATGTGCAAAACTCATACCCATGTGCAAAATAAGTGTTGTGCATCCTAAAACTTCAGATAGCAGCATACATTAGATTCAAGCCTGAATAATAATAAAGTGCCAGTGCTAGAGATCTTAAAATTACCATTACAAAAATGAAGAGCAATAAAACATGTGAAATATGATACATATGAGCAGACTTACATCCATTAATGAGAACTCAAACCATTGAAGAACTTTGAAACAAACTACTAGAATAAATTCATATAACCTCATGTTCATATGGGAAGAGACATTGACAAACTGCAGAAAATAGTACCAGAAATAACCTAAAGCTCGTTACAAGAAGTTATGCATGTCTTCACTAGTATTCATGCCATTTGGCATTTTGGTATCTAGGGCTAGAATAAAATGCAATTCCAGTTGCCGCAAGCTTTTTTCACGGTTCCCTCCCCGTCCGGGGATGGAAATGGCACCTAGAACGGAATATGACAGATTTTTTAATTGATTCTGATGAACCAATTTAAAGTGCCTGGCAACTGGATAGTTTGAGTCTGAATTCACAATTGCCCTGACATGCTGTAGGATTCATTTATGCACAGGGTGATTAGTGCTCCCTATGTATGTCAGGCCACAAGTGCACTGGAGGATGTAAATAGCAAATTCGGTGCGAAAAGTTCGGTATTCCATAATTTCTACTCTTTTGTTGCTAAATGCCATCACATAGTGTGTTAAATTGCAAAAGTGTAAGCACAACATGAAGTACATCTATGGAAACCTCCGCTGGCAAGCGAAGCACCTTTAGGTATCATTTCAGTGCTTGATTTCACCAAGGCATCCCTCACAGAGGGTGCCCTCCTGAATGTAATATTAGGCAAAGCAGGTAAGATGTATCCTAGTGTCATGTCAGTAAGTATTATTGACCATTGAGAGTAAATTATACGGCAAATCTTTTGTTCCTGCAATTTAAAAGTAGTTATAAGTCTGATATTGCATTTTTCAGTGTTGTTATCTTCGTCAGGTACTACCTCGGCCAAGGCAATACATTCTTTGGGTGCAAGCAACTCCTCTCTGGAATGGTCATTAGCTTTTTTCAAAGCCATAGTCAACTGGGACAACTTACTACCTCTATCCAGAAATCTAGAGAGGGCCTTCTGCTGACAAGTTTGTGCATCGGTGACTAGACTGCAAATTCGGCAAATACACACAAATTTGCCTTAAGGTATACTCCTAATCAGAGGACGGGGGTGCGAGCTTTCTGCATGTAAAATCGAAATACCAGCAGTTTGTTTTATGATGGAGCTTAAATACTGTTCTCATTGATATAAACCAGAACATCTAATAATTCTACACATTTGTCATCAATTGTAGCAGTACATTTCAAATTTAGATCATTAGAATTAATGGCATTGACAAACTCAAGTGCAGGTTCTTTAGTTTCAGCCCAAATTAAACAGATATCATCTATATATTGCCAGTAATGTTTTACATGTGTATGCAAATCCTTGTGTTGAGTCATGAGGACACAGCTCTCCCAAAGCCAACAGTGAGACATGAATAGCTTGGGGAGAAACATATCCCCATATCCACCCCTCTGAGCTGTTGATATATTACCTGATTAAAAGAAAAATAGTTGTTACAAAGCCACATGTCTGTCATCTCAATCAGCATACAATTGTGCTCCGTCATGCTGATATCTCTAATGTCCTAAAAGTACTTAGCAGCAGCTATACCGTCGGAGTAGTTGATGCTTGTGTATAAGATTTCAATATCCATAACCACCAACAGACTTAGAAGGCCAACAAAACCAAATACAGCAAAAACAGGAGAAGTAAGGCAAAATGTTTGATGGAAGTCCACACTAAGGTTGACAGGTCTAACAACCAGTGCTTAATTTGAGCCGGTGGTCGCTGATGGGGCCCAGCGGCACTCATTTTCAGGGGCCAGCACTTATTTTCCCTCTGCAGACATCTCCCTAAAGCAAGGGAGGGAAAAATGCACTCAGGAAAGAAGGAGGAAGAGAAAGGTGGAAAAACCACCATCAAGGGAGAAAGCAGAACCCGGCAAGAGTGAAATGAAGTGGTAGGAAGTGCCTGGCAGGGAAGGCCTAAGGTGGATTCAGGACTGTGCAGCCTTGGTTATCGGCATGCTAACATTTAATAGCAGTGGCCACTGGCTTCTGAATCAGAGCTTTGGGTATCAGTACTCATTATTTTGCTAATTAAGCACTGCTTGTTATACTGGCACTACTGGAAAAGTGGGGAGATCAGGACAGAATGCCCACTCACACTGGTAGACATCCTTGTTGCTTCAACATTTGACACAGAGGCTGTTCTAGGTCTAACTAGTTTGGATATGTCAGCATTACTACAAACATAATATGGGGCACTAGCCAGATGAGAGGGCGGATATCATTCAATACAGCAGTTGGTGAGATTACTACAGTCATCACCTAATCCATCATACTAATTTACCATTACTTAACAGTGACAGGACTGGTATCTCTTTAGTGCTTGAAGCAAGTAGCAGACAGGGGACTGGGAACACGTATGCTCAGTTTACATGTCCCTGTCCTAATCATCACACACCACAGGCAATAATGCTTGAATGACTTCCAATTGCAATCATGGCTCCCTTTGCATATGTTCAGAATGAACACATATCTGTTTATTTAATGTGTAGTCTTGATGTTTTATCATAGATTTCAGGTCATATTGGACCACAGAGGCTCTAATTCAACTTAATAGAACCTATGACGAAAGAGGAATAAAATTACTCAGAGATTCCAATCATTGTGTACTTCTTTTTTAGGTCTCGCTGGCGTTGCAGGGCGAAGCGCTGTCGCCAACGAGACTTATAGTCACCTTGCTCTCTCCCAAGGGAGACAGAGCAGTGCTCGAGCCGATCCAGACCAGGGCACGAGCCGACTCAGGTCTGTGAACGCCAACGTGCACGCTCACGGCGTCACGCTCCTGCCCTCCGGCATCTCTTCAGAGGCACGCTCCAGGCCGACTTGCGGTGTGCGTGCTCCAGCGTTTCTGTGTCCGGAGGTAGACGGCATGTGGTAAGTGAGGGCCGGGGGGATTTGTTTGCTTTATTATTGCCTTCCGTACATTGCAGTTTGATTTCATTTGGCCTTCCTGGTGCTTTTAATTTTTTTCTATAGTTGCATTTCGCCTGTCGTTGTTTGTTTTCATTTGGATGTCCTGCAGCTTTTCATTTGCTTTCATTAGCGTTATCTTTCATTGGCTCTGTATGGTGAAAAGGGGGTGCAATTGGACAGTTCACTTGGTGGTTTCACTGTGCGAGCATGACTTCCAGGGCAACTCATACACCCCTCCTGACTGCCGGCATCCCTGTGCACACCAGAGACCACCTCACTCACATCCTCGCAGCCACGCCCACAAGCCGCCTCCGCATCTCACACTCTCCCTTGTTTTACTTTCACTGGCCTGCTGTGCTCTGAGCTCCGTTATATTTCTTTAGCCCTAGTCACCATGCAAGAATGTCTCACAGGGAAGCCTGTACACCCCCCTGTCCTGACTGCCTGGCTGCTGGCATCCCTTTGCGCACCACACACTACCTCACTGGCAACCTCGCAGCCACGCCGACAAATCCCCTCTGCACCTCAACCTCTCCCTAGTTTTTTCTTTCACTGGCTTGCTCCGCTTTGGTATATTATTCTTGCCCTAGTCACTGTGTGAGGGTGACTCCCATGGAAGCCCGCACAATCCCCCTGTCTCAACTGCCTGGCTGCCGGCATTCCTGTGTGCAACACACATCACCTCACTGGCAACCTTGCAGCCATGCAGACAATCCCCCTCTGCACCTCACACTCTCCCTAGTTTTTACTTTCACTGGCTTGCTCCTCTCCGAGCTCCATTATATCATTATTGGCCCAGTGCAGCACCGTTTCCACTACAGCCACGCAGGGCTCTAGTTTTATTCATAATGTTCTTAATGGTTAAACAGGCAGCATCTGTGCCACCTCAATCACAACAGCACCAATAAATATTATTAGCAGGTCCTCTCATTTATCCTTATGTAGGCGGAAGGTGATCAAGTGTCTTACACGTATTTGTTCGACTGCTTAAAAGCAGATGTTTCATCCAAACCCCAAAAAGAGAAAAGTTTGTAGTACACAACCACTGAAAGATCTATTGTGCATACATGCATTCCTAATACATGCATCTTCATCACCCTGGCAGCTTTTAAAGCTGGCAAACTATCTGTATTTTAACTACCACTGACGTTTAACTGAACATCTGCCATGAGCCCGTTGTCTCTCCTGTGTAAAACAAGTAACTGAATTTGGTTATTTGGTAGCTACAAAATGTTCCTCCCACGCACTTTCCGTTCTCTCCTGGTCTTGCCTGAGCACTCCTCAGGAGTTCCAATATGGCGTTTCCTAAAACCGCCAAACCTGCAGCCCCGGAAGATAAATAGGGGTTGGAGCAGGCTGCTGGTGCAGTTGTTGCAAAGAGTTGGGCTCAGGAGCCCTCAGCAAAGCAGTGACCCTCATTCCTCAGCAGAGAGGAGGGTACACACAGTTTTGTGCTTTGGAATGACAGTGTGGGCACTACAGACAAATGCAAATCTAGAGCCTGAGGACCGACAGTCAGCTCAAGTGCACTGTAATTTATCAGCATGTGACTGTTATTGTGTTGCGTTTGCTCTGTCTTAGGTGCTAGCTGTGCCTTTGGTTGTCTGCAGGAAGGTTGCCCGGCTAATAGTAGTGAGCATTGCTGCTGTCGGGAAAGGATCAGTTGTGGTTGCAGTTCCAGTGTATATGTACTCTGGTTGCTATCTGAACACTGTGTCTGCATAATCTGAGTGCAATACTGTGTTGTTGTGATGCCCTGTAGTGCTAAGTGTGCACACTAACTGCAGTGCTAGCTTTGTTTGAGCTGTAGAGTTTCGTAGCACACGCACATGCAGACCACAGCTTTTATAATAAACAGAACATTTATTTAACATCTATTCATAACACTTCTGAAAATAAGATCACCCTTGTTCTCTACATGCTGGTTCTCCTCCTTCCTCTTTATCTTTCCCACCACTATCTCTACCTCAGTCTACCTCATTTCATTACCTTGTTAGGTCTCGCGACCTGTCAATGCGCATGCGCATTGAGCGTAGTGAGACTATAGGGGCTTAAACAGACTTTAACTAACTAGCGATTTGATGCTGTGCCCGTGCGCTTGTAGGTCAATGCGCAAGCGCATTGACCTAAAATGCCCGTGCACAGCATCAAATCGCCAGCCATCTGTTCCCCAGCAGCTCTTCCCGCTCCGCCCCACAAGCTTCCCCCAGTGTGCGCTCTCCCTGAGCCGCACTCCTCCCACACCTTTGAAGTGAAGCTTAGCTTCACTTCAAAGGCCCCTGCTGCTTCACACTATTCACTCTCCCTCATCGCCGCTCTCCCCGCTCCGCCCCCTGCTGCGGCCGTGTCGCATTTCTCCTCCCCCTCCCCACAGCAATGCCCTCCGTCTTCTTTTTCACTGTCTCTCTCGCTTTTCTTGCTCTCTGCCTCCTATTTCTCTTCTTTTCTGTCATCGTCATCTTTCTTTCTATCTCCATTTCCTCCTTTCTCTCATTGTTTTCTTTCTAGTTTCCAGCATCTCCTTTTGGTCTCATTGTCCTCTCCCTCCCTTCTCTGACTCCCTTCTCAACCTCTTTCCTCTCCCCCTTCATTTCTTTCAATCTCCATATCTCTCTCCTCCTCACCTCCATCTCCTCTCTGTTTTAGTCATCCTCCCTCTCTTACACATACAAGCTTGTTTTACTTTGGTCAGTCACGAGCAGCCGTGGCTCGGTTTCCCTTTTCTCCTCCCTCCCAGGGCTATTTCTGTTACATCAACAGCTCTGCCCGCACCTTTCCGGCTGAGTATGCCCGCTGCTCTTCAACATGAAAGGCAGACCTCCACGAAGGCGACCCCAGACTGCCCTTAGAGGGGCCTATGCAGTTTAAACAACCACACGCCTCCTAAATGATTACACTGCAGCTTGTTCATTCTTGCCACTAGAGACACAGTTTAATGAAGGCATCTAGTGAATGACGTCACAGCTAGGCTTAAAACGTACAAGACTCCACCGAGGAATGGACATGATTTGCTCATGATTTCTGAGGGTGGCGCCTAGATTGGGTTAAAATGCTGTTTTTTTTGGTGTTTTCCTTGACAGACACATTAAAGGTGCAATCTAAGTGAGTACTTCCACAGCTGGGCTGAACTATACGGTGTCCTCGAGAAGAGGTTAAATGGTGTGTAAAAGTTATGTAGTGAATTAATCTGTTCTAGAAGAGAGGCTTTGTAACGAGCCTATGTCACCAAAGCGTTCCCGGCCAGTCCCTCTCTGAGACCCCCAAAAGTCCCCCATTTGATCTTATGAAGTGTGCAGATGCCCCGCCCCGTCACTCCCTCAGACTTTCTGCACTATCTCACGCCCCAGCTGCAGAGCGTGTCCGCTACGCTTTTCTTTCCAGATCTGTTATTATATTTCCGCTTTAGTTCGCCAGCAGCAACGCAGATGTTGAATATTTACTGTCTGTACCAATGTCACTGTATCACTGGCACTTCTCAGGAGCAAGCAGATCCTCTAAATAGTGAGTACCTGCACTGCTATAGTTCAGTTTCAAGCACTGGGTGGGTGAATAAATGAATTAAAAAATCATCCAACCTAGAAGACACGTTCAAAAGAATGAATGAATGTCTTTCGATATGTTTATCCTGCAGGTATCCTTTAATGAACACCTTTGAAAGCATTAGCAAACAGCTTTAATAAGATACGATATTTAGCTACGAGGAGCTCCCTGCTGGTGGTCTTCACCTCATTCCTTAGGATTCGTTGGTCTTTACATAAACAAGCATTAAAAATGCAATAGGTTTTGCCTTTTATTAAGTTAACGCCATTTGCTTTGCTATACAATACCATTAGCAAAACAAATGGCTTTAACTTAATCAAAGGCGTGACCTATTGCATTTTCAATGCTTGTTTTATTTCTTGTGCATTACCTACCACATATATAATACTGAGTCACTTCATTACTTCAATTTCTGCCAACATGTTTGATAAAATGAGATTCTTATCTAAGGGCTTAATTTATGATTTAGTGAATGGACCATCATTCTACCAGGGGGATGGAGTAAATTACTCCATCCCGAAGGCAGAGGGACTGCCTGCCTAATTGCTAAATGACCGCCAAGAAAGCAATCATTTACAATGCATTGACAAGAACCACTCGAACAGCAGTTCCTGCCAATGCATTTCACTGTTTCAAGCATGGCTGCAGAAGCATGTCTCAGCCCTGCACCAGGTAATGCTTCCCTTGACCTGGGAGGCATCTCCCATGGCGGGTGGGGTCATTATTTTTATGTTACTGTCCCACACCACAGTAAAACAATGACTATATCTCCGGCCTTTCTGATTGAGGGGGGGCAGGCATATTGCTATTTTTCAGACGACCCTCCCACTCTATCGGCTGTCGGAGAGGTTTGGCTTTTGCGTGACAGGGTAGTCACTGCCATAGCTAAACCAATGGTCCCCCCACATCTAAATTGGGCCACCAGACCATTATGTTGGCGGTATGCACACTCTGTCATCCTTGCAATGTGTATACGTACCACCACGATATAAATTGCTCCCTAAGTCTGAATTTTGTAACTGTACATGCAGTCCTTTACAAATGGCAATAATAAGCAACACTACACGTCATAATTGTCTTATAGCAAGTCACTGGATCGTATTATAAGGTAGCACCTGATTGGTTGAGGCAGCTGAATTGAACTTTTAAGATGTTCAATGGGTGTTACCACAAACCTGCCATTCACCACGTTGTATCACTGTTCTCTTGCGTTAGGTGGCTGTAGGAAGTTAGCAAGCATCCAGGCATGTATTTTATATGCAATGTCAACTTTTTAGACTCAAACGATCGACCGGGTATGTATTCCTTTGTATGGATTCCTTTGTATGGATTTATATGACATTGCAGTTAGTAACAGATACCTACCAAGGAATCATCTATCACGTTGTTCCCAGGTGTAAATCTGTTTGTGATGGCTCTATACCAGAACAACGATGATTCCTGTCTGCTGTGAGTGTATGTAAGTGTATGTACAACTATATCAGCGATAATGTGAACGGCATCTAACAACACCTATGTTGCCCCCTTCTGTTTATGAATATATACTGAACCAATGACAGTGGGCAGAGAGGGATCTATATGCCATTGATCACACCAATTACACTTCAGAAATTGGCCACTTGTGTAATTCCTCCTTGGTAAGTGGTATGCCCAGCAGATGAGTCACTGTCTGCAAAATGGATGTGTGCTCCAAACTGGTGAGCAAGATTCAGAAATGTGTCCCGAGACTGTGACAGTGCACTTCCTGAAACACTGCCTGCGTCGGTCCAGAGAGAGAATTCCAGTATGCTAGAAAGTGCAAGGGCCAGAAAAGTATGTTTCATGAACAGAAAGGATTGAAATAGCTACACATGAGAAGAATATGCGCATGGCCCTCTTCTTTAGCATCAATGGGAGTGCAATACTTCACAAATCATACAAAGTGCGTGCCGTGCGCAAGAGAGGTGGTCGATGTGAAAACTGAAACTTTCTGAATACTTTTTTTCAACATGAGATCGCAGACTTGTGCACCATTCCCGTGTGACTGTCCACTGTCAGGTGGCATTTCTGCTAGACCCAAGTCTCTCTTGAGGAAAGCAACAAGGTCGCAGTAAGCATACAGAAAACAAAATATGATGTGAGCTACGGATCGCTTGCACTTATATTTTGCATGCCTACTAAACATTAACAGCCTGATTCATGAAAAAGGAAATCTGCGATTCTCAAATTGCGATTTACAGCGAATCGCAATTTGAAAATCGCAGATCGGCATTCATCATAGTTAGCGAGAAAATAAAGCGAATCGCACACGGCCGCAAAAAGCGTTAGCGATTTACTAAAATCACAGAAAATTCGCAATTACCCTCAAAATCCGTGTCGATTTAGCGATATCGCAAATATCGAGATCGCTAATTGCGAGATCGCAAAATGCGATCTCGCAAGTAGCGAGATCGCAAAAACGGGAAGTCGCATTTCGAGCACAATGATGACATCACAACCAGGAAGCAGGCAGTTCCCACCACCATTTAGAACTGTGAGGCTGATCTCGAGGCTGCAGCTGAACAGAGCTCCTTCCAGGACACCTCCAAACTTGCAAATCCAACCCATTTGTGACTGCAGCAATGACAGAGGAGCCAGCACCAGGGCCCAGTGACACCGGGCGCAAGAGGAAGCTCAAGTTCTCGGAGCAGGAGTTGGAGCACCTGATTGAGGGAATGGTTGATAACCACTCCAAACTATTTGGGAAGGACTCCAGGAGGGTGCCGGAGGTGGAGAGACGTCGAATCTGGCTTGGGATAGCTGCTAAAGTGAACGCTGTGGGCGTGACACAGAGGTCACTGGAGGAGCTGAAAAAGAGGTGGTACGACCTCCGAGGTCGTGCCAAGGAGAGGGTGGCAGAGAGGCTGGGCGAGACCCAGGCTACTGGGGGCGAAGATCCTACAGTCCCTCCCAACACCCCCATGGAGGACCGCGTGGAGGACACTCTGGAGCCAGAGGCGTGCATAGGGGTCGTCAATCTGGACTCATCCCGACCCAGCCAAGACAGCCAAGGTAAGTGGCATGCGACTGCGACCCTGTCCCCTAACAATGGCCATGGCCCTATAGCCTCCCATATTCATCCCAAGTCATGCAAACCATGCACATTAGGTCATGCCCAAAAGCATTGTGGGACATGTAGTCTGCCCACAATGCACAAGAACCCCAATGCAGCCTCACATGTCCTAAAGTACGCAATGCCAAAGCCAGGCAGGGAATGTCATCCAGCATGCATGTAGCAACTGCACGTGTGACAGATACATGCAATTAATGTACGTCCAATTCCCCTCACAGGTGGCGCTGACAACAGCAGCGACAGTGACAGGATGCTTATTGACGAGGCACGAGAGGATACCGAGGAGGTGCCAACACCGACACTTCCTGCACCATCAGGCGCAGCACCTCTCCCCACAGCCAGGGCAACACCAACTGCGCCAGCACCATCAGGCGCAGCACCTCTCCCCGCAGCCAGGGCAAGACCAACTGCGCCAGCACCATCAGGCGCAGCACCTATCCCCGCAGCCAGGGCAACACCAACTGCGCCAGCACCATCAGGCGCAGCACCTATCCCCGCAGCCAGGGCAACACCAACTGTGCCAGCACCATCAGGCGCAGCACCTATCCCCGCAGCCAGGGCAAGACCAACTGCGCCAGCACCATCCGGCGCTGCACCTTTGACAACCACAACTCCACCACCAGCTGGACCATCGACATCTGGTGCAGCTACTGTGGTGACAGTGCGCACACCCACTGTGGGCAGCCAGCAAAGCAGGCATGGCAGGGCTCGCCAGCAGAACACAGCACGCAGCGGCAGGAGGGGGATGGCTGTGCACGTGCCAGGCCTGAGCATTGAGCGCCGGATGCTACGCATACACCTACTGCAGGCACGACGGCAAGGGGCTATTCAACTGCAGCTAAACAACATTGGCCGCAATGTGGCCAATGTGGGCGAGAGGATTGAGCGCATGACGACAGCCATGGAGGCCAACACTGCTGCGCTCATATCGCAGCGCAACTCCGCCCGCCGCTGCCACCGGCAGCTTCTTACACGGCTGTCAGCCTACACCCGCTCTAACTATGTAATCGGGAATGCCACCTCCCAGCTCTCACGACGGTCCCTGGCGCAGCAGCAGCAGTTGATCCAATGCGTTGAGGATGTTGGACGAGTGTTGGAGCAGGTCACCACTGCCGTGCTGGCACTCCATCCTACTGGGCCAGGCAATGGGGGGGACGACACCAGTGAGGGCACCTCCAGTGTCAGCAGCCTGTCTGCCTCACTGGTTGGCGTGTTATGCCGCAGCACCAGGCCCACTGCAGGGACTCGTGCCGTCCCAGAGGAAGAGCCAGAGAGGCGTTTGGGTGCTGCGCGCCAGAGGCGCAATTGAGTTTCATGTACATTGGCTGGGACATGCTGCTGATACAAGCATGTCCAGTGTTTTGTTATGAGCAGTATGGCGCAATACTGCTAGCATTTGATGAAAGGAGACATAACATTATTATTGTGCATTTAACAATAATATTTATTCCTGCATCATACATCGGCCTCCTGTCATTATTTCCATTGGCATGCAATAGTGATTTGTTGGGTGAGGGGAGTGGGTGCACTAGAAACTGTTCATTGTGATGTGGTTGCGGCGTCTGTGTCCTTAAGCTGGGTTCTCCCCGCGTGCATGACGCACATTTGCAGGTGGCCGGTCGTCCCCTTCCGACTCACTGCCAGAGATCTCTAAAGGTATCCGGCGCTTGGTAGCAATGTTGTGTAGTATTGCACACACAGCCACAATGCGGCAGCACACATCAGGACTGTAGTACATGGCCCCACCAGTCTTGTGCAGTATGCGGAATCTGCTTTTCAGTAGCCCAAATGTCCGCTCAATGCAATTCCTTGTGCGTATGTGTGCTACATTGTAACGCCGTTGCTGTCGTGTCGCAGGGTTGAGGTATGGGGTGAGGAGGTATTCACGGAGGGCGTAGCCACTGTCACCTGCATGAGAGGAGCAGAGGGTGAGTGCCTGTGCAGCGCAGATACTACATCACAGTGTGACATTGTGGGGCAAGTGTACTTACCAAGTAGGTGTCCTTCACCAAAGTCTCCCCTGGCCAGTCGTGTGTGGAGGCCGCTGTGCCGGAATATGAAGGAGTCATGTGTACTCCCCGGGTACTGTGCCACAATGTCCGTGATGTATGTCTTAGCATTGCAGACCATCTGGATGTTGAGGGAGTGGTAGGACTTGCGATTGCGGTACATGTACTCCGTTGTAGCTGGTGGGCAGATGTGGATGTGAGTACAGTCAATGCATCCTATCACATGTGGGAACTGCGCAACATTGTAGAATTGCTGCTTGGTCACATCCAAATCCTGTTGGCTGGTGGGAAATTTGATGTGCTGGTGTAGCTGGGTCAGCATTGCGTCAAGGAAACTCCGTAGGCAGCGGGACATGGTGGGCTGGGATATCCCCCCAGCAGCCGCAACTATCCCCTGGAAGCTCCCGGAGGCCATGAGGTGCAGGCTACACAATACCTGGACATGTGTAGGCACGGCATTGGTCCGCCTTGTTGGGTGCTGCATCAGGGGGTCAAGGTCCTGTGTTAGCTTGATAATCATTGCCCCATTCAGGCGGTACTTTGCATATATTTGCTCTCTGGTTTGGCCCAGCAGGGTGACCCGCTGGCGGAATATTCTCTCCTGGATTCTGCGTCTCCTCCGTGCTGCTCGCTGTAGCCTTCGCCGCCTGACCACCATGTACAGTCCTGGCATTGTGAGACTCCTAATGCTGCTGCTGCATCTCCTTATGTGTGCTTGGTCAGGCCTGCACCTGTTACTGATTGGGCAACGGTTTTTCGAAAAAAAAATTCCATGGCTTTGATGGTTACCACCTGCTTTGGGTTGTCCTTAATTTGCGCCTCGCAAACAGCGATTTTGGTTTTTTTCGCTATTTGCGATTTTTCATGATTACCGATTGCGATTGTATAGCGAAATCGCTATTTTATTCCGATTCGCTAATGCTCTCCTGCCGGGATTCTGCGAATCTTTTAGCCCATTTGCTATTCTGTGGTGAATGCCGATTTTGTGAATTGCGCTCGCAATAGCTTTTTCGCAGCTATTGCGAGCGCAATTTCGCTTCATGAATCAGGCTGTAAGCAACGGCCTACCAGCACAAAACTTAGCAGCAGCCAAAGTGGCTGTGCAATGCTTCAGAGGTCTACTAATGAATACATATAGGTGAATCGTACTGCTTGTTGGCCGTACTACCACTGATAGATGCTTCTAGGGGTGTAACACAGGACCCTGCAGACCCCGTGGTGTATAGGGCCCCCCTTCGGTCAGTGGGCTCAGGATTGTGAACATCTGTGACGTGGGAGCCTCAGGGAATCCTCGACACGTTCTTCATGGGGCACCGTCATTTGCATTATACCGCCGGATGTTTCATGGGTGTTCAGACAGAACGTGGTTAATATGTTGTCAGGTGTCAATTACACACACGAATGAAATGGTGCTCACATTTCTTTTGACATGCGTGTGTGTGCCAGTAGTGTTCAGGTTCTACTTACCCACGTTAACTACTACCAATATGTGAGTGGGCAAAGGCTGAGGATGGGAAGTGGCTGTTTAAAGGTTTGGAAGATCTAACACACTAGTATGCGATGGCCCGTTTAGTTTCCATGCGTGGACTAACTCACACTCTTAAAAAAGGTAATTTTTGCTTTACATTTATCTCAGACATGTAGACTTTGCGAATCGAGCCCTAGAATTCCGCCACATATTTATGTACTAATTTCTACTGCACATGCTAATATGTACGATTTCCAACTATACTATTGTGCCACTGATTTTTTCCACAATTTTTCACTGCGCCTTATGCAAAATTGCAATGTACACATTTGAAATATGTCATATATTTCGGTGGTCAGAATTTACACGTATAAATTACACACATAGACACGCAGGTTGTTTATATCTTTGCCTATCACAATTTTGAACTACTTCTTTGTGAAACCCTACTATGACATATATCAAAACATCCAAGGTTTGTTATGGACACTTTAATTAAACATGCACTTGACACAAAATTTATTTTGGAGCATCATGGAAGCTTGACTTAATTTCCACACCATACCAACTACAGCTGACCCTATCAAGAAAAAATAAGAAGGGGTTAAGATATTTTTATAGGATCTTTATTTTATGGGCAACACTTTTAAACAAGTCTATGCAGACACTTACGTGTTAGATCTCATTAAAACATGTTATAACACGCCTAAAATGATCGCTCAGTACAGACACCTATTGGTCTATCCATAATACGCGTTCTTTGAAATTGCTTCATCCCACAAATCCAGGACAGAATAGGAGATGCGGAAAAGATATTTATTTGTATAGAATTAGCATAATCCAGCAGAACCGAATATTAAATTTTAACAAGGATTTTAAACTGCCCTGTACCAACGGAACATTCATGTCAAGGGTGTTTTTATTGGCTCCGTAGTATGGTAGTAATTGTATCAATATTTTAATGCCTGATGCATACTGTCTGTGATTCATTGCCAGCATAAATAACAAGCAACAATTTTCGGTTGTCAAAGTAATAATCACACATTCTAGATCTTTATTAAATCATGCATTATTGAATTATAATATTCAGAAACCCTTTGAAGGTAAAACATGATTACAAAGGTTTTGTTTTATTGGATCTATATATTTGATTTACATTTTATATGTTAGCTTTACATTAGAAATTTATAGGACATATATTCTGTGAATGGTATCACAGAGGAGTTTATTTCTTTTATAATTAGTAAGGTAGCCTTAACCTACTCCGGCTGTGAGAGAAAATATTTCAAAATTGTAATGAGGTTTTTAAGTGCAATTGATGTAACAATTATTGAATGACACACTTATACCTGAAAAATAATGAAGGAAACACTTTAATGAGAACCGCTACAATTATTATCAAACGAGAGATTAAACTGACATTTTCTGACAAGTCAATGCTAAATGGCAGTCAAGGCTACATTTTTAACAATCATTATTGAAAGAACTGCACTTACGCTGCCTCCATCACGCTAATCCATGGTTTAAAGTTGCTAAACCTATAATATTAAATTATTTGCAAAACAAAGGTAAACGTAGTGAAACTCAACTGAATAAAATAAATACCAGTTATAAAAAGTTTAGCTAAGACTATTTCCGTCATATGAGAGTACTGGAATGGTATCTAGGGATGAAGGGTTCAAGGAAGACACGAAAACTGGCCGATGGCCAGGGCTGAAGTGGAGACCAAAATAATTCCCTGCAAAAAATGCTCAAATTAGCCTAGCACTTCAGGAAGCTATGACTAGAATGGTGCTATGGGACCTATCACGGTTTGGTGATGGCAGCCCATTCAGTGCTAAAGCAGCTTCCAAGCCTAGAGCCAACCCGGAAAAAGCCATCCTGGTAGAATTGCCAGGCCACCCTGTCAGGGGCCAACTATTCTTTCATATTCTCACGATCCAGTCTGATATATAATTATTATTATTATTAAAACATATAGCGCAACAAATCATCCCCAGGGGGATCTCTTGGTGCCTTGGCGGCACATTCCCGGACACTCAAGCCACTAATGCCATTAAAACATCCATGTTTTATACCGTTTCTTAAACTGCCCCAACGTAGTGCACGCTCGGATCTCCTCATGTAATCTATTCCAATGGAAGGGAGTGAGATGAGAAAAAGCATGCCCACCCATTTTAGAATTTATGATCCGGCAAGGGCATAGCAATTTCTGATTGGTCGATCTGAGCTAGTGACCAGAGACATAGGGAATTACCTTCTTCCTTAAGTATACAGGTCCCAACCCTTGAGTTGCCTCAAACACTCACGTCAAGAGTTAAAACACTACTCTCTTTCTGATAGGTAGCCAATGCAAGGATTGTAGTAGGGGTAAAGATGGGGTACGGCCTGGCTTGTTGAGGGCCAGCCTCGCGGCAGTGTTTTGCACCACCTGCAGCCTGGAAGATAGGTCCTCCCTTACACCTACTAGTAGGGCATTGCCATAGTCTAATCTACTAACTAGTAGTGTCTGAAATAAGTTCTCTCTGGACTCAAGGGGGATCCATGGAAAAATCTTTCTTAACATTTGCATAATCCCGAAACATGTGCCAGAGAGGTTCTTCACCTGATCTTCCAGCGAAAGCTTAGTGTTGAGCAGGATTCTCAGGTTCCTTGCCTGCTTTGTAGGAGTGGGTGCCTCCCCAGGTTCAGAGGACCACCAGCCCTCTGTCCACAATTCCTCAGCCTTCCCAAACAGGAGGATCTCTGTTTTTTGGAGTTTAGCTGAAGTAAATTTTTGCCCATCCAAGAGGCTATGGTCAACATACAGGTCTTAAACTTGGCTCTGGTTGCCACGGGATCTGACTTGAAAGGGATTATCACCTGTGTGTCCTCCCCATACGAGATCATCTCAAAACCCCAAGATCTAATAATGGCAGCTAGAGGAGCCCCATTGATGTTGAACAAGGTGGAAATTAAGATGGAACTCTGGGAGACCCCTTTATCCAGTGGCCTGGTCTGTGACACAAATGTGTCCAATTGGACACATTGTGTTCTATTGATCAAAAAGCTTTGTAGCCAGGCTAAGGCCGTCCCTCCAACACCAATCTCTCGCAGCTTGTCCAGCAGGATGCTGTGCGAGATGGTGTAGAAGGCAGCCTACAGATCCAGGAGCACCAGTATTGTTTGAATCCCCCTGTCCAGAGGCATCCTAATTGTATCTGTGACTTTCACCAGGGCAGCTTCAGTGCTGTGCCCCGCTCGGAAGCCCGATTGGAAGGGATCCAACAGATAATGCTGTTCCAAATAACCTGTGAGTTTTTGGTTGATCAGCGTCTCCATGACCTTAGACCATCATGGAAGAAGGGAGATCGGCCTATAGTTTTTCATGTCTGCCGGGTCTGCCGACTCCTTCTTCAGGTTTAATGTGTGCCTTCTTCCAATTCCTAGGAAATGTAGTCTTGGCCAGAGAGATGTTACAGACTTCTGAGAGCGAGGCGGATAGAACCGGAGGCAGCTCTGACATAATAAACGGAAGGGCCGGGTCAGTCGGCGACCCTGATTTTGTTTCCGCGAGTACCGACCCTGCTTGCTCAATGGTAATGATTGCAAACGAGTAGAGCCTAGGTGATGAAATATCCCTTCCCTCAGAAATTAACCCCTTTGATGCATCTCCAGCCCCCAGAGAGCTGTAGATTCTATCAATCTTCTCCTTCAAATGGCTCGCCAAGTTATCACAAAGCTCTTGCACGTAGGGAACAGCAGAGCTGCCTACTTTAGGATTGGTGAACTCCTTTAGAATCCTAAAGAGTTCCGTTGAAGAATTTTTAGACTCCCACATTCGTGTATCCACGTGATCTCTTT
This sequence comes from Lissotriton helveticus, assembly GCF_964261635.1. NCBI lineage: Eukaryota > Metazoa > Chordata > Amphibia > Caudata > Salamandridae > Lissotriton > Lissotriton helveticus. The sequence goes on along the minus strand of NC_136067.1, from coordinate 1,511,999,391 downwards.
TTGCTGTATTACAGTTTTTTAAATATGCTCTGTGTGCCAGATTATAAGCCAGATATAACCATTCTCCATTCCCGGTGGGCCTTACTTGTCATTATGCCGCTCCGTACTCTGGACTGCCATTACAGTTCTGTCAATTTCCTTTCCTGTGTCCAGCAAAAAGTTGTCACTTTTGTCCACAATCTTGGTCAGTTCTCTGGTTCCTAGTGTCCTACTGGAATAAAGATGTTCCATGATTAATGCAACCTCCATACCTTTGCAAAATGCAGCATTAAATAATAACGTGTACTTAACATTTTGGGCCTAATTTAAATCTTGGCAGACAGGGTTCTCTGTCACAGCTGTGATGGATATTCCGTCTGCTGAAATACAAATCCCATAGGACATAATGGGATTTATATTTTAGTGTATAGGATATCTATCACCGTTGTGACGGAGTAAACCGTCCGCCAAGATCTAAATCATCGCGGTACAAAAGGGGGTGGTGATGGATGGAGCATCTGAACCAATCAAATACTCACACCCAGTCAACAGATCTGGGTTGAATCCATCACCGTTCTTTAGCCCACTCTGCCACCCCAGTTCAGACATGGCCAGCAAATCAAATCAGTCTGACCCTGTGCCTCATGGGAACAGTCCGGCCTGAACTGCCAAGCCATGCCTTCCCTGGACCGGAGACAAGCTTCCTAGGACCGGTTTCTGTCATTTCAGCCGTCTTCAGCCAGGCTTGCTTGAATCCAGTGGCAAAGTCAGCAAGGGACTCAAGTCTGAGCATACCGTGCCAACTTATGGCGAACAAAGCGGTACAAACAGGGGTGGTGATGGACGGAGAATCTGAACCAATCAAACACTCACACCAGTCAACAGATCTGGATTGAATCCATCACTGTTCTTTAGCCCACTCTGCCACCCAAGTTCAGAAATGGCCATATGCAAATCAGTCTGACCCTGTGCCTCATGGGAACAGTCCAGCCCGAACTGCCAAGCCATGCCTTCCCTGGACCGGAAACAAGCTTCCTAGGACCGGTTTCTGGCATTTCAGCCATCTTCAGCCATGCTTGCTTGAATCCAGTGGCAAAATGAGCAAGGGACTCATGTCTGAGCATACCATGCCAACTTATGGCGAACAAAGCGGTACAAAAGGGGGTGGTGATGGACGGAGCATCTGAAACAATCAAACACTCACACCCAGTCAACAGATCTGGGTTGAATCCATCACCGTTCTTTAGCCACTCTGCCACCCCAGTTCAGACATGGCCATATGCAAATTAGTCTGACCCAGTGCCTCATGGGAACAGTCCAGCCCCAACTGCCAAGGCATGCCTTCCCTGGACCGGAAACTAGCTTCCCAGGACCGGTTTCTGGCATTTCAGCCGTCTTCAGCCAGGCTTGCTTGAATCCAGTGGCAAAGTGAGCAAGGAACTCACGTCTGAGCATACCCTGCCAACTTATGGCGAACAAAGCGGTACAAAAGGGGGTGGTGATGGACGGAGCATCTGAACCAATCAAACACTCACACCCTGTCAACAGATCTGGGTTGAATCCATCACCGTTCTTTAGCCCACTCTGCCACCCCAGTTCAGACATGGCCATATGAAAATCAGTCTGACTCTGTGCCTCATGGGAAGAGTCAAGCCTGAACTGCCAAGCCATGCCTTCCCTGGACCGGAAACAAGCTTCCTAGGACCAGTTTCTGGCATTTCAGCCATCTTCAGCCATGCTTGCTTGAATCCAGTGGCAAAATGAGCAAGGGACTCAAGTCTGAGCATACCCTGCCAACTTATGGCGAACAAAGCGGTACAAAAGGGGGTGGTGATGGACGGAGCATCTGAACCAATCAAACACTCACACCCAGTCAACAGATCTGGTTTGAATCATTCAACGTTCTTTAGCCCACTCTGCCACCCCAGTTCAGACATGGCCATATGCAAATCAGTCTGATCCTGTGCCTCATGGGAACAGTCCGGCCTGAACTGCCAAGCCATGCCTTCCCTGGACCGGAGACAAGCTTCCTAGGACCGGTTTCTCGCATTTCAGCCGTCTTCATGCAGGCTTGCTTGAATCCAGTGGCAAAGTGAGCAAGGGACTCAAGTCTGAGCATACCGTGCCAACTTATGGCGAACAAAGCGGTACAAAAGGGGGTGGTGATGGATGGAGCATCTGAACCAATCAAACACTCACACCCAGTTAACAGATCTGGGTTGAATCCATCACCGTTCTTTTGCCCACTCTGCCACCCCAGTTCAGACATGGCCATATGCAAATTAGTCTGACCCAGTGCCTCATGGGAACAGTCCAGCCCCAACTGCCAAGGCATGCCTTCCCTGGACCGGAAACTAGCTTCCCAGGACCGGTGTCTGGCATTTCAGCCGTCTTCAGCCAGGCTTGCCTGAATCCAGTGGCAAAGTGAGCAAGGAACTCACATCTGAGCATACCGTGCCAACTTATGGCGAACAAAGCGGTACAAAAGGGGGTGGTGATGGACGGAGCATGTGAACCAATCAAACACTCACACCCTGTCAACAGATCTGGGTTGAATCCATCACCGTTCTTTAGCCCACTCTGCCACCCCAGTTCAGACATGGCCATATGCAAATCAGTCTGACCCTGTGCCTCATGGGAACAGTCCAGCCTGAACTGCCAAGCCATGACTTCCCTGGACATGAAACATGCTTCCTAGGACTGGTTTCTGGCATTTCAGCCGTCTTCAGCCAGGCTTGATTGAATCCAGTGGCAAAGTGAGCAAGGGACTCACTTCTGAGCATACCTGCCAACTTATAGCAAACAAAGCGGTACAAAAGGGGGTGGTGATGGACGGAGCATCTGAAACAATCAAACACTCACACCCAGTCAACAGATCTGGGTTGAATCCATCACCGTTCTTTAGCCCACTCTGCCACCCCAGTTCAGACATGGCCATATGCAAATCAGTCTGACTCTGTGCCTCATGGGAAGAGTCAAGCCTGAACTGCCAAGCCATGCCTTCCCTGGACCAGAAACAAGCTTCCTAGGACCGGTTTCTGGCATTTCAGCCGTCTTCAGCCAGGCCTACTTGAATCCAGTGGCAAAGTGAGCAAGGGACTCACGTCTGGGCATACCCTGCCAACTTATGGCGAACAAAGCGGTACAAAAAGGGGTGGTGGTGGAGGGAGCATCTGAACCAATCAAACACTCACACCCAGTCAACAGATCTGGGTTGAATCCATCACCGTTCTTTAGCCCACTCTGCCACCCTTAGTTCAGACATGGCCATATGCAAATCAGTCTGACCCTGTGCCTCATGGGAACAGTCCAGCCTGAACTGCCAAGCCATGCCTTCCCTCGACTGGAAATAACCTTCCTAGGACCGGTTTTTGGCATTTCAACCGTCTTCAGCCAGGCTTGCTTCAATCCAGTGGCAAAGTGAGCAAGGGACTCACGTCTGAGCATACCCTGCCAACTTAAGGCAAACAAGGCGGTACAAAAGGGGGTGGTGATGGACGGAGCATCTGAACCAATCAAACACTCCCACCCAGTCAACAGATCTGGGCTGAATCCATCACCGTTCTTTAGCCCACTCTGCCTCCCCAGTTCAGACATGGCCATATGCAAATCAGTCTGACCCTGTGCCTCATGGGAACAGTCCAGCCCGAACTGTCAAGCCATGCCTTCCCTGGACCGGAAACAAGCTTCCTGGGATCAGTTTCTGGCATTTCAACCATCTTCAGCCAGGCTTGCTTGAATCCAGTGGCAAAGTGAGCAAGGAACTCACGTCTAAGCATACCCTGCCAACTTATGGTGAACAAAGCGGTACAAAAGGGGGTGGTGATGGACAGAGCATCTGAACCAATCAAACACTCACACCCAGTCAACAGATCTGGGTTGAATCCATCACCGTTCTTTAGCCCACTCTGCCACCCCAGTTCAGACATGGCCATATGTAAATCAGTCTGACCCTGTGCCTCATGGGAACAGTCCAGCCCGAACTGCCAAGCTATGCCTTCCCTGGACCGGAAACAAGATTCCTAGGACCGTTTTCTGGCATTTCAGCCGTCTTCAGCTAGGCTTGATTGAATCCAGTGGCAAAGTGAGCAAGGGACTCACGTCTGAGCATACCCTGCCAACTTATGGCGAACAAAGCGGTACAAAAGGGGGTGGTGATGGATGGAGCATCTGAACCAATCAAACACTCACACCCAGTCAACAGATCTGGGTTGAATCCATCACCGTTCTTTAGCCCACTCTGCCACCCCAGTTCAGACATGGCCATATGCAAATCAGTCTGACCCTGTGCCTCATGGGAACAGTCCAGCCCGACCTGCCAAGCCATGCCTTCCCTGGACCGGAAACAAGATTCCTAGGACCGGTTTCTGGCATTTCAGCCGTCTTAAGCTAGGCTTGATTGAATCCAGTGGCAAAGTGAGCAAGGGACTTGCGTCTGAGCATACCCTGCCAACTTATGGCGAACAGAGCAGTACAAAAAGGGGTTGTGATGGACGGAGCATCTGAACCAATCAAACACTCACACCCAGTCAACAGATCTGGGTTGAATCCATCACCGTTCTTTAGCCCACTCTGCCACCCCAGTTCAGACATGGCCATATGCAAATCAGTCTGACCCTGTGCCTCATGGGAACAGTCCATCCCGAACTGCCAAGCCATGCCTTCCCTGTACCGGTAACAACCTTCCTCGGACCAGTTTCTGGCATTTCAGCCGTCTTCAGCCAGGCTTGCTTGAATCCAGTGGCAAAGTGAGCAAGGGACTCACGTCTGAGCATACCCTTCCAACTTATGGCGAACAAAGCGGTACAAAAGGGGGTGGTGATGGACGGAGCATCTGAACCAATCAAACACTCACACCCAGTCAACAGATCTGGGGTGAATCCATCACCGTTCTTTAGCCCACATTGCCACCCAAGTTCAGACATGGCCATATGCAAATCAGTCTGACCCTGTGCCGCATGGGAACAGTCCAGCCCGGACTGCCAAGCCATGCCTTCCCTGGACCGGAAACAAGCTTCCTAGGATCGGTTTCTGGCATTTCAACCGTCTTCAGCCAGGCTTGCTTGAATCCAGTGGCAAAGTGAGCAAGAGACTCACGTCTGAGCCTACCCTGCCAACTTAAATCAGGCGCTTTGTTTTGTAAGTAGCACAATATTAAAAGAAACAGCAAATTTATCAACCAGCTGTTGGATATAACCCTCTCTGCAGGGTCACCTCCAAGAGTTTGGCCATTACCCTTTAGTTTTTTGCTGAATACTATTGTGATGGCCTTAGGACTCTGTGCACTTTACCACTACTAACCAGTGCTTGTGCTCACTCCCCTAAACATGGTGTATTTGGTGTACACCAGATTGACGTATTTAATTTCTTTTGAAGTCCCTTGTACAGTGGTATACCTTATACCCAGGCCCTGAAAAGGAAATCCTACTAGTGGGCCTGCAGCACTTATTATGCCTCCCACATAAGTAGCCCCTTATAATATGTCCTAGGCCTGACATTGCAGCCGTAATGCAACTTTACACTTCCAATTCAACAAGACCATATAACCCTCTTGCCTAGTCTTAAACTCCCTTTTATTGCATATCGGTCACCCTTAAGGTAGGCCATAGATAACCCATAGGGCAGGGTGCATTGTAATTAAAATACTAGACATGTACTTTTAAGTTTTACATGTCCTGGTAGTGAACAACTCCTAAATTCATTTTCCACCACTGTGAGGCACACCTTTCCCATAGGATAACATTGGGATGCCTTATTACATTTAATAGGTGCTAAAATATGTTTGGGACCAGGTAGCCAGTTCATGTTTGGAAGCAATGAAATTGTAAGGAAAAATCCTCTTCAATAGTCAAGTCAGATTTTTTATTACAATTTTGAAAATGCCACTTTTAGAAAGTTGGCATTTACCTGTTCTTTTGTGCCTGCAGCCTGCCTTGAGTCACATGACTGAGTGTATCTTGCAGTTAGACTTTGTGAATTCCTCCACAACAGTCACACAAAAGAGGGATTAGGTGTGCCAGGATGGGCCATTTGCTGGAAGGATATGGGGATGGAGTGGAATAGGCCATGCTTTGCCTTCACACAAAGGACTTATTACCTCCACAATGCCACTGCAGTGAGCTTGGAGCCAGGGCAGGGGAGTCAGGAAATTCCATGCACTTCAAAGAGACTTTCTATAAGCTTCTACCATCTTCCAGAGGAAGAATACCAGGTATGAATATTGGGCCACCTCTTCAGTTCAATCCAGGACCTGCGAAGGACTCTCAGAGGGTTTCCTGCTGCTGCGACCTGCCGTGCACTCTTTAAGACTGTTTTGCTGCACCTAGAAAGACTGATTGGCTGCCTGGAGCCTACCATGAATCCTCAGAGGCCAGCCCTGCTGTTAATCCCTGCATCTTCACCTGAAAGTAGGACTACCAGTGTGACTACAAGGACGTCGCCACAGATCATAGCCACACGGGAAGGCTCACCTTCATCCGATTTTCCGATTACCCGACGAATTTGACTTTGCGAGAATGTGGAGAATATGAGGAAGACCTGCATATTACCTAACAAACTTGATACTCGATACTTGCAAGAAAAAGGATCAAAACTTCTTCAAAAAGCTAGCGAATGTTGACGACAGGTGTAACCAAAGCCGGACGCTTGCTGTTTATGTTACGGCTTGTATGTTGGAAATCCGGACGAGGCTCAGAAGTCTGTTGGTCGAGACTTCTTTCAGCTCTGGCTCCAACACTAGCAGGGAAAAGAGACATGGCGCCGCCGAAAACGGCCTCAAGGTGTACACGGGCAGGGCAGACACTTGCAGCAGGAGCCCTGGGCAAACCGGATATACAAGAGGAGGGCCCCAGGGTGCAGAAGACGAACGTGCCCAAGAACTCCTCTATAATTGGTAAGCCGCTAGTGCGATTGCTGCAATCTGGAAAGGCAGCATAACTCTTCTCTACCAGCGTGATTAATGAGCAAATGACTGGCAACAAAATGTCTGAAGTGTTGTTAGAGGTTATCCCGACGTGCCACAATGTTGAAAAGGAAACTTTCGTGTCAGAGCCATGGATAGTTAATAGCGCTGAGGGTGGCGGTGAGAACGGAGGACAAATTGAGGTCTCTACAACAGAGGTACAAGAAATTTTGACACCTTCTGTTTCTACTTATCGGTTGTTAGAAGCCGATAAAGTTATTGACAGGGAAGAGGCTGCTGACATCTCGCTTAGTGAAGACTCACACGGCACAGCAGAGGAGGGAAATGCACAGCTAACTGCACCAGTATCGATCAGCGATAACGATAGAAGGGATACATCAGTTATACAGGATGCGGAACATCAGAGATCTGACAATTTGATAACAACAGAGGGAGTGGAGGCCGAAAAAGAAAGGGAAGCACCAGTATTCCATATAGACTGAAGAAAAAGAAGAGACTGTAGCTAAATCACAGAACAAACCTTCTGGCAAAAAATCAAAAGCAAAGATTAAAACAAAGATAGTAACCTATGAGGGTGATAACCTATGGCAAAGTATGGTATCTACACGGGGGAAGTTTCCCTTAGACAATAGCCTGCAGGCGAAGGGGGGGTTAAGACCATGATAACATGACTAACAGGTTCTGACCCATATAGAGTGATTCAATGAATAAATGCCCCAGAGAGAAGTTGGGGCCTGTCTTGACTCCGGGTCAAACTTTGATATCAACATTAGGCCCTACCAATGGGGAGGTACAGATAATAGAGAAACAAGCAGTGAAGTCTCAAGAAAGTGCTGAGCCGTCTCTTTCTCTGATTCTCCAGACTTTGAAAGATCAAAGACTCGAAGCCCAAGAGAACTATATACTGGCTAGAGCAGATAACCAGAACATGCAACAGGCATTACAGGAGATGACGGTGAAAATGGGGTCACTTACAAGAGGTATCCTGGATCTGCAGCAGAGAGTCGCGGATACTGAGCAATCGGCTACTCTTACAGATAATTTGGTTCAAAAGCATAATACTCAGATATCCGGAATGCAAACCAAGTTAGAAGATTTGGAAGATCGTCAAGGATGACACAATCTAAGGCTATTTGGGGTCCCGAAAGGGATGGATGGCTCAGACCCAAGGGCATACGTGGTCCAGTTGTTCCAAAAAGCTTTCCCCGATTTGTCAGATGGGGATTGGGACTCACAGCTGCAAAGAGTGCATAGACTTCCATTGATCCAGCGTAATCAAGGATCTCGATATCCCCCCACCCCTAACGATTTTTGTGGGAAACTTTTTGCTGAGGTAAGCTGAATCTCTGAAAGCTCGACCCAGCCCTCCTGTTGTAGTTGAATCTATTACTTTCTTTGTTTGATCAGATCTCTGCAAAATAACAATGGACAGACGTTGGAAACCACGCCAATCAATAGATCCAATGAAGGCTCCTGGTGCACAAGTCTTCCTACAGGAACCAGCACAGTTAAAAGTTCTGAAAGGAGGACATACATATTTCTTCTCTGAGGAAGAAGAGACTAAGGGCCCGATGTAGGTAATTTAATTTTACCACTTCTTAAATACCGAATCATACCGATTCGGTATTTAAGAAGTGGTAAAATGGAGGGGGGGGATGTAGGTATTTCAGAAGCGGTAAATACCGAATCGTTGAGATTCGGTATTTACCGATTCTGTAAATACCGATTCGGTAATGCCCATTGATTCCTATGGGAATTGAAGCCCATAGGAATCAATGGGCATTACCGAATCGGTATTTACCGATTCGGTAAATACCGATTGCATCAAGGGTGCAGGGGGTGTCACTTTGACACCCTCTAGCACCCCAAATACAGGCATGTGTGCCATGTGGCACACAGACATGCCCTAAGGGCATGTCTGTCTGTCACAAGGTATAGGTGTGCATGCACACATGTGCATGCACACCTGGATTCGGTATTTCACCACCCAATTGGATTGGGTGGTAAAATACCGAATTCTGAAGGCCTATAGCACTGTAAATAGTGCCACCTACATCTGGAATTTACCGAATCGGTAAAATTACCGATTCGGTATTTTACAGAATCAGTAAATTGACCGATTCTGTAAATTTACCGATTGTGCAACATATTGGCCCCTACATCTCAATCACCAAATACCGGTCAGTAACGGCCGAATTCGGCCGTTACAGACCGGTATTTGGTGACCTACATCGGGCCCTGAGCAAGCTATTTGCAAGTGGCAAGCAGAGGCAGCAAAAAAAATCTAAAGACAAGGGTTTATACATAGTCTTGCTAGTTCAAATCTGAAAGGGAATGGGAAATCAAATTTGGCTTTCTCTATTTACATACCACTTAGTTTTTCTCCTTTCTCATTGCTTCACATTTTGTAGGTTTTCTTCTTTTTTAACGTCGATTCTTTTTTCTCTACAGTATAGGAAGGGGTGAAGGGGGCCACCGTTGTGGCATTGTCTCTGAGGTGTTGCCCATCCAGCAGCAGCAGGTCAAGGGGGTGGATTCCTCTTTCATGGGACTGGGTGAGCGGTGGGGATCAGGGAGGCTTCAGGGGCAGAGGGTGGTGTGGGGGGAGAAGAAAGGGGCAGGAAAATGTCATCATCTGGGCAATTCAAGTTCTGGGCAAGAGGATGCTTATTAGACAGCACATCTTGGACAGTTATGTAAGAATGGAAGAGAGGATTTGGAATAAAAGTAAAAGCAATTTGGGCGATGGGAGTAAATTCTATTATGAAGCAGGTTAAATGTATCGCATGGAATGTGGCTGAGTTAAATAGTGCGAATAAGCGGCAATTAGTGCGTGAGGAATTGAAAATGTACCATTCTCAGATAGTCTTATTAACAGAGACACATCTCGCCTACAAGGATCGAAAATCCCTGAAACATTTGGGCTATGAAATAATAGTGTGTACTACACAAACTATCTCTATAAGGAGGGTTGCTATACTAAAAGATCAGAAGTTTGTATGCAAAATAAGAAAGACACTAGCCGATCAGGGTGGGCGATGGGCACTTGCTCAGGTAGAAGTCAGAGGCAAGAAATACATGTTCTGCTCAGTATATGGATACAATATAGATCATCCCACTGTTTTTGATGTACTTAATATGGAAATGCTAAATTGGGAGGGGGAGCGGATTTTAATTGCGTTATGGACCATAATATTGATACAACAAGACAGGGGGCTACTCTTAGAATGCGAGGGACACGTGCGGCAATATTAGAAATGGCACGGCTCCAATCTTTAAGAGACGCTTGGAGGCAACTCTATCCAGAAACCCTGGGTTACACGTATTATTATGCTCCTCATGAATCGCATTCAAGAATCGATATGGCTTGGGTTTCTGATAGTGTTTTGTAGAATTCAGATATGGAAATATGTCCTCAGGTCCCCTCGTATCATAACCCTATTATATTATCTTTTCAGTTTACAGATGGGGGTAAAGTAGCTAGATCCTTTTCTTTCCCTAGATACTTGTTTACGGATAGTGAATGCTTGGCTTATATTCCCCAACAGCTTGAGGTTTTTTTAAGGAGAATATTAGGTCGGCATCCCTGTTGATTGTCTGGGATACAATGAAAGCTTTTGTTAGAGGGGCTACCCAACAATACATATCGCAGCAGAACAAAAAACGGAAAAGGGAACTTGAGGTACGGATCCAAACCTTACAGTATATGGAAAAACAACATGTTGAGGCTGTATGAGATCGGAGGACTCAGGATCAGTTGCCTCTTCCTTTGATAGATGCAAGAATAGCGGTGAAGAACGTTTTCAGGGAAAAAATCGGGGCTAGATATTATAAATATTCCACAACCCAATATGAATACGGTGAGCAAATTTGTAGGGTCCTGGCCTTTAAGGTGGCAGATGAGAAGGCCAAAACTAAGATAAATGACATAAAAGGAACAAGTGGAACTTTGCATACTCACTCTTCAGCTATATTAAAACAATTTTCATTATAATATCAGAAATTATATTCACATACTTTTGTGCCTGATAAGGGAGATATGTTATAGTATCTGAAAGATAGTAAGCTTCCAGTTCTGAACGATGTAGACGCGACTTTACTAGATAGCAATATCTTGACCAAGGAAATCGATATAGCAATATCTGTATTGTCCTCCAGGAAAGCTGCGGGGGAGGACTCCATACCCATATAATTTTATAAAGTTCTATTAAGGGCCCTGCTTATGCCATTCAGCATGGGTATACATCACATAGGTGCTAGCGGAAGGATACCAGAGTCATGGAATATGACACAGATAGTTTTCTTTAAAAAAAGGGTAAACCACCAGCTGAGTGCGGCTCACACTGGCCATTTTCACTTATAAACGTGGATGCTAAGATCTTTGCAAAGATTCTAGCAAACCATCTGGCTTCAATAATGCCTGCGTTAGTGTCTAGCAATCAACATTGCTTTATTCCTGGTCGAGATACTACTGCCCATGTTAACACGGCAGTGGGGGTTTTCAATCTGACTGAGAAGATGTTGTTAGACCATGACATGATACTTTTAGACACTGAGAAAGCTTTCAACAGAGTGGGGTGGGATTTTTTATGGGCCACACTGACAACTTTTGGTCTAGGAGGTCAGTTCAGGCACTGGGTCCAAGCTTTATATTATAAACCTCAAACTGAAATATCCTACTTAGGGGTACATTCATCACCATTCCAAATTTTATGTGGGACCAGGCAGGGCTGCCCTCTTTCCCCACTGCTATTCGCTTTGTATATAGAGCCATGTATTCGTATTTAACAATCTAGTACACAAGTAAATGCATTGGAATCTAAGACAATTAAGCTTAAGATTATTGCATATGCCAACGACATTGCGATCTTTGCAACTAATCCAGCTAGGGCAGTAATATCGATAGAGGAAGAAGCAATTAAGTTGGGTGCTATCTCAGGATACAAACTAAACATAAATAAAACGCAAGTGCTTATTAACTTTAAACCAGAATCTCCAATTTTGGGCATCTGCACTTTAGCTATTTATTTGGGTGGGTAAACAACCTTTACAACGCAACTTTTACCACGCAGTGCCTTTACAACCCAACTTTTACAACGCAAACCATTACAACGCATTGCGCTGGGGGGCGCTCTAGGATAGGGAATAGGTTTAATGTACTATCCAACACCTTCCCTACTATCCACGGGGACTGGAGTTGGAATAGTAAATTAAACAATTCACTATCCAGCGCCTAAAAGCACTATGCGTTGTAATGGTATGCGTTGTAAAAACCGCGTTGTAAAAGCATGCGATGTAAAAGCATGCGTTGTAATGTCACACATCCATTTTGGTGTGATGATCTTGGCTAAGATTGACCGGATCTTTACTTTAAATTACGAACCATTAGTGAAGGAAACTTCTAGGCAGCTTAAATAAGTTGCATAAACTCCCTATAGGAATTATAGGGAGATGCAATCTACTTAAAATGAAAATACTTCCTAAGATTTTATATCTATTCTGATCAATCCCCCTATGTGTTCCCAATGTATTTTTTTTAAACTTGAGGGGATAGTTAGTCATTTTATCTGGGGATACAAGAAGGCAGACGTGCAATATATTTGCTTAAAGCTCCTTATAACCAAGGGAGTCTAGACTTCCCTGACTTTAACATTTATTCTTGGGCTGCTTTTTCAGGACGTTTTTATAGTATTTTTGGTCTTGATCAAAAGGACTCTCTGTATCATTTGACTTTGGGAAGGGATAACTATCTGTTTCTATATCAAACTAATGACCCATATTATTTTTAGAGAGTTAGGTTTAAGACAGTCTGGGACAGTATATATGTATCACGTGCCATGTCTGCCACATGTAATTTATCACTATATCATGATAAGCTTCCCTTATGGGGCAATCCTATGTTCCCTGATGTGTTTCATGATACCATAGGTAAATCTTGGACCAAATATGGAATCACATGTTCGGAGATCTATATGATGAAAGTGGACTGGCGACATTTGAAAATGTACAACTCTATTTTAAGCTACTGCCCACTTCTATTTTAAATATCTACAGATGAGGGATTATTTAGTAAAAAACTTGGCTCTGACTGCAACAACTCACTCCGGGATATGGGACTGTCTATATGGGGGTACAACGAAGGCTTTAATTACTGATATGTACAAATATTGTTATAACTATTGACAGGATGAAAGTGAAAAACTGGCGACGTGGTGGAGTCAAGTTCTGCGGGTATGTGTAACACCTGGTGTGATTAAACAAGCTCTTGGATCTATTATCAATTCAGTGCATTCAGTTAGCCTGAAGCTTCAACAATTTCGTACTTTATGCATGCTATACTATATGTCTGAAAGAATTGCTAAATGGTCTCCAGGGTATTTTATGGGGGACAAGACAAAATGTCCTAAATGCAACCTATATGCAGTTAACATGTTTGTAACTTGTCCAGTACTGAGTTTTTTTTGGCAGAAGATTGGCCAAGTGCTTCATTTAAGATTGGGGTTAGACTCTCCCTTTACAGCTTTGGAAATAAGGATGGGTTATTAGGGAGACAATCCAGCACTCACACGACTTCTTTCAATTCTGTTTGTTGCAGTCCGACTGGCAATCGCTCGGGCTTGGGTCTCCCCGGTACCGCCATCCGTAGGCGATTGGTGGACTGTCATTTGGGAAACGTTTGGCAATGAAACAGCTCTACCTAAAGCTAGGGTAGTTTGTTCTCTGGTAAAATTGGAGGCAATATGGGGACAATGGTTACTGGAAGTTTCATAATAAGATGAGTAGCAGAGAAGGGGGGTATTTCCCCTCCGTTTTTTCTTTTGTTTTCTTTTGGGTTTTTTGTTTTGTTTTTTTCTCTTTTTCCTCTTACGATATTTTTAAATATTATGTGATGGTTCTCTTTTTTGTAAATTATTTTTTCAATTGCTAGAATGTATTTCTCTTGTCTAATTTATTGTATGATATTTGCCCTTTTGATGACAATAAAAACATTTATAAAAAAAAAAAGAGAGAGAACTCAGGGAAGACCAGGACCAACTTGCTCATCTATCCACCCAATGTGCATCACCGTTCTTACTTTGCGTCTGCTCCCACTGTGTTCTTCTCTGCAGCCACAAATCCTATTCAGCGGTCCTACGCCAAAGGCATATCGGAGCTCCTGGAACTGTCTTTGGCTACAGGCTCCTGCCCGAGTCTAAACATAGAAATTTTCACAGCAGCGTCAAACCAAGGCACCCCGACGACAACGCTCCCTCCTCATACACCGTCTGCAGCCTTGCCCCGCTGAACTTTACATTCTCCGAACATTTTTCTCAAAATTTCTTTTAAGTCTGAAGCTAAGCTTTAACGGGGCTCAATCCATTTTTTCAACTTTGACACAGTCGTATGCGACAAGATATCCGCAGCTGGTGCTTTAATATTTTAGATGCTAGTTCTTACTAAAATCTTTACATATTCATAACTCCAGTTCTACTATTTGGATTTTTGTCATTTTGGTGTCAAATAATTTATTAAAATGTACTCGATTGTTCGAAATTGGTGTGGTACATGCATTTTTCTTGTATTGTGTTTTACTTTATCAATCAATCAATCAGGGTTTTGTAGAACACGACCACTCACCCGTAAGAGTCTCAATGCGCTGCGGGAGGAGGGGTCTGCTGTGCACTCAAAGAGCCAGGTCTTGAGGTCCTTCCTAAATTGAGGCAGAGATGATACTGCCTGAGAATCAGACAAAAGGAGTTCCAGTCCCTTGCAGCAAGGAAGGAGAAGGATCTTCCTCTAGCGGTGGTCCTGTGGATCCATGGGAAGGTGCAGAGTTGTCTGGAGGGGATGAGGAAAGAGAGGCTGTTGTTGAGGTATGCAGGTCTATGGTTGTGGAGGGCTTTAGTTTGCATTCATGCTTGAGAAGTTTGTAGGTGATCCTTTTGTTGGCCTGGAGCCAGTTGAGGTCTCTCAGGTGGTCAGTGATGTGGCTGGAGTGAGGGATGTTGAGGATGATTCTGTCAGAGGCGTTTTGCATGTTTTGCAACTTCTTTTGGAGATTTTTCATGGTGGTGGAGTAGTGTGTGTTGCCGTAGTCGAATCTGCTTCTGACAAGTGCATGGGAGACTGTTTTCCTTGTGTCTGTGAGGATCCACTTGAAGATCCTGAGCAGGCGGAGCGTGTGGCAGCAGGAAGACAAGAAGGCATTAATCTGGCAGTTCATTGAGAGTGAGGAGTCCAGAATGATGCAGAGGTTTTGTGTGTGCTCCATGGGTATGTGGGGGTTCAACTTCTGAGCACTCCGGGCCATCAGGAGTAATCCCAGGTGGAATGGTTAGGGCCCAGGATGAGAACTTTTTTCTTGTCTGAGTTGACCTTGAGGCAGCTTTCCTTCATCCAGGTGGCTACTGCCTTCATATTTTACTTGATTCCAGAAATGGACTTTATTACTAATTGTGTGCTGCATAACTACTTTACAGATTGCCTCTAAGTTAAGCCTGGCTCCTTTTGTGCCAGTCAACCCAGTGTTAAGCACAGATTAATTTACTGACTTTTTGTGGCTCACCCTTGCAAAGAATTGTTGCTGTTGCATGACCAGGGTTCACATCCCAGTGAAACAACAACCTAATTTCTCACACCACTACATTAGAATTATGTAAAAATGGATTGTGTCGAAGGTCACATGGAGTTCTAAAGGAAATAATAATCAAACATACATTTATTTTATTATGAGGTTCACCATAAAAAGAATAAAAGATTTCATTAATATAGACAAGCGCAACATACAAACAATCTTGCATTTAACAGTGACTAAAGGCATTTAAAATCATAAAAAGTCCATTAGTTACGTCATCCATTTTTAACTGCACCACACAAGAATCAGCTTAGAACATAACAAACAGAAAAAAGGAGCATATAATTGTAGTAAAGAAAGAAATGTTAATAAGGGGTTTTGTGATAACAGCAAAGATCATAAAGTACATAGTGGGTTCTATCACGAGGATTAGGTATTTCAGAAAACTCCCAACCCTTAGGAAAAGAAAGTATATGACTCTCTATTCACAACGTAAGTCTTAAAAGAAATTACACTGAAATGAAGAAGACACCCATCATGAATAAGGTTCCACCAGAAACACTGTTTTTAGAAGTTAGTAAAAACCATAAAGTGGGTTTGTTAATCAACAAGAATTCACTGGATAAATTCTTTCAAAGTCTTTTTTCCACAAAGCTTTCTTTTTTGCATTGCCTCAGGGATTGAAAACAATTCAGACTTTTTCCACGTAATTTAGACAATATATAAACAATCATTGATAATTTCATCATTGAAAAATGTAGACGCAATGGAGCACAGTGCAATCGACAATTAAAGGTGACCTCAAAATCATTCTTGGAATGCCCAAGGCCTAACTCCTAACTCCCTGCAACAAGCAAGTAAGGTAATCTTTAAGATAAGGCAAAAGCAAGCCTTCAAATCCTATTTTCTTCTGTCTGTATTGTGGACACATCAATGAAACCCATATTCCAGCACCTTATGTTAGGGCAAGGACACAAATTTCCTTTAGATGGTCAAAATATGTATTAGGAGCTTACATTTCATTGTGGTAGTGAAGTCAAAGGCTGCCACTATAGATTAGATACATGTAAACATCCTGCCTTTCAACAAGTGAGAACTAATTTCTTATTTTCAAATACAAAGCCTAAGTATGGAAAGACTTGGACTGTTACCAAGGGTGTGTTCTTTATATTATAGGTATTTACTTTAAATGATTTATTACTCATAGAAAGGACACATTTTATAGAAAGATTCATGCCTATACCAAGTCATCCATGAGCATGACCTAGGAATCAATTGAGTTCTTTAGGGTGTTGGCGGTTCAAGTCATATAACCCACACCATCTTCATACAGAAATACCAGAATATAATTTCCTACCAATACTTAGGGTTTCCTCATCCCTTGGTTTTAACAACTCTTTAATGATGTTTATGTAAAGTGGAAATGATAAAGAAGCGAGAAAACAACCATCACAGACCCCCATGTCTTTGGCCAGTCTATCAGTGCACTTAACCCCTGGGTCATATCTCAGTTTAGCACTTAAGTTAAAAGCATGTGTTTTAGGAATTATTTTTTGACATGGTCATGTATTAGCCATAATTTAATTTAAGCCTATTAACACACCCACATGCAATACTCTGATATATGAATACCAAATGTAGGGCCTGAAAGCAGGTACATTTTTCTGAACACAAGCATTCTCCAAATCATCCCATGCTCTCATTCTCTTGGTGTGTCTATGTTCCCGATCACCTGGGCAGACACATTACCTCCCGTACCTCCCTTGCCATCCTTCAGTACAAATGAGGCCCCGCCTCCCACCCAGACCCACCCCCAGCATAAAAACTCTGCCCGCCCCCACCTCCACCTGTTTTTTTCTGTCTCCCTAGTGAGACTTACCTTTTCTGCTCCTCCCTGTGGTGGTGCCGGGGAGTCTTCGGTCTGGTTCTCTGCTACGGCAATGCCTTTTGCAGCGTTCTCCTGGTGGTGTCTCCTCTCCTCGTCTCCCTCGTGGTTTGGGGGTGGAGCGGTGGCTCGGAGCTCCGCGATGGTGTTGGACGGTCCTCTTGTGGCTGGGGCTGCTTTTCCAGGTCGGGCTGCATGGCTGCCTCTTCCCGGTGTGCTGTCCTCCCGGGGACCAGGTAGGACGGGTTTGTGCCCGTTTTCTTTTTGCTTTCTTCCAGCTGGGACGTTTCTCTTGCCCTGCAGTGGTGTATGCCGGCCTTGGTGCTGTGCCTTGGTGAAGACCTTTGGTGGCACTGGTTTTCGCTGGTTAGCCTCTGTTCTTGTCCTGCCTCTGCTCCATGTTCCCTTTGCTGGTGGCCTTGTCCGTTGTCTGCCACTGGGTATGCTTCTTACGGGGTCGCATGGGGTTGGTTGGGGGTGTGCTGGCGTCTTCTTCCTCTGCTGCTGGGTCTCTGGTCCCCCTGGGGTGCCCTTGTCGCACTGGGCTTTGTGGGGGGTGTTCTGCCTTTCTTGTCTTAGGATGGTGCTGGACTTGTTTGTGGCTGCCCTGTCCTGTGTTCTGGGGTTTGGTTGGGGCTTTCTGTGTCCCCTCCTCAGCCGGCTGGTCCTGTGTGCGACTGGTTCCCGCCTGGGTCCTAGGTTGTGGATCCTTCTCCCGCCTCTGGTCTGCGTGTGGCTCTGGGGTGGTGAGCGTTCGGGCCGTGGGTCGCTGGACTCCTGTGCTGGTCGGCAGAGTTTTTCCTCTTTCCTGCTGGGCGGGGCTTGTGGGTTTCTTTCCTTGGTGTTCCCGGCTGTCCCGGTTGCGCTTGCCCTTTTTCCCGGGGTAGGGGTTGGTGCTGTGGGTGGCGTACGTTGCTTGTACTTGTTGTATGTGCATTGTGCGTGTGGCTTTTTCCACTGTGGTGCTGCCCTGCTGACAGTTGCTCGTCGGTTGTCTGTGCGGCCTGCCGTTGGCTGTCTCTACTCGGCCCTCCTTCTTCCTTCTGCGCTGTGTTAGTCCTGATTGGTTTCAGGTTTCTCTGCACGCTCTGTTTGCACCGGGGCGTTCGCTTCTGGGCTGCGCGTCCCTCTCTCCCTCCAGTGGCTTTGCTTCTTGGTGGGGGTCGCCCCTTTCCTCCGGTTGTGCTGTTGGACTCTGTCCTGGCCGCACTGCTTGGTGGGTCTGTTGTTCTGCTTGGCTGCTACTGTAGCGCTGGCTGGCCTGTTCTCTGCTTCTTCTGTGCCTTCCTTGGTGCGGGGTTTCGTGGAGTTGGTGGCGGCGGCTCGGGGTGGCTGGGTGTTGCCACCTTGGGCCCTCTGCTTGCCTTGCCTGAGATGGGGCATCCTGCCTTTCTCGCGTGGCTTGCACTGGGGCCTCTCCGTTAACCCCGCTGTGGGTGTCTCCTTTGACTTTCGGGTGGTCGCGGTTTTGGCCGTTTTTTCGCCCTGGCTTGCTGCCTCCTTGTCTGAGTGCCTTGCCCTGTTGGGTTCCTGTCACTCCTGTCTGGTCGGTTCCCTGTCAGTGGGTGGTCGGCTTTGGCATTTCCTCCTCAGTGGCAGCGGGACGTTTCTGTTGGCGGGGTCCTGTGTAAGGTGATTCATGGGTGCTGGGTCAGCTTGGTGCTGGTTCCTCCGGTTCGGGGAGGGTTCCTCAGCCGGTGCCCGTCTCCAGTTCCTGCTGGGTGGGTCTCCTGGACTGGGTGTCCTGTTTGCTTGCCATGTTTTCCATCTGCTGGGTTCCTGTTGGTGGGGCTCGGATTTGGGGCCCGCTCCGTTTTGTTGCTGGGGTGTCCGGCGGCTTTGTGCCAGTTCTGGTTCTCCTGGGGGTCAGCTCCTGGCTTCGGCCTGTTCCCTTCCTTGTGTTGGCCCTTCGGGCTGCCTTTCCGCAGACTCTGCTTGGCGGTTTTTGGCATACCCTGAGTTTTGGGGGTGCTGCTCTCCGCTTCCCTGACGCTGCTTCTTTTCTGCGTTTCCTGTGGTTCTCTGTGTGGTACGTACGTTTTCTGGGTTGCATCCTTCCTCTTTGGCCACGGGCCTTCGCCCTGGGTCTTCCCACATGTCCGGGTGCTCTCGTGGCTCTCCTTCATGGAGCAGGGGTATGCCCTCTTCCTTCTCTGGTCGGCCTCTTGCGGCATGCGGCTGGAGTGTCTTTTTGCTCGGTCTGTTAAGGAGGTCCTTTGTGGTTCTTCTGGACATTGGGTTTTTGGTGGCCTGGGGTGTGCCCTCACTGGTCCCCTCTCTGGGCCTGGTGTTTGTCGGGGCTTGTCTTCGGAATGTGCTCTGCCCCGTTCCCTTGTCCGGGTGCCTGGTCTCTCTTCTTTCGTGAGTTTGTACCTTGTTGTCCAGGGCTCCTCGGGCGGTACTGTGGCTGAGGATGCTGGGGCGCCTGGCTTCTGTGGTGTTTCTGGTTCCCTGGGCTCGTTTTCTTCTTCTCCGCCTGTCTGTTTGGCTCCTGTTGGGTTGGTCTCCGGGGTCTGTTGTCCCTGCTGCCCTTGTCGGTCCGTCCCCGGGGGTGCTCGCCTGGTGGCAAGGCCACCGTTGCCTTCTGGCTGGGTGTTCGCTGGCTCTTCTGGCTCCGCTTGTGGTGGCTTCGTCGCCAGCCTGTTCTGGGCTTGGCTGGGGTTGGTTCAGGTTCCAGTTCTGGTTCCTGCTGCTCTCCCGGGGGTCCTCTTGCTGGCGGCTGTTGTGTCATTGGGGCTTGCCCTGGTGCCCTTTCGGGGGTCTCTGGGGATCTGAGGGTGTTGGCTCCGTCGGTCGTTCCAGTGGCTTGGTCCTCTGCCTCGATCGGGTGGGTCCTGTTTCTGGTCCTTGTCCTTGGTTGCCTGCATCCTGTTTCTGTGGACTGGGGTCTGGGTGCTGGGTCTGTCAGCTCTCTGCCTCTGTGGGTGGCTTGTGTGCTGGCAGTTCTGCTTTGCTGGTTCCTTGCTTCAACCTGGGTTTTCTCTCGACTTCCCCTTCCCGGCTTTTCCACTGCTCTGGCCTTTCCGGTGCGGGCTCTGTGGGTCTGTGCTCGGGGTTGCTGGCTGCTCCCTGTTGGCCTTGGGCTCTTTGTTTTCCTCTCCTGTCTGGGCAGTATTGCGCTTGGTGGAGGTTCCTTCTGGTGGCTCCGTGCCCTTTGGGGTTTCGGGCTCTTCCCCTGGGTTCTGTGCGGGGTTTGAGCCTGCTGCATGGCGGTTGTGCGCCTAGATTTGGCTGTGTTGGGGGTTCCGCTCTGGTTGGCGGTGGCTTGCGGGCTTCCCATCCGTCCTCCTCTTGGCTGTCCTGTGCTTGGTGTTTGTGGGCCTTTTGGGCCTGGTGTTCTGCTCTGGATGTTGTTCCCATGGTGCTGGCCTCCTTTTGGTGTTGCTCTTCTGGGGTTGTCGGTGGCCCCTCTGCGAGTGCGGTGGGCATCTTTCCGGCTTCTTGCTGCTCCTGTCTTCCTTGCGTGTTGCCTGGGGTCTGTTGCCTGGTTGTTTTTCCGGGTCTGCTGTGTTTGTTTCCCCGCCCTGTCGGGTCCTTCCCTTCGGGGTCTTTGCTGCTGGGGTTGGTTGTCCCATCCGGTCCTCCATCTGGGCCCCTTGCGGGTCTTGGGTTGCGCCTCTTGCCTTTTGGGTTTGCCACCGACATGAGCCTGGTCAGGTGGCTACCTAGCCCGCTGCGCGCACTGTAGCGGCCTGTGTTCCAGTTCTTGGTCACGGGTTTGTATCCTCATGTGTCCTCTTGACCTTTCATCCTTGGAGAGTCGGTGTGGTCCGCAGCTCTGCTTTGGTATGTCGTCGACTCTGTGGGGCGCTTGGAGATATTGTGGGCCCTGTCTTGGACGTTTCCCTTCTGTCTGGGCTGTTTGGATCTGTTAGTTTTGGGTCCGGTTCCGTCCTTTGTCCCTCCCGTGACTCGGCGTTTTGGCTCTGTCACTGGTTGGTTTTGCCTGTGTTCGGTCCTGCTCCTTCCTTGACTGAGGCCCGTTTGCTCAATTTGACTGTCCGGCGCCTTGCTACTGTGGTGCCTGCTGGTTGCTGGGTCCTTCCGGTTGGAGGTCTCTTTGTTTGTTCGCTTGGTCCGACTCAGGTGTTGTTTGCCTTCCTGGTAGTTGGTTTCGGTCCACAGTCTTGGTGGCTTTGGCTCTTGTGGGGGTGGTTCCTCCTGTGGGGGTTCGAGCCACGGAGTCTTGTCCTCTTTCAGAGGCCTGGGATATTGATCTGCTGTGTTCGGGGCACTGTTTTGTGTTCTTTGTCACTCAGTTGTCCGTCTCTGTTTTCCTCTGCTTGCTATGTCCTCATTTGTACTGAAGGAAGGCGAGGGAGGAACGGGAGGTAATGCATCCATGTCTAACGATAATGGCATTACTCCTAGTCCTACTCACTCACCTTCCTTCGAGGTGCCTCCCTCCCTCCCGGTGCGGTTCAACTGTGTGCTAGCTCGGCTTGTTTATGTACAGGTGGAGGTAGGGGCGGGCAGAGTTTTTATGCTGGGGGTGGGTCTGGGTGGGAGGCGGGCCTCATTTGTACTGAAGGAAGGCGAGGGAGTAGGACTAGGAGTAATGCCATTATCGTTAGAAATGGACGCAATACTACAGGATCTATCTCCTTCTTGATATTAAATTACATCAGAACATAGTTTACCATTCGTGCAAGTTGGTACTTTAATTTTACAACTGTAAGCACACTTGAAACAGACAAGTGCTATGAGCCTTTGGAAATTATCCACTGCTAAATGTAAGCATAGATATGTAAATGGTGAAATTTAAACCACTATTTCCAACTCATTGTTGTTCCATCTTAAGCTTAATAGTTTATCTCCTATACTCTTTTTACTGGGGATAGAAACAGTGACTTTACCTACAGAATCCTGGTGATCACTAAAAAATTGTGATCACCAGAAATATTAATAATAGCTTTAAATTATAACTCTCTGCATATACTGTCTCGTGAGACAAACATGTAATCAATAAAAGTATTGCAAGAAGAAGAATAAAAAAGGGCCTTGAAGGAAGATGAAAAGTACTTTTCATCCAACAATTTTCACCATAAAAGGAGATTGTTTAATGTGCCTCTTTTGGGGTCAGTTCTATGATAAAGAGCGGCAGTAACAGAATACAATCTACCTTGATGATGTTTAGTCATAAAGACTGCAAAATGGCAGTTGCCTCATTTTGCATAGAAATCCCTGACGAACCCTGTAGTGGGATGGGACACAGATTGAAATGATCTCCTTTGCTCTTACACATAGTGGGGGCATGTCATGTATCTATAAGTCAAAAAGCCATATATATGAAAATTAATTGTGGCCCAATTATCCTACAGGAACATAAAACTGAAAGGCTAGATATAGTCAAGCCTTTGTAGATGTACAGTTTTAGAACATAAACCAGCAATATTTAAATCAATGATTTCCACCATTCTTTTTTTGCATCAATTAACAAATAATCTAGAAGTGAGGACACCACAGGGGGACAACGACAACTGTGAGGATAGAGAATGAATAGGCAGTGACTATAGTTAATCTAGTGTTTCTAACACAGATGATCTGTTAGAAAGAAAACACACATGAGAAGAGTGAACATTTCTCAATGATTCTTTGTGATGTTCATCCAATTTCAATTTTCTTCCTCCAATGGTCTGTAGAAGAAACTGAGAGGTGTCACTTGAATAAATGAGCAACTGCTGGGCTGCAAATTAATCTGCTTTGTAATAAATTGGAGGATTAGTTGAAGGGGATGAGAAGCCCCTTCAAAAAATGATCACAATACTTGACAAGGTGAACCACAAAAGTCACTGCATAAACATGTACTCCAACCCCTGTTAACTGTGGCACAAAGCAGGCAGGCTTAACTTTAGATGTAATGTGCAAAGTATTTCTGCAGTAAACAACAGGTAATAAATGTAAAACACAACACAAGAAAAATCCCAAACCAATTAATAATAACATGACACCAAACGAAAAAAAATCTAATAAATAGAACCAGAGATATGATTTTTTAAGGCTGACCTCAATGGATCTCGAGTCAGAAACAATGACCAGTTTCATCCCAGTAGAATGTTTACCTTCCGGCTTAGAAACGTTTATGGAGAAAAAGTGGTCTCTCAAAAGTCGTAGGTAGGGCAAGCTACATGCTGCACCCGAAGCTGTGTTCAATGATGTTGGGCTGCTGAAGAGCAGGATCTTGGTTTGGTCGTTGATGAAGGGAGGAAAGCTCTGAGCGGTCAAAGGCTGTGCCCATAAAGGCCTCAAAGTCGTCGATGTCAATCAGATGCTATTCAGAGTCTCTGTAAAGCCACCTATGTTTGGACTTGGAAAGATTTCTGACAGTTGGATGTCCCTCAGTGGGGCAAACTAGCAAGTTGGATCCCACTGGTCTTGTTATGTTTCGCAGGGTACCCCATTATAGGCTTGAGTAGTCACCTAACCCTTCACCTACATTTACCGTACCTTTGCACTACATAACAGGTTTTGGTATTGACCTTTTACCTAGTTAAGCACTGCATAAATGTTGTGTGGTTTCCCCCGAAAATGAGCCTCATTAATTATGCATTAGGATTCTCAAAATCACAGCTGTATTACCATCTTCGGCATAGTAACTATGTATAAGGGTCATCCCTTCCGTCATCCTCGGCTGACATGACACAGCAAGGTAGAATCCCCTTCTGGGTATATGTACACCATATCTTTGCCAGGGCAGGGAGAGGAGAAAGATTTCTATGCACACACACTGACACAAGACTCTGAGGTTCCTGCATGCAGACAATCCAGGATGCAGTGGTCTGACATCCCTCGCAGGGTGTTTATCTCAAGACCAAGACGGGGTCCCACAGTCTCTCACTTCAGGTAATAGAGTTGCCCCATCCTAGGGGGAATTATTGGCTCTACATCTACATACATGCTGGGTACACATAGGTACATCTAGTTAGCATTGCATCGTGAAGAACGCATTATTACTGTCATGTATTTATTATATGCTTGCATATATTCATTGTTTTAGCACAATGGTAGAAATCTACCATCCATTTACTCTGTTGGTGCTTATGATCATTTTAACTGTTTCTATATTATGGTTGTTTCAGCACACCTATTTATCACTAGAATGACGCTGGCTTGATAAGCACTTACTGAAAAACATCCCCACCGTTTATTTTGTGTATCTATCTGAGACAAAGTGAGCACGAGTGACTGAGCGAAAAGTACTGTACTGTTTTCACGTTCCCTCATGGGACAGAGGTGTCATGTTTAGTAGTTGCCAGGATCTATTCTCTCCTTGGTAAGTGGAGTTTACAGGGGCATGTGAGATAGCTGGTATACAGGTGAACATAACTGGTGGGGGTGTCTGGAATCAGTCTGGACACCAATCACACAGTTTATGTTGTCTAAACGTGCAGATCCTATATAGATTTATAGGAACTACACAAGATGGCACCCAATGTTGGTTTTGTTCTTATTTAACGGTCAAATCTGCTTTTCTCAGAGACCCCTACTCACATCTACCCATGTCAGGATTGGGAAAGGGAAAAGCCCCCACAGTTGAGTAGGCATATCCTATGTATTAGCCTTAGGTTAATTTCAAGCTTGAAGGATAGATAATTTACTATTGTGCATACAACCTTATCTCAGTTTCCTTGAAACTCTTTCAAAAATGACTGAAGAAGACAACACTGCAGCGATATTACCTATGAATGTAGCAAGGGAGGAAGAACAGGAAAGCGCGATAAACATTTCAGAAAATGTTAGATCTGCCCATACTTTAAAACTAGCAGACTACGGAGTCACAGCTAGAGGTGGGACAGTCACTTTTGTGATTGAGGCACACGAGTCATACAGGACAGAAGTATTCTATTCATGGGTCAAATTGCCACCAGCAGATGCACGCACAAACAAATTTCACTTCTATACCGAAGATGAAATACCAGAGGAATATTATCCATATGAGGACCTCGAAGTTCCACTCACCTACCAGGAGCACATAAACTGGTTTAAAGGTACCCTCCCACACACAACAGAAAAAGTAAGACTCTGTCCACTCAACAGAGATGGAGTAACTTGGCCGGTCCTAGCGGCCTATACATCGCATCCAGACATTGACACAATGCCCGTAGCAGATGTACGTGCACTACACAAAGAAGTAATAAAACATTTTAGAAATCTGACACTGTTCGTTATGAGAAAAGTCAAACTTCAGCCAGCAAGGGCTACATCAGCAGGACAAATTCAGGGGTCGACAACAAAAATAACTCCACAAACACTAAATGCAGTTATGGGTAAAATGCCCACTAAGTGTGAACAAATGCCATTCTGTATAGCTCAGAAAATAACACAGTTAGAGGCAGTGTTTCCACACACAAGCCATCAATAAAACAAGCATTTACAATGCAATGGTTTCGCCTTTGGAAAAGTTAGAGCTATTGGCATTGTAAATGACAAAATTTGTATTTATGTGTTGGTTTTGAAAACATAAATAAATGGCATTGTCATTTACATTGCCATTAGCTTAATCTCGGCAGTCACTCTGCACTCCCTAGCTCTCCCTAGTCACTCTGCACTCCCTAGTCACTCTGCACTCCCTAGTCACTCTGCACTCCCTAGTCACTCTGCACCCTCCCTACTCTGCACACTCCCTACTCTGCACACTCCCTACTCTGCACACTCCCTACTCTGCACACTCCCTACTCTGCACACTCCCTACTCTGCACACTCCCTACTCCGCACACTCCCTACTCTGCACACTTCCTACTCTCCAGCCTTCCTACTCTCCAGCTATCTGTAAGTAGCTCTCCTGTGTGTTGCCCAGCCTACTCAATTTGAAGCTTTTGGTTGGGTGAATATGTGGAAACCAAAATAAAAACGTGTATTTGAGACAAAAATGTGTGTATTTTCAGAACTCATAAGCTGACAGCTGGAGTAAATGGTTGGCGTTCCAAAATATATTTAAAGCAGATGTTGGAGTGATAAATCGTGGGGCGATTGGGAGACATATTACTGACAGTTTTACGTTGATGATCAGGCATTGCAGCTATGCCGGTTATGTATTAGCTATGTAAAAGCGTTCCAAATTGACAATTTTTTTTTTTTTTACAGTACTGCTGGCAACCCTCTTGATGCATGGAATGGATCACTGTTGGTAAGCCTGCATAACGTGGCCCCTAAAGTAATCATATATGATGGGGTCACTGTGACAAAGTTGTTAATAGCTCACGATGATTTTCATTTAATAAAAGTAGGTCTTGCTACAGAATAGGTTGGAGGCCCCTGGAGCAAGAGTTTTCTCTTTTTTGGAGCAAGATGTTCTCGCTCTGTAGAGGCTGAGAGGTGCAATGTATACATCTTGGCATGCAATAACAGCAGCAGAGTGTAGGTAGGCCCCGCCGGGGCGAAGATTCAAAGAAGGTGACGCCCTTTAAGTGACGGCGAGTATAAGGTTAGGGTGAGGCCTGCACATAAGGACGGAATGAGTTCAGATGAACGGGCCATATAGGCAGCGGCGGAATTGGTTGACCAGGGTCTAAAACATCACAGCGGCGCAGGGGTCAACATTACTAGTACCGTGAGTTGAGGTTCAAGTCCCTGTAATAGACGGAGGTTAATAAGAAGACAAGGCCACCTCCAGTTCAGACTGTAAGCGACCTGCCCCACCCTTCCGAGGGGCATCACTGGTTCAACCAGAGACCGACAGCCAAAATGGAACCTTGCTTTAAAAAAAAAATCAAAAAATGGTATACGAATACGTACTTTTTAAACTAAGATACCTGCAGTCACTTTGGTAAGCTTTTTACCGAAAATAAAACCGTTGGGCGACACTTCCCCTTTACTGTGTCAAGTGCCCTGTCACTCCACCGAGGGAAGTCTGCTCACCAGGAAAGCCTCAACAAGTCGCTAGAATTCCGGATTTGCATAAAATGTAGAGACGCTGCCCAGGAATAACTAGCTGCACTCAACTTTGAAAGGGCCTGTATGCAGACGATCATATTCCTAAAATAAACACGAGCAGACAGTTGACTGCACGCATTGAACTAGGAAATCCTGGCCGTCTCATGGGGGGGGGGGGGTTACATTTATCGCATTTGATCAACTAGTAAAACGGGTTACACAGGAGTGGGCGTGCTCCAACTGGTGAAATGGCTCAGGGGGTTCGTCTAACTGCTGCATATCCATCAAGGGGCTAGCAGTAGAGATAATTACGAGGCCTTCACTTTACGGGTTCCAAACATAGTAAAACAGCACTTACCACTAACTAAGATGAATGTGTGTACTGCGGAGATGTGCCTCCACCACTAACCCGGGCACACCCAGGCCGCACCACGTGTCTCGAAACCGACCTCCTGCAACCCTTAAAGGGCTGGCAAGGCTCGGCGTCCGTTCTCCCCTACGTCAGGGCAAAGTGGAAGCCACCAGTGGAAAGGTCGAGGCCAGTACCCTCACCCCCCACTCGCCCGGCCCACCTCCCAATGTCTGCGGCGGTACAGCGGCCTACGAGGAGAGTGGACCTCCCAATGTCTGCGGCGGTACAGCGGCCTACGAGGAGAGTGGACCTCCCAATGTCTGCGGCGGTACAGCGGCCTACGAGGAGAGTGGTCCAAGATCTGGGTCATCTCTGGGCCCCAGCGGACCCCACAGACAACCCCTAGCTCTGTAACGAAATAGAGAATACAAGAGTCACCACGGTGAATACTGCGTGCGTTCTCTTACCGGGTTAAGGATCGGGTGTAGGCTCCCGCGCACCCCGCTCTCTGGGGGTGAGGCCCGCTCTGTTGTTATGCTTCCGGAATGTGCTGAGTTGTGAGCGGCGGGTTAATTTCCTGGAATTACTCACTCCCTCAGAGAGATTCCTTCCATTCGAGGACACAGGGGGCGGGGGAGGGTGCGGGAGGGGGCGGGAGAGGACACAAACGGCGGGAGGGGGCGGGAGATCCATTCGAGGACACAGGGGGCGGGGGAGGGTGCGGGAGGGGGCGGGAGAGGACACAAACGGCGGGAGGGGGCGGGAGATCCATTCGAGGACACAGGGGGCGGGGGAGGGTGCGGGAGGGGGCGGGAGAGGACACAAACGGCGGGAGGGGGGCGGGACCTGGAATTACTCACTCCCTCAGAGAGATTCCTTCCATTCGAGGACACAGGGGGCGGGGGAGGGTGCGGGAGGGGGCGGGAGAGGACACAAACGGCGGGAGGGGGCGGGAGATCCATTCGAGGACACAGGGGGCGGGGGAGGGGGCGGGAGGGGGCGGGAGAGGACACAAACGGCGGGAGGGGGGCGGGAGAGGACACGGACGGCGGGAGGGGGCGGGAGAGGACACGGACGGCATTCACTTTCAGTGAAAGGGGAGGGAACGGAAAAAACGTAACTCCGCCCTGGGAAAAAATCTCCGGAACGCCCCCGAATCTGGTCCAGCCTTGATGGACAGATCCGGCACTCAATGGCTAGCCTCCATTTATGGAGCTAACCAATGAGAGCCGTGGGACGTTCCAGGAGTCCTTATTGACGACATAGGATTTCACCTGCGCTGAAGAGCTGCGCAGAGCGCAGCCTTCGGCAGGCGAAACCCAAAAATGGAATGTAAACAATATGCTTGCCAATTAGGATAGCTCCCCAGATAGAGGATTTTGCCCCTTGGGGTGCAGTTTTTGCTGCCATTTATACTAGAACTCATGGTATCCCTTCAATAGCAGTAATACCAGAAGTATTGAGACAGATACAGAATGAGTATGGAGCAGAACCTGCTCTGAACTTGGGGATGAAATTGTTGGTAAATTTTACTCAGGTATCAACAATTATGTTAGCTAACATAAAAGGGATGACAGCAGCGCTGGCAATATGCCAACTCCTCAGGGATTTCACTCGTATACAATTACCTAAAATTCCGGGGATAATTCCGACCTGTGGCTGAACGGGAGGGGGACCAGCAGATTCCTGGGGCACTTTCCCATCCTCTGGAGCACACACCCCACCGAGCGCCGTGAGGGATCGGCAACCAAGACCAAGACCCAGACTACAATTCCCAGGTGCCCCGGTGGCAGAGGCGCACCTGGGACGTGACTGCCTGCGCCAGGAGGCGCCTACAAACAGCGGAGCACCGACAGCTCCGTGGGGGATAATTCCGACCTGTGGCTGAACGGGAGGGGGACCAGCAGACTCCCGGGGCACTTTCCCATCCTCTGGAGCACACACCCCACCGAGCGCCGTGAGGGATCGGCAACCAAGACCAAGACCCAGACTACAATTCCCAGGTGCCCCGGTGGCAGAGGCGCACCTGGGACGTGACTGCCTGCGCCAGGAGGCGCCTACAAACAGCGGAGCACCGACAGCTCCGTGGGGGATAATTCCGACCTGTGGCTGAACGGGAGGGGGACCAGCAGACTCCCGGGGCACTTTCCCATCCTCTGGAGCACAGACCCCACCGAGCGCCGTGAGGGATCGGCAACCAAGACCAAGACCCAGACTACAATTCCCAGGTGCCCCGGTGGCAGAGGCGCACCTGGGACGTGACTGCCTGCGCCAGGAGGCGCCTACAAACAGCGGAACACCTCCTGTCCCCGCGGGACGCGCGCGGGACCGCCGGGCTAAGCCCGGGCAAAGGGCGGGCCCTCTGTGGCCCTCAGAGGACCTGAGGAGGATGGGGCGGGCCACCCCACTTGGTCCTATCATAAGAGGTACAGAGACATTACATATTTATGTTCAATTGTCCAGTGTCGTAATCGGGCCCTACGTAGTCCTCCCATGATGTCTATTTGGGAAGAGCTTAATACCGTGTGCGGCACAAACTATGTCTCTGATATATTAACCCCCCCCAGAGTGGGGAAAGACACTGATCTCATAAACTGTACCACCCAGGCTGTACCTGTATCCCCTGATTTAATCCTGTTTAACAACGAGGAAACTCCATTAAATGTCGATCTAATGTGTTGTAGCTCCTCATCATTCCCTGCCAATCCAATTGTATTAACGCCATATAAAGCAGGGACTACATTAAATAATCCTGTTCCCCCCCTTCAATCGACCCTATTGGCCCAATTTGAGCGATTGTTGAATGCTGCTCTGTTACCCCTGGTCACTAAAATTAAGGAGTTGGGAGACAGGTTGACCAGTGTTGAACAAATAGTAAAAAGGATTTACCCACCAACTGTAAATTCTGCTGTTTCCCCACGTTCCACGCCCTCTACAAACCCTGACAAGCCTATTTCCATTGAACACAGGAAAGCACGAACAATTGACTCTTCCCTGAGCATACCCTTCTCAAGGGGCCGTAATAACACTCCTAAGCCTACTAGTGCCCCTTTTAAAGCCTCTAGATATCCTCAGGTAAGAAGGCATCGAATTATTTTACCCCCTGAAGCTGCCCCCTACGTGTCCGTTCTTTCCGGGGTGCCTGAACTTGGTCAGGGCAATCACGAAACAAGCGAGGATCTGCTAAATAAGACCATCTTTTGGCTTAACAACAACAGACCGCTGCCGCCCGCCTTAGATGGCGGAATTTTGAGCGTCAGGAGGGTGGGGTGGTTAGGCAGATTGCCTAAAGACATTTCGGGAGACCTGATATTAATCAGATTTAAACACAGGAACATTGTCCCCTATTTAAGACTTTCTCAACCAAAACCTGGAGATGGCCCTATTTCTACTTGGGACTTGTTTGATTTTTACCCGGGCCCCAGAGTATTGAACAATAACACTTGGTGAAAGGGGACTCTGGTTACCACGTGTTATTACTCTTATACACAGGCATGTAAAATGGAAAAAGCCCAATATGTTCTTAATAATTGTATTTATGTATCTTGTCGTACATGCTATGTCATTTTTCTCTATGTATCAAGGCCTAATCGATTGCTTCTTTTTTTAATTAATTTTTAATCATGCTAAGATTGGTTCACCTGATCTTGCCTTTTAAATGGTTATGATTTCTCCGATACACTTTTTCATTTCTATTTACTTATTTTAATGAATTGATCAAATTGTTTGTTTTAAATTATTTCTGTAATTGTATGCTTGTATGATATTTTATGAAATATCGAATAAAGCTTATTTGAACTTTGAACTTTGAATTACCTAAAATTATCGAAGACACATATGCCGAATCAGCTAGAGATAATTTGGGAGCTAGAGCAACTCAACCTCAACTCATGGGTGGTACTGAAAAGGATAACACCAAGCAGGCACCTGATTCTTTTAAGAAGAAATGGGACAATGAAAAACAAAAGAATAGAGATAGTAGATCACAATCAAAGGGTGGGTCCCCTCAACAGGAGCCCTCCAAAAAGAGGTACAACCTTAAGAATCATGGTGACTTTAAGAATCTTGAAAAGTGTCAGGATACTGATAAACATTCCTCTCGTTCCTTTCAGGGTTCATCAAAACACTCCAAGAGGGAAGGAGGGTCAGAACACAGACAAGAAGAACAAACAAAGTCCAGAGATACACATAGTACTTTGGACTATATCACCAAGAAAGAAGATAAACAAAAATCAAAACCTCAATTTAAAAAGAAGAAGGTAGCTCGCCTTTAAGTTAGAAATGCCAAGGATACTGAGGACGCAACTTCTGAACAGGGAATGGGCTCTGACGATGCTAGACAGAGCAGCAGAAGTAACAATAGCTCACTAGAGCCTGATGGATTTTCTGGTGACAGCGGCATTAAATGAACATATCACGGTGGAGACAACTGATCTTAGGGTAAGTGTCCCACACCCGTTATATGAAATAACACTCCAAATGGAGGGGGACAAACCGAAAAAAATTAAAGGTCTCCTTTGGGGAAACCTGACTTATGGCTATGACATTCTTTTGGCTGAAAAAGATTGGCCACTTGATATTGTTATGGAGTTCCCGAATTGAGAAACGGTAATTTTACCGTCTTGTTCCAACCTCCTTCCGGTATCACTTACAAATTCATATGCGCAGGAGTGGGAAGTAGCACTTGCTCCAGCATTAAATCGCAACCATTTAAGGTGGGATGCTAAGTCTCCACGCCATTTAATCCCAGTAAAAGCTACTCCAACTCCACAGAGACAGTATCCAATAAAACAAGAAGCAGAAAAACAAGTCAGGGAGATCTTAGATCAACTTGAATACCAAAGTGTAATAGAGAATTGCACCTCTTCAAAGAATAATCCTTTTCTTCCCGTAATGAAGCCTGACAATTCATATCGTCTGGTTTTAGACTACAGACATCTGAACACATGCGCAAAGACATTTGCAGTACAGAATAAACACAGTGCTGCATTAATGAATAACATTGTGCGGGGAAAATACAAAACAACACTAGATATCTCAAATAGATTTTTTTTTCTCAAAAATATAGCACCTGAAAGCAAACATTTGACAGCATTTTCTGCCCTAGGCTCTCAGTGTCCATTTTGTAGACTGCCCCAAGTGTATAAGAATAGCCCTGGGGTTTTCTCAGCTAGGGTTGCAGAGTTACTTCAAAATGTTGATGAGGAGGCATTGTCCTATGTGGATGATATTTATCTGATGGCTGATGATTTATTGGATCATTTGACCAGGGTGAGCAACCTAATTTTGGAGTTTAACTTTGAGGGCTACAAATTAAACTTTAAAAAGTAAAAAATAGCCCACCTGAATGGTAAGTAATCAAGTGAAGGGAAAAGCCTAGGATCTAACCTTTTAGAAAAGTGTACGCTGCTTCAACCTCCAAAGACTCTAACCAATTTAAAATCCATTTTAGGATTCCTACATTTTGGCAGAACATACATTTAGGATTACATAGAAAAAGTAAAACCTTTCTACAATTTAATAAGACCTGATTTTTCAATAAGATATTGGACACAGGAACACACGGATATCCTATATTCCGTACAAGCTGACATGATAGCTTCAAAACACCTACACACATGTAAATACCACAAATCTGGTGATCCGTGTAATCGCAGTTCAATCAGGATATACTTACCTACACTTCAATGAAGGCAAAACGGTGCCCTTAGCATAGAAATCAAATTTTTACACAAATGCTGAAATGTGCTTTGCATCTAAAGAAAAAATTCTGATGGCAGTACAAACTGATGTAGTGAGAGAA
Source organism: Lissotriton helveticus (assembly GCF_964261635.1). Lineage (NCBI taxonomy): Eukaryota > Metazoa > Chordata > Amphibia > Caudata > Salamandridae > Lissotriton > Lissotriton helveticus. The sequence continues at coordinate 1,511,966,023 of NC_136067.1, read as the reverse complement.
AGAACACTAGCTCAGGGGAAACGAATTATTGTCATTACTCCAGTACTGGCCTTAGAGGCTGTTACAGAAGCTAGCATTCCAAATGCAAAAGCATTAAATCCACGATGGGCTAATTCTCTGACTGCAACAGATGTAGACTACAAATGTATTTCTAGATTAAAAACACAAGTACTTTTGCAGTACAAACAAGAATACCCTCTCCCGAATAAATTAATGCCTCTTAATCAGCATGAATGCTTTATTTACACTGACGGTTCTGCTCAGCCAGGTAGTAAACAGCAATTCAGTGCAGCTTGTGCGTTTGTAAAAGGACGTCTGCAGGAAAGCAAGTTTCATCCACTCAGAACGAGAACACAGTCTCTCGGAGACTGCACGGCACAGCTGGCAGAATTAAAATCCTTATAACTGGCACTAGTGAATACGGATCGGGAATTCCCCGTACTTATAGTGTGTGATTCATTTTACTGTGTCCAATCTTACAATGAATATCTTCACTATTGGGGTCAGAATGGGTTTAAAGACTCAAAATGTTGCACAATAAAGCACAAATTGCTGTGGGAACAAGTGGCAGAGCTAAAAAAATCGATGGCTTACATGATTCATATGCTGTGTCATCAACGTGATGGCGTTCACGTTGAAGGGAATTCATTGGCTGATGAAGCCACAAAGGGGGCAATACGAACTGCTGCCATAGCTGCAGTCACTCGTTCTAGTAGGAGAATAAATGGAGACATAATGGTAGCTGTCATTGCTTCACGCAAACACAACGAAGCCTTGCCGAAAAGCTTTCCACTCAAGTACTCCTACAAGTTAGATGCAGAAGACGTTCTGTATGCTCAAATTCCAGGAGTGGGGGATAGAGTAATACCAAACATGGATCGCAGATTGGGTTTAATACTAGCTGCACACAAGGGTCTGGGCTCAGCACATGCAGGTATTTATGTGCCAGTTTCACTTCTGAAACAACATTATTGGTGGCCAGATTTTGCCAAACAGACCGAGGGCTTTGTCCTTAAGTGCGACATCTGTCAGCAGATGAAGGGTTCCACTGTAGAGCGCCCAGTGCAAACACTGCTACTAATATCAGACAGACCTTTAGCTTGTGTCTATTTGGACCACTTCAACCCCTTACAATCTGATGTGGCTTACAAGTGGGAAACAACCTTTACTACGCAGTCAAAACACCGCAGTGCCATCACAATGCAGATTTTACAACGCAAGTCGTTACCACGACTTGCACTGGAGGGCGCTCTAGACTAAGGAATAGAGTGATTTACTGTTCCAACACCTTCCCTACTGTATGTAGGCTGGAGTTGGAATAGTAAATCATACTATTCCTAAGTCCAGCACCCTACAGCGCAAGTCGTGGTAACGACTTGCGTTGTAAAAGCTGCGTTGTGATGTGCCTCGTTGTGATGTACCTCATGGTAATGTCATACATCCCTTACAAGTACATCTTGGTGGCAGTGTATTCAGGCTCTAGATTACTGTGTTTTTTTCGAACTAATATAAAAGATTTGCGAGTCTTCATAGGGACATACGCAGTTGGCACATTACATTCTGACAGTGGCCTCGTGTTTAGCTCTAGGGATTACAAAGAAGCTATGGGAAGTTTGGGTGTTATATTGCGGTACTCCTCTCCGTACCATCCAGACGGAAATTTGGCGGTGGAGAGGAAAACCGGGACTTAAAGCAATCTTTAACAGCAAGAGTATTAGGTTAGGGTGCTAGTTGGGTCAATCACCTATATGGGGTCCAGAGGGCACCTAATAACATGACAAGAAGTTTCCTAGTAGGTGTCACCCCTTACGAGGTCCTATTTGGGACAAGAATGTGGGTACCTGAACTTGATTGTGACAGCACCGTGTCAGTTGGAAAAAACATTTGACATCAATAAACATTTGGCTGTTTTACAGGCAATCAATGAGTTCTGGGCACTACAAAGCAGCATCCAAGTAAAACTTACCATCAATGGAGAAGTGAAAACAGTCACAGCAAGACCTGCCAGGATCCCAAAAGTTGGGTATCTGGTCAGAGAAAAGATTGTGGATAAGAAAGAATTTGGGCCATCTTACTGTACCTGTCCTTGCTGTCGAAGGAACAAGAACAGTACTTGCTGTAAAAAAAGAAATGAGATTCATCTCCATTGATCTGATCAAACAGCACTATATGGCCGATCCTGAATAGCAGGCTGCGTGGACGCCTGGGCAGCTGTGACTCTCTTCTCGCTACCATACTGGAGGTTCAGACCTAAAGATTGAAAACATTTGAAAATTCTACTCTACAAAGTAACGAAGTTGCCATCAATGGAATGGAACTCATGCCTATTGAAATTGAACAACAACAAAACTCAAATTAAACACAAATATCGATTCAACCTAACACCAAAATCTATATCAATATGCCTCCACAAGAGGCATCTGCAAGTTCAACAAAACCTGCTGAGCTACCAAAGATAGATCCAACTGCATCTGGCTACTTCATTGATTTCTACACCTTTTTTCTTGATCCAAGTGAACCTGAGTCACCGCCAGCTCCAGTTTCCCGTAAAAAACAACTTCTAGATTTCTATATTTTTCTGAAAAAGACATACCTACTCTCATCATGGTTGCAGCTTTAGATCGCAACTGGAATACTGTTCCTACTATTCTGTATAGGTTTGGGGGCTGACTTTTCCTTACTCGTGAATGGACATTATCTCCCAAATGCTCTTCAGTTTCACATGTGAGCTTGGTATTGAAACCTCATACGTCATCTCATCGTGAATAAAGAGACCTGTCCTATGTGAACATTACAGCAGTACCAGTTCCTGATGGAATAGTTTGGGATAGAGTTTCATATGATGTATTTGGTCCCACTGAACTTTTAAAAATACACATGTATTCAAAATATCTAAAAATTATATCATCACGTCCAGCACATACTCTGACAATTGGGATTTTGAAACTGTAAATATGTTGTCTGATTTAGAACTGTCTGCAGCCTTTACGAAACATGAAATGTTTGAGGACTCGTCTGATTTTGATACCATGTACTGTAACCAACATTATGGTCATCACTTTCTGCATTGAACAAGTGCACCCTGTAATGTTTTTACATACCACCAATGGGAACATTATCCAACACCACCGAAAGGCCCTTCACAAATGTTTGCACAAAAGTTTGCTTATTTTTCTGGATTTAATACATCAGTTCCACGCTCATATTATTATTATAGACATAAAATCAATCTGGGTTACTAAGGAATGGTGGCAGGTTCAGGGAACTGGGGCACTATCAGAGAATGCCTCATACCACAACAGATGATTTTCTTGAATGACATTGTGCAACAAGCTTCCTGTCTTGGATTAGCCAGGATTAAGCACTAAAACACACTGCGTATTCCCTCACCTTCACACTTAGAGGGATTGCAGAACAACAATACAGAAAATGGTGAAGGTACACTAGACTACGTTGTGCATAACGTTTCATACAATTCAACAGACCCCAATTGGAAGGGAGGGTTTGATTGGCCTATCAACACAAACAGGTGTCAGTCAAGATTCAAGGGTACCACCGAAGGGTTTAGTATCCATAGTTCTGACTCACGCTATATATAACTAAAACATCCAGGGGTGGTGACTGATACAGTGTTGGGAAGATATGCCTAGATTGGCTAAGAACCTCAACACTGTCTCAGGTGAAACAACACTTGTCCCTAATCTCAGATGATATGGATTTAAGGGATTTTTATTAGGTCCCTGAAAGCCATGTCATAAACGCTTCGTATATGCTGTTTATAATGACATTTAGAAAATCTCTTAACAGGAAGCTGCAGAGAGGTTGCGTGAAATTGACAGAATTAACTTAGAAAGGGCTTTGGCTGTGGTTAACAATGGCATGACCACACTAACATCCAGGATTTATTCACTGGGCAACATTGTATCTTCTGAAATAAATATAATGGAACAGGATATGTACATCTTACAACACGGACAATCACAGTTACGTTCTATTGTATCATTAGGCTGGACGTTACAATCACTGCATTCTGGTTATGTACCCTAGCAATATATCAACAGTACATCTCTGTTATCTGCATATAATTTGACTACAAAACAGATAACAATGGCACAAAGGGATGAGAAATATACAATGCTGACAGTCTGAGGCTGCAATATGCTGATGGTGCCCTTCGGCACCACCAAGCATATTACTAGTTTCCTCACTGCCACAGTTTTCATTACGGTGAGCTTGCCATGACAAATGTGGCAGTGAGGAAAATAAGGGGGCCTTATACGGCCCCCTGGGGCTTCTATACAAGGAGGTGCATGCAGGAGGGTGCACATGGTGTCTCCATTCTTAATGCACCCCCTTTTCCTGCACAGTATGAAATGCACAACATTGTGCTTTTTGGTCCATGCTGGAACTGGCTGCGACGCTCCCACAGCGGTGTCTTTCTAAAGCTCTCCTATGAACCTTTGAAAGGCACTGCCGCAGGACCGTCAATGCAGGACCGACCACCAGGTTTACAACTAGTAATCCGATTGGCAGGCTGACTATGGGGTCAGCGGTCTTGGAGCAGGGCACAGGTGTGGTGGCTAACTACAAGACTGCCAAATTCGTAATCCGCCCCTAAATATTCATGTCTCCTTTTAAATACCATGCACCCTGCCCTATGGGCTTTTTTTGCCTCCCTTAGGTATGACAAAAGTATTGAAAAAGAAGTTTTAGGCATGGCAAAAGGTTTATATCAGGGGCGTAACACAGGCCCCTGCAGCCCCAGCAGTGCAGGCGGGCCCCCGAGCTGCAGAAGGCCCCTTCAGCACAATGTTTAGGCCCAAGAACTCCGGATTAAATACAGAGTGGGGGCCCCTCTGTGTACATGGCCCCCCTCCAGTTTCGTTACGCCACTGGTTTATATTGCCAGTTTGAATGTGAGTTTTAAATTGTCCACCCAGGCTGCAGTGGCCAGCCTGGAGGCATGTTCTAAGTGCTACTTTAGTGTGGCACAAAGAGTGCAGCAGCCCATGAGCAGCATTTAATTTGCAGATCCAGGGTACAGGTGTTAGCATTTAATAGAGACTTACAGTGCACAAGCACTTTACCACTGGTTAGCAGGCTAATGTGCAAGGAACCCTGTGGCCAACATAAACGGGCTCAGCAACAGAAGGCAATAATCTCCGGAATGCTGTGCAGAAGATGAACAAATATATCAAGAAAGATGTTTTTGGAAGTTAATAACAACACAGTCCTCTTTGACAGATTTGGGTGAATTACCAACCCAAGAAGCACATCTAAACATGTTAATCCCATTGAAGCCTCTTTCTCACAAATGTACTGTTTAGCCAGTGGATTACTTTGCTTTCTAAATTGTCTAACAGTCTCCTGTTAGGAGCCCTTTAATGGGGTAACATCTGATAACGCCATCAAAAAAGGGGTAGCATCAGAGGCAACAGAATGGCAGGAAGATGGTCAAACCTTGGTGTCCTTGCTAGCATAGGACATAGCAAGTGATTTGTTAATTGAATCTACCTCAATCTGTTGATCACTATGTCTCAAAGATAGTCTATTGCTACCAACATTTAAGGTGGCTGCAGGAACCAACAGCAGCTATATAAGTAACTTGAATTTCACAGTTGAGGATAAGAAAGCTTTTAGTGAAAAGATCTTCAATTAGAATTACTCTGTCAATAAGTATATTATATAATGGGCAATCCTTCTTTGCAACTGTATTAAACATCTGTACTAAATCAATAATTGAGCTGGGTTCTAAGACACAACAAACATACATTGTAAGTGGCACCTGGTGCTTAACAGTCCCAGTTACTGATCCTCACCAGTATCGTAATTCTAATACATAAACTAACTTTGCTGAGTCTATATTGACCTTTATTCAATTAAGAGAGCTATGTGGGGTTCAAATCCCTGTTGCATACAGTAAACCTGAACATTGTTTAAAATACCATTCTGTAATTTGTTTCCATTTTTCCTTTTTAAACGCAAATGCATTAAATACAACTTTACTACGAAATCCAGCAATTATCCAAAAAAAGATGTGGGAAGCTGATGTTGGGCTGTAGACAGCAGTCATTAAATAGTCAGGGAAACTTTACATAGGAAAAATGCGCGCGCAAAGCCAGGTGCAAACAATTAACTCAAGGGCGAAGTATAAATAGAAGGCCCAGTTACCCTACTTTGCAAAGCACCTTGACTGGACTGGAGAACGAACGTGACGGAAATGAACCTGCGGTGAGTAACGATAGCCCCATGATATAAGATAGTTTAAGCATAGAATAATCTGCATTCTTTGACGGAGGTGCGGTGGGCAAGTTGTTAGCAATATTCCTTTTCTTTAACGAGATGCTACAAAGATTGATGGGGGCACAGTATAGATGCTACACAAAATTAAAGAGCCAGTCAGAAATCTATTGAGTAAAGAATGGGGTTTTCTTTTCGACAAAGTGCATCTAGCATATCTAAAATGTTTCTTTGGCACGACAAAAGACTTTTAAAAATCATTCTTCGTAGTAGTATGACGGAACCTATTTACTTTTCATTTTTACTTTTTACTTTTCTTTTTTAAGTTTTATAATTTAGGAAGATAAGACGTTTTTGGTTTGCAATGGGCAAAACCAGGGATGCATTATATACAAAATATGGTGGAGATGGCTGTCTCCAAGTAAACCCTGAGGAATTTGCAGACATTCTGTATTTTCAGTCATTTAAACATGTTCAGCAATTCAAAGACTTATGAGTCGCCGAACATTACCTTCCTCCTCCGTCTTCCTCATCTTCCTCGTCACAGTCACCTAGGAGCACCCCGTGTTCCAGGCACAGCATTCACCCATAAACTAAAAAGATGCCCACCCAATATGGCGGCCTGATAGGAAGTACCTGTCACCTGACCTTTAAGGGTGGGGCAAACACAGGAAACATCCTGTTTTTTTTCACTTTGTTCCAGCTGGAACACCCATTCTACATTTCAGGTCCGGTCTTGGTAAGTATATTGTTTGCAGGGTCTGCTCTAGCGTCCCCTTGTTATGTTCATCCACCGCTCCCCTGAGTGCGGCGGTGTACTCCTGGTGCCGCTCCCACGCTGAGTGAAGGGGAGCGGCTGCCTCTCCAGTTTCTACTCTGCGTTCTCCTTTTGGATACTTGTTTGTATCCACTGCTCCCACGCTGAGTGACTGGGGGGCGGCGGTGAAGGGTTGTGGCATATCCTCGCCCTGCGCTCGTCGGTCAGGTGCGGTTGGGGTAGCCTGCCTTCTTGGCCCATGCAGGGTGCCTGGCTTACCTCTTGGTCTCACGCAGATTCCGGTCCACGCGGGATGGTTCCTGGGGCTTTTTGTGGTCTCTCAAGGCTGTCTTCGGCATGCCCCGTCAGGAGGGGCGGGCCAGTTGATTAGCAGCTTTGTATTTTGCCCCCTTTTTGAGCGTTTCTCCTCCTCACGGTAGTTGTGTTTTCAAGCATGGAGGGTAAACGCTCAGAGAAGCGTCCTCGCCAGTCCTCTGCATCTGATTCTGATCCTGCTTCCTCCCTGCGGCCTGTGGGCATGGATCTTGATGTCCTGCAGGCTACGATTAATAAGGCTGTGGACGCTGCCTTTGTGGCTCGAGATGGGCCGGTGCCTCAGGTCCCTAGGGGTTCTTCAGAGCCTGATCCTGACTCTGATGATTCAGTTGAGGAGCAGCGTGGGCGCTTTGTTAAATGTGCTCAATTGATGGCGGTCCTGACGCACTTGGAGGACAATTGGCCCCCGCTCCCGCCTCCCAGCTGCTCCTCCCTCCATATCCCCCTCTAATGGAGGCCAAGCACATCTGCGCCCGTCTGCGCCTGGACCGCGCCCAGCGCCAGAACCCCTGGACCTCGCGAACGCCACAACACCAGACTCCGCTATGACACCAGCACCCTCTGCGCACTCAACTCCACCCGAAACCACACCTGCTTCCATGCTGCCCCGAAACGGACTCACGGACCTTTCTCCTGCCACACCTGCAGCTTCACCTGCGACAGAGCCACAAAACCTCCAAGGACTGGACCCAACCACCTCCGCTGCATACTCCTCAACACCCGCTTGGCACCCAAACATGCCGTCGAGCTCTGGGATCTGCTCGACACCTCTGCCCCAGACATGGCCTTCCTGACCGAGACCTGGTGGAACGACTCCTCTGCGCCTGACATCACATAGCCATCCCGGATGGCTACAAGATTACCCGCAGGGATCGCGCCAACGGAATCGGAGGAGGAATAGCCATCGTCCACAAGTCCACCCTCAAGGTCGCCACCCATGCAGACGACACCCTCAACACCACCCTCAGAGGAATACTCATCTACAGACCCCCCTGATCCCAAGCTCAATTCAGCGATTCCATCGCCGACCTCGCCAGCACCCACGCATTCGCCTCCACGGACTACATCCTCCTCGGGGACCTGAATTTCCACCTCGAGAACAACAACGACGCCAACTCCGCCACCCTGATCGCCAACCTCGCCAACCTCTGCCTCAAACAACTCATCACCGCACCCACCCACGCCTCTGGCCACACGCTGGACCCCGTCTTCTCCACAGGCACCCACGTCACCTTCGACCACACCACCGAACTCCACTGGACCGACCACCGCTGCATCCATTTCACCTTCAATAAACCAACCACGCACCACCGCACCCTACAGCTACCTCGCCACTGCTGGAGCAAAGTCACCGAAGACTAGCTGATCACCACCCTCACCCAAAACCCACACACCGACCCCACCAACCCAGACACCGCAGCCCCAACCTCAGACAGTGGATTGACGGCTGCGCCAACACCCTCGCCCCACTCAAGAAACCCTCCAACAATCACGCCAGCAAGAGAGCCACCTGGTTCACCAACGAGCTGCTGACCTCAAAACGCGCATGCTGGAAACTGGAGAAGAAATTGCTCTACGAACGCCCTCCGGACAACCACACAGCCCACAACGCGCCATCCGCAGACATTACCACCTCATCAGATTAGCCAAGAGATCCTCCTTTAAAGGCCGCCTGAATAACAACGCACACAACAGCAAAGAGCTTTTCAGCATCGTAAATAAACTCTCCAACCCCAGCGCCAACGCCAACGGCATACTACCCTCACAAGAACTGTGCAACTCACTGGCTATCTTCTTCCACCGCAAGATCGCTGACATCCATGACAGCTTCAACACCATGACCGCCCCGACTACGCCAGACCCCACCTCCCCTGTGAACAACACTAGCGCCAACTGCCTGACCTCCTGGTCCAACGTCAATGACGACGAGACACGCAAGGTCCTGAACTCCACCAACTCAGGATCTCCGTCAGACCCGTGCCCACACCACGTATCTAACAAAGCAGACGCTGCCATCGCACCCCAACTACGCAAGGTCATCAACATTTCCTTCGAAACAGAGACATTCCTGGAAAGCTGGAAACACGCCAAAATGAACCTCCTCCTCAAGAAGCCCAAGGCAGACCCCAGGGATCTCAAGAACTCCCGGCCCATCTCCCTGCTCCCGTTCCCGGCTGCAAAGGTCATCGAGAAAATCGTCAACATGCGACTGGCCCGCCACCTGGAAGACAACAACATCTTGGACCCGTCCCAGTCCGGGTTCAGACGAAACCACAGCACCGAGACAGCCCTCATCGCCGCCACAGATGACATCAGGCGCCAACTAGACAATGGCGAAATATCAGCCCTCATCCTCCTGGACCTGTCAGCCACCTTCGACGCGGTCTGCCATCGCACTCTAAAGAGACGCCTCCTAGAAGAATCCAAGAGAAGGCCCTTGACTGGACCACGTCCTTCCTCTCCGGCAGAACCCAGAGCGTCCGCATCACGCCCCTCCGATTCAAGGCCACCGACATCATCTGCGGTGTCCCCCAGGACTCATCCCTCAGCCTGACGCTGTTCAACAACTACATCGCCCCCTTGCACAAGTGGCCCGCCAACACGACCTCAATATCATCTGCTACGCTGACGACACCCAGCTCATCCTCTCCCTCACCAAGGACCCGCACACCGCGCAAAACCAACCTCCATGAGGGAATGAAGGCCGTCGCTGAGTGGATGAGGAACAGCCTTCTGAAGCTGAACTTGGACAAGACGGAGGTACTCATCCTCTGACCCACCCCCTCAGCCTGGGACGACTCCTGGTGGCCGACCACCCTGGGATCAGCACCGACACCCACCGACCATGCACGCAACCTAGGATTCATCCTCGACTCCTCCCTCTCCATGTCTAAACAGGTCAACGCTGTCTCCTCCTCCTGCTACAACACCCTCCGCATGCTCCGCAGGATCGACAAGTGGATCCCGACTGAAACAAGAAGAAAGGTGACACAGACCCTCGTCAGCAGCAGACTGGACTACGGCAACGCACTCTATGCAGGAATCCCAGCCAAACACCTACGACGATTACAAGGCATCCAAAACGCCTCCGCCCGACTGATCGTCAACGTCCCCCGCCGCAGCCACATCACCCCCCCACCTGAGAGACCTACACTGGCTCTCCGTCGGCAAGAGGATCACCTTCAAGCTGCTCACCCACGCACACAAAGCACTCCACAATGCCAGACCAGCCTACCTAAACAGCAGACTCAGCTTCTACATCCCCACCCACCAGCTCCGCTCCGCCAGCCTCGCCCTCGCCGCTGTTCCCCGCATCCAATGAACAACCTCAGGCAGCAGATCCTTCTTCTACCTCGCCGCCAAGAGCTGGGACACCCTCCCTACCCACTACGGGAGACCCAAGACCTACTCGCCTTCAGAAGACACCTCAAGACCTGGCACTTCGAGCAGTAGAGGCACCCCCTCCCCTCAGCGCCTTGAGACCCTCACGGGTAAGTAGTGCGCTTTACAAGTACTCTGATTGATTGATTGATTGATTAATTGGGAGGTGGATTACATGGCTAAGATTACCCTGCCCTATCAACAAGGTTATCGCCATTTTCAATGGAATATCACTGGAAAACCAGCAATATTCCATTGAAAACGGCAATAATCCCCGCTATTGCTGGGATTTTTATCTCCATGGCGTTAAGCGTTGTTAATACGATGCTAACATGGAGATTATCGCCAGCCATAGCAGGCGATAGATTTTCTCACGCTAACAGCGGTCAACGATAATTATCGCTGCCGCTTGTTAATATGCCCCATAATTTCATAATAAGATGATCATATGTTAAATTACAAAAGTTGTTTTCTTGTTTTAAAAGCATAACATAAAAATGAGGTTATACAGTAGCAAGTTAGTGCATCAGGTAATGATTGTAAATGGTAAAGAGCGGGATGAAATTGCCTAAAATTAAAACTGCGCATAAGTGGTAAAATATTTTTTCCTTTCTTCCCTATAAAACTGGCAAAAGAATAATAAGAGGAGTTCCCCTTGAACGGATCTTCCATCACAGGGGCATGGTGCAAGTGCATCACATTTGAAGGAAAAGACAACATGAAAAGAACAGGATTTAGCCGGAACTTCAGCAAAAGGTATCTCTGTTGTGGCTGCATAACAAAAGTTAGGTAATTGGTGTCAGTATTATTTATTGAGGGTGTTAAATTGTATTTTTATTGCCCTAGTCTTAGTACAATTAAAAACCGACCTTTCTCTCCTGCATTTTCCTATTAACCCCTTCGACGCTCATGACGAGCTCAGCTCGTCATGGAGTTGCCATTCATTTCAATGGAAATTACATGAGAAGGATGGAAAAGGCCTTAGCATCCAAGTGGTTAATAACTCTTTCAGTTAAACCTTAGACACAGTAGTACATGTAGCTGGTCTATAGAATAAAACTCCCATACCAATTGAATGCAGATTATTCTTTACATATCGGAGAAATTTTATTTTACTTAATCCATCTAGGTTTAAGCAATCCTGTACATTTTCCTGAGTTAACTTTAGTATATCTCTTTTCCAGATAGAGTGCCATAGAAGTATCGGGCAGAACTAGTCTTATCCGAATATACAGAACATTCAAATCTGAATGACAGATATAGATGGAGCAGGATTGAGGAACACCTACTAACCTCTTTAAAAAAGTATCCTCGACTCCATGTAAAATGCATGTATTGGCTGTTCCCCACACAGCTGGTCCATAGGTGGCAACAGAAATCGATTTAGCCTAGTAGATCTTTTTTACTGTTACAATAGTTTTAAAATTTATTTTTTTTATAAAACCGAACAGGGCTCCTATACTTCTTTCCATAAGATGGGTTCTGTTCAACACCATTTTTTGCCATGTATTTTTTGAGTCAAAAAGTATTCCCAGATAAGAAAAGGTATCCACCACCTCCCGTCTTCTCCCTTCTATGCTCAATCTAGGTTTTTTTTCTTTTCAGTCTAGGTCCTGCCACCAACACATAAGATTTTGATTCATTAACCACCAGGCCCAGGTTATGCATACATTTAAAATAAGAGATTAGTAAACTCTTAATGCATTACTGGTACTGGCCAATGGGACCGCATCATCCTCATACAAAAGTATCTGTTTGGGAATTTGACCAACTAAGGGGACATTCCGTGTGGACCCGATCAAGTTAGCTTCTATGGTGTTAGTATATAAAGGAGAATAAAAACGGTGCAAGGACACACTCCTGCATCACTCTGCGGGTGATCCCAAAGTGGCTTGAGCATTCACCCTGCCTCCTGCAGAGAACACAGGCTGAGGCCACAGAATACATCTTGCAGATAAAATTGATTATGGACTTGTCAATGCCTATGCGTTCCATTAATAACTAAAGTTTTGTGTGAGCCATGCAATCAAAGGCAGCTGACCAGTCCATAAAGGCCCTATAAAGATGACATTTCCTTGCCGCAGTGTACATGGCGATTAACAAATTTAAGTTTAAACATTGGTCGACTGTGCCCTTTTCCCTTTCTAAAACTGTGTCGGGCAGAAGATAGGATGTTTCTTTCCTGAGTCCAAATTTCGAACGCATTCAGGAGTAAATGACCCATTCATTTTGATGTACTATCCAGAGGGATATCGGTCTGTAATTCTTAGGATTAGACATATCCCCCTTTTTAAATATTGGCATAATTATAGTCTTCTTCTAAGAATTTGGAACTCCTGTTTGGGTTAGAACATTAAAAGCATTGGTGAGTAAAGGGGACCAAATATCCTGATTTGATAAAAAAGAAACTAATAGGGACCCCATCGGGGCCAGAAGCCTTCATTGTATTACACTGATTCAGGGCAAGTGTCATGTCAGCCAAGATAAATGATAATGAAGCATTAGTGATAGGCTAAATAAAGTGGCTGACTCAGGTGGTTCACTCTTTGAATTCCCAAACACTCCTTTGAAGTGAGATTCCCAAGTCTCCTCACTTATGTAGAGATTCTGTGTTATCTCTTGTTCATCCTTCAAAAACTGGGACTTAATTACCTTCCAGAAAGCACTGCTGTTTTTTGATACTGCTGCTTCTTGCAACCTATCCCATGCTTCTTCGTTTAGGGTCCTCAACTTTGTGGCTCTTGCTTCTTCGTAAGAGCAATGTAGCATTTTTACCAAAGCCTCATCAATTGGTTTTGCTCTAAGAGCAGAGTGAAGGTTCTTCAGGGCCTTAGTACAGGCATCATCAAACCAGCCTACCTTACTACAGGGCCTCTGTGAACTCAGGCGTGTAAGATTACTGTGTACTTCATCCAAGATCTTTTCAAAACCAATGTTGGGATGGATTTGAGTCTAAACAAATGGAAATCTCTTGGTGCATTTTGGTAACCACTGTTTGGGTGAATGGGGTAGTGTCAATCTCATCCCATTTCAATACCACCCCATTTTATCTTGCAATTACAAGTTTAAACATTCTTCTGTTACCGTTTCCACCATGTGTCCATTCCAAGTGAAACGAGATCGATGCATGATCACTGTAAGGCCAGAACTTAGTATTAACATGAGAAAACTTTGGTCTTATGGCCCTTGACACCAGGACATAGTCAATCGTAGAAGTATGTGTCCTGGAAGAGAACGTATTATCTAATGTGCCCTATTTATCTTCCAGTGAGTTTTTGATGTCCAAATTATTAATTAAAATTTGTCTATTTAGGGCGTTGCCATATTAATGGTGCCTAACGTGATAAATGGACTCATTAATAAGCGCGGGCTGAAAATTTGTTCCGCTTGCGGAATGTGCGATTTTTTGTCAATTTCGCGTTCCACGAATCGCACGATTTGGTTAAAAAATTCGCAATTCGCAATCTGGCAGATTTTTTTGCTTGGTCGCGCTTCAAAAATACAATATCGCGCGCGTGGCGCTGACTTACCGTGATTCTGAGTTCACCGAGATGTTTTTCCTCCCGATTTGCATGCGTGCGCTGCGCTATCTTGGATCTAGCTGCGTGATCGCGCGAGACTTTTCGACCGCGAGTACGTCATAGCGGCCCGCCATCTTGCACTGAGAGAGTTTGAGAACGCGACTACATCATAAGGGCCCGCGATCACGCATCGCGGGAGTAAACAATTGCGAACACGTAGATGCGACGTGCAGCTGACTTCCGGCGGGAGATTTGAACAGCTCGCTTTCCCAATTCTGCACAAGAAATCTACCACAGGCAGCATAAACCTTCTGAAAATGATGATCAGAATAACTTCTCAGATTGACATTTGGCTGCACTTTTTTGTGCAAGGAGTCCATTTTTTGGGGGGGGGGGGGGGAGGAAGGAAGTGCCCCAGAGTCTCCAACTTCCTGTTCCTGTCCAGCAGGTTCCTCTCAGTGCTTTGTCCATGTCCTGGTCACTTTTCATTTGGATCTGGAGCTGGAAGGATTACTCTTTGTGGCTGCTGGTGGATATTTGTATTTGAGGACTTTTTGTTTGGATCACTTTTGGATTACTTTTGAATTTGAGATTTTATAAGTAAGTTGGTGTTGTTTGTTTGGGGCATTGCAGTTGCTGCAACAACAACTTTTAAACTTTTTCACAACAATATATTGTGGATAGGCACAGTATCCAGTAGGCCCAGGGTTAGTCATGGGTGCATGATACAACTGTTTCTGTGAGTTTTGTTGAACTTAAATATCATTTATGTCATGGAATTGAATAGCTCACTGTTATATGTGGATTTTTATTTTTTATTTTGGGGTGCGTGTAAAGCCACACTAGCCAGTAGGCCCAGGGGTAGTCACTCAGTGGTGCATGGACCAAGTCTTTCTGTGGGGTCTCTTGAAATTAAACATCATTTAGGGCATGGATGGCATTGGATTGTGGTGATTTTTGTGATTTTTTCGGGTGTTGTTGTGGCCTGGGCATGTGGGTGGGGGCCATTTTGAGGCCTGGTACCGACAGGGTCTGGCCATGTGGGTGGGAGTCAAGGGGCCATTTTGAAGCCAGGCAATATTCTTTGTGCCATAGGCCTGCACCCAGTCTGCCTTGCTTTCACCCATTATATGCCCAAGGGTACTCAGTGGTGCATGGACCAAGTCTTTCTGTGGGGTCTCTTGAATTTAAACATCATTTAGGGCATGGATGGCTTTGGATTGTGGTGATATTTGTGTGTTTTTTGATTTTTTGCGGTGTTGTTGGGGCCTGCCCATGTGGGTGGGGGCCATTTTGAGGCCTGGTACAGGCAGGGCCTGGCCATGTGGATGGGGGTCAAGGGGCCATTTTGAAGCCAGGCAGTGTGCTTTGTGCCATAGGCCTGCACCCAGTCTGCCTTGCTTTCACCCATTATGCCCAGGGGTACTCAGTGGTGCATGGACCAAGTCTTTCTGTGGGGTCTCTTGAATTTAAACATCATTTAGAGCATGGATGGCATTGGATTGTGGTGATATGTGTGTGTTTTTCGATTTATTGGGGTGTTGTTGGGGCCTGGCCATGTGGGTGGGGGCCATTTTGAGGCCTGGTACAGGCAGGGCCTGGCCATGTGGGTGGGGGTCAAGGGGCCATTTTGAAGTCAGGCAGTGTGCTTTGTGCCATAGGCCTGCACCCAGTCTGCCTCCTTACATCCATTATGCCCAGGGGTGCTCAGTGGTGCATGAAATAAGAAACTCTCTCTGTGTGGTCTCTCTTCTATTAATGTAAACATCCATTTTTAATTAGAAATAATTGCAATTTTTATTTTTGATCTTTTTGTTTTTGGGAGTGTTGTAATAATAATAAATGCCCAGTTGCAAATATTAATTGAAGCATGACATATGCAACATTTATTTAACTGATGTTCCTATGTCTTCCTTTGCTTTTAGGTGCACAAAGAAGAGAACCACGAATCATCCTCATCGTTCATCATCAGTGCCAGGAAGAAGTCCTGCTGCGGCGTGTGCAGCACAACGTCACGTGACGTCATGTGTGGCCACAGACAACTCTGCAACTCGTGCAACTGCGACCTGCTGTTCTGACATCTGAAGAAGATGGGCCCAAAGAAAGGTGGCCGTAGCTCCCCTACAAAGAAAGTTGCCAGTGCCACTGCCAGTAAGAAGGAGCAGAAGAAGCAAGTGGCGCCACTTACCAAGGAGACTGGTGTGACCACAGACACTTTTTTTGGGGAAAAAACCTACGCCTGCAGCAGCGGTCTCCACCGGGGACCAAGCTGGGAGCAGCACCTCAGCTTCATTGGTCTCAGTGCCACCACGCCAAGTTAGGCCCAAGGCCATGAGTGCCCCAGAGGTAGCCACTTTAATTTCTCAATCACCATCGACCAGTGATGTTGGCATTGACTCATCGCAAGAAAGTAGCATCCAATCAACGCAGGGTGTAACTCATCTGACGAGTGTTCAACCGCAGCCGCAACGACAACCACAGGTGCAACACGGAGAGGTGCAAGGAGAGGTGCAAGGAGAGGTGCAAGGAGAGGTGCAAGGAGAGGCGCAAGGAGAGGCGCAAGGAGAGGCGCAAAGAGAGGCGCAAGGAGAGGCGCAAGGAGTGGCTCAAGGAGAGACGCAAGGCGTGGCGCATGGAGAGGCGCATGGAGAGGCGCAAGTAGAGGCGCATGGAGAGGCGCAAGTAGAGGCGCATGGAGAGGCACAACTGCCCACAATGCTTGTTCCTCCAGAAGTAAGGGCACATCAGGAAATCGAGATTCAAGCGGAGGGATCATCCGAGCAAGCCACTCCTCCTGATGAACCATTGTCTTCCAGATCCCCAGCAAGAAAAAGGTCAAGGAGGGCTAGTACAAGTTCTTCAAGTCCCCTTCCTTCTGATGATCCAGATCAAGATTGGAACCCACCATCTGAGAGGGAGGCACGCCATGAGCCCAAAAAGGTAGCTAAGCCTAAAAGGAAGGTTTCCGCAAGGCTTCCACTTATGGGTGATGACGACAACAAGAAGTAGAAGTGGTGTATTCTGCTGCTGATGAACAGTTTGACGATGACAACCCAGTGATCCCAGTCGTCACTCAAGCCCCAGCGGGGATGCAGCAGACAGACATTTTTACCCTATCCCGAATTGCTGCTGAGCGGGATGTGGGCGGTGTGGCACTGGTACCACCACCAACACAGGTAACCACTACACCAACATGACTTACAGCTGCCATATTTTCTCTTCAGAAGGGCCGGCAGGGACCTCCATCCAGCTCGACCTCCGTTACCTCAATTAGTGGTGCTGTAACTGTAAGTGCACAACAGGGTCAAATTCGGCCACGCCCATCCTCCACTTCATCTGGCATTGAAAGTAGCACCTCCACCACCACCACCAGAAATCTCAACTCCCCAGTTTGGGACTACTTTAGTATTAGCAAAAAGGCGGAAAACCTAGTTGTTTGTTCGATTTGTAAAACTGTAGTTAGTCGGGGTAAGCTTGGTACCAACTATGGTACCGGAGGCCAGAGAGGTCATCTCCAAAAACACCACACTATCCAGTGGGAGGCGCACCTAAGTAAGATCTGGGAGGCCAAAAGTACAACAAATCCAAATGTATCCATTGATATTGCATCGGATGATGACGAAGGGGTAATCGGGCAGGGGGGAGGTGAAGAAGCAACAGACTTTTTTTCTGGTACACACAGTACTCGTGGCAGCAGCACTGCAGTGGTAGCGCCCATGACCTCTACCCCAGCAACATCTATGAGGCACACTAAGAGTCTGGGAGAGACACCAATGTGATAAAGTACATCAATGAGCCTAACTGGGTTGAAGAAGTCTGGATCATCATCATCACGTATGAAAACGGTCCAGACCACCATTAAAATCATGTTTTGGTCAGAGTCGCCATTTAAACGCAACCACCCAACGGCACGTCTTTATAATGCAATGCTGGCTAAAATGTTAACGCTGGACCTTCTCCCTTTTTCTTTCGTGAAAGGGGTGGGTTTTCTAGAATTTGTGGCAACAGTCTGCCCTAAATGGAAAGTTACTAGCCGGTCCTATTTTGCCAGAGTTGCGGCTCCACCACTACATCAAGATGTGCTGGAGGTGATTGGGGCAGCTTTGCAGAAGAGTGCTGTTCACACTATCCACCTGACAACAGAAATGTGGACCAGTTGCCAAGCCCTTGATTACATGTGCGTCACTGCTCACTGGGTCTCTTTTGCAGGGGTTAGAGACAAGTTATATGCAGGTGATTTAATTTAATTTAATGGTTTTGTAAAGCGCGTAGTAACTCCGAAGAGCATCCCAGCGCTAAACTGCTTCTCCAAGGGATTTGGCCAACTAGTAGGATTATATTTACGGGAAAAGGAAGGTCTTTAAGGTCTTTCTGAACTGAAGATAGTTCGGTTCTGTCCTAAGTTTTCGGGGTAGCTGGTTCCATCGTTTCGCCGTGTGAACCGAGAAGCGACGGCCACCGGTCTTGGCTTTTCTCACTCTAGGGACTGTAATGAGGTTTTCTGCATTGGACCGGAGATCCCTCTCTGCTTTGTATGGGATTAAAAGTTCTTTCAGGAGAGGGGGACCGTTGTTGTTGAGTGTTTTATGGGCCAGACAGAGGGCTTTGAACAAGACCCTTTCTCTGACTGGGAGTCAGTGGAGAGATTTAAGGGCCGGCCTGGCGGAGTGATGACAGTGACACAGTTTTTCAAGCTAGTCCGAAACATGCAACAGTAGCCATGTTTGCCATGGAGAAATCTCATACTGCAGTAAACATTTTGGAGGAGTTTAACAGTAAGGTCTTTGAATTGCTGCATCCAAGAAAGCGCATGATTGGTTATGTTTCCACGGATAATGGCAGTAATATAGTTAGGGCCATGAATGATGGTGGCTATTTCAGAGTGCAGTGTTTGGCGCACAGTATTAACATGGTTGTTCAAGATTTCTTGAAAAAAGAAAACAAAGTCAACAAGTTACTGACCACCTGCCGAAGAATCTGCACACATTTCAGCCATTCTTTTAAGGCCCAGAAGAAGCTGAGAAACATGCAACGTGACCGTAGACTGCCAGTCAGAGGACTCATCCAGGAGGTAGTAACACATTGGAACTCAACCTTCTACATGCTTGAGCGTCTGTCTGAGCAGTGCTTGGTAATCAATGAGTATGTCTTTGCACTGGGTTCTACTATGAAAGACATAAAGCTAGAGTTGGAGGAATGGGACCCAGTTAAAAGCCTGACAAACATGCTTCGTCTTTTTGAGGTCTTCACGCGTGAAGTCAGCAGGGAGGACTGTACTTTGGGCAAAGTTATCCCATTGTTGCGCATACTAGAGCACCAACTGAAGGCGGTGTCTTCAACATTCAACGGTGATACTGACAAGCAAGATGCATATCAGTTGGCTGTGAGCTTATTAACCCACCTAGTTGACAATGAAAGGCTTAAAAAATACATACAGAACAACATTACATTTGTGCCACTGTTCTAGATGGATGTATGACGTTAAAACGCATACTTTTACAACGCATACCGTTACAACGGGACTTTTACAACGCAAATACTATTACAACGCATGTATTTACAACGCATTTTTTTACAACGCAGGTACCTTTACAACGCATACCATTACAACGTAAGTATTGGTAAGTATATATATATTTTTTAATTGTATATTATTTAAAATTAATATAATTTAATGTAATTGTATTTAATTTAATTTAATTTCATTTAATTTCATTTAATTAATTTAATTTATATTTAATTTTATTTTATTTTTACCCTGTACCCCTGTACCCCAAAAACCCAAAACTGACCCTGAACCCAAAAAATACCCCTTTACCCAAAAACTGAAAACTGACCCTCAACCCTAAAAATACCCCTTTACCCAAAAACTGAAAACTGACCCTGAACCCTAAAAATACCCCTTTACCCAAAAACTGAAAACTGACCCTGAACCCTAAAAATACCCCTTTACCCAAAAACCCAAAACTGACCCTGAACCCTAAAAATACCCCTTTACCCAAAAACTGAAAACTGACCCTAAACCCTAAAAATACCCCTTTACCCAAAAACTGAAAACTGACCCTGAACCCTAAAAATACCCCTTTACCCAAAAACTGAAAACTGACCCTGAACCCTAAAAATACCCCTTTACCCAAAAACCCAAAACTGACCCTGAACCCTAAAAATACCCCTTTACCCAAAAACTGAAAACTGACCCTGAACCCTAAAAATACCCCTTTACCCAAAAACTGAAAACTGACCCTGAACCCTAAAAATACCCATTTACCCAAAAACTGAAAACTGACCCTGAACCCTAAAAATACCCCTTTACCCAAAAACTGAAAACTGACCCTGAACCCTAAAAATACCCCTTTACCCAAAAACTGAAAACTGACCCTGAACGCTAAAAATACCCCTTTACCCAAAAACCCAAAACTGACCCTCAACCCTAAAAATACCCCTTTACACAAAAACCCAAAACTGACCCTGAACCCTAAAAATACCCCTTTAAAAAAAACCTAACATATAACATTTTAAATATAATTATATACTTACCAATACTTACGTTGTAATGGTATGCGTTGTAAAAGTACCTGCGTTGTAAAAACATGCGTTGTAAATAAATGCGTTGTAATGGTATTTGCGTTGTAAAAGTTCCGTTGTAATGGTAGTGCGTTGTAAAAAATGCGTTGTAATGGGTGTATACCGTTCTAGATCCACGGTACAAAAAGGCAGTGGCCAGCAAAGCATTCATTCCTTTTAATGAAGCAGATGTTTCAAAGTACAAACATTGACTAGCTCTGTCAGCCTCTCGGTTTGAAAAAGAGCGGCAGGAAATTGAAGGAACCGGCAGAAGTACTACTGAATCAGCAGGCCATCCGGCGTCAAGGTCCATTTCTGTGGCCCAAGGCAGTCACTTTCCCTCACAGCCGTTACCGACACCAGCAACTGTATCATTATCCTCACCTGCACCAGGCCCAGCCATAATATTGTCGGAAGCGGATTGGCTAACTCATCAAGGGTTTGCTCGTTCCAGGGTTGATGCAAAGGCCACAGATGGTACGCAGAATGGAGCACCCCTGGAGAACCTTGAGTGGATGGCACAGGACTATCTGGGTGATCCAACAGAGGTCTTCTTTAATCAGAACCCATTGCTGTATTGGTATGGGAAAAGGGGTCAATGGCCACTGATCACCAATTTGGCTCTAAATTATTTGTCTTGCCCACTCGCAAGCGTGTCTTCTGAACGTGTTTTCAGTGCTGCTGGTGCCATTGTAACTTCTAAAAGGACCCGCCTCTCACCCAAAAATGTGGAGAGGTTAACAATTATCAAGATGAATTAGCACTTCCTTCCACTGGATTACAAAATACGTGAATCCACGCAGGAAGAAGAGGACACCGACTTAGGTGACGGAAGTTCTTCTCTGTTAGCTGACCTACTCCCATCTCAATTCACAGAGTTTGAGGATGAGCTCTACTTCCCTGACACCTAGGCCTTGTAAACTGACTTCCTTTTTTTTCGTCCTGACTCCTTATTCACTTTTACTCCTGTATGTCTTTCTTTGTTTTGCAACTTTTACCACAACAAAACTCTAATCACGACAAATCCATCAGCAGCACTGCCTTCGTCTTATTTCCTTATTGAAGGTGCCGCTGTCTCCAATCCTGAAGTTCACAAGTTCACAACTCAGTCATGCTCCTCTATCCTCCTCCTCCAGACTCCCCGTATCCATTTCCCTTAAGGCAGATGGCTGGATTACACAGAATGAAGAAACTGTCGCTTCGTAGACGAGTCCCCTCAAAAGAAGT
This sequence comes from Lissotriton helveticus, assembly GCF_964261635.1. Taxonomy (NCBI): domain Eukaryota; kingdom Metazoa; phylum Chordata; class Amphibia; order Caudata; family Salamandridae; genus Lissotriton; species Lissotriton helveticus. The sequence goes on along the minus strand of NC_136067.1, from coordinate 1,511,943,997 downwards.
GGGACTGGAATTACTGACTATATGCTGATTGCTGACAGTTACTTCTGAAATTGACACGAAAGGTTGCCCTGTGGGCCTCCACTTTAAGAACAAGATGCGGTCAAAAAGTGGAACAGGTAATGAATAAAGAGATGGCATGCAGTGGACAGCACTGGCTGTCTGGCTCTGATAAAAGCAATTGCTGTTTGTTTGTTGTGCATGAAATGAATCATCATATGTCTTCTGTTATTATTTAATCTTTTACACACTAAATGTAACTCAAGTCTACTCTGTTTTTTTTTAACTTGTTTAATTCAAATATTACTTCTACTGCAGGGGCCACTACGTTGCATTTTTGAATATGCAAAATGTCCTTGGACTCACTGTGTGTGTAGACTGCGACTACATGAACAACATTGAGTTTGCCAATATACCATGATGATGATGAGTCTTGATGATCAAAGTTACATAATATCTTTTTTCTTTACAGTCACTCACTGAGGTGGATGGATCATCATCGTCGGTTTACGGAAGAACTACGGCCATTTCGTGAGTGGCAAACAGGTAAACCAGTCAACAACAACTACAGCAGAACTACATGTCTGTCTAGTCGTGGTATAGAGTGGTCGAGCCAGTGTAGTGTTGTTATGCCAGAGTCCAGACAAAAGTTCATGGAAAATTGTGGCTATGTGGCTTGCTGCATACAATTAGATATGCTTTGTCTGTCTGTGTCAAAGAGGTATGCTACAGCAGGTTGCTTCACTCAGTGGTGCCTGCCTTGACCGTCTGCATGGCCCTGGCCTGCTGTGTGCTAATTACTATCCTTGAAAAGGAGACTCAGAGTACGAACTTTAGAAATGATGCTTGTATGTAATACTGTCGCCTCTGAAACTGAAAGTGTTATTTTTGCACTACACACTGTACCTTATATTTTTTTCTCCGTGGTGTTTTAATATCACTTCCTGTTTTTCCATCAACAATTACTGGCTGGCTTTTACCCTGTGCGATGGGAAAAATGATTAACTCAGGCTTACCATTAGTGATCCGCAATTCCACATGCGCCAGGCAGGCAGTGGACAGTGTGTTTGGTCACCAAGATTGATCGACGGAGCATCAGATGGAATGGAGGAGTACCGCGAAGAAGAGGAATGGCTGGATGCATGCAACTTCCCAAATTGAACAGGACAACTACAACATACAGTTACAGTATCCTCTTCACATCTCCTTATCTTTTAAATAATGCTATTGTCATGAACTTCTATGAGTGTGACTCTGTGCGTTTGTTTGCTCTCTGCTTCAAATTCATCCCTCCAGCTATTTGGTAAGTTTCTTTGCTATTTTTAAAACTAATTTAATGTACTACTAAGTGTTTATTCTCTCTGAGGGCAGATAGGCAAGTGAAATTGCGTAATTACTGCAGCCCTGTATTGTCACATTGTTTCTTCATAGTTAGTAAGTTGTAGTAAGTACTACTTTTCAGTAACTTAACCACCCATTTAGCAAGCAACTTCATGCATGTAGTAGTGAATGCACTTCCTTTATGTCCCTTAAAGATTTATGGATATCTTCGTATCCAAAGATTTGAATTTCTTCATTTGTTGTTTGCCCATGCTGTGTTTTTTTCCTCTCTCCACAAAACGTTCCCAAAAACCCCCATTCCCATCCAATTTTCAAACCCTAACCCTCTTCCCCTGGGCTGTGTGGTTTTCATTGAGGTGTGACTAAATGACAACAATAATTCCACACACTTGCTGAGGAGAATAAGGTCAAAGCAACAGAAAATAAATTTCAAGGATGTTGAAGGAATCCGAGGATATGTTCTTACTGTACTATCTATAGTACTGTTCTAATGCTACGCTCAGGCCACTCAATGTTTCATTTCCTTTATTTCATATGCTGCTACTGCCAGTGTGTATCACTACTACTACCACCACCACAACGATGACATTTCATCTGTCCAGGATTCCAGAGCCAACCTTAACCACCATTTACCATGCACCCAGCCCTTCGCCTAGCCCTATTCTCAAACACGAATCACAGGTAAAATAAGCATTTTGGGGGAGGAAGAATAATGGAGTAGGAGGAGAGGAGAGACTGACGGTAGTACTAGTAAAGTAGTAGGACAATTGAATTCCCTAACTCTGTCAGTGGCACTTTTCTACAAATGTGGGCGATTAGACTATTTGAATCAACCAGCCAGTTAAATTTCAGGAAAACAAACGTACAGTTGAGTTAACCCCCCCCCCCTGCCTCCCCCACAAAACAGTAAAAATGCGTTTGCCATGTTTAAGTTGAAAATAAATAATTATTTACACCCTAACAAAAATAAACTATCCCACAAGACCCGACCCACCCCCCTCCCTAACCCCAACCAATGTCCATGAAATGTCTCGAAGAAAAGTTCCAAAACCCCAACGCCCAATTCCCACCCCCCCAAAAGTCTTTAAAAAAGAGGCAAGGGACAGTCTCTCCTCTACATCCGCCGGCGGTGTCCTCTGGCCAAGTGGTCACGATGCTCTCTGCGGAGGTCCCTGAGCAGGGTTTTCAGCCTCGCCACCTCCTGCTCAAGGTTGGATACCCTGAGGGTCAAGTGGTGCAGACGAGCCTTGCACCTGCTGTGGGGGGCAGCTGATTTTTTTGCTGCTTGGCGGTGGCGGGTGGCTGCGGGACCACGGCTCCATACCGCTGAAGGCTTGCGCTGACTGGATGGATGACCCAGGGTGGGCGGAGGAGGATGCAGCTGTCGTGGATGTTGATGTCGACTGCGACTGCATGTCCTCCTCCTGGGCCACCAGCCGCCGATATTCGGCGACAATTGCCTCCAGTTTCCATTGCCGGGCCCGTCTAGCCAACTCCTTCCATGTTAGTTTGGAAGGAGCATCTATATGATGAAAGAAAAACATCCTGTAACCAATGCTCTTTAAGATTAACACAAAATAATTCAGCAGAAAGTTGTGGCACAGTAGCACTAGCAACTTGCAAGCACAGTACATAACATTTGTGGCACGTATCTATCTAACCTCCCACTTCATCGCCCTCTGCTCTAACATTAGTGGGAGTTTCAGGAATTCTACTAGCACTATATGGACTCACTACATTAGACTCAGACAGTACACCAGTCTTCTTCTTCTCTCTTGTTTAGCAAACTGGTACGTAAACTTGTGGAAGCCGGCATAATGCCAGCGCAGTCAACTTGCACCTGAAAAAAACAGACGCAAGCCATGATGACACAGACTTGCGTTACTGTTACCAGTCCAGTACATGCAGGTGGTGAAGCTCTTGCTTTTCTATTACGGATGGCACTGGCCATTCTCTGTTACAAGGGCTACTGCTTAATTAATTTAACTTTCACCCTGCCCTGCCCCTGACTACTACAAAAGGAAAATGAAGAAAATAATATGATTATCTATCCCTTCACAGGATATTTGCTTACATATGGCATGCCATTTAGGTGCTTTGTTTTTGATTGAGTGAACACCGATAGGCCACACATGAATGACAGAGTTGTACAAAAATTAGTAACAGAGGTAGTGAGTGAGTGGTCAGCGTAATCGCCGGATATATGCTGTGCTTACAAACTACTGTTACTAGCCATGGTAGTATTCTGAAAAATTACAACTTCTACTTTCCTCGGCTTTTCTACTCTGGCACGGACGTGCGGTGTTACAAGCTCGTCAAAGTAACACTCTTCAACCAGTGACCGTCTACTCTGTCTACATACACCTATGCTAACTATGAGTAAGATACCATCCAGGCAGGCATCCATCCATTCAAAGTAAATGTCAATCATTCTTCTTAATGTCTGACTCTCAACTGGACAAACCTTACTTTTTCTCACCGAAAAACAATCTTTTGCTCTTTTTTTGTAAAACGCCAGCCATGCATCCGTGCTTGACTTGCATTTGAATTTGAACCAAAGGATAAATTGTGCACACATACAGTTTCTGTTTCACCCACCCAGGCAGTCCTCTTTTCTTTCTCATTCCACCCATCCTTGCTTCAGCCTTCTACCGGCCATGCATCAGACCATGCATCAGATTCCCAGCCACCTCGGGCAACATTCAAAAACAAGTATCATTATTTGCCAGTCATTAATTTTCACTCGCTCGTCCTTCCTTACACCCTTCTTTCCCTTTTCGTTCATCCCATCCATCAAGTTCATCTCTGATCTGACTTGGCTTCTCGATAAAACTTACACAGCTGAGTTGAAGTCAAATTTAGAGTAGGCCATTGGTTACTCGTCAACTCCCGCCGCTATTGCTAATGAGAAGTCAAGGGTGACTGTCTTCTACCTGGTTGACAAAAACTTAGTTCTAAATTTGTAAGTCTTCTTAACAGTAAAGTGTACTTGTACTGTACAACATCTACACCTCTACAGAGAGCCCACTCTGCAATCTTAATAAGTGAGGAATATAATAGCTTACCAATGCCCGCCACTACCGTGGCATCCCCCACAGCAGTTCCTGCTGGCTGTGGCACCGCATCAGACCCTGGAGAGCCCACCTCCGCGCTGGCCCCGGCCCTGGTGGTTGGCTGTGCCGATGGTGTTATGCCTAGAAAAAACATTTAATATTTTTAGATGCCATGTACACCACTCCCTATTTTGTCTAGGAATGAAAAAGTTACTAGTACTACATAAACAAATTTAATAATTTGTGACTCTCTAGTCTAAACTAAAAATTTCCCTTTCTTCAGGGAAGGGTGTTTTTTTATTTATGCTAAGCCATAACATGTGATGCTACACTTTTTGGCACAAATGATGAATGCTTGCTTTTTAACACGCACCATTTTTCTCATAACAGAAGGAAGCTTCCCTTCTACGAACAAAAGCAAGATCATCATAATTTCTTAGTCGGAATCGTCAACGATTCATCCCCATCAAGACTTTAAGTTCCAACCAGATGAGGGCTCTCCCACAATTATTGTGTGAAATCAGCCACTTTTCAGTCGTTCTCCGTTTGTTATATGACATTGATTTTGATAAATGTTTTTATATAATGCACAATTTACATTTTTACAGAGTACACACAGAGCTACTTGTTTTAATTTTAATAAAGCTTTAAAACTTACATAGACTCTGTGGTTTTTGGTCATGAGTGAGTGAGCGAAAGGGTTTGCAATTTGCATGCATGAGTCCGTGACTCTGAGAGGTCGGGACTCTGACTCCATAGTCTTATGTTCTCTGGGTTGTATAATCATTAGGGATTATCGCTGCATTCGGGAGCAAAATAATGACTCTCTGACACACTAGCTAGTCACTAAGGAGATTAGGGGTTCAACTTCTGGTATGACTGAGGTATGTGGAAAGTCTAACTGCGCCTATTATAATTTATAACCAATGCCCTATTTCTTGTCCATAGTTCTGTATATGCAGAATAGTCCCTGCAACAGTAGTAGTATGTCCTCCTATCCAATCAAAAAGTAAACTAGTATCTTATTCCTGGTGGCCATTGTTGGGAATTGTCAAAGCATAAACATTTAGAAAACTTCAATAGACATGATGGCCAACCCAGACGACTGCACTCAGTGCCTAGAGCTATTGCTGAATAGGAGCTTTGTTTAACACCTTTTGCCAACTGTGCAAGCTTAGCTAGCTACACAGACAGACTAATAATAATCTAATAGTAGCACAGAGAGTCATAGTAGAGGCAGGATAAGAATTTAGAAACGGTCTACAAGAAGGTCAAAGACGATTTAGGAAAAAGTAGAATTATGAGGAACGTTTGGAATAAATAGGTGCTGTAAAAGATAAGGTAGTATAATTAATAACATTAATAGCAAAACGTACTGGGGCCAGCAGAGGAGCCCTCGGCGGACCTATCCTGGCCTTTCTGTTGTTGTTCCTGCTCCGCCGGTGCCGCTACCTCCTCCTCTTTCCTCTTGCCCCTGGAGGAAGCTGATGTACAACATGAAAGAAAGACACAAACATGCATGATTGTTGTCAAGCAAATCAAACATTTAAAAAAACAATAACAAATTATTTCGGGGAAATAGACAACAATTGCACTAAATTTGTTGACCTATCTGATGTGGTCTACTAGGATATTAGTACTTCTGGATTAGTGGACCGTCTACTTGGAAAGTTATGTAACTCACTAAACCAACAACAAAAAGGTTCTACTAGGACTGGCAGGCAGCACTCCGCCGCACGCGAAGTGACAGACACAGTCCGTCATGATTGCAGACCACTAAAAAGTTTCCGACTAAATAACCAGTCAAAATATAATCAAACTATCAATACACCACCACTATTTCTTGGCAGGAGTACAAAGGAAGGACTGGACTTGAGTCTCTAGTGTCTAGCATTATGCAGTTTTGTAAAGTACTCACCAATACATAATCACTCAGGCCAAATGAGCACAAAATTGAAACCAAGTATGCACAGTAGCACCGCAAGTGAGCAGGCAAGCACCTGCAATCACAGAAGCTTTTGAAACATAATTTACCTGCAATGTAATCCGCAGCATTCTTGCTCTTCGGAAAAATCAAATTGAAATATCACACAGAGCAGGAGAAAACAAAGTAGTGATTAAATACTAGCTACTACTACTCACCAAAGGCCCGGTATCTCGACTCCAAGCAGGTCGAGCAGGTCTTGCTCCTTGTCCAGGATGTCGGACCACTGGTGCGTCACCTGGTTGTAGGTGCGCCGGACGCCAGACTCCCAATACATGGCCCGGCACACCTTCCCCCATAGATGGCGACGCTCCCAGAGCCCGTACCCGGCACCGGGCCTGCCGCGACGGTCTTGGGAGGTGGCGCTGGACGAAGAAAACCCGTGCGACCACCTCCACCGCGCTGAAGATCTCCCGGGCTACTACTGCCTCCCCCCTTAAGCGCCCGCAAGAGAGCCGGGTACGGGGTGCGGGACCCTTCCCCTTCATGTTCTTCTCGGCTCCCTTTGTCATGGTCCTGGGCAGGAAAGGAAAATAAAATAGGAAAGAAAGAATAGGGGAAAAGTAAATAAAAGAAAAGAGTTAGAAAAAAGTAGTTTTAAGTAACCAAAAGTAGAAAAAAACACAAAATATAGGTGTACAAAAAAAAGAGATAGGTAATGAGTAAAAAAAAGTTCAAAGACACAAAGGATTGAAAAGATTAAGGGAGGATTGAAAAAGCATGCCCAGAACCATAGCAATGAATGAAAAACAAGATGGCTGCGCCCATTGCGACCACGTGGTAAGTTTGCAAAATATTTCCCCCACAAGCACGCAAAAACACGCGAACACGTAATTGCGCCCGCACGTAGGAAATGCCCAACGCGAACATGCACCTAGCATACGGAAACACGCAACGCGAACACTGAAAACAAGATGGCCGTGCCCATGTATGACCGCATGGGTAACTTTGTGGTCGTTGCGAACACGCAAAGCGCCCCGCGAAGACGCAAATTCGCGGATTTTGCGGACCGCGGATTCGCGTGAATTCGCATTTTGCGAATTCGCAAATTTTGCCCATACTTACTCATTAAAATCCTCACTCAGACCACAAATCGAGGAATCCACCTGGGTACAATTATGGCTATGAAAATCACCAAACCATATCATATCATATTAAAGAGTTTATGGTGGGATTTGGTCAGATCATCAGTGTCCTTCTTGATTAAATCTAGTACAGATTCCATTCTACCTTCGAGGTTATTATTATAAAAATGAATTAGGATCCAATCAAAGCAGAATATGATAATTTGCAGAAGTGTTTAAAAAAGAAACTTTCTTAATCTCTGCTGTCAAAATAACGATTCCTCTTCTAGAGCGCCCTGCTCTAGAGGCGATCGCATATGTCTGGAAAGTGCAGAACCCACTATTGTGATGAGATTTGATTCCCACGTTTCTTGGAAACATAGGATATCAAAGTTTTCCACAACAGCTAACCAATGAGAATTGTTCTTTTTTAGATTATACCCCTCTATATTCCACAATAATACTTTCAAGGAATCGAGAGCAGTATTGGACTATCATTGTGCAGTGTGGAGAGTGTGCCGAGGGGTTAACCCTAGGATGTAAAATAGAATTTGTAATAAGTCGCTTATAAAAAAAACAATGGTAATGCAGAAATCTGTTTGTCAGAGTAGATAGAAATAGGAAGTATGCTTAATAAGCTGTCAACCACCCGCTGATTATTAAAGGTGATGACAATACAATCTCCCCCTTGTTTACCCACTTTACTCATCTGGCCATGATAATATGATTGTAGAGTTTAAAAATGCCCTAATGAAATTTAGACAGCCTGTGTAAAACTTTATCCATCAGTTGAACTGTGCATTCATGCTGGTCTGAGCGTAACACAGGGACGTTTGCTATAATAATTACAAAAGGACATGCTGCTGGGGTTAATTCCAGTCTATCATCTACAGTCTCTATTTTGCCAAAGTTCAAAGGACCACAATCATTATCAGAGGCCACCCCCCTTATCTCCCGCTCGCTGCCATTTTACAGTGTCAGAAACACGTTCTCGGTCCGCTTGTGCAACATTAAACAGTTCTAAACTGGGAGGGGCCAAAACATATTGAGCAGCTTGGGCCGTTGGAGGGTGGATTCCATTATCCGCACTGCCAAAATGCCTGGGATTGAGATTGACCGGCCTCTCCTTTAGAGAAGGGCGCAATGAATGAGGCTCAGGACCTAAATGTGAAACCCGAGTGGGAATGGAAGCAGATTCTCCAGGGATTTGATTTCCATTTTGAGGCCTCCCTGATCGTAGAAAAATCAGTTCAGGGTTGGATAACTGGTCCAGTCTCTCCAGTATTTAGGAATAAGTGGTTGAAGAAGTAATTTAACGATCTGCTCCCATTTCTGACATAGATCAGTTCCTTGCGATATCAGAACCGTATTAAGTACAGCATTGCAATGTATGCCTTGCATAGCTTTTTGCAGGGGCTGATGATACTTTCGGGGCAGTAGAAATGGTCTCTGGGTTGTAATGACAGATACTTTGGTTCTTTCGACAGTGATGGTCTTTTTGCCTTCCCTCTTTTCCTTTTAGATGGTGGCTCATCTGTGGGATTTTTTGGGTCTGTTGGCGACTTAAGGTTTTTTGTCAAGGACAGCATAATAGTTGGTGGGTTATGGGTAACTGAAGCCTCTCGCAGACCCTGGTAATTGGGGGACACTAAGGACAGACTCAACATTAATGGTTCTTACCTCTTCAAAGGAGAGGCACCGCTCCGTTATTTCAATCTCCATGGAAAGCACGTCTGCTGCTCTCAATAGAAAGGAGTCCAGGGTATTACAATTTCTCTTCCGGGTTCATGTGTTTCTGCTTGGCGCCTAACTATTCTCTGTCCCAGAAAAGATCAATTACAAAAGTTGAAAACGTTAGGGGGGTGGCCCTCCCCAGCCTCTTTTGGGCAATGATAGGCTTGGATGGGCCCGCTCCTAGTCTGTGCGTGGCCCGTGCATGTCCCCGCATGTGTCCCATGCCGGGGGATCCCGACACACTCTAATACGCTGTTGGCCTTGCAAGGGCTGCTGGGAGATGAAGTCTCACCTCTGTCAGCGACTCCGAATCACAACAGACACCAGGAGAGAAGCGGTTGTGATGGCGGCGGCTACACATGCTGCGGGAACCTGATGCAATTTAATACGCTGTTGGCCCAGCAAGTGCTGTTGGGAGATAAAGTCTCCCCTCTTTCAGCAACTCCCAAACACAGCAGGCACCAGGAGAGAAGCAGTTGTGATGGCGGCTATGCACACCGCGGGATCCTGACACGCCTTAATGTGCTGTTGGCCCATCAAGTGCTGCTGGGAGATGAAGTCTCCCCTCTGTCAGTGACTCCCAAACACAGTAGGCAGCAGGAGAGAATCAGTTGTGCTGGCGGCACCTACAGTCAATATTCTTCTTGGTGTGTTAATATTTATTAAGTACATGCGTTTTATTTTAATCACTTTGTGTCTCAAATGGAGTGTGCCTTTTTATTTTAACAATAAAAGTGGAAATTGATGCTTGAAACACCAAGGTTAGCATGCTTATTTTTTGTTAGCAGTAAATAGTGGAATGATAATTTAGCACTATATGTTTCTCATATAACTGTTATGTTTTGATGCCCAGTTTGACCCACTGTAGTACACTACGTAATAGATTGGCTTTCTCATTCACCTTCTCATGCACCATATTTGTATGTATACTTATGCTCTAATAGTGTGTTATATATTTAGGCACCTGCTGTTGACAAGGCAGGTATACAACTTAAATTCTAAAGCACCATAAGGGACATATTTATGAGAGGTCTGTGCCACTGTTGCCTCACAAATTTTGACATGCTGGCAGCACTGGCAGTACTCCACATCCACAAGTCAGGCATGTTGTCAAATGCATCAGTTCTTGTAGGCCTGCATTGGAAAATACTGGTGCCAGAACCACGGTAGGCATTCCCCTGTAAAGGCCAGCGTAAACCCACGCAGTGATATCTATTGTTTTGTCAATGGTGAGGCATGATCAACAATCTTCATTCAGAGCCTGAAAATCCTGTGCTTTGGCAACCCAGGCGGAGGAAATGGGGGATTGGCTTGATACATGAAGACAAGCCACACAAAAACAGTTTGGCTCAACTCAACTACACCATGGAGGTGCTTATTTTGCAGCTGAGAATTGTGAGGAGACCCCCAATATGAAGGCAACACAGGAGAAGGGAGTGTGTTTTTCAGCAGCAGACTTCCCTCATTGATCTCAAGAAGGATGAGGTCATCACATACTACAAACTCAGGAGGGATTCCATGATAGAACTTCTGAACCAGATGGCACCAAGGCTACAGACACCATTTGTCAGGCCCACCAACATCCCTCCACGGGTCAAACTGATAGCTGTCCTTCACATGGTAGCATCTGGTTCATCCAGATCACAACAGCTAGAGTGACATAAATATTGCCATCATTTTCTGCCTTCCTACTCTCTGCCCTGGATGCCTTCATCCACCTAACACCCCAGTACCTCCTCTTCCCCAAGACACAATAACAGCAGCTGGAGGTCGAGCAAGGTTTCTATACCATTGCAAGGATTCCCACATGTGCTAGATGACATGAATAGCATGCATGTGCAACTGGTACCCACTGCACCAACATCACACCTGTACAGGAACCGGAAGCACACCTATTCTATCAATGTCCAAGCCTTTGTGGACCATTGGGGGATGTTCTCCAATGTCTTCGCAAAATACACAAGGAGTTCATATGATGACTACATCTTCAGGCACTGCATCATCAATGAGCGCTTCCAGAATCTGTGATATGTGAATGGCCTACTTGTTGGTAAGCATATGTGAGGTACATAACAGTATTATTAGCAGTAGGAAATGTATGCCAAAATAGCCATCTCTGTGTCCGTTGATGGAGATAGGGCTGTATGTATGAGGGGTGTGCCTCATACATGTACCATGTATCATGTTACATATGTAATGCAAACCCCCAAGTCACACATGTTAAGACACGCAAAGCCACTATGCGTGCCTTTGGTACAGAGCAATGCAACACTTGGTAAAAAGCAGAGTACATCACTGTGTGCAAGTGAGGTGTTTCATGGGCATTATGAGGGTGTATCCATGCAACTCCAATGGCTAATGAGGCATGTCATATATCCCACAGCAGGTACACTTAAAAATGTGACAATTCAAATCGCCTCCCCAGGTGTTGTGTAACAAGAAAAAAATAACTGAAATGATCCAAGTCATTCCCACTTCCTATGTGTCCTTCATTCTGTGGCACACATACATAGACAATCGGGGTTCTGAGGGTTCATCATGTGCAGGTAGGTGCCCCCTCCTGTACAAAGACAATCCCACATGCACTGCAGGCACCGAGCACCATGGTGCAAGTATGCCTATGTTTGTGCTAGGCAGCCCATTGCGTGTTAGTGTAAGATGAAATGTGAGGAAAGTGCTACATGGCCTAAATACTGTGCACTACTGCCCTTTCTCAGTGACACGTGCAGTGCAGAGAGGTGACTTTCTACACTGCACAGTGCCACTTTTCCAAATATCTGGGCCATGTGTCACGTGCACAGTAGTGAGAGCACTGCACAGAAACGTGCAGATATTGATGTCCCACATTGACATGCACTTACTAATGTGTCAATGGCAGTAGCGATCAACATCAATGAATAGCAATGTGCTATTTCACTCTGTGTAGATGAATGGAACCAGATCAACTGCACTGGGTAACGAATCACTAATGAAACCATGTGGCTTGACAGACAAGACAACATGAGTAGAAAGGCAACACAAGAGAAAAGTCTGAGATTAATCTCTCCCTAATGGCGTACCTTCTCTTGGTATCAGTCAAAGGTCAACAAGATCATTGGTGTGATAACAAGCACTGTGGAAATAAGCAAGTGTGTAACACATGGCAGTATACTTGTATGTTGACCAAAGTTACAGTCCCAATACAGGAAGAAGTATGTGGGAAGGCATTGTGTGGAATGCCATGTCAGTGTGGGCCCCAGACATGTGCAAATGGAAATACTGATATCATTGTGACACCAACAGTACAAAACACACATTTGTCTCAGCAATACTGACAGTCTGCGCACACACATACACATAGGTTGAAGGCTGCATTAACTGATATTACCAATGCGATGGCTCACCTGTTCTGTGGAGTAAGTAGCACAAATGCAAAACATATGAATCCAGCAATCTGAAACTCAGTACGCCAAACACAGTGCAGACTAACATGTCGTACATCAGTCATCAACATAGAATAAATTCCAACCTGGACAAGGCATAACAGTGTACTCAGGATACCAATCTCAACATACCTTTGTGACAACAATGAGTAGCAAGTAAAGGCATAGAAGTACACATTAGTCATACACATACATGTAAACCAATGTATTGTGTCTACTTTTGGAGTAGACAACTCCTTGTCACAACATCAATGTTTCCCACATATAGATGGCTCACATTGTAATACATATGTGTCAGTTCTAGTGGACCATGACAACCTTTCAGGCAAAAACAATAGTTCAATGCTGAAGATAACTAGCATAACAATCCATGTTACATGTTTGAACTGCACCAAGTGTATGCACCAAAATCACATGGTAAAATAACTGATCTATGAAATGGCTGTGCCAATTTTATGTAGGCCACAAACAAAATCTGTGGTTTAACATGGACATGTGTATGTTTGAGTGTTGAACATGTTAGCAATGCTACAATCCACCTAAGGAGGCCCAACTAAACAAATATCTCATCAATAATCTGTCATATCTTACATGTAATGGGTGTACATAACATACATTGATCATGCTTCTTATGCTTCGAACTATCCGCACTGTTTCCCGTTTCTTTTCCCCTCTGGCACTTAAACTCATTATGTCTGCCTTGGTCATCTCCCGGCTAGACTATGCCAATGCCCTCTACAACGGCATTCCGGCATACAGCCTCCGTAAACTCCAGCTTGTGCAGAACCAAGCAGCTCGGCTGGTGTATGGCCTTCCCCGGTTCCATCATGCTACACCTCTGTTGAAGGAACTACACTGGCTGCCAGTCCGGCAGCGTTCGCTTTTTAAGATGGGGTGCATGGTCTTTCAGGCACGACTAGGAATGGCCCCGGCCTTCATTTCCTCTCTTCTAACCAACTACGTTCCTGTCAGACACCTTCGTTCGTCGGATCAGGCCCTACTGCAAGTCCCCCGTTTTACCAGGAAAAAATGGGGAGGTTCCAACTTCTCCTATCTGGCTCCGGTATTCTGGAACTCCCTGCCGGATCACCTCCGAAATTTAAAACAATATTCCCTTTTTCGTAAGGGACTGAAAACTTTTCTGTTTACTCAGGCCTTCCCACTCTAATTGTTCCCATCCCTGTTTTATTGCATGCCGCTAAAGCGCCAAGAAACCGTAATGGTGTACGTTGCGCTATACAAGCCTTTTAAATTCAAATTCAAATTCATGAATACCCATCATAGTAAGCTACTGGATAAACATGGAAGTCAGGATGTAGAAGTGTACAATGTATCAGGACTTGCTCATCATTTGCTATTACATAGATAACTGGAAGAGACATGTGTAAACCTATGGCCAGGTGTATAAGTAACACATATAGTGAAACACAGTAAGAAATGTTTTGAGTCATTCAGTAAGTAAGTAAGTAAGTAAAGAATTAGTATAGCGCACTACTCACCCGGAGGGTCTCAAGGCGCTTGAGGGGAGGGGGGGGAGAGTTCGTTATTTATTAAATAGCCAGGTTTTTAGTTGTTTTCTGAAGGAGAGGTGGTTCTGTGTAAGGCGGAGGTGGGTGGGGAGAGAGTTCCAGGTTTTGGCCGCTAAGTAGGAGAAAGATCTTCCTCCCATGGTGGTTTTTCGGATGCATGGAATCGCGGCGAGGGCTTGATTGGACGATCGTAGTTGGCGGGTGGGGGTGTAAAAGGTTAGGCTCGTGTTGAGGAATTTGGGTCCTAGGTCGTAGAGGGCTCTGTGTGCGTGGGTGAGGAGACGGAACGTTATTCTCTTGTTGACAGGGAGCCAATGAAGGTCTCTCAGGTGGCCGGAAATGTGATTGTGGCGGGGTAAGTCTAGGATGAGTCTGGCTGAGGCGTTCTGAATGCGTTGGAGTTTTTTCTGTAATTTGGCTGTGGTTCCGGCGTAGAGGGTGTTTCCGTAGTCCAGTCGGCTAGTGACAAGTGCATGGGTGACCGTCTTTCTTGTTTCGGTGGGGATCCATCGGAAGATCTTTTTGAGCATACGCAAGATGTTAAAGCATGATGATGAGATGGCGTTGACTTGTCTGGTCATCGAGAGGGAGGAGTCTAGGATGAATCCTAGGTTGCGAGCATGGTCCGTTGGTTTGGGCGCGTTGCCTAGGGCTGATGGCCACCATGAGTCGTCCCATGTAGAGGGGGATGATCCTAGGATGAGGACTTCCGTCTTGTCTGAGTTCAGTTTTAAACGACTATTCTTCATCCATTCGGCTACGTCTTTCATCCCTTCATGTAAGTTGGTTTTGGCGGTGTTTGGGTCTTTGGTGAGGGAGAGGATCAGCTGTGTGTCATCAGCGTAGGAGATGATGTTGAGGTTGTGTTGGCGTGCGATGGATGCAAGGGGGCTCATGTAGACGTTGAAGAGGGTGGGGCTGAGCGATGATCCTTGTGGTACGCCACAGATAACTTCGGTGGCCTTTGATCTGAAGGGGTAGAGGCGGACTCTCTGGGTTCTTCCGGCGAGGAATGATATGATCCAATCCAATGCTTTTCCATGTATCCCGACGTTGCTGAGGCGTTGTACAAGGGTGCTATGACAGACCGTGTCGAATGCTGCGGAGAGGTCCAGGAGGATAAGGGCAGCTGTTTCCCCGTTGTCGAGTAGTGTTCGGATGTCGTCTGTGGCTGCGATGAGGGCAGTCTCGGTGCTGTGTTTGGCTCGGAAGCCGGACTGTGAGGGGTCGAGGGAGTCGTTGGACTCGAGGAAGGCGGCGAGCTGACTGTTGACAGCCTTCTCTATGACTTTGGCAGGGAAAGGGAGGAGCGAGATGGGGCGGTAGTTCTTAAGTTCAGTGGGGTCTGCTGTAGGTTTCTTCAGGAGGGCACTGAGTTCGGCATGTTTCCAGCTTTCCGGGAAGGTAGCGGTGTTGAGGAGTAGTTGATGATATCCCGGAGTTGGGGTGCTATGATGGAGTCGGCCTTGTTGAAGATGTGATGGGGGCATGGGTCGGTTGGGGATCCAGAGTGAATGGAGTTCATCTAGCGGATGGTGTCTTCGGTGCTGATCGGGTTCCAGGCGCAAAGGGTGGTGGTGGGGTGCTTCAGTTCGGTGGTGAGGGGAGTGGACTGGTCGCCGAAGCTGTTATGTATGTCAGCGATTTTACTGTGGAAGAACGAGGCTAGAGAGTCGCAGAGGTCTTGAGAGGAAGTGATGTCGTTGGTGTCGGCGCTGGGATTGGTAAGCTCTTTGACGATGCTGAAGAGTTCCTTCCTGTTGTGGGCTTTGTTGTCGAGTCGATCCTTGAATGCAGATTTCTTGGTGGATCGGATCAGCTGGTGGTGTTTGCGGGTGGCGTCCTTGAGGGCGGTCATGTTGTCTGTGGTTGGGTTTTATCGCCAGGCTTTCTCGAGGGTGCGGCAGTTCTTTTTGGAGTTCTTGAGGTCGTCGTTGAACCAGGAGGCTTTTTTGCTACCTGGCTTGTTGTGTTGCTTTTTCAAGGGCGCTAATTCGTCAGCGCAGTTGGTGATCCATTGTGTGAGATTGATGGCTGCTTGATTAGGGTCCGATGATTTGGCGGGAAGGTTTTGGCTTAGCGAAGTGGTGAGTTGGTCGGTGGTAAGTTTGTTCCAGTTTCTGTGGGGGACTTGTTGTGGCTGGTGGTGGGTTGTGGTCTTTCTGAAGCTGAAGTGAACGCAGCTGTGGTCCATCCAGTGAAGTCCTGTGACGTGATTGAAGGAGACGTGCTTGCTGGAGGAGAAGATAGGGTCGAGCGTGTGACCGGCATAATGGGTGGGGGTGTTTACTAGTTGTTTGAGTCTGAGATTGGCGAGGTTGTCCAGAAGGGTGGTGGTGTTGCTGTCGTTGTTCTTTTCCAGATGGAAGTTGAGGTCCCCTAGTAGGGTGTAATCTTTGGAGGGGAGGGCGTGTGGGCTGATGAAGTCAGTGATGTCTTCGCTGAATTGTGCGCGGGGTCCTGGTGGTCTGTAGATGAGGGTACCTCTAAGTGTGGTCTTGGGGTCGGTGTGAATCTGGAAGTGGAGGTGTTCGGCGGCTGTGAGGGTATCGTCGGAGCTGGTCGTGATGCGGATGGTGTTCTTGTGAACGATGGCGATGCCTCCTCCTGTCTGGTTGATGCGGTCCTTTCGGATGATCTTGTAGCTGTCCGGGATGGCTATTGCGTTGTCGGGTGCTGATGAGGCGTTCATCCAGGTTTCTGTGAGAAAGGCGACGTCCGGCGTAGTGTTGTCCAGCAGGTTCCATAGTTCGATGGAGTGTCTGTGAACCGATCGAGTGTTGAGTAGGATGCATTCCAGGTGGTTACTGTCTGAGCTCTGTTTGGCGTTTGTGGATGTAGAGTGGGTCCTGATGCAGCAGAACTTGCAGGATTGACAGGTGAAGGGACCATTGGTGCGTCCAGGGGTGGCTTGGTGGCATTCGGGGAGGCGACCGGTGTTGAGCGCAGTGAGGGTTGCGGCGTCGTACGTTAGGCGGGTGGAGTGGTTAATGCGAGGGCCAGGGGGTCTTGCGCTGGGCGCGGTCCAGGCACGGACGGGCGTAGACGGGCTTACCTTTGGCGCGCCTTCGGCGCGCATAGGGCACGTCCGCTGCGCGCAAGTGCCTCTGTCATAAGTGGAGAGTGGAGGGGGGCGGAGCGAGGTAGGAGCAGCTGGGAGGCGAGAGCAGGGTGGCTACCGGGGGTGGCTAGTGTGGAGGGTCAGTGGGAGCTGGAGGGAGCGGGGGAGCAGCGGCAGGGACGGGCTAAGGGCACAACAACAATGCTGGGCGAGATCACTGGTCGCGGGCACAAACAAAAACAATCACTGGCACAATCAATGGCACACAATGCAGGTCGCTGGCACAAATAGCTGGCACAAAATTGAGCAATGCAGGCAATGATACCGGGCCGAATGCAGGTCGCTGGCACAGATAGTAGGTCGCTGGCACAGATAGCAGGTCGCTGGCACGGAGAGCGCGATATCAGGCACAGAATGCAGGTCGCATGCACAGATAGCTGGCACAGGAGGGACGAGCTGCGAGAGGAGCGACCAGTTCTGACTGGGTCAGGATGGTCACAGCTCCTTGTCTCGCGTTATCAGCCAGAGGTATGTTTGTGGGAGGGAGGAGCAGCTGGGAGGCGGGGTGGCTAGTGGGGGTGGCTAGTGTGGAGGGTCAGTGGGAGCTGGAGGGAGCGGGGTGGGGCCGCGGGGGAGCAGCGGCAGGGACGGGCTGAGGGCACAACAACAATGCTGGGCGAGATCACTGGCACAGAGCGAGGTCGCGGGCACAAACAAAAACAATCACTGGCACAATCAATGGCACACAATGCAGGTCGCTGGCACAAATAGCTGGCACAAAATTGAGCAATGCAGGCAACGATACCGGGCCGAATGCAGGTCGCTGGCACAGATAGTAGGTAGCTGGCACAGATAGCAGGCCGCTGGCACGGAGAGCGCGATATCAGGCACAGAATGCAGGTCGCATGCACAGATAGCTGTCACAGGAGGGACGAGCTGCGAGAGGAGCGACCAGTTCTGACTGGGTCAGGATGGTCAGGATTCAGTACACATAACACACATGGAGAGGAATGTAGCTGTAACAGAGAGCAAAAGCATTGACAGTTGTAATTTCTGTTTGACTTTCAGCTGACCAAGGATATGGTCTCCAGTCATGGGCCATGACCGCAACAGTGCATCTCCACACTGATCTGAAATGACACTACAACCAGGCACTGGTCAAGACTGATAGCATCCTGGAGAGAAACTGTGGTCTGCTGAAGTCCAGGTTCAGATACTTGGACATGTCAGGGGGAGGTTGCTATACCCGCACCCTATTTTCTGCAAGCTCATCCTAGAATGTGCCATTCTCTACAACATCTGGGTCCAGAGAAATGACCCATGGGACGTGGACCATGATGAGCAGGTCTCAATAGAGGAGCATGAGAATGAGGCTGGAGAAGAGATCCAAAATACAGTGGCGGAATTGGGCCGCAGGACCACTGAAAACTCACACATACAAATATGAAACCTCTCAGGCAAGAAAAGAAGAACAAGGAAAGTGAGACCAAGGTGTGCGTCCTGCATTGCACAATTCACTGCAGTGTATCCCAGAAAATATGCCACTTGAATGGTTCAGACCCCAAGCATCGATCTATTTGAGCATCGTATCGCCCCTGTTACACAGGTCGTAAGCCACGTATCTGCACCAATGCGTTGAAAAAGCATTGTGGCTAATGTGTTGTGCGTTATTAACGCATTGGCAATTTTTATACCAATGCGTCAGAAAAAAAGAACGCATTTGTAAAAAATTAGCAGGATACACCCAGGAAGTGACATACTGGGAGTAGCAGGCCGCAGACTAGTAAGTGTGAAGTTACATTCACTTTCTCTTACTCTCTGTTAGTCTGTGCTTGGTGTTGGAGCTGTTTGGAAAGTGTGTCAGTGAAAAATTTGCATTTTGGTCTTGGCTGTGTGTGTTTGGGGTATATTTTGTCTCTGTCTGTCACATATTTATTGCATTGTCATTGTGTTTTTGCAATAATTGTCTTTATATTGTTGGGTTTTAGTTTCTAGGGACTGTCTTGATGGGGTAGTTAGGGTTTGTAGGGGTGATAGTTTTGGGGGGTAGTGTTTTTGGGAGGGTGTTCCCAATGTCTGGGTGAGGTAGGAACGTTATCTTTACCTTCCAAGGATGCTTGCAGCTAATGGCAGAGTGAGCCAGTGCTACCCTGCCAAGGAGAAGAAAAACAGGTGGGAGCGCATGTGCGGACACCATCATAAGATCTCCTGTGTGGACCATACTACCGTCCAAATGAAACATAGATGGGCATATAGCCTTTCCCAGGAAGCAGATGTCATAGACTACCTTGAACTGGAGATCAGTGGACCAATAGGTATGTCTGTCCTTTTTATCTGCCTTTAATGATGTATCACTTACAATGGCAAACCACGGCTTGATTTGATACGGCTCGCCACGGCAAGTTCGGAAGGAATTCGAGTCCCCGCCTGACCACTGGCCAGACGCTGTCATCCTGCTCGCAGAGAATCCAGCTTCCAGTGTCCTGACTCCCTTTGCGGGGTGTTAGGGATTGAGACCCGGAAAGAGATTCCAACCTCTCTCATTCTAAGGTATTGAGCAGACTAGAACCTAGAGGGACTTCTGCCAAATACAAAACTATAGCTTACCATACTATAGAAAACAGCACCTACTTCTTACCTCCTACCACACTTAGGTTAAGTACACTGGGGTAGAACTATTTAGAAGCATCAGATGAGTATTCACATTTTATCCTGTGATATTTATGTATGTTTAAATGAATATATGCCATAGTTTAATTAAGAAGTTTTCTATAGCACTGGCCAGACCCAGGGTATTGGAGCGCTTTACAATGGGAACATAACAAATAATCATCAGATACAGGATAGAAGAGTGAAATATCAACATAAGCAACATATTGTAGCGCAGGACCGTTTTTCCTTCAGAGTCCTTTGAAGTCATTGTACTGGAGCCGAGCTTGAAGTCTGCTAGTTGCCCCAAGCTATCCAATCCATAGGGAGCGGTTGAGGAACAAGGTTTTGCGTTGGCTTTTGAATTCTACAAAGGAGGGTATGATTCTGATGTGAGGGGGAATGGAGTTCCAAACTTTGGGAGCGCTTCCAGTGAGGGATAGGTCCGCAGTTTTTTTTTCTCTAGTTTTTGGTGGGATGAGTAGGAGGTAGTTAGAACTTCTCAGGTTCCAGGTCTGGCTGGCTTTTATGAGTTTTTTTGCCAAGTACTCAGGTTTGCCGGTGTGAAGGGCTTCTTGGGTGAGGCAGGTTGTTCTGAAGTTAATCCACATTTTGACTGGAAGCCACTTAAGTTCCTTGAGTGCAGGGGAGATATGCTTGAATTTCTTGATACCGGTGATCATTCTAGCGGCCGCATGCAGTGTTGTTTTGATGGGAGCCTGGTGTGAGTTTGGAATTCCTGAGTGGACTGCGTTCCCATAGTCCAGTCTTGACAGTACCAGAGATTGGGTGGCCTGTTTGAGATCATTGGACGCAATGTAGGGTTTTATTTTGTTCAGTAGTCTGAGGTTAAGGAAAGCACTTTTGGCTGAGTTCTTACTGTGTCTTGTCATGTTCAGTTTTGAGTCTAGAGTGATGCCTAGAGATTTGGCAGAGTCTGCTAGACTGAGATTCCCGTTGAGGGCATTGATGGCCTTTAGCCATTCGGCAATTTGGGGGTTATCTTCCTTATTCGAGATGAGGAGAGTTTCCGTCTTATCAGGATTGAGTTTCAGGTGGTTGCTTGTCAACTAGTGCTGGACATCTTTCAGTACAACATTAAGTCTTTGTATGTCTTTGGGAGAGGTAGTTTCCAGATAGATCTGAGTGTCATCAGCATAGAGATGGAAGCGGATGTTGGCTTTTCTGAGAAGTTGGGAGAGTGCTTCCATGTAGATGTTAAAGAGTTGGGGTGATAGCACCGAGCCCTGAGGGACACCCTTGTTGACTTGTTGGAGGTCAGAAGTGAAGTGTTTTATTTTTATTTTTTGTGTGCGATTGTGCAGAAAGGAGGAGAACCATTTGAGGACTACCTCGCCAAGACCAGCTCTTTCTTGGAGAGCCCTTATGAGGAGTTTGTGATCTACAGTATCAAATGCTGCTGAGAGGTCAAGGAGAATGAGTAGGCAGCATTGGTCAGAGTCTAGTGATCCATGGATATCGTCGATGATGTTAAGAATCGCGGTTTCTGTGCTACAGCCTTTTCTGAAACCTGACTGGTGGGGGTCCAGGAGGTTGATGTTATCCAGTTGCTGGGTTAGTAGATGTAGTACGCATCTTTCTAGAGTTTTTGAGAGAAGGGGGAGGTTCGACACTGGTCTAAAATTGTTCAGATCCGTCGCGTCTAGGCCAGGTTTTTTCAACAGGGGGGTCACTTGACCCATTTTAAGGCAGTCTGGGACCACTACGTTTTTCATGGAACTATTTATGATTGAGCTCCAGAGCGGTGCTAAGGCGTGCTTCAGTTTTTTGGTCAGTAAGGGAGGACATGAGCTGAGGGTTTGGAGGTGGAGAACAACAAGCCTATCTCAGTTTCTTGAATGCGTCGAAAGCTAAGCCAGGGATTGGGTGAGGGATTAGGAGAGAGATCAAGCGACCCAGCCACGGTGCTCTTCATGGGGTGCGTGTTGTTGACGTCCGGTGAGAGTTCGATTTTCGTGATCTTATCATTGAAAAAGTGGGCTCAGGTATTGCATAGTTCTTTGGACGCCTGTATAGAGGAGGGCACGGGCTTGGAGGTTTGTTGTCTGATGATGCTATATAGTTCCTTGGGTCTGTTTTTGGCACTGTCTAGCGTTGAGCGGAAAAAGCTGGATTTCTTTTTTTTATGTGATTGTTGTACTTCCTGCGGGCTGATTTGAGTTGATCCTGGGGGATGGAGGTAGGGTTATTTCTCCACTTTCTTTCTTTGGCTCTTAGTTCTGTCCTTTCAGAGTTGAGGTCGGGACTGAACCATGATCTGGATGGGATGGCTATACTCTTTTTGTGCTTTAGAGGAGCTATTTTGTCAAGCATTAACACTAGCTCTGCATTGTACCATTCAGTGAGGTCATTAGTGGAGAAGTGGTCATTGGTGTCGGGATAAGTGAGCTTATCTGTTCTTCAAGGACTCTTATGGGAACCTGAGAGAAGTTTCTCAACCATTTGGGGGGGTCTTGCAAAGGAGATTGAGAGAGAGTCAGTCGGTTGATATGAAATAGGATCATGTGGTGGTCAGATCAGTCGACGGGGAGTATGTGATTGATAATGATGGTGTTTCTTTGAGCAATGATGGCATCCAAAGTGGCTCCTTTATAGTGCGTCTCCTCTGTGCAACACTGGATTAGATTGTTATCGCCGAGGAAACTGGATAGCGATTGGATTATTGGGTTGTTGGTCTCGTTCCATTGTAGGTTCAGGTTGCCTAGAATTACATTGTTGGCATCACTGAGTGCACGGCGAGCTACCATGTCAGATAATTGATCTCCGAAAGCGGCAGATTTGCCTGGAGGACAATAGAGAAGGTGGCAAAGTAAAGATCCATTATCTTTGGTCTTCAATTTGGTTGAGAGACATTCAAATGTGTTGTAGTCGAATGAATTTATTTCCGTGATGACCATGTTGTCTTTATGGATGATAGCTACCCCTCCCCCTCGCTGGTCTTTTCTGTTTTTGTTTATGAGGGTGAAACCTGGGGGTACAAGTATGTCTAAGCATGGTGGGGATAACTCATTGAGCCAGGTCTCAGTGAGAAACGCAATGTCAATGTCATGAGAGAGGATGGCCTCTGCTAGTTCAGTTGCATGCAGAGAAGCCAACCTGCAGTTGATGAGCAAGCAGTTGGTGAAAAACTCTTTGTTGCTGGCGGTGTTTTCTTTGGGCGCTCCAGTTAGGCTGGTGAGGACGGGCGTCTCGGTTTTTTTTTGCAGGGAGGGTTTTTCGGAGACCTGTGATCACTTGGATTTTGGAATTAGGGGCGTCAAAGAAGGGTGTGTCATAGGAGGAGGCTAGAGCGGATGCTTCATTGTCGGACATGGCTGCCTCTGTTCTAGTGGGTCTTGAGATCAAGGGTTTTGTTTCGGTATTGGAGCGTCTCTGAGCCCTTGTGGGAAGGGCTGCGATTCTTGGGGCTTTTTGTGGCCAGGGTTCCGTGACCAGTCTTGGGTGTCTCTGAGGTTGAGTTTCATGGGTTTCTTAGGGCCAAGGGGTGCTCTTGAGGATGTTGGTGTTGACAATGAGGGGAACGCCGGGTGGGAATTGGTGGGGTCTGCGTGCTTTATCTAGAAGGGAGAGGATTTCGGTCAGGCCCCGGGAGATAGAGTCTATCTGGTTTTCTAGTGACATGAGTCGCTGCGCCACTGAGTCGTGGGAGGGGTTGGGGGCATCTTGGGGGGTTCACCTTGTGTGGTGTAGGTCAGGTTGGTGGAGTGTTGTCTCTTACTCTTTGTGTAGGACAAGTTGCCTCTTTTTAAAATCATGGGAGGAGGGTGGATTGGGCCGAGGAAAGAATTTGAGTTTCTTAGATCTGTGCGGGAGCTAGTGAGGGAAGGGGGCACTGTTGGAGGGGCTCGTTCGTGAGATTGCGGTGGGTGGGTCCAATAGGGGATTGAAGTTGTGATTTCCTTAGGGAGCTGTGGCACATGCTTGGTCAGGGAGCTGTATTGTGTGGCGACTCAGGAGGGGTGGACTACGGGGGCGTGTGGTGGTGTGGGTTTAGTTTCCTGTTGAGGCCGATTAGTTGTAGGCGGGGTAGGGTTGAGGCGGGTCGAGGCGGGTGAGGGAGAGAGGATCGGAGTGAGGGGAAGAGGGAGTCAGAAGCTTCGAGGTTCTCATTGTTTGCCTGAATGAGTATAGTGCCGTTAGTGTAGATGGTCACGGATGTGGTCCCTCTTCTAGATGCGCGATTAGGGAGCAGGGAAGTTAATTTGCAGCTGTGAGGCGTGGATGTGGTTTTGACAATGTAAAGTTGGGCTCTGAGAGTGGAGATCCAGTCTTCTGGTCTCTCCGTGTGGAAAATTAGGTCCATCTTGATGAGAACTTTGGAGGAGGAGTGGTAGATATCAGTAAATAGGGTTTCTCTGTGTTGTCGGATTAGTTTCTGTTTGAAGTTTCATCCCATTTTGGTAGAGAGGTGGGGAGGGAAGTTAATAGTGTATGACTTAGGCTGTGGGGTTTCAGATGTGTAGGTACGGGTTGGGTGGAGAGGGTTGGTGTGTCAAGAGCCATAGTGAGGTAACTGTATGCAGGGGGGTCACGTCTCTGAGAGACACAACAGAGCCCTAGGGGAAGAAAGTTACCCCGTCCTGGTTGGGGGAGCAAAAGGGGCGCGTACCTCGGTGGGCGTCAGTTTCGTTCCGTTCTTGGGGACTCAGCAGTTAGCGTCAAGAATCCACATATTTGGCGTTAATTGAGGCTAGATTCTGATCATTAGGGTTGCGCTAGTCAAGGATTAGAATTTCTCTGTCAGCTACGTTACCCTAGCTTAAAGAGAGAGGTGATCCCCCATGTAGTTATGTGTCTGGGGAGAGGTTCTGAGTGTGGATCAACGGGCGGCCATCTTAGGGCCAGGCATTAAGGTTTGTGGTGAGATAAAGGCATCCGAGGCTTTTGGGGTATATTAGTGAAGAGGTCTATGAGCAAGACAAAATCACTGTCTTATTGGGGCCCTTACTTGTGGTTCGGTCTTCCCCCTCGCAGAATTGTGGTCGGGGAGAGTTCTCAGTGTCCTTCGCAGGCATCCATCTTGGGGCCAGGCATCTGGTCTTTGCTGTGAATTTGGTTGGGGTTAGGATTTCCACGATGTTGACAGCATAGTATTGATCTCCAGATAGTGTTAGTAGTGCTGCCCAGTGTTTTGTTTCTGTAGATTGATTCTCTAGATTGTGGATCAGTCTTCCTGCTCATGAATCTGCAGTCAGAGGCAGCTTTTTAACAATCGCGGGCAGCCATCTTGGGGACAGGCTTCCGGGATTTGCAGTGAAATTAGGCAATTATTGGGTTCTCCTTGGTGTTGGGGGCAAGATTATGTGGTGAACCAGTGAGGAGGTCCTGTCCTGGAGCTCCGGTGCCCCTTTTGGCGATTCCGATCTTACCTATATGATTTTAAAGGGTTTTGCCTTGCTGTGAGGAAGTAGATGTCTGCCGCGGGTGGCCATCTTAGGTACAGGCAGAGTTGTTTAGATGGCACAACCAGGTTCTCCGTGGCATTAGGGGCAGGTTTCTGTGTAGATCCAGTGAGGAGGTCCTGTCCGCGAGCTCCGGTGCCCCTTTTGTGCTTCCGATCTTGTCTATACGTTTTTACATGGTATTTACTCTGCCTTGAGGAAGTAGATGTCCACCGCGGGCGGCCATCTTAGGTACAGGCAGAGTTGTTTGGCAGACACGACGAGGCTTGCGTTGGTTATTGCATCCAGGAGATGCCGGGACAGACCGGCGCTATACTCCTACGGGTCTTAGCGATGGGCTATCCAGGAGTCGTCCAGTGTGTGGTATGCCGACACCGATGACCTCCAGGCGTCGGTTGCAACCCTGGTGGTGTCGTGATGCAGATAGTCTTCTCCGGAGGCAAACGGGATGCGACTCTGGCTGAAATCCTCCGCTAGAGTTCCGGTGAGTCGCTGGTTTTTGTTGTTGGGGTTTGCGGGGTCCGCGGGGGTATATACTGGGGGTTTTGAACCTGGACCCCGGGAGCTCGCTCTTAGTGCTCCTTCCCCACGGCCATCTTGCCATCTTTTAAAAGACCATGCTATTGCAGTATTATTACTTCTTACTGCTCACGCTGTACTTATTATATTTCGCATACTGTCTTGCAATTGTAACAGCTCATAACGCTTGCACGAGAAATAAGACTGTTCAATAAATCCTTTTATTGAAACGCCTATCTATCTATTTCTGTGTAACTCTCAAGAAACTAAGCATGCACAATTGACTGAGTGAAACTGTTATCTATTGTTTCCACGATTCTGAGAACTGTTCGATTCTAAAGGGAAACAAAGTTGTCATGTGTATGTGGTTGTTAGAAACAAATCCCTTCTTGTTTATATGAGAAGTTTCTAGTGACCTCTGAGTTATCTGGCACACAAAGTATTTAAGTTTAATATACTCAATAGGAGCATACTGGCCTTAGTCCTATGCCAAAACTATAGTGTATATTATTCCAATGCACAGAGCCTATAAGGGGAATAGGAACTACACTACAAGTTAGTGTAGGATAGGTAGGTTAAGTCAGTTTAGGCACAGTTTAAATAGTGTAAGTTAGTATAGGTAGGTTTAGTTAGAAATACATTTTTATACATAAAACGTTTTCTGCTTTCCTGACTGTGTAATAATTTCCTGTGTAAGAGTTGTCATAATTGCTTTTGTTGAGTTGAGTACATGATGTAGCAATTCCATGCAGTGTTTGTAGATATGTGTAACTTCGTGAGACACCTATGGACAAGAGTCAGTCTACATTGCAATTGAGTCACATTCTTTGGGCACTGTGAGTAGTCCTCTTTGTGTGTTTGGGCGCACAGCCAAACACAGATAGTCTCCTACTGTATCACTGTGTGCGTAAGTTATGCTATATGTATAGTAGGGATGGATCTGTTAGCTCCATAGTACCCATTCATGGCTAACACACACTACTACCTGCAACTTATGCACTCACTGTTACACCATCTACTAGTAGGTTAGTGTTGTTTGCTGGATAGTAGCCATGAAAGTGGCCAATACATGCCTGGAAATGTCAATCATCCTTGGCATTGAGTACTTCTTTTTTTTTTTTTGTAGAGTTTTATATAGCGCGAACTAGACCCGAACCGAATCAGGTATCAGAGCGCTTTACATAGCACCAGTTACGTTACATGAGGACACACTTTCATTTTTAGGCACGGGGAGATTAAGTGATTTACCCAGAATCACAGGAGGTTTTTGGCGTTGTTACCGAGACTCAAACCCAGATCCCCAGGTCCGAGGTCGAGCGCCTTAGCCGTTAGGCCAACCCCTCTCCCCTACTTCTTGGTAAGTTAGAAATACATTAGTCTCAAGTTTCCTTAGCCTAGGAATGTGTAGCCTGGTTTCAGGATAGACGCTCTGGCTCCTATTTATTGTTATGTGTGTATATAGTACAATTGATGGCATGTGTGGTTACACTCACACTCAATGCATGTGAGGTCTCTCAGAGGCAGAGGAACATGTGGTCCCT
Source organism: Lissotriton helveticus (assembly GCF_964261635.1). Classification (NCBI taxonomy): domain Eukaryota; kingdom Metazoa; phylum Chordata; class Amphibia; order Caudata; family Salamandridae; genus Lissotriton; species Lissotriton helveticus. The sequence goes on along the minus strand of NC_136067.1, from coordinate 1,511,916,680 downwards.
GCATGTCCCAGTGTGCCTTACTACACCATTTATCATTTGACACAGGACAGCAAATATCTATTAGTTGCAGTTTATGCTTAATGACATCCAAGGCGTAGCACTGAGCTTCTACATCCTTGAGGGGCATAGGTAAGATGTTAAATCAGAAGGAGCCTGGTTATTAGTATCTGCATATTGTCAGTGTATGGTTTATGATATTACTTATTAAATATCTTCAATGTAAGCATTGAGGTTGACATATGTGCCAGAAGAAATTGTCATGATGTGTGAAATGTGTTAGTAGCTCACATGCCTCACAGGACCCAATTTTGCAAGTATGCAATTGTGTGATTAGTATGGCTTTTCACTGTGTGCCACTCAAATTACTGATGCTTATTATCACACCACGACGTTCAATAGTTCAATTAGATTTTCAACACAATGCCATGGCAGTGGAGGTACACCATGCTTGGCCATGTCCAACCAGAGCATGTGATAGGAACTGTAGCACAATTCCCTTGAGATGCTAAGAAGTAACTTTTTATACACACGTCCACCATGGTCTAGTTAGTCCTTTATGCAACAAACATACACGCTGCTTCACAGTAGTGCATTTATTTACAGATGTGTACATAGGCAATTTCAAAGTAGCATTTCTTAGGACAACAACCCCAACATTGTTTGAATCTAAAGGATATCTAGAAAGAGTCAATAGGTGATACATACCATGTGACATACCTAGGTGAGGAGTATTCCAAAGAAGAGGATGTACAAATTGCCATTCGGGAAGGTAGGCCTCATCAACAGTCCACACATTGATCAGAGTAAATGGTGGGCATACTATAAGGGGATAACATCATGTGAAAATGGTGGTGGCATGATTATAGGCACAGGTACAATAAAAAACTGGCCAAGAGGCACAGACAAATGGGGCGTGTACTGAAGTTCCTCTGGAGGCTCAGTGATGCTGTCATCCCTTGTCATGACCGGAGAAGGTGTTCCAATGCAATCGAGGAGTTTCTGGAAGGTGTTATTGTCCATGGGGGGCATGATGTCATCACCAACAGGGTGGTCATCCAGGACAGGCTGGTGGTCAGAAGGTGTTGTGTCTCCCTCTGCAATGAAATTGTAATATGTTAATGGTGATCTATGCTAGATGTTGTCAACAGTAATATTGGCTAACATACAGACTTTACTGACATTCACTTTCTGTTCTACATTGATGTGTATGACATATGTTACTCGTAGGAACTGAGGGCAAGTTTCACGATAGTAACCAGTGAGATGGCAATATCTCTATATTGTTCACACTGCCAATGTTTTACAAGGGTGTGTTTTCCTATCATACCACACATTGCAAATACATTACACAGCTTACTGGCCTGCCCTGCATGTTAGGGTAAGTTGAAGTGAGTTCCACATCTGCCTTGGTGATTGTCTTTCTTTTTCATGATGGCTATACTGAATGAAGTTTCATTATTGTGTGACACTAATAGACACAGCAGTGCATGACTAACAATTTGGCTACCCGGCATTAGAGATGTCACAACTCTCCTCCTTTCTCAGCAAAGGCTCCCCATTCAGACATAGTGCCAGTTCAATGTGCTCAGCCACACCTACATTGCACTACACTACCAGGGGCCCACCAGGCTCACACACTATCTATTGGTCCTCTAGTGTGCATCAATTGCATTCACCCCCACCCCTACTATGCATTTGTATATGACAGAAGGTAGGGGGGTCTCTAACATGGCATCTGACACCTGTGTGTTCTCACCTCAAATATCAGGACAGCTGAATGCAATGTAGTTTCATGCTAGTGATTATACCCATGGCTCTTCACAAGTTCGTATGTGGAGATACTTCACATATACCACACCTGACCCCGTCTTAGATGAGGAGTTAATCTTCTGGCAAACCCATTCCATTGCATTGATTTCCAGTCCAGATTTGACTACATGACCCCTATAAACTGGTCATGGGATACTTGTTTCCGGTCCAGGGAGGACTTACCCTGGCAGTTCGGGCTGGACTGTTCCCATGGGGAGCAGGGTCAAGGCTGATTTGCATATGGATGGGATCACACTGGATTGGCATGGTAAGAAAAACGATTGATTTAGAGCAAGATCTCTGTACAGGGGTGAATGTTTGACATTGTTCAGCATTCCGTCCATTGTTCTTTTTGCATTTGTTACCCCTTGACAGATACATTTGCCTCATGCGCAAGAGGCCTGCATTGTCACAGTCAGGGTGGGTAGGGTTCTAGTGTTCATGCATGATGTGATGTTCCAGTCCAGGTTTTTTGCTTTGTATTGTGGGACTTGTAGTCTTGGTCAAACATGTAATACATTCCACTACAAGAAGCTGGGCTGGTGCTGCACTTCACACATGGACTGGACAATCTTGATGGAGCTAGACTAGACTGTGCAACCTGTAACTGAGCAATACGACTTACATTTATATGATGTACGACTTGACATGTGAGAAATACCAACCACTTCTCTTGCACACAGTGCTTTTCAGCTCGGAAACTTAGGTTACTATGGTGCACGGCATAACATTTTTGGGCATTTTGTTTTTTGTTGCCACATACCCTGTAGGTCTTGTTAATACTCAAAGCCATCACTGTCCTGCCACTCCTGCCACCAACTCTGCTGGGATGACTGATTCCACCTACTTCTCCTAAGGGTCCAGCTCCTTCTGGTCTTCAGGTCCTCCTCCTCTAGTCTGCCTGGCTGCTTTCAGGTTGTTGGCCAGTTTTTCCTTGGTCCTACGCTTACAATCATGCCAGCACTTCTTGCATTCTGGCACTGTTCTTTTAGTTTGCCCTATGTTAATACGAGAAAGTTGATGTAAATATGAGTAACAATACATTCATGAACAAGAACAAAATCGCATATCTTTTGATGAATTCACCTGTTATGAACTCCACGTTAACCCGACTCAGAAATACGTGGTCAGGCAGGCCCGGAGACCAAGGTCTGAGGTCGCTGATTTACAGGTCACAGGTGGGGTGGCACGTAGCCGACAGATAAAAAGCATTAATAATAAATCCCAAATCTATCCCACAGATAGGTGCAGCAACACCACAATGGTCCAGAGAGATTGCCTTCAATAAAGCACACATGGCTGGAGGGGAACGCATTTTCCCAAAACACCAGAAAGTGAAATGCCACATGAAGTTAGGAACACATAGATAATCAGGACACAGCATACACTGTACACGCAGTGACCACATGGACTCCATGCTGGACATCAGGACACATTATCCACTTGCCCCTGGATTCCACATCAAACACATTAATTTATGGCTCCAAAGACAAAGGTTCGCATTCCTTTCTAAATAAGGATCGCCGGAACTGTTTTATTGCATTCAACAAATTGTGTAAAATCCATGGCCACTGAATTGTGAGTTGAGACAGTCCTCAGACCCAATGCCTATACATTTTCTCCCGGCCGTACTGTTTATTTAAACAAACTGTTGCTTTTTTACCAAATGCCTCTTGTCTCTTGTTTTTCCAAGGTTTTTCATTTTCAAGCACAACCTGCATTGTTAACTTTCTCAACTATAGACTGCCAAATGTCCTCTTTCTTCCCTAATGGCAATTTGGAGGTGAAAAAGTCTTGATGTTCATGCTTTGTCACCTCTATTATTAGCATTTGATCATCTACCTCACTGAAATGACTATTCCTCATCAATTTTTAAGGGTTTTTTGATGCATGACACTCTCCAATGTAATGTTAAAGTGATTTGCCCTATGTAAGCATTGCTTTACGAGCCCCAAAGCAGCCTAGCATCACTTTGGCTGCACGAGTCCCTTTTCTCTGCGGCAGCTCCCCATGGATCCATATATTTTTTTTACCTTACGCCATGGTCTCCCATACTGTAAATAAGGTGTATCCATGGCGTTTTAAACTGTCATACCGCAGCACAAGTTTTTCTGACGCAATGCTGCCTTACCTCAACGATGCGTCAATTCTCATAAATGAGGGCACAAATCTCTTTGAGTTAGTTAACTCAGTTCTTGCTTTTATTGCTATCTTTCTGAGTGAATATGTAAATGCTGCTGTTTGTTTTCAGATTGGTATTAGTTTATGTGCTACAACAAATCTGAAAAAAGTGACTCTTAAAAACTGGGAAAGACTAAGGGGCTTGTTTACGAGCACCCTGCACTAATGGAGCTTCACGTTTTGTGATGCTCCGACAGCGCAGATTACAAAATCATATCTATGAGGCCACGGAAAGCCACTATGCAGGCTTTTGATGGCCTCCTATATATGGAGTAAGGCAAGGCAGTGCAAAGTGCTGTGTTACCTTACTCTGTGCTTGGGAGGCGTTCAATGGAGAGTGTGGTGGGTTTTCCCATGCAACACCTATGGATTTTGATGCTGTCACAGATTTACAAGTTCATGTAAAACGGGGGAAGTGCCAAATCCTTACGCCTCCCGAGGCGAGGCGTAACAAGGAACAAAGTATTTCTCTTTGTTATTTCCTCTTTCTATGTGTGCTGCATTCTGCTGCATACATAGAAAAAGAAAAATGCCTCTTAGGATTGTTTCTGTGCAGGAAGGTCCCCCTTCCTGCACAAGAACAATCCCACCGACAATACAGACTTCCTTGCACCATGGTGCAAGGGTGCCTCTGTTGGCACTAAGTAGCCAAAATGACACTAGTGCAGGGAGAAAGGACAGGAATGCACAGCATTGCTTGCCCTTTCACATTGGCATAGGGTAGCACAGCACGATGACTTGCTGCACTACCCTATGTCAAATCCCCATAAATAAGGGCCGTAGAGTCTTATTTAGACACTTGTAGATGGTCAGGCAGTCCTCAGGAGTTGCGGTTATGACATATGCCAACTCTTTTAGAGGACTGCTTCCATATTTAGTGATCCCCACCTCCCTGTAAAAGAAGCCACCGTTGTGACACAGTGGCTCCCTATATAGCACTGACAGCTTGAGAATTGGCACCATGTTTATTTTAAGGTCCACAATTTGCAAAGATTTTCTAAGAAAAAACAATCTTCCAAAGATGGAGTTTGTTTTCCCTAAACATTAAATGGCCTGGCCATCATAGTGTTTTCTTCATGTGCATGGGAGAATTTCAAATTGGCATTGCCAGTCTTCACTATGCATCACGTCGTGGGTGTGGGGAGGGGAAATAAATGAAGGTTGCCCAGCCTTCAATAAGATGGAGCAAATGCAACAACAATTAAGTGGTCCTTTGCCAGACAGACCATTGTGTCATGAATGGCCATCTGAGGAGCTGGTGGAGGCTCCACAGAACCTCACCCAGTGAATAGAGTGTTGGAACCAGCGTTTTGCATGGTGGTAGGATTGCAGGTTTATGACAAGCCGCCCACTCTGCTGTACGCTTAATCAGACGCTAACCTATCTGAGCTTTCTTACCAATAGGGTAACAACAGTGCTCACTTCGTTGGGAAAGTCTTTGTTTCTGCGTCACTCTTGTCAAATTAATCTCTTCACATGCGAGTCTCAATCTGAAAGGGTAGTGTTAACAAAAGAAGAAATAATAGTCTGTGAATCACAGAGTAAATTGTCCAAGGGTTCCCCTGGCAAACATTAATGGAAGCTAGCACATTGAAGGCAAAACAAGTTTCTAATAGTAGTTGTGATAAATCCTTAAAATGAACAAAAGCAGATGCCTAACTGAGATCATGGGAACAAGAGTGAGTGACCAACATAGAGTAACAGAAATATAAATAATTTTGGCTGAGAAAGCTTCTATTGGTTTTTCTCACCTTGTGAACCAAAATAAAAAATCGACTCCAGCACAGAGATGGGTCATTCTTGGGGACAATGTTGGAATAAGCATTAAAACATGACTGAAGCAAGTTATACTTATATGAGTGCGAGTAAATACGTTTTATGCTTTCTCACTGCCACATGTGTGACTGGACACCATGTTTCCTGTTGGTGTCTGTGAGAAAAGAACCATATTGTCCAGGGAAAGCGAACTAGGGTTATGGATCCATGTCTGTCATCTCTGTCAATTGCCTTGGAATGTTCCAGTTATTGTTCAGAATCAGACACTCTCTGTGAGCGCCTAAATATGTTACAATAATCTGGATACAGAGCCTGAACAATTTGCACTTCTGACAGTAGTGCAACCGGGTGAAGAACAGAGCCTTTTTAAGCAAGTCTGAGGCACTTTAACTGGGTGTAACACTGTGTCAGTAGTAAACTAATGATACAGGTTTGTTTTACCCAATCTGTCCCATAATAGGATAGTCTGTCAATAGATACACAAAATACATTAAGAGGCAAGCCATAGACTTCCATGTAGTATATATTTAAATATGTAGACTCAAGTGTTATATATTGATGTGAAGTAAAAGTAATTGCTAAAATATTTTTGGAGCACACTTTTTAAGGACTTACAGCCTGATTCATGAAGCTAAATTGCGCCCGCAATAGCTGCGAAAATGCAATTGCGGGCGCAATTTCCCTAATCGGCATTCATCAAGAAAATATCTAAAGCGCAAACAAAAAATAGCGAATTCGCAAATATATTCTCAGATTCCCGGCAGGAGTGCGCCAAACCACGGAGTCTGAGAAAAAACTTTGCGAATTCGCAAATAGATTCTCAGATTCCCGGCAGGATTGCGCCAAACCACGGAGTCTGAGAAATTTTTTTGCGAATTCGCAATACAAGCGCAATCGGTATTCATGAAAATTCTCTAATAGCGAAAAACCACAAATTCTCTGTTCGCGAGGCGCAAATTAAGGACAACCCAAAGCAGGTGGTAACCATAAAAGCCATTAGAATTTTTTTTTGAAAAACCGTTGGCCAATCAGGAACAGGTGCAGGCCTGACCAAACACACATAAGGAGATTCAGCAGCAGCAGTTGGAGTCTCACAATGCCAGGAATGTACATGGTGGTCAGGCGGCGAAGGCTACAGCGAGCAGCACGGAGGAGACGCAGAATACAGGACAGGATATTCCGCCAGCGGGTCACCCTGCTGGGCCAAACCAGGGAGCAGATATATGCAAAGTACCGCCTGAATGGGGAAATGATAATCCAGCTAATACTGGACCTTGACCCCCTGATGCAGCACCCAACAAGGCGGACCAATGCTGTGCCTACACATGTACAGGTATTGTGTAGCCTGCACCTCCTGGCCTCTGGGAGCTTCCAGGGGATAGTAGCGGCTGCTGGGTGGATAGCCCAGCCCACCATGTCACGCTGCCTCAGGAGTTTTGTTGACGCAATGCTTACCCAGCTACACCGACACATCAAATTTCCCACCAGCCAACAGGAACAGAACTTGACAAAGCTACAATTCTACAATGTGGCCCATTTCCCATCTGTGATAGGATGCATAGACTGCACCCACATCGCCATCTGCCCACGAGCTGCGACGGAGTACATGTACCGGAATCGCAAATCCTACCACTCCCTTAACATACAGATGGTCTGCAATGCCAAGACATTCATAACTGACATTGTGGCCCAGTACCCAGGGAGTACCCATGACTCATTTATATTCCGGCACAGCGGCCTCCACACACGACTGGCCAGGGGAGACTTTGGGGAAGGACACCTACTTGGTAAGTACACTTTGTCAACAATGTCACATTGCAATGAAGTAGCTGCGCAGCGCAGGCACTCACCCTCTGCTCCTCTCATTCAGGTGACAGTGGCTACGCCCTCCGGGAATACCTCCTCACCCCATACCTCAACCCTGCTACACCACAGCAACGGCGGTACAATGTTGCTCACATACGGACAAGGAATTGTATAGAACGGACTTTTGGGCTACTGAAGAGCCGGTTCCGCATACTGCACAAGACAGGTGGGGCCATGTATTACAGTCCTGAATTGTGCTGCCGCATTGTGGCTGTCTGCGCAATACTCCATAACATTGCCACCAAGCGCAGGATACCTGTTGACATCTCTGGCAGTGAGTCAGAAGGGGACGACCAGCCACCTGCACATGGGCGTCATGCACGTGGGGAGAACCCAGCTGAAGGCCACAGACGCCGCAACCACATCACAATGAACTTTTTCTAGTGAACCCTCTCCCCTCACCCAACATATCACAATTGCATGCAAACGTTAATAATGACACTACGCCAATGTGTGCTGCCAAATTAAATCTTATTGTTTGAATCACAATAATGTTTGCAGTAGACATCCTTTCATTGCAAACAGTATTTCAGCATACTGCTGCGTCCAATACACAGGGCAGGCTTATGTTCAGCCTGTGCCTGTAAAAGTACTATTGAGTCAGGTGCGCCTCCGGCGCGAAGCACCCAAGGGCCTCTCCGGCTCCTCCTCATCCACCGCACGTGTCCCTGCATTGGGCCTGGTGCTGCGTCTCAGCGCCCCTACGTGTGAGGCAGAGTGGCTGCTCACACTTGATGTCCCCTCACTGGCATCGTCATCCCCGACAGTGGCAGGTACAGCAGGGTGAAGTGCCATCACGGCAGTGGTCAGGCCCTCCTTTTCTTTTACAGAGACCATGGGTCACTTTTTTTGGCACTGATTTTTGATGCCTTGCTTCACCCGGGCCAGCTCATGCCCTGAAGCACAAATATCCAGCCTATTTTTGCCGGTATATTTGTAGGACAGTAGGCCTACTTCTTTAGAACTGAGCTATTCACAGTAGGGATCACGATTTGGTCCTGATGAGTAGGCAGCAGGGGACTGCCTATGAAACATGTCGACTTGGTAGTCAGTAATTGCTCTACCTACATCCCCCTTTTAACATTCCCAGCCAGAGACTCCAATAAAGTGTATTTGTTCTACTAGCCAGGGAATTTTTAATTTTTTGTATTTTTTTGCATTCACTAGTTAGATCCCTACACTTCACATATCATCACTGCACCTACACATAGCTCTGTCACATTTATAGTGCTCCCGCGTAGTCCGTCTGGTCGTAGCACGCCCCGCCCCGTTATAGGGACGGGAAGACCCCTATGATGAAGCATGACACTAACGGATTTTTTTAGTGTGTGAGGGGTATTTTAAACAAGCACACGTGCTCTCATCTTTCCATCTCTAAGAGAGAGTCTATCACTTCACTACAATTAAATTTTGAAAAAATCCTTAAAAATATCTTGCACCTCCACACATTGATAGAATCCTTATGTTTATATGAACCGTTCAGGAGGGTGATTCTATCTCAACCTCTACGCTTCCCTTTTGATTTTTGTGAGTGTCAGGCCCTCAAGTACCCTGGCAACATCCTCGCAGCATTGAATGAGCTGCTGCTGCTGCGCCAGGCACTGGCGCAATAGCTGCAAAGTGGCATTGCCAATCACATAGTTTGACCGGGTGTAAGCTGTCAGCCGGGTCAGTAGCTGACGGTGGCGGCGCCGGTCCGTGTTGCGCTGTTTAATCATTGCAGCTGTGTTGGCCTCCATGGCTGCAGTCATGCGGGTCATCCCCTCCCCCACACCTGCAATGGCTGCCGTCATGCGGTCCATCCGGTCCCCCACCCCTGCCACATTGCGGCCAATGTTATGCAGCTGCAGCTGTATGGCCCCTTGCCGGCGTGCCTGCATCTGGTGAATCCGGAGCATGCGACGTTCGACACTCATGCTCGGCAGCCGCTGTCCATTCCCCCTCCTGGTGCTGGGAGCATTGGTCTGCAGGCGAGCCCTGCCACGGCTGCTCTGCTGGCCTGCCACAGTGGGTGGCCGCTGTGTCGCCGCTGTTGCGGGACCTGATGTTGGTGCCCCAGCTGCTGGTGGTGTCAAGCTAGGCATTGCTTGTGGGGCAGAGGCTGGAGGCACAGTGGTGGTGGGCCGGGCTGCAGGTGTTGGTGCAGCGGCAGAGGCTGGAGGCACAGTGGTGGTGGACCGGGTTGCAGGTGTTGGTGCAGCGGCAGAGGCTGGAGGCACAGTGGTGGTGGGCCGGGCTGCAGGTGTTGGTGCAGCGGCAGAGGCTGGAGGCACAGTGGTGGTGGGCCGGGCTGCAGGTGTTGTTGCTGCGGCAGACGCAGGAGGCTGTGTGTGTAACTGCTCCTCCTCGTAATCCTGTTCATCCTCATCTATGTGCAGCCTCTCGCTGTCGCTGCTGTCAGCGCCACCTGTGAGGGGAAGTGGACGTACATTAGTTGCATGTATCTGTCACATGTGCACTTGCTACATGCATGCTGGGTGACATTCCCTGACTGCCTATAGCATTGTGTACTTTTGGCCCTGTCTGGCTGCATTGGGGTACTTATACATTGTGGCCACACTACATGTCCCACAATGCTTTAGGGCATTAACTGATGTGCACCGATGGCATGACTTTGGAACATTATGGGAGGCTATAGGGTCATGGCCATTCATAGGGGACAGGGTCGCAGTCGCATGCCACTTACCTTGGCTCTCTTGGGTGGGGCGGGATGAGTCCATTCGGGTGACTCCAATACACGCCTCTTCCTCCAGTGTGTCCTCAACGCGATCCTCCAGGGGGGGTGTTTTGAGGGACTGTAGGTCCTCCCCCTCCAGTGCCCAGGGACTCTTCCAGCCTCTCGGCGACCCTCTCCTTGGCACGACCTCGGAGGTCGTACCACCTTTTCTTCAGGTCTTCCAGTGACCTGTCGGCCACACCCACAGAGTTCACTGCGGCCGCTATCCTGAGCCAGATCCTGCGCCTCTCCTGCTCGGGCACCCTCCTTGAGTCTTTACCAAATAGTTTGGAGTGGTTCTCCACCACCCCTTCAATTAGGTGCTCCAACTCTTGTTCCGAAAACTTGAGTTTCCTCTTGCGCCCGGGGTTGCTGGGCCCAGGTACTGCATCCTCTGCCATTGCTGCAGTGGTATTGGAGGTGGTAGTCCAACTTAGCAGGTGTCCTTGCAGGAGCTGTCTCTGTTGCTGCCTCGAGGTCTGCCTCACTGTGGTGAATGGGGGTGGGAACTGGCTGCTTCCTGGTTGTGATGTCATCGCTGTGCTCCAAATGCGACTTCCCGTTTTCCCGATCTCGCGCTATTTGCGGTCCCGCTATTGACGATCTCACTATTAGAGATATCGCTATTAGAGATATCGCTATTAGAGATATCGCTATTCCGACACGGATGTTGCCGGAAATAGCGTTTCTAATGCGAATTTCGATGATCGGGAACGCTATTTGCGGCCGCGTGCGATTCGCTTTTTATTCTCTAAATATATCATGAATTCCGTTTTGCGTGTCCTTAATAGCGATTCGCTATGAATCGCTATTAGGGGCTCGCAAAACAGCCCGTTGATGAATCAGGCTGCATGTCCGTTGTTTAAACATTTAAAAATTATGAGGATGAGTCCTCATGCTGCACTAATGCCAACACAGATAGAATGAATACTAAACTGTCAAACTGTCCAACATCAGGCGGTTTGAAACAGTCTATGTATCATGGCTTATACATGGCTTATACATGCCCACAAAACACACACATACGCACACGCACACACACACGCACTCACACACCTTGACACACATACACACACAAATACGCCACAAACTGCACATATTGCATCCCCTATTTGCGTATACTCTTCAGAACAAAGATGAGAAAATATAGAACAGCAAGTGAAGTGTAAATTATAAAATTCTTTAAAATCAAATACACAAAAAGCGTGGGTTAAACCTAAGAGTTAATCTCAGCATTTAATATGGAGTGAGAGTGAGGGGGTGGCGTGGCTTGTCAATGCAATATGGCAAACGCACATAAAGCTCCTGTCCGGCCTGCTGAATCTGATTGAATCTGGCACGCAACAGCAGAGGTTACTGCCACCTGACGACGGCCTTGCGTGCTGAGGCCACGGGAATAGAAGCAAGCCTTTAGTACCCCTCTGCCAGCCTTCCTCCTCTGATTCACTCACTGTGTATCATGGCTGTGCCGCTGAGTTGGCTGTACCAAGCAGCAGTCACCAGACAATTGCTAAGGTCTGACACCGTGAGCATACAAATGACATCTCATCACCAGCACTCCCTGTAGAGATCTATGATAGTGGCATTGTGGGACGAAGTTGTACCTCACAACAAATATTACACCCATTTTTTTGACTGTTGGGTACTCTTCAGGACATATTATTTGTTTGTTAGTTAAACTGGATCAAGTGGCAATGGCACAGTTTTGTTGGCACTGTGGTGGACCCTCGGGTGGAATTGAGATTGCTTGTGCCTCCCCTTCTTGGACTTGGCTCTTCTTTTGAGGGAAATGGTGAGTGTCCAGACACTGGACACTGTACTAATGGACCTAGCTCTGATGCTAACCACCATAAAACAGATGTTACTTTATTGTTTCTATATCACTAAAACCTATGTAGTGGACCATCATCTCTTACTCCCTATTACCTTCATTTAATAAAGAGAACTCCTGTGTTTAAGGAACTTCAACTACAGACAGCAAATCTTCACCAGAAACAATCTAATGGGCAAAATTAGATTTCACGAGGAGAGTGGCAACGATGCAGAGGGATGCTCCTGCCACAACAATATTTGGGTCAAAGGCCTACCTGAGGGAATGAAAGGATCTGAATCTACTGCTTTCATAGGACAGTGGCTTTCTACCCATGTTGCATCCACCAGCCTTTACCCTTCATTATGCTCTTCCCTGATATACTGTCACGGTATACAGTGATAGAGAGCCTCCTTTCTTGCAGCCAAATGAAATCTTTGAGATCTTCGCTTCAAATATGCCTTGCTTTTCAAATCACAATAGAAGATCATGGTTAACAAACAGACCTACTTCTTCCCTAAACCCAATAATGCATGGATTGGGTGTAACAATATCTGGAACACGTGCAGGACTTAGGATTCGAGATACTCAGGAGAGAGCATCTCTTCATTATCCTACCTGTAATGCTTCCACCCCAGCCCAATGGCAATGAGATTGAAGCACGGCACACATGGTCTCCCAGTGTATGGGTTCCGCTACAGCTAGCACCCAGGGTGACTCTGATTCCCCTACCTCATCTGACAAATATTCTCTTCACTGTCTTGTGTGCTCTGTCTCACTTATACTACCAATGATGGCACCTCATAGGTCAATGAACTGATATAACCACCCCTTCTGCTTGCCACTTGGTTCCTCTTTCAGTCTTAGTGGGAATCTGTTTATTTGCTAATGCTCAGGTGTAGAATCCCTCCACACTTGATCAACTTTTCCCATTCAATATGCACATGCTTCTTGTCTGATGAATACTGCAGCATATTTTGGTGCATCTCCGGGTTGGGACTGTTACAACATTGTCTCCATCCATTGATACCATTTGCCTCCCCCTGGGACTGGGGGAGGGGGATCACGATACAATGACCTCTAACTAGGAAGTACCCTGTGGTCCGATAAACATCTGATTTCCATATTACTGAATCTCAAAAGTAGTTCTTTCAATTGTTATCAGCTTATAAACAATGCCTAATGTTGGTGGGCCGAGACCAGTCTGTCTACCCTGGACCCGACCACACCTTTTAGTTACCCAAGGTACATTATTACCCACAGTGTAACACTCAACCTTCGTTTTTTTAACATGACAGGGGTACCCACACTTTAATTATTAAACTTACTCTCTTTGGTATCCCCTAGCCATTTTTAAAGTCACCACTTTTACCATCACCCCACACTAGGACACGCCCGCATACCCGCACTCATCATACGGTGGTTCTCTAAAAAGATCTCGGATAAAGTGACCCTTCGGGGGACCCGGAGGGCATTGCAGCGCCGGCCCGACGAGGAGCACCGCCCGATGATGAAGCATGACATCCTTCGGGGTGTGTGAGGGCAACAAGAGACAAAGGATGTCTTTTCGCCCCCTCCCGTCCCTTCTAGTTTCACTCTAGAGGGTCTCCACTACACCTAGCTTCTCTTACTCACCCCTTTCCTTTTTCTGTATCTGATGTGGACGTAAAACTTTACAGCACACATTCAGATGGAACAGTGACCCCCGTATTTGGTTATAATCCCACTGGCATGCCACAGTAATCTGCTGAGCTGAAATAGAATGTCTCTTTATGCAGCCGCGGTCGGTAGTGGGAGTACCTGCCGGGCGGTGACGTGGGGAGGGGGAGGGGCAGGGTGGGGGAGGTAAACTATGGATTACGGAGGTTTACAGGTAAGTAAACATATAAATAAATAAAAACGAATTTTGTTGCGCGCACTGCATCACATTTGGGGATGCAGTGCACGCAACAAAATTTATTTTATTTATTTATATGTTTACTTACCTGTAAAACTCCGTAATCCATAGTTTACTACCTCCCACCCTGCCCCTCCCCACGTCACCGCCTGGCAGGTACTCCCACTACTGACCGCAGCTGTCTCTATGGAGAGAAGAGGCATGGAGATTAAGCTGATGCCTTATTGCACCTAGCTGGAACGATTTTGTGACTCCATTCAAAGATCTGATCAGGGATTACACCAGACCCCTTTCATAGGAATCCATCTAATGTACAACTGCACCCTTCCCCTCACTCTGCTTTTCCCTTTTCATTTTGTCCACATACTTGTAAGGCAGACTTTCGTGATACTTATGACCTGCTAGCACATATGTCTGTCATGCACAAGGCTCTGTAGTCCTGTAAACGTTTCTCAATTTACATAGCGGCTTGCCTTTCTGTGCACAGTTACTCCTATAAACTCTCACTGCGTGGGATGCCTTTGTTCTCTCTGCTTGCTACCCTTACAATAGCTGCTATTGGTCCAGGCATGTTTACTTATTTTTCTTTTATTAAAGTTCCCATTTTACTTTGTCCACAACATGTTGTTAATTATGCACACCTACAGTATTTCTACCATAGATGTGCTATCTACAGGTCTCTAAATTACTATATTTATCTGTATACTTCTGCACAGATTGCTTACTGTATTCAGGGCTTTCTGTATCACTGTTTAACTATTATTGAAGAAAAAATTCAAATAGTTTATAAAACAAATAGAGCGAGGGAGATCAGCTTAGCTCAGCTCTAACTTGAAGAGATGTGTTTACAGTTGTTTCTCAAATGAGAGGATAGAAAGCTGAGTTCTCAAAGTACACATAGAGCAGAGTCCCAGAATAATTATGTGGTCCCTGGTAAAGGTTAAATTTTCTCTTTGGAGGGTTTAGTAGATTTTCACTGTGGGGCTTCCAGGAGGGGTGATTCTTCACTTTAAATTCATCTGCAACATTTTTGTATTTAATGTTTATAAAGTGCATGATTACCAGACGGTGTCTTGGCGCTAACAGTCCTGAAGCAAGCTAGAGCCTCAATTTGTTGAATTGCCAGGTTTTGAGAGCTTTCCTGAAGGATGTCAAAGAAGGGAGACTTCCGATGGAGATAGAGATGGGGAGGGCATTCAAGAGCTTCCTAATCCCTAGTGTGAAGCTTCTGCCACCCCAGTTAGACTTACAAAACCTGGGATAGAGCATCAGTTTTGCCCCTTCCGAACAGAGGTATCTATTTGGAGAATACCAGTGCAGTAACTGCCTGAAGAACTATGGACCGGTATCTTGTAGCACCTTATATGTAATACATAAGACTTTGAACTTAATAAGACTCTTAACTAGAAGCAATACAGTTTCTGAAGATGCTTTCCCACTGATTGAACCTTAGGGAGCCCCAACAGGAGTCTTGCAGCAGCATTCTGAATCATCTGAAGTTTATGTAGCTGTTTCTTGGTCTTGCCAAGATTGAGCCCATTGCAATAATCCAGTTTGGCAAGAAGCAAAGATGTGACCACAGTTTTCCTACTATCTGCTGGAATTAAAGGTAAGATTTTCTTAATTACCTCACATAGGAAAAAACTGAATGACAAAACTGCTTTGACTTGTGCTGCAAAGTTCAGTTTCTCATCTATAATAACTCCCAGATTTCTTGCTTTGGGGGCCGGATAGGTACTGTTCCCAATTCGTGTTGGGGAGTAGTTGCCAAACAGGATCATCTCAGTTTTTCCTGACTTCAGCTTGAGGCAGTGTGAGCTCAACCATGAGCTGACTGCCTGCATGCAATCCCTGAATCTTTTTACTGGTGGCATGCTGTTTTTGAGAAAGGACAGGACAATTTGAGTGTCGTCCGCATAGGATCATAAAGCCATCCTGAATGATTTAATTAATGCAGCCAGTTCTAACACATATACATTAAAAAGAGTAGGGCTCATTGAGGATCCCTGATGGACCCGACAAGGGAGGGTAAAATATTGAGATTCGCAGTTATCCATGGCAACTGATTGTATCCTGTCAGATAGGAAAGAAGAGACCATTGCTAACACATTATCCATGATGCCAAGAGAATTCAAACAGTTGAGTAGCAGATTGTGGTCGACCGTGTCGAATGCCGCCAACAGATATAGCAGGATGAGGGCCGCGGCACCTCATGCATCTAGAACTGGTCTAATTTCATCTGTAGCTTTTATGAGGGCTGCTTTGGTGCTATGCTCTGCCTTGAATCAGAAGTGGGACTCATCCAGAAAATTGTGTTCCTGCAAATATAAAGTGAGCTGGTCATTCATGACTTTTTCCACCAGTTGAGATGGGAGTGGAAGACGCGAAATAGGCCTGTAAATATTTGGATCAGCTACATCAAGATTAGAATTTTCAGAAGGGGCAAAATCAATGCCCTCTTCCAAATGCAGGGAAAACCCCTTCTGTAAACATGGAATTAAAAATGTTGGTTAAAGTGGGGCCAAGGATCTCAAGGAATTGTTTGAATATCATGGGAGTAAAGGGATCATAGGGAGAGCCCGATTAGGCTCGTAGAATAAGAGTTGTTATCTTGTCCTTGGTTGCTGATCTAAATTTCATAAATGCTGGGGCACTAGGGGTCAAGGAATTACTAAAGCACGGGTATCAGATCTTATCCTGTTATCAAAAGTAATATAGATTTGTTCCACTTTGTTTTGAAAATGCTGGGTTAGTAATTACAAAAGTCCTGGCATTCATCATTCTCCTTTTTTTTCTGGGAATGTGGGCAGTTTGGTCACCACCTGAAAAAGCTCTTTGGTAGAATTATTTGCCTCCTTAATTTGTTTGGCGGAATAGGAATGCTTTTCTATCAAAATCAGATAGTAGAGTCTTGTACTTGGAGAGCTCATTTTCATTATAGTTTGATCTCCAACATCTCTCTTGCCTTCTACAATCTTGCTTTTTAGATCTCAGGGCTTCTGAAAACCAGAGAGCTGACTGAACTTTCTTGTTACTTGAGTTTTTTTTGAAGGGAGCTATATTAATGGCTGTTGACATGAGCCAATGATTAAAATGAGTGGAGGCATTTTCCACCTTCTCAGGCAATTTAGTTTGAAAGCATAAAAGTTGGAGACTAAGCAAGTTGCTATCAACCTGTTCCAGGTTGAGATAAGATCTAGTAAGCATATTGGATATGCTAGGCTGATCCTTGAGTCAACTATTAAGCTTAAAGATAACAGCAAAATGGTCGGTCCAAGTTAATGGTGAGATCGCCTTAATCTCAATTGATTCATTGTTAGTAAAAATTCCGTCTAGGGTATGGCATGCCCGATGAGTAGGGCCCACAACCTTTTAGCTTAGGCCTGCCAAGGTCATAGTGTCAAGTAAGGAGATTGTGTTTATATATGTGGTAACTTCAAGATGAAAATTAAAATCACCCAAAATGTGAAAGCTGATTTTAAGAGCCCAGGTTTCAAGGAGAGGGTTGAGGCAGGTAAGGAACCCATTTTTAGTCCCTGGAGGATGGTACAGTAATAACCCTTTAAATGAGAGGCGATTGGCTATTTTTAAATGGAAATTAAGACTTTGCAGTCTTGGGACGGTACAGGCTCAAAAGAGGCTATATATGTATTCCGTTAAATCAAAGCTAGTCCACCGCCTTTTTTATTGGTTCTGTCATGTCTGGATACAGTGAAACCCTGTGGAACAACTGAACGGAAATCAGGGCCTGCTTCCTAATCAGCCCACATTTCTGTAATAAGAAGCATGTCTAAGCCCGGAGCGTCTATCAGCTCAGCAGTGTCCAACTTAGATTTAGTCACTGACCGTGCATTGATGAGGGCACCGCGCGTTATTTGCAGAAGTTTGGGAGTGTCTTTCAGTGAAGGTAAGTTACTGAAAGGGAGCGTGTGAGATGTTGGACTTTGCACCTGAGAAAAAATGCAATTAGCACAGCTGATCAGCTTTGTTATTAATCATTTGTCAGGATTGAAGCATGCACACTTGTTAGGACTAGTAGCAGGTATGTGATTCAAGTCCTGCAATTCCTTGCCTGTATAAGGCAGGTGCTATGCCGTCTGGCTGGAGAGTTGGGCAGCATCTCTCGTGCTGGGCTCGGACGGGGGCAGACGGGCATGCCTTTGGCACGTCTTTGGCGTGCCTGCGGCGTGCCTGCGGCGTGCCTGCTGCGTGCGTATGCTGCGCATCTAGCCCTGCATGCTTGTCTAAATAGATAATGATTCCGGATTACTAGACTGTCACCTACCGGATGTTGGAGCAGCCGGGAGAAGGGGAGCCACAACCCTCCGCTCAATCGGCAGGGATCGGCCACGGCAGACCGGAGAAGCAGTCAGGGAAGGGAGTAAGGAAAGTGCAATGTGCAAATGGAGATCAGCAACTTAAATTAGATATGTTACAAAGTTAAAACATATTAAAAGCCATACAAATATGAGAAGTCAGCCGAACGGTAAGTAAAAAGCTTAGGAATAGCCCTCAACGTGCTGCTTACTAGCTTCTTTTTCATAAGGTCACAGATACCGCTGTGCAGCAGAACTAGCCACCGAGCTCCAGCTTTGCAAATGGTGCGATCGCGCACTCAATTGGACATATCTGCCCCATTCGAGACTGAAGTCCAAGCCTTTACGGTCCTTGTAGCTGACCGCCCCGCCTGCACAGAGAGTGAGCCACCGCGCCCTCTCCGGCCTTTTTCCTTCTAACTAATGATAAAGGCTTCTTGTATTTAACTATCTTAAAGACAAACAATGATACATTTAAATGTCCTGAAGATGATGCCCTGTATGTAACGTTGGCAGCGAAACGTCGTAGACACCCAAACGCCATATGCAATATGAATAAGCAATATTGTAGTATGTGCAATGGTGTGATAATATTGATTTAAGTCTGTTTAACTGATTACAAGCATACAGACTGATTCTGCTCTGCCTTTTGCCCATTCTGTTTTCGTTGGTTTTTCTTTTGTTCCGTGGGTCACGGCTGTGCCCACTTGTTATCAAAAGTTTTCTTGTTTTGTTTCTTTTTAAATAACGACTTCTTGAAATTGAACTTATATGTAAATTAAAATTCTTGTCCGGCTGGACAAAAGACATACTGACTATTTAGCGTATGATTAATGTATGTTCCGATTCTTCCTTCCAAAATAGGGACCACTGTTCTCTAGAATACAGATACCTAGGCAGCTCTGAAATTCCCTGCCATTTTTGTTTTCGTCCCTACAAACTACTTGTATTTTTGGGTTTGACGTCATTTTGTGAGGTAGCTGACCTGTCCCTGAGGCTCCTCTCAAAGTGAAAGTTTGAGTGCGCACTTTCTCTATAGCAATGCTGCAACCTGGGTTTCGCTCCTCTAGTATCTGAGGAAGTCTTACTCACGCATGATCACCCTTTCCCAACACGTCACAGGGTGGGGTATGGTCTGTCAGATTTGCTAATGCCACCCAACCCTGTGATGAACTGGGAAAGGGTAGGACACTTCATTGTGACTACCATGCGTACTCCGGAAGCACAGCGCCTAGACCTTAAGCTTCCGGGCCTGCATTTATACAACGAGGTTGCTCTACATCACAGGAGGGATGGCCCTACAGGTGGTAGGCTTCAGACACCAAAACCGGAAGGTGATAGGCCCAGCAAAACCTCCGAAAGACAACACACCTGTAGTATTGTCTGTGAAACATCCCTGACTGCTCGTCCTTGCTCTCAGTGAGGACGAGAGCCTGAAAGCTTGGCTGAGGAATTATTAGCATTATTTTGTAACGTATTTAAACTTTCCAAAGAAATCAACAGGTAGCAGGCAATGGAGGAGAGGTGGATCGCCATTGCTCATTGGAACGAGCCACCATTGCAAACATCATATCTCAATTGTGCATGCTTGTCCTGCATCTTTGTGGGCCAGAAAAAAACATCAGACATGCACAGACTCACATACATACAAACACACAACATACTTAATGTAATGTGTATACTTGTAAAGCGCACTGTTGCCAGCCGGCGTCCTGGGGCTGTATACCTCTGGGGAACCCGTCCTGGCTTTCCCTGTGGGATGGTCCCTTCTGGGAATCCCCAAGGTGGATCCAGGAATCCCCCGCGTTGATGGGGCTGTTGTGGAGATTAGGCAAGCTAATGCCCAGAGTTGCCGAGTGCGACCCCTGGTTAGAGAAGGCACCGAGGCGAGAAATATTGAGTCCGCTGACCCTGGTCCACGACACTGCCGCGTCGGGAATCGAACCCTGGTCCCGGGCCGACTTCTGCTTCCGGGTCTGCCGCCTCTAACCAGTAAGCCACACCACTCCACTAATATTATTATGAGGACCGGTCATTGACCGTAATGAAGTGTGTAATTATGATTTTAACTCCATGCATGCTTTGATAGTTGGGAAGGTTATAAAGCGACCGAGGCAAATCTAACTGCATTTTGGTTTTTTGATACACATGCTCGAACGTACCTAAACACACTACTGCAACCGGTCCTCACAAAGTTAGTGTTTATCAGGTAGTGACAAGGTTAACCCCCGCAGTGAGGACTGAGTCAGTCCCCATAGCATTGTTATACATACACACGCACACACACGCACACACACGCACACACACACACACACACACCATACCTGCCAACTTGAAGAGCAGTTTTGTTGTATATGAATTTAGGACCCTAGTGTAATTTTCCCGCTTCATGCCCATATATAGGTATAAATCACCCTATCCTTATATAGGCATAGAAATTCTTAACCATATTTAGACTTAGCCTATGCAGTCCAAATACGGCATGGCTACTTCCACTAGCTCCGAAAATCCACAACGATTTCTTGGAAAAACCTGCCTTCAGCAGTCAGGGACTTCCCCTTGCTTGAATATTGATTTATCAAAGAACTCATGGAGTTTTGAAAGAACTGAGTCTTTGATGACGTTATTATGTCCAACCTTACGTCAAACTAGGCACCTTCAAGGTATAAATATGCCCACACTTGCCCAGTCAAACACACAGTGGTTTGGAGCAGTTCGACTATCTATCTACACTACACAGCTCGCCAAAGCAAGTGCCGAAGGAAGTCGACCCTCCAGCAGACGCACTGAGAAAGACGCTGTCTTTTCTCTTGCCGAGAAATCCAGCTCCAGTGTTTCCAAGCTACCCTTGCGGGTTGTTGGGAAATCGAGTCCTGAGAGAGAGATATCAGACCTCCTTCATTCTGAAACCAAGGTACGGAGCTGATTAGACCCTTAGAGAATTCTTGGATAGATTCTTGGCAAAGAATACTGAAACTAAGCTACACCTCACTTACTCCTTCCCTTGTACTAGACCTAGGTTTGGTACACCTGGTAGGCGTAATTGAGAAGCACCAGTTGAGTACTTTTAGTCTTTATTTATTAATGTATGTAGTCTATGTATTTTATGGCTTAGAAACCATATCATGTTTTTACAGTATTATTTTATAATACTCTTCGTACTGCACGCATTGTACTTTGCAACCAGTATTACGATTGTAGTAGTTCATTTCTCCTGCATGAGACAGAAGACTGTTCAATAAATACTTTTTATTGAAAACGCCCATCTCTCTATTTCTCTGCACCTCTGGTGAAACGAAGCATGCACGATTGACTGAATGAAATAACTATCTATTGTTTCCGCAACTCTAGAGATACATTTCTTATTCTTGGGAAACAAAGTTGTCATGTTTATACGGTTGTCAGAAACTAATCCCTTCTTGTCTACTCGAGAAAGTTTCTAGTGACCTCTGAGCTAGCTGGCTCTCACAATTAAATCTAGTATACTCAATAGAGACCTAGTCGACCTCAGTCCTACGTCAAATCTATAGGATATATTATTCCAATGCACAGAGCCTATTGGTAATATAAGAACTACTCTACAGTCTCATAGTGTGAGGAGGGTGAAGGGCCTTGAAGCTGGTGGGGTCTTGTGCCGAGAAGTACCTACAAGACACTTTTGAACCCCCTCCTCCCTAAAAACAAAAGCTTGCTGAGGCGGGTGACAGCACCCTTGAGGGTTTCCACAAACCCTAAATGGACATCGGCAGTGCAAAGACTCGAAAAACGACCTGGAAATCCACTATCTACAGTGGTTTTCTGCTTGTTTTCCCTGTCACTGTGTGATATCTACTCGCCACCGGGAGAGCATGTGATGAAAGCCTATATCGGTCTGGTCTTGCACTTGTTTACACATGAGCACACACAAAACTGCACTGATACAAAACAAATAAGCATATATGGGCCTGCATGTTATAACACTGAACACCACAATTTAAGCATTTCAGAGCTTGCTCTGCTTTACCATGTCCTAATTTGGACAAACAAAGTAATGTAGTGCACAGCGGCCCGTTTCCTGTTTTCTTCACATATACAGAAAAGAGTATACACAATATGGGCAAATAAGACTAGCCTCTGTGCTTTAAATATTAACAAAAGCCTCCCAATTCAATTAGAACAATTTGTGTTAAATGTTTTTCAAATTGTTCTAATTTTACACATCGACATTCCCTTTACCCCCTCCGCAATTTGCATGGTATGATCAAAAGTGATTAATAGAGAAAGAAATATCTCCAGAAAAAGAATCAGTCAAGACTAACACACAATAATTGGTTTGCATTGCTAGCAGATATCCAGTATTAATGTTCAGCTGGTGAATTCCAAATCAGCACTTCCTTAACGCGTGTTTCGTAATTGTAATTGTAATTATAATGAAATTCATTTTTCAGCGTAATTTTTGCAACACAAATGATTCCCCTCTTCCCATTACCTAAGAATACGATCACACAGAGTTACCGAGCTCGCCTGAAATGTGCAGACTGTGGTACATCGCTCTCTCCCCCAGCGTTTAATCTCCTCGCAGTCTAGAGATGTCAAGAGGTTCCGATTAAGCTTGTTAAATATCTGCTTCAGCCTAACTCATTGATGATTATTTATTTAGCAGTTTTATGTAACCCTGTCACTGATAAGCACTCAATTAATTTGCCCAGGGACAAATCAACACTACTTATTTTTCTGCTGGCTATTAGGCTCTGGGCTGATGCCTGCTGCAAACCACTTGCCAGTTAATTATAAATTATGGGCCCTCTTCGCCTATATTAATTGATATCTCATCTGCCTTTGTAATACCGGACAAATACAGTGCAAGGAAGATGTATGAGGAGGCGAGTATCTCGCCTTTATTGGTATTCTTTATGCCGCTCTTGTTTTCGTGTATGCTTGTTTATCAAGATATGATGGACCCGCAGTTTCCCAAAAGGTCCACGGAGGGAAAGCGCTTAATCACTTGTCGCGCAATAATGTAAAAACTGCTCGCACACTGAATTATGTGATGCTTTAAACTTCCCTTTTTACAGCAGGTTTGAGATAACACAACCTTTTTTTTCAAATTTGTTTGAAATAAAGAAAATGAAAAAAAAGCATCATGACATTAAAACCCGAACAACAGTTTGGGTTGTATTCTCTAAACAGACTTAAGATGTCAACATGCCTATTAGTGGTGCTACGTTAAATATGCAACCCTCGCCCCCAGCAGCACGTGAAGAGCGGCCCCTGAGTCTCCCATATCTCTCAGATATTCATTGGCTTTAGGGTGAAATGGGGCCCCCTTGACAGATTTGGAGAACCCGGGAGAGTTGGGGTTCCCTTGAGTTGAAGGGGCTGCAGGGGCTTGCGTTAAGCTCCTCATGTCTATCCCCAAAGATAGGCGCCCTCCAAAGTAGCCACCAGAAAAGTGCTTGAATTTGTGAATTTAACATTCAAAAGCTATGGGGAGTGGGGGGATGGGGTAGTCATTCGCTGTTATTTAACTTTGTAATATAGTTCTTCCACCAATCCGAAATCTTACACATATTCAGATGCAATCCCATGTAGTTCCTATTTTAATGCTAGCTCTTAGAGAAGTTGGGCTTGTTTTACTGAAGCAGGCAGAACTTGTGACTCCTGCAAGCTAAATAAGTATTGGCTTCTACGGGTATTTAGCAAAACTTCGCTTTCTAAATATATGTACTTTTTGGCTGCCATATGGAACAGTCTGAAGTATAGTGTGTTTGTGTCTGCATATTCCATGCGCAAAGTAAATTACATCACTTGAATGAATGCTACTAGACATCTTTAGTGATTAACTTTAGAAAACCTTAGTTCTAACACTAAACACTATTTTTCCAAGCCTGTATTTTCTTTCAGCACCCCAATCCTCATGAAAACCTCCTAATGGTACCACTTTTCCCACTTTCTGTGGCTGTTATATCTGCACAGTCCAGTTGTAAGTTGTGGGCCTTATTTATGAAGGTCTGTGTCACTTTTGCTCTGCCATTGCGTCACTTTTAGTGACGCAGCGGCCTAAATAATGCTCCATCTTGCGCCATAATTACGAAGTGATACATCTAGGCAAATGCGTCACTTGATAAACCACTGCTCTACATTATATCTGCATCAGGTATGATGTATGTAGGGTGGGCGTTCCCCCGCAAGAAAGGGTAGTAGGAGGGGCGCAGTGAAATCTTTAAGATTTCAGTGTGCCACTTCTAAGGACGCCAGTGAGTCAAAACCTTACGCCTGCCTCATGGCAGGCATAAGGGTGACGCAGGCCCGATCACATGGGGCTTGCCCCATGTGAAAGGAACATTGCTGAAGTTGCGTCTTGCTTCAGACTCAACTCCAGCAATGCGCCACTTTTGCGCCGACAAATACGTCAGTAACACTGGCGTATCTGTCATTTCTTGTGACATGATGCGTCATACCTGGCTCTTCGAACAGTAGCAGCGTTCCCCCCTCCCAGCGCCCTGAGACCCTCACGGGTATGTAGTGCGCTTTACAAATACTATGATTGATTGATTGATACAGTAAATATGATGCTTCAATGGTGTCGCAAGGATGGCACACTTAGAAGTGTTGCATCACTGCTTTCACACAGCGATGCAACACTTCTCATAAATGAGGCCCTAAGTGTCTAGGTAAATGTCATAAATTAATTTATAGCAGTTTGGGAATAACAAAAGTTACACCTGACTGGTTGTTCATCATCTTCCCATGGTATTTCCGTAATCCCCAAGAATGCATAAATTGCTTTCACATTAGTAAGCTACTATTATTTCACCCATTTAGAGAAGCTCTTAATCTTCTGTAGGTACAGTTTAATAGCTTACATGGTATTTCTAATTGTAATTTTAAGAAAACTGAAGTTTGTGATATTTGTGGCTAGTATGCAAATCAAAGTAGTCAGTCCTTCAGTTGGTTCTAATGGAAGTGAAATGTGAAAATGTTCAAGGTGCCCTCACTGTAAATGTGAACTAAGAACACCTATTAACAAAGCAACACCTCTCTGTGTATTCATGAAGTGGATATTGATTGTTCTGACCATGAGGAATGAGCTTTGTGCTACATCTGATATAAAGTGCTGGGATTCGATGATAGTTTTGTACTCACTGACAAGGGTTCAAAGGTTCTATTTCCACTGGGATTGATGCACCTATGGGAGATAGTGAAGATGTGTTAACATGCAGCTTCAGTAATTTGTGGCAACTGAAAAATGTAGGCCAGCACAAAGAATACATTTAGACAAATATTTGTAAAATATTTGGCAGGACTTACTTACCATCAGTGGTAACACATCTCCATAAGAGATATTGATGTAGTAAATATTTTGCCTGCTTTTTTTATGACGGTAGTCAACAAATCTCAAAAACCTCCCTCTCTGCCACCCTTCAGAAATAGTGTTTTGTCTTAATTACTACTTTCCCTGTTGATAGCATTCCTAATTAATTTAAAAAGCAAGGATCGCTGAAATAATATTGATGCAGCCAGTATTGAAACACAGAAACATCAGAAAATAAATATTATTCACAAAAATATCGACTTCCTATACTTAGCTAGTAAAATCACAATATCGAGAAAACAAATATCATTGTTAAGTATATAGATTTTTACTTTTATCAAAAACACAATTATTGGAAACAAAAATATTGTCACCTCAAAAATATTGGTTCACGCAATATCAACTATAGTAATATTGGTAAAATAATTATATTATCATTAATAAACATACACACATCATTATTTATGTATCACAAGTATTTGAAATAAAGCAAAAACATTTTATGCACATCTTTAAATGAAATACAAATGTATTACATCATCAACCAGCCACTGAAATCTGATGTATAAACAACTTTAAGCAATAAACTGAGACAAAGAATGAAATCAATAATATAAATGGTACACTATTTTAATTAAAAAACTAGAAAAGCTGCAAGACAAGGAAACTCTTCTGGATTCTTTGACCAGACTTTTAAATAAGAAATATATATTCCTAAACAATTACCTAACCAAGTAAGTTCAACTTACATTTAAACTAAAACTTACTCTTAAATAAATGTAAAAATGTAAAATAGCAAATAATTAATAATTGATCCCTGACAGCTGTGGTATTGCAGTGGAAGTCCGACTTCCGAAGTCCTAATATGGTGGTCGGACCGCCAGTGCAGCGGTGGCTGGACCACCAGTCTCTTAATTAGGGCCCAAGTGCAGAATATTCTACAAGCAGCCAATTTGCCTTTGAAATAAAAAAATATATAACAGTAGCCCATGTCCCTGTAACGGAGGTAGCTAACCACTTCAATTTATTCATAGAAAGCCCTTTCCACCAACGAAACTAAGATAAGCTAAGGTCCCTAATGGATTTTTTCAAAGACACTTGAGATGCAAGACTGCATCTCTACGGACACAGATGCCAAACCAAATTCCAAATACCATGATAGAATGTCTGTGACAGCACCTTGGCACAGGAAGCCAAAACAAACAATGCAGTGGAAGGATGGCATAATGCCTTGTAATCCACACTAGCCAGAACACAACCTGCACTTGATAATTTTATAGAAGCATTGCAAAAAGACCAAAGCTACCAACAACTTGGAATGAAGCAAACTGGTTGCCAAATTGCTCCTAAACATAGTAAACAAACCAAAAGAATGTACAACATGTTACAATTGAAAGGCAAACTCTTTATAAATATCAAAGGAGTGGATTACTTAGAAATAATGGACAAAAGCATATCATAAAGAAAATAGCAACCTCCTAAAGTCCCAAAAACCTGTCACAAAATCTTAACCAACATTTTTTAATATAAATAATAAACATAATATTCTATTACATCAGTCTAATAATTAAATAACACTCCAATGTTAAGTAAGACTGAGACAATAGAATAATATGTAAATAATCTAAACAAAAATATAACCCTGCCAACTTAAAAACTAAAAAACAAACCCAATCCACCACATCAAATAAATATAACACATAAGCCAATCAATTCCAAATAAAAATGACATTTCTACACAAACAATAAAATATAACATTTCCTTTCCAAAAGAAATGAAATAAATAATACTTGTTGTTCTATAGCTGCAGATCTTCCTCTGTATCCATGTAGTGAAACATAATAATCCACCAAAATTGTCCAAAAGTCCCCCAAAGAAATGCAGACATAAAATGAATTCAATAGAGAGCCCTTGAAGCAATCCAAAGTATCTAGGAACCATAAACCCACAAAAAGTAGTTAATAAAAGAAACACTCTAAAAAAAGCATTGGTTTAGTAAAAAAACAAAAGTGATTTCCTTTTAAAAAAGAAATGGAAACTCGCCAATGCTCATAGGACCCGTTTATAGACAAACTCCTGTAATGTAAACAAGAAGACCCACTCGCAAAAAACATTACATTGCCAAAAACTCATATACATCACACTTATTCTTCAAAATATAAGTAACATACATAATTTAACATAATTTACCATCACATAACAATACATTACTAAAATATTGCACAAAACCCCCAAACTAGTGAAAAACACTGCTATTAATACAACTAAGGGGGTCATTACGATGTCGGGTGGAATCACTTCCCCCTGACACTAACATGGCCATGGGACCGACTGACACCTGGTCGGCAGTCCCGATTGCCCTATTAGGATGCGACCAAGCACTGTTCAGTCACATTCCTATATTTCACTGTAGGAGCATGCAGTACAGTGATAAACCGGCCATAGTGCATGCTCCCACAGTGATATGAAAGGTGCGGTTCATTCCTGCACCCCATGGCAGGCACCACAAGGGATCAACAGGGGCCACCCAAGGGGTACCATCTGCCTTCAACCGGAGGGTGTGCACCCAAGGGGACCCTGCTGGGGACCCCCGAACATGCTTTTCGACATGGTTTCCATGTCAGACAGACTGGCATGGAAGCCATGTCGGAAACTGTTATCATAATCTCAAGGGCAGAAAGGCCTGCCCTTAAGATTACTACCCGACTTCCGACTGGCGGACAGGCTCTCCGAGACCGTCAGAAGCCAGCTGGAATGACTGGTTGGTTTCCTTTCTGACCACCTCCATTGTAATGATGAGGTCGTAAAGGAAACTGAGCAGCCCATTATGATGCGGCTGTGAAGGCTCCGACCATAAATTGGAGCCTTTACGAGTCGCATCGTAATCGGCTACTTAATGTACCGAAAACCCACAAACAACACTAAAACTATCTCATGACCTCCCCATACACCCAACTACCCTCTAAAACCTTTAAAAAAAACATTACAATTGACATATGTTCTGAAGAACAGCAGCTCCTTACTGCGTCCTGGATCTGGGAAAATTGACTAAAAACTTCACTAATAGGATTACAAAATAGAAGGTAGCAGTAAAACAAAATGCCTGCCAAATGAAAATTAAAAAAGGACTATATTTCCCCATAGAAATGAATGGGAAATAACTTTAATATGTTGAATAAATGCTCGAAAACATGTAAACAAATATTAAACTTTTATAACATAAAGAAAAGTTGCAAAAATGTTAAACAATTGTAAAGTATAAATTAAATACTAGTATAAAATGTATACAAATCTATATAAATAAAAATGTAAATGTTCGTTTGTTCAAAATTGCAAATCTCAGAAAGTTCTTCACCGATTGCTTTTGTTGACACACCGTTGGATTCAAATACGCACATGTTTTTATATACACAACGTTGGATTTCAATACGCGCGTGTCGAATACTCGTGTGTTTTTAATCGAAAGACCGAACAGACACATGCAAATGTCAATGTTCGTTTGTTCAAAATCTTAAATCTCCGAAAATTCTTCACCGATTGCTTTTAAATTATGACACAACGTTGGATTTGATTAAGCGCGTATTTATATATACACAACGTTGGATTTGAATAAGCGCATGTCCAATACGCGCGTGTTTTTAATCGAAAGGCCGAACAGACCCTATCGATTTGGTTGCTGCGCAACAACTACAAAGGACGCATAGAGACAATAGTCTACATATATTAGGATGGACAGTTGGTATCAGAATGGCAAACCGGGAAGTGGGTGGAGGGAGGGGGGAGGAGTTGGTTCACTTTGCCACATTAAGAAAGGACAAATAGAGACATTACTCTACATATATTAGGATGGACAGTTGGTGTCAGGATGGCAGATCGGGAAGTGGGTGGAGGGAGGGGGGAGGAGTTGGTTCACTTTGCAACATTAGAGCCTGTTTATACATACACAATGTTGGATTAGAATACGTGCCTGTCCAATATGCGCATGTTTTTAATCGAAAGGCCGAACAGACCCTATCGATTTGCTTGCTGCGCAACAACTACAAGGGAAGCATACAGACAATAGTCACAAAAACATATTGTATACCCACAAGCATTGTGAAATTAAACATATTAGAAATGTGCGCTTATTCTTTTCTTTCTCTTCCATTTAACCAGACTGAGCCACAGCAACGCGTGGCCGGGTACAGCTAGTAGTTAATATATATTGAAAATCTTGTTAAAATGATGGTAAAAATACGTATATAAAACATTTTAAGAAATTACAAAAAAATGTTAAACAATGGAAAAAATTTGAAAATGTACGACATACAATACTATTTAAATAAAAAGTCATTTATGTTATTTTCTTGATTTAACTATATATTCATGTTTATTTTTAAGTTGAAATATGTGTAAAAATATATATTAAATAATATTTGAAAACATAAAATGAAAACAAATGTGTTGCATGTCTTTATTCTATAAAAACTGTAATTGATAATATTGATTACAAACAAACAAGTAACTATTTTTATATTATATTTCTAAAAATCAACAATGCTAATTAAATAAAAACTATTTCTACTAGTTACAAGTAAAATTAAAACAAAGGATGTCAGAATAAAATAATAAAATATTCACACTCCAACATAAACCAATTTGAAGAAGATGTTGGACACTAGAGGGGTGACAAATACTATTCCCACCCTAATCTAAGACAGTTTGGGGATTGCTTTGGACACTACATGGGTGACATTTACTATTCAAACTCAAATCTGAACCAATTTGAGGAAGGTGCTAGGCACTAAAAGGGTGTCATTTACTATTACCACTTCAACCTATGCTAATTTGTGTATGGATTTGTGCACCATAATGGCAACATTTGCTATTCTCACTCCAAACGATACTAATTTGAAGAAGGTGTTGGACACTAAAAGGCATTTACTATGCAACTCCAATAAAAAACACTTTGTGGGAGGTGTTGGACAACTAACAAATTACATTTACTGTTCCCACTCCAAGCTAACCCAATTTGGGGAAGGTGTTGGACACTAATCTATGCCAATTTGGGGAAGGTGTTAACCACTAAAGGAGTGACATTTAATATTTCTACTCCAATCTAAAAATAATGGTGGCTGGATGGTGTAGGACTTTAAGGAGTGACATTTACTATTCCCACTCCAATTCAAAAATATTGGGAAAAGGTGTTGGACACTAAATGGGTGATATTTACTATTCCCAGTCCAATTTAAGCCTTTTTGAAAAAGGGGTTGGACACCGAGTGGTGAAACTCACCATTTCGATAACATATTGTACAAGGTAATACAAGCAAAACATTTTATATACACCATCAGTACTCTATACTCAAACAATTTATTGTCTATAACATGTAATCTAAAAACACCCTTAAAAAAAATCCAATCCTATATAGTTAAAAACAAATATATACTTTTTATAACTAAAGATAATTAACATATATGTAAAAATATTTAATATCTTGCCTAAACTTGAAACCATGAAATAAAAAATAAAGTCATAATCCAAAATTAGCAATCATAAAATAAAAGCATATGTAAAACCAATTTTTAAATAAAAAGGGTAAAATATATTTTAGTGTCCAATTAAAATTTTAAAACAAGAAAAGGAAAATATTTTTATTATTAACATTTATGTTTCACAAAAATTATAAAAATGTAAAACTTTCATATAAAAAACTCTAATATGTTACGTTACTAAGATTATGTTTTATATATCTTTAATTGTTAAAATTGCTTTAGAATGTTATTATGTTTAATATTTAAACAATATTTGTGTTTAATACCATTAATAGATGTTTTAACTAGATATACATTTCAATGTATTCAAATTATCAATGTAACAAAACAATACACATTTTACAATATTGTTTTCATATAATTTAAACAAATAGCTTAAAATTTACTTTAAAATATACACTTTTTAAAAATCACCCCACAAGTGGGGCGGTCGGACTGCCTTTTCACCGCCGCAGGAGGTGCGGTGGTTAGGGCCTCAGCAATATGCTGGTGGTGCCGCTTCAGCACTACTATGCATATTATGAATTTCAGGACCACCAGCGGTGTTATGGAGGTCTTTCCTTAATGAAAAGGCTGGCGGTCCGGAAACCTGTTGTACATGTTCATGGGGGTGTGCATGCACCCCAGTTCCTGCACTTCATGGACTTTGCAGGTTATGCTGAGAAGTAACTGGATTTGGCGTTCCCATTGCGGTGTCCATTTTCAGAGGCACAGCGATGGAACAGCCAAAACCAGCCCACCAGATGAGGAAATTCGTAATATGGTGATCGGTGAGACCTCGGGTTTGGCAGTGCAGGAGCCAAACTCATAATCGGGCCCTGAGTGTATATCCAGAGAAAACATATGTTTTACTTTTCTGAATCCGAAGCGATGGCACATCCTGCTCACCAAGATCATAGGTGAACATTTCTAGAAAGGCAGTGAATCAGTAGCTCTATAGAGGAAAAATTGTACACTATTTGGTGTGGTCTCTGTTGAGTACCTTGTTACCAGTGACTAATATATGGTCTCAGTGATATATAAATAAATAAATACAAATAATAAAGTATAGACTAATAAAAGACAATGTTAAGAACATTGATCACACACCTTAAGAACAACATAACAGAAAAAGGACACTTTAGGCAATGTCTTGTGAGACCAACTCATATTTACTGGGTTATTATGCCACACCTTCTCTGTACTGATCCACAAGAGATAGAATCTGAATTCCACAATCATCAGAAAGTTAGGAAGTCTGAAAAGTCATAGGAAAACTGGAACCCATCTGGCATGCTTTTTCACACCCCTTTATGCTCACCAGTAAAAAGTCAAGAAACTCTTCTACAATTAACTTAATTTGTACTTACCTTAGGCACCAATGGCGATATACGCCCCATTGTCAAGACAAAAAGACCCTCCTTTTAACTACTACAGGTAAAGGTAAAACAGAAGCTTTAAAAACAGTTCTCTATTAGAATCATCAGCATTTATTGCTTATTCCATTTCTTCTTTTGCTGGATGCCAATCGAGAATTAATAAGAAGACACTGATGCATTAACTTTGAACTAATAAATATGTATCACATCACCTGTTCATAAAACTTACACTTTTTCATTGTTCAAACAATATGTTTCTTATATATCTCCCTATTATTTAAAAAAATACTAGCTTTTCTATCTCCTATAAGAAATAGTTAAAACATGGAGCTACATCTGGAATCTCAACATTTAGCTATGCACAACTTTGGAATACTTCTCAACAAATTGACTTTCACCTGAAACACTGCATGAGAAAGCCACCTTTGTACAACCTTAACCAATCCTGGAAACTTTCACTGTTTAACAACAACAATGCTACAGCAATTGCTAGATAGCTACAAAGTTGGATGACCTCGGAATTTATTGTTGAGTGGGACTCCTTACTAGAACTCATATGTTGCCTTCTCCAGCTGATATGTGGGGTTTTCCATGCTAGGCCCTGACCAGGCCTATTATATTTGTAACTCGAACCAGCTTTCACATTACATTAGAGTAACAGAGAGAAAAAGGAGTGATCTTCCAGAGCTGAAAGATTCTGCATTACACTGAAGAGGTACCACAGCAATTAAAGGAATCATGCTGGCCTCTTGAAGAATAGCTGGACTACATGCCAGGTAATATAGATGCCAAAATCTTAACTAAAATATGGGAAATATACAGAATGGTATGAATCCTTTGCTAATCCATATGGATCAAACATGACTTGTAAGGAGCAGGAATGGAACACAAAATAATAAGCAACTCATTGGCATCATGCAGGTGGTAAATAGTGAAGAAGAGAACCGTGTATGAATAGCTATGGATGCTGAGACAGACTCTGACAACATTAGTTGGGAATAACTTGTCGAAACAACGAAATTATTTAACATTATCCTGACCATTTACAATATTAATGAATCATTATATGCTTAATCAGCAGGAAGGAGCAACGCAAATATGCTTCTTCCATAAAGTCTTGAAGCAGTGATAGTGACAAACAGGCTTTTCAACTGTCTTCCTTATTATTTATTATCACTCTTGAACCCGTAGATATTGAAATTTGGACCTCAGCATATAGTTGAGGTATTAAAATAGGATATGAACGTTCCAAGGGGCCGATTATGATAGCGGTTTTCCCGCATCTTCCGGGCCGGCGGAAGCCACTGCCGGCCCGGAGGATGCGGGAAAACCGCTGCGGTGCCTCAAAAGACCCACCGCCATATTAGTATGGCGGTGGGTCTTGAAATCCATCCGCAGCTTTTCCGCCGCAGTCGCCTTCTGACCACGGCGGAAAAGCTCTAACATGGCTGGCAGTGTCTATCAGACACCGCCAGCCATATTAGGATGGAGGAAATCATATGCTTTTCCACGGCGGCTTTTCCGCCGTGGAAAAGCATACGGTCATTCACTTCGAGGGCCCGTTGCGGGCCCCCTTGGTGAAGGGGTGGTGGGGGGTGCACATGGGGGGTACCTATGGTACCCCCTGCATTTGCATGCACAAAGAAGCATGCACCGTGCGATGCCTGCCGTTTTGTGCATGCAAATGCGATGCATGCATTTTTAACATTGCGGCGGGTGCAGCTTGAAGCTGCACCTGCCGCAATGTTAAAGATAGAGGATGTGACCGCCACCCTGGTGGTTACATCCTAATCTTCACGGAGGGAACGCCGCAGCCCATGCGGACGTTCCCTCCTCCTCTGGGGTCGTGGACTGACTCAAGTCCGTCCGCGATCCTAATCGACCCCTTAGTGTCTACTGCTCATGCTGTCTGATCCAGTATTATCCATTCCACTATTAATTAATTTTGTGGAAATATTTGGTTGCATGCCAGGCTACAAAATATTTGTGTCTAAATGAGGTTGATTACCCGTTTCTAAATTTAACAGGGTTATTGTTTACTCTTTACATTCAAATGGCTAATCAGCTCTAGTGTGAAGGAAGTACACCAAGTCATGAAGCAGTTCCTTTAGCATTTGCAAGATTTATTTGTATGGAATAGGCCTCATACAGTAAACATGAACATCATACCTAAACTCTTGGATGTCTCGCTTGTAAAAATAAAACTTACACATGTGTGGAAAATTAAATTAAAGAATTTGCTGGGACCCAGGCAGATAGCTTTAATTAATTAGTTGAAGATACTTGTTGGACATGGCCCTTCTAAGGGGGATTGCCCTAAAACATTTGCCTTTTTGTCCTCCTAGTTTATGCTAACTCTCTTTTCATGACCATAGGACTCTGGGCATTTCCCTACTGTACTGCAGTGGGAAAGAGCTTGCATTCCTTCTACAAATGTCAGGGTGTAGTGCTTACATGAGTGTTCATACCTGTGAGTGCTCTGTAAAAAGGTACACCCATACCCAGGTCAGGTACTACAATGGCTAGTAGGGGGATGCTGCACTGATTGTCCAGCCTACTGCTGACAAGGGCCTGGGTGAATGTTATTCTTGTGTCTGTGGGCAGGGACGGACTGGGAACCATTCCCGGTCCTGGCAAAGTGCTCGCCCCCCCTTCCCACTTAGGGGGGTTGGAGGTGCCGCCGAGCTCTTTGCTGGGGCCGGATTTTGGCCGATTTTGGTACAGAGCCGATTTTGCAGCTATGCTGCAAAAACGGCCTTGTAACAAAAATGGGCCCAGGGGCCCAAAAGCGGCCCCCACCTGTGCGGCGCACGGGGGAATTGCTCGGTGCCCACTATGACCAGTCCGGCCCTGTCTGTGGGGATCCACCTTTAGATCTTTTGGAGCATGCGGAGGGTGTTGAAGCAGGAGGATGAGATGGCGTTGACTGTCTTGGTCATGGAGTGAGATGAGTCGAGGATGAATCCCAGGTTGCATGCATAGTCGGTGGGTGTAGGAGTTGCACCCAGGGCAGTGGGCCACCAGGAGTTGTCCCTGGCTAAGGGGGTGGGGCCAAGGATGAGGACCTTCGTCTTGTCCGAGTTCAGTTTCAGACGGCTGTGCTTCATCCATTCTGTGACAGCTGTCATTTCTTCGTGGAGGTTGGTTTTGGAGGTGCCAGGGTCTTTGGTGAGGGAGAGGGTCAGCTGTGTGTCGTTGGCATAGGAGATGATGTTGAGATCGTGCAGTCTGGCGACATGGGCTAGCGGGCCATGTAGATGTTGAACAGGGTCCACTGAGGGATGATCCTTGGGGCACGCTGCAGAAGATCTTGGAGGCTTTGGAACAGAAGGGGGGAGTTGGGGAGAAAGGAAGCTGTCCAGTCCGTTGCTTTGCCACTGATTCCTGCGTCCCGGAGGTGGGTGCATAGGGTGCGGTGGCAGACCGTGTCGAAAGCGGCTGAGAGGTCCAGGAGGATGAGGGCCGCAGTCTTGCCGTTGTCCAGAAGGGCCCTGATGCCATTGGTGGCGGCAATGAGGGCCCTTCCAGTGCTGTAGTTGCTGCGGAACCTGGACTGGGATGGGCCCAGTATGTTGTTCTCCTTGAGGTAGCGGGTCAGCTGTTTGTTGACGGCCTTCTCGATAACCTTTACCGGGAATGGGAGCAGGGAGATGGGCGGAAATTCTTGAGGTCTGCCTTGGGTATCTTGAGCAAGGCGTTACTTTCGGCTCTCCGGGAAGGTGCCGGTCTTGAAGGAGAGGTTGATGGCCTTGAGGAGGTGGGGTGCGATGGTGGCGCTGGCTTTGTTGAAGATGTGGTGGGGGGAAGGGTCTGACAGGTAGCCGGAGCGGATAGTGTTCATGATTTTGATGGTGTCATCGTTGTTGATGTTTGTCCAGGTGAGCAGGGGGTTGCTGTGGGTAGTGTCCGAGGTGTTGCTGTTGGTTACCCTGGTGGTCTGGTTGTCGAAGCTGTCGTGGATGTCAGTGATCTTGCGATGGAAGAAGGTGGCCAGGGAGTCGCACAGGTCTTGCAATAGTGGGATGTCGTTGGTGTTGGAGCTGGGGTTGGAGAGTACTTTCACAATATTGAAGAGCTCTTTGCTGTTGTATGCATTGCTGTCGAGGCGGTCCTTTCAAAGAGGTCCTTTTGGTGGCTCTATTGAGGTGATGGTGTTGTCGCATGGCGTTCTTGTGGGCTTTTTGGTTCTCTTGTGTTTGTTTGTGGGGCCATTTCTTCTCCAGTTTTCCACAGTGTTGCTTGGAGGTCTAGAGGTCTACGGTGAACCAGCTGACGTTCCTGTTGGTACGTCTGCCGGAGGGGTTCTTGACCGGGGCGAGGGTGTTGGCGCAGTCATCGATCCAGCGCCTGAGGTTGCTGGCGGTGGCGTCAGCGTCGGTGGGGTTGGCGGCTGGGCTCCGGGCGAGGGTAGTGATTAGCAGGTCTTCGGTGACTTTGCTCCAGCAGTGGCGGGGGATCTGTTGGGTACGGTGGTGTGTGGTAGATTTCCGGAAGGTGAAGTGGATGCAGTGCTGGTCGGTCTAGTGGAGTTCAGTGGTGTGGTTGAAGGATACGTGGGAGCTGGCAGAGAAGATGGGATCCAGCGTGTTGGCGGCAATGTGGGTGGGTGTTGTAATGAGCTGTCTGAGTCCGAGGTTGGCGAGGTTGGCAATCAGGGTGGTGGAGTTGGTGTGGTTGTTGTACTCGAGGTGGAAGTTCAGTCTCCTACGAGGATGTAGTTCATTGATGCGAGGGTGTGCATGCTGATGAAGTCGGCGATGGAGTCGCTGAACTGTGGTCGGGGCCAGGGGGTCTGTAGATCAGGGTTCCTCTGAGGGTATTGTTGGGGTCGGTGTGAATCTGGAAGTGCAGGTGTTCGGTGGTGTTGAGGGTCATCGGAGTTGGTGAAGACCTTGATGGTGGACTTGTAGACGATGGCGATACCTCTTCCAACTCCATTGGTGCGGTCTCTGCAGGTGATCTTGTAGCCCTCCGGGATGGCTATGGCGATGTTGGGTGCCGAGGTTTCGTTCAACCAGGTCTCTATCAGGAAGGCGACGTCTGGGAAGGACGTGTCGAGCAGGTCCCATAGTTTGACGGCATGTTTGCGTGCTGAGCGGGTGTTCAGGAGTATGCAGCGGAGGTGGTTGGGTTCGGTCCTGGTTGGCGGCTTGGCGGCTCTGGTGCTGGTGAAACTGTAGTTCCGGTAGGAGAAGGGTCCTTGGGTGTGCTTGGGGTCGGCCTGGAAGCAGATGTGTTCTCGTCCAGTGTTGAGTGTGTGCTGGCATCGTAGCAGAGTGGGGCGTTGTGGCACTTGGGATGGCCAGGGATTCTGGCGCTGGGTGCGGTCCAGGCGCGGATGGGTGCAGACGGGCATGCCTTAGGCATGCCTTCGGTGCTCCAGTCGCACAGCGGCCACGATAAGTAGGGGAGGTGGGAGGGAGGAGCAGCTGGGAGGGGAAGCTGACAAATGGTCGAGTGGGGGAGCTGGCCACAGGGGACGTAGCTGCGGGAAAATGGAGGGGGGAGCGGCCGACAGAAGGCAAGAGCCACAGAAGAAGGGGAGAGAAGTGGTCGCAGAAACAGGACAAAGCAAGCAAACAAGAAGAAACAATGCAACAAAACAAATGACCAAACAGATGCAAAATACAAAGAACAGTGCAGTACAAACCTACGCGAGCTGGATCAGGGGCACAACAGGTGGTGCTGTGGCGGCATGCGGAGCGACCTGCCTAACATGGACAAGGGTGCCACCCACTGGAATAGCCTGTCGAAAATGTCTCAAACTCACGGTGGCCTATCTCACTCATTAGCCAACCCTGGGTGGGCCTTTCACTACCACCAAACTCGGGTAGGTGGGTGGCTGGGTAGGTACACCTGTGTGTGTACTGCCAAGGTAGGGACAAACCCTCATGTGCGTTTACCCTAAGTAGGGTGTTGGTTCTCCCCATGGGACCTCCTGGGTGTGGCTGATTCTCTTGCTGTGTCCTTAAGGCCTGGGGCACTTTCACACTGTACATGTAGTGTGAAGGTGTATGTGCTCTTCCTGCATATCTTCGGAAGTGGTGTTTACCTGAGGTTTCAAAACATAAGACCTTTGACTACCACCAGAACACTCCGAGGGTACAACTTAAGGGGTGAAGCGGGTGGTAGGTACAAGATAAGGCAGGTACACATGTGTGTCTCTGCCCAAATACACAGATGTGTTTTCACTACCTCTGAGGTTTTCTATTCCCATAAGCCAACAAAGGGAAAGGGCTTAAATGACTTCAGGCTGCAATAGTGGATTTCAGTGGAGGAGCCTCATAATGTTCCCTATCATTGGATTCACAGTGACAAACCCTTTCGAGTGGTAAAGGTGGTTTTGTCAGTTTAGCGTAGAAATGCCACTTCCGGAAAGTGGGACTTTCATGCTCTAACATTCTTTGCGTGACTTTGTGTTTGGCTCCAGTCTACACTGGAGGTTGTGGGAGCATATCTGGGCATTACCCAGCAACAGCTATATAACAATGGCCATTGGGCCTGCAACTGGAACAACAGAATAGGTTGGAGGAAGAGGTTAAGACACTTGGCCTGTAGAGCCCAATCATGGCCCCACTAAAGATTAGTGCATTTCACTGCCTCATGGAAGACAGGATCGAAATTAGGGGAGGCATCTATGGTTCACAGTGAGACCCTTTGAACTGCCCCCAACTTCAAAGGCACACAACATTATAACTACTGGTGCCATACTTCAGCGGTGCAGAAATACACATGTGGGGGCGTGGGACTAGAGAACATGGAACTGCATGGTGCACACTGTCAGAGGAATCTGTTGTGCATAAGGAGGATTACTGCCATTGGAAGGGACCGCAAGCCCTTCCTGACTAGTATCTGGCCTGGGATGGCTATCTGCTGCTGTGTGGAATCCTGAAATGTGTGCTCACCAATGGCTTGTTGGCTTGCACCCTGTTCTTTTGGAGGTCTCAGGGACATCAAAGATCTCCTCCAATGGACCCACACCATCGACTTGTGACACCTGTGACACCTGGGGAGTGGTGCCCTCTAAAGTGCCCACATCATCTGCTGGATCTCAACAGGTATCGCTGCATGAGCATGGAACTAAGAACTGTGCCCTGAGATTGGATTGCCCTGTGCAGGGCACCAAAAGTCTTGCCTGCATAAAAGGCACATGGGCCCTGTTTTGTGGGGATCTCAGCACACATACGTTTCTTGTTGGTGCTGAGCAAATTCCCCGGTTGTGGAATCCAACATGGCTCACTTCATCAACCGTGCCACATCTCTCTTGTGCAACACACCAACTGCATTCTCATTGTGTGTGGTGTCTGATTCCCAGGTTGCAACTCTTGTAGGTGGGGCATAACTATAGTACTGCCTCAGTCTACCTCATGAGGCATTGCTGAACATGTGCCTGTATGTGTGGCCGAAAAAGTCTGGTGTGACCCATATCAACACGCATCGGATGTTGTGCCTCATTTTCAGGAAGGTACAGAATTTGCACCTCTTATTTGTGTGTGATCACAACAATCCAGTCCTCCCCATATCAATGTGCCCCCGACATTGTGCCTCATTTCAAGAGAGGTATGGAATTTGTAACTCTTCATTGTGTGTGAGCGGAACAGTCTGGTTTGGTACATATCATTGAGCACCAGATATTGTGCCTGGATTGCCTGGGTGCAACTCTGATCAATGGGCACCTGACTGGGTGCCACCTGCTTCTGAGAGGCTCCCCGCTCCATTCTCCATTCATTAATTGTTTCCTTTTGGCCTCCAGTGTGGCGGACCAACTGCCGTCTCTTCACCAAGCCTTCCCCCGACGACAATGTGTTGACAGGTAGTATTGCCGGCTCGGGGTGGAGGGATTGACTGACCGCACTGGAGCAACACTTCCAAACACGATTGGAAGCTGGTCAAGAGACTGTATGATTCCCCCTGTGCTTATCAGAACTAG
Organism: Lissotriton helveticus; assembly: GCF_964261635.1. Lineage (NCBI taxonomy): Eukaryota > Metazoa > Chordata > Amphibia > Caudata > Salamandridae > Lissotriton > Lissotriton helveticus. The sequence goes on along the minus strand of NC_136067.1, from coordinate 1,511,876,192 downwards.
GTTGGTGCCGGACGGCCCTTGTGAAACACTTTGGTGTTACTGACTATTGCCCTCAACCCGCTGTTGCTCCATATCCTGTGCGTAACTTCCAGAGTGGTGCCAATCCCTATTTGCTGACTGCCTCCTAATTAGGCCAGCTACCTACCTCCACATGCTGCCCCTAAGTGTGACTTTAGCCGCATCCGGCATAGTGCCGGGGGGGGGCAGTACTGGATTTCTCCAATTCGTGGGAGTAGGATAGTCTGGGTGAGTTGTACGGTGTAGGGATTAAGGGAGGCTTGGGACTATGGGATCTGCAGTGTATTATCACTTGACCTGTTGAGTATCAGTGCACCGCATTAGGGTGCTGAGTGTGTATGTGTGCAAGCATGTTCTTGACTGACCTGCCTGATACCTTTGCACTGCATATTGGTGCAGAGTGATGGTGTGTGTGGGAGTGACACTCTGAGGACCGCCTGTAATTCACAACACTGGCCAACAGTATTGCTGTACACAGTGATTTATTGCTAGGATAGCATTGGATTTGACATTGGTTTTACATACGCGGCCTCAGCCCGAGTGCAGCTAAAAAGTGGATAATTCTGTGTCTGTACATATTTTGGATGTCACTATGACCCTAGCAATTCTCATAATCTAATATCACACAGTTAGAGGGTGCCCTCTAACTCTGTGATATTGGATTATGAGAATTGCTAGGGTGGGTCTTAAGACAGACAATTGTGCATATTACTAATGTCATTTGAACACGGTTGGGCCTAGTGCTGCTAGTAATAATTTAAAATGTGGTTTGTGCTCAGAAATACATGATGCTCATGTTGTGTTGTTTATTATGTGTGTTGAATGCAAACATTATACATCACATATGAAGTCTCTTTTTGTGATGCTTAGTGTAACTATGGTGAGTGATTGCTGTGCCAGTGCTTTACACATTGCCTCTGTGATAAGCCTGACTGCTCAGTGCCAAGCTACCCAAGTGTGCGTGCAGGTTATACAGTGTGTCTAATCACTTGCCTCTGATGGGAGTGGTAGGTTCTGCTCAGCCAACCAGAACGTGCCTGTTCCAATATCACTGTTTTCCAAAGGCAGTATTAGTTTTCGTTTTGTTGCTCTTAAGAAAGATATTACCATGGTTACTCCACTTTATCCTAAGCCCTGAAGTGGAAAATAAACACTGAATAGAATTGCTTAATAAACACTCCATCAAACATGGTTGTTGATTGCAAGACAAATGTTCAAATATATCTACCTCAAGCTATTGATAACCTCAGATAAACTTAAATCTACAAAGTATAAGACATGAACTATACTATTTACAAGTTCATTATTTCACCATCTGAATGGAAAAAACAGCCTGCCAATGTTCCACTCCTCATCAATAGAGGTGGACCTTCAGATCCAAATGATGAAAACACTTTATTGGCCAACATTAATTTGTCTGTGTATACTTTTGGTGATCAAGTAGTGTTGATTGATCATGTAATTGCGCACAAAATAAAATTTGCTGATCAATAAGAGGACAAGCTATAAAATCTGAAACAATGTGTAAAACGCATATACTTTCTATCTCAAAGTCAAAATACCAACCACAAGAGGGCGTGACTAGCAACCAAAGGAAGATGGTCGTGGTCCCCTGACTCTCCTGGGACGACGGACGAGCCGATAGACCAGGCGACGTTTCCAGTGTCTCCAATTGTACCACAATGGTGGTGCAACCCTCGCAAATGGTGGTGACTTAGTTGAAGTGAGTGCCTGTCCGAGCCGCATCCCGCAAGCTGTCTTTGGCACTTAGTGCGCATCATAGCGGCTCTGTCAATATGACGCCCGCCATTTTGTATCTTTGACGGGAGAGCGGTTCACGCTCGCAGTGACTGGAGCGCTTTCTTAAAATCATTTATGGAAACTTGGTGATTGATATTTTGAAAATAAGTGCATCTTTGCACCACCAGTGTTATATTTGCCCCTCTTTCCTGTGCTGCAGTGGCCCCTCTAGGGCTTTCATCTCTTCAATTCCTGTCAAAGATGTGGCTATATTTTGACTTTTTTTTCTTTACTATCTGCCCTTATTTATGTGCTTACTATAAGATAAAGGATCACTGTGACCTCCTCATTTGATTTTTCTTTGTCATTACTACAACTGCTCTGAGCACCTGTAGTTTACCACTTGTAGGTTACGCTTTCTGTTTGGAGAAACTTTTACACCCCCACAGAATAAGTCGACATTGCGCTTTTGGCACCTTCTCATCTACGGGCACCTTCCCCCCTACGTCATTTTTGGTTCACTACTTCATCATTAAAAGGCATATTTAACCCCTTCTCTGCACAGCTAATTCTGCCACGGCGTGGGGGGTTAGGGGGTGAGTACGGCACAGCGGCGCTCATGATGGCTCCACACCGTCATGAGTCAAGGGCGGCGTGTGCTCATGACAACGTGGTTCCATCATGACCACACCCGCTCATTAATTCACCCGCACAGGTGGGGAATTAATGCCACGTGGGCGGAGCGTCAGGGCATGACGTCTCCACGCGTCATGAGCACGCAACAGGTTAAGCTGTAAATAGTCCTCTTTTAGTGTGACTGTCTAATTTTCTTCTCGCCTGCTCTTGTGTATGGGCAAACCTACTAAAGTAAAATTTCTGTTAGCACTATCTTCGCCTAAAATCTTAACATGCTTTAATCATCATGCGCACATGTCTTCAATGGATGACTCTATTAATTTACCGCCAAAAGGCACCTTGTCACCTGCCATTCATGTAACCCCTGGCACTAATAAAGCGTCGAGCAAACGACTGAAGAAGGATCCTCCTTCTGAACAATCCTCAACAGTCTCTATGGAATTCTTACTGGAAGAGATCCGCGCTCTTCGCCCTTTTGTAGAAGAAACAAACTGTAAGATACAAATCCTAACAGAACGATGGTCACAATTAGAAGAAAGGATTACCACAGCGGAGCACAAAATTGAATCTTTGGGCTTATCCAACATCAAGGTTGAAGCTCTTCATTCTCAAGTGACGTCGCTACAGAAACAGGTTGAAAATCTTGAAAATAGAAAAAGGCGGAATAATCTTTGTATCTACGCTCTACCAGAGGGCTTTGAAGGTTCTGACCCTATTACCTTCTTCAAGTCGTTTCTTCCAAAGATCCTCAATCTACCGGAGGGTGCTCCTCTTAATATTCAATGCGCCCACAGCCTGGGCCCTGCTTCTTCAACAACTTCTTCCAATGGGAGGAAACCAAGAGGAGTGACCTTGTATTTCCTAGAATACACTGATTTGCTTAGGGTATTGTCAGGTGCCAGGTCTATTAAACACATTTCTTGGTCAGGTAACTCTTTATTAACCCTGGGCGAAGTACTACGCTACGCTCGCGTAGTTTGCAAAGTTTGCACTACTTCGCACTACGCAAATTGCATGTAACACAGTGCAAACACACATGCGTAGCATGTCATTTTTTGCTAGCTGGTGGTCCTCAACGTCTAGTTGGCAACCGCGAGCAAGCAAAATGTCATCCCGGCGAGACTTTTTCCTCGTTTGTGATCAGCATCATCAAGTTGCTGATCGAGAGCGTGGAAAATAAACCTCCCAGCGAGATTCTCAACGCAGGGAGGTCAGGTTTCTCATTGCGAGTGGTCGCCTATGCTCGCGATGAGAAACTACCAGTCAGCATTGCAAAAGCTTCAGCTCGAGTAGAAATCTACTCGAGCGGCAGAAAACGATCGCTTGCACTGTGCGAGATGTGGTTTGCACTGATTGCACAGTGCGGACAAGCATCCGGCACTGTGCAGTCAGTGCATACAGCATTTTGCACAGTGCACTTCGCAGTTTGCGTGGCTACGCGTACCTCACATAGTGCGCCCAGGGTTACTCTTTATTCTTCTCACAAGACTTTGCAAAGGCTACTGCTGACAGATGTAGAGAGTTCCTGGCTTTGAGACCACACCTTTGTTCTATTGATGCTCGCTTTGGCCTCTTTCACCCTTACCTGTTCAAAGTAACTTATAATAACAAAACTACTACTTAGACTGAACATTTTTCTCAATTCTTGGGTCACAGAAACTATGGACACTTCGTCACACCACAATTAGTAGTTGCTTTCATTATGTGTTATGGTCCATGACTTCAAGGATTCATCTTTGTTAAATAATAGATGATGTTTTTGTTTACTATGTTTCTGCTAAATGATATCTAATCTCTTTTCTCTCCCTACAGGTTACACTTCCTTATCATATGATTCATCTGTTTTATTTCTCATTTGTCATGTGGCCATCCCATCTTACTTCATGGAGTCCGGACGTGTCATTGTTCAATGTGGCCTCATCCCTCCCACTCTTCTCATGTTTTTGATTATATGTAAGGATGTTTTTTAGCTTTTTCTCTAATATTTTCTGCAGTCTCCTCAACTTTTTCTATATTTTCAATGTTTCCTTCTTATAGTTCCATTTAATACATTAATCTCTACTACCTACATTCTATCTTTTTCTTCTCCCTTTCTTCTTTTCTTCTGACTTTCAATGTTATTGTATTAATTTTTCTATTACATGTTTCATGTGAATATATTTGCATTATTGCTGGTTATCCAATCATTTACTTTGCATTTATTTTTTATGGCTTTAAAAAATTGTCACTTGCAATGCTAAAGAATTAAACTCTCCCATCAAGAGACATGGTGTAGTATCATATTTATCTAAACTAGATGCAAGTATCGTTCTGCTGCAAGAATCCCATCTAACGGAAACTGAATCTTTAAAACTCAAGAAAATCTGGGTCAGCTACGTTTTTTTCCTCATCCGGTGATGGCAAAAGAACTGGAGTCATAACCTTGTGTCATAAAGCTTTGCAAGCTAAGCTTCTTTCACAAGAGGCGGAAGTGGATGGGAGATGGTTGTTTACCAATTTAACAATAGGGAAGACTCTGATTTCTTTATTTAATTTTTATGCTTCTACCAATGGTGATGCTCCTTTCTGGTCCCAAGTCTCCCGATTAATCACACAAAATCTAACGGAGAATCTTATTCTGGCTGGTGATTGGAACCAGATAGTTGATCCTTTCCCTGACTGTAACTCCAGACTCTCTTTCATTCCAAATAAGACACACAAATCTTTCACACATACTATAAAACAATGTATCCTAACAGATGCTTGGAGATTGTGTAATCACTCATTGCAGGAATATACCTTCTTTTCCCCGCCTCACCATACACAATCAAGAATTGACTACATCTTTATCTCACACAATGTTTCCCAGTTTTTACTTTCAGCTGCTATAGGCCCTAAACTCATCTCTGACCATGCCCCAATCTCTATTCAGCTAGATATTTTATCCCAACCTGCTTTTACCAGAAGATGGCGTTTTAACAATTATTTGCCATTAGACCCTAAATTTAACGCTTCCTTTATAGCCTTTTTTCATGAGTTATTTCAATTTAATAGCACTGACAGCATTCCTTTTCATACAGTTTGGGATGCTTTTAAAGCATCTGCACGAGATTTTATAATTTGATTTGCATCTAACAATTGAAAGAATACCCGGTTACTTAACACAGAACTTCTTTCTGAGATAAAGAGATTGGAACATTCCTATTATACCTCTAAATCAAAAGAGTGTTTGGCAGGTCTCATTAATGCTAAGATTAAATTTAACAAGGACACTACTGATAGTGCTTCTTTGTATCTACTTAAAATCAGTGCGAAATTCTATGGTGGAAAAATAAATCAGGCAAATTGCTAGCTAATTACCTCAAAATCAAACAAAACAAATCCCATATTAAATCTATAATAGATGACAATCAAATGCCAAAACATAAAGATTCTGATATTTTACAAGAATTTGCACCCTTATAAATAGTTATCTACACCAGAGTACATGCCCACAGAAACAGATATCTCCTTTTATCGTTCTACTATTACAAAAATACTAATCCCCCAATGATTTTAGAACCTTTAGAAACTGACATTTCAATGGCAGAAATGCTCTGTGCACTCAAAACCCTTAAGAAAGATACAGCTCCTGAACCTGACAGTTTCACTGTTGAATTTTACCTATGTTTTGCCCAACTACTCCGCCCACACTTACATAATCTCATTTCCTCCTTCACTAACTGGTAACTCCTCAAGATCCTTTTTATATGCCCTCTTTTGTCTTATTCCGAAAGAAGGCAAGGCCCTACGATTTTGTAAAAATCACAGACCTATTTCCCTGGTCAACATTGACTATAAAATAAATTCCAAAGCTTTAGCCCTCCGAATTGAGTCACATCTCCCTCATTTATTTGGTAAAGAACAAACAGGCTTTGTCAAGGGGCGCTCTATTATGGGCAACACTAGTTTGGTATTTTGATATTATATCCAAGTCACCAAAATACACAGAACCTCTTGCTGTTCTTGCCTTAGATGCAGAAAAGGCTTTTGATAGAGTGTATTGGCCTTTCATCTTTCAAAAACTATCTTGGTTCGGTTTTGGCCCAAAATGTATTTGTTTGATTTCTTTGCTTTATTCAGACACTAAATCTGCAATTTTTGCTAATGGTCTTACCTCTCCATATTTTACCCTTCACAGAGGAGTACGGCAGGGTTGCCCCTTATGTCCATTTCTTTTTAACCTTGCTTTAGAACCTTTTTTATCCAGAATACGATAAAAACAATTCTATTTATGGCTTTATTTCAAACTCCCAACATTTTAAATTAGCAGCTTATGCAGATGATGTACTCTTGTTTCTTTCTCAACCCCACCTCTCCTTACCGGCCTTCTTGAATAAAGTCTATTCCTATACATTAGTTTTGGAACATAGGTTAGAAAAGGAGAAGTGTGAAATATTGCCTCTAACCAAATACACTTTTAAAGAGGACTTTTCGGCCTCTAACTTCACATGGAGTTCACATCATATTAAATACCTTGGCTTATGGTTCACACCTAATACGTCATCAAGCTCCCTAAATTTTGAAATGTGTATAGAAAAACTGTCTTCTCCTACAACTAAATGGCACCCCCTATATTTTTCCTGGTCGGGTCGCCTTGACACTATCAAAATGATGATGACTCCTATTGTTCTTTATATTATCTCCAACATTCCAATGCCCATACCATTAACGTTCTTTCATAAAGTTAACTCCATCGTTATATCATTTTTATGGTCTAACAAAAAATCTAGAATGTCATTACAAAACTGCCGCATCCCAAATCTGAAGGTGGTGTTAATTTTCCTGATTCCCTAAATCTCACAAAGCCTTTCTATTAAGACATTTATCCAAATGGGTGTCTGATGTATCTCCGAATACTCCGTTATGGGTTGATCTTGAGAGATCATTCCTTTCTCTCGTCTCCTATCAGGAATATCTGTCCTTCTTGTGCAAACATCTTTCCACACCAATCATCAAGCATTCATGTCAAGTGTTGAGTACTGTTCTCCCTACCATCCCATATTATATTGAGTCATTTCTCACCTCCGCCATATGGCATAACAAGCACATATGCATTAAAAATAAAACCTATTTTTTGGAAATAGTGGAGAGATAAAGGTATGCTGTGGGTCCATCAACTAATGGATAAAGATACCTTTCTTACATTCTCAGTTGCAGCCTCTCTCTTTCAACTGCCTCCTTTATTTCATAACAAGTTTTCAATTTTACGTTCTGCAATAGCGGAGGCTTACTCTCAATTTAAATCTGTAACCTCCCCATCTCTGCTATCAGATTCTACATGGTATAACCTTCTGCGAATATCTTCAAAAGCCTCTACTTTCTACTCTCACCTCTCACAACCTCCCTTCGAGGGAGATAAAATAAAAATAGAGCTATCCTAGGAATCTGACCTGGGTATACAATTGTCTATCCCATTATAAAATTGAATTTGGGTGAAAATCAGAAAATCATGTAGAGCGGCCAATACTACAGAAACATATTTTTTTCATTTATAATAGACTGCTCTTAACACCGACAATCCTACATAAAATGCATATCGGAACCCCTGATAGTTGTTGGTCTTGTTCCCATGCACATGCTGATTTAAAGCACCTACTATTCACATGTAGTTATCTTTTGGAAACAAGTCTGGTCGCAGATTAATACCATATTTCACACTAACGTTCCCGTTTCGCCTGTCAACCTTTTCCTCAGTAGCCTGTCTACAGGTTGGAATGCAAAGAATGCTCAAATACAAATTATCAACTTATTACTAGCAGCGCCCTTTCAACAGATTACAAAAAATTGGAAGGATGCATCTAAACTCTCATATTTAGCTTGGTGGTACACTGTTTGTCATAATCATAGGATGGACACAACTTTAGTATTTCCTATGTCTTGTGCCAAGAAATGTTTACTACTATGGTCTACCATTTCGCAATTTTTAGATGATTGTGTTAAAAAATCTTTTGCTCCCATTTCCTCTGTAAAAGAAGTTGCTCAACCTCCTTGAATTCTGTTATATCTTAATAATCATTATTTGTCATATTTTTTTCTCTTGTCTAATTTCCACTAGTTTCAAATATATGCCTTTTAATTCTTAAGTCTTTCCTTTTTTATCCCTTGCTATAACTATGACCTTTATGACCAGCTTATGTGCATTTTTGATTTTCTTTTTCATATAATTTTTCAAGTTTAATTGTAAGAAACATAGTTTTTTATTCTTGTGTGCTCAATAAACTTATTTTTTTAAACTTAAATGACCAACCACAAAATATAATTTAACAAAGTGCCAAGGTCAAAAGACCAACCACAAACTATGGTTTAACAAAGTCATATATATCCTTGCTCACAAAGATTTTATTCAGTTTCTGCATTCTAGAAGTTAACTATAAACGGTGACTTACACCTATTTGAGAAGCACCAGAAAGACTGGCGGAATGCCCTTAGTTATGCCATACCTGAAAAAATCTGGCAGAAATGCTATGCTAGCAAGTTTTTTTTATATGCAAAAAAGTACAGTAAACTTTTCAAATGCAATCCAATTAGGTGCCAATCAAAATAGTCAAGTTTGTGCTTTCAGATACTTCTTGAGATGTAAATGCGGAAACACAAATCAAGACTGTGAAAAAAACAGACAGTGGTGGGTTAAGTTTGCAGATAGACTAAACTTAACAGCATCCCTTGATATTTGTTAATTACATTTTTCTTTTAAAGTCAGTAAGATATTACTTAAGATTTGGAGAATAGAAACCTAGCTGAACGATATGTGATAACTAGCCCTTTCTGAATGTTTTCAATGTAAGATGAGCATAAACCTTTCAGTAAAGAGTTGATGACTTTTTAGCTTTATAATATTTAATTCGAAGAGCCTCATTTAGGGTTTGGAGAGAATTTAAATTCCTCCACTCCCTGGAGTAAACTCCAAATACAGATTAAACAAGCATTTGCAATGCAATAGGTCTCACATTTGCAAGAGTTTAAGCTATTAGCATTGTAAATGACAATGCCTTTTTTTAAATCTGTTTTGATAATTAGCACATGAATAAAAGGCATTGTCATTTACAATGCCAATACCTCAAACTCTTGTAAATGCAAGACCTAGTTAATTTCAAAGAAGCTGCAACCATTGTCCCAGGCTGCTTGGAGAGTGAAAGCACGCATGGTGCGCTGAATGTTGCAGGAAAGCATGTTGTGCCTGCAGTAGGAGAAACTCTTTCAAGAAAGTAGTGCTTTCAGACTAAATAAGACATATTGTGGAACAACAGAAGTAAAAGGGCCAATCTTCATGTGAGGTTACAAATGGAGACAAGGCGATACTAAGGAGGGTTTTATCAAGCCTATTAACGAATCAGAAGCCAGCATTTAAATAGGACAATGACACAAGCCAATGAAAAATATGGACGGAGAGTGGGCGGAGCTTCAAGTCCATACTCGAATACAGCATGCCTCACGGAGTAGCGTATGCGCTGCCCACACTCCACCTAAAATTGAAGACAGATTTTCCTTCACATTACTATGGTATTTATTTATAGTTCAGCAGTTGCAGAATATCCACTAAAAGAGTAAATGTACCGAACTCCCTATTTAGATTACATGGACTCCTTATACACTCTAAATAGGAGCTACAGGTCATCCACCACTTTATTTTATTAACCTTTGGAAGAATAGCGGTTACCTCTACCAGTAAACAAGGCCTGAGAAAGAAGAAAAGGGTAGAAAAGCACATATTTGTAAATCTAAAAGATCTGATTTACATTTCCAGTTATAACCCAGACTTATTGGTTTTGCCATTGCTTGATTGTTGTCGGATAAAAGGTCAGGGAAGACCTGTGCTATCTGAGAGGACCTCTGTTCTTCTGAGCTGCCAAAGTGACGGCATGCTGGATTTCTTCTGGTAAGCTTTTGTGCTTCAAAATAAAAATAATCAGCCCTTTACATTGCAAGAAGCTCTTCGCACATACAACTTGTAAGACCAAGCTGACATGATTGTGGACTTTACTTTACCTGTGGATAGCTTCCAAGGAAGGAACAAGGTCCAGTGTGGCCTTGGGAAAGTAGGGTGAATGTTTCAAGGTATCACAACTAGCACCACAACACCAGTGAAAGGTGGCTGCTCATTCAGGGGCAGATTTACAAGCCCCTTGCGCCACTTTTGCGTCATTTTTAACATGGGAAAAGTGATGCAAAAGTGGCGCAAGGGCCTTGTAAATAAGCCCCTCAAAGTTTTGGAAGTTTGCAAATTTGGGGGGTGGGAGAGGTAGAAGGCCTACAAAGAGTGCTGGCTGGGTGAGAAAATCCCAATCCTAGCAATGCAGAAGGTCCAGCTCACAATGCAAGGCTGAGGAGAGAAACAAAGAAAGGACAAATCAGCACAACTGTCTCGAGGTATTTCAAAAGACAGGCGGAGACAGAGAGAAGAGTGGGTAGATAATAAACAAAGGGGATGCTACTTGAGAAAATAAAAGTGCATAAAAAGGGTGCAAGAGAAGGAATAAGGGGCATTGTAAGACGAGGGAAAAAGAACAATAACAACAGATGATGATAAAAACAAGAATGAAGAGCACAGGGATAAGAAAGGGGGTGAAAAAGTGCTTACCAACTGCAGAGATATCTGCATAGCAAAGAGATTTTTTGTATGTGCAGCAGAAAGAGCTTCACATGTATGGCAAAAGTATAGGGGTAGAGCACTGAAAAGTGTGTGTCTCAGAAAAGTGTGTATGCACACAACTTAAAGAGATGTTTGTTCAAAACAAAGATAATTCTGTGTACAGTAGTGAGGGGCATCTTTGCATGGCACAGAGGAGTTCTGTGTGAAGTAGAGACCGATACACATCAGGAAGATGTTCATGTGCACAACAGATAGTGTCAACGATGCACATTACCTTCACACCTGCCAATTTCTAAATGAGTCGACTACACTGGGAATGTGTTCATTTAGTGCACAAAAAATAACTGCCAAGTCGGATATCTGAATATGGACTGCACGATTTCAGTGTGCATTTATTTGACATGTAAAGCAAACTCTCCTGTCGCTCATGCTTCACTGTTGAGGAGCACTTTGTTCAGTAAAAACGGGTTAATCTCACGCAAATTCAAGCTGCAGCCGGGCCTGGAATTTAACACTATCATGTTACACTATCATGTAACATTAGAAACAAGCATTAGGAATGCATTAGGGCTCGGGTTTGTTTGAGTTTCATATAATGGCATTGTAAATGGTAATGTGTTCTAGCCATGTTTTTTGGAGTGCACTGACAGCTGTTGATGATTGTGCCAATTGAAAGAGTGACTGGTGCACTGTCAGCTGTTGTTGTGTGTGTGTGTTTAGTGAAAGTTGCACTGACATTGTTTGTTGTGTGCGTGGGTGTTTAGCGGCACTGATGCATGGTCGTGTTTGTTTTTGGTGAAAGCGTACATTGATGGTTGTTGGTGTTTGTGCCTGGTGAAAGCATTCATTGACGGCTGGGGGTGTGTTGTTGTGTGTGTTGTTTTCTGTGTAGTTTTCTGCACTCTCAATCTGCATTCTCAAACTGCACTCTCAAACTGCACTCTCAATCTGCACTCTCAAACTGCACTCTCAATCTGCACTCTCAATCTGCACTCTCAATCTGCACTCTCAATCTGCACTCTCAATCTGCACTCTCAATTCGCACTCTGAAACTGCACTCTGAAACTGCACTCTGAATCTGCACTCTGAAACTGCACTCTGAAACTGCACTCTGAATCTGCACTCTGAAACTGCACTCTGAATCTGCACTCTGATTCTGCACTCTGAATCTGCACTCTGAATTTGCACTCTGAAACTGCACTCTGAATCTGCACTCTGAATCTGCACTCTGCACTCTGCACTCTCAATCTGCACTCTCAATCTGCACTCTCAATCTGCACTCTCAAACTGCACTCTCAATCTGCACTCTGAATCTGCACTCTGAATCTGCACTCTGAATCTGCACTCTGAAACTGCACTCTGAATCTGCACTCTGAATCTGCACTCTGAATCTGCACTCTGAAACTGCACTCTGAATCTGCACTCTGAATCTGCACTCTGAATTTGCACTCTGAATCTGCACTCTGAATCTGCACTCTGCACTCTCAATCTGCACTCTCAATCTGCACTCTCAATCTGCACTCTGCACTCTGAATCTGCACTCTGAATCTGCACTCTGCACTCTCAATCTGCACTCTCAATCTGCACTCTGCACTCTCAATCTGCACTCTGCACTCTCAATCTGCAATCTGCACTCTCAAACTGCACTCTCAATCTGCACTATGCACTCTCAATCTGCACTCTGCACTCTCAATCTGCACTCTGCACTCTCAATCTGCACTCTGCACTCTCAATCTGCACTCTCAAACTGCACTCTCAATCTGCACTCTCAAACTGCACTCTCAATCTGCACTCTCAAACTGCACTCTCAAACTGCTCAAACTGCACTCTCAAACTGCACTCTCAAACTGCACTCTCAAACTGCACTCTCAATCTGCACTCTCAAACTGCACTCTCAAACAGCACTCTCAAACTGCACTCTCAAACTGCACTCCCAATCTGCACTCTCAATCTGCACTCTCAAACTGCACTCTGAAACAGCACTCTGAAACTGCACTCTCAATCTGCACTCTGCACTCTCAATCTGCACTCTGCACTCTCAATCTGCACTCTGCACTCTCAATCGGCACTCTGCACTCTCAATCTGCACTCTGCACTCTCAATCTGCACTCTCAATCTGCACTATGCACTCTCAATCTGCACTCTCAATCTGCAATCTGCACTCTCAATCTACACTCTGCACTCTCAATCTGCACTCTGCACTCTCAATCTGCAATCTGCACTCTCAATCTGCAATCTGCACTCTCAATCTGCACTCTGCACTCTCAATCTGCAATCTGCACTCTCAATCTGCACTCTCAATCTGCAATCTGCACTCTCAATCTGCAATCTGCACTCTCAATCTGCAATCTGCACTCTCAAACTGCACTCTGAATCTGCACTCTGCACTTTCAATCTGCACTCTCAAACTGCACTCTGAATCTGCACTCTGCACTCTCAATCTGCACTCTCAATCTGCACTCTCAATCTGCACTCTGCACTCTCAATCTGCACTCTGAATCTGCACTCTGCACTCTCAATCTGCACTCTCAATCTGCACTCTGCATCTGCACTCTCAATCTGCACTCTGCACTCTCAATCTGCACTCTGCACTCTCAATCTGCAATCAGCACTCTCAAACTGCACTCTCAATCTGCACTATGCACTCTCAATCTGCACTCTGCACTCTCAATCTGCACTCTGCACTCTCAATCTGCACTCTCAAACTGCACTCTCAATCTGCACTCTCAAACTGCACTCTCAATCTGCACTCTCAAACTGCACTCTCAAACTGCTCAAACTGCACTCTCAAACTGCACTCTCAAACTGCACTCTCAAACTGCACTCTCAATCTGCACTCTCAATCTGCACTCTCAAACTGCACTCTCAAACAGCACTCTCAAACTGCACTCTCAAACTGCACTCCCAATCTGCACTCTCAATCTGCACTCTCAAACTGCACTCTGAAACAGCACTCTGAAACTGCACTCTCAATCTGCACTCTGCACTCTCAATCTGCACTCTGCACTCTCAATCTGCACTCTGCACTCTCAATCGGCACTCTGCACTCTCAATCTGCACTCTGCACTCTCAATCTGCACTCTCAATCTGCACTATGCACTCTCAATCTGCACTCTCAATCTGCAATCTGCACTCTCAATCTACACTCTGCACTCTCAATCTGCACTCTGCACTCTCAATCTGCAATCTGCACTCTCAATCTGCAATCTGCACTCTCAATCTGCACTCTGCACTCTCAATCTGCAATCTGCACTCTCAATCTGCACTCTCAATCTGCAATCTGCACTCTCAATCTGCAATCTGCACTCTCAATCTGCAATCTGCACTCTCAAACTGCACTCTCAATCTGCACTCTGCACTCTCAATCTGCACTCTCAAACTGCACTCTGAATCTGCACTCTGCACTCTCAATCTGCACTCTGCACTCTCAATCTGCACGCTGCACTCTCAATCTGCACTCTGTACTCTCAATCTGCACTCTGCACTCTCAATCTGCACTCTGCACTCTGCACTCTCAATCTGCACTCTGCACTCTCAATCTGCACTCTGCACTCTGCACTCTCAATCTGCACTCTGCACTCTGCACTCTCAATCTGCACTCTGCACTCTCAATCTGCACTCTGCACTCTCAAACTGCACTCTGCACTCTGCACTCTCAATCTGCACTCTGCACTCTCAATCTGCACTCTGCACTCTGCACTCTCAATCTGCACTCTGCACTCTCAATCTGCACTCTGCACTCTCAATCTGCACTCTGCACTCTCAAACTGCACTCTCAAACTGCATTCTCAATCTGCACTCTGAAACTGCACTCTGAAACTGCACTCTGAATCTGCACTCTGAAACTGCACTCTGAATCTGCACTCTGATTCTGCACTCTGAATCTGCACTCTGAATTTGCACTCTGAAACTGCACTCTGAATCTGCACTCTGAATCTGCACTCTGCACTCTGCACTCTCAATCTGCACTCTCAATCTGCACTCTCAATCTGCACTCTCAATCTGCACTCTCAAACTGCACTCTCAATCTGCACTCTCAATCTGCACTCTGAATCTGCACTCTGAATCTGCACTCTGAAACTGCACTCTGAATCTGCACTCTGAATCTGCACTCTGAATCTGCACTCTGAAACTGCACTCTGAATCTGCACTCTGAATCTGCACTCTGAATTTGCACTCTGAATCTGCACTCTGAATCTGCACTCTGAATCTGCACTCTGCACTCTCAATCTGCACTCTCAATCTGCACTCTCAATCTGCACTCTGCACTCTCAATCTGCACTCTGAATCTGCACTCTGCACTCTCAATCTGCACTCTCAATCTGCACTCTGCATCTGCACTCTCAATCTGCACTCTGCACTCTCAATCTGCAATCTGCACTCTCAAACTGCACTCTCAATCTGCACTATGCACTCTTAATCTGCACTCTGCACTCTCAATCTGCACTCTGCACTCTCAATCTGCACTCTCAAACTGCACTCTCAATCTGCACTCTCAAACTGCACTCTCAATCTGCACTCTCAAACTGCACTCTCAAACTGCTCAAACTGCACTCTCAAACTGCACTCTCAAACTGCACTCTCAAACTGCACTCTCAATCTGCACTCTCAAACTGCACTCTCAAACAGCACTCTCAAACTGCACTCTCAAACTGCACTCTCAATCTGCACTCTCAATCTGCACTCTGAAACTGCACTCTCAATCTGCACTCTGCACTCTCAATCTGCACTCTGCACTCTCAATCTGCACTCTGCACTCTCAATCGGCACTCTGCACTCTCAATCTGCACTCTGCACTCTCAATCTGCACTCTCAATCTGCACTATGCACTCTCAATCTGCACTCTCAATCTGCAATCTGCACTCTCAATCTACACTCTGCACTCTCAATCTGCACTCTGCACTCTCAATCTGCAATCTGCACTCTCAATCTGCAATCTGCACTCTCAATCTGCACTCTGCACTCTCAATCTGCAATCTGCACTCTCAATCTGCACTCTCAATCTGCAATCTGCACTCTCAATCTGCAATCTGCACTCTCAATCTGCAATCTGCACTCTCAAACTGCACTCTGAATCTGCACTCTGCACTCTGAACCTGCACTCTCAAACTGCACTCTGAATCTGCACTCTGCACTCTCAATCTGCACTCTGCACTCTCAATCTGCACGCTGCACTCTCAATCTGCACTCTGTACTCTCAATCTGCACTCTCAATCTGCACTATGCACTCTCAATCTGCACTCTCAATCTGCAATCTGCACTCTCAATCTACACTCTGCACTCTTAATCTGCACTCTGCACTCTCAATCTGCAATCTGCACTCTCAATCTGCAATCTGCACTCTCAATCTGCACTCTGCACTCTCAATCTGCAATCTGCACTCTCAATCTGCACTCTCAATCTGCAATCTGCACTCTCAATCTGCAATCTGCACTCTCAATCTGCAATCTGCACTCTCAAACTGCACTCTGAATCTGCACTCTGCACTCTGAATCTGCACTCTCAAACTGCACTCTGAATCTGCACTCTGCACTCTCAATCTGCACTCTGCACTCTCAATCTGCACGCTGCACTCTCAATCTGCACTCTGTACTCTCAATCTGCACTCTGCACTCTCAATCTGCACTCTGCACCCTGCACTCTCAATCTGCACTCTGCACTCTCAATCTGCACTCTGCACTCTCAATCTGCACTCTGCACTCTCAATCTGCACTCTGCACTCTTCACTCTCAATCTGCACTCTGCACTCTCAATCTGCACTCTGCACTCTCAATCTGCACTCTGCACTCTCAAACTGCACTCTGCACTCTGCACTCTCAATCTGCACTCTGCACTCTCAATCTGCACTCTGCACTCTCAATCTGCACTCTGCACTCTCAATCTGCACTCTGCACTCTCAAACTGCACTCTCAAACTGCATTCTCAATCTGCACTCTCAAACTGCACTCTCAAACTGCACTCTCAAACTGCACTCTCAAACTGCTCAATCTGCACTCTCAAACTGCACTCTCAAACTGCACTCTCACTCTGCACTCTGCACTCTCAGTCTGCACTCTGCACTCTCAATCTGCACTCTGCACTCTCAAACTGCACTCTCAAACTGCACTCTCAATCTGCACTCTCAAACTGCACTCTCAATCTGCACTCTCAAACTGCACTCTCAAACTGCACTCTCAAACTGCACTCTCAAACTGCTCAATCTGCACTCTCAAATTGCACTCTCAAACTGCACTCTCAAACTGCACTATCAAACTGCACTCTGAATCTGCACTCTGAATCTTGAAGACGTGGTTACGCGAGGGTGGTGCTTCTTTTCTGTTTGTCCCGAGAGTCCCTGCCTATATCTGTGCCTCGGGGTCCCTTTTTCTCTGGCATTGTTTGTTGAATCTTGTTCATTAATGTGGCACACGGACCCAAACTAGCATACCAGTGCAAACGGGGAACTAACCCCTCGCTGGTAATCTGGGGCCCAGTCCTGCACTTTAGGCATTTTATCTGTTACAAAAGATGTATTTGCAATAGTGCTAACATTTAACGCAGTGCTGTTGGGTCGTCTTTAAGCTCTGGTGTCGCCAGAAATCACTCTAACATTCCCTGTCCCAATTCCTTGGCGGTCTATTATAATAGCGTGGTTATTCACGTCTGTCAATCTATAACGCTAAACTCTGATCCCCACCGTAGGAAAGGCAGCAAAATCATACGTGTGCGCCCCCTGCCCCCACCCACCCCTGCATAAGCTGCACTCCGCTCCGAGACATAACAGCAAATAATTGTTGTGTTCTGCTTACATATTTGGAAAAGGGCTTTCTGACAATAAGGTTCTCCAGTTAAGAGGGGTGAAAAGTCACACCTGCTATCATTTAATGTTGTGCTTCAAAAAGCATGTACACAAATGCGGGCCTATCAAAGGAATGCCGACGCGGTAACCAACACTGCGCAGCTGTTAGAACGAGGGCTTCATTATTCCGCCTAATGAGTAACGCTATCCCCCTGAAAACGGCTCCCAAAAATCCGTTCGTTATGCCCCTCGTGAAGCGCATCGAAGCCCGCCGGCTCTGCCCAGGTTCCCTCCATGTGAGCCCAGCCCTCGCCTGACTTCAGTGCGCGATTCTTCACTGCAAACAGTATTTACCTGCTGTGCCACTTAACTTTCAAGGAGCGGTTACAAGGAAAATACTCATCAATTCCCTCTTCGTGGGGCTGTAATTTCAGCATTGCCCCTTCCCTCGGCTCGAGTGCAAATATATTAGTCACACCAGCCCGCTCGACGGTGGGCGCGCAGGGACATTCCATGCCTGCGGGTGCTAAAACATTCAGCACTTCAAAGTCTAAAGTTGGGGGCGATTTATTGGAACAGTGATGGTAAAACATTTACCTGCTTACACCCCCTGGACAGTAAGATTTATTCTGCTTTAATTATATGGGAAACATTAAGACCAACGCTCGTGGCGGTGTGTTCTACGGACTACAGCGCCTCGTTTTTTGCCTCTTAAGCCTGACGTGAACGTAGTCACTGCCCAGCAAAACTAGAAACAGGGGGGAACAAGGCTTTATTGAAGTCTCAGGGTACTTTGCCAGGAGGCGGAGGGCTGCAAACAGCCTTATGCAGTGGCTGGCCTTGAAGCTACAGGAAACTTCTCGCTTTTTCACTTTTTTTTTAAAGGTTTTACACTTTGCTTTGATGCGGACGCTTTCTTACACTGTGGCATAGAGTCATCCTGCTCAGCTCTCGGCCTCGCGCGCGCGCCACTGCAGGCATATGTTTTCAATTATCTCCGCCGTGATGGCGAGATAATTGAAGATATATGGCCTTCTGCTCTTAAGACCATGCCTTTCACGTCTGCTCTACACGGAAAGAAAACACAGAAAAAGCACGAACGCCGCCATTCACAGCAGACTGGTGAACGCGCCCACAACATCTGCATTACATTATCGCGGCACCCTGACAGCTCCTAATTGAAATTAATGGACTGCTGTACGCGTAACCGCTCAGAAAATGCCAAAATGGCGAGCGAAAATTACATATAGCCTATCGTGTCAAGGCTACTAAAAAGACAGCACAGCGAAGACGAATCACTATGCAGATGCCATAAAAAAAAGCTTGCGCACTAAGGAATGTTTCTTTCCCGAGCCCTAAAGAAACCTTTTTTTTTTCTTTAACAATAGGAGCTCGGAGCTCCGCCCCACTTCGTAGTGACGTAGGCCGAGCCCTAAAAAGGAGAAAGACTGATGTGTGCTTACTCCCTATTACCTTCCTACTGGACCAAAGTAAGCCATAGTTCACTCATATGTCAAAAGTCGTGTACCCCCCGCCTACCCGCAATAAGATTGAGAAAGCAGTAGACATGAACTGTTTGTGTTATTCAAATGTAAGACATACCTTGTATTAATTTCACAACATTGTATAAAATTGGATAGTGCAAGTTATATGGTATTTTTATGAAAAAATATATAGACAATAAAAAATGGGCCAGATTTTTCAAAGACAATCTGAGACAAAAGTCTAACTTTATGACTTTTTGTATTCACAGAGGTCACTTACGAGTCATGTCTTTACGTCTGTAGTCAGGCCGAAATCACCTGCTTAATCTGTACTCTCCGCAAGTTTGCTCCTTTGCCTCATGGTACATGGGGAGGGGGGCAAAAAATGTGGACTACACCATGTACCATGTACCATGATGCAAAGGAGCAAACTTTTCTCGGATATGATGTAGTGCCTGGCCACAACTTTTCCCTGCCCAAACTGATTTTCATGACCTCCTTTACCATTTATCACATGTTCCTAATGTTCCTTTTTGTAAAAATTGCATTCTAGCCCATTGATTAGACTTCATCCAGTCCGAGCCGGAGTATACAGCCCAGGTGCAGAGAGTACGGTTCAAGCCAGAGATTCCGGCCCGACTACAGACGTAAAGATATGACTCGTAAATGACCTCTGTGAATACCAAAAGTCATAAATGCATTAAAGTGCTTGGTGCACTGCTCACCTAGTTAGGTTTGGCGGCTCCCCAGGGAGTCACGGCATGCAGTTTGGGAACCACTGCTCTAACCAGTCCCATATCTAGCTTAACCCTTCATGAAATGGGTTGAAATACAGCAAAATCAGGTATACAAGGTAATTTAAAGTTATCTATTTGAGTTGTTACTCCCAGCCTGCTCGGTAGACTGTTGTAGAAATAAGAGGGTTTTGTTGTGTGGGAATTTACTGTGGCCTGATCCTGGCAATGGTCCTGGGGGAAGAGGACTGCAAAGGGGGTTTAACTGCGAGGGGGCAGCAAGGGCTTTTTTAATTATTATTATTTGAAAAGAAACAACTAATTCGGGAAACAGAACGGATTTTATGCCCAGCAAAGAATGAAAACAAGGCTTAAGCAATAAAAAAAGATTCCCTAGATAGCAATGAAGCAAATAAAAATCCAACATAAGAATTTGTTGTACATAATAAAGGATCAGGGGAAGCATTGTGGTGGAGCGAGGAAAGCGGAGAACGGTGCCATCCAGAGTCAAACCTGTTTCCAAAACTGGCTCAACCTCCTCCTCCGTGGATCATTCTCTACCAGAACCTCCTGTCACCAGTTCCAAGGATTGGGAGACCCACTAGAGAGCCAGGAGCGTGCAAGCACCATTCGGGCCAGGGAAATTGAGAAGAAGTATAAACCCGGTAAGTGAGGGGGAATCGCCTGTAAATGTCTCAACAACATCAGCTTAGAGTGAATAACGACAAGAAAATTGGATAATTATACATCTTACTGAAGACAAATTCCCAAAGCAAATGCAAAGTAGGGAAGGAAGCGAAGACTTGAATCGCATTGGCGCCCTCATGCCCACAGTCAAAACAGAAGTCCTCTGACCGGATCTTCATAATTAAGAGACGATGAGAAGTATAATACAGATCATTATTGCAATTACAATGATTAACCTTAACATGCACCACATTCAGAACCAACTGGGCAAGGAAATTACTATGTTGCAAGTAACCAGCCATTATTTCTGTCTTCAGGAGTTGACTCCATTTATCAGCCCTTTGCGGGAATTAATCCACTGAGTTATCCTGGGAGTAAAGATAAATTACCTTATAGACCAGCCCAATATTTCTCTTAATCAAAGCTTTCATTATAAGTGATAATAAGGGATTATCAACACATCTGATCTCATCTGCCTTAAGACTAGTAATAAAGTGCCGTACTTGCAGGCACCTATACAAGCCAGCATGAGGAAGAGAAAACTGCTGCTGCAAGTTCTCAAAAGAGAGAACATCCCTCTCAAACAACCGACCCATGATGAGAAGTCTAGTCCTCTTTGAGCTCTCCCAATAAATATCGTGGACACAGGCTGTTAGATTGGGTTAAATGTCCCAGATATGTAAGCTGATTGAGCGGGCGATGTCAGGAATATGGGCTTAAGGGAACTCCAAATAAGATGGAAGACCTTTAGAGTCTTAAATTGAGTTCTCTTAACTTACAATGTATTCAAAGTACCAACACCAAGGACAATTGATAAACCCAGCAGTAAGAAATCAGTGACCATAACCCCTTGTTCCCACTTCCCCCACCCCAAAACCAGAAGAAGTCTTGAAAAGAAAGAGGCCAGATAGTAAAACCACAAGACCAGAAGCAAACTCCCACCATCCTCCCTAGGCTGTTGCAGAAATTGGATCTTACAACGAGGCTTCTTGTAATCCCAAATAGACCTTTGCCATTTAGCCACAATCTTAGCAAAGAAAGCCACTGAAAGAAAGAGTGGAATACAGTGAAAGAAGTAGAGATACTGCGGGAGGATGATCATTTTGATAAGATTACAATGTCCAATCAGGCTGAGCTGAAGGTGGTTCCATTTCATGAAAACATTATCTGTATGTTGGTAGAGTTTTCTGTAGATAGTCTCAATTATATCTGCAGTATGAATGGATAAGCTACCCCTGACCATTTTTGGCTGCCCGATCCCACCTACATTTTCTCAGAGAGGCCCAGAGGGCGATAGACTGCTTCAGGAGGCACTCAGCCTGGGGCCTGTCTGTAGCAATGATACTATCTCCCAGATTGATTTCTAAAGTTCCAAGAGTACGAAATGCAACTGTTTCCTCCTCCATTACCATCCTTCATTGACGAGAAGCAAACTGAAGAGTTTGTCCACGACACAAAGCCTTGAGTGTGTCCCAGACTACTGAGAGTAATGCTGAGCCAATATTGAACAAGTTGCTGGGGTCCATGTCCTGGGTCCTCCATCTAGGCAGCTTCAATGGATTTTCTGGTCGATGCGTGCACCTGGACTGCTACTTGTGCCCCCTGACTGACCTTGGCCTTAGAGTCAACCCCTAATCGGGATACCTACACTCCTCTCGTCTTGTATGGTCACTGCGAGGCAACCTTTTTCCCCCCCTCACTCGGACCCGTTCAATGTCCAAGGTGATCCGACGCAGGGAGTGAGTCCGACACTGGATGTTGTGATTGCTGGTCCCCAGCCGGTTTATTGACTTTCACTCTGACTTTTTTAGTATCCCCTGAAGCACTGTATCCCTTGCCCATCTGCTTGACCTGATCTATGTTATGCTATGCTATGCTTCAGTTATTGTGTAACACTGCTTTTTCCCTATGTTATGCTATGCTTCATAGCTAATGTAATTATGTAACAAGCTAACCTCATGTAAAGAGCTCTGATACCTCCGGGTCTAGCCAGAGCTATATAAAACTCTACAAATAAATAAAAGAATCTCTCATAAATGCGAGCTCATGGAGCAGAAATAACCATCCTCAAGTAACAACTACATTAGAATGTCCAGCCCCTAGTCCCCAGAGTCTGAATAGGCCCACTGGATTGAATAAACAAAGCTAGAAAATGATGGTCTGAAAAGACCCTCAGATAAAGGGCCAAATTCACAGATGAAACCAACTAATTGCTAACCTAAAACATATCTAACCACAACATAGCTTTATGGGGAGGAGAGTAAAATGTAAATCACTGTTCCTTGGGGTGCTCAAACTGCCATAGGCCAACCAAAATGTATGAAGAAATCAGTTGATACAAACCTCCCCTAAGCGGATGTTTACACCAAGGACCCATGCCCAGATGGACCTGGTCAGAGGCCAGGGATTGAGACACTGAATCTCTGTTAGGGAATAGAGTTGCATTAAAATCACCATAAACAATATAAGTAGATGGCCAAGGATGAAGTTCGGTAGGCAGAAATACCACAACCCTTGGGTCATTAGTATTGGACCCATAAACAACGCAAATAGTAAAGTGAATACTATCCTATTGGACAGTAGCCAAAAGCCGCTGACCCCCATTATCAACCCTCTGATGCAAACCCCCCGTTTGCTGTCCCAGACCAATAATACGATGCCCCTTGAGCAGAGGTAAGTCATAAGATAGACACAACTCTATATCCAAACTCCTTTAACAGAGACATTTCTGCATGAGATAGATGTGTCTCCTGAAGGCATATCATTTGTTGTTTAAGGGTATTCAATTACTCCCGAACCACTTTACGCTTATGTGGAGGGTTAGCCCCATTAATATTAGAGTATAACATATCAGCTGCTGTCGAGGACACAGCTAAAAACATTGGGCCTTATTTATGAGACCCTTACACTGCAATTGCGTCATTTTTGGTGATGCTGTAGTGGCATGAACAATTTGCCACACTGTGCCATATTTACAAAGTGATGCATCTAGGCAGATGCATCACTTTGTAAATCCCTGCACTACATTATACCGGCATAAGGTATAATGTATGCAGGGTGGGCGTTCTGACGCAGAAAAGCCTTGTAATAGTGGTGCTGTGAAGTCTATGAGATTTCAGTGTGTCACTTCTGCGGTGTCTCTGCTTCAAATCGTTATGCCTGCTTGAAGCAGGTGTAAGGGGTGACACACTCCTTTCACACGGGGCCTTCCCCATGTGAAATAAAACATTGTTGGAGTTGCGTCTGTTTCCAGACACACTCCAGCAATGTGCCATTTTTGATCTGACAGATACGTCAGGATTCCTGACATATGTGTCAATCCATGCGACATGGAGCACCGTACAGTAAATATGACGTATCCATGGTGTCGCAAGGAGGGCGCATTGAAAAGTGTTGCATCACTGTTTTACTGCAGTGATGCAACACTTTTCATAAATGACTCCCATTGTTTTCCAAGTCCATGAGCTACCCCTAAACAATGCATAGTACTGCTAACCTGCTTCGTAGGTGTTCTGCCATGCACACGTACACCCCATTGTTCCCCAACAAACCACATTTCTCAACCACCCATTTTCTGTTGAAACCCCCTGCAACCTGTGCAAAACACCACCGACCCAAATCCACATCCCCTGTCCACCTCAGTACCCACCCCTCACGACTAGTTCCCATAAGGGTGAACAAACCCACCCCCCTGCTACTTCTTAAAGAACAAAGTGCATTACACCCAACAATGGGGTTTGCCATTTATTAGGGCTCGTAGCCAAGAACCGCCCCGGTCCAACCCCCTCTGAAGTGTAACAGTAAATCCCAAGCTGATAAAGCACAACTAGTGTACCCAGATACTAAAGAAAGAAAAACGAGAAAAAGAATGGGGGAGAAAAATCACTCATCTTCTAATCTGCCACCCAGGCCTTTGAGAGAGAAAGGAAAAAAAAGTTAAAACCCTAGACAACATAATACCCCCTCCCCTAAAACCAATATCCCACTTGACACTTGAACTTTAGAAAGAAAGAATCAACATTGAAGACAAAGTAGCAAACAGAGCACTTTTAACCACCCGGCTGCCATTTTGTTAACAGCTTCTGAACCTTTTGACCTTTCTTACAAAAAGTGTCTCACCCTCCATTTGGATCCACAAAGTAGTGGGTTCCATAAGAGAGACAGATGCCCCAAGCTTCTGGAGTAAACTTTTACAAAAATGATGCCTATGGTAACAATTCTAAGGACCTTTTTTAAGACAAGTACCATTAATTAACTGTCTTAGGTTTAAATTACCTACTTCATGGATTGTTCAAAATATCACTCTATCTCACTTCATCCATTTACTATCCAATCAATAATTCAAAGTAAAATAAATCTTGGTTTGAAAACTTGTTTTAGTAAACCAATTTTTTGTTGAAAAATAAATTTATGATTTTTTTCATTTTCTTGTCTACATTATTTTACATTTGCATTTTATCACAACATGTATACATTTGAATCATTCTTTAAACATATATACAATTCTTTACAATATACACAAAATATCTACAAACATAAACATGAATAAAGATAATATGGCAATTTATCTCATGAACCCGGTATTAGGTTCTAGTGCCCAATTATTTGTAAACAAGGAAAGATATGGCACATAATTATACAGCCTTATTCCTTAGTCTTGGTCATCACAGTATTTTTTCAGAAAAAAGCCTTGGAAGAAACACCCTTTATACTTCCTTTTCACATTTAGGCTTTTTTTAAAAAAAAGAAAACTTTTAATCAGTTCAACATTTCAGTGATGCCAATATGAACTACAGTCGACGCGTTTCAGCCTGTATTTCTTAAGGCCTCCTCAGGACTTGGGCAGCAAAATAATATTATCTACAAAAAAATATACCAAAAATACCTTATATTACATTTGTACAAATTTATATAACTACATATCACAATATACAACACCAAATCATTATTAAACCAATCTGATATATCAATAGACCAATCCCTAGAGGTATAGAGGCAACGAACTGTGTGCAAAGAACACTCAAAGAGTGCAACGTGTTATTACTCAAAAGAATAAGATACCATAATTCAAACAAACCACTTATATTACAAATCAATTGAACTTATTCAAAAATTGAAAAAATCAATTAAATTAGCTCGGTGAACGAAAGGAAAATTACAACCCACTTAACTCCAGTGTGTACTTAGTGTTAGAGGCATCCCCTCAACTAATGTCACCTAGTAAATACCTCCAAAAGTTATCTGGAGTGCCAAGATATGTTCCTAGAGCTGCCAACGACTCACCACTGTTTGGCGACTGTTATAAATAACAACCCCGCATGCTGAGCATGGTCTTGTGCGCGTAAGTAAGGCAGACAAATTAGTATGCGCACAGAGAAATTAGTATTGGAAAAAACCCACCCCTTTCCCATGCACCAGCACTCCATATATTATGTGTTTGAACCAGCACTCCATATATTATATGTATTGCTTTATTTCTATTGTGCATTGGTTACTTGTGCATTGTTTGGAGTTTAGTAAATACATATAATGATTTTGAACTGACATCTGGTAAAAGAAACGTCCTTTGAAGTATGAAGCAATTGTATTTTGCAGCAACTAAATGTTGCAAGGA
This sequence comes from Lissotriton helveticus, assembly GCF_964261635.1. Lineage (NCBI taxonomy): Eukaryota > Metazoa > Chordata > Amphibia > Caudata > Salamandridae > Lissotriton > Lissotriton helveticus. The sequence goes on along the minus strand of NC_136067.1, from coordinate 1,511,849,890 downwards.
CATTGTGGCTTGAAATGGATATTTTACCGCTATTGATCGCAGAGGTGCTTTGCTTTGACATAAAAGCGCCTATTCACTCACCGTCACGCTGGAACGTGACGATACGTGATGGGAGTTTAGGGTGTGACTGACTTGGGTGTGGGTAGTCTATAAAAGCCACACCCACCTTTCAGAAGGCGCTTAGCCTTCTGTTCGTTTTTAAAGGCCAGACTCGCGTATTGAAGCTCTTCAACTTTACCGATATGCAGTGCAGCAAAACTTCAAAGGCTTCGGATTTCGGCTTGGAAAGCTTTGTGCTTCAGTGACAACAGGATCTGCAAAGACACAAAAAAAAAGAAGAGAAGTACTTAGAAACCTTTGACGCCCTATGCAAGAGAGGGTACTTGAAAGACTAATTTTTGGAACTTCTGTTTGTTTTTTCAAGAAGGAAAAGACTTACCCCCAGATGCATCATGTAAATGTAAATGTAGTATACTTGTAAAGCGCACAGCTGCCCCAGCAACGGGGCGTCCCGGCGCTGTATAACTCTGGGGAACCCGTCCTGGCTTTCCCTGTGGGATGGTCCCTTGCTGGGAGTCCCCAAGGTGGAGCCAGGCATCCCAGGAATTGGTGGGGCCGTTGTGGAGATTAGGCAAGCTAATGCCCAGAGTTGCCGAGTGGAACCCCTGATTAGAGTAAGCACCGAAGCGAGAATTATCAAGTCCGCTGACCAAGGTCCACGTACCTGCCGCGTCGGGAATTGAACCTTGGTCCCGGGCTGACTTCTGCTCTCAGGCCTGCTGCCTCTAACCAGTGAGCCACACTACTCCAATTTGCGATTCTTTAATAGCGAAAAATACCGATTCGCTATTAAGGAATAGCAAAATGGAATGCATCAAGAAATCACTTAAAAAATAGCGATTTCTTAGAATTCCTTAATTCCTATGGGCCTAGAGGCCCATAGGAATGAATGGGAAGACAATCTCAATTTGCGAATCGCAATTAGCGATTTGCAAATTGAGTTTGCGATTTCAAGGGTGCAGGGGTGTCCAAAGGACACCCTGTTGCACCCCTGAAATTGATATGTGCACATATGTTGCGTACACACATGTCCTTAGGGCATGTGTGTGAGCAACATGAAACTTTGAAAAATGCACTTTAGTGCATTTTTCAATGTTTTTGCAAATTACCATGAAGTTGTACTTCATGGTAATTTGCGTGCCCTATTAGCTAATTCGCTATTTTTAAAAATTTCATGCATTGCATTTAAGGAATATCAATTTGAGATTTTTTAAATGCAAATAATCGCAATTTAGCAATTTCTAAAATTGCGATTTTTGCATTGGGATGATGCATCCCAAATGCAAAAATACCGCTCGCAAAGGGGCAGATTCTGAGAATCTGCCCCTTTGCGAGCGGATTTTTGTTTGATGGATCTGGGCCTTAGACTTGTTAATCTATTCAAGACTTACAACATAATTCCGCATTGTTGAAGATGTGTTAACCAAAATTCAAAACAATATTCGAATATTTAATGTCTATTAAGTCAGAGTTATTTTAGGACCTGAAAACATTCAGAATCACGTTGGATGTTGTCATTTTGTTTATTTATTTTCTTTATTTAGTAGGAACAGAGCGCAAGAGTTTTCAAGATAACTTTTAGTAAGTCAAGTATAGTCATTTAGTAAGAGAAAGGCAGTGTACAAGATTTATAAAGCTTCAGTAGTTTTAACTATATTTTTTAATTTTCAGCTGTTCACTACTGCACCACACAAGATTTGCCTCTTCCTCAAGTTCCACTCAACAAAACCACGGAACTAGAAATACTGAGACGTAGACAATCACTGCTCGCAGGTAAGTTTATATTCCTAAAATAGAGTACATAAAAATTAAGGTAAAGAAGAAAAAGGAGAACATTTAAAACACTACCCTAAAGCATATGATTAAAAATCCGCTTGTTGCTTCGCAGGTTGGCAGCAAGACTCACAACAAGGTCCTGTAACCGGCCCTCCTGCCTATATTTCTAATTTTTAACTTGATTGTGAGTTAACACAAGTTATTATTTAGTAAATTGAGAAATTGGTCCCTTGTGTCCCTGCGAAACCTTGACTACGCCAGCACAAGCAAGATAAGGTACGGAGACTGTGTAGTTGCTTGACAGAAGGCTAAGCCCACAAAGACTGTTTCGCCCGGACGCAATGGATTCAGCTACGCAAATTTCTCTACAAGACATAGCCACCATGTTAAACGACATCAAAACAGAAAACGCTGCTTTACGTAGAGATATATAATTTCTACAGGGAGCAATACAAAAACCTATGTTCAAACTAGCAAGTTTTCAACCTACTTTTCCAGGTTTGTCCTCCTCTTCCACAACTAGTAACCCGACTCAAATCCAAGTTATCACCCCAGTGCCTGTCCCTCTTGCTCAACCAGAAAGGTTCTATGGTGACAGTAATAAATTCACAATTTTTACGAGCCAATGACATTGTTTAGCAAAACCCACAGCCTTCCCTGATGACTCTTCTAAGGTGGCATTTATTTTTTCATATTTAGGAGGGGATGCAGCACTTTGGTCGGTCCCTTTAGTGGAAAAGGATGACCCAATGTTGTATAATTTCAGGCTGTTTGAACATTCTATGAAAAAACTATTCACTAAACACGGTTTCTTACAGTCAGCAGATAACGAATTGCTCAACCTAAAACAAGGGTCATCGGATTTACTCCATTACATTTCAGTCTTCAGTCGTTTAGTTTTAGAAGCCAACTGGCCTTATGAAAAAAGAGTCTCTCTCTTTTATAGAGGATTGAGAGACAAACTAAAAGACATGGAGATGCAAATATTAGAACCTCCTGAGGATATTAGAGAGTTTATAGATTTAGTAGTTAAGTTAAATCACAGGCTATCAGAACGAGGTAAATCGGATCACAAGCTTTTATTTTTTAAAGATACAAATTCACGTCACAAAGAAGTAGCACCTAAACTAGATCCAGTAGAACCAATGCAATTTGGTACTATCCGAGGACCCCTTTCAAAAGAAGAGAGAGAAAAAAGACGAAAGCTAAATCAATGTGTTTATTGTGGCAAGGTGGGGCACTTTGTTAAAGAATATCCAACGCGTCCCAGTAATAAAACCAAAGCGTCAGAAATAGCTATGGTACAAGTGCAATCGGAAAACTAGAACACTCGAAAAAAGATGAGGTCAGTTTGTCGAGTGCCAGTTTTAGTTTGTCCTCTACAGTTCCAACCTTAGTGTGTCGGCACTTATGTATTCAGGTAAAACTGTGGCTAACCCCATGTGCTCCTGGATTGTGGACACGTTAATTGATTCCAGAGCCACCGGCAATTTTATTGACGTCCAATTGTTAATTAAGTTAGGGTTAAATACCGAGACCAAAAGTCATCCACAAATAGTATGTGCAGTCGACGGGAAAGAACTTTCGTCTGGGTCCATATAAAATCAAACTGAGCCATTAGAAATGGAATGTTCTTCCATTCATAAGGAATGTATTACATTTGACATCATAGATGCTTCCCAATTTAGGCTTATTTTGGGAAGCTAAGACTGATTAGGCCACCTGATCCACTTCCTCATACCAATCACTGTGAGAGAGGTCAGAGAAGGAAAAGAAAGCATTCTGGCTGTCCCTCCTCCAGTGGAAAGTTCCGGACCATCAAAAAAGACAAATTGAGATGACTGAGGAGGTTGTGTCTGCCATACAAGCCGACCCCCACCCTGTTTCTGACTGCTGATCTGGGAGGATGCCGGTCACCCCAATAGACTACTACTTACTGCTAGTTGGAAGCTATGCGGGAGAAGAAGGAGGGGAATCCTGAGCTGCTGATTCAGATTGTGCTTTCATCAACACTGCCCCAGAGCCCAGGTCATCCCTAGAGAAGCAGAAACAATGGATGGAAAGAGTCCAGTGTTCACTGTGTGGTAGTGAGCCTCAGCAAGGCCTACCAGTGCTAGGGGTTCTCCCTTCTCTGCACAGAGTCCTCAGACCAATAGAAAGAAGTTGGCACAGAAGCTGGAATAGAAAAGACAGAGTTTATTAAACCTCATGAGGTGGAACTACATTCACACAACACCCTTCAGTAGTGTATGAGGTAGCACACTGACTGGAAGGAGCTTGGTCCTTTTATACCAACACCGGGGCTCAAATGAGGACGGTACAAGGTACAGAATTCTGGTTTCAAATATAAACAAGGTCATACAGAGAGTGTGCTGGCAACAACTGGGAGGGGCTGACAGTTAGCTAATTCTGGTGGACACATCCTGACACTTACAAGTTGGGGACAGCTGTAAGCTCAACTGAGCATGTGCAAAGCAGAAGAGGCTAAATATATCTCGTCTCTAGGCAGATTTCAAGAGCAGTTGACAGGAAGATAGGACAGAGCACATGGCGAGCACATGGCAAACAAAATGGCTGCCAGAAATACAAAATGGATTCCACACAACGGACAAGATAGTCTCTAAATACAAGATGTCTTCTGCTAATGCTTAACCTAAAAGCTGCTAAATTATAACAGACGACCCTTTCAGCATTAGCTGAAGACATTTGTTTATCTGGGGTAATCTAGATATGCATTCTGTACATTGATGCTCATCATCTCAGCTATGTCTTTATTTAACATTTGCTGTGCTTTTATATCTGCAATATTTCTTTTGGCAGGTGTACAAGCAGTGATGCACATGGAGCAAAGCATAGGACCACATTGTATACAAGTACAGCATGTAAATAGTATCACCAGTAGTATACATAGAATAGTCAGTATTTTCCAGCCCCAAGTAGCAATGAGTGTCCATATCCAGTTTGAAAATGTCCATGTACCAGTCTCTGTGTGAATTTCTGCAGCAATCTTATACAGTTTTGAGATTGCATCATATACTGAAGGTGAGTGATCCGGTATAAATACGCAGCAACTGCTACCGATGATGCGACATGCACCACCCCGATCAGCCAAAATCACGTCAAGCCCCATCCTATTTTAGAGTGCTACAATCCTTGCAATTTGTAGTTCCTCTGTAATGTTCCCAAGTGCCTTAGCTGTTTGATTGGTGACAGCTTCCACAAAACAAGTTAATCGCCTTATCTTTCTGCTATTCAATGCCGCACCCACAAAGAAGAACAAACCCAAATTGAAATCAACATATTGTTCCAAAGTGGTATCTGTCTGGTCAACATCATCTGCACTTATTGTTCGTTTTTATCTATTGTTGGAAATGTCATTTTACAACTTTAAAATCCGGTGATACAATAGAGGGGCCAAGAATACAGGTGGTAACAAAAATTATATGTAACATACCCCGGACCACCCAAAAGGTAATTGATAGTATCCTTTATTACCACATATAAAATATGAATTGTGTGAAAGTTCCAGACCATCAAAAAAGGCAAATTGAGTTGACTGAAGAGGTTGTGTCTGCCATACAAGCCGACCCCCACCCTGTTTCTGACTGCTGATCTGGGAGGATGCCGGTCACCCCAATAGACTACTACTTACTGCTAGTTGGAAGCTATGCGGGAGAAGAAGGAGGGGGAATCCTGAGCTGCTGATTCAGATTGTGCTTTCATCAACACTGCCCCAGAGCCCAGGTCATCCCTAGAGAAGCAGAAACAATGGATGGAAAGAGTCCAGTGTTCACTGTGTGGTAGTGAGCCTCAGCAAAATATGAATTGTGTGAAGACGTAAAACTACTGTTGTTAGCTTCTTCAATATTCAATGTCAAAATACATTCACTCCGTCCTACTGGAATTCTCCCAACACTACTTATACATAGTTCTGCTTTAGCTCTCGTCACAGAAATGACACAAGGTCCATTGTCTTTAATGTTCCTCATATTCGTGAAGATATATGGTGTCGAAATATTGTCCGGTTGGTACTCTTCCCATTCCCATTTAGTCCCTTTGGCTTGAGGATAACCATCTTCATCTTGGTAGCATACTTTATTCAGACGAAAAACAATTTCTCCTACTGAAAGCTTTCCGAAAGCAAACAAAAGAGCATACCAAGCTTGACTAGAACCATTATGGGAAAACGGTAGAGGAATAAAAGGTGTTCCTCCTTTCTTTTGGTGTGCAGGTATCATTCCACACAACCAACAGTTGGTAGCATTCGTAGCATTGTGTGTATGATGCAACATCTGGATGAATGTGTATAGTAATGGTGTTCCACTGGAGCTGGAGTAGTGGCAACAAAAAGCTGTCGAGCACGAGCCACTTTCTCAACAAACCAGGTGATTATCGCCAGAACCACCAGGGCAACAACAAACCCTACAGCACAAATGATACTTTTGTTATTCATTTCAGCAACAGTGATAATTGATCTTTCTAAAACTCATTGAAAACAATCGTTGTGTGGTAAATAAATAAATAATACCCTATTTTTGAATGTATAAATGAATAACAGATAGCTCAATAAATAAGAGTCAAAATTCGAGGTAGTAGGAGTTTCGCAGGTTTATTACAGCATAAAGGACAGGAACAGGACAACCTGCATAGGAATAGGATGGCAGGGCCCAGCAGCGCTGCCGGGGTCAGGATCGGGACAAGGGCAGGAAGGGAAAGGAATGAAACCTTAATAACAATACATGAGCATATATACATAACGCAAACACATAGTATTACATTGCAAATAGGCGTAGCAGTGGGTGGAGCAGAAGGCATGACGCGTAGCAGTCGCGAAAGATAAGGGTGAAAAGAGGTGTAACAGGGCGTATACATAGACATGTGATGCAAACGTAACGGAATATGTCATGAATGGGGCGGAAACCATGGAGGGGGCTACCTGAGGAGCCGGGACCTCTAACCTGGTGGTGCGCACAAACTGGCAATGACGTATCACTAGGAGAAACTGGGGGCTATGAACTCTGTGCTAGGAGCAGAGACTGAAGTCTGGAGAGTCAGGGCGACATGTACCTAAGCAGTATCTAGTATCTGATGTTTAGAGAACATGTTGATATAAACTAGAAGTCAGGAGGGGAAAGGCTGACTTGATTCTAAGACTGGACCATGCATTATTCTACATGTAGTACGTGATGAAGAATATGAAATGACCATTAAATACAGTATTTCTCTTACATGGAGCCGGAAAGGCTAGACAATGACGGAAACTATTGATGCGGTTCAGTAGCTTAGGAATGCAGAGAAGGAGGACTGAACTGATAACTGGAACTATAACATACTTTTGGCAGACTCAGAGGCAGAGCCAGGCTGAACCGGGCACGGCGTGGCAGGAAGTAAGTGAAGGGTCGAGGATACAGGTGGGGGCTGTATCGCTCCTCAGCGAGGCTTTAGGAGACAGGAGCTGAATCTGATGTCCAGGCCCTTTTGAGGCCTAGAAACGGGGACTTTATAATGGAATAACGTGCACACTGAGAAACGTGGCAACGTAGCTTTACATAGACCTGATATTCGTAGTATTCACGAGAACTGGAAACTGGCATATTAGAGATGGACACAACTATAATTGCGTCTTTAATCAAACATGGGGAATACATATGCATATTAATCATGCACACATTACATATGATGGAGGAGGCGTAGGGACACAGAACATGGCAGAATTTACTTTTCCACATTCCCTCCTTGTCACTACGTTTCCATCAGGAAACATCAATTTTCATGATACCATCTATCATTTCATACAGTATCATTTGCTCGTCTCGAATTATCCTGGAACGGGATTTAGAACGGGGCTTGGGACTAGGAATACAAGAGGTAGCACAAATGCCGCAAATCGCAGGGCCACATTGTATACAGAGACAGCAGCTGAATATGATCGCTACTGCAATACCTAGAAAGGACAAGACTTTCCATCCCCAGGCGGAAATTATATTCCAGAACCAACCGGACCATGTCCAGGTGCCTGGATCTTGGTGTAACAGATGGGCAATTTTATGGAGTCTGGTTATAGCTGAATAGACAGACGGCGCGTTATTTGGAATGAAAATGCAGCAACTAGATCCGATGACTCTACAGGCCCCGCCCCTATCGGCCAGTATGACGTCAAGGACGAGACGATTCTGTAAAACGACAAATCTCATAGCAGATTGCTCTTCAGTTAAGTTACCTAGAGCAGAGGCAGTCTCATTGACTACAGCTTCGAGGGTTCTGGTTAACCTACGGATTAGCTTACTATTCTGGATAGGTCCTATAAAGAAAAAGAAACCTCTATTGAAATCTGTATACTGTTCTAGAGCAGTTTCAGTATAATCGACAATGGGGGACTCCCTTCTATGTCTAATGTGTACTAGATGTGTGTTTCTGTGATAATCAGATGGGGCTAGGAAAACTGGTGGCAGTAGGAAGGCAATGTAACAGGTTCCCTCCCAATCGAGGGGCAGACGAACATATGCAGTTTGACCACAAATAAAATAAGAATGACGTGAAGCTTTGAAGATAGATTTCCCACTGTCACTATACTTGACAATAGTAGTACAATCACTATGTCCTACATGTACGGAACCATTATTTCGGACACATAATTCGCCTTTGACTGGTAGTACTGAAATAGCAGGTAGGTCTGGAGTGGAATCAGACTGGACATTCAGGACCATGAAATTCGACGAATAATTACCTAAATTATACACTTCATTTTCTAGATCTAAACCTGTTCTGTGGGGGAGACCTTGCTTGTCTGGGAAACATGTACTGTTAAGAAAAGACATATCTGTTGAGGATGACGTTAACGTGGACCATGCTCCACACGAACCATTATGTGAAAATGGATAAGGAAAAAGTGGCAGAACTCCCTTCGGTGTCTGGAAAGGGGGGAGTCGACCACACACCCAACAATTAGTGGCATTGCTGGACTGGTGTGAGTAATGTAACATGCGGATGAATGAGTTATTTCGCATAGCGAGGCGGTAAGAGAGTTCATGAGGAGGCAGATCACTAAACATGTGCTCTACTGTAGCATTAGCAGACTTATTTACATGAAGAACTGGGAAATACAAGAAAAATGCATAACTGGTGCAGGAAATCATAATGCTAAGAAACAATATGAAACATAGAAAAACGATACATCGAATTGAGTTTTGACTAACTCTCTCACTATGGGGGTCTATTTTATACATGTCAGAAACAGTCTAACCGTTTCACCTAGGGGAGGACTTAGACAATCAAACTGGCTGACTTATTTTACTAGACCGGAGTTTGAGTTTATACTCCTGTTGCGGAGTTTTCTCTAACAGGGGGGGTGTAGTAACATTGTCTTTTGCGGGACAGTCCTTAAAAATGGTGCTTTGGCAATCCTTCAAATCCTGGGAAATGTTCTTCGGGACGGGTTTCAGTCCATTAAACTGTTTTACATGAGAAAGGTGCACCCAGCCTTTGCGACCTTCCAACTTCACGGCTGTACGGGTGGTGAGGAGGACCTGTCGGGGCTCTTTCCAGCAAGGCTCCAGCGGACTTGATCTGTCAAAATTCCTGACCATCACCATGGATCCTGGAACGATTTCATGCGGTGTCACCTCGGTATTGTCTGGAAATGCGGCGGCAACCTGTGAACGACATGAGTTGAGGGCAGACATCAAGGAAGCTAGGTAATCTGTCAGCATATTACTTGAAACATCGGTAATACTTCGGGGTCTAGGAGTACCCCACATGTTAGGGGGGCGGCCGAAAACGACCTCATACGGGGACAGACCTGATCTGGAATGTGCGACCATGCGCATATAAAATAAAGCGACTGGTAGAGCTACCAGCCAGTCCACACCTTTCTCTTTACACACTTTTGCAATTCGGATTTTCAGGGTCTGGTTATGTCTCTCTACGAGACCGGCTGCTTCAGGGTGGCATACACAATGAAACTTCCACTGGTACCCTAACAACAGGGAAACATGCTTCATGAGTTCAGATGAGAATGGCTGACCGTTATCAGAATATACGACTCTAGGGAGTCCATAACGAGGGAAAAACTCACGAACCAACTGCTTGGCAGTGGTCGCGGCTGTGTAATCTGGGACTGGATATGCTTCTGTCCACCTGGACAAAGCGCATACAACTACAAGGACATACTTGAAACCTCGACATCGCTCCATCTGAATATAATCCATCTGGAGGACTTCAAAAGGGTGGTCAGGGGGCTGGAATCCACCTTGTTCCACCGGGACACTTTTACCTGGATTAAACTGACAACATATCATACAGGTACGGACTTTCTGCTTGGCTGCAGCTCGTAAATGCTTGTTGAACCAAATGTTCTGGATACTGTCTAACATAGCTTTTTCTCCTAAATGTGCTGGACTATGTGCGGTATTAATAATGACTTGAACCATAGAGTCGGGGAGAAACCATGTGGCTCTACCCTTCGTTAACCATCCTTGATCTGTCTGGACCCCTCCTTGTTCGGACCATTTCTTGATTTCTTCGGGAGTAGCATGTAACTGTATGTCTATGACATCTTGTGTAGGGTCCTTAACTGTCATACATGTAATCGGATCTGGAGTGTGTGTCATGTTAACTGGAATGTCTGGAGTCTGTGCTGTAAGCTTGGCTGTGCGATCTGCTAGATCATTACCTTGAGAAATGGTGTCAGTAACTTTCGTATGTGCTTTGCACTTCATGATAGCGATAGATGTTGGTAAATGTATGGCATCTAACAGAGCTTGAATAAGGAGACCATGCTGAATCTTGGTTCCATGAGAAGTCATGAAACCTCTCTCCTGCCAGAGCACTCCGAAGTCGTGTACAACTCCAAATGCGTAGCGTGAATCTGTGTAAACATTAACTTTCAAGTTCTTGGCGTGTATGCAGGCTTGTGTCAGAGCAACTAGCTCTGCTGCTTGAGCGGACAGGGTGTCAATACGGTGTGTTTCAATAACTTCAGTATCAGTAGTCACTGCATACGCGGCGACTAGTTCTCCTGTACTTGTTCTCATACATGAACCATCCACATAAAGTGTCAGGTCGGGATCTGGTAACGGAGTATCTGTCAGATCTTGTCTTGGCTTTGTCGTAATGTTAACTACTTCCACACAGTCATGTGTGGCAGAATTCGGAGTAACTGATGGTAACAGTGTAGCAGGATTTAAAATGTTGCAGCGTCTGATTTCTATGTGTGGCTGGAACAGTGTCAATTCATAACCTGTTAAACGTGCAATTGTCAAGTGCTGAGTTTGTGTTCGGTTTAAAAGAACTTCCACGGAATGTGGAACTTGTACTGTCAAGGAGTGTCCTAAGACTATGGAATCACTTTGTCTGATAGCTAGGGCTGTGGCTGCAACTGACTTGAGGCACGCAGGCAGAGCCTGGGCTACAGGATCTAATGTGCTCGAAAAATAAGCACAGGGCTTGTATTGTCCTGCTTGATCTTGTGTGAGAACAGATAATGCTGTACCTTCACGTTCTGTGACAAAAAGTGTAAAAGGCTTACTGTAGTTCGGTGTAGCTAGAACTGGAGCTTGGCATAGGGCTTTCTTTAACTCATTGAAACTAAGTGTATGTTCAGATGTCCAAGGGAGGACAGTCGATACGGCTGCCTCCTGTGTCGTTAACTGTATCAGTGGTTTGGCTAGAAATGCATACTGAGGAATCCATTGTCTGCAGTAAGAAGTAAGGCCAATAAAAGCACGTACCTCCTTCTGGGTCTTGGGCTGAGGAAGACTCGCTATTAACTGGATACGGTCTGGTGTCAACTGCCTACCCCTCTTGGACAGTAAGTGTCCTAAGTATACCACTTGCTGGACACAGAATTGAAGCTTAGAAGGGGACACCTTGTGCCCCATCTCGGCTAGGAAATACAAGACTGTAAGGGATGCTCGCTCGCAAGCACGTTCAGAACGGGCTGTGATCAGGAGATCATCGACATACTGGAGCAGGGCAGTGTCAGTTGGCATGTGAATGTTGTCTAGTTGTCTCTTGAGTGCTTGACTGTAAATACTAGGACTTTCTGTGAAACCTTGAGGAGCTCGTGTAAACATATAGCTCCTTTCATTTAAACAAAATCCGAAAAGGAACTGGCTGTCTGGATGAATAGGGACACTGAAAAACGCGTTCTTGAGGTCGATTACAGTAAAGAACGTGGCTTCGGAATCAATGGCTGTTAATAGGGAAGAGATGTCTGGGACAACTGGGTACTGAGGAATAATACACTTATTAAGCTCTCGTAGGTCAATCACTAATCGATATACTGGGGGTGCATTTGGATCAGTGCGTTTCATGACTGGAATGATCGGAGAATTACATACATTGGAGTCAGTTTCTACAACCACTCCTTGAGCCATGAGCTCGTCAATAATTTTGGATAAGGCTGCTACAGCCTCTGGTGGCAATCTGTACTGTCTGATTCGTGGTAACACTACACCTGGCTTGAGAGTCACACGATGGGGTGTGATTTGCATATAACCAACATCAGTCGGACCTTGCGCCCATAGATGTTGCGGGACATTGGACAATCTGGGATCAAAATCTCGTAATACATAGTGACCCTTGAAGTCACGTAGGAACAATCGTATTCCCTCTGGGGAACAGCATATAACTGCACCTAACTCTTTCAGTGTCTTAATGCCTAGTAGGTTTTCTGGACATGACTTAGTAAGTAACAGATCAGTAGTGCGGGACAATGGACCTACTTCTAGAGTAACTGGCTTTGAAATCTCATTTACGATAGGCTTTCCTGAAAATCCAAGGGAAACATTTCTTGAGCCTGAGAGCGGAGCCCCTGGAACTTCGGCGTGACTAATTGTGGTCCTACTTGCCCCTGTATCGATCAAAAACTTTCTGTCTTTCCCTAATACTTGACTGTGAACATAGGGACCTTCTTGATCTACAGGTATCTCGATGAGAGGCAAGCCTACCTCCCTCTCTAGGCTGTTTCATGAATACTGCTGGTACTCTGGATACTCAGACTGTGCATACTGGTACATCTGCTGTGTAACGTGCTGTGTTGCAGCGATGGGCTGCGGTGCTGTAACTGTCTGTGGTGCATTCTGTGACTGAGGAATCTGTGAAACTTGTTCTTGTCTAGGCGGACGTGGTCTTTCTTTAGTCTTACCGGTAGCTATGTTGTGTTTCAGAACTGCACACTCGTTTATAAAATGACCTGGCTGTTTACAATAATTGCAGTTCCCTTTAACGGGAGCTGCAGGATGACTGGCGTGATTTGGACCCCTCTTCTGACTGTCTTGAGGAACAGATTGTGCAACTAGTACTTTCATTTTCGTGTCTTTCATACGTTTTCTCTCGTGTTCTTGCTCTTCTCTGATTCTGTTCTGGTGGTATTGGAGCATCTGCAGCATCTGGGACGGGGTATTAGCTTGCCAGGTACTTTCGACTTTCAAAACTCGATTTTTAATTTGTGGACTTGAATTCTCGACTAATTTAGTAACAAAAAGGTGAGGGTATGACTCACTACTTGTCTTGAGGCCACTGTTGATGCTAAAACATTTCTCGAATCTAGAATAAAAATCACTAATATCTTCGTCTTGTTTCTGTTTACAGGCTGAGATTGCATCCCAGTCTTCTTTTCTAGTTGTCAATAATCTGGGTAAAACTTGTATTAATAATTCTGGTAATTCTTTACATTTATCTCCAAGACCGGTACCTGGTACTCGTGCCTTATCTTCAGCTTCTAGAACTGCCCAATCGATCTTTTTCTCTCCCACCTCCCATTCTTTTTCCTTGAGCTTTTCATACACCCCTGCGGGCAGCAGAACCTTTAACATTTTAATTATATCTGGATACGTGTATTCTCCCATACGGAGCATGTCTTTTAATTCTCTATGGAACCCTGCTGGATCTTTATCATGACAGGGAATTAATTTCTTCATCTCTAGAAGTTCCATCTTTGTGATCGGAGTGTATACAAACACTCGCTGCATTTCGCCACCCGTTCCTCTAACTGGGTGGACTTCTCGTAACGGATTCTGTCTCTCCATGTAAAATGGTTTACCTTCTGGGGGTGAGACATGAACAAAATGCGGGTTCAGAAACGTTCTATATTTGTGACGCTGTTCTAGAATGACACTAATTAAATCGGTACCTAGACCTTTCCATCTATACTGGAGTAACTCGTTCAGGATATCATGTAACGGGCCTGGATCAGAGTGTTGACCTTCATACAATGTAATGAGGTGCTGGATCATATACATACCCACCAGTCGTTGCTCGGCTGGGGGCATTTTTAGAAACATTTGTGCCACTATTTCGTCTGGAAAAGTGGTAGAATCAGTAATCCATCGGACTGCTGATCGGGCTAGTTCTTGTTCATGCATGGTACTTAACTCACTGTAACCGATTCGTGATTTCAGAATGTGATCGGTAGCTTGAAACACTTGTTCTAGTGAACCTTGTTCTGGTGCTGGAGAATGAAAAATAGACTTGTGTTCTAGGCGTAAATGGCGATCTGGAAATCTAGATTTTCCTACATACGCTATTCTGTCGGAATTCTCGTCGTCTAACTCTTCAGGATCAGAGTTACTTTCTTTCTCGCTTACTTGTGCTGCTTTACGTTGTTCGTGTATCCTTATTATTTCTTTACGGATTTTCTTGTACATACTCTCCATAGCACCAACGGTCTTGTGCTTACCCTCGGCTATATTATCACTCCACCTTGTCAGGGTTCTCATTTCGGCTTGATCTTTAGACGGGTAATCTTGTTCTCTTATTAGACAGTTAATCAGAAACTTTAATATCATGAGCTGGATCTCGGCTTTCCTTTGAGACATGGCCTCGCTAATGCTTTCTGGATCATCCCCTGTACGGATGAAACGATATATTCTGTCTAGATCTTCTTTCATATTCGGTAAGGTGACTAGATACTCGGCCACCTTTCTTACGCGGAATGAATATAAAACCATATTATCCTCGCCTGGGACTGGATCATAGCCGCATTCGGCAAGGGATTTTCTTATTTCTGCTACAGTCTGATGTCTGGGCGTACGCTGTGACGCTTGTGCATGTAATTCGGCTGTCGTTAAACGCTTGTGTGGCGGCGGGGTTTGAGGAGTACCTCCCCCTGCGGCCCCTAAACTAGAGTCGTCTACTGAGGCTCTTCGTCCTGGCAGAGTGGGAAATGGAAATGCAGGCTGGACTTGTATGGCGGGCTGGACCGGGGGTACCGTAACAGGTACTCCGGTGTCTGGAGGAGCGGAAAGTGCCTGATTTACAGGGACTGGCGGAGCGCGAACAGGATTTGCATATTCTGGGACTGTGTCGTCCAAATAGGACGAAATAAAAATATCAGCTGCGGTCTGTTTGTGACGTAGCTTGGTCGGAACTAATGGTGGCGGGAAATTACTGGATGCCTCTGGGGTCGCTTTTGGCAAGCCCTCGGCAAAGAGAGGATACATACCCCTAATAAGGGCATGCCTCTGTCTGTCTGACTGTTCGGCTTTGACTTGTTCACCTATCTCGATTAGTTCTTTTTCTTGTGCTCGTTCTAAGGATTCTCTACTTAATTCTGACTTTCTGATTTCCTTTTCAGTTCTTTTATGAGCTTCTTTGCGCCATAACTCGATGGCATCTTTCTGTGACTGGCTGGCTTTCTTTTTCCATAATGCTTCTTCTACTCGCATGATGCGTTCGGCATCCCATGTACCCGATACGGGCCATCTATACTTTTCTTCTAACTGTTTGGTATACTCTACCCATAAATCTAGATATAATATGGCACTTATGCCATGCTTCTGATACATAAAATGACCTGGACTGTCCCTAGGCGGAACTGGAACTGCTGCTTCCAGCAGACCCTTTCTGGTTTTTAACTGACGTAATTTCGAAAAGAGCGGCATGACTGAACTATAATCTAGACACAATACAATACACAATGAACACAATACTTATTCCCCATTCATACCACGACATTAAAATACATGAAGAACATTTAAAAATAACAGTTCAAACAGAATACTACCTGGAATACGGAACACAGAATACATGAATTTTCTCGAGAACAGAACTGACTAGAATAGGAACTAGATGCACTGCTGAAACAGTACGAGACTTACCGGTCTCATAAAAAAACACGTCAGGACCCGCATCCACCGAAGTGGACACTTCGTTTGTGGGTCTGTGTACCACCAACCCACGGACCAGAGTCAATTAGATTGACCCTGTCTAGATACTACCCCAGTAATGGTACTCACCGGGCAGCAAGAACGGAAAGCCTCGGACTGGACTGGACTGCTTCGATACCGGGCGGACGAACTTCGGACTTCTGTTACGGGTGGGCCTCCGGATACCTCGGACCTTGAACTCTCGGCTTGGGCTCTGGTCGGGACTCGCCGCGTTCCTCCACCGTCTCGTCTGGATGCTGGACCGCCTCCTCCGTCTCCTCCGTGGGCCTGAGGGATACTTGAAGCAGAAATATCTGCCGGTGCGCAGAAGAGTTCCGTCACGACTGCAGAGGGTCAGGGGGTCGGCGTGGCTTCACCGACGCGTGGGGAAAGGGCAAGTCCCTGTTCGGGCGCCATTATGTGGTAAATAAATAAATAATACCCTATTTTTGAATGTATAAATGAATAACAGATAGCTCAATAAATAAGAGTCAAAATTCGAGGTAGTAGGAGTTTCGCAGGTTTATTACAGCATAAAGGACAGGAACAGGACAACCTGCATAGGAATAGGATGGCAGGGCCCAGCAGCGCTGCCGGGGTCAGGATCGGGACAAGGGCAGGAAGGGAAAGGAATGAAACCTTAATAACAATACATGAGCATATATACATAACGCAAACACATAGTATTACATTGCAAATAGGTGTAGCAGTGGGTGGAGCAGAAGGCATGACGCGTAGCAGTCGCGAAAGATAAGGGTGAAAAGAGGTGTAACAGGGCGTATACATAGACATGTGATGCAAACGTAACGGAATATGTCATGAATGGGGCGGAAACCATGGAGGGGGCTACCTGAGGAGCCGGGACCTCTAACCTGGTGGTGCGCACAAACTGGCAATGACGTATCACTAGGAGAAACTGGGGGCTATGAACTCTGTGCTAGGAGCAGAGACTGAAGTCTGGAGAGTCAGGGCGACATGTACCTAAGCAGTATCTAGTATCTGATGTTTAGAGAACATGTTGATATAAACTAGAAGTCAGGAGGGGAAAGGCTGACTTGATTCTAAGACTGGACCATGCATTATTCTACATGTAGTACGTGATGAAGAATATGAAATGACCATTAAATACAGTATTTCTCTTACATGGAGCCGGAAAGGCTAGACAATGACGGAAACTATTGATGCGGTTCAGTAGCTTAGGAATGCAGAGAAGGAGGACTGAACTGATAACTGGAACTATAACATACTTTTGGCAGACTCAGAGGCAGAGCCAGGCTGAACCGGGCACGGCGTGGCAGGAAGTAAGTGAAGGGTCGAGGATACAGGTGGGGGCTGTATCGCTCCTCAGCGAGGCTTTAGGAGACAGGAGCTGAATCTGATGTCCAGGCCCTTTTGAGGCCTAGAAACGGGGACTTTATAATGGAATAACGTGCACACTGAGAAACGTGGCAACGTAGCTTTACATAGACCTGATATTCGTAGTATTCACGAGAACTGGAAACTGGCATATTAGAGATGGACACAACTATAATTGCGTCTTTAATCAAACATGGGGAATACATATGCATATTAATCATGCACACATTACATATGATGGAGGAGGCGTAGGGACACAGAACATGGCAGAATTTACTTTTCCACAGTTGGAGCTCCTATCCCTTGGGCAGCCGCTGATTTCTTCACCACGGACCAAGACGGGTGTCACTGCACTAACGCAGGGCTGATCGCCCCCCTCCCTTGCCACATCGGCTCTCCGTTTCGCTAACCCAGGGCGGTATCTCAACCAGTCTTTTCCAACACTGCAGATTCTTTCCTCAGTCTCAAGTGGTATCGCGATGCTCCAGGAATCGTGTGGTCCGGGAAGGCTTCCGCAGATTCGTCAGGTGAGATAGCTTGACCTTTCTCCGTCTCCAGAATCTCTCGAAGGTCGGTCAGCACAGCAGGTTCCACAAATGCAGGCGACACACGCTTACAGTGCGTGCTGTGGACCCAGTTCCTCTTGTTCATCACTCAAACTGCTGCCCTTGTAGTCAGGAGCACCTGCTCCGGACTCGCTACCTCGGTTCCAAGCTGTTTGATCTGTCGAAGACCTTGACCATCACATAGTCACCAGGACGGAGTTCGTGGGCCTCACCTGTAGATCTGTCAGGAAGCGCTTCTCGAACCTGTTGATGAATAGAGATCAAACTGTTGGTTAACTGTGCCAAATAATCATTCAACAGAACACAAGGTACATCATGTATGGGGCGTGGCTTAGGAACTCCCCAAACGTTCATCGGTCTCCCAAATACCACTTCGTACGGGGTGAGAAATGATCGTGAAAGTGGGACCGATCTTATGGATAATAATGCCAAAGGTTGTGCATCAGGCCACTTTAGGGATGTGGAAGCCAGTATTTTCGCTAACTTCAATTTTAAAGTAGCATTGTATCTTTCCACTAATCCTATTGATTGCGGGTGGAAGACTTTATGGAACTTCTGTTTGATCCCTAATCCTTTCAGGACATACTCAACAACTTGCCCAATAAAATGAGGTCCGTTGTAACTCCACAAAAGCTTACAAACACCATATCTAGGGAAATACTCCTTCAGAAGCACCTTTGCTGTGGTAAGAGCAGTATTATCCTTCGTAGGGTATGCCTCTATCCATTTACTAAAAGCACATACCACCACTAGGACATATTTTAGGTTATTGCAGCGTTCAAGTTGGATGTAATCAATCTGCAAGACTTCAAAAGGTGCGGTTGGTGTAGCAATCCCTCCTGTAGGAGTCTGTGTCCCTTTTCCAGGATTATACTGCCAACAGATCAAACAGGACTGGACCACTCTTTTAGCTGTGCTGGCAATTTCAGGATGCTCCCAAACTTGCGTAAGCAATTTAGTTATTGCTAGAACTCCAACATGTGCCAGCCCATGTGCCATTTGAACCATAGGTTGTAAATAGGCTGCAGGCAATTTCCATTTATTAATTTCTTTGTTACGCCAACAGCTCTCATCGTCTAACATTCCTTCTTTAGACCATTGCTCAAGCTCTTCCACAGAGGCAGATCTCTGTATATTAAATACTTCCTCTCTAGCGTCATGCCAACGCTCAGCTTGTGATTTCACTACGTGCATAGATGTAGTGCTTCGTTGCATCGCAGTTTCACGAGCAACGCGATCTGCAAAGGCATTGCCTTGTTCCATTTTGTCAATGATTTTCTTGTGTGCGCTACACTTCACTTTTGGGGTATGTAAGTGCAGTCAAGAGGTTATGTACTAATTCTCCGTGCATTATCTGCATACCGTGGGATGTAAGAAAGCCTCTTTCCTTGCAGAGTAGGCCAAAATCATGAACCACTCCAAAAGCATAGCGGCGATCCGTGTAAATGTTCACACACATGTCAGTGCTAAGTTGACACGCTCGTGTCAAAGCTATTAGTTCAGCTTCTTGAGCCGACTTCTGAGGTATGCGAGCTGTTTCCACTACTGTCTTAAGTGTGGTGATTGCATAAGCAGCTGAAGTCATGCCATCTGGTAACTTCAGACAGGATCCATCAACCCACAGTTCCCCATCTACATCTGGAAGGGGCGTATCTTGCAAATCGATGCAACCCTTTGTCTATTCCTCAGTGAGGAATATAGAATTGTGAGGATCCTTCGACTGGGACTAAGTCATAGGATATGGCAACAACGTGGCTGGGTTCAGTGTTGCACACCTCTTCAAGGTAATATTAGGTGCTAACAGTGTCAATTCGTATCCTGTCAAAAAAGCACTAGTTAAGTGTTGTGTCTTAGTCTGATTCAAAAGGGCATCTACTGCATGGGGTACTAGTACCAACAATTTGTGTGACAAAACTATCCCTTCACTCTGACGTATGGACACAGCTGTTGCTGCAGCTGAACGGTAGCATCCAGGCAACGCACGAGCAACAGGTTCAAGAACTGCAGAAAAATATGCACAGGGACGCTGCTTATCACCATGTGTCTGTATTAAAACTGAAAATGCACACCCATCTTTCTCGTGTACATAGAGTGTAAAGGCCTTCATGTAATCTGGTGTGCCTAACACTGGTGCAGAACAAAGAGCTTGTCTTAACTGACGAAAAGCATTTTGGCATTCATCTGTCCATGGAAGGGGGATCGGAATGTTTTTAGTCAAAAGCGCTAGCAGGGGTTCAACATTGTGTAAAAAGCCCAATATCCATTGCCTACAAAACGAAGTCAAACCAATAAATGCACGGACATATTTCTGTGTGGAAGGTACTGGGGAGTCTAAAATTGCTTGAATATGATCTGGTGTCAGTGCACGGCCCTCCATAGACAGAAGGTGTCCTAAATAGGTCACCTTCGATCTACAATATTGCAATTTCTTCCGTGATACTTTATGGTGGTGTGTAGCAAGAAAACAAACCAAGGACAAGGTACATTTTTAACACTGCTCAGGCGTATCAGCTGCCAACAAGATGTCATCGACATATTGTATGAGAGCCACTCCTTCAGGTAAAGTAAAGAAATCAAGCTGTCTCTTCAATGCTTGACTGTAAATACTACGACTCTCAGAATAGCCTTGTGGAACTCTACAAAATCTTTACGATCGGTTATTCAAAGTGAAACCGAACAAATATCGACTTTCAGGATTAATAGGGATCGAAAAGAAAGTGTTCTTCAAGTCTATCCCAGAGTCTGTAGTTGCTGTCGGAGTAACCAAAATAAGTAGTGTTGTTATGTCAGAAACCACAGGGTACTGCGGTACTACAATCTTGTTTACTTCTCTCAAGTCAATGATAAATCTATAAATTTTAGTGTCAGTATCTTTTTTCAAAATGGGAAGAATAGGACTATTGCAAACATTGTAAGGAACTTCTTGCACAACCCCCACTTTAATCAAATCGTGAACAATGCATGTAAGTGCTTCTTCTCCTTCTTTAGAAATTTTATACTGAGGCAGTCTTGGCAAAGAAGCACCCTCCTTGACACTAATATGCACTGGCGGAATAACCATTTGCCCTATTCGGTATCTGAAGTAGCCCACAAAGTACTAGGGAGTGAGGCTAGTGCAATGTCTTCTTTAACAATACAAGATCTCTCAATCACAGAGTAGTTGTCATTCAAAATAACCTGTACTCCTTCCGGAGAACATCGTATTGTAGCCCTGAAATATTTTAGCATATCAAGACCCACAATATTGTCTGGTGTGTTTGGAGAAAGCAAAAACGGACATGGAGCAGTAAACTTATCAACATAAAATGCAAGTGGTTGTCACAATGGGCTAAGGGAAGGTGTTCCATCGAAACCTATCGATGTAATGGTTAAGCCAGACAGGGGAGCACTTGGAACCAATTGTTTAGACAAGGCGCTACGAGTAGCTCCTGTATCAACCAGAAACCAATCAGTAGAACCCAAAACATATGCTGTAACATAGGGACCCTTCTGATCTACGGGAACTTCAACTGATTCCTTACCCCATCCTAAGCAATCCTATGCATAAGCAGAATCTTGAAAATCAGACGGCACATAGTCGGACATTTGATATTGGTTCCTTCTGTCAAAAGTATTAGACCCCTCCTGTCCACGTGTATTAGCACCAAACCTAGCAGGATCATTTGTGCTTCCTCTAGGCCCTGAATATCCTCAACGATTTCTCATTTGTCCCCGACCACATGAACCCTGCTGAGCACGCAGTACTGGACGGTCAGAAAGCCAATGTCCAAATTTCTTGCAATACGCACACTGATCAACAGACAAATTTGAACGAGTATAAGAGGGAAAAGACGAACCACAAGATCCATGTCCGCTTCTATCATTACCTCAAGAAGGTGGTCCATAAGCTTGAGCTAACATAACCTTTGTTTTTAACTCTTTAGACTTTTTATCCTCATTACTTTTAGCTTCTAATTCTTGTCACTCATAATACTGAGCCATGGTTAAGAGACATTCCGGAGAAGAGGTAGTCCATGAACTCTCACTGGCCTTTAGGCGACTAACTATTCCTGGCAAAAGGTTTGCGACATATTTATCGACAAACAGATGCCTACCCGTGTCATCTGTTAATGACTGACCACTACAATCGTGGAATGCCTCTTCAAAGAGTGTAAAGAAATCTGAAACCGATTCATCTGCCTTTTGCTTACACGATGCTAATACAGTCCAATCTATCTTTTTAGGGGGAATAATCATCTTTAACTTAACTAATATAACTGCCGGAAGGTCTTAAATTAACTGATACGGTTTCTGTGCAGGTTCTCTATCTTCATCTAACTGCTCTAAATCTTTCCATAATGCTCCAAATGTCGCACAGTCATCAACTTTACGCACAGTTCTCCACATGTCAGGCGGTAATATTAATCCAAAAAACAAATCAATATCAGGCAAAGTCATAGTACAAGAACTAATTGCACCCTCAACTTCCTCATAAAAGGCTGCTGGATTCTTTTGTGGATCAGACAATGCATTTTTAAGGGCCATAACAACTGCTCTATTCTAAGGAGTGTAAACCAAATTATGAATAAAATAACCTTTAGCATCTGTAGAAGTCTTATCATCATTTGTACCCGTTCCTTTAGGAGGAACATATAAAGGCGCGGCTTCCCGCATGGGTTTCACTTTAATTACAACATTTTTATCTGTTTCAAGAGTAGAAGTTTGTGCCATGCTGATCTGAGATGTTTGTGCAGCCGCGTCTGCTGCCTTTTCTCCTCTCGCAAACGGGCTGCGTCAATACGCACTTTAACCAAGCATCTGATCGTGTCAGGCACCTGGGAAAAGACCGTCACGTAATTGTTTACAATCAGCTGCTACATCATCGGGCTCCATTTCTACTGAATGTTTCCTAAATCGTTCAATAACCTCTGCAGCAAATACCTCAGTAAAATATATCTGCTCCCTTTCCTGCCAACTTTTTATACTATCTAGAAGTTCAGAAGCAGTAGTAGTACTACAAATGGCTTTACGCGCAGCAGATCTAATCTGAGACGCACGTTCAGCAGATAACATTGAGTGAGTTTCTCTAGCTCTGTCCTGGTCTGTAGAAGAGTCCTCATCTGACTCATAAGGAGCAGAAGGAAGAGTATACGGAGGTGGACATCTATCTAATAAGAGAGAGTCATCTTGGGGTTTATTAAGAATAGGATAAAGAGGTCTACGAACAGCGTATTGGCCATTTACCTTTAAATGACGCTCCCTATCTTCCCTCTCTTTAATTTCTTTAATTTCCCTATTTTTCATTTCCAATGCTTTTGCATGGATACTCTTTCGCTGTTCTTTTTCAAACAAGGCTTGCTCATGCTTCATTCGTTCACGCACTTCTTTTTCCCACATTCGTACACAGTCAAACATATCTTGCCTAGCCTTTCACTTAAACATCCATTGCTCCACATACTGAATCTTTCGCAAATCAAATGACCCATGCATAGGCCAATGCAACTCAGGATCTTTACTAGTATTTTTATTCCATAACGTGCTGTACATTATGGAAGAAATACCATACTTAACATACATGTCCCTATTAGGCGTCCCCTCCGGGGGGGGGGGGGGCAGTTGTGCTTCGTCGAGTTTCAAATTGGTACCACTACAAAAGCAATACATCCTACGAAGTGTGCTGGAAACAGGTATGCCAAAAATAGTGCAGAGTATGCAGTATTATGATCAAAGTAGCGCTTAAAGTACTCTTCGTACGTTGCGCCGTTCAAACAAAATAAAACAGAGAGAAAAATCTCCTCATTACCTGCCTATATGTATTGCATCACATATATATATATTTATCAAACGAGATTCAATATTGGCCAATCCTATAAACAAAGCCGCAGTAAGTGTTACTAAACTACCTTACCAATCAAAGGCGTCAAACCAACAGCAAGTGCCGCAGAACGGTGTCCAGGCTCCAACTGCCAAGTTCTCAAATCGACCAAATGGTCACTGCACGGTGAATCAACGGAAGAGATCTCATTCGAGGACCGGCGCCACCTGGATGGTCAGATCAGAAAGAAAGGAAAAACGCCGTGGGTGCCAAGCCACGGGTCTCCTCAGGCAGCGATCACGTCCACAGTCCTTCGGGCATTCGAGTCGCCGATGAGCCCTGCGTTGGAAGCGCCAATTTGTGGTGGTGAGCCTCAGCAAGGCCTACCAGTGGTAGGGGTTCTCCCTTCTCTGTACAGAGTCCTCAGACCAATAGAAAGAAGTTGGCACAGAAGCTGGAATAGAAAAGACAGAGTTTATTAAACCTCATTTGGTGGAACTTCATTCACACAACACCCTTCAGTAGTGTATGAGGTAGCACACTGACTGGATGGAGCTTGGTCATTTTATACCCACACAGGGGCTCAAATGAGGGCGGTACAAGGTACAGAATGCTGGTTTAAAATACATACAAGGTCATACAGAGAGTGTGCTGGCAACAAGTGGGAGGGGCTGACAGTCAGCTAATTCTGGTGGACAGTTCCTGACAGTTACAAGTTGGGGACAGCTGTAAGCTCAACTGAGCATGTGCAAAGCAGAAAAGGCTAAATATATCTCGTCTCTAGGCAGATTTCAAGAGCAATTGACAGGAAGGTAGGACAGAGCACATGGCGAGCACATGGCAAACAAAATGGCTGCCAGAAATACAAAATGGATTCCACACAACGGATAAGATAGTCTCTAAATACAAGATGTCTTCTGCTAATGCTTAACCTAATCGCTGCTAAATTACAACAACTGTGGGCAGGGCAGTCCCCCGCTCTGCTCCACTATGGCCAGGTACCAACTGGGAAGTGCTGCCCTCAGCTTCTCTGTGGGCTCTAGATTCAGACTGGCCATATAAGGGCTACACTCCACCCTCTCTGGGATATGGTGGGGTACAGCTGAAGGTTGTGTAGCACTTTTGCACCCAACACAGTGACCCTGGGCGCTGTTACCCTGGTTACCAGGTAGCAGTCACTTCTTCTCCAGCCTTCGGGAGATGTGAGAACTGGCTGAGTCCGGCCATCCTCCTCTCTTTAACCCCCACCCCCAAGGCCGGCACTATGAGTTATGGGCTGTCAACAACACGGAAGGAACTCTCCATGATGATATCAATGTCTCTGATCTTATCCACTGTTGTCGAGGAGATTCTCCCATAGGTAGGGAAGCTGTGTACTACAAAGTATCAGCCAGTGTTAGTGCCTGGGGGCTGAGCAAACTGTAGACAAATTTATGAGCAAAGCCTACAACAAAGTATCTACAACAGAGGATGAGCGGCTTTCTCTTTACTTTGCAAATGAGATAGCTGGTTTTACTGCTCTTCTGGCTGCTGCAAGTTCTTCAAGCTGCCAAGCTGACGAGTGGTGCTGGTGAGCCTGAACTGGGAAACACACAAGGGCCTCCAGCTTTGGTGTTGGGCTCCTAATCTACGGCAGTCTTCACCCTGTAAACGCAGCAGTTTGCAGCTGCTCCAATTCTGAGATCAACTCTAGCCAGCATGCGAAAGCTAAGAGGGAGGTGGAGTGTTTACACTGTTGGTCGTGTCAGTGCCCACGATGTGCTGTCTGCCATTCACTTCTTTACCACAGTGTTGTCCACTTCCACAAAATCACCCCCAACCAGAAGAGGAGGGCTTGAAAGTTAGGATCGAAGGCAGGTAAGAGTCAAGAACAGCAGAAGGCTTAACACAGCATTCTGTGCACTCGCGGGGGAGCGAGACCTTCAAGCAACTTCAGCCATGAGCCGCCATCTTGTTCCCATGTTGACACATTCTGTAAACATCCGGCAGCATGAACTTTTAGTGGATTTGTAATCCTCCTACCCTCCCGCCAGGTGCAAGTAACCTCTGACTGAAAGTGATGATGCCTCAGGAGAGGTGAACAATGAAGGGCAAAATGGCGCTTATAAGGGAAGGAGAGCCAATGTTCCCCCTCTCACCTGGATCCTACTTCCTTGCACACAGCACGACTATTGGCATCCCTCTGTGATTTTCAGTGGGAACTTGCAAGGACTTGAAACAACCTGGTCATTTCTCCAGTACCCAAAGAAACAATTTGAAAGGTAAAACTGTGCAATACCCTGCCTAGTGACAGTTATCACATATTAGATTCATGCAATTATATGGTAACATATGCAAGTCATCACACTTAATTTAATGATCATTCAAATTAATTGGCTCTCTCAGAACTCACTCTAATCAACATCAATCATTGCATGTTGATTGGGCCACTCAGGAGTTAAATGATTCTCTGTTATCTTTTAACTGGTGCATGGGCATGAATTAGAGATGGTAGTTCTTGTTAAGGGCAGGGCTCTAAATCACACCTTAGCAAGGATAAGAGGAATGTTCTCAAAATTGTAAGTCAAATTGAGAAGTGGTAAGTCTGAAGATAGTGATAGATGAATCTGTGAAATACATTTTATTGTGTAAACATCTTCAGTGAACTACCATCAGAATTCTGAGACAGTACCTGAGCTATGATCTGTAGTTTCCCATCTCATTCCCCCAGCGATCAGTGAAGCTGTGTGGTAAGCTGGCAAACTGCGAAGCTACCCAGTGCAAGAGACTGTCAGCCTAAAGTGCTGGTCAAGGGAAGAAGGAAAAGACTGATATGAACTGGGCAGGTGTGTTTTGGACAGAGGGACACCCACCATTATCAGGGTCCGTGAACTTAAAGGGGAGTGTTTCCCACTTTGCCATTTGTCTCATTCCAAAAGAAAAAAATCAAGCAAGAACCTACAGACCCTCAACTAATCAGGCAAGATAAGATCTATCACTGGCAGACACTACCACATCCAGTAAGCAGCTTTTAGCAGTAGCCAGAAACCACAAGCCATGCTGGAGATTCTAAAGAGAATCTCAAAATGTGCCTGGACCAACTACCTCAGAAGAAAGGCAGGTAGCATACTTTTGTGCTGGTTGGACAATGAATGAAATTTATAGATGAGTTACACAACAGGGGGCCCTCCTTCAGAGGTGAGATACACCTCACAATGGTAAGGACTTTGAAGGTGAAGAGGAATGCGGTATCTTTCCCCGGAGCATTCTGTATTCTATGATTTGAATTTAGTGTTACAATTCAACTGTGATTGAAATTTTCCTAATGAACTGTAATGTTGCAGAGGCATACTTTACATTCATGAACATTTTGGAAAATGCAATACACATTTCAAGACAACATGGAATATCAATCCTTTTAACCCCTTATATGCTTATGACGGCTCCCGGCTCTCATGCGTCACAATGGGCGTGTGTGCACGATGGCCGGGTGCCATCTGAATCCTGCCCGCCGTTTATTTCTCCCGCACAGCAGGGGAAATAAACCTCGGTAGAGAACACTCACCCAGTGAGGTTCTGCACCGAAGAACATTCTGAGAAGAAAGCATAAGCTACTCCATGTGTCTACCCCAAAAGTATAAAAGAAGAAAGAAGGAAGAACAAAAGAGGAAACAGAAAAGAGAGAAAGAAGAGAAGACAAAAAGGGAATATAAACAAAGAACAATGTAAAATACCTGTAACATAAAAGTTTAGAAACACATGCAGTTGCCCCGCCACAAATAGCAAAGGTAGACATGATGCCTAAAAAGGAAATGAAAACAAAAGACACAGCAAAGTAAAACATATGAAATCCTACACCGTGCTGGAACAATTCTGGTCCTAGAACTGCGTTTTTCAAAACAGTCTGACTACCACCTGAGGCACTCCCATGAACATTCACACTACATCCACCAGATACCACATCAACAGCACCAGATTTCACCGAGAAACACTTGTTCCACCACTGGCCATTCCCAAGCTTCACAGAATCAGCCTTGAGCTCCACCGCTTCAATAGGAGGGCTAAACTTGGAACCACCCTTTCTCACATGGACAGGTTTCTTCACATGAACACAATCGCCAACTATCAACTCAAACTCTCGGACACTCTTCTTAGTATCAAAGTACTTTTTTTGCTTTTCTTGAGTAAGACTCACCTGTTTCCTAACACATGCATCTGAACACTTCCCATCTTTGACCCATTTACTGTTCCAACTCGGAGAGTAGGTAGTGGTAGCCCTTCGTCCCTGCCACAGCTCAAAAGGTGAGACACCCGTTGTGGAATGAGGAGCAGTGCGAAAAAAAACAACACATGCTCCTAACAGATTTAGCAACCACACACTTATTTGCCAATGCCCACTGTATACATTCCCCCAGAACTCTATTCATTCCTTAAACAGTCCATTGGTCTGGGGGTAAAAAGGTGAACTCTTGAGATGCTTGAGCCCATTGGTAAAAAGAAAATCCTCCACCTCGCTAGCGACAAATTGTGGGCCATTGTCAGTCACCAAGCACTCCGGAAAAACTTCTTTCAAGAAAAAGTCTTTTAAGAATTCTACAACAGACTTTGAAGTTACTTCTCTCACAAACTTGACTTCAGGCCACTTAGAGTAGTAGTCCATCATAACCAAAGCAAGCATTGAGGAGGCATCACGCGCATGAAATGGACCAACAATGTCAAGTCAAGGTGCAGAAGGCAATTCAATGGGAGAAAGAGGGGGTGCGCAACTTAGCGATCTTGTCACAACTGGAACAAACAACACAAGATGGGACCATTTCTTTTACCTCCCTGTCCATATTGGGCCACCAAAAAGAGAGTCTTACTCACGGGCACGAACAATGACACAACAAGCACACAAGAGGAATCAGCTTATTACTTCTCAAAAGCAAACAATCCTCGATGGACAATTAATCTGCCATCTGTACATATGTTTTGAGTTCAAAACCCAGGTTTCTTTCCCTGGGCCAACCCATCTCCTCATACTTCATGACAGTCAACAAAGAAACATCATTACCAAGAGCCTGCCGCCACTCATGCTCTGTGATTGCACACAACTGTGGAATGTCAACAGCAGCGACAATGTACTCTTCCTTGTCCTCCTCACCCATGACAAATTCATCCTCCACTATGTCAGAAGAGCTGGAAAGGTAGTCCGCACAACCATTCCTACTTCCCGGAATGTACTCAGGTGAAAAATCAAACTGGAGAAGTTTAGATGACAACCGAGCAATGCGAGGAATGAAACTTCTGACATTTTTCCCAATCAAAATAAAGATTAATGGCTTGTGATCAGTCTGAAGACAAAACCTTCTCCCCCAAATGTAATCAGCACCCACCAACTAATAACTCCTTTTCTATTACAGAATCTTTTTTTCAGCAGGAGAGAGCACCCTAGAAGCAAAACCAATGGTCCAGACTTCATCACCTTTAGTCTGACTCAAAACAGCTCCCATACCTACATTACTTGCGTCCACAGTCACAGTGCAGGGAAGATCAGGATCATAATGCTTCAAAACGTTCGGCGAAACCAGTTGTGCCTTCCCCCAATCAAACACACTCTTGCATTTATTACTCCACTCAAACACTAAACCCTTCATAAGCATTGTGAAAGAGGCCTCAACTTGGTTGCCAAATCTTGTATAAACCATGAATAAAACAAACAAAGCCCTAAGAAGGACTTGAGAGTTATCTTATCAGAGGGTGCCTTAGACCTAACAATGGACTCTACCAAACTAGACTTGGGAAGGATGCCCTGATTCGTAATCAAGTGTCCCAAACACTCAACTTCCTCCGTGAGAAAGACACACTTGTCCCTGCCCAGTACCACCCCATTAGATTGGAATCCAGACAACAAGAATAACATCATGGGTAACCCTGTCAGGTGCAAAAACTAAAACATAAACATGGAACACAGACAAACCGTCATACACCTTAAGCATGTTATTCATTAGGCGCTGAAAAACAGATGCAGCCGACGCAAAGCCAAAAGGCATGCGAAAATGCTGGTAAGTACCAAAAGGGGAGACAAAAGCAGTGAGCTGTCTGGATTCAGGATCTAATTCAACCTTGTGGTAAGCAGAGGCCAAGTCTAGTTTTGAGAAAACTTTAGCTGTCTTCAACCCTGCTAAAAGCTCATTGATGTTTGGAAGGGGATGATAATCCACCCAGATCTCCTTGTTTAGGCAGCGGAATCAACACATACTCTCAAGTCACCATTCTGTTTCCGTACAACAACCAAAGGAGATAGCCAAAGAGAAGAATCAACAGATTCTATGATCCCCTTCAAACACAAAGAATTTAACTCCTTCTCCAAATCATGTCTAATACTAAAAGGAACATTCCTGAGCTTGTGTTTGATGGGTCTTGCACCATCTTTCACAATAATATTGTGTTGGTAATGACAGATCTTTCAAGTTCACCAGAAAAAAACATTAGGACATTTTTTGGTAATTTCTTCGAGAGCCATATTGTTCCATATTACAAGAACTTGTTTACTGGTCCCGGGTCTAAGTACCATGCTGAATAATCCCTGGTGAAACTATCCTGGAATGTTCAATCCTTTGTGAGCAACATATATTTTCCCAGCAATCTTCCTTCCCCTAAACTCCATAATGTCCTCAATGAACCCAGACAAGTTGATCTCTCTACCTTCATACAAATCTGCTTTACTGTCCACAGGTATCAGAGGTCTAGTGGGACATGTTTTATCAAAAAGCTCTTGGGTGATAATAGACATATGAGCACCTGAGTCAACTAATAGTTTCAGGACCTTATCCCCAACCTGGACTTCAACATAGGCATCAACACAATGTTCCGGATTGCCCACCTTGACTGCTTCATCTTGTACAACCACAATCATGTCTCTAAGCTCTTTAGTAATAGAGTCACCTCCATCACCATGCATGTCTTCATATAAAACACATTTGACAGACGAAGACTGTCTACTTCTACTAGCTTGACAAACCCTAGCAAAGTGGCCTGATTTGTTGCAGATCCTGCAAGTATCAAACCTTGCCGGACATTTGTTACCCTTCACGTGAGACCCGTACCAACACCTGAAACAGATAATTTGTTTATTGAAAAATGAATTACGCTTTTCACCATGTATCAAATGTGACTTGTCAAACTGGTTATGATCCTTTGAATCTTTGACCTTGACTGCAGCCACAGCTGTGTTGTTTTTTGGCTCAAGTTATGTTGCCATCAACTGGGATGTCTCAATGCTTTTTGCTAATTTTATAGTTTCCTCCAATGTTGGATTGCCCATTGAAAGAAGTATCTGTTTCATCATTTTGTCTGTGCAGTGACAAATGAACTGGTCTCGCACCAACTGGTCTGCACAATTCTTTAACTGGCACTCAGAAACCAACCTCCTTAAGGCAGTTATGTAAGTGTTAACATCCTCTCCAGGGTTCTGAATGTGCAAAATAAACTTGTGTCGTAGCACCACTAAGCTAGGTTGGACATCAAATCTACTTTTGAGTCTTTTATCAGTGTCCTGGTACTCATCAAGAACCTCTTCATTCTCAACATCAGGAGGAGGAAGGTGTGTTCAAATTGTGAATTAACCAAGAAAAACGTGCCTAAACACGCTCAATGGTGCTGTTTCATTGTACATAAATAATGGTGTCTTTGTGATGCACCTCCCCACCGAGACAGAAGGAAGCAAACCTGGAAACAAGCTTTGAGACGTCACAATACCACTCTGTTTGTGTCCTGCTGCTCCTCGAAGATAGGAAATAAAGCCTTTGGAAAGCAAGGCTTGAGTTCCAATGACACTGCCAAACGCTCTCCGTGACTACATCAGTATGCCGCCGTCCGACATACTTCACTAATGTCGGTGAAACGTAGATCTCTTCATGTGTTTCAAGTCCCTTTCCGTGCTTCAGAAATGCTGCTCTGCCACGCATGCCATTTGGAAGAGTCCAATCTCTCCGATCTGGCTTCTCTTCACTTATGCGCCAATATTCGTTGGAGTCGCTCCTGCCAAAGAACTACACAGAAACATAGATCAGCAAGGTATACATCTCGCCAGTCCCAGGCATGCACGCAGGTCCGTGTCAATGGCCCAGCACTCGTCATCAAAGAAGATGTAGTGAATAAGGTTTTGGAGATAGGTAAGTAGATTGAAGTATTTATTTGTTCTACTGGACCACCTCAGGCAGAGAAGCCTCCTTGCAGACCACAACCAACTGACAAACTCCATTGCTTGGTACAGAACACTCACGCAGTGAGGTTCTGCACCGATGAACATTCTGAGGACAAGAAAGCATAAGCTGCTACAATTTGCACTTTTAGGTCATTGCTAATCAAACTTCACACCCATGTGTCAGCAGCATAATCCATTAATGCCTTTCGAATGAATGTGCTATCAATTTCTACAAAAAATCCTAGATTTGAGACATGCAAATACAGATAATCACTTGGCCTTCTAACTTAATAAAAATAATAAAAGCATGTCAGAAGTTGTATTGCCTGTTACTTCATATAACATATATGATATTTGACATAATACATTTTTACCTAGAAAATAATAAATCAGTTATGTATTACAGAAGTTCACCACAGTGATGTATTCCATGACATACCCACTACATTGTATTTTTATTGTGATGTTCCGCCAAATCTTTTGAAAGAACTGTTACATTTGCTTTATATTCAGTAAGAGAGCCAGTTTGGTACTCACTTTCAAGGGGTGTGGCTGTTGGTATACGTCTGTAGAGAGAGTACGTGGAAGGATCAGTTTCATTAAAAGTTTTAAAAGAACATTAGTAAATTTTGCACATGGCTGCATTCACAGAAAAAAATCAAGAAATTGATCTGGGTTTGCACAACCTCTGCTGCAGACACGCAGAATAGTTATGTCTAGCATGTGCACGTGGCACATGACCAGGACTGTGTGGAGGTGATTTACTCATTCTTAGAAGCATGCATCAGACTCTGTGCTCGCTGGCAGTTTCCCATCGCTTGAGAAAACCCTGACCTGGCATAGAGCTCTCCTGGAAAAACCGGAATGCAGGTAGTGAACAAAAATGGATTCGAACTACATTGTAGGCCTCTGCGCACCAAAGACCATTTCATGTATGGGAGTGGGAGCGCATAATTCCATTGCTCCCAGGAAATTAGGCTTATACCTTATATCGTACATATTTCACGGGACAGACTCTTTTTTTTTATTTCAATATTTTTTTTATTGTTTTTACAACATAAAACATATAACATATAATCATCCACGCCTTGTCGTTACAAGGTTGCAGCCCACAATGGATATGAAGCAGGTGGTACAGTTACACGCTTGGCTGCCCCCCATCCCCTGTCACAGTAAGAAGAGAGTAGTGTGAAAAAAGGGGAAATGATAGGAATTAAGGTAGAGAGAAAAAGAAGTAGCAAACAGGGGTTTACTTTCTGCGTGACAGAGATTTGAACCCTGTGTGGGTGAGGTACAGAGGCATTTGTTAGAATGGTTAGTACTTATTCATGGCGGCTCATATGGGTCTAGGAGCTCGTCCAAGGATGCCCACATCCCCCTGTTGGGTTGTCGCCATGGTGAGTTTCGCAGGGCGGTGTTGTCTGCACCTTCGAAGGAACGTGACCCAGTTGAGCCACCCCTTGAAAGTTGCTTTGGAAGTGTCCTTCCATTTGGTGAGTACTATCTTGACTGCCGCTGTTAGTAGGAGATCCAGCAGGTCTCTGTCTTGCTGTGAGTGTAACTCTATTGTCATGAAAGCAGTGGCGAGAGTGACAAAGTCAGCTTTTAGTGTGCATCCTAAAGTTTTACTTATGAAGATGAATATTTTTTCCCAGAAATGTTTAACTTTGGGGCAGTGGTAGATGAGGTGTGCCGGGTCTCCCTTACCCTTGTCGCAATTCCAGCACTGGTCATTTTCCCTCAGGCCCAGAGTCGCCAAGCGCGCTGGGGTCCAGTATGTTTTGTGTAGGAGCCAGAATTTAGTCTGCGCTAAAGCCGGGGAGACTTTGTTTTGTGTTGAGGAGGCCCAGAGGAGGTGGCGTTCCTTCTCGCTGAGAGTAGAGCCTTGTTCTTCGTCCCAGTAAGTGATTATTTTGTCGTTGAGTTTTGAAGAGCTGGGACGTAGTAATCTGTATAGGTGTGATACCTGGTGGCCTATTCTGTTGATATTTGTCAAGTATTGGATGATTGAGGGTTTGTGCTTTGATAGTTTCGCTTTGGCCAGGGCTGTTTTGATTTTAAAGAAGTTGTACAGTTCTAGGTCTGGTAGATTGTGTTTTGTTTTTACCTTGCTGAAGGAGGAGGGGCTTCCACCCTCCTCCAGCTGCGCGGGGTATGAGATACCTAGACCTTTCCATGTATCTATGGAGAGCGGTTTCCCCCTGTATTTTATCTTTGTGTTTGCCCAGAGTGATTCCCACGTTGAGTTTTTCACGCTGTGTTCCATTTTTTAGTCTACTTTAAGCAGGGCATTTCTAGTGTTTTTGAGTATTGCGTTTGCCACTTGTGCCTGTTTGTTGACTGTAAGGAGCGCTATTGGTTCCATGTTGCCTGGTATGGCTCTCTCGATTCTGAGCCAGACCAGCGTATACTCCTGGCTAGGCAGGACCCGGTCGGCCCCCTGTTTTGCTAGAAAAGCAGTTTTGAATGTTTTAAAGTCAGCCATATTTAGACCCCCAGTTTTTTGTTTAGCCTTAGTTTTTTAAGGCATATTCCCGCTTTTTTCCCCCGCCAAATAAAATTGTTTATCATTTTGTCCATTTTGCGATGGAACTCGTCCGAGAGTATGAGCGGGAGCATACCCAACAGGTAGTTGACCATTGGGTAGATCATCATTTTTATTGTCCCTACTCTCCCCCACCATGTCAGGAATTTAGGAGACTAGGCCTCCAACAGTGTCTTTGTCTTTTCTAGGAGTAGTTTTGGTCGAGGGTTGTTTTGAGGTCTTTGCCAAAATGTATGCCCAGGCATTTAATGAACCCAGTTTGCCAGGCTAGGCCTGAGCTCCCCAATATCTCTCTAGTGATGTGGATGTTTACTGGTTTACATTCCGACTTGTCCCTGTTCAGCTTGTAGCCTGAGTGGATTGAATACTTCCCTGTGGTCTCAATGAGGGCTCTGACGGAGGAGTTATGATTCTCTGTGACTATGAGAATGTTGTCCACATATGCAGCTAGTTTAACTGTGACCTCATTGATGGTGATCCCTTTCATCTCTTCGTTGCACCCGATATCCCTGATCAGCAGTTCTAGGGCCAGCAGAAACAGCAAGGGGGACAGGGGGCAGCCCTGTCTTGTTCCTCGTTGTAGGGGAAAGGGTTCAGAGACCACCCCATTGACTGCTATTCGAGCTTTGGGGTTTTCGTATAGAGCCATTACCTTCTGAGCATACGCTTCTCCCAAGTTGTATGTCCGCATACATTGCTCGAGGAAGTGCCAGGATACCCTCTCCAAGGCTTTCTCTGCATCTAGTGTGATTGTCACTGCTGGTACCTCTATCCTGGAGGCCCTTTCCAGTATGTGGCATAGGTGTCTGGTGTTATCGTGTGACATGCGCGTCTTTAGGAATCCCACCTGCCAGTTGCTTATCAAATGTGGGAGTACCGTGTTCAGCCTAGAGGCTAGGATTTTGGCGTAAATCTTGCAGTCTACATTGATTAATGAGATGGGCCTGTAGTTTTAAGGTAGCTGTGTGTCTTTGCCTTCCTTCGGGATAACTATTATATTTGCCTCTGTCATGGTATGTGAAACCACTCCTGTACCTTCGCAGTGGTTGATCACTTTTTTCATGGCAGGGAGCAGTGTGTAAGGAACGTCTTATGGAAATAGGCCGTGTATCCATTTGGTCACGGCGCCTTATTGTCTTTGAAAGACTTCATCGCTATCTCAATTTCTGTTGAGCTAATTTGCCTTCCGAGTATCTGCGCTTATACGTTCGTTATCTTTGGGAGGTTTAGTCTGTTCAGGTAGGCTAACAGCCAGCCTTGTCTAGTGCTCGGTCATTTTTTAATAGGTCTACGTAAAACTCTCTTAATATTATTAGTATCTCCTTGTGTCTTGTGTGTGCATTCTTGCGTGAGTCGGTGATTGATGAGATGGTGTGCTGTCTTTGTTTGTATTTAAGATAGGAGGCTAGGATCTTCCCTGCTTTATTAGCCTCACAGAGGTTAATTGCCTTGTATTTGTTCACCCACAGTCAGGTCCTCTCGCTCAGAATTTTATTGTATTTGTATTCTTTGTAAGCTCTGTTAGTGCATTGCCGTTCTTTGTGTCCGATATGTGGGATGCCTCTAACCTTTGTTTGTACTTTTCTAGTTGGGTCAGTTGGAGGTTAACATCTCTGTTCATTTTGGTCTTGATTCCCAGTATTTTACCCCTGATTGTTGTCTTGGGAGCATCCCACATGATCTTGGGATCTGTGTCTAATGTGTCATTATGTCTAATGTACTCTTTAATGGCTTCTGTTATTTTGTTTATGTTAGCCTTATCTGCCAAGACGTCACTATTGAGCCTCCACCTGCATGGGAGGTCCTCGTTGTGTCGACCGCTCATCTGAAGACTGATGCATGAATGGTCTGAGATAGTTCTGTGTGTAATGTCTGTGTATTCTATTAAGTGAGAGTGTTAGCCTGTAATTAGTATGTAGTTGATCCTGCTGTACGAGTTGTGTGGATTGGAGTAGAAGGTGTATTCTCTAGTGTCGGGGTGTTGTAGTCTCCAGGCGACCTTTGGATTGAATCTGGTGCATATGTTCTTTAGGGTGTTGTGTGCGTTTGGGGGGAGTGAGTGGCACTTTGATTGTCTGTCAAGTGTGTGGTCTAGCACTAAATTGAAATCACCTGTCATGACTGTTAGGTCATTCTGGGGGATTGTCTCCAGTCTTTTGGAGACCCCCCTCCCAAAATTCAGTGTTGTATGTGTTGGGACCGTAAATGTTCACTACATGTATGGATTCCGCCCCCCTTTTCAGTTGCATTATTAGAATCCTCCCTGCTTCGTCGGATTGTTGGCTTTCTACTGTTAGTTTCGAGGTCTTGTTTAACAGAGTGATTACCCCCGCTTTTTCTCCACTGCTGGTGAGCAGACCACCTGGCCGATCCACCTCGCTTTGAGTCGTTCGGCATCTTTCAAGGCTAGCCTGGTCTCATGCAGCAGAAAAACGTCTCCTTTGGTCTTTGCTAGGTAGTCTAGAATTTGCTTCCTATTGACTGGGTTATTCAGCCCTTTAACATTTAGGGAGACTATGTTTAGGTTAGATGCCAAGGAGTTCATGTTATTTTGAGCCATTTGCTATGGTGCTTGTTCGATGTTCTCCCTTTGCTCCTCTCGTTGTGTGTTCCTGCCCCTCTTTCCTGTTTGATTATCTCGGCTAGTTGGTGAGTGGCATCTATACCCTCCAACTGTTGGGCCCTCTTTCCTCTCCCACAGCTCCTGGATTCATGTCCTTCCTTGTATGCGGAAATGTAGCTATAAAGATTAAGGTAGGATAGAGGACAGTGGATAGAATTAAGGTGTATATAAAAGACAGACAGTACAGACATAACAGACATCCCCTCCCTTCACCCCCTCCCTCCCCACCCCCTCCCCGTTCCAAACCATCGTATTCCGGACATGCGATGGCAAGATCCTCAGTCCATCCCCCTGGGAGCCTCTAAGCCCTTATTCTGATGTTACAACTACTATTTCCCTCCTCCCCTTCCTTCCTTGCTTTCCCTCTGATCCTACTTAGCTTACGTACTTATTAACTTGTCCTTTCCTTTGGGGAGTACTGTTATCTTTGGTCCTTCTTCCCTGTGCCCTCCCACCAGATGCTCCCATCTATGTCAGCCAGACAAAAGTCTCCTTTGGCTCTACATGGTGACCTGTTCACCTTATTGTGTTTTGCTCCCAGTCTCTTGTGGTCGATATATTTTGGTTCCCTTCGTTACCCAAAAAGCAGTGGTTGGTAGTGGATCAGTTTGAGGTAGATATGCTTGGTCCTTTATTTGATCCTGAGATAGGCACATATGATCTGAGGTAGATAAGGTTTTGTCCCTGAGGTAGGCACATGTGATCTGAGGTAGATAAGGTTTTGTCTCTGATTGTGCGTTGTGCATCCTGGGTCTTTGTTCCTCCCGCTCATTCCACTCTTGGCTCAGGTGAAGCTCTTCTTTTGCTCGAACCTGCTTGCGAGGTTTCCATTTCCTGGTTCAATGGACCTTGTAGTTATGTAGACAACTCCGATAGGTCCTCGAAGAAGTGCGTTTTCCCTTTTTCGTTAATTCTGAATCTTGTGGGACCTACAAATGAGAACATGATGTTCTCCTTCCTTAGCTTGTCTCTCAGAGCCAGGAATCCTTTTTTTGTGTCAACAGTAGGTTTTGAGTAATCCTGTGTGAGGATTATCTTGTGGCCATTCCATTGCATGTTTTGGCTTTTTCTTGCTATTCCAAATATGGCTTCTGTATGATGTGATTGGAGCGGTTTGCAGATTATCGGTCGTGTGCCCGCCCTGTTTGTGGTTTTGAAGGCCGGCACTCTGTATGCTTTATCTAGCTCAAAAGGCTTGTCAAATTTGGTGTTTGTGACTTTGGGGATTAGTTCTTCTATAAGGGCCATACAAGAACCTGTTTTGTACTCCTCTCCCTCAGGGACACCTAGAATTCTTATGTTCCCCCTTCTGTTACGGTCATCTAGTTCCGCCATCTGCCTTTGGAGTATTGCCGTTGTCTTTGGTTAGCGCCATGAGTGCTTTCTTTGTCTGTTGGTCTCTATCTTCTATTTCTATAACCCTCCGCTCCATCACTGACTGTCTGTTATTTGCTGCATGGATGTCCGCTCTGACGGCGGCCAGTTCGAGTTGTATTGTGTCCGTAGCTTGTTTTGTTGTTTTGGCTAGATCATGGACCTCCACCAGCTTTTTCAGGATCATGTCCAGTGTGCTATTGATATCTTTCTTGTGTTTGATGGGCGAGTCTGCTAGAGTGTCACCTCTGTTTTTCTTTGATTGCTGCGTAATTTTGCCCTCGTTCCCAGGCATGGTTATTGGTCCTCGCTTCGCTTGATGTAGCTCGAATCTCCTGTCCTTTTTTCATGATATGGGTTGATAGGTGAGTGCCTGTAACAGTTGGCTTTGAGCTTTTTTGAATTTCAGTAGTGCTTGTTGTGTGTCTTTGTCTTGTTGTTTTGAGGGCCCTCCCCTCGTCCCAAACTCTTGGCTTGATTCCGGTATGCTGTGGGCCTTCTCTTGTTCCTGATGTCTACGTGACGATCTTGGTGCTGCCACCCCTTCTGTAAGCAGTACTTGACCGCCGTCACCTTTTTTAGGTGTGTTTTGGCATTCTTTGAGGTTCCTTGTGGCCTCTGGTGTGTCCATTGTTTTTGTTCACACTTGTGGGTCGAGTCCTATCCCTTTCTCCAGCAGCCGGCGGCTGGTCCGAGTTTAGATCGATTGTGGTTTTGAGGTAGCTGTCATCAGTCGCTGTTCTTCAGTGGGACCGAAAAGCTGTCTGCTGAATTGTTCCGTGCCATGGTTCCAGCTGAGCTGCCTCTTCTGTGACCTTCCTAGCTGTAGCGCCTTACTGCTGGTTTTGGCTCCTGAGGGGTGAGTGAGCCTGGGCCATGATGTGCTCCTGGACACATGCGCGACTACCGTTTGCTCACCTTTCTGGTCCTATTCTACCCTGGTCTTGTTTCTGGAATTGAACTTTCCGTGTATCGTTTCGCGGGTCTGTGCTTTGTTTGTTCTATTGTATCTTGCGCTGTCACCCCTTCAGCTGGTTCTCCTGGGATGCTGTGCAGGTCTGGGTCCCCACTATGAGCTGCACCTGCTATCCCTCTGCAGCTTGACCCCCCCCCGGCTTTCTCTCGTAAGGTTCTACTCAGATTCTGTGCCCCACGTGTACTGCTTGCCCTCTCTTTGGTTGTTTCTGTTTGTTGCTGTTTTATACTTTTATGGGGATCTTCTGTGCTACTCTGTGTTTATCTTGCTCCTCCCAGCGCTCTTTGTCCTTTGTGGGATCGTGCTAATCACGTTGCTGCACATTTCTTTTCCCTTCAGAGTGGCGGACCCTTCTTTTCTTTTCTGGCCCCTTACTCCTCTTTTGGATCTGTTGGGGATCGACTGAATAATTCTCTTTCAAAATGGCGACCTCCTCTTGACAGTTTTGGTTTCCTTCTCCTCGTTCGGTTGAGGCATGCGGTTAGGTAACGCTTAGCAGTCCGAGTCCTTTTTATTAATTGTTTTCTTGAGAAACCTTTAAATCAAAAATCTAACGTGCACCTGTCTGTGGTTTAGTGGCTCCACAGTTGCCCAAGCGCTTAACCAGACCTCTTATTGCCAACGGACCTCGTCTTGCGCTGCTCTCTGACCCCCCCCTTCCCTTTGTCTTTCTGCATTTGTTCCTCCTTTGCCGTGTCTTGCGCAGCTCCGTTGAGATGGCGGCCCCCTGCTTTGCTTTCGTTTTCAGCTCACATTCGCGGGTCTGGGGGCTGTTTCTCTCCTGCACTGCGTACTCGGGAGGGGCTGTCATTAGGGTTGCGATGGTCACCTGCTGCACTGACCTTGTAGCCGCCTTTAACAGGAAGTCTGGTGATCTGATGATCTTGTTTGGTCACAGCAGTTGATCTCTTCAGTTGACGGCCATCTTGGGATCTTCCCTCCTCTCAGCGACTCGCGGCTTTTTTCAGGAATACGTGGTGTTCTCACGTAGTACGATCTCCACATCCAGCCCTTCTGCTTCTCGAGCCCTTCCGATGTCTTTGGAGGTGGTTTTCTTTCCTCTTTGCGTAGCATTAGTTCGATCATTTTTCGCTTGCTCCCAGGGTTGGACGGCGCGCCGGATTCAGGCAACTATCCACTTTGCCAAATTCCTGGAAAGACATGGATTTGGTTAAGTGAACAGGCGTCATTTCTCTTCTCCAAGTGCCTCATGGGAGCCTAAGAATTCCAAAGCCGCTTTAGAATTAAAGGAGGCTCCAACATACCTCTTAACTTTTTGTGACAACTTGACAAGTGCAATTTCAGGATGTGGTCTTATTGTTCCAATGCTCACTTTACTAAGAGATTCCCAATTTTCCAAAACTCAGAGATAATGTTAGTTTACGTTTCTGCATTTATTCAAAGCACATTGGGCTTTGACAAGTACTTTTTTGCAGGTTTTGCTGGGTTACTTATTTTTCTGCTCATAGGAAGTACCGATTTCTCATCAATTCTGGAGAGTTCATGTTTCTCAAAGCAGTATTACTCTGATACAAGTCCTCCACATGTGGCTTGTATTTTTGACTATAAACATGTCAGTAGGGTGTCTGGCCAGAGCGCTCTGTTCAGTGTCAGAGTCTTGGAACTGCCGTGGCAGACTGTCGAACAAAGCAGCAAGGCAGGTGGCCGAGGCGGTTTCAAACAGGTAGGCTGCCAGTAGGGCGGGAATAAGATCAAAGGGGATGAATTGGTGGTTATGTCAGGACGTAGAAGACTGCATGGTTCTTTCATAGCCAACCCTCCTGCTAGCAGTGAGTCAGTTCGTTTTTGAATCTGGACGTGCAAGCAGCAAACACACACACGGGCACAAATGGAACCCGTAAATTTCTCCTTTCAGATGTGCAAGTCCAAATTTGGGAATCTGGTTCACACTTCGTAGGTATCTAGTCCCACAATTGATAATATTTTGCATCAGGGTAGTGTGAATTTTTTGATGAAGCCTGCCACAAAATGTATGTAAGATTTTCTAAGTCATGCTAAAACCAATTTGCATGGCTCAGGGAAAATAAATCCACACAAGACAAAGCGCAGCTTTGCCTTGCTTTACCTTTCATCGCGGAGATCCATGGGCATGAGCGTTCTCATGCCTCCACCAACCTGGGTTTGAACCAAAGTTGTGTGACTAGTTGAGGTAGGAGAATTATTTTTATTTCTCCTCTTTATTTTCTCTGTACATGTGTGGTGCATTCTGCAACAAATATTCAAAGTGAAAACACCCCTAGGAATAGTTGTTATGTAGGAAGGTACCCGTTCTTTCACAAAAGATATTCTGACCACAAAGCAGGCACTTTTGGGTCATGTGCAAAGATGCCTGCTTTTGCACCATCTTCCACAAGTGCATCAGTGCAAGGGGAGAGCAGTAGTGTGCCATATATGTAAATATGGAGCATTTTTGCCCTCTTACTTTCACGAAATGCAGTGCAGCAAGTTCCACTGCTGCGTTGCATTGCGTGAAAGTTTAGCAAATCCGGGCCAGCTTTTCAGCACTGAAAGGATTTCTAGATGCTAGAATATGAGATACTTCAACCTTAATGTATATGGCGAACAAGGTCGAAAATAGAGGAATATTTCCAAATATTCAAATCAAATGACAATGAATTTATAATAGCTTACTTTCTGAGAATCGGAGTTGCATTGGGGATCCAAAATTCATGCCTGCCATCTGGAATTTGGCCATCCTCAAAGCACAGCCTTTTTACTTGAGACACAAACAAATGCAGGGGCATATTAACAATGGACGGGGATAAATAACGCAAAGCACACTTAGCGCTTTGTTATTTATCGCCGTCTATCTCTGGAATTTATCGCAATGGTAGCGCGTTATTAACAGCGCGTTTCTCCAGGGCGATGAAAATTCCAGAGATAGAGTTGAAATCGCTGTTTTGCAGGGAACATCGCTGGTTTTCCATCGGTGTTCCCTACAAAATGGCGATAACTTTGCTGATACGACCCTGTGGACGTATCAGCATAATCCACCCCCTATGTTAAGCATAGGTAAGTCAGGATTTTAGCAGACATTCGTTTTTGGCGGAAACCACAGTTTTTGCCAAAATCTAACATGCTCTAAAATCCTGTGGGCTGCCTTGTAAATATCGCGATGTGAACATCAGATATATTTTACAAGGTAGTCCATCCGGGGTACGCCCAGTGATGCCCTCTTTGCATCTCATTAGAGATGCAAAGGGAGGTGTCGGGAAAAAGGGTGCTAGCATGCAATTATACATGTTAGCACCCTCTTGTAAATAGGGCAATAGTTTTATCTTCCCTTGTTTTGATTTTTAAGCCAAAAAAGCAGAGATACAGCCCTTGTTAATATGCCCCGTAGTTTGTCTGCTGTTTCTGTGTGTGAAGATAGCCTTGTAAATGCCACGGATGCTGAACCTCTATAATACCTGCCTGGAATTATTTTCTAAACATTTACAACAGTAGACAATGATAGAAGTTGAATCTATAAATTGAATGAAGACGCTGAGCTGAATGACGAGAGTTAATTAACACATAATAACACATATTGCGAGCAATGTCTGGTTTATTTGCCTGATTTTACTCTGTCCTGAAATGGAAGATTCCAAAGCTAAAAAAATGTAATCGGGGAAAAGAGCTGGGCAGCGGAGTGGTCAAACAGTTTGGACATTTTGTTGTTGATTTTTTGGCATACACAAATTCTGGGACATTTATATGTGTAATTGGCCCATCAAAATAATCTTTTCAAGAACATTTAACCAACTGTTTTGACGGCAACCCCTATTCCTGGCATTATATAGTTGTTAAAAGAAACTTTTCGACCTGTGAGTGGTATTATCACTACATCAGTTTTAATATTACTGATTATTCGTTAGGGTGGTTCTATGTTCAGAGTTCATTTGAAAGATTGTCAACAAGGGCATAGCATTGGGCTCATCCAATGCGTTTTTGCATTTGGACAGTGCCCTAATCTTATGTTCTATTGTTCGCTGGTTTACTCATGTAATGGGGACTTATTACAATACAGTTTAGACACCAGTTGGGATCTCAAGGGACCCCAGATATTTTTCTGCTATGATTTCACAGATGGTAGGGTTGATACATATTACATGTTGTTGGTTCTCTAATCCAATCTTTCAAAAAAGGTCCAGGTCCTTTACAGAGAGACATTGCAACTCTACACTTGGCTAGATGCAAGCATACTGCTGTGAATCTCCTGATGGATTTTAAGACAGGATGCACAAATCTCAGAAGAACATCTTTGGGCCATCCTTCCATGAGGCAGTCCACAATTCTTGACCGTTTATTAAACACTTGTTCTCAAAAGCCAAGTCAGGCAAGGTGTTGAGACAGAAAAGTCCCTGCACGGTGATGGAATGGCACCGGTTTTCTGAATGCCTCAGTTGCATGGATATCTGGATCCTTGGTACTGATTTTTTTATCATGGGTAAACACAGATCATGTGCGTGCGCTGTGACCTAGGCCTGTCTTGTGTCTAAAAGTGTGCACCATGGCTACCCTGGCAGTGGTAGAAGGCTACTGACTTTTGCTGAAGTTAAGTAACATGAGTGCCCTGG
Organism: Lissotriton helveticus; assembly: GCF_964261635.1. NCBI lineage: Eukaryota > Metazoa > Chordata > Amphibia > Caudata > Salamandridae > Lissotriton > Lissotriton helveticus. The sequence goes on along the minus strand of NC_136067.1, from coordinate 1,511,805,926 downwards.
CAGCAGCAGACCCTTTTGTGTTTAGTAGTGATCAGTGGTGTGAACAGGCCAATCTACCTGTGTCACAGGTATGATACCCACCATCCCACTAACGTAAAGTTCACTGCTGTATACTTAGCTCAAAGAACAATTAATGGACAGAATGCAGAACAATGTCATACATTCACCCCAGTACAGAGATCTGGGCCTAAATCCATAGTTTTTTTGCTCACCATGCCATTCCAGTTTGGACTCAGCCATATGCAAATCAGTCTTGATCCTGCGCCCAATGGGAACAGTCCAGCAAGAACTGCCAGGCCAGGTCCTCCCTGGACTGAAACAAGCATCCTAGGACCAGTTTTGGGCTTTCAGCCTACATCAGCCAGCATAGCTTGACTCCAGTGATAAGTTTGTAACGGGGTAGACCCTACAAATTATCTGACCTGGGTCAGTGAAGCAGGTACGTGTAAAGTGGTCAGAGTCTGTTGATTTGCCAAACATCAAATGTAAAACATAAGCACAACATAACTTAAATCATAATGGTTCATAGTTCCAGTGTGTATTTTATTTTCATACATAGTAAGCTGGATACACCTCGAGGCAGTTCAGTCAATGCTCGGCTACAGACCGTGGACGCTGGCCACAGGCTGTCACAGTGTAAGATAAGAGACTACCGGGGAGTGTGACTTCTGCGCACCCTCGCGTTCATCGTACCAACACGACGAATCTGAGACTACAAGACACAGAGACTGATATACCTTCCTTCACAAGAACCCATGATGGTCCCAACCTAAGAGCCACTGGATGGCCTTTCGTAAAGCGCTCCTGTTTTTCTGTCCTGATGAAGACCCCAGCATGAGGTTTCCATTAACCCTTACACCAGGGGTCGAAACGTAGACGACCAGACCATGCCACTTCTCTGAACATAGGAATAAACTATGGAATAATACGGATCCTATGTTTAAGAGTTTTATGGAACTATTGATCTAAATCAGACTGTAAAGGTTGCACTGAATTTCACTGTGATTGTAATATGATCACAACACCTTTACCCAGTCCCCACCTCTTTCCATCACACCCATTCCCTCTAACTACCTCTTTTCCTTGTTCACTTTGAGCGCATTGTTTGAAATGTCATGTGAATAATATGTGATGTTTCTTCAGAATTTCAAGCTATCGTATTGATGAATCGCTAATGAAATTTCTCATTCATGTCTATAAGACTATTGGATTTAATGAATCAATTGATATGCTTATTTATATGACTGCGTAACCCAATAACTTTGGCTAGCTTGACTCCAGTGGCATGGAGAGCACGGGACCCACGACTGGGCATTACTGTCCCACTTGGGGTGATTAATGCAAAAAACAATTGATGGACAGAATGCAGAACACTGTCATACATTCACCCCAGTACAGAGATCTGGGCCTAAATCCATCGTTGTTAGCTCACCATTTCATTCCAGTTTGGGCCCAGCCATATGTAAATCAGTCTTGACCCTGCGCCCAATGGGAACAGTCCAGCCCAAACTGCCAAACCAGATACTACCTGGACTGGAAACAAGCATTCTAGGACTGGTTTCGGGTTTTCAGCCCTCATCAGCCAGGCTAGCTTGACTCCAGTGGCATGGTGAGCACGGGACCCAAGTCTGGGCATACCCTGCCCACTCAGGGTGATGAATACAAAAAGAACAATGATGGACAGAATGCAGAACAATGTCATACATGTACCTCAGTACAGAGATCTGGGCCTAAATCCATCGTTTTTTTCACACCATGCCATTCCAGTTTTGGACCCAGCCATATGTAAATCAATCTTGACCCTGCCCCCAATGGTAACAGTCCAGCCCAAACTGCCAGGACAGGTACTCCCTGCACTGAAAACAAGCATCCTAGGACTGGTTTCGGGGTTTCAACCCTCATCAGCCAGGATAGCTTGACTCCAGTGGTATGGAGAACACGGGACCCACGTCTGGGCATACCCGTCCCGTCCCACTCTGGGTGATAAATGCAAAAAGTACAATTGATGGACAGAATTCAGAACAATGTCATACATTCACCCCAGTACAGAGATCTGGGCCTAAATCCATCGCTTTTTTGCTCACCATGCCATTCCAGTTTGCACCCAGCCTTATGCAAATCAGTCTTGACCCTGAGCCCAATGGGAACAGTGCAGCCCAAATTACCAGGCTAGGTCCCAGGATGCCTGTTGCATGGATTTAATCCAGATCTCTTGACTGGGGGTGAATGTATGATTTTTCAGCATTCCTACCATCATTTGTTTGCGTAGCACTTTTCACCGTAAGTGGGATGGGTATGCCCAGACGTGGGTCCCTTGCTCACTGTGCCACTGGATACAAGCTAGCCTGGCTGATGAAGGTTAATACCCAGAAACCGGTCCCAGGATGCTTGTTTCCAGTCCAGGGAAGACCTGGCTTGGCAGTTTGGTATGGACTGTTCCCATGGGGCACAGGGTCAAGACTGATTTGCATATAGTTGGGTCTAAACTGTGGTGGCATGGTGAGCAAAAGAACAATGGGTTTAACCCAGATCTCTTGACTTGTGGTGAATGAATGATTTTTCAGCATTCCGTCCATCAAATTTGTTTGCGTAGCACTTTTCACCATAAGTATGATGGGTATGCCCAGACGTGGGTCCCTACCTCACTGCGCCACTGGATTCAAGCTAGCCTTGCTGATGAAGGGTAATACCCAGAAAACGGTCCCAGGATGTGGGTTTCCGGTCCGGGGAGGACCTGGCTTGGCAGTTTGGTCTGGACTGTTCCAATGAGGCACAGGGTCAAGACTGATTTGCATATAGCTGGGTTTGAACTGGGGTGGCATGATGAGCAGGAGAACGATGGATTTAACCCAGATCTCTTGACTGGGGGTGAATGTATGATTTTTCATCATTCCGTCCATTATTTAATGCGTAGCACTTTTCACCCTAAGTGGGATGGGTATGCCCAGACGTGGATCCCTTGCTCACTGTGCCACTGGATTCAAGCTATACTGGCTGATGAGGGATAATACCCAGAAACTGGTCCCATGATGCTAGTTTACAGTCCAGGGAGGTCCTGGCTTGGCAGTTCGCTCTGGACTGTTCCCATGAGGCACAGGGTCAAGACTGATTTGCATATGGCTGGGTCTAAACTGGTGTGGCAAGGTGAGCAAAAGAACAATGGATTTAACCCAGATCTCTTGACTGGGGGTAATTGTATGATTTTTCAGCATTCCGTCCTTCATTTGTTTGCGTATACTTAGCTCAGCCTTGACCTACTGGCATCTGTGTGCAGTGCAGGACACTGCATAATACTTGCATGGTTGTGCTGGGATGTATGTGTGCTTATGTATGATACATATCTTAGAGTCCTGTGGGATTCATTTTGGAATCCCGGGTACTGATGTGGCTAATAGAGGTGAAGACTACAACCCTAAGAAAGGAGATGTGGATTGCTAACATTCTTGAAGGCTGGGGTTGGAACACACAGAAGAAAGGCGAGCAGAGCATCTTCTGTGCATATCAAAGAGTTACTGGTCAGTGGGGCCATATCTAATTGTCAGGGATACGGTGTCTCTGATAAGGATAGCACTATAAAACTGAGGAATCATGAACGAGGGGAAGGCTTAGCCCTTTGAACCTTCATGAGACATATTTCAGTGGAGGAAAACAGCTAAAGTCCAAAACTTTGTTCTGTGGCTAACTGCACGATAGGATCAAGTTTGTGCCACACTCTGTGATACTCTGTGTGTAAATATTTCAAATAAATCCGCTTGTGCAGGTTGTTTAACGACACAAATGCAGTTTGGGTACAGCAATATTTAAACGCCTACCCTCCAATTCCCTAACAATATCCAATTTCCATTCTCTTCTAACTTGTGCGATTGCATCCATCCATGCCTCCCTCTGCATCCCTTGTAATCTCACCACCCAACATCTAGAATTACCAGATTGTTGATTTGTGTTAATGGTTTGAATTCAAATGGCTCAACAAGCTCGTTTGGGAATTCTGCCATCTTAGGTGTGCAGCAGGCTGCAATCTGAAATATGTATATATGTCTGGCACTGTGATTAGGCTCTCTGCTTCGTATTGGTCAAGGGTTATAAGTCTGCCCTCGTTGTAGCGAGCCACAATAATAACAGAATAAATGACAACACGTTCCTCCATTAGCAAAGGCAACGATCAAGATGTAACATGGCAGTTTGTATTTCTGGAAAATGGTAGATCACACAAACAAAAAAAGATACACAATACGGATTAACTGACAAATAAATCCTGGCAAAGATAACCAGTACAGAAACCAAAGAAAATGTTTAGCTGAGGGTAATTTGTGTGCATCTATTCCCAGGTGAGACATGAGCATGGTGAAACGGATTGTGACTGCTGCATGAGAGCTGCTTACTCTTCCACCCATCGGAATGCTTTTTTGACCCATGTTCCTGCTAAAGAAGACACAATTCTGAAGATCAGAACCTCTGCCATTCAGAATCAATGCTGTCCACAGATATGAACATTATCTCAACAGAGCTCTTTTCTGAAGAAGGGGCCTGCTCACTGCTGACAGATTAGAGCACCAAGGATCTCACAGTAATGTACACCACAACATGGTGAGGGAAGGGCTGGATCTGAATGAGGATAAAGGGAGAGGCAAGATCACGGGGCAAAAATAAAAACATTTGCTGTGAGAAATCTGTCACTAGATAATTAACTTTTTGCTCTCTTTTTTCAGCAAACAATTTTTCCAAGAAAAGAGTCTTTTTCTGTGCTTTCAATCTGCCAAAAGCTATTTACTGGCGTTTTCTTCAGAAATTAAAAACAAAAAATAGCGGCAAATGCTGTGAAATGAGCACTATAATAGACAGAATTTGTTAGATGCGGTGAAGAAGCCCACAATTCAATCCACCTCTAAACACGTGGAAGCATCTTCACATTAGGTTTCATATTTTATCCCATTGCTTGTGTGTGACATCCTGCCAGAAGTTTGAGAGACAGCGTGTGGCACCAAAGCATGTGCAGTAGTGCACTCATGTGCAGTTGGCAGTCACTACAGAAAGTGCAGGCCCCCATTGCTCAAATGTTTCACTTCATCTTGGTAGTGGTCTTACCAATCCTGGATCTGAGACAGAAGGAGAGGCAAGTCATTTATATCTGCTATGTTATCTCTCATTCCTTTTCTGGCTAGGACTTTTTTCAACATGAACTGGTTTGTGCTGATGTCAAATAATAGCTGACCCACCCCTATATTATGAGTTCAAAAAGGGTTTGTTCAGAAGGTTGAGAAAATGGAATGCATAAGAAAAAAGCACAAGATCGAAATGAGGCCCTTGTTTTCAGGCCATAAATTAGTAAATAAACAAACCGTTGACCTAGGTGTGGGTAGTGAGAGAGAAAGAGGGAGATAATGTGTGTGTGTGTGTGTGTGATCCATAGCAAGTGGACTAAGAGAGCTTTGCAAGATTCATTCATTCCACAGTAGGTTAAGTGGGAGCACTGTGAAAATCTAAGCCACTGCAACAGTTTCATTTTGGGCCTAATGACTATGCAACATCTAGTGACAATAAGAGAATGTATAGGGGGAAGTTATAAAGCAACTTCATTTCAGGTGCTTGTAGCATAAGGTACAAATTACATAGTGCACACAGCGGCATATAAACTGCAGGGCAGATTTACATTTCCTGGTGCATCCCTGCAAATCAGCAGGGATGCGCCAGGAAAGATGCGTGACTCAAGTTTATCCTTGCGCCACCACAGATGAACCACATTTACAATGAGGCTCATCATGGCGCAAGGATAAACAGATGCGTGTCGCATCTGCCGGCGTAAGGTTGGCGCAGTGCTGGAGTTGTGTTGCGGGCGCGATGCAACTCCAGCACTGTTCCAACCCAGCACCGAGACAGCCCTCATCGCCGCCACAGACGACATCAGACGCCAATTAGACAATGGCGGAACATCTGCCCTCATCCTCCTGGCCCTCTCGGCCGCCTTCGACACGGTCTGCCATCGCACTCTAAAAACACGCCTCCAAGAAGCCGGTATCCAAGAGAAGGACTTCGACTGGACCACATCCTTCCTCTCCGACAGATCCCAGAGTGTCCGCCTCCCACCTTTCTGATCCGAAGCCACCGACATCATCTGCGGCGTCCCCCAGGGCTCCTCCCTCAGCCCGACGCTGTTCAACATCTACATGGCCCCCCTTGCACAAGTGGCCCGTCACCACAACCTCAACATCATCTCCTATGCTGACAACACTCAGCTCATCCTCTCCCTCACCAAGGAACCACCCACCGCCAAAACCAACATCCACGACGGAATGAAGGCCATCGCCGACTGGATGAGGAGCAGCCGTCTGAAACTGTACTCGGACAGACAGATGTCCTCATCCTCGGACCCAACCCCTCAGCCTGGGACGATTCCTGCTGGCCAACCACTCTGGGGACAGCACCGACACCCACCGACCACCCACGCAATCTTGGATTCATCCTCGACTCCTCCCTCTCCATGTCCAAACAGGTCAACGCCATCTCCTGCTACAAAACCCTCCGCATGCTCAGCAGGATCTACAAGTGGATCCCGACTGAAACAAGAAGAACGGTGACACAGGCCCTCGTCAGCAGCAGGCTGGACTATGGCAATGCACTCTATGCCGGAATCCCAGCCAAACACCTACGATGACTACAGCGCATCCAAAATGCCTCTGCCCAAATGATTATCAACGTTCCCCGCTGAAGCCAAATCACCCCCCACCTGAGTAACCTAGACTGGCTCCCCGTCGACAAGAGTATCACCTTCAAACTCCTCACCCACGCACACAAAGCACTCCACAACGCCGGACCAGCCTATCTGAACAGCAGACTCAGCTTCCACACCTCTCGCCGCCAGCTCCGATCCGCCAGCCTCACCCTCGCCGCTGTCCCCCACATCCAACGAACAACCTCAGGCGGCAGATCCTTCTCCTACCTCGCCGCCAAGGCCTGGAACACCCTTCCTACCCACCTACGGCAGACCGAAGACCTACTCGCCTTCAGAAGACTCCTCAAGACCTGGCTCTTCGAACAGTAGCGAAGCTTCCACCCCCCCTCAGGGCCTTGAGACCCTCACGGGTAAATAGCGCGCTCTACAAATAGATTGATTGATTGATTGATTGAACCCTGCCTATGTACAACATGGTGCATCAAGCCTTACGCCTGCTTCAAGCAGGTGCAAGGTTTTGACGCAGGGCATCGGAAAAGTGACTGAGTGAAATCTTATAGATTTCACTCAGGCACTTTTCCGAGACGTTCCTGTGACGGTTCACCCCCCCCCTGCAACGGAATGCCCACATGAAACTTGATGCAGGTTTTATGTGGTGAAGGGCTTTACAACGTGACGCATCTCCCTAGATGCGTCACGTTGTAAATAGTATTAATAGACTCGGGGTAACCCAATAAACCCTTGTAGGCTTGGGCGAGGTAAATGTTTAAAGTAGAGAAGAGGCTACAAGGGATTTTGTTTGTTAACTAAGTACACTTAATTTTGTGTATATCAGTCATGGGGTCAATCAGTCAATTAGACCCATTTGTATCCATAGGATAACTAGTACATTCAAAAGGCGGTTCAGAAAATACATTCAATGAATCAAAAAGCGAGGAGAATAGAAAAAAGCACACAGCAAGCTAATTGTATCTAGAAAAATTGTATTTGAAAAAATCAAAAAGATCTGAATCACGGGGTTTAACAAGAATCAATCATACAATAAAAAGTCATGAATAGCTGTACATATATATTGACACATCAATTCACAACATGTCATCAACTCCAATAATAATTACAGAAGACCCAATTCAGAAATGTAAAAAGGTTTCTTTCATTGCACAAATGCTGTGGAGATGATGTATTGGTCGACGTTTCGGTCTTCCTTGTCCACATCTATAAGACCATCATCAGGACTAGTATTTTTCACAAAGAAAGCCCCCTATGTAGAAACAATTATATACATTTACTGAATGTATCCATAAGGTGCAATAACATCAGTAGGCTATTTACAAAATAATAGCAAACATAACAGATACTGTGTGCTACACATCGTATTGATGTGGTTTCAGAGACTCAAGCTAAATTGTCACACTTATAGCTTTACTAGATAGAAAACTCCTCTTCTAAATGACCAACTTTATAGTGACATGTTGATCCTTGGGCTATACAGTGTTATGCGCATTGTTTGTTTGTCACTAAAAAATGAAAAACAGAACTCACTTCAGAAGACTGAGCGCAGACGCGACTGGTCTTCAATTTTGAATATATATTCGTCAACAGGATCTAGAGGGATGTGTAACAGTTTAGTATACATCCTACACTGGTTGTTAAATTGATTAGATTGAAAATACGACCTGACCGGACATACCCGCAGTGGCAGTACTGTTAAATCAGGGTTGCAGCAGATAGTGAAACTTCACAGGAATTTATAATTGACAAGCCAGAATCGTGGTATCTAAAATAAAAAGATATATTGTAGCTATCTATATTACGTTTTCCTCATAAAGAGAATTGTGCTTGACATTATTCTGAAAATACACAGCGTTGGGACATGGTCAGAGTTGAAAAAAGATTGTTATATGGAGGCCGAGTACACCACAGCGTCATTTACACGGTGCATTCAGGCCACGATAGTCATTAACATAAACGAGTGATCGTCAGTGTTTTAAGAAGACTACGGTTAGCTGCAACTAACACTGGTACCATGCATCCCGTCTCGGAAAATGGTCTGTCATGGGACAACTACCTAGATGTCTCCCAAGACGCAGTATTAAAATATAGCTCCCCGATGGTTATGGAAACAATTCTCAGTGTGAATCAGCATAATCACGCGGTCATTGCAATGTCGCTACAAGGGTTCTATTGAGAAATCATGTCTCAGAACTTACCTTTGTTCTTAAACTATTGCAGGGCATACAGTTAGTATAGCACATTGGAAACCTTGAAATATATGGTGCTTGTAACAAAACATCAGGTATTTGTATGCTACCTCGTTTAGCAAGAATCTTAATAACATGAACAGCCATAGAGAGCATAGATAAAAATGCAAGGACCCTAAGACTAGGCTCTAAATTAATGCAGCGTGTCTATACGAAAAACGTCTGGTATGGCTTACAGTACTTACAAATCACACGGAGTACGGTCTCGTTGATAAAATCCTTCAGTGTCTCAAGTTGACGTGCAACAAGACTGCTTGGGATTGTGTACGATTTTATATACCGTGACCCGGAAGTGAAACTAGGGTGGTTAGCAAAGTTTGATAACTGGAGCCGCGCAATTGGATCAGCCATTTTGTAGTGGTTGATAATACTTTCAAAGCAAGCCTATTTGTTTGTAAATTGGTATTCATGGATGGGGAAAAATAAACATTTTACTTGTAAGTCGTCATAAAACTTATTGATGTTGATCTTAATACAATTAATCCAAAACATTAGACAATTAATGTCGACTTTGACATTTTGCAAGTTTATAAATGTTTAAACATCCAAGTATCACTTTCAATTTTATTTCCATTATTTTCAGAGGTATTACAATTACCGAGAGTTTGTGAAATTTAACACATATAGCCCATGGTTTAACATGTATACATGTTTATATTCGGTTGACAACAGTTCATCATTGCAGTAACATGAACAATAATTTCACAAATCATAACGATATTTTCTTTGTTTATATTCAGTTAACAGCGGTTCATAATCATAGAAACCTAAATAGTAATTTCACAAATCATAACAATATTTGTACTTTAGCAACCTGATTTTAGCATTTTTTGTACCCCAGAGAAAAAAGACTCTGCAGAGGAGTATAGTCACTTACATGTAACCCCAGTGTTTGTTTCAGAAAATGTCTTAAACCAATTAATATAGGAATTAACCTATTTATTGGAGGTTACTATATGACAGAGCCAAAACTATCCACAGCTCCTTCCCATAGACAGATTTGTTAGGGTACATGTCTTAGGAAATCTATACTATGCAAGCCAGAGTTTGCCATTCAGTGCTTGAATTTAGCCCATTTTTGACTGAGTCAGCAAGACAAATCCAACGTTGTTCCTTAATGGTAAGAATACGGTCCACATTTGGTTGCCTTATGGTGGGTTTGACTGTTTCTACCACCCACCATATTAAATCATTTTCAGTGTGCTTTTTCAATAGAAAATGTTCAACCAAAGGTGCATTCTCCACATGGCATCTGATTCTAGATTGATGCTGCAGGATGCGTTTCTTAACAGGTTGTGTGGTCTTACCCAGATATCTCAATCCACAAGGGCATTCAATACAGTAGACAATGTTAGATGTATTGCAATCCGAGAAACTCTTAAGGGTGATGGTTTTCTCCTTAATTAAAAAACTTTTGCAGTTCTTTGTTGTTTTACATGCCACACATTGATTGCATTTAAAGTGGCGACAGAGTGGACTAAGTTGGCGCATATTATCAACTAAGTTGGTGTCCTTGTTGCAATATGCATGAACCAAACGATCTCTAAGGTTGGATCCCCTTTTAAACGCAAACATTGGTTTTTGTTGTAAATAGGACGCAACGTGGCGCATGGTTTACGCCACCGCTGCATCACAAACGTGATGCAACGGCAGCGCAAATGAGGCGAAAGGGCCTTGTAAATCTGCCCATGCACATTTAGCATCCTGTAATGTGTTAGCTTTCAGGCAGCAATTGAACATCCTGTATGTTGGATCCAGCTGATTTTACTTACTTTAGTGGAGGAGGATCTGACCTACCCCGGAGTTATTCGCTTGTCAAGAAGGGTTAGAGGATTATTCTTTTGCAAATCGGCTCTTGTAGACATGACATCATCCAGTGAATGTGGTTTGCTTCGTTATTTAAACATGCATTATATATATAGCAATTTGCATTGAAGAATGAGTGGATATATAAATAAATATTTGGATGGAGGATTTAGTAGCAGTGTAATTGACTGTTTACTTGACCAATTTATAATGTCTCACTAAATATAGTGGATAGTGACTAAACTGTGTGAATATCTGTATCACTTTGTCAGTTGTTGTGTAAACTGATTCTATAGTTGGTTACTAGCTATGTGAAAGTCTATATTAGTTATTGATTAGTTAACTGAGTATTTGAATAGGAGTGTGAAAGTGTGTGTGGTTCGGTGGAGGGTGTGTGACTGTCCAAAGATGTGTGAATAGTTTATTCAGTAGATACATGAAGTTAAAACTACATGTTCTAACAGTTTGGGTGAGGGAATCTCTTTATGGGTGTGGTGATGAGCAAATATATTTCTCAAAGGTACAGGTCCAACAAACTAGAAAAATAAAAGGCAGTGTATGTGTGAGTTGTTGTATATAAATAAGTATACATAAGACACAATGATTGTGTGAGTGACTGTATGGATAACTGTTTACTTGTAATAATGATTTTATAATTCACCAAGTATGACTTACTATCTAAATGAATAGAAGAAGTGGTGTTTGTATAAGTGTTTTGCTAAGTAAATATGTAAGTATGATCCATTGTTTGCATAAGTGAGTAGGATGACTTCATATGTGAATAGGATGCGTGCTGTTGTTTAATGTCGATATAGATGTATAAGTATTTTTGATAGTGTTCTATTGTTCATTGACAGCATGTATGAGTGAATCAATAGGTAAGGGATTAGATGTGTGTATACATGTATGAATCACTGAGTGGATTTTTAGATACTTGTATTGCTGTGACAATGGATTAAAATATGATACTCTGTATTTTACAAAGAGTGATGAAAAATTGTAATAGTGTATGAAAAGGTGTATGTGATTGTCACGTGGATGATGTCATCAGTGATGTCATTTGAGATGTCATCAGTGATGTCACTGACCATGTCATGAATGATGTAATATGTGACATCATCAGCAGTGGATTGCGGGTGCGCGATATATACTTAGTACAACTAACTATATAGGAGCAATTTCAATGGTTTTGTATGAGTAAAATGTCCAGCTAACTATAACACCACTAAAACTTATAGTTTTTTGAGTGAATTTCAAAGGTTTTGTAAAAGCTAATTCCTAACTATAGAACTCCTGAAACCTATGGTTTTTTCAGTGAATTTCAAAGGTTTTTTTAAATGCTAATTTATAACTATATAAGGCCTGAAACCTATGGTTTTTTCAGTGAATTTGAAAGGTTTTTTTAAATGCTAATTCCTAACTATATAATGTCTGAAACCTATGTTTTTTTCAGTGAATTTCAAAGGTTTTTTAAATGCTAATTCCTAACTATATAAGGCCTGAAACCTATGGTTTTTTCAGTGAATTTCAAAGGTTTTTTAAATGCTAATTCTATTAGCGGATAACGTTTAAATATATTAATATCCTAGTGGGACCACCTGAGCAGCCCTAGGGGGTCAGGGTGTTCCTACCCTGCCCCCTTTTTGTGTTCTACACGTTTGTTTTTCTGCTTTCTTGTGCCTAATTCCTAACTATATAAAGCCTGAAACCTATGTTTTTTTCAGTGAATTTGCAAGGTTTTTTAAATGCTAATTCCTAACTATATAAGGCATGAAACCTATGGTTTTTTCATTGAATTTGCAAGGTTTTTTTAAATGCTAATTCCTAACTATATAAGGCCTGAAACCTATGTTTTTTTCAGTGAATTTCAAAGGTTTTTTAAATGCTAATTCCTAACTATATAAGGCCTGAAACCTATGGTTTTTTCAGTGAATTTCAGGAATTTCAAAGGTTTTTTTAAATGCTAATTCCTAATTATATAATGTCTGAAACCTATGTTTTTTTCAGTGAATTTCAAAGGTTTTTTAAATGCTAATTCCTAACTATATAAGGCCTGAAACCTATGGTTTTTTCAGTGAATTTCAAAGGTTTTTTAAATGCTAATTCTATTAGCGGATAACGTTTAAATATATTAATATCCTAGTGGGACCACCTGAGCAGCCCTAGGGGGTCAGGGTGTTCCTACCCTGCCCCCTTTTTGTGTTCTACACGTTTGTTTTTCTGCTTTCTTGTGCCTAATTCCTAGCTATATAAAGCCTGAAACCTATGTTTTTTCAGTGAATTTGCAAGGTTTTTTAAATGCTAATTCCTAACTATATAAGGCCTGAAACCTATGGTTTTTTCATTGAATTTGCAAGGTTTTTTTAAATGCTAATTCCTAACTATATAAGGCCTGAAACCTATGTTTTTTTCAGTGAATTTCAAAGGTTTTTTAAATGCGAATTCCTAACTATATAAGGCCTGAAACCTATGGTTTTTTCAGTGAATTTCAAAGGTTTTTTAAATGCTAATTCCTAACTATATAAGGCCTGAAACCTATGTTTTTTTCAGTGAATTTCAAAGTTTTTTTTAATGCTAATTCCTAACTATATAAGACCTGAAAGCCCACCAGGAATCTCCAGTATGCACCAGGGGACTGCATTGCAGAGAGGTGTAATTAAGCCACGGCCCTTTCTACACCTCTCTGCAACGCAGCCCCCGTGCATGTTTGAAGAGGGGGAACTCATTCCCCCTGCATACTGGGGGCCCCTGGGGGCCAAGTAGCCCACCTGGAACCTCCAGTATGCGCCAGGGGGCTGCATTGCAGAGGTGTAATGAGGCTATGCCCCTTGTTACACCTATCTGCTACGCAGCCGCCTGGCGCGTTTGCAGAGGGGGAACTAATTCCCCTTGCATAATGGGGGTCTCTGGGGGCCAACTAGCCCACCAGGAGCCTTCAGTATGCGCCAGATGGCTGCATTGCATAGAGGTGTAATGAGGCCACACCCTTTTTTACACCTCTCTGCAACGCAGCCCCGTGCATGTTTGAAGAGGGGGAACTAATTCCCCTTGCATACTGGGTGTCCCTGGCAGCCATCTTGTGCCTTGTTCGAACCAAGGCACAACAAAGCAGTGAAACAAAGGTGTGAAACTCGCAAAGGGGCCAGAGTAGAAACACCCTGACCCCCTAGGCCTGCTCAGGGGGTCCCACAAGGACCTCCAAGGCAAAAAAAATAATATATATTTTTTTTTTTAAAGTCGCGGGGTACAAAAAAACAATAAAAAAAATATAAAACAACAATAAGAATAAAAAAACAGTTCTTTTCAGAACTACCACCAATTTATATAAAAATGCTACATTTAAAAAAAAACTCTGTCTTTCTTTTTTTCTCCAGGGTACGCGTACCGGTACGTGTACCGATACGTGTACCGGGGCGCGCACCCCCTCAAAAAAATACAAAAAAATAATGAGTGTGTGTGTGAGTGGTGTGTGTGTGTGAGGGGGGGTGGGTGTGGCGTGTGTGTGTGGGGGGGGGTGTGTGTGGGGTGTGTGTGTGTAGGATGTGTGGGTGTGTGTGTAGGGTGTGTGTGTGTGGGGGGGGTGTGGGGGGGGTGTGTGGGGGTGTGTGTGGGGGTGAGGAATGTGTGTGTGTGTGTGTGTGGGTGTGTGTGTGTGTGAGGTGTGTGTGTGGGTTGTGTGTGTGTGTGTGTGTGTGTGTGTGGGGGGGGGTGTGTCAGAGGTGTGTGTGTGTGGGGGGGTGAGGTGTGTGGGGGATGTGTGGGGTGTGTCTGTGAGGTGTGTGTGTGTGTGTGGTGGGGAGTGAGGTGTGTGTGGGTGGAGGAGTATGGGGTGTGTGGGTGTAGGTGGGGGTGTGGGAGTATATGGTGTGTGTGTGGGTGTGGGTGTGTGGGTGTATGAGGTATGGTGGGGGGTGTGTGTGTAGGTTGTGGGGGGGGGTGTGTCGGGGTATGTGTGTGGGGCACCCCCTCAAAAAAATCCTCAAAAAAATAAAAAAAATAATGAGTGTGTGTGTGGTGTGTTTGCGTGGGGGGGTGGGTGTGGGGTGTGTGTGGGGGGGTATGTGTGTGGGGTGTGTGTGTGTAGGATGTGTGGGTGTGTGTGGGGGGTGTGTGTGTGGGTGGGGTGTGTGTGTGAGAGGAGTGTGTGTGTGTGTGTGTGTGAGGTGTGTGTGGTGTGTGTGTGTGTGTGTGTGTGTGAGGTGTGTGTCAGAGGTGTGTGTGTGTGGGGAAGGGGTGAGGTGTGTGTGGGGGATGTGTGGGGTGTGTCTTTGAGGTGTGTGTGTGTGTGTGTGTGTGTCTGAGGGGGGATGTGGTGTATAGGTGTGTGTAGGTGTGTGGGGTATGTGGGTGTGGGTGGGGATGCGGATGTGTAAGGTGTGTGTGTGGGTGTGGGTGTGTGGGGTGTTTGGGTGGGGGTGTGGGGGTGTGAGGTGTGTGTGGGGTGTGTGTGGGTGTGGGGGGTATGTGTGTAGGATGTGTGTGTATGTGTGGGATGTGTGGGTGTGGGTGTGGATGTGTAAGGTGTTGGTGTGGGGGTGTGGGGTGTTTGGGTGTGGGTGGAGGTGTGCGTGTGTGAGGTGTGTGTGGGGAGTGTGTGGGTGTGGAGGTGTGGGGTTGTGTGCGTGTGGGTGTGTGTGGGACGTACTTGTAGGTACCTAAAACAGCCACGTAACCAAAAGCTCTTTTCAGAGCTACCCTACCTGTAATCACTCAAAATGATTATTTTATTATTTATTATTATGATTATATAATTTTTTTCACTATTTTTCCCCATTGTACGCTCACCGGTACGCTCCCCGGTGCGCGTACCGGGCGCTCCCCCCGCGAAAAACTGTTTTTTTTTTTTTGCCCCGCGGGACCCTTTAATGGCCCCCACATCAAACCTAGGGGATCAGGGGGGGTCTACCCTGCCCCCTTTTGGTCATTTCCCCCTTTGATTTTTGCCACCTCATGTGTCTCAATCCTACCGAGACACAAGATGGCGGCCGCTGCGGACTGTTTCGAATGTTTACAGACACCCGAGAACCAATCAGCTTCCCGTGCGCAAGTCGCGTGGCGCGCCCGGAGCGCTCCCCGGTGCGCGTACCGGGGCGCGGCCATAGATATATAATTTTTTTTGAACCTAAATTACTCAAAATCCTCTGGAGCACATATCTTGAGACATAGCAAAGGCACATCGGGCTACCAGTCCCTACAATTTTGCCAAGTTTGGTGAAAATCCATTCAGCCGTTCGAGCTAAAAGTGCGACAGACCGCCCTATGGAAATTAACATGGGGAAAACACGTTTTGGGACCCCCCTTTTATCTCGGCCCCCGCTTGATGAATTCCCCCCAAACTTTCAGGGAAGGACCGGAGCGCCGCGAGGCAAAGTTGCTGAAATATTCAGGCAGATTCCTCATATATATAAAATTTCTATGGCAAAATGAAACCCCTCATTTTGTTCCTTTTCAAATTAAATGTATTAAGTGTTACCACTTTATTCCAATCAAGATGACTTCAGGTGTGCCATACTTTTGTCATAAGTAAGACTGTTAGCGTTCTAGTTGTTCTTTAGAACACTCTGGGACATTCTGTCATTGGGCTATAGTTGGGCTACATCTGGCTGATATTTGGGCTACATTTGGGCTCTTTTGTCTCTGGTGGCCATCTTGGGAGACTGCATATCAGAATTTTTTTAATGAAATATAAGAGGATTTGAGAAGTCACTCAAAATGTGCCCTAATTTTTCTTTCTTTAGCACTAATCATAATTTCTATGGCAAAATGAACTCTCTCATTTTGTTCCTTTGCAAATTAAATGTTTTAAGTGTTAACACTTTATTCCAATCAAGATGACTTCAGGTGTGCCATACTTTTGTCATAAGTAAGACTGTTAGCGTTCTAGTTGTTCTTTAGAACACTCTGGGACATTCTGTCATTGGGCTATAGTTGGGCTACATCTGGTTGATATTTGGGCTACATTTGGCTTTTTTTGTCTCTGGTGGCCCTCTTTGGGCTACATTGGGCTACATTGGGCTACATTTGGGCTCTAACATATATATAGCCCAATGTAGCCCAATATATATTTTTTCAAAGTTAATTTTCGTAAAAACAACTGGAGCATATATCTTGAGACATAGCAAAGGCACATCGGGGTACCAGTCCCTACAATTTTGCCAAGTTTGGTGAAAATCCATTCAGCCGTTCGAGCTAAAAGTGCGACAGACCGCCCTATGGAAATTAACATGGGGAAAACACGTTTTGGGACCCCCCCTTTTATCTCGGCCCCCGCTTGACGAATCCCCCCCAAACTTTCAGGGAAGTACCGGGACGCCGCAAGGCAAAGTTGCTGAAAAATTCAGGCAGCTTCCTCAATCGGCGCCAAAGTTATTCCCAATAGAATGTTGCGATTTCCCTATGGAAATCAATCCTAACTATATATACCTACTGGCGACCGCCAGTAGGTAATATATATATATATATATATATATATATATATATATATAGCCACCAAACAGAATACGCTCGCACTCTCCCAGATAGGTTATTTCATCAAAGTGCATAATATTTCTTTTACAAGGTATTCTCTTCTCATAACTGTATTTTGGGTACATAAATACATTCTGTGATGTTACTTAGCACATTTTGCCTATGTATGCATGTATGATCATCATTTGGCAAATCATTTCTCCATATGTTTTTTATATATATCCTTTTCTGTTTATATCATTGTCCCGGTTGCTTTCACAGGAAAGTCCTGTCCCACTGCTACTGGTTTCTACCTCGTAGCAATTATTAGTTCATGTTTCTTGGCACTGTGTCCATTCATGAACTCAACCGGATTATCTGGATTCTACAGAATGTATTTATGTACCCAAAATACAGTTATGAGAAAGAGAATACCTCGTAAAAGAAATTTTTGTGCACTACCAGACCCAGAATGCACCATATTATGTTGACATGTATTACTGGTATAAAATGAAGAAATGAATGTAGGACTAATGTTTTACACTGTGACCAAGACCTACCGGTCGAAATGCATAGGTTTGGAGAGAGCTGTCGATGGCAGATGCCTTGAAAATAAACCTTTGATGAAATAACCTATCTGGGAGAGTGCGAACGTATTCTGTTTGGTGGCTAATTGACTTGGGGAGTTCAGTTCTGAAGCCATTTAATTCATTTCACAGGCATAATGCATTTCGGCGCTTTCGCCTTCCTCAGACGCCTCTATCATTCACAGTGCTGCTCTGCCTACACCTTTAAGTGTCCTGTTGTGCTCTCATTGGTTTGAGAGCTCGCCCCCATGATCACCTTTTAGCACGCCCACTGCAGTGTTGGATGTAACCACAGGTCCCAGGATGTACTTCGTCTGAATGGCTGTGCAATGAGGGAAGGATGATGTTTTCCTTTTCGCCAGCGTGAAGGTGAGAGTAGCAAGGCGGGTAGCGCTGTGTGCAAGATGGTATTCTTAGGCTTCCTGGGTCCCCTTAATATATATATATAGATATCCTTGCTCACCAAACGCCGAACAACAGCGCAAGTGCACTCCTCCCAGATAAAAAATTATGACGTCAGTCCATTCAGTTGAAAAAAGATTTATTCCATCAGCATATGAATCAAGAAAAAAATACCTATACATATATATGTATAAAATGACAGACTTGAAGAAGGCCTTATCCAAATTAGACAGCTCTGGAAACACAGAAATTGTAGATGACAACCATGCCTCTAGTTTGAGAATACAGGGGAAGATGACTGAGTCTGACAAGGTACCTATCAGACTTATAACAACATATAATTGTCAACATAACAAGGTCAGACAAATTATTACTTAAAAACTAGCCTATTTTAAAGTCTGATATAACAATAGCTCCTGAAATAGAGTATCACTTTCAGGCGACCGCCCTCTATGAGGGTTGCTCTAGATAGATCGTGTCCTGAAGTTCAAAAGAAAGGTGATTGGTTGTTTAGTAGAACAGTTTTTTTTAAGTGTAGCTCCTGTAGAGCGTGCAAATTTGGTGTACATAAAAGGGAAATACAGGACGCATTTTCCGTAGAGCCATACAAGTTAAAAGGCTTTTTTAAATGCAAAACAGAGTTTGCCGTTGGAATGTACTTGCCAAATGAAATATATTGGTAGTACGAAATTACCCGTTTTAATCGCATTTTACAACATTTACGTGTGATTGTCAATTCTGACTCCAGCTACCCCGTGGAGCGACATTTTAAATTAGTACACCAGAATAATCTTAATGATCTAACTTATTTTGTGGTTGATGCCGTGCCTAAATCTATCAGGGGGGTAATAGAGAAAGAACACTACGTCAGCTGGAAAGTCAATATATTGTACAGTTTGACACAAAAATGCCTAATGATCTTAATACAGGAGATGACTTGTACAACTTTTTATGAAAAAGATTTTTTTAAGCAAGAAACTTTTTTATGAACCCTCGATCAATTGAATTTTGTATAGATTTCTCTGTGATGCTATCTTTATTGCAACTTGATAATGAATTATTTGCTGTAAAGGATGATTTTTTACTTGAGTAGATGATTTTATGTAAGCTTTTTTTACTTTATTTATACTAGATTTTAACTGGTTTTACTGGGTCTCTGGTTTTACTAGTTTTTATCTGGTGTCTATGAGTGGGAAGGCTGCATTTTGCTGTTTGCACAAGTTTATTAAATCAGGATATGTTTATGCTATATATCAATAGGTACTGACTTGAGTTGTGTTATTTGTTTACATGTTTCATTACACTTTTTGCACGCGTCACTTTCTAAGCATCGGGCACTTTAATGAATATATACAATAACGATCAAGATTATGGTTAGACTAAAACCACTTATGATATAGTTGATATATATGAATTCATTTGATGAGTGCGGGATGAGTTATATAATCAGAAGATGAACATTATGTCATTTTTTTCTATTCAGTTAACTTATTTGCACATTTGGTACAGCACTTTGGTAATTTAATCCAAATTCATCTTTCACAACATGCCGTTAATAATGAATTGGGAGACAACAGTTGTGTAATGAGATCCAACTATAAGCAGACCAGTGATATAATATGTAAGGCTTATATTTAAGGGCACTTGCCCAGTATGTCTAATCTGTACAGTTTACAGGAATGTGTTTATTTATAAACAACATGGTGTCAATGGCACTTAATATGGATGTTTTTTAGTTCATTATCAGTCTGTTTACCATATCTATGTTTAATGGGAGGAGCATGTTACAAGATGAAATGTATTTAATCACAGGGGTCACGACATGTCATGTGATCAAGACCGGGTTCCCCTGTCGAAACGCGTCATGTCTGATAAAAGAGGAATAAAGCACTAAGATATTCACTTGCCGTCTGTGGTCCGTTTCCTGATTGGTACCTGTTGGAGAGGGAGAGAGGTGCTACGCGTCAGGGATCATGTTTTCATATATATATATATATATATATATATATATATATATATGTATATATATATATATATATATATATATATATATATATATATATATATATATTCACTGAAAAAACAATAGGTTTGAGGGAAGTTATAGTTAGTTGGACATTTCACTAGTCCAAAACCAGAGAAATTCACCCGTTATAGTTATAGTTAGTTGAGCTAACTATAACTAGCACCCCCGCAATGCACTGGTGATGATGTCACATATTACATCATTCATGACATGGTCAGTGACATCAATGATGACATCTTAAATGACATCACTGATGACATCATCCAGTGACTATGTGTTTCTGTAAAGTTTAAATGTGTTGTATATATATGCCAAGGTGTATTGAAGAATGAGTGGGTGTATAAGTGTCTGAATGGTTGATTTAGTAGGTGTCAGGATTAGTCATACGGTGCCTACCTTGCAGTAGAAGACTACATATCCCATAATCCTCGAGTGGGAGGAAGTATTTCAGGCACAGGCGAGCATCGGCTGATGCACGTAATTTTTGGTTAATGTTTTGTTTCCAGCTTTCATGATAGGCGAACGAGGATGCCGGTAGGACGTTCCCCCCCTGCTATTCTGCTTTGTCAATCCTTTGGGGGATAGCGCTTTTGGAGTCAACCGACATGACGGATTATCGTGCGTTAAGATCTTAGTCTTTTGGAAATAGAAGCGGAGCGCGGTGGTGGTTGCAACCACGCGTTGCTGTTTTCTTGTTCCTTTACTCTTGTGTCTAGAAGCGGAGCGCAGTGGTGGTTGCAACCACGCGTTGCCGTTTTCTGGTTTCTATACTCATTTTGTTTAGAAGCAGAGCGCAGTGGTGTTCTACCACGAGTTGCCGTTTTCTTGTTTCCTTTTCGTGTTGAATCTAAGGGGAGCGCGGTGGTGGTCACAACCATGCATTGCCGTTTTTGTATTCACATTCAGTTTCTGTTATCAGCAGTGGAGCGCGGTGGTGACAACAGCCACGCATTACTGTTTCCTTCTCTTTGTTTTCAGTCACGGACCTCTTGTACCAGAAGTGGAGCGCAGTGGTGGCAGCAACCACTCGTTTCCATGTTCTTGATGTCTTTTAGAACTTTCTGACAGAGTGGATTGCTGTGGGATATTCCAAGTGTTCTTATGTTGGTGGAGCATTCGTTACTGCAAATTTTTAGGCTGCTTTCTTTTCTTGGTATTGTGCCTCCGGGTAAGAAAGGAACCCAAACAATACTGGGATATTGTTTCATAAGGGAACTTATGGAAAGGATTCACATTGTCTGTCATTTGGAAGCAGGAAACTCTTTTATTGATAAACCTCAGCTTGACTATGGTATGTGTGTTTTGGAAAACTGCTTATGGATACACCCGTATGATAAAATGTAGGGGTTAAGATACTTATGAGATATTGTCTGATTACAGGTTTTATTACAAGGCAAGAGACAGATTTGGGGATTACTACAGAGTTTAAGGTTGTGATCAGTTCCCAAACAGGTATATAGAGATCTAGTGAGACCACATGAGCGTAGTATTATTTCACAAGCTCTGTTTACATATTTATCTCTTGTTGTTTCAGATTTCTTTCCCTGCTGTCCCTTCCCTTTCCTTTCCCTCGCCTGATAGTTTGAACACCTTGTGTATTACATTCAGGGTGTTGGTGACATCAGGAGGTGGACCCTTACTTGCGGCAACTGGATCCTGCGGAGCAAATCCTGACAGAATTACGCGCCCACGAATTCTGCTCCGCCCGATCCAAGTGTCTGGGGTAATGGCATCCATGGAGGATGTCCTTCAGGCATTAGTTTTGGTACAACAGAAATTGGCATCTTCCAGTGCGGAAACTACAGCCTTGAGAGAAAGGGTTCATAAATTAGCCAGGAACCCCTTCGATGCTTCCCTTTCCAACCCACAGATACAGGTCACTGTACCCCCTCCAATCCCGTTGGCTAGTTCAGAACAATACTCTGGGGATCCATCAAAAACTCAGGTGTTTTTGACACAGATGATGTTACATTTTTCTGGTAAACCTGTTTCCTTTTCCAATAACCATTCTCGTGTGGCATTCGCCATCTCTTATCTGATAGGTGATGCAGCAAATTGGGCAGTTCCTTTAGTAAGAAACAACGACACGGTCTTATCTGACTGGTCGGTGTTCAGGGCTGAGTTTTAGAGAGTTTTTGACCGAAGGGCTACCACATTTAGTGCCGATAGGGAGTTGTTGGATCTCAAACAGGGAAGAAATGATCTGGTCACTTACTTAACTACCTATAATAGGTTAGTTGCCGAAACTGCCTAGCCAGAGGAGAAAAGAATGTCGTTGTTTTATCAAGGTCTGAGGGAAGGATTAAAAGACATCATAGCACAGCTTGACCCACAACCTATCACATGTGCTGATATGATTAATCTATCTAACCTTGAGACTGTATGCTAGGCTAGTGGAAAGAGGGGGAGAGAGGAGAAAGTGGGATAGAGGTTATTTTTGGACAGATACTACCCCACGCAAAACAATGTCTCTCTCTGGGGAAGTGAATGAACCCATGGAGATTGGCGCTGTCAGAGACCCTCTAACCAGAGAAGAAAGAGAAAGCCATAGAGTGCAAGGTTTATGCATGTACTGCGGTAAAAAAGGACATTATGTAAGGGAATGCCACTCTAAACCTAAAACCACTGGGCTTTGGTCTCGGAATAAAAAAGTGGCAGTCTCCTCTATGAGCACTAGTGCAGGTAATACAGAGGAGCCCAGAGGGGAATCAGAGGGGGGAAAGAGCTGGAAAATTCCTTCCTTGTCCATTATGGCATTACAAGACACTGAGTCGCACATTGTGCTTCCCATGAGTCTCGAAAGCAATCAGCATTTCTACCAGGTTTTGGTCATGATCAACTCAGGGGCAACCGGGAATTTTATGGATAACGGTTTGGTGACAAGTCTCGCCTGAAACAGGGTGTCTAGAGAAACACCTGAGGAGGTGTTGGCAGTTGATGGTAAACCATTAAAATCTGGTCTTATCACCGAGCAAGCCGAGGTGGGGGTATTGACCGTTCTGGTTGGTAATGGTGGCCATAGAGAGGAATTGTCTTTGAACATAATAGAGGCCCCTCAGTATGAAGCAATTTTAGGAATGCCATGGCTGAGTCACCATAATCCTACTATCGATTGGAAAACAAAAACTGTGCAGTTTTTAGCCAAGGAATGTCAGAGCCATTTAGTTCCAAACCGACCCACATAGGCGGCTACTTTGTCGTTTCCATTCTTAGTAGCTACAGCAGCTGAGAAGGAGGTGATGTTACCCATTGAATACCAGTCATACAGAGATGTGTTTAGTGGAACCAAGGCAGAACAGTTACCACCACACAGAGAGTATGACTGCCGGATAGACTTGGTGGATGGGGCAACTATACCAGCCTGTCGGGTGTATGCATTGTCTGTACCTGAGACAAAACATTTGAAAGAATACCTAGAGCATTATTCGGAGATAGGGTTTATTAGGCCTGCCATATCCCCTGCTGCCTCTCCTTTGTTTTTTATAGCTAAGGCTAATGGGGATTTGAGAGTATTTGTGGACTATCGCATGCTGAATAAACACACATTTCTTAACCGATACCCTTTACCCCTCATTTCTATTTTACTTGACCAGGTGAGGGATGCCAAGATTTATACCAGGCTGGATCTGAGGGGGGCGTATCATTTGGTGCGTGTTCGCGAAGGGGACAAATGGAAAACTGCCTTCAAGACACGTTACGGGTTATACGAATATACTGTGATGCCGTTCGGCCTTTGTAACGCCCCGGCGGCTTTCCAGTATTTCCTTAACGATGTCTTGAAGGAGTATGTGGACCTATGTGTTGTAGTATACATAGACAACATCCTTATTTACTCTGAGGAAATTGAAGTACATTCAGAGCAAGTTATCAATGTGTTACAGAAATTGCGGGACCACAGTCTTTTTTGTAAACTAAGCAAGTGTGAGTTCGGAGTGACAGAGATGGAATTCTTGGGTGTCATGCTCTGCCCGGAACGGTTACATATGTCAGAGTGTAAGGTGCAGGTAGTACAGGCCTGGCCCACCCCGAAAAACGTGAGAGATGTTCAATGTTTTCTAGGATTTGCGAACTACTATCGTAGATTCATCCTCCATTTTTCTCAGGTGGCTGTTCCTCTGTAATGTTTGCTCAGGAAAGGAGTACCTTTCCAGTGGTCCAGGGAGACTGAAGAGGCCTTTGAATATCTCAAACAAGCGTTCACTTCTGCTCTGGTACTTGCTCATCCTAAACCAAAGTTCCCTTTCATAGTAGAGGCTGATGCTTCAGATGAAGCGATTGGGGCCATTCTGTCACAGAGAGACCAAACCACTGGACAGCTGCATCCGGTGGCCTATCTTTAAAAAAAAAACTGAGTACAGCAGAAAGGAACTACACAATCGCTGAAAAGGAATTACTAGCGATCAAGAAGGCTTTTCAGGAGTGGAGACAGTATTTGTGGGGGACTGTTTTCCCAGTAACAGTGTATTCAGACCACAGAAACCTTCAATATATGAAGACAGCTCTGCATCTTACACAGCGACAAATGAGGTGGATGCTGTTTTTTGCTGAATATGATTTTGTGATTACTTTTAGGCCCGGTAGTGATAATCGAAAGGCAGATTCTCTGTCCAGACAGGAGGTTATGGAGGAATCTAGTTGCAAACCGGCGCTAGAAGGTATCGTTGAACCCTCAAAAGTAATCTGCGTGATAGGAGCAGAGGATTTCTTGGACAATATAAGACACACAAAAACCAAACCTTAATGGGTGTCTTGGGCTACAAGAGAATGTGGCCGCACTGTGAAACAGGGGCTGCCTTTTGTTAACAACAAGTTGTTCTTGCCCATGTCCGAGTTGTAGAAAAAGGCATTCGCTTGGTGTCATGAATCCCCGGTGACTGGACATCAGGGAGTGAAAAAAAAACATTAATTTAATGCAATAACATTTTTGGTGGAAGACTGTGAAACAAGATGTTCTTTATGGGTGGCTCGGTGTGAAGACTGTGCTCGAGCCAAAAATGAGAACAGTAAGAAAAGGGAAAACTTATGACTATGCCTACCCCACAAAGACCTTGGCAAAACATCAGCCTGGACATTACAGGGTTGCCTCCTGACCAAGGAAAATAAACGATATTGGTGGTCATTGATAGTCTCACTAAGATGGGACACTTTATCCCGTGTATAAATCTTCCCACAGCAGGTCAAACTGCTCAGTTGTTGCTGAATAATGTTATTTGTTTACATGGAGTGCCTGAAGTCATTGTATCAGACAGGGGGCCGCAGTTTATTGTCAGGTTCTGGAAGACTTGGTGTCAAGCTCTACATATTGTTTCCACGCTTTACACCAGTTTTCACCCACTGACAGATGGGCAAACGGAAACATTAAATCAGACCCTGAAGAAGTATCTCCGATGCTATGCGAAAGAAGCCCACGAGTCATGGGTATCACTGTTATGGATGGCGGAGTTGACTTATAACAATGCCTGGCATAGTTCAGTGGATGTGTCACCTTTTTGTGCCACCTATGGATTTGATGCGAGAATTCTTCCTGTATGTATTCCAGAGGAAGTGGCCGATCAGCCAATGGTCATGGGACAGGTAAGAAAACTAAACTTGGTTCAACAAAAGGTGAAAAGGCATTTAATTAAGGCCAAACAGGAGTATAAAAAATGGGAGGATCGCCACAGACAGGAGGGGCCTGTGTTTCAGGTGGGTGACAGGGTGTGGTTATCCACCAAGAACATTAGTTTTAAGCTGCAAAGTGTTTTTCACCCTCGATTCATAGGTCCATACACTATCCTGAAAAGGATCAACCCTGTGGCGTATAAACTAAAGTTGACACAACAATTAGGTTAGGTGGGTGCACAACTGGGTTTGATCCTATTGAGTAGGAAATTTGTATGAATGGTGAGTAAAGTTTGTGTGGTGGTCGGGTGCTCCTTCAGTTGACGTGTCTGTCCTTGCACGTCTAAGTACTATCATTTAAAAAGTGCAACCATACAATGGAAAATAAAAACTCACATAAATAAACATAAGTCTAATATCAGGACAAAAAATGAGAAATCTAACATCGCTGTACATTTCAACGAAATGAGACACCAAATCTCACAGCTCAAATTTTTGATCCTGGAGACGGTGACCAAACAAGAGGGCAGAGACAATCATAAGCACTTGTTGCAAAGAGAAATATTTTGGATTTATAAACTTCACTCTATGAAGCCCTTCAGGCTCAATGATCGACTGGAATTTTCGTGCTTTATTTAATTCAGCCACTGTTCGTGGTGTTGATGCTATGTCTCCCATTGTGCTGTTTTTTGTATATTATTGTACCCAATCATTGCTTTTTGCACTGCATTTAACTTCATGATTTATTTATGTATAGTTTTTGTGAGGAACACGCTTTTTCACACACCTCTAGTTAGCCACGGGCCTTTTTTCACTTTTCGATCGTATTTTTTCGTTCTGTTAGTCCGTTTTTTAGTTTGGTGTCCTTTTCCAACTCTCACGTTAGTTGTGCGTAGCTATCTTGATGATACGTGTATTTACACGGACGCCCATTCCACTCTAGGTCTTCCTGAGGACCCTTCAACAAATCCCAACGGATTTCACCCCGAAGAACTCCACGGAGTAACTCCAGTAAGTCGGCTTAATGCCGTGGACTGCTTTTTACCCTTAGTTAACGTTTCGTGAGCTCAGCGCTCGACGAGTTAAGCCTGATTTTGTCACCCCTTTTTTTGCAGCTTCAACCACATGTTATCCGTTTGTCGTTTACCATGTAAGTGTGGACTACTATTATCCACAAGTTACGTTTTTCACTTACCGGTTTTGGTCACTTATTATTTTTTCACTTCGTCTCACACGAAGTTTTTCTTTACACTGGGCTATTTGCATGTTACCAGGACATGAGTTATTTATATAGCCATGGGTACATATTGGTCTTACGTGTGTTTACTGTATCCTTTTATTTTAGAGCTCCCGGATGAAGGGCTTTACAGGCCCGAAATGCATTGGAGCATTCATGTATAAATGTGATCTTGGAGAATAATTAAACTGTGGGAATGAATTGGAATTTCTACATGAATTGAGAACATTGAAAGAATTTAGCAAAAACGAAATATGAATCAAATAAATTTTGAAATTTGAAGTTGATGTAATATCCAGAGAGGAGTCATTTCTTTCTTTTTGGAACCTAAGGTGTGCCCTACACAGGGATGCACCCATCATTGTATGGTTGCACTTTTTGTATAAACTAAAGTTGCCAGGTACGCTTAGAATCCACCCAGTGTTTCACTGCAACTTATTGAAGCCTGCTTTGTCTGCCAGATGCCGTGCCCCTCCACCGGTAATGAGTGATGGGGGATTGGAATATGTGGTGAAGTGTATTTAGGATTCCAAATGGAGAGGGGGGTCTTGGGTACTTAGTTTTGTGGAAGGGGTATTCGGCGGAGGATGACTCCTGGGAGCCATGCCTGAACGTGCATGCACCTGCTGCGCTTCGCTCCTTCCATAGGTGGTTTCCGGCAAAGCCTGGCCCTAGGAGGCGCTAGGCGGGAGGGCCTACTGTCATGATCGGTCATACGGCGCCTACCTTGCAGTAGAAGACTACATATCCCATGATCCTCGTGTGGGAGGAAGTATTTCAGGCATGTAATTCTGGTTAATGTTTTGTTTCCGGCTTTCATGGAAGGCGAACGAGGATGTCGGTAGGACGTTCCCCTCTGTTATTCTGCTTTGTCAATCCTTCGGAGGATAGCGCTTTGGAGTCAACCGACATGACGGATTATCGTGCGGTAAGATCTTAGTGTTTTTGAATTAGAAGCGGAGCGTGGTGGTGGTCGCAACCACGCGTTGCCGTTTTCATGCTCTTTGGTCATTATGCCAAAAAGCGTAGCGCGGTGGTGATTTAAACCATGTGTTGCTGTTTTTGTATTCACATTTAGTTTCTGTTATCAGCAGCGGAGCGCGGTGGTTACAACAACCACGTGTTACCATTTCCTTTTCTTTATTTTCAGTCACGGACCTCTTGTATCAGAAGCAGAGTGCCTTGGTGGCAGCAACCACGCGTTTCCCTGTTCTTGATGTCTTTTCGAACTTTCTAACAGAGTGTATTGCTGTGGGATATTCCAAGTGTTCTCATATCTGTGGAGCATTTGTTACTGCAAATTTTTAAGCTGCTTTCTTTTCCTGGTATTGTGCCTCTGGGTAAGAAAGGGTATTACAAGGGAAGAGACAGATTTGGGGATTACTACAGAGTTTAAGGTTGTGATCAGTTTCCAAACAGGTATACAGAGATCTAGCAAGACCACATGAGAGTAGTATTATTTACATGCTCTGTTTACATATTTGTCTTTTGTTGTTTCAGATTCCTTTCCCTGCTGTCCCTTCCCTTTCCTTTCCTTTGCCTGATAGTTTGAACACCTTGTGTATTATATTCAGGGTGTTGGTGACAAAAGAGGTGGACCCTTACTTGCGGCAACTGGATCCTGTGGAGCAAATCCTGACAGTAGGTGCGTGACTGACTTTATAGGTGAGTGATTAATCATGTCTTACTGAATGCATGGGTTAGTGAATAAACTGTGTGAATGTCTGTATTAGTCTGTCAGTTGGTGTGTAAGCGGCTGCATGGGTTGGTGAGTAGCTACATGAGTGTCTATATGGGTTATTGATTGATTGTCTGAGTATTCATTAGTTACTTTATTCGGTTTCATCGAAAGAAAAACCATAAAAGTATCAAACATCTTAAAATACATTACATGATCCAATAGTAAGAAATTACATTAAAATTATTGTTAAAAATCATCACAGTGAATAATTTACACGTATAAAAATTTCGTTCAGAGTTTTACATGTTAAAGAAAAACATTATATAACGGTGCTTTAAAGTGCATCAGAGCTCAAGTTAGAAATTAGTTCTATGTCGAATACAGAATTTTAAGAACCTTGCTATATTTATGGCTAAGAGGTCTGATTCCAGGAATTGGAGAGTCATAAAAGCAGGTCGACATTGGCGAAGGCCCATGCTTTTTAAAATCGGAATCAGCCATCGCTTTCTGGGTTCAATATAAAATTTGCAAAAAAGGGTTACATGAAATAGCGATTGTGGAGATATACCATCACATGGACAATGGGTTAACTGCTTAGACCAATCATTTGTTGATGGAAAGGTGACAAAACTATGAAAGATGTTTAATCTGAATCGAGTCAATAAAAATCTATCAAAACTGGATAACTTCCAAAATAAATAAGGCTGGATCATCACAGTTGTTTGCATTGACAATGAATGCTGAACAGAAATTTTATTTGCTTCAGCTGTCAGACGGAGACCAGCTAAATGCATTAGACAATTATTCTTTAACATCTTTCTTGATATGCGGGCCATTTCGTGGGGGTTGTGATAATAATTCTCCATACCCAGGTCAGATAAGAACTTCCTAACACATTGTAACCATAATATCTTCTTGGGGTGTTCTAACTTAAGACAATCTGTCACGATTGCTTGAGTAAGCGTGAATTTTTTAGACGTCCAGAGACGATGCCACAATAGAACTGGTTGCATCCCTATGTCAGAAATATAGGACGCGCCCAGTTCTAAATGGCAGCTGAATGTTTTACTTTTTGTATGGATTCAGCCTACACATACCCCCATACTCCTGCCTCGTAGATGGCTGTGCTAACGCATTTGGCCTGATAGATAGGTAGCATCTCTTCCGGGGGTCATTTTCCAAGCCTCTGGGTAAATGCTACTAAGGCCATTATAGCTTTTAGAAACTGCAGTTTTCTAACCTCAATTGCTCTTTTCCAAGTACCCTTTTCATCTATAACAACTCCTAGGTAAGGATAGGTGGGAGTGTAATCTACCCTGGAATTGCTTATATAAATATTGTTTCCTTTTCTTAATTTTCAGCCAGAAGTCATAATGAAGGTCTTTTTTATATTGATTTTTAAATCTAAATTCGACATGAATAGGTTGTATCGATTTACAGAGCGCTGCAATTCAAGAGGAGTGTGAGCAATGATGACCGCGTCATCCGTGTATAGGAGAGCGGGGATTGGGCGATACTGGACAAGGAGAAGGTCCTGACTCCCGTCCAACATGGCAAATTCCAGGCCGTTTGTGTAAAGTGTAAAAAGGAAGGGGGCCAGGACACATCCTTGTCTTACTCCCCGCTCCACCCTAAAAGGTGCGGATAACTGGCCCCCCAAACCAAACCTCACCCTTGCAGTTGCATTTGAATAGATTTCTCGCAGATAGTTAACCAACCGAGTATCGACCCCCATTGCTGTCAAGATGTCCCAGAGTGTTGCATCACCCACGCAGTCAAACGCTGCAGTAAGGTCTACATAGGCCATATGCAGTCTTCCGCCCTTCGCATCTACATATTTACTCCTAATTAATGACACGTTTAAGACCTGCTCGATGGTACCAAGGCCTTCCCTGAAACCGAACTGGAGGTCAGATATGATGTTATTATCTTCCGTCCAGTACTGTAGGCGTTCTAACAGGATACGACCCACCACCTTTCCCAACAAGTCCAATAAGGAAATAGGGCGATAGCACGTTGGACTATTGCGATCGCCCTTTTTAAGAACCGGGACCAGGATGGACTCTGACCAAGAGGCCAAAAGACCAGCTTTTCCCGTGGCTTCTAGGACCCTGAGTAATAATGGAGCCCATAGGTCCATTTTAAATTTATATAAATCCACGGGGACCCCGTCCGGGCCCAGGGCCTTTCCTCCTCTGCTGGCATTCAAAGCTTGCTCAACTTCGGTCTAGGGCCAGTGAACTGGGAGAAGCGCTTGGGCTACTGAACCTTGTTCCGGGAATACTGGGAGTTTGGGTGGAATCCTCTGTTAGGCCAACTATCCGCGAGAAATGGGCTATCCAATCAGATTCAGTGAGTGCAACTTCTATATTACTGCTCTACCTTGGACCGGAGAGGAATGGTGTATTTATGACTTCTCAGAATGCTGTGCTGTCGTTAGTTTTACAACTATTATGTAAGGCGCCCCATAGTTCCTCTTTTAATTGCTTCTTTCTCTGCCGTAGAGTTTTATTGTATGCTTTCTTTAGTTGTTTAACCTCTGTTCTATCTCTGTTCGATTTTTTAAGAGCTGCTTTAAGGTCGGAGTACGCTTTAGTGCAAGATGAATTAAACCAGCTAGTCTTTATTTTTCTTTTCCCTTTGGGTATTATGGTAGGGCGTCTTTTACAGATTTGGTTACTGCTTTGAAGTTGTCTACGATCTCCTGGGGGGTTGAACTCTCCACCAAACATAGGCTGATTGCTGGCATGGAGGTTCTGACAACCTTTTCTGTTATTAATTCAGGGTCTGAACGGGCCCACTTTATTGCATAACCATTTGGTCTGTTCATGGTAAGTCTTTCATCATGATATAAGGTCGTTGCCTTTATACTACCTCGCGCCAATTGCATGATAATGGAAATCGGAAAATGGTCGCTAAATGCGCAATCATGCATTGTAAAATTAGTTATAAGGTGGGAAGCCCTAGTTGCCATTAGAATAAAATCTATGCAGCTAGAGGCTCCTTTAACATTGAAAGTAGGACTTAAGGGAACAGCGGGTATTAGCAATTCGTTACCAAAGGCCAGTTGGAGGAGTGAGATCGTCTCGTTCATGCACGCCCCTATGAAAGAGTGGGGAAAATGGGTGATATTACTTTCTTGGGCATCCAAAAGACCACATGTAATGTTATTTCTTTCGCAGAGAGATAAATAAAATCACCACCCCACATAATGATGGATTTTTTTACGTGATAGTTATTCATAAAGTCTATTGTTTGCTGTTAATTATTATAAAAGTTAACTACCACGATGTGGGCTGATTTATTTATGGCTATTGAAATTATCTGATAATTCTCCTTGTTTTTTAAGGACCTTGTTTCTCTCACTCAAATTAAATTTGATATATACACCACTAGGCCGCCTTTCGCGTGCCCTGAGGCTGAGGTAAGTGCTGGGGAGAAGAATGTTTTATAACCAGTTATGTGGATTGGTTGTACTGACCATGTCTCTTGAAAACACAGGATATCATGAGACCGCACAGATGTTAACCACCCTTCTTGGTTGAACTTAGATCGAAGACCGGCAATATTCCAAAATGTAACGCTAATAGAGGCCCCTCTTAATGTGTTAACATCAGTCTGGGATGTTATGTTTGATCAACTTCTTTCTTTTAGTGGGCTACTATTCGTTAAAGAAACCACGACTACATCTGAGTCCTTTGTTACTTGGGGGCTTGGTTGACATAACTTGGGGGCATAATTGGTTACAGGGAATTCTTGAGTCTGTTCAAAAGAGAGCTGGATAGAGTTCAGGGGCGGGATCAAGGGATTTTCCAATTGTACTGCTTCCTGAAATGGATTACAGACTAAGGTCAATTGTCCATCACTACTTTCTCTCTCCAGGTTAAAAGGAGCAGATCCCAGAAAAGAAGTTGGTAGTCAGTCCACCTCCTCTAATAATGACAGAAGCTCAAACCTATTCTGCATTAGGATAGAGCCGTTTGTTTTCAATGCGGGCTTGAGAACCGTCTTATAGAAAAAACCAAGTGGAAGAGACAGGATTACTGTAGGTATTACGGGTGGTTCCTCTTTGTCTGCTTGAAGAGAACGGACAATTCTGGGCGTCTTGAAGTTTATAACAATACAGTCACCCTGAATGGATTTTTGTGAGGGACCCACCCATCCTACTCTTCGGACCATCAGAATTTGATTTATGTTCTGAGGGTTAAAATGCTTGTGTTTTACCAGCCAATCCACCACTTTATTGCGAAGGGAAAACCAGGATTCTGTAATTTCCTTGTTTTAGAGGTGGATCCCCCGTTAGGACCAAGACGTAGGGACAAGAAGCAGGTGGAAGGTTTAAATTATCTGTATTGGATTGGGCGTACAATTGGTGGAATTAAGGATCATGTTTTTCTGCCCCTGATTACTAATATTCTCCATCCAACGAAGCAAACCACATTCACTGAATGATGTAATCAGTGATGTCATCAGTGATGTCATTTGAGATGTCATCAGTGATGTCACTGACCATGTCATGAATGATGTAATATGTGACATCATCAGCAGTGGATTGCGGGTGCGTGAAATATAGTTAGTACAACTAACTATATAGGAGCAATTTCAATGGTTTTGTATGAGTGAAATGTCCAGCTAACTATAACACCCCTAAAACTTATAGTTTTTTCAGTGAATTTGCAAGGTTTTTTAAATGCTAATTCCTAACAATATAAGGCCTGAAACCTATGTTTTTTTCAGTGAATTTCAAAGGTTTTTTAAATGCTAATTCCTAACTATATAAGACCTGAAAGCCCACCAGGAATCTCCAGTATGCGCCAGAGGCCTGCATTGCAGAGAGGTGTAATAAAGCCACACCCCTTTTTACACCTCTCTGCAATGCAGCCCCCGTGCATGTTTGAAGAGGGGGAACTAATTCCCTTGCATACTGGGGGCCCCTGGGGGCCAACTAGCCCACCTTGAACCTCCAGTATGCGCCAGGGGTCTGCATTGCAGAGGTGTAATGAGGCTATGCCCCTTGTTACACCTCTCTGCAACGCAGCCCCCTGGCGCATCTGCAGAGGGGGAACTAATTCCCCTTGCATACTGGGGGTCCCTGGGGGCCAACTAGCCCACCAGGAGCCTCCAGTATGCTCCAGGGGGCTGCATTGCAGAGAGGTGTAATGAGGCCACACCCTTTTTTACACCTCTCTGCAACGCAGCCCCCGTGCATGTTTGAAGAGGGAGAACTAATTCCCCTTGCATACTGGGGGTCCCTGGGGGCCAACTAGCCCACCTGGACCCTCCAGTATGCGCCAGGGGGCTGCATTGCACAGAGGTGTAATGAGGCTATGCCTCTTTTTACACCTCTCTGTAACGCAGGCCACTGGCGCGTTTGCAGAGGGGGGACTAATTCCCCTTGCATACTGGGGGTCCCTGGGTCATATCTGTCCAAACGCTGAAATTCCGAACGATTGAAAAGGACTTTTCTTGTGAAACCTTTGGATTTGGATTATCATGTCCTATACTTTGGAATTTTTGAAAGACTGGCTTTGAGGATGCTATAAATTACTCAAGTCTGCCAGAATTGTGTGGGTAAAATTGATACCTAGTCACTTTGAATAAGAATGTACTTACGTCTCGTCTAACATTTGGAAGAAATATCTAGTTATATGACAACAGGATACCGACATAACTTGAAGGAAATGAGAACGCCCTGAAGAAGTTCTGTTGTACAGAACGAAACGCGTCAGCTGGCTGTGGTACATAAACTTAAGGAAAATAAAAGCATTTGAATATACACCAAGATTCAGCGCTTCAATAAGGACTGATTGATATGATTTGATTGGACTGATTGTGCAAGTGGTGCTGTGCCAAACTTTGGAATATTCTCCACTACTCTCTACTACTTACTCTCTACTACTCCACTACTCTCTAATACTCACTCTCTACTACTCATTCTCTACTACTCTACTACTCTCTACTACTCTCTCTCTACTACGCACTCCATACTACTCACTATCTACTACTCTCTACTACTCTCTACTCTCTACTACTCACTCTCTACTACTCTCTCTCTACTACTCACTCTTTACTACTCACTATCTACTACTCTCTACTACTCACTCTCTACTTCTCACTCTCTACTACTCTCTACTACTCACTCTCTACTACTCTCTCTCTACTACTCTCTACTACTCACTCTCTACTACTCTCTACTACTCACTCTCTACTACTCTCTCTCTACTACTCTCTACTACTCTCTCTACTACTCACTCTCTACTACTCTACTATTCTCTCTCTGCTACTCACTCTATACTACTCTCTACTACTCACTCTTTACTACTCTCTACTACTCACTCTCTACTATTCTCTACTACTCACTCTACTATTCACTCTACTACTCTCTACTACTCACTCGCTGCTACTCTCTCTACTGCTCTCTACTACTCTCTACTACTCACTCTCTACTCTATTACTCACTCTCTTCTCTCTACCTCTCTACCTCTCTCTACTTCTTTCTCTACTAGTCTCCACCTCTCTACCTCTACCTCTCTACCTCTACCTCTCTACCTCTACACCTCTACCTCTCTATCTCTCTCTTCACGCACACATATACACACATATATATGCATATATATGCATATGCATTTATGTATGTGTAAATATATATATATACATACATATATAAACATATATAATCTGCATATCTATATAAATACAAATATAAATGCATGCATACATATACATATATGCATACATATGCATGTTATTTACATGAAAGTTTTAAAAACACTAATAAAAGCAAAGCTAAAAAGCCACCTCATTACAAACAGAATGGCTTTAACTTAAACGAGGGCGAGATCTATTGCATTTCCAATGCTTGTTTACTTTGGTTCCATCAAGAAGGCATTCAGATGTGTCACACATTTGCCATAAATTCTGAATGTTAGCACTCACGTTGCTCATTAGTAAAGCTACTGCTCACCAGGGAAGTCTGTTGCTAATCATACTTTCTATGGCAAAATGAACCCCCTCATTTTGTTCCTTTTTAAATTAAATGTTTTCAGACTTACCACTTCATTCCAATCAAGATGGCTTCTGGTGTGCCATACTTTTGTCATAAGTAAGACTGTTAGCGCTCTAGTTGTTCTTTAGAACACTTTGGGACTTTCTGTCATTGGGCTATACTTGGGCTACATCTGGGTGATATTTGGGCTACATTTGGGCTCTTTTGTCTCTGGTGGCATGTCAGAATTTTTTAATGAAATAGAAGAGGATTTGGGAAGTCACTCAAAATGTGCCCTAATTTTTCTTTCTGCAGCACTAATCATACTTTCTATGACAAAATATACCCCCTCATTTTGTTCCTTTTTAAATTAAATGTTTTAAGAGTTACCACTTTATTCCAATCAAGATGGCTTCAGGTGTGCCATACCTTTGTAATAAGTAGGACTGTTAGCGCTCTAGTTGTTCTTTAGAACACTCTAGGAGGCTGCAGTAGAACACAAAGGAATCAACTGACAGTCTCTGTCCTTGTTGGATGTACATGTTTTACTGAGAATGTCAGACTTCATTCTCACATGACTGAGAACGATAATGTGAATTTACAGAAAATATGCTTTCAGTTTAGCTTATAGATCCCCTTCCAAACCACTGTGGGAAAAGCATGAGATAATAGTTTTCTTCCAAACATGATTCATGATATCCCAGCAGAAGGCTTTTTCACATGGTAAAATCACCTTAGAACACACCACAATTCCTAAAATGAGTATGGTACCATCAACAAATGATTTATAATGTAAATAAAGTCCTAAAACCCTCTATTAACTACAATGCTTTTTAATGAGGTGCTATCATGTATATTGGTCCCAAGATGGCTGCCAACACTTCTAGGATGAAGTGCTGACAGCCAATCAGATCTCACGATGAGATGTGTGGTTAGGCTCCACCCAGATATATATGTGTTTTTGAAGTTAATTTTCATAAAAACCACTGGAGCAATTTTCACCAAATATAGCAAAGACACTTCTGCGTACCAGTCCCTACAATTTTGCCAAATTTGGTGTAATACCGTTCAGCGGTTCGGGCTGTAGCCTTGTCAGAACGTCCAATGGAAATTAACATGGGGAAAACACATTTTGGGACCCCCCTTTTTTCTCAGCCCCCACTTAACGAATCTCCCCGAAACTTTCAGGGAAAGAGCGCAGCGGAGCTGGCCAAAATTTTGGAAAATTACACGTAAATTCCTCAACCGGCGCCAAACTTATTCCCAATAGAATGGTGCGGATTTCCTATGGTAGCTAGGTCCTAACTATATATACCTACTGGCTATCGCCAGTAGGTAATATATATATATATATATATATATATATATATATATATATATATATATATATATATATATATATATATATAGATAGATAGATAGAGAGAGAGAGAGAGAGAGAGAGAGAGAGAGTGAGAGAGAGAGGGACAGAGAGAGAGAATGTGTGTGTGGATTGGGTGTGTATGTGTGCGTGTGTGGTGTGTGCATTTGCATGCATGGCAATGGATGCAGGTTTTATAGTCATTGCTTTCACAGCAGGTTGGATGAAAACGTTGTATAGAAATTCATAATTGATCAAGTATAATTTAACTGTTCAAAGTACATAAAGCTGTTAATATTGATGTCAATCTACACAATGATACATGTATATTAAAAAACAAGATTAAGGCACTGTTGTCCAAATCTCTCAAGATGACCTCGCCATCAACTCAAAGTAAAAAATATGTGGTCAGGCAGCTCTGCAACCGAAGCCTGACCGATGCCTGAGGCTACTGTTTGACAGATCATAGATGAGGTGGCACATAACCAGACAGACAACCACACAAACAGGAAAAAATCCAGATTAGTCCCACAGATAGGCAGCAACACCAAAACGGTCCAAGGAGATTGGCCCCGATAAAGCTCATATGGCCAGAGGGGTGCTGCGTCCCCAAACACCATAAAGTTCGATGCCACCTACAGTTAGGAACACTCAGCCAATCAGAGCACAGCACACACAGTACATGCAGCGATCACTCCCTCCCAATGCACCTAGACACCTCATCCACTGGCCCCAGCTATCCTGCATATTCTACCATGGCTGAGGGTGCAAAGGCCATCACCCAGCTGCCTGTGCGGCAACAGAAATTAGGGCATGGCACACCTGATCTGTACATGTATTAGCCTGAAGGGGTAGAGGTCTCGTCTGCTCAAACAGCAGTATAACCAGTGGCGGATCCACATGAGGAGTCAAGCTGTGATAGCCTGCTTCAAACCAGACAACACTCAGATAAAGGGCAAGTTAGTAAAATGTCTAGCACTGATAGAAAACAAACTGTCAAGCGCAGTAACAGCTTCTGGAACGCCATGGGACACCCATACCTAATTTGTAAAAAAACAACTCTTCTGGTATGGAACAAAGGTCAAGGTGAACTGAAATTCTCAAACCTAGACCAATGCTGCTGAGGATTCAGCCTTCAACAGCTTGCCATCTTTTGATAGATCCACATCATTGGACAGAAACAAAGTTGCTGCTCTCCTGGAGGTGCCCTCTTTTTTTAAAAAACTGTGATTCACTTGACTTATTTGCACAGCAAAGTTCATTCACCTATAAACACATAGTGCAAAAAACTATCAACTAACTCTGCCTCTCCTGGGAATAGTTAAAAATACTGCCCTGGGCAAAACCATAAGAGGACACTGGTTTTAGATTACCTTGGCAATTTGCACTTGTTTTTTCCGTTTTTTACTCGTAACGCTCTAGTCTCTAGCCTAATGTTGTGGTTTTTATTGGTTTTGTATTTTTATATTGATTTTATTTAACTATATACAATAAAGATTACTCACACTGGCCTCATGTCCACGCAAAGTCGAGAACCAGCTGCGATCACTATTGGGTGGCCTGATTTAAACCCTATGAGAAGGACTACATTCCTTACTCTAAAATAAGATCTAAATTGTTTTATGATGCTCAAAATACTGTATATAATGGCACTAAGAATGAATGTATGTTGAAATAGTCCTCAGACCCATTTCTGTGGATGTTTCCCAGACGAAGTGCTTAATTAAACCAACTGTTACTGTTTTGCCAAATGCCTCGTGTCTTTTGTTTTTTCAAGGTAAGTTAATATTCCAGCAACAAAGCCTACTCGGTTACAAATGTGCTCTGTTTTGCGGCCCAAAAGATCTGCCAGTTATAGCAGTTCTGTTAAAGCCCCTTTGGTCTATAGCATTAAAGATAAGATGGTGTAGTATGATCATGATCCTATTCTGGCTTGAATCATGAACCGCATCCTAATATTTGGTGCTGAATGACTTTAGTTATCATGGCCATTCACCTCCCCCCCCGCCCTTGCCTAATGCGAGATACACTGTCTGGTTTCAAACACTAACTTCTTCTTTCTGTAGTGTCTTGCACAAGTGATGTTACTCTCACATCAGCCTTCCAGTTCACATTGACTCCAAAGTTAGAAAAGGTATTCATTATGAACTGGGATATAGATACCTTTTGATTTGACTTACCTGTTTCTTCCTGTTAACTGTGAGGTCCTATCACCTTTGTGGTCTAAAAGAAAAACAGCTTAAAGATATTTCACATTTTTTTAAACTATCAATAATGCAGGTTATATTTCTCCTTACACATGCATGTTACATGCTACTGGAACCACAAAATCACCCTAGTGCTCACTGTGGTTATTGATAAGCTGCACTATTGCAATCCCTTCAAAACATTTCTGACAGAAATATTTCGATATAAACTCGAAAAGGCTGAGACTAACACCTAAAGAGGCATATTATCAAGGACCGGTGTTAAAATTATTGCTGTTTTATCGGCAGGAAACTGCCGATAAAATGGCGATAATGGGCTTGATAATACGCCCTTGTTACTTCCCAATGAAGCCCATGTTAACATCAGAACATGGGTGTTAGACCTATCAGCCCTTTGGGTGGTCCCTCCTATTCTTTTTATCCCCCTTTTTGCCTTCTATTTTTTTATGTGTCCACTACACATTTTTGGTGTTGTCCCTAAAACTCTGGGTGCACCATCATTACTAATTAATGTTGAGGCGCAGGTGCTCCTCAAAAAGGGAGGATTGGTACTCTCTCCTAAAATGGTGGCCTGTCAGAAATTACCTCAGAGCCTTGGGCCATAGGGTGACATGAGAGGTTCTGGAACCTTCTGGTCCACTCTCTAGTCACTCAGGCCCAGGCTATATATAGGGGGAGTGCGGGGCGGCCATTTTAGAAGAAGAGAGTGGTCACCTGGAAGCTGGCTGGAGTTCAGGCTGCAGAGTGTGTAGGCCGGCGCACTGCAGGGTTTGACCGCCTCTTGGGGCTGTTGCCCTCGACAGTTGACGCTACCACAGCCCGCTGATCTGATCCCGCCGGTAACCAATTCCTGGGCCTGAGGTACCTCCGCGACCCCACAGGAGTGGAGGTTCCAGTTTCACCCCGGGGTTATTCGAGACTAAACTCTGAGGGAGACAGAAGTTCCCTAGAAGGTGGTGAGTGCTGACGGTCACAGCCGGAGGAGAAGCCTGAGTAAAGTAATCCTCAACCCCCCTGAGAGCCTGGAGCGTTAGTCTGACGGGACTGCCTCACATACTCTCTGTGAGCCCAGGGCCCTTCTAGCTGAGGGGGCGCATTGACTGTGATCGTTGACAACTGTGATTTTCCCTTATGGTGTTGCTCGCCTCGTTAATTCACCGCGGCAACCTGGGGATTTCTCTTGTGCGTGAGGCGATGAGAGACGGGTACTGATCTCCGCTCTTGAGGTGAAGCGTTGCTGAGTCAGGCTGATCATCGGGACAGCCCGGGTTGGGTAGCGAAGCCGACCCGCGCTGTGAGGAGCTTGACTGGAGTACGGGAGAGATGCTGGGCGGGGTCGCCTAGCAACCGAGGCCTCAGCCCCGTGTGTCACTCTCCCGCGCCCGTGCCCCGCCTCCGGCTTCTGTCGAGCAACGCTGCAAGCCTGTCCCCGCCATCGTAAGCCTCTGGGGGGATTCCGATCGAGGCAAGGTTGTGTTGGTGGCATTCCCTTCCCTCCTTTCCCTCTCCTCCTTGTGCGGGCGGAGGTCACCTTTCCACCGACGATGATTTTCAGGTGAGAAGGGGTGGGAAATATACTCGCTGGGACTGAGTTGAGAAGAAGGGGAGCAGTCTCAGCTTGTAATCTTCAGGAAGATCTTTCGAGGTGGAAGTAGACCTAACGAACAGAGGCACAAAAAGATTCCAGTAATTCTGGGTGGGCATTGGACGACGAGAGCCAGCAAACTAAGGAAGGATAATAATAATTACAAACTATCACTTACAGTGGTGATACTGCAAGGGCTGGAAACTGTGATTAAACCTGACCTATTACTGCCGGTATTTGCATAATGTTCGCTGTGGCCTGCCATTGTCCTGCCTAGGTGAGGTACTAGCAGTGGCCATTTGGGTCTGGGCTCTTCAACCCTTGTCTGGATCTGCAAATATTGATGGTTCTCTCCCGGAGGGAACTTGTCTGAACTACTGTCCCAGAATTGTACAAGTAGAGGCTTCCCTGAAATAACTCCAACATCTGTTATTGGGGGTTATTATATCGAGTAAGAGGTTAATGAGTGGTGCCGTTCCCCAGAACAAGTATATATTCTAGTGAATAATTTGCCCGAGAGACTTGAGGGTAAACATATGTAAGTTACAACCTTGGGGCTATTTGTGTATTTATTGATGTACGTAATGGAGGATGCAAATAATCATCTAATGTTTAACCAAGACTATTAGACACCCGATTGGTGATGGTGTTTGACATGCACCTCATTGACCTGTTTAATGATTAATGTTTGGTAATGCTTTGAACCAGAAGAAACAGAATTGTCTTTTCCTTACCTAAAGGTGGTGCTGGGAAATCGCTTACTAGAGTAACCTGATTAATGAAATGTGCTGAAAACTTCAAATATAAGGATCACAAGAAGATAAAGAATTAATATTTTTCTAAAGATGGTGTAGTGTCATTTTTGAGTGGATGGACGCTGGACTCCTGTGAGAGTGTGACGCAAGCTTAACACTTTTTGGCCTTTGGATTAGTCTTTCCCCCTCTGTGTCAGGCTACCCTATGTGGTCTGGTGACCCCAGGTCCAACATAATTGGTGTTCAGCGGTGGGATAGAGCATGTGCTTGCGTCCACTTAGCAGTAGCCTAGTGTACTCCACAGACCTACACCTGGAGTTTTCTCCTAGCGGACTCCCTGCTTAAATTTTTGCTTTTCCAAATTTACTCCTGGTGGTGGGTGGAGGTAGCTTTTAATTACCCCCTTTCTTAACTTCTTCCAAGTGGCTGTCCCTGACTCTAATTGGCAAAATGGAATTCGATTTTGAAGAATTGGAGACCTATACTGTGGCCCAACTCAGGGAATTTTGCCAAAGTATGGGAGTGTTTTTCAAGCGTGGTGCTAAAAAGGGGGAACTCCAAACCAGCTTGAGAGTGTGGGTGGCAGCTCACCCAGATGGGAAGGAGGAGGAGGAAGAGGGGTATCGGGACACTGTCATTGGAGTGGATGGTCTGTACCAACCTGAAGTGGGGAACCTACTAACAGGTCCTAGGACACATTCAAGGGAGGGCAGCAGCGTCTCTGTAAGAAGTTTGACCAAAGCCGAATTAGCTGACCGGAGGGAGAAAAGGCAGTTGAAGTGGGAGGTTGGAAAAGGAG
Organism: Lissotriton helveticus; assembly: GCF_964261635.1. NCBI lineage: Eukaryota > Metazoa > Chordata > Amphibia > Caudata > Salamandridae > Lissotriton > Lissotriton helveticus. The sequence goes on along the minus strand of NC_136067.1, from coordinate 1,511,763,517 downwards.
AGGGAGGAAAAGAGGGTGGCACATGAGTTGAGTCTCAGAGAGTTAGACCTCAAGGCCCTGCAAATAGGGACTCCCAGTACTCCTGTTGGTGGCAGCGAATCCAAAGACCTAACCAGGGAACCCAGACCCTATTTGCCCAAGGACGTAGTCGCCAGCTACAGTGCAGGGGATGACATTGCAAAGTGGCTGGCTGCCTATGAGGTCTCCTTAAGAGCCCATGGGATATTGGAAAGACACTGGGGGGGTGGCTTGTATAAATACATGCCTCCTGCAGGAAGGGATACACTTTTGGCCCTAGAGCAGGGAGAGCAGACCCACTACCCCACCATGAAAGTGTCGCTGATAAAACAGTTTGGGCTGACTCCAGAAAAATACCGACAGAAGTTTAGGAGTAGTCACAAACTAGGCACACAGAATTGGGTGGATGTCCTAGACTATGCAAAGAAGGCCCTTGAGGGATGGGTGCAAGGCAGCGAGGTAGGGGACTACGAGGGGTTGTATGATCTTATCTGCAAGGAGCACCTACTCGAGAAATGTTTTCCCGAGCTGCGACAACACCTGGTGGACAGCAAGCTGACCAGCCCCCGGAAGCTTGCTGAGGAGGCGGACATCTGGGCTAGTACCCGGGTGTCCTCAAAGGGGACTGGAGGGGATTCCAAAAGGACCGGACAGGGCGCTCCCCAGAAGAAAGAGGGGGAGATAAAAAGAGGGAGTTCTAAAAAGGCCCCCAAAACAATTTCCAGGGAAAAAGAACAGTATACAGTCCCAAAGCTAACCCGCCAAGAAACCCTCATCTTGGCCAAAGTCAGCAGCCAAGGGTTGTCCACTGCTATGAGTGTGGTGGAGTTGGGCACTATAAGGGAGATGTTAAGTGCCCAAAGAGACCACCCCCTCCCACTGGAGGAAAAGCCCCGGGAGTAGCTAGTGTAGTGCTCAGGGAGGAGTTGCCCTTAGATAAGGGGGGAAGTGGGCGGGTGTCACCTTAGTGTCCCTGGGAGATCGGGAGATGGTTCCTAAGATCCAGGTGCCCTCAAATACCACTAAGTATGGGCAATGGGTCACCATCAATGGCCAAAGAGGGGAGGCTCTGAGAGACACAGGAGCCAGTATGACTATGGTAAGGAGTCAACTGGTGTCTCCAGAGCAGGTGATTCCACATGTACTCCACCCCGCCGCGATGGCTGACGGCAGATTCGGTCACTACCCCGTGGCCGAGGTTCCATTTGAGTGGGAAGGGGTTGCAGGTTTACTTCGAGTTGCCGTAAGCCCTGCTGTGCCAGTTGATTGTCTGTTGGGGAATGATATGGAGCACAATGCTTGGAAGGAGGTGGAATACCGGACTCATTCTGAGATGCTGGGTACACCTGACTGGGCCTGTGCTCGCACAAGGTCCGCGACTACCCGGAGGGGGAGTTCGCTTGGGCTGGAGCCTGGAACAAAGGCACAGCCGGCTGTCAAAAAGGGAAAGATGCGGGGACAGGAGAAGCCTGCCTCTGCATCCACGCCCCGTGAGACAGATAGGCCACCTGCGGTGGTGGACCAGGAGTCCGCGGAGGGGGATGTTGTCTCCCTGGAGAACCTACCTATCCCTGCCGAGTGGCATGTGGAAGGAGGGCCTACCAGGGAGGAGTTTTGTAAGGGCCAGAAGGAGTGCCCTACCCTTGAGGGACTGAGGCGACAGGCCAAAGCCCAGGCAGCAGGTAACGTTACGGGGAACTACCATATTTATTGGGAGGATGGTCTCCTCTACAGTGAGCCAAAGGCACCAGTGCACGGTTCATCACGGGCCTTGGTTGTCCCTCAACGTTACCGAGCCTTTCTTTTAGAACTGGCTCATGAGATACCCTTGGCAGGACACTTAGGACAGGACAAGACCTTTGCCCGGCTTGTCTCCCACTTCTATTGGCCTCAGATGAAGGTGTCGTCCGACACTTACTGCCGGACATGTGTGTCTTGCCAAGCCAGTGGGAAAACAGGGGTGACGATGAAAGCTCCCCTGGAACCACTTCCTGTCGTTAGCACCCCCTTTGAAAGGGTGGGCATCAACATTGTGAGGCCATTGGATCCACCAACTTCAGCTGGTCACAGGTTCATCCTGGTTCTGGTGGATCACGCCACAAGATACCCAGAGGCAATTCCTCTGAGGATTATTACTGCACCTGCAGTGGCGAGGGCCCTGATGGGGATCTTTACATGAGTGGGTTTCCCCAAGGAAGTTGTGTCTGACAGGGGGACCAACTTCATGTCAGCTTACACGAGGGCTATGTGGAAGGAGTGTGGGGTTACCTACCGGTTCACCACTCCTTATCACCCACAGACCAATGGTCTGGTGGAAAGGTTCAACAAAACCTTGAAAGGCATGATCAGAAGTCTGCCTGAGAGCCTGCCGAGGAAATGGGACATCCTCCTACCCTGTCTGTTGTTTTCCTGCAGGGAAGTTCCACAGAAGGGAGTGTGCTTCAGCCCCTTCGAGCTTCTGTATGGGCACCCTGTGCGTGGACCTCTCAGCCTGGTGAAAGACGGATGGGAAAAAACTCCCAGGAAGCTTCCCCAGGATGTGGTGAGCTACATGCTGGCCTTCCAGAGCCAAATGGCTAAGTTGTGGAAGCAAGCTTCTGACAACTTGGAAGCCAGCCAAGCAGTGATAAAGGAGTGGTATGACCACAATGCTCACCCTGTGGAGTTGGAGCCTGGCCAGAAAGTGTGGGTGATGGAACCTGGAGAGCTTAGTGCCCTCCAGGATCGCTGGACAGGCCGGCCCCTTTGAGGTGATGGAGAAGAAGGGTAAGGCCACTTACTTAGTGGATCTGAAGACCCCCGGGCAGCCCCTGCGGGTGCTCCATGCTAATCACCTCAAACCCAACCATGAGAGGCCCGAGGTCATCTTGATGATGGTGACTGATGGAGCAGAGGAAAAGGAAAGTGAACCTCTCCCTGATCTATTTTCGTCTCAGGAAAAGGATGGGTCGGTGGAGGGAGTGATTCTCTTCCCATCCCTAACTCCTGAACAGCGGGAGGACTGCCACCAGGTCCTGTAGCAGTACTCCTCGCTGTTCTCCCTTATCCCGGGAAGGACCCACCTGTGTACCCATGATGTGGACACAGGAGACAGCCCACCAGTGAAGTCTAAGACCTACCGGCTGTCTGATAAGGTGAAGGCCAGCATCCACAGTGAAGTCACTAAAATGCTTGAACTAGGAGTAATTGAACCTTCTAGTAGCCCCTGGTCCAGTCCGGTGGTTCTGGTACCAAAAGCTGCCCCACCGGGCACCACTCCTGAACTAAGGTTCTGTGTGGATTACCGGGGACTGAATTCAGTGACCAAAACTGATGCTCATCCGATTCCTAGGGCGGATGAACTTATTGACTGGCTGGGAGTTGCCCAATACTTGAGTACCTTTGACCTCACTTCAGGGTACTGGCAGATCTCCCTTACAGTTGGAGCAAAGGAAAGGTCAGCCTTCTCCACGCCTGAGGCCCACTACCAGTTCTTTGTAATGCCCTTTGGGCTCAAGAACGCCCCTGCCACCTTTCAGCAGCTGGTGAACCAGGTCCTCTCAGGGATGGAGGCCTTCTCCGCTGCTTATCTGGATGACATTGACGTCTTCAGCAGCAGTTGGGAGGATCATTTGTGTCACCTACAAGCTGTTCTCCAGGCCCTGAAACAGGCTGGCTTGACAATCAAGGCCAGTAAATGTCAGATCGGGCAGGGGTCGGTTGTGTTCCTAGGCCACTTGGTGGGCAGGGTAACGGTGTAGCCCCTCCAGGCGAAGATTGAGGCTATCATGGCCTGGGAGTCCCCAGGACCCAGACAGAGGTCCGAGCCTTCCTGGGCCTCACAGGATACTACAGTCGCTTTGTGAAGGGTTATGGCACCATTGTGGCACCCCTAACTGAGCTTACATCCAAGAAGCAACCTCGACGGGTAGTCTGCACGGAGGCTTGTCAGCAAGCCTTTGAAAAGTTGAAACAAGCAATGTGTGCAGCTCCAGTCCTAAGGGCCCCGGATTTTTCCAAGGAATTCATTGTCCAGACAGACGCATCAGAGCATGGCATTGGGGCAGTGTTATCGCAACTCAATGGAGAGGGGCTGGATCAACCTGTTGTCTTCCTGTCCAGGAGACTGCTTCCCCGGTAACAGAAGTGGAGTGCAATTGAGCGGGAAGCCTTTGCGGTGGTATGGGCTCTGAAGAAGTTGTGGCCATACCTGTTTGGCTCGCACTTCCTTGCTCAGACCGACCACCGACCCCTTCGTTGGCTGATGCAAATGAAGGGAGAGAATCCCAAGCTGTTGAGATGGTCTATCTCCCTACAGGGAATGGACTTCCGGGTGGAACATCGGCCTGGAGTGGACCACGCCAATGCAGACGGTCTCTCTAGGTATTTCCACCTTAGTGATGAGGACTCCCAAGGGGTTGGGTAGCTCTCCCCACTTTCAGCTTGGGGGACGCGTGTTAGACCTGTCAGCCCTTTGGGTGGTCCCTCCTATTCTTTTTATCCCCCTTTTTGCCTTCTATTTTTTTTATGTGTCCACTACATATTTTTGGTGTTGTCCTTAAAACTCTGGGCGCACCATCATTACTAATTAATGGTGAGGCGCAGGTGCTCCTCAAAAAGGGAGGATTGGTACTCTGTCCTAAAATGGTGGCCTGTCAGAAATTACCTCAGAGCCTTGGGCCATAGGGTAACATGAGAGGTTCTGGAACCTTCTGGTCCACTCTCTAGTCACTCAGGCCCAGGCTATATATATAGGGGGAGTGCGGGGCGGCCATTTTAGAAGAAGCGAGTGGTCACCTGGAAGCTGGCTGGAGTTCAGGCTGCAGAGTGTGTAGGCCGGCGCACTGCAGGGTTTGACCGCCTCTTGGGGCTGCTGCCCTCGACAGGTGACGCTACCACAGCCCGCTGATCTGATCCCGCCGGTAACCAATTCCTGGGTCTGAGGTACCTCCGCGACCCCACAGGAGGGGAGGTTCCAGTTTGACCCCGGGGTTATTCAAGACTAAACTCTGAGGGAGATGGAAGTTCCCTAGAAGGTGGTGAGTGCTGACAGTCACAGCCGGAGGAGAAACCTGAGTAAAGTAATCCTCACCCCCCCCCCCCCTGAGAGCCTGGAGCGTTAGTCTGACGGGACTGCCTCACATACTCTCTGTGAGCCCAGGGCCCTTCTAGCTGAGGGGGCGCGTTGACTGTGATCGTTGACAACTGTGATTTTCCCTTATGGTGTTGCTCGCCTCGTTAATTCACCGCGGCAACCTGGGGATTTCTCTTGTGCGTGAGGCGATGAGAGATGGGTACTGGTCTCCACTCCTGAGGTGAAGCGTTGCTGAGTCAGGCTGATCATCGGGACAGCCCGGGTTGGGTAGCAAAGCCGACCCGCGCTGTGAGGAGCTTGACTGGAGTACGGGAGAGACGCTGGGCGGGGTCGCCTAGCAACCGAGGCCTCAGCCCCGTGCGTCACTCTCCCGCGCCCGTGCCCCGCCTCCGGCTTCTGTCGAGCAACGCTGCAAGCCTGTCCCAGCCATCGTAAGCCTCTGGGGGGATTCCGATCGAGGCAAGGTTGTGTTGGTGGCATTCCCTTCCCTCCTTTCCCTCTCCTCCTTGCACGGGCGGAGGTCACCTTTCCACCGGCGATGATTTTCAGGTGAGAAGGGGTGGGAAATATACTCGCTGGGACTGAGTTGAGAAGAAGGGGAGCAGTCTCAGCTTGTAATCTTCAGGAAGATCTTTCGAGGTGGAAGTAGATTTAACGAACAGAGGGACAAAAAGATTCCAGTAATTCTGGGTGGGCATTGGACGGGGAGAGCCAGCAAACTAAGGAAGCATAATAATAATTACGAACTATCATTTACAGTGGTGATACTGCAAGGGCTGGAAACTGTGATTAAACCTGACCTATTACTGCTGGTATTTGAATAATGTTTGCTGTGGCCTGCCATTGTCCTGCCTAGGTGAGGTACTAGCAGTGGCCATTTGGGTCTGCGCTCTTCAACCCTTGTCTGGATCTGCAAATATTGATGGTTCTCTCCCGGAGGGAACTTGTCTGAACTACTGTCCCAGAATTGTACAAGTAGAGGCTTCCCAGAAATAACTCCAACCTCTGTTATTGGGGGTTATTATATCGAGTAAGAGGTTAATGAGTGGTGCTGTTCCCCAGAGCAAGTATATATTCTAGTGAATAATTTGCCCGAGAGACTTGAGGGTAAACATATGTAAGTTACAACCTTGGGGCTATTTGTGTATTTATTGATGTACGTAATGGAGGATGCAAATAATCATCTAATGTTTAACCAAGACTATTAGACACACGATTGGTGATGGTGTTTGACATGCAGCTCATTGACCTGTTTAATGATTAATGTTTGGTAATGCTTTGAACCAGAAGAAACATAATTGTCTTTCCCTTACCTAAAGTTGGTGCTGGGAAATCACTTACTAGAGTAACCTGATTAATGAAATGTGCTGAAAACTTCAAATATAAGGATCACAAGAAGATAAAGAATTGATATTTTTCTAAAGATGGTGTAGTGTCATTTTTGAGTGGATGGACGCTGGACTCCTGTGAGAGTCAGTCGCAAGCTTAACACTTTTTGGCCTTTGGATTAGTCCTTCCCCCCCCTCTGTGTCAGGCTACCCTATGTGGTCTGGTGACCCCAGGTCCAACAATGGGCTTCTATGGGAATTAACAAGGGCGTATTATCAAGCCCATTATCGCCGTTTTATCGGCAGTTTCCTGCCGATTAAACAGCGATAATTTTAACACCGCCCCTTGATAATATGCCCCCTAGTTCCATGTTTTGCCTCTGGTAGCGAAATCATATCATAACTTCCTTGAAGACTGTATGCTTCTTTCTAGAGAACGAGAGAACACAATTCATGACTGTCTGTCTAATCCACAAGGCACTCTTTTGACATAAACCTGACTACCTATGCAAAGTGCTCCAACTCTAATAGTAAGCCAGAAGCTAGGCTTGGCATCCCAGAATCTGTTTCTTCCACCTGCTAGACACAGACAGATTTCGTGTGAGGTCACCTCAAGGACAATTGTACAGTCACAAATGCCAGTCCCACTCCCTACATGTAAGTATTGGGAGGAAGGTACCTAAATTCAGTAGAGCACTAAAGACTCACCTATTTGTCTTGGATTACGATTTAAAAAATCCAACATACAGTCCACATATATATTCCCAATTTATATTCTTTCCTTCATCCCCTTGGTCAAACAAACCAACTGAACCTCTTTGCTCCTCACTTATACAACTCCAAGTTCACTAAAGCAGCTTGGCCTTTGCTTTTACTGCTATGTAAAAAACCCAAATACACATCATTGTCTAAAATCGGTGAAATCCGAACAAACAATTATTTAAATCTAAAGTAATGTGCACTCAATGTATTACTTCAAACTTCTCTAAAATACCAGTTCTGCTTAACGGATAATAGACTAACTGCTTATATAAATAACAATAATTCCCACTATCAATCAAGACGTCATGGATCATATTATCTTATCAAAGACAAATTACAATATAGGGAGTATTATTTTTATGTGCTCCATTTTTCTCTCTTGCCCCTCTGTCTATTTCCCTCAGGTCCCTCGCCCCTGCCGGCCTCTGATTCCCTCTCTCACACCTCTCCACCTACCCCTCCTCTAGCCTACAATACCTCTCCCCTCAACTCCCTCACCACTAGCCCCCACCTCCCTTCCATTGCTTCACTATTCTCCTTAGCATAGTATCTTTATTTTAACAGTGATACCTTTTTGCTGCTCATTCTACAATAACCTCCCTATCATCCAGTGGGGCATAATATGGCTACTTTACCTCCTTGACATGTCGCAGGATAGCATCCTGCCAATAAACAGAGACTCTCTTCAAACTCGGCTGCTTTATTTTTCAGTCAGGTTAGGGTGACCGAAAAGGTAATCATGATAGGTGGTAGCTACAGCAGCTTTATTACAGCGACGCCCCTTCGAAGTCCAAATAGCTGAATGTGAATGAGCCTGATTATACTGCAGGACACCAGCTTGGAGCTTGTGAAGAATCTGTAATTAGATTCCTCTCCTGTCATATTCTTTATCACATTTAAAGAGTATTACCTGCGTAAGTGGAACTAAAGTCCTTCCGTCTCCCTTTGCGCCTGCGAAAAGCTCTTCTTGCAAATTAGGTCTTAAATGCGCCCCCACGCCTGTGTTTGCGAGCAGCCTATATACAATACACTAAAATGAAGATGTTTGTCGTTCTTAATGTTCTCTTTTAGCGCCAAAGGCAGAGCTATTTCACGTAACTCTCTTTAGCTGAGAACAAGCAGGAGGAAAAGCATCTCAATTCTTGCAGAGATTTGATATAATTAGGGTCAGGACGGAAGGCAACAAAGTATTTATTCCTGACATGATAGAGGAAATGTTGAATACTGAAGAAATAGATCTTGGAATGGATTCCAAAGTTTACAAGGGTACTGCATTTGAGTTTATTTGTCAAACATCCTGGCAAATGTGGGCTGGCTGTAACGAAGAAAGCGCTACAAAAAAAAATCAGAATTGGGAACGATAATACATAATGTAATCTCAGTCCTTATATCATCTAATCCTTATGCTTTAACCTCGGATGCGATGAAAATGACAGGAGAAGTTGCCCGAGGCCTGACGTGTGATTTAAATTAATATAAAATAATTATGTTGTAGATATATTTTTTTTTAAAAGGTGTGCGAACAATAGTCTCCGTGCGTTTATGGTTTACACAGTTTTGATACAGCGTCTTCAAAAATATACTTTTCCCATAATTATAGTGAAGTAAAAAACAAAAAAAACATTAATCCAGTAGTAACATCATCTGATAACAGTTAATCCTTTTCTCTGCAATTATTTGCTTGGTCTTTTGGTATATAGAAATGCGTTTTCCAGCCAGGATTCTGTTTCTGCTCAAGCATTACTCAGCTCCTAATGCCTAATTGTATTTTCTTTGTTTTGACCATAAAAGCCCACCGAGTATAAACGAATCCTGACTTGAAAGGTATCTCCTCGGGAAGCTTATTACATTCTTTAGCGGCCATTTTGTATTCTAAGGTCATGGATCAAGGGCAGCCCCACGCCTGTGGTTTGGACTTGGCTATCTGTTGTGACAGGATGATGCAGACACACGAGAAGATCTTAATCTGTCAGAGGAAGTCTATTAAATTCGAGCCCCTAAGCCGTCTCAGCCAAATCAGCGCTACCAAGTTACATTTGTTTCTGTGGTGACCATTCATTTTGGTCAAAGGAAGAAATTGCTTGTGTGGATTGTGTGGCTTCAGGGGGTGGAATCTGTGAATGTCATGTATGTCTGAGCGTTCCTTCTTTCTTTGGGACACTATAAAGGACGGGTCTGTGTGGAAACATCATTTCCTTTATTGCTGCTGTTTATAAGTCCCCTCTATCATAACAGAAGACCAACAGTGGCTGTTGTCTTTTGAGGAAAACAAACTTAATGTCTTTACAAGAGAAAGGCACAAACAGAAGAAGGGAGAAATGAAAAGATAGGTAATTTTAATTTAATGCTAGTACTTTGCACTGATGTTGAGCTACTGTACTAAGCGGAATTGGTTCTCTGTTTGCGTCCTTCATTTACCACACTTTTGACAGTGGGCCTTAATTTCAATCTATGCAGATCACAAGTTAAGGAAAATCCTGTGACTTAATCTATTGCCCATAACCACCCAAAAATCTCGCTGGGTGCCATCCTAATGCCTAAAAGTTGTGCTAGGGGGCGCCAATTCTCACTCGCGCTCACTAACTTAACTTTGGCGAGCTGCACTCTGTGGTGGTTGGCAGAGTTTAGCCAGCACTCCGAGTTATAAGCATAACGCAGAGTGGAAAAACTCCACATACACCATCAGTGGAGTTGAACTTATTGCCTACTCTTATCGCCGAACCCTAGAAATATACATTAGCTTATGATGGTATGCAAAAAAAAAAATCATTCTAGATGAGCCTATTTCACTTAAATGGTGTGGTTGTTACACTATTCCCGTCAAAACCTGCCCATTCCCTTCAATTCAATTGAACAACAGAAAGTGATAAAAGGGCCACACATTTTCTAAAAACATTTCAAAAGAGAGTCTCTAAAACATTTCAGCAGATAGTCTCTCAACTACACTTGGCTCCATTTCAGGAATAAACTCTCACCTCAATGAAGCTATCAAAATTATGGGCATCTACTCCACATACAAAAGAGATTATAAATAACATTGTATACATTTTTATGTTGAACAAATTATTATATCATGATGGATATCAAACTCAAACTGTTAACCTGTCCAACTACATAACGATGTACTCTGGATAACAAGTAATAGACAAGGACGTGCATAGTCTCCAGTTAACTTCAACTGTGCAAAACATCTTCATATGCAACAATAATGGTATGCCAGACATGGGCATCCTATGCAGCACAGATATTTCTCAAAATGGTAAAGTATATCTCCTAGCTCTGAGCAGATAAGACACTTGATCAAGACAGCCAACATTGACACATCTAACTTTAGACATCTATCACCTCACAATAAAATGTATTTCCTTGGAATATTATCAAATCAACTTCTTGAACACAGCTCCACTTCCAGCCTCTTGGCTTCCTATCAGTTAGAATTTAGACCCTATTATAAAACCGGAACATTGACTTTCCAAATATGAAATGTGTGTTGCATGTTGTAGATAAGTCTAACTCTGTCTGCTAGCATTATAAGGTCTAATGGCTCATCAGACATGCTGCACCATAAGTTCAGGACAGAATATTCTAAAGTGGTTCTCCCTTAAACTGAAGTTACATTTTTGTTGAATTTTACACTGCGACCTCTCTTCACTGGCTACACCTGGAGGCTAAGATACAATTTAAAATTGCTTGTACCTTATATAAAGCTAATGGCTTGGCAGTTCCGGCTGGACAGTTCCCATGAGGCACAGGGTCAGACTGATTTGCACATGGCCATGTCTGAACTGGGGTGGTGGAGTGAGCTAAAGAATGATGATGGGTTGAACCCAGATCAGTTGACTGGGGGTGAGTCTTTGATTTGCTCAAACGCTCCATCCTTCATCCCCTTTGGTATCGCTTTGTTCACCCTAAGTTGGCAAGGTATGCCCAGACGTGGGTCCCTTTCTCACTTTGCCACTGGATTCAAGCTAGCCTGGCTGGTTAGCCAGAAATCAGTCCCAGGATGCTTGCTTCCGTCCAGGGAAGACATGGCTTGGCTGTTCGGGCTGGACTGTTCCCATAAGGCACAGGGTCAGACTGATTTGCATATGGCCATGTCTAAACTGGGGTGGTGTAGCGAGCTAAAGAATGATGATGGATTAAACCCAGATCAGTTGAATGGGGGTGTGTGTTTGATTTGCTCAAACGCTCCGTCCATCATCCCTTTGGTATCGCTTTAATTTATTCAATCAGACAAAATGTTGAAATTTATTATGTGATGGGAAGAGACAATAGGTTGGTGCATTATTCTTTTGGGGCACGTTTTTGGGATCTATAAGTGAATATTAAATATTCCCCTGTGTGTTATGCTTATGGACTCATTATTGCATGGAACACTTTCAACTCTTGTGCAAGTGCCTATGTGTGATATCTCTGAATGAAACAGACGTTATTTATGGCAAGGCTCATTATAAGTGCACTGCTGTTTATAAAAGATCTCAACATAATTAAAAGCACAGGCACAGATTTACTAAGATTTCACACAATGCTGAGCAAGGAAGTTGCTGCTCTGCGTTGCATGAAAGGAAGAGAGCAGAACTGTGCTGTATTCACAAAGATATAGTGTAGTACAGCTCTTTCCTTAAGTTGGTGCATTTTGGACTGCCTAGCGCCAATGCTGTCACCCTTGAGTCATGTTGCAAGGTTTCTTGCATTGTAGTAAAAATAGTTTTTGAGCATGAAGGGGTATTCCTAAACAAAAACTGTCCTTTGATCTGATTTCCTCCTCGTATATGTGCTGTACAGTGCAGCATGCATGCAAAGAGGAAATAACGAGAATAAATAAAGATGTTTCTCCCTGTTACTCCAGTCTGGGTAGGCACAGCATTTTGGCACTAACCCATGTTTAACAGGCTTTGTAAATATGGGCTTGCATCAAAATGCATGGGTGAATGCACAGGAACATCCATGCACCACCCAAAGAAGACCTTCCATAAGCAAAATACCATAAGGCAGGGCCATGCATTATGTTTTTTCTTTACAAAGCCATGTAATGCCAAGTAAATTGGCATTTGCGTAGCTTTGTAAATCCCAAAATGCATTTTGTGTCGTGCTGCACCAAAAAAGTGATGCAACCCCAAAGCAAAACCTTAGTAAAACTGGGCATCAATGAGCACAGCAACTGGTCAGATCTCATTGCATCAATCCAAATGTGTAAATTACTTTTTCTGAAACATAAAAATATATTCAAAAAGTTAGTTTCTCTTATAACTTAATTTATTCTGGAAAAAAAGCCAATCAAATTCTGTATTTCTACACCTTCAAAATAAAACCAGTCCAGTTTTAATTGACTTTTCATGTGCTTGTATCCAGACACATGTTTGAAAAATAAACATTTCCTTGCAAGGAAAAGCAGCCTCTCTCTAACATCACAATAGCAATAGACCAGCATATCCTCAGTCAGAATTGAATGCAGATCCTACAAAGCCTCTCATACATGTAAACACATTAAAATTGTATGTTTTTAATAGTTGGAATGAGTCGTTCAGGATTCCAAAAATTATACTTTATTATTTTAACACCTTATGGCAGAAACCTAAGTTTATCTTTGCCATTTTCTGTTCTTACAAGCAAATGATTCTCACTGGTTGGAATATATTTCAAGTTCTAATCCAGACATTCAGACATGCGGGTTTTGGCTTAGGTTCATAGAAAATGTAATTTAATCGTACCTTGGAATGACGCCTTCTGCAAACAGATTCTCAAACATTAAATGGAGAGTTAAACTTACATTTAGTTTGTGTGTGTTTCTTGAATATTGATAAAATGAATGCAAACAAAAAAATGGAATCTTTTTTTAAATGTTTATAATTGTATGGGGAGTGTAGGTCTTCCTTACTGATCTGCAGAGCGTCACCTTAATAATCTGGTTCTCTCTTTTTGAACCTGGAGTGGCTACAACAAAAATCAATACAGGCACAACCTCTTATTTTTAAGGATAGTTGGAATGAATATTAGTGTTCCTATAAAATGAAATCCTTCTTAACACAGACAGAAACCACAAATTCAAATGGACAAACAAGAGCAGGGCCTGATTCTCAGTCCCTAATTGCCTTGTAAATGTAAATGTAAATGTGCTGGATTTGTAGAGCGCACGGCTGCCCGTAAGCGTCCCGGCGCTTGCTTAGGGAACCCGTCCTGGTATTCCCCTGTGAGAAACCCCGGCAGGGTGTCCACAAGGTGAAAGCCAGGCATCCCGCCGCGAGGGGCCGTAGTGGAGATTAAGCAAGCTATTGCCCAGAGTCGCAGAGTGTGACCCCTGTAAGTTGAGTAGGCACCAGAGCGAGAATTGTCGAGTCTGTGGAATTTTTTGAGCCCGAGACCCGCCGAGGCGGGGAATCGAACCCTGGTCCGCGGTCAATCTCAGCTTCCGGGTCTGCCGCCTCTAACCACTGAGCCACGCTTCTCTTGTGCTCCCTGAATATCGAAGCAGGATGTTGATGGGACAGAATATCGAGGATAGAATTTAGCAGTACAATCCCTCATTGCTGTTCTCCCAACTTGGCTGTGTTTCCTAGTGTTGGACAATGGTTCTCCGTGAAATGTCACCCCAAACATTTTGCCTTTGTTCTCCTCTTTTTCTTACCTCGTTTTTGTTGGCTTTAGGACTCTGAGCACTTTACTAATGAGTTCAAGTGTATGTACTCTACCCTCTAATCATGGTTTGCTTGATGTATCGACAGTTGCCACATTTAATTTTCTTATATGTAAACATTGGCAGAACTGACAAAAAACCACCGCTGTGCAGTGGAGTGAGGTAAGTCGCTCTGCTCATACTAATTGTTAGCACTGGGTGTTTGTCCCACGCTTTAAAATCAGTGCGAAGAGCACCATGCACTGCACAACAGGACACAGCTTCTTTCTGTCACTCAAGTAGATGTTCTACTCGAGTGGCTGCATCCTCAATGTGAGAGGCAGATTTCTTAGCACGAGTGGTAGCGACCTGTCGCGACCGTCCGCTTTGAGAAATCTCACTGGGAGGTGGTCAAGTGTTGGATTTTCCTCGCTTGAGCTCACCAACTTAGTGTTGGTGAGCCATGAGAGAAGAAAAAGTCTGCTCCGCTCACTCCATGGAGTTTTTTGGAACTCTATGCATGGCGCAGACTGGGAAAAGCTTTGCAAACTCTGTAATCTTAGCGGAGTAGAAATTACCACCCAGGCCTTCTTATAAGGATCCTAGTAGAATGCACTGCAGGTACCCAGAGCCTCCAAATTAAATGGTTCTAGTGGGACTGCCGCACTGCTTGTGCCACCCACTCAAGTAGCCCTTAAACATGTCTCAGGCCTGCCATTGCAAAGCCTCTATGTGCAGTTTACACTGCCATGTTGACTTGGCATTTAAAGCCCCTTTAAAGTAAATTAAATGAATTGGTTGAAGTGGCGCACTCCGCAGTTTATCTCTGTTCTCTATAGATAAACCTAGCTATCAACTTGTTCACAAAAAATTTTATGTGTGCTACACAGTATTTGGAGGCCGCCAATTCTCCATAATAAGACTGTGATAACTGTTCAAGTAAACGTGTACCTGAGTAACTGTGTGCACAGCTGTATTTGTATCAACAATTTCAATTACAACTTTACATTTAAATAGGAATAAATGACATACAAGTAATCATCAGCCCATTTGTTTTCATTCTTGTTTTATTACATATGTTTCTTTAAACACACAGAATCCCATGTGGTTTTTCCATTTTATCACTTATTTCAAGTATACAATAAAGCAATCATATTACAAAGTAACATAAGGAATCAATGTTGCTTGACGTGACTCCATCTTTATTCAATGTGCTGCTGTATACATTTCGGGACATCCAGGGTCCCTTCTTCAGGGGCCTCTTAAAGACAGACTCTTTCGGTTACTATCAAAAAGACTGCAACAATAAAAGTGAAAAATCTTGCATTTCTCACTAAATACTCAATGTGTGTTTTTAAACTGCACCCAGTTTCACTCTGTTTGTGGGAAATCGGTGAAGACCGAGATTCGTACTTCCGGGTGTGGATAATTTTGAACAGCAAAACAAACAAGATGATGGACGGAATGTTGCACAATGGAAAAACATTCACCCCCAGTCACAGATCTGGGTTTAATCCATCGTTATTTTGCTCATCAAGTCACCCCAGTTCAGACATGGCCATATGCAAATCAGTCATGACCCTGTGCCTCATGGGAACAGTCCAGCCTGAACTGCCAAGCCATGTCTTCCCTGGACCGGAATCAAGCATCCTAGGACCGGTTTCGGGCTATCAGTCGTCTTCAGCCAGGATAGCTTGACTCCAGTGGTGCAGTGAGCACGGGACCCACGTCTGGGCATACCCTTCACACATAGGGTGAACAGCAAAACAAAAAAGATGATGGACGGAATGTTGCACAATGGCAAAATATTCACCCCCAGTCACAGATCTGGGTTTAATCCATCGTTATTTTGCTCACCAAGCCACCCCAGTTCAGACATAGCCATATGCAAATCAGTCTTGACCCCGTGCCTCATGAGAATAGTCCAGCCCGAACTGCCAAGCCATGTCTTCCCTGGACCGGAATCAAGCTTCCTAGGACCAGTTTCTGGCTATCAGCCGTCTTCCAGGATAGCTTGACTCCAGGGAGGTGGAGAGCACGGGACTCACGTCTGAGCATACCCGTCCCACTCGGGGTGACAAATGCAAAAACAACAGTTGATGGACAGAATGCAGAACAATGTCATACATTCACCCCAGTACAGAGATCTGGGCCTAAATCCATTGTATTTTTGCTCACCACACCACCCCAGTTCAGACATGGCCAAATGAAAATCAGCCTGTATGTCCTTTTGGAGGCTAGGACCACATTCTCACCATTGTCTTTCAAGGTCTTGTGATTGTGGAGGGTCCCATGTATTGTGATATGGAGAACATAAGTGAAATGCACATCTAAATATTGTTTGAGACTATATAATCACTCACCAGTGAGAAATCTACACGTAGTAACAGTGCCTCTGTAGTTCTACTATAATTACTCTTTGAGCATGTCTTTCTATCTAGAACTTAGCAGACCCACGAAGTTTACAATTTACAATTTAGTTTAAAGGTTGACAAATGTTACATGGATACATTTGGGGATTTTAATGAACTCTTGAGTATAGCAAGAAATAATTGTATTCAGAATGTCCAATTCTACAAAGTAATATTAATTCTGGACCACACTTTCAGCTGTGCCGCTAGCCAAAATTTGGTGGGTGCATTTTAAATTAAACAAATTGAGTAATCTGTGTACAGCATGAAAAAAAAACATAACAGACCCGATTCACAAAGGTAACGTGAGACTAAAGTCTAACTTTACGACTTTCAGTATTCACAAAGGGCCTTTATGAGTAGTAAATGCCCTTTGTTAATACCGAAAGTCGTGAAGTTCGACTTTCGCTATTCACAAAGGGCATTTAGGAGTAGTAAATGTCCTTTGTGAATACCGAAAGTCATAGAGTTAGACTTTAGTTTCACTTTACTTTTGCGAATCGGGCCCAACATGTAGAAAACCGCCCTGCAAAAAAAGTTCTATTGGCGAAGACCATCCTGTAACCCAATGAACTACTAGCAGATAAATTATTATGGAATCAAGAACTTCCACTCATTGCTGACCCTTGCACAATGGAAGGTAGTGCACTACTGAAGGTTGGATGAGAATATTTGCCAAAAAGTCAGTGCTTTAAGTGGGATGAAAAAGTTGGGGGTTATAAAAAGTGTGTGGGATAAGAAATGTAACTAGGATTTCTTGCCAAGAGGAGTGGCTTATGTAATTAGGGGTGAGGGTTAAAAAATGTAAACAAAAATCATGTGCATCATCCAGCGTGCCACCTGACTAGCATTTGATCACCTCTATGTGAGTTCATATTCTTGCATCTTAACATATAATAATATAATCAATCAATCAATCAAGGACATTTATAGAGCGCACTACTTACCCGTAGGGTCTCAAGGCGCTGGGGGGAGGGGGGTGCCGTTACTGCTCGAACAGCCAGGTCTTCAGCTTCTTCCTGAAGGAGAGGTGGTCTTGGGTCAGGCGCAGGTCGGTCGGGAGGGAGTTCCAGGTCTTGGCGGCCAGGTAGGAGAAGGACCTTCCTCCTGTCGTTGCTCTTCGGATGCGGGGGACGGCGGCGAGGGCGTGGTTGGCTGATCGGAGGTGGCGTTTGGGAGCGTAGAAGTTGATTCGGTTGTTGAGGTAGCTCGGGCCTTGGTCGTGTAGAGCTTTGTGTGCGTGGGTGAGGAGGCGGAAGGTGATTCTTTTGTTGACGGAGAGCCAATGCAGGTCTCTCAGATGTCCGGAGATGTGGCTGGTTCGTGGGATGTCGAGGATGAGTCTGGCAGAGGCGTTCTGGATCCGCTGGAGTCTCTTCTGGAGCTTGGCGGTGGTCCCGGCGTAGAGGGCGTTGCCGTAGTCCAGTCGGCTGGTGACGAGGGCCTGGGTGACGGTCTTCCTGGTCTCGGTGGGGATCCACCAGAAGATCTTTCGTAGCATGCGTAGGATGTTGAAGCAAGCCGAGGAGACGTTGTTGACTTGTCTGGTCATGGAGAGGGAGGAGTCCAGGATGAAGCCCAGGTTCCGTGCGTGGTCTGTCGGTTTGGGTGCGGTGCCCAGGGCTGGAGGCCACCAGGAGTCGTCCCAGGCGGAGGGGGAGGAGCCCAGGATGAGGACCTCCGTCTTGTCTGAGTTCAGTTTCAGGCGGCTGGTCGTCATCCACTCGGCTACCTCTTTCATCCCTTCGTGCAGGTTGGCTCTGGCGGCGGCGGGGTCGTTGGTCAGGGAGAGGATCAGCTGGGTGTCGTCGGCGTAGGAGATTATGTTCAGGTTGTGTTGGCGTGCGATGGCCGCGAGGGGGCTCATGTAGACGTTGAAGAGGGTGGGGCTCAGCGAGGATCCTTGAGGGACGCCGCAGATGACTTCGGTGGCCTCTGACTTGTACGGTGGTAGGCGGACTCTCTGTGTTCTAAAGGACATATGCCTAAAACAAGCCAGACCAATTGGCTTTACACGGCTTGTTAGTAGTATCAAATAAGTGAGCAATGACAATGATTTTGATGTGAATATTCAGAAGTGAAAACATTTAATTTCTGAAAATATGAAACTATGAATTAAACATTATTAATCTAAGTGGAAAGAGTAGTCTTTAGAGTGCCTCATACACTACAATTCTCACCTTCACCCCACTTTACTCTGCAGTCTCTACTCTTTCAGACAGTTTACACCCATTCCTTCCCCCATCTTTCTGAACCAGTCCATTAGCATATATCACATATCATTTCTTTCCCATTCAGCACTTTGTTTTCACCCTAATCTTTTGCACATACTATTTGTTTGTGGAAGGTTTTTGTACATTTATATTTTTGTGCATCATTTACAACATGCAGAATGAAACTTCACACTCGATTACACATGAACTCACTGATTTGGTACTGTTGCATTTGAAACAAATTTTCTATGATGTGTAAAAGTGTGTTTTCCTGACTTGTCAAATAGGCCTTAATTTGGCCTAGCAGCCATGTATTTCAAAATGGATATCTCTCTTGTCACTTCTGCATATTTACCCTCCACATCTATCTGTCATTTCTGGAGCACGTAGTCAAATCGGAATATTATTTGCTTATTTCCATAGTCCTGCTGTTTTCAATTAACTTTCCTCAGCTCAATCACAAACTTTAACCACTTTTCAAGATGCTTCCTTTTGCTCACTGTACCCTATTCATTCATAAGACATTCATAATAGGTTACTGTTGTTCATGTACCTAGTTTGTTCCACTGTCTCAGGATATCATTAGCATGGTGGAAGCAGAATAATTATTCATGTAGTGGGATGGTGCTTAGGTGCTGAGGCAATTTGTTTTATAAGACTGTGCTCTGATTTGCTGAGTGTTAAAGTTTTGATCATAGCATGATGATCCGGCAGTTCTATTAATTTCATATTTTAAAATAATGCATAAAAGCCATCAATTTTGGGGGTGCGGCAGAGACTTTCAGGGATGTTGTCCGACTTTATCCCGATTTGGCTGCCCACTTGATACTTAGACTATTTTTTGATTTTTCATTTCTCTGTATCGCCTTTTTCTACTGAGAGCCTTCATGACATTTACTCTGTGTTGCCTTATTTTTTAATTTTTTAATAAAATCCTTAAAATGTTCAGCTAATCTAGAACACAGGTATTAAGTATCTTGTAATTTGATGTGTTCTGAGGTGCCTTAGCTCCGAGACACATAGCCTTATGAAACTGAGCTGATCACCATATCTGATTCATCAAATTGTGGGAATTCTAATTGTGGGGTCCTCCATGCCCATACTTTCATCTCTTCCACTTCACCCTTCCCCCACACATACAACCCACTCAATCAGCTGTAGTCACTCTGCAGGTGAACCAAATAATTTCCTAATTAAACAATAATAGTGTTTAAGGGAGATGAGAACTGCCCACAATGATATTGTTGTCCTTTCAATAATCTGACCGACCACCCACTTTACTAAACAAGAGTAAGGCCATCTTTTATTCACATTTTGAATGGCTTCTGATAATCAGAGCACCTTTATGTGAACTTCCCCAATCTGCCTGCAACTTGCACATGGGCTAATAATTTTGCAGCTGTCCGTGTACCTGGAAGTGGGTGAGGCAACAAATTAACATGGGAGAACCAAGTCAGAGCTGTGCTAAGGGGCTGACTTGGTTCTGAGAGCCTGCATATGGGCTGAGCCATGAAAATAGTTAGCATGTAAATCATGCAAAAAACATTGTGTAAAAATATGATAGTCTCTTCAAAATTCTGTATTTCCTTATTATGTGGTAATATATTAACCTTAGTATGTCAAATAATACTACCGCATTTAGAGGTAATTACTACAAGTGATAATTACAAGTTAACTTATTTAGACCTGAAACTCAAATTAGACTTTAGGTCTAAAGTTAGATGTCAAGTATAAAGTTAGAATTCAGTTCTTAAGTTAGACTTTAGGTCTAAAATGTGACTTTAGGTTCAAACTTAGGGGCAGATTTATGAGGACCTTGCGCCGCAATTGCGTCACTTAATTTGAGGCAACGGCGGCGCAAACAATGCGCCATATTTACAACATGACGCATCTAGGAGATGCGTCACGTTGGAAAGCCCTGCGCCATAAGGAGGCGTTCCTGCGCAGGGGGGGGCGTTCCTGCGCAGGAACGCCTCCTGAAAGTGGCTGAGTGAAATCTATGAGATTTCACTCAGTTACTTTCTACGTCAATTCCCTACGCCTGCTTGAAGCAGGCGTAAGGGTGACGCACCAGGCATTGTAGGGGTGGCCCCTGTGCATTGCAGGAGTCATGTCGCACTTGCGACATGACTCCAGCAATGCGCCACCCGTACGCCGAGAGATGCGTGACGTATCTTCCATGCCTTGCACCATGGTGCACCGCATTGTAAATGCGGCGCACCATGGGTGGCGGAGCAGCGGCGCATCATAAATCTGCCCCTTAGACTTTAGGACTAAAGATAAACTTTAGCCCTAAAGCTAGACTTCAGGTGTGGAATTAGACTTCAAGTCCAAAATTAGACTTCAGGTCTAAGTTTACCTATGTGAATGAGGCACAGGAGGTGTTTGTGCAGCGCACATCCTGAACTCACATATTAGAAAGTGCTCTTATATTTGATAATGTAAAAAGGGGGCTCGGTGAAATAAAATATTTGACCTGGATCACACCATTTGGTCAATCGAGTAAGCTGATCCCAGGTTTCCTGGTTTTACTTTGTAAAGTTCAGACACTCGATAAATATCTCTCCCTCGCTCTTGTTTTACAGCAAAGGTTAATGTTTGGCCTCTAATTCTTGAGCATTAGGTTAGAATGTGGTTTCAGGCATGAATCACACAAAAGCTCGACTCGTTTTGGGCTCAAGAGTCTAAGAGGGCCTTGGGTTGAACGAGAGCCACCAGATAACTGACTTGAGCCAGGCTCGAGCTTTCAGTGGCTCACTCACATCTATGTGAAGCATTATGGAATTCCTTCCTTCTTTTTTTCTTTCTCACCTTTTTTAGACTCAGTGCATGTGGAAGCGCATCCCAGGAAAATGTTGTGATTCACCGAGCCCCAAACACCAATAATGCCAGAGTTCAGATATGACCAGTGGTGCTCCGCAGTCGCTTAAAAATGATGGCTAAATTGTCATATATTGCAAACATTTGGGGTATGCAGATTTCAACATGTTCTCAGAAGTACTTGGAATAAATAAGGATGCCCTCAGATCAATTTGTGTTAGTAAAACAAAAACATTATCTTGATGTACTTCTCTCTAAATTAGATAAAGTTTGCATTTCACTCGCCCAAACACCAGTCTATCCCACACCTGACTCGATACACTTTAAATGTCACATGCAAAGACGATCCTTGTCCGTGATAAAGTGATACTTCGACCAACAAATCTGTAGATCACGACAAGCAGCAGCTGCTTAATGCTTTCTGTGAAAAATTTTCATCGCTGGCGTGCAACTTCCCCCATTCTCTCCTCCATTAACCGAATGAGATGTGGTATTAATGCTCCTAGTCTTCTTGTAGATTATGAATACTTTTCCCCAAATTTACTTTCATGCGAGTGATGGATATGGGCACTTTGCATTGAAACTGGAGAAACTCATCAGCATGCAACGCTAGTTAATTTCCTAGCAGTCACTACCGTTGCATCACTCCTTGAAGAGGAACAAACTTGTGTTTATTCTTAAAAAACGGTTAGCCAATTCTCTCAAGCTGAAACTTTTTGGAGTGGTAGTTTTATTTTAAATAAAGACAATAATATCGAGGGAAGGTTTGTGCAATATTAGCAAAATGAAAAACATATTTTTGTTCATCGAGCATCATGTGTTTTACACATATATGAATATAACGACACAAAGCCATATAAAGTCAAAATTACTAAAAACAGCGGTATCTCATTGTGCCTGATAATATTGCCTTTTAACATTTGCAATTTTGCATTTTTATATGAATGAGACTGGTGAAAAGAAACTGCAATTCACCTGCAACAACAACAATTAATTTTGATAGAATTTGCTAACCATAATACAATATATAAAACAAACATAAGAGTAAGGTAATGCTTTAAAACCATCGAATATAAACATACAAATTAATATGAAAATCTAAAAATACAAAAATTGTGAGCACAGAACTTAAAGTATTTCGATAAAATGTATTTTTATTTCTAGTAATTATAGACTGAGGAGGAATTTTGTGTATGGACCTTGGGTCTAACAATCACTAATGATAACTTGTGTTTTTGTGTTTTTTCTACCTGTTATACAACAGCATACAAGGGTAAATTGAAGGACAAACAGGTTATGATCTGTTGTATATTAAAACAAAAGGAGCAATTTTCAAATTCTCATGCTGATTTTATTTGTTCAAAACACAGACTTGATTAATGTATCAAGAAAACGTAAGCCTTTACTTAATGAATGCTAAATATGGTTTGTTTAATTTTTTAAATGCCAGATGCATTATTTTTCCAAAAGACACACAATGAATGGTATATTTACTAAGATTTTGAGCAGTGTTTGCGTCACAAAAGTGAAGGAAATCGAGGCAAAATCTTTTTTTCAATTTACTTTTGAGCTCCAAACGTAATTTGTACTGGAAATTCATTTGAAAGTAGCTCACAGAGCACTTAGTTCTGCTTTACATTACTTAGCACCAAGGGTGCCTTCCATGAATGGTGCATGGGCATTGACATGCAACCACCCATGGTTTTGACTGAAACCCCTAGCTATTAAAAACATGTAGACAGGGTTTTGCATCAAAAAGCAATGCCCTTTTGAAGTAAGCACCATCGAGG
Source organism: Lissotriton helveticus (assembly GCF_964261635.1). NCBI lineage: Eukaryota > Metazoa > Chordata > Amphibia > Caudata > Salamandridae > Lissotriton > Lissotriton helveticus. The sequence continues at coordinate 1,511,740,488 of NC_136067.1, read as the reverse complement.
AAAATTGCTTTTATTTCTCCTTTCTTTTCTGACTTTGCATGTATGCTGCACTGTACACCACACAAACACAGCAAGAAAAGGTTAAAGTTAGTTTAAACATAGTATGGTGTGATGGAAACATACCCCTCGACTTCAAAACCTTCATTAGACTCTTGCAGACACCTTTGCACTGAGGTTCAAAGGTGTGTGCATGAAGCTGGTTCTGCACTGGCGCTAGGAAGAGAGGAGGAGAGTGCCAGATCTCTGAAGATATGGCACAGGCCTACACACGCAATGCAGAACAGCAGTTTTGGCTGCTGCATCACGTGAGAATGTTTTGAATAAACCCATAAGTGTTTGCCACAGCAGGATACTGTGAAAGTGAGGGCATCGAGGCCAACACATCCGCCTCTCCGATAGGTCAATCAATCAATCAATCAATCATCACATTTGTATAGCGCGCTACTCACCCGGAAGGGTCTCAAGGCGCTTGGGGGAAGGGGTCCGCTACTGCTCGAACAGCCAGGTCTTGAGTTGTCTCCTGAAGGCGAGATGGTCCTGGGTCAGCCGAAGGTGGATGGGGAGGGAGTTCCATGTCTTGGCCGCCAGGTAGGAGAAGGATCTTCCTCCGGCGGTGGCTCTTCGGATGCGTGGTACGGCGGCGAGGGCGAGGCTAGTGGAGCGTAGCTGGCGGGTGGGCGTGTAGAAGGTCAGGCGGTCGTTGAGGTAGTTGGGGCTCAGGTCGTGGAGAGACTTGTGTGCGTGGGTAAGGAGCCTGAACGTGATTCTCTTGCTGACGGGGAGCCAGTGCAAGTCCCTCAGGTGGCCGGAGATGTGGCTGCGTCGGGGGATGTCCAGGATGAGTCGGGCGGAGGCGTTCTGGATGCGTTGGAGTCTTTTCTGTAGCTTGGCTGTGGTTCCAGCGTAGAGGGTGTTTCCATAGTCCAGTCGGCTGGTGACGAGTGCATGGGTGACCGTCTTCCTGGTTTCGGTCGGGATCCATCGGAAGATCTTGCGGAGCATGTGTAGGGTGTTGAAGCATGATGAGGAGACAGCGTTGACTTGTCTGGTCATCAAGAGGGAGGAGTCCAGGATGAAGCCCAGGTTGCATGCGTGATCTGTTGGCTTGGGAGTGATGCCCAGGGCGGGGGGCCACCAGGTGTCGTCCCAGGCGGAGGGCGATGGTCCCAGGATGAGGACTTCCGTCTTGTCTGAGTTCAGTTTCAGGCTGCTGTTCTTCATCCACTCGGCGACGTCTTTCATCCCTTCGTGTAGGCTAGTTTTGGCGGTGGCGGGGTCTCTGGTGAGGGAGAGGATCAGCTGGGTGTCGTTGGCGTAGGAGATGATGTTGAGGTTGTGTTGGCGTGCGATGGCTGCAAGAGGTTCCATGTAGACGTTGAAGAGGGTGGGGCTGAGTGATGATCCCTGCGGTACGCCGCAGATGACTTTGGTGGCCTCGGATCGAAACGGGGGGAGGCGGACTCTCTGTGTTCTTCCGGCGAGGAACGAGATGATCCACTCCAGTGCCTTCTCTTGGATACCAATGTTGCTGAGGCGTTGAACTAGGGTGCGGTGGCAGACAGTGTCGAACGCTGCAGAGAGGTCCAGGAGGATGAGGGCCGCTGTTTCCCCGTTGTCGAGCAGGGTTCTGATGTCATCTGTGGCTGCGATGAGGGCGGTCTCGGTGCTGTGGTTAGCTCGGAAACCGGACTGTGAGGGGTCAAGGGATCCGTTCGTCTCGAGGAAGGCGGAGAGTTGTCTGTTGACGGTCTTCTCGATGACTTTGGCAGGAAAAGGGAGGAGCGAGATGGGGCGGAAGTTCTTGAGGTCGGTGGGGTCCGCTGTTGGTTTCTTCAGTAGGGCGCTGAGCTCGGCATGCTTCCAGCTCTCCGGGAAGGTGGCGGTGTTGAAAGAGGTGTTGATGATGTTCCGGAGTTGGGGTGCGATGGTGGAGTCGGCCTTGTTGAAGACGTGGTGGGGGCAGGGGTCGGTCGGAGATCCGGAGTGGATGGTGTTCATCGTGCGGGCTGTGTCTTCGGTGGTCACCGTGGTCCAGGTGCGGAGGGTGGCGGTGGGGGGCGTTGGTTCTACGGTTGGGTGCGTGGATGGTGCGCCGAAGCTGTTGTGGATGTCGGCGACCTTGCGGTGGAAGAACGAGGCGAGAGAGTTGCAGAGACCTTGTGAAGGAGTGAAGTCGTTGTTGCCGGTGCTGGGGTTGGAGAACTCTTTGACGATGCTGAAGAGTTCCTTGCTGTCGTGGGCGTTGTTGTCCAGTCGTTCCTTCAGTGATGTCTTCTTGGTGGTGCGGATAAGCTGGGGGTGCTTGCGGGTGGCTTGTTTGAGGGCGGTCATGTTGTCTGTGGTCTGGTCGATGAGCCAGGCCTTCTCGATGGAGCGGCAGTTCTTCTTGGAGTCCTTGAGTTCGTCGGTGAATCAGGAGGCTTTCTTGCTTCTGGGTCTGCTGCGAGGGTTCTCCAATGGTGCGAGGTCATCGGCGCAGGCGGTCAGCCACTGCGTGAAGTTGCGGGCTGCTTCGTTGGGGTCCGTAGTGGTGGCGGGAGGGTTCTGGCTGAGGGAGGCGGTGAGCTGCTCGGCGGTGATCTTGCTCCAGCTCCGGCGAGGAACCTGTTGCGAGTGGTGGTGAACCGTGGTTCTTCTGAAGCTGAAGTGGACGCAGCTGTGGTCGGTCCAGTAAAATTCCGGTGGAGTGGCTGAAGGTAATGTGCTTGCTCGATGAGAAGACGGGATCAAGCGTGTGGCCGGCGTAGTGGGTGGGGGTGTTGACCAGTTGCTTGAGTCCGAGGTTGGCGAGGTTGTCCAGCAGGGCGGCGGTGTTGCGGTCCTTGTTATTCTCCAGGTGGAAGTTGAGGTCCCCTAGGAGGATGTAGTCAGCGGAGGGGAGGGCGTGCGGGCTGATGAAGTCCGTGATGTCTTCGCTGAATTGTGTGCGTGGTCCCGGGGGTCTGTAGACGAGGGTGCCTCTGAGGGTCGTCTTGGGGTCGGTGTGTATCTGGAAGTGCAGGTGTTCGGCGGCGTTGAAGGTGTTGTCGAAGTTGGTCGTGATGCGGATGGTGTTCTTGTGGACGATGGCGATGCCTCCTCCGGTCTAGTTGACGCGGTCCCTCCTGATGATCTTGTACCCGTCCGGGATGGCGATGGCGATGTCGTGTGCAGAGGAGGCGTTCATCCAGGTTTCTGTGAGGAAGGCGACGTCTGGTGAGGTTGTGTCGAGCAGGTTCCAAAGTTCGATGGCGTGTCTGTGGACGGAGCGGGTGTTGAGCAGGATGCACTTGAGGTGGCTGTTGTTGGAGCTCGGCTTGGTGGGTGCGGTGCAGGTCCGGTGGCAGGTGAACTTGCAGGCTTGGCAGGTGAAGGGTCCGTGGGTGCGTCTCGGGGTGGCTCGGTGGCAGGTTCTGTTACGGTCGGGTTCGAGTGCGATGAGGGTGGTGGCGTCGTAGGTCCGTCGTGTGGGCTGGCATCGCCGTGGAGCAGGGGTCCTGGCGCTGGGCGTGGTCCAGGCGCGGACGGGCGCAGACGGGCTTGCCTTTGGCGCGCCTTCGGCGCGCATAGGGCACGCCCGCTGCACGTACACGCGGACTCTGCCATAAATGGAGAGTGGGGGGGGCGGAGCGAGGGAGGAGCAGCTGCGAGGCGGGAGCGGGGTGGCCAATGGGCGGGTAACAGAAGCGAAAAGGGGCGGGCTGCAGGGGAGCAGCGGCGGGGAGCGGGGAGGGGTAGAATCGGCGGGAAGGACACTAGGACAGCGAATACAGGGGCACAGAGGGCACAGCAAAAACACAATCAGGGGCACAGAAGTTTAAACACAGCAAACAATGGAAATAACACAGCGAAATACACGATCAGGGGCACAGACAAAGGAGACAGGAAAAAACCCGGCAGAACAGCAGTCCAGGCACACGGCTGTGCGAGGCAGCGGCGGACGGGTCAGGGGTCCCGGCACTCAAGGAGGGAGCTGCGCGGTGTGTGGAGCGACCGGCCCTGCAGGCAGGGGCAAGGGTCACAGCTCACCACCGCGCGGCGACCTCCCTAAATGGTCCGTGGGAGGGAGGAGCAGCTGGGAGGCGGGAGCGGGGTGGCCAATGGGCGGGTAACAGAAGCGAAAAGGGGCGGGCCGCAGGGGAGCAGCGGCGGGGAGGGGGAGAATCGGCGGGAAGGACACTAGGACGGCAAATACTGGGACACAGAGGGCACAGCAGAAACACAATCAGGGGCACAGAAGTTTAAACACAGCAAACAATGGAAATAACAGCGAAATACACGATCAGGGGCACAGGCAAAGGAGACAGGAAAAAAACCGGCAGAACAGCAGTCCAGGCACACGGCTGTGCGAGGCAGCGGCGGAGGGGTCAGGGGTCCCGGCACTCAAGGATGGAGCTGTGCGGTGTGTGGAGCGACCGGCCCTGCAGGCAGGGGCAAGGGTCCACTCACCCTCTGGGAAAATGTCAACATTTGTGAAGAGTAGTCACCTCTTGGTGATCAAAACAGTCTCACCCTTGACCATTGTGGGATATGACACATATCCAGGAGATCAACAGGCTTGGTGCATCATCTGTGATGATTCCTGTTGTTCCTTGGTGTCCTTCAACATGGACAACGGCTTCATTGCAATGATGGCAGCTGCACAGCAGTTGCCCTGTCAGTTGTGGTATTTCTGCACACACAAAAACAGCTTTTATGCCTAGAAGGCCTCATCTATTAGGAGGCGCCTGGCGATAAAGTAATTCAGTCATTAATATAGTCTTCTTTTCTCTTGTGTGATTGGAAACTGAACAGTCGTATTTGCAAAAAAGAACTCACCAAACTATCCTATGAAATATAAATGGACACATAAACTGGAATGTTTCCATTAACAGAACTGTACTATGTAACACAGGCTGATACCTACTGGGTCTGTTTCATGCTATAAATAACTGCTAAAATAAAAAAAATCAACCCAAGGAATAATAAATTCATTCCAGTCCTTCCCAAACCCATTATATGTTCCCCTTGACAAGTGTTGGTGAACGTCACATGACATGAGAGGCAGCATACATGTAAATTGACCATGATCTGCTCTTTTAATGTTCCAACTTCTTTGATATCCTATCTGAGATCATAGCTACATTTCTAGTCTTTATGATATAGTGCAACATTTGCTGTATAAGCTTCTATTTCCTCCCTGTGCAAAAATCACTGAATTCTAGAGGTAATGGTGAAATGCCGATGAGTGTGGCATCACACAACAATTCTAGATACAAGGAGGGCTTAGGACACCATGCTAATTAAATCTGACTGGTGCCAAAATGCATGGGTCAAGATTTTACTTTATAATAAGTTGACAACAGAATGATTATAAAACATGGCACTAGCATTGTTTAATTTGAGCGGTGCTGGCAATCATTTTGGGGGACCGGAAATAATTTTTCACCATCAACTTTTGACCCAAAACAAAAGAGAAAATTGTAGAAAAGGGATAAAGAAGGGGGAAGAGAATGTCAGAGGAACAGAGACAAACAGAAAAGGCAATAATAAAAAAAGAATCTGCAAAATGTATATAGAAGGGCATTGAATGGATAGTAGTGGATGGAAGAGGCATGGAATGGAATTGCGATTCTCCTATTAACATGACCAGAGAATCTGGATTTCATTAAAGACATGGAGGCTGACATTATGCATTATCCTTTAATAGCAACTCACAGCAGCCGCACTACATCATAAAGGATAAAGCTCTAGAGTTTACACAACAGTGGACAAAGGATGTATCCAGGAGATGATCTGCCTCTTTTAAAAGAATCACAGCAGGAAAGAACTTCATAAACAGCGAAATCCAAGTAGAGCTTGAAAAAACATCTTGGAATAAAATTCAGTGTCTTAAATGGAAAGGACCAGACGGTTAAACGGAATTACCTGAAAGGAGAAAGAAAGGATTAAGAACCAAATCCATAGAGAAGAGCCTAGAGAGCCAAACAACTTCATAACATTCAATAAAGATAACAGGAGCATAAGCACAATTGATAGTATAACAACAATTGAAGTAATCAATAAGTTGATTAATAGACATATCAAAAGTTGTAAAAGGGAGGAGGGAGGGATAATGTCAGCCTCCGTGTCTTTAATGAAATCCAGATTCTCTGGTCATGGTAATAGGAGAATCGCAATTTCATTACAAGACCGGAGGCTACATTATGCATGTTCGTAGCCCCGAAGGACAACATCAGACATATGCTCGATAGGCTTACAATAATGACGAGCAAAGGTGTTAGCATTTGACCAGTCAGCAGCTCTAAGGATATCATCCAGCTTACCACCTGACCAAAAGAATTTACTGGCCATAGCTCCTCTGATAGAATGTGCTTGAAACTTTGAAAGGTCAATACCAGAAAGACTCATGGTAGACTTAACCCATCTAGCTATGGAGGTGGGGGAAACAGGTTTAAAAGGTCTAACAAAAGAAACTAAAAGTTGATTAGCATCATTAGGGCGTAGGTTAGACATCCTCGCGTCATACTCTTTCATACAACCAACCACACAAAGTTTAGGGAAAGTGTCAAAACGAGGATAAAAGATAAAATCTGACATGGTTTTAGTTCTTCTTAGTAATTCAAACATTACACCAAACATATTGTAACATCTATTAGAAATATCTAAGCTTTTGATGTCAGACACTCTCCTACACGAGATTAAACACAAGAGAGTGACGAGTTTGAAGGAGAGAAATTTTCTATTGAGGGAAGAGTTATCTGGCCAAGAACAAAAAAGGTCTAGAATAGACTTAACATCCCAAAGGGTCTGATATGTAGGTCTAGGGGGTCTCCTTAGCCTAATACTCTTGAGGACTCTACAAATGATAGCATTTTTACCTACCGATTTACCGTTGATAGGAGAGTGGCCTGCAGAGATTGCGGATCTAAAACAATTAATAGTACGATAGGAGAGGCCTCTGTCAAATTGTTCGACAAGAAAATTTACGATATTGACGACAAGAGTCTCCACGGGATCCAGACTCCTTTCCTAGCACCAATGAAACCATTTCTTCCAAATGTTGTTGTACCTAAGGTGTGTTCCAGGTGCTCATGATTCTCCGAGAAGAGAGAGAGCTGACGACGAAAGTCCAGACAACTCGTTAGATTGCCTGACACTTTCCAGGTAAGAAGGTTCAAATTCCCCTCGAGAATAAGATGATGATCTTCCCCGTCTGCGTTTGAGACCAGGCCTCTGGACGCTGGGATCAGAAAGGCAATGTCGCATGCTAGTTCCAGGGCTGTCGGGAACCAAGCTTGGGAAGGCCAAAAGGGAGTTATTAGGATCAGGAAACATTCCTCCATTCTGACTTTCTGAAGGACCCTCTGAATCATTGCAAAAGGAGGGAAGGCATAACCCAGGAAGTGAGACCATGAATGGAGGAACGCGTTAACAGCAAGTGCGCCTGGGTCTGGCATCCAACTGAAGTAGTTGGGTAATTGGAAGGTCAGCCTGCTGGCAAATAAGTCCAAGTCTAGGGGACCCCAAAAATGGAAGAGGGCATTGAACACGCACACATTGAGCTTCCAGTCTGTGAAATCTAGAAGGAATCTCGAATTCTAATCTGCAGAAATGTTTGATTTCCCGGGAAGATATTCTGCCCTGAGGGAGATTTTGTGTTTCAGACAGAACATCCAAAGTTTCTTGGCAAGATTGGAGAGGTCTGCCGCTCTCGTTCCTCCAAGACGATTGATATAAGCCACAGCAGAAATGTTGTCCATTTTCAGAACAACTGACCTCCCTTGAAGGGAATGTTTGAAGCTCATAAGAGCGTATTAACCAGCTGTCAATTCCAGAAAATGTATGTGTTGAGAAGATTCCGTCAGGGTCCACACCCCGCTGGTGTTCTGGTCTTGCAAACGTGCACCCTAGCCATGAAGGCTGGCATCTGATTCTAGGATAAAATCCGGGGATGAACCGAAGATAGCTTTGCCGTTCCAGGCATCTAAGTTCTCCAGCCACCAAAAGAGCTCCGCTCTGGTATCTGGGTCCAGAGAAACAAGATCTCCGTACCAGAGACCCGAATTGAGCGCTTTCCTCTTTATTCTTTGAAGTGCGCGGTAATTCAGAGGACCGGGAAAGATGGCCTGGATAGAAGCAGAAAGAAGGCCAAGAAGTCTGGCTAGTTCGCGGAGGGTTAAAGATTCTTGTTTTAAGACGGACCTGATCTCTTTCGGATCTTGTCAATTTTCTTGGCAGGAAGAAGGAGAAGACATTACAAGGTGTCTAGTGTGAACCCAAGGAACTCTATGGTCTTGCACGGAGAAGGAATGGACTTTTCTCTGTTTATGATGAAACCTAGACTCTCTATTAGATTCATGGAAGTATTGAGATCTCTCAGGAGGTCTGAATGGGATTGGGACATGATAAGAATATTTTCCAGGTAGATGATGAGACGGATACCCCTTTCTCCCAGAATTGTAACGATACTCTTCATAATCTTGGTGAAGCACCAAGGGGCAGACGCGAGGCCGAATGGTAGTGCTTGAAATTGGAATAGACGTTCCTTCCAAGCAAATTGAAGAAAAGCTTGATGATCTTTGTACATAGGGATGGTGAAGTAAGCTTCCTTCAAGTCCAACTTGACTAGCCAATCTCCTTTGAGAAGGAGATCCCTCAGGAGGTGGATACCCTCCATTTTGAAGTGACGATAAACCAGAAATTTGTTGACTTCTTGAAGGTTTATTACGGGTCTCCACCCTTTGTCCTTTTTCTGAACCAGAAAGAGTGTGCTTATGAATCTTGCATTTCTCAATGACTGATAGTGCCTATGCATAGTATGATTACAGTACTATTTATTTAAGTCATTTATTGTAAATTACAATTCTTCATTCCTTACTATAAACCAGCTTTGGCAAATGTGTTTATCCTAACCAAGCAGAATGTATTTAAGTAGATAGTGTGTGTATATGCAGATTTTTAGGATGATGCCACACTCCCCATAGGTTTGTGATTAACATTTCAACCACTTGAGAGAACCCTCTAGTAACTACTTGTTAAAGTATGTCTCACCTATAGAAGTGTTGTACCAGCACTGTCAGTATGCAGAAAACACTTGTCTCAGCCCAAAAATAAAACAGCCAAAATAAGCTATTGAAAGGTACTTCTACTTACCAGTGAATAAAAATTCATATAAATAGTAAGGTTTGATCACATTTTTTTTATCAAGAAATGTATTGAAACCTATACTTTTTACACATTGTTGTGAAAGAGCTTTGGCAAATAATGAATCCTATGGAAGACAAGCACAAATAATTAAAATAGCAAAAGGGTGTATACAAATTTTTATTCTAAAGCCACACCCCGTCAGCTTGGCATAGGTCATTTGAAGCAGTTGCTTCTGAATTGAGCTGGACCTCTATTATAAGCAAGAGGAACTGCAGCTTCATGAAAATATTTTAGTGCTTTTGCAGTAGACTTGTAAAAAACACCTAGTAGTGACTAGTGGAACTGCAGCCTCATGTAAGAATTTCAATACTTTTGTGTTTGGCTTGTGAGAGACACCTAGTAACGACTTGTGAAACTTCACCTTCACTAAAGAATATAAATGCTTGTGCATTCAACTCGATAGGGCCTTGCGGAATTTCAGCTCTGGAAATTTGAAGATTTCACATTTGATTCAAGAGTGACCTTTGGCAATGACTTAAGGAATTGCAGTTTTAAGTACATTTATATACTCAAACCTGACATATCAAAATATATGTATCTATTGACTTGCATTTTGCATGTTACTGCCACAGTCCATAGAATAAGGAAATGGGCACTTTACTGGGACATGAATATAGTGCAACTCAAAAAACAGTTCCTTAACAATATGTTTGAAGGCACTTGACTTAACCAGTGCTTGTTAGTACAAATATATATATATATATATATATATATATATATATACATATATATATATATATACATACATATATATATATATATATATATATATATATATATATATATATATACATATATATAAACCAGGTTGTCTTTACTAGCGTTCCATAGTGATCAAGAGATTTACTGAAAGTTGTCTTATTGATTCATCAGTATATTACGGTATTCACATATTTTCTTATCCTGCTGAAATCAATAACAATTTATTAGAGTACCAAAAGTGGATTTGTACATTTTTATATTGAAGCCACATCCCTCAACTTTGTGAAGGGCATTTGAAGCAGTGGCATCTTACTCATGAGGCACGTTTAGTAACAACATGAGTTATTGCAGCTTTGTGACAGACTGTTTAAGCAGTTGCTTCTGACTTGAGAGGGACATTTAGTAACGTTCTGAAGGGTTGCAGTCTTGTTAAAGATTTCACATAGTTTCTTCTGGCACAAAAAATATCTAGTAATTACTTAAGGTACTGTAGCTATGTGAAAGGGCAGACCGATTGCCTTTGCCAACACTTAATATTGATTTGGCTCCTTCCCTCTCTCCCATTCCTGGCTTCTCTCCCTCTTTATTCAATGTTCCTTCACAATGAGATAGACCCTTACTGCTTCTCTGCCTCGGTTCATCAAACACATTTGGCCGCCTGCTATCCAGTAGCTGGTTCTTTCCTGTGTTATTGTTGAGCTTCAATTGATGCATATTTTGCTGTTAGGCATCTTTATTTTGCTGTGCACACTGTTTTTCCACTCCAAGTGTTGTTTTTATGATTGGTTAACTCAGCTCACTGGGCTATCTATCCTTGCTTCACAAAAGGTTTATTGAACGTGCCTCTGCCTCCTTCTAAACCCAGCCTCTGACTCTGTTTCGCATCATTCCAAGGTGACTTTCGCCAAAGAAAATATCGTATTACTTGCTCTGCCCCAGCACTTCCAGCTATTACCTTCCCTTTTCTCAGGTGTCGGAGACCTGCACTTTCATAGCATGTTGTGGTCACTGAATACCTTGTTTACTATTCTGTGCAACCTGCAGCTTTTTCCTCTCCAACACGTTGTTTAGGAGCAAGATTAACTCAGTTATTTAGGCTTTGTAGACTCACAAGATGCACCTTTTTATTGATTCGACCTCACTCTTCTCAAAACCCTCAGCCTCGTTTCATCTGGCATGCCAGCATCTAATCAGCATTCAAGAAATATACCCTGACTCCTCCAATCTACACCACTTATCCTCCTCTCTTCCTTCTTGAAGTCCATTGTAGGCTTTACTACAACTAGATCAGTTCAACAAATCGCTTCATCAGATCCTCCCAGGAACCTGATGACAATTGAAGCTCTTAACAGAATTGTCATAGATATGACACTCTATATATATTATAAAATGAAATAGAAGACAGTGCTGCACAAATGCAATTTAGCAAAGCATTGAATATTTAATGTATGAGATAACATATGGGATCTTATCAAATAAAATCGGATTAGGGATAGGATTGGTTGAAGAATTAAGGTAAGATCCTTGGTATTTTTTTTAACTTAGGGCTAGAATATGGTTTGAGGTTAGAGATACTGATATGGTAAGGGTTATATTTAGCATTAGTGTTGGTATTAGGGATAGGCTAAAGTTTAGGTTTAGCTTTAGAATTGAGATTAGGGAAAGGGAAAGGGTTAGTTTTGGGAAATGGTAAATGTGGAAATTGGTTTACGGAAAAAATAAGGGTTAGCATTGTGTTGTGATTTGTGAAATTAGAGCTCGAGCTAAAGTTAAATCTAGGGTTATAGTTGTAGTTAGGGTTAAGTTAAAGTTTAAAATTAGTTTTAGAGTTGCACCTGAAGGTTGGGTTTGGACGTTGTTTAAAGATAGGATTGGAGGTTAGCAGAAAGTACCTGTGTTCGGCCGCAGAGACGCTGGTCCTGTTGTCAATTTGCTTACTTCCCTTGGTAGCTGAACTCTTACTCCAAGGGATTGCACTGAGCTACAAGTGACACACAGGCGGAACAGGCAAATGGGAAGAAACACTAGCAGCAGGTTGGATGTGAGGGCATTATTCATCTTCGTGATGCTTCTCTGGTTTGTTGTTTGCAACTGCACATGTTAATCCAATATGCAACAATGTGAGGGATGACACAATGAACAACACAGCCATTTCCTGCTTCGATGCCAAGCTTGAAAGGTTACCATTTGTTCGACCTTGGACTTAAAATAAAAAATCTAAGTTACAGTCTAGTTTCTTCCTTTTTCCTCGTCTCTTCCCTGCACCAGTATTACATCCCAAGAGTCTGTGTTTTGGGATTTCATAAGGTAGTAATTAGGTATATTGAAATATTCGCAATCCCTTATTTTGTTTGCTGGTCATCACAGCAGTTCTTACTCCAGATTCAATCAGAATCCTTGGCTGAAATCATATACTCTTTGACTGCTACATGCATTCATGCACACACAAGAAAGCAAGCTGTTTAATGTGCAAACAAAAACATTAGTCTGATGGAACATAGCAGATATTAAGCACATTTCAGAGCATATTTACAAGGATTTAACACTGCCATAAAATCAATTTTTTGATGTTATGGCAGCTTATTTTCAATTGCCATATTTACAAGTTGCCTCAAAGCCCAGTTAGAGGCATTTTTTCCAGTGTAAATGTGATTTTTTTTTATTGCTGCACTTCTGTTAGCGTGACTTACTGAAAATCAGATGCTAGGTAGGCATTCCCGTATAAAAACTCCTGCAAAACACACAATGCAATATTTGCAAGGATTTCCTTGTATGTCGCTAAAAAGTAAAAACTGCAAGTCCCATTAGAGGCAACTTTTTGACTTCAGAAATTTGCTGGCCTTAAAAATGGTGCAAACACACTTGGGGCTTCATTTAAGAGGTTTTGGTGCAGGACAGCGCTGCAAGGAATCCTGCTGCACTGCCCTGCGACAAAAACAAAAAGGCAGGAATGCACCCCATCAATGGGATAGGATGCATTGCTGTCTTTTCCCCCTAAATTGGTCATAATGGCTGCCATGCACCAATGCAGTCACATGTGCGCCGTGGTGCAAGGGTACCTGTGCTGTGGAGTTGATTGATGTTGTTCAGGAAGGACACCTTCCTGCACAAAATCAATAAAACCCAGGCAATTTCCTCTTTCTACTTGTGCCCCTGAATGCTGCACACATAGAAAAAGGAAAAACGGAGGAGAAATGAAAGCATTCGTCCTCATTGCGCTTTCCAAACGCCACCCTTGGAGTGGTGTTAGGTTCTGACTCATTTCCAGCTTCAAGGTTTCTCATAAAGCTGGGAAACTTCAGATCCCATGGGGTTTTTGTGGGAACGCCCACAGCAACAACGCAGTTTTATGCGTGAAAGGGGTACATATTTACAAGGCCATGAAAAGCCACGTAAAGTGGTATTACGTGGCCTTGTAAATATGCTGTTGCACATTGCGCCACCAGATCTTCAAGAAAGGTGTGTACCAGCAGTGCAAAAGTGCCACTAGGATGATAGAAGAACTCCCACAATTCATCCTTGGCAAGGTCAACAAAGCCATTGACCTCCTGCCATTGCATCTAGGAGCACCTAGGAGACAACCACCCCTGTCATGCATCACTCACCTGAACAAGTGCTCCATTCCCTTTGGGTGATGACTGGACCTGATCACCTCTAAGTGCTGACCTCAGTAGACCAGAAGGACAGCAACAGGAAGCTGTAGACCGGGAACTGCAGAAAGTCAGGGCATCTCTTTAGTCGCCTAGAACCATGGAAGAAAGAGAGACGCACAACCAGTCACCCTTAAATTAAGTTATCCGCCGTGTGAGGAGGCACATCCAGGGGCTGCCCAGACTCAGCACCAGATGGTCACATTGCACTGGAGCCATTGTCGCTGAGGAAGCATTCAGGGGAAGTGTTGGGACCCTGTCCCGGAGTGCAATGGTGCATCGTCGCTGCAACATGCAGCGCCTTCCATCTCTCTTGTATAACCTGCTCCACATTGAGGGTGGCTTGTAGTTATGGTTGGGGTCGCCTGCTCCTCGTATGCCTCCCACTATGACTGGCTTCACGACTGACAGCTTGTTGAGCATCCCTGTCTGGAGCACCTGGCAACCAGTAGAATCCAGCCAGGTCCAGACCTGTTAAGTGGCATCAAAGAATTGCTTATTACCATCTGAGACCACTCGCAGCATTGCCGGGAAGAGGAGAGAGTATTTGATGACCACCTCCAACTGGCCTACCTCCCTCAGGACAGTGTCCCGATTTCTGTAGGTGGCGGAAGAGAAAGGGACTTCGACCTGTCCCCGACAGCAGATGGCTCACCAGCACTGATGGACCCGCTCCACATCAAAGAATGGGGAGAGTGCACCTGCTGGCACTAGGTCACTCAACCATGTCTCAGTATATGCCACTGCATCAGCTCCTCCTGCTTCCTCGGGCAGACTTAGCACCCTCACGGGGGTCCACAGGGAACGGCCCTAAGCATCCTCCACTCTCTAGTGCTTCACACATGCCATTAGCTGCTGTAGCTCCAATGCTGCAGTCTAGGTAATAGGGTGGACTTTGGCCAGTTCTTGCTCAATGTCGTGTACCTTGCCAGTCATCTTGCAATGCTCTACCTGCTCCAGGGTGAAGTTGGCTGTGATTTTGTTGACGCTGCCCTCAAAGGAAGTGCAAGTTTGTTTGAGGGAGGTGCTTATTTTTTCCACAGCCACAAATACATAGTCTAGTTTAGAGTCCAGGGTGCCCGCTGCCACCTGCCCCAGCTGCCAGCGACCCCTAGCCTGTCCACCACCACGGAAGGGCAGCCAGGTGTCAACGTCGCCCCATGTGCAGACAGCCCATTGTTGCACCAGAAGCCCAGGTATTATGTATGTCATGCTGTGCAGTGCAGGATGGACAGCTGGCCCCTCTCCTCCAGTAAGGTGTATGCAACCCAGGAATCTTCATTCGGGCGGCACCGAGGGAAATCCCCTGTACACCCAAAAATGCGCTAACAGAGAGTGAGGAAAGGCAGCACCAACCGGTCACCTCCTCCGATCTAACAATGGTGACCAGATTCCATGTTCCCAAGTGCCCCAGCGAGTAGCGGCAGATCAAGCTGCATGCCCAAGGGCATAGGCCCGAACTGACCACCGTGCCTCTGGCATCTGTCACCACCAACAGCTGATATCAGTGACTTGAGCCAGTTAGTGGAGCCCCCCACCAGTCTTGTGTGGTTTCCTCTGTGATGTGGGTCCACCACAGCACAGGGATTGCCCAGGGCACGGTGTGTACCACCCACAGGCGCTATGTCGGGGCCCGACACGACCCCCCTCGCCTCCAGTGCTCCCTGTCTCACCTTCTCCTCACCTGGACATCAACTCCGGGGCTCAACCACCACGCTGTCTCTGAATCTGTGACTCAGCAAGCAGGAGCCTCAGCCAGGCCGGATTTCACAAGCCTGGGTATAGCAGTCACCGTCGAGTCTGCTGGGGAACCTCTCAATGCAGGTGATGAAACAGGGCCCTCCTAGGCACAAAGTTGCGGCACTCCAGCCACACAAGTTCGGACCAGCTCAGGGGCCTCACCCTCCACAGTCCGGGCAGTGCCACCTCCTCTGTGATGCAGAGAAGCAAGGCCCACCATCGGCAATCTCCCCTGTGCACCACTGTGTAGCAGTGGCGGATTTTATGCAATGCAGACCTCTCCACGTCCATGCGCAGGGGCACCTCTACCAATCACAGCTCCAAGGGGCCCCAGGCTGTCTTCTCCCACAGGTCAGCAATGTGTTTCCTTGTGACCTTCCAGACTTCGCCACCAAGTAAGAGCAATCGCCGATGCCTTAATGTATACCACCATAGCCCGCAGCTCAGGCCCGACGTGGCCCGCCTCCACCAACAGGCCAGTGTAACCCCACAGTACTGGCACCTCCCATTCTGTGTCTCAAACGCAGGCCCAGCGAGGCCTCCAGGCCCCGGGGACTGTACGAACTCCCAGGCATCACCTGCATTGTGTCGCAAAGATGGTGCAATGAAAATTGCTGCATCACTGTTTTCCCCCAGCGATGCGCCACTTTTCATAAATGAGGCCCTGATTCTGCTTTTCCTCTTCCCCTGGGACTCTAACTGATCATCCTGACTTTTTGGGGGGTATGGGGATGTTGTTGACCTGTGCTGAACTTGGACCTGACTGCTCCATTCTGCATTCAGGTGTCTTTATTTGTATTTTTCCTTAGAGGTGTATTCGTGAGCTCTTTTTGCCTCTAGAGGCTGAAATGTGACATTGGGCTGACTAACGTGAATTTCTTTGCCGCTAACTGGCTACCTGTCACTTTTTTAATACTAACGTGTATTTTTCTATTGCCTTGGCACTAGTGTTAGCGACAATTTTCCCAGCTGCTAGCTAATTCTACTGCCATGTAGGGACGTCTAGTACACATGTCGAAAACATTGCGTTAGGATTTGGCGATTAGTAGCGGTAAAAAAATTGTCGCTAAACAACATCAAAAAAGCTCAGCGTCAATTCTTGTAAATATACCCCTTCATTTATTGTGCCTACTGTAGCTTTCAAGCACACATAGATATCACATGACTAAAGGCTATGTTTAGCGTTGTTTTTAGGCATTCTCCTCATTCTGGGATTTCTCAGAATGTTTTTTCATAAACAAAGCAATTAATAACTTGAACTTCTTCCTGTTTTTTTAATCACTTCTTCATTGATCTATAAACACACTGTATTTTCTGGTTTTGACCCTCATTATTATCACACAGATGAATGTACACTAAATTGTTCATAATGAAGTCCCTTAATATTTTAAGATCTTGTACACTTTCTTATTGAGCCAGCTTGCTCGCAGGATTCAAATGCGCATACCCACTTTCAGAAAGCTCTTAAACATAATCACATGTAATTTAGTTATCCATTGTAGCACAGAGGAGCCTCTCAATAAACATTTAGAATAGTTTTGAGCTTTGTGCGCGAACTTGTTTTTCCAAGGACGGATGGGTGTTGTTTTGAATTACCCAGTACCTAAATGTCGGAAATCATTGAACTGATACATTATTATAAAATTGGCTCCTTTATGTATCTACAGAACATCAAAGCTCTATGCAAAGCATCCGTGTATTTAGAAAATTCCATTTCCAAACTGAAGAGGAAAGATTTGTCAAAAATACAAACATTTTTGTTGGTCACTACTTCTCAATGACTGCATGACCATTTACTCATGGGGTTTATAGATGCCACTACTTTTCACATATTATCAACTTCCTTAGAATTTTTCACTTTTTTAATTACATTTTCATAGACACGAAAACATTATCTAGACTAAACACTTTTTGCACAAAGGTAGCACAATAAATTCCATGCGGCATTGTCACGTAAAACCACAAATTTAGACCGGGTTGAATTCTGACAAAACGCTACAAACAATCCAAAATAAATGCAGTCATCCTGGTAAAGGAATTGCTTTAAATATGAAAGAACCATACGCTAACGTGCAATGGAAAAATAGTTCCAAGATTTCTTTCCAAATGTTGCCTTATTTTTTCACATATGGGAAGTAAATAAGTTTGCATGTAAGCAGGGCTTTTAGACAGATAAGCACTCAATTATACAGAAGTCACTATTCATTTTGTCCCTTCCCCTTATGACCCCAGTTTCATTCCTATACACAGATGTTGCGTGTGACAGCACAGCTGTACCTCCCGTGTATGTTTGCGCTCCGATGCATTCCTGGGTTGGTACAGCAAAGCAATGTCTATTAAGTTTTATAATGTAATGAGTCCAGCAGTTATAATAGTCTAATTACTGATGTGAGAAAGAAAGACTACAGCAGAGCAGGTCATAAAGGGTAATAGTATTAGATTACAGATAATTAAGTTAAACTTCACAAGTATTTTCGCAGAATACGTAATTATTTATTTTCCTAATAGAGTGCCTCCTCGAATATAGGCAGTATCTCATTCATTTGGACCATACCTCCCATCGTGATGGGGGTCCGTATCTTCACCAGCAGTGGATTAAAACCAATTATTATCTATTGAAACTCTTCACCATGCACAATATGACTTTTTTCCAGTACATATATGACTAGAATGTTTTACTGATAATTCATTGAAGGACAAATTCCTGAAAGGGAGGTGAAATTGTTTTTTTTTTATCACTCATATCTTTTTTCAATTTTTGCTCTCCTTATATTTTCCAAATTTTTGCCCGCTATTCCTTATATTATTGATACCTAGTGAGATATAGTAACTGTCTTTTTCTTTTAGATTGAAGGATAGCTTTTCTTTTATAATGTTAATATTTTCCAGCTTCCTGTTCTTTTTTCCTTCATTCTGTCTTCATGTCGTGTCTTTCATTTTTAGTCCATTTATGCACTTTTTGTTCTCATTTGTTAATAATTCTGGAAGCTAACAACTCAAAGAGATGTTTCATCTTGATCAGGATTTAGCCTTGACAGACTTAATGCTTCCACTGCAGAAATGTGCATTTCACTCCATAATCTGAGGTTTGACCGTCAGCACACTCCCTCAGCCTTTCATCTGTCAGAGGTTGATACAATTATTACCTTTGGCTAACAGTGAGCTTTCATTGTCTGAAAATAGTGTCAAGAAGTTCAAATATGTCTATCAGGTGCAAATTAATGTTTTATTGAAAATAGAGTTTTTATCAAACAAGTGTTAACGGTTTTACCAAATAGCTCAATTTCAGGTGTAACTATAGCAGACACACAGTACCGTGAAATGACAAATTACTAATTCCACCATATAAAACACCCTCACGAATATCCAGCAACCAATTCGCTCACTGCATGCCATGATCGGAAAACAGCTGGTAGGTGGTAACAGGGGTCTAGTAGTTAAGTACCTTACCTGCCTCATGCCACATCAGGTAGCCAGCCGCGGTCAGTAGTAGGAGTAGTTGCCGGGTGGTGATGTGAGGAGGGGGAGGGGCTGGGTGGGAGGTAGTAAACTATGGATTACGGAGGTTACAGGTAAGTAAACATATAAATAAATAAAACAAATTTTGTTGCGTGCCCTGCATCGCATTTGAGGATGCAGTGCGTGCAACGAAATTCGTTTTATTTATTTATATGTTTACTTACCTGTAAACCTCCGTAATCCATAGTTTACTACCCCCCACCCTGCCCCCCCCACGTCACCGTCGGGCAGCTACACCTACTACCGACTGCAGCTGCAGGTAGCTCGATAGTGTTACAGCTAATAAATTAAATAGATAGTGGGCCTTACAGATGACTCTCCCTTTCAAAGAGGGGCAGAAAGAATGGTCGTCCTCAGAACTCCCTTTGAAACTTAATCCACTAAGCTGCAAAACCTGAGAAGTCACTGTGGAGGTTCACACTGGGGTATATGTATAAAATATTGTTCTATTAAACCTTGAACTTAGCAAAGATATTTTGATGTATGTGTCTTTTTCTTTTTTGAGTTTAAAGAGCTTTATTAAAGTAATTAGAAACATAGGTACCATATACCACAAAGCATATAAAACAAATAGCCGTAATTAAACTGAATAAATACATTAATTGGTGGAGTATCATAAAACTTGTTATCATGAACCTAAACATATGCCACAAAGAAAAAGCAATAATAACATGTGTACCTGAAAGAATGAATAGCATTTTACATTTTTTAATTCTACAGAAGAAAGGAAAATCTAAAGAAGAAAGAGGAAAAGACAGACAAAGGAGCAACGAAATGGAAAGGAAGTAAAGGAAAGAAGAAAATAAATTGATGATATAATAATATCTTCATCTAATATTACAATATATACGTTTATTAACATCAAATATCTTTGGGTTGTTTTTTCTATTATCCCCAAATATTTTTTCTGAAATAACCAGAGACCTTCTTCTAGTGTCTGACTTTCCATATGTTATTGCTTAGGCCCTTGTCAAACTGTTTTTTGAATGTATAACTATTCTCACTTTTGCTTTACTTGAGCCGAAAAGTATAATTTTCCGTACGAAATACTGTCTCTACTAGCGCTACAACACTGCAGTTAA
Organism: Lissotriton helveticus; assembly: GCF_964261635.1. Lineage (NCBI taxonomy): Eukaryota > Metazoa > Chordata > Amphibia > Caudata > Salamandridae > Lissotriton > Lissotriton helveticus. Next base: position 1,511,720,627 of record NC_136067.1, on the reverse strand, counting down.
AACATCAAAAGTAAAAAAATGTGTGTTTTTTTTTTAATGCTATGCGTTTTGATCCATTTCTTGCCAATTATAAGAGGCACCCGATATTTTAATTTTGCTGTGCACACAACTTACCATTATGCAACAATACCCGATTCAATGTTTCAACGGAGCAGAGAAAAGGCTGGCCATTCACCCAACACAGCCTAGATGTTTCTTATACTTGGGCATCTCCAGGGCTCACCACAGCACTAACTCTTAAGATAGACAAACAATCACAACCTGCAGCAGAGCACATTGCAACAATCAGGAGGGTAACTCAGGACCCAGTAGTCTTTCTGCTTCAGGGGGGCCTCTAATCCTTCAGATACCCTCAACCTGCCCACCCCGCTTAGCACATTATGCAGGGAGGTAGGGCCATCACTTTTGGTTACTCCACTGAGAACCACAAGCACACATGCAACACAGCTCAGAACAGAAACAACATGTAATTGGAAATCATCAATCTCAGAGCAGTAGTCCACCTTTCACAAAAATCTATCACTGCACTACAGCACACAGCACTAAACAAACACCATGCACTTTTCCCAGCTAAAGTGATAATGAGGATTCCTAAGTAGTCGCCATACTCTCAATTATCTCAGACACATACTTCATGCCGGTCGATGGACATTTCATTATTTCCAAGAAACACCTAAACAAATTAGTAAAAACCAGCAGCTAAACATAGCTGAACATTAATTAAGTATTTAGGGCCAGATGTAGGAAGGCCATTACCGGTCGGTAATGGCCGAAATCGGCCGTTACCGATCAGTAATAGGCTTTTCCTATGTAGGTGGCAAATTCACCGATTCGGTATTTAACGATTCAGTATTTTCCGAATCATCATTTACCAATTCGGTATTTACCGAATCGGTAAATGAAATGTAGGAAGCACTTTGAAGAGTGCTTCTGTGCTTACAGGATTTGTTATTTACCACCAACGATTAGTTAGTGGTAAATAACGAATACCTCTGTAAATGCAAATCTGTGCATTTACACCTGTGCTATGTGACAGACATACATGCCCTTAGGGGCATGTATTTGCACACAAGCACTATTCAGGGGAGCAACAGGGTGTCAAAGTGACACCCTGCCACCCTTGCATCTTTCCCTATTTTACCGATTCTGTAATTACCGAATCTTAACGATTCAGTAATGTTTACCGATTTTTTATCTACATAGCATTTACCGATTCGAAAATACCGAATCGGTAAAATTTGGTATTTTCGAATCTGTAAATTTAAATTACCTACATCTAGCCCTTAGTTATTAGTTTATATGGCATATATATGGCTAATGTGCTTCTGAGCACTTAAAATAGATAAGGGTAGTGCCACAGGTCAAACAAGGTAACAGTGGACATATATATTGATAGACCTGTCATCATTAGGGTAGTCTCCACCCAAATGTTTTGCCTGCGTACCTTCTCGTTTTTCTGTATCTTTTTGTTGGCCTTAGGACCCTGAGCTCTTTACTTTTGCTGACCAGTGCTAAAGTGCATGTGCTTCTTCCCTAAACATGGTAACATTGGTGAATACACAATTGGCATATTTAGTTTACTTGGAAGCCCCCTATAAAGTGGTATACCTTATACCAAGGTCCTGTAATCTAAATGCTACTAGTGGGCCTGCAGCACTGGTTGTGCCACCCACACAAATAGCCTTGGTAACCTGTCTCAGGCCTGCCATTGGAAGGCCGGTGTGTGCAGTTTACTGCCGCTTCGACTTGGCATTTAAAACCACTTGCCAAGCCTAAAACTCCCCTTTTATTACGCATACGTAATCCCTAAGGTAGGCCCTAGGTAGCACTAAGGGCATGGTGCGGAATAACTATAAAAGATAAAAGATGTACTTTTAAGTTTTACATGTGCTGATAGTGACAAACAGCTAAATTCGTTTTTTACTAGTGTGAGGCCTACTCCTCTCATAGACTAGCATTGGGAATTCCTTAATACACCTACATTTACGCTGTAATTCCTGGTAAAGTTGGATTTAACATTACTATTTTAAAAATGCCACTGGCTGTCTCCTATACACATCTGGGGTGGGTGACCGCTGTATTTTGAGCATTCCCTCTGCCATGAGACTCCTAACATAACTATAACACACGGTCATCGGGTGGAAGTAGATGTTGGGGAAGAGGAACCTTACTCCCCAATGCACATACCGAATGAAGCCCTGTTCCTTCCTGTACAGACTTTGTCGCCTGCCTGTGCCTTTAAATCTATGGAGTTCAGCAACCAGGAAGAAGGCGGTCCACAAACCCTTCTGATGGACACGACCCTTGGCCAATCAGGATACGATTTGTCGCTCTAAAAACCAAGAAAAGGAAGTAGCGGGCGGCCCTTGTGGAGAAGATAGATCTGGACACATTGGAGAAACGTAAGGGGAAAACAGCATGTGGAGACCAGCCTGGATACGCGTTCCTGCAGAAAGCTGAGAGTCAGTCCCTGAAATAGAGGAGACGCCAGGAGGCCACCCGGCCCATGACCCGCCCCACCATGCTCCCGGTGGAGCGTGGCTAACTAAGGTATGACTTCACATGCAAGGGATTGCAGGGAGTTGGGGGGAGCGAAAATAATAAGGGAAGGAACCTGTTTTTTTGAATCTCCTAATTTTGCTAGTAGCAAGGCCGGTGACTTAACCGGAGTTCACTTGGTGGTGGGTCCAGGAGCTTCCTATTTAGTCTTGTTTTTGATCGGGTGATACCTCCCTCACAGAGTCCCTACCTTAATGATTTCTGCTGACTTCCAGATGGTTACCTTTGGTTTCTCATCCTCCGAGGGGCATAAGTCAACCGGTGAACTGGGCGGGACCCCGACCTATGGAGGACCAGAAGAAGATCTTGCGTACCGAGGCCAGAACCCAGGAAGGAAGGAACAGGTGTCCCCTAAAGACTTGTACAGCCCTTGTTAAATAAAAGAGACTAAAGCAGAACCAAGTATCCCATTGCTTCCTTTAGACCTTTCTTCCCCTACAACCCGGTGGCACACACATTGCCAAATATGTATATAAAAGCAACATATAATTCCACAACAATCCATTAGTGATAGAATTCAAACCACCAGAAATTACACCCAAGTCTATGCTATGTGGTCATAGTTAAGGATGCCAAATATACAAATGTCAATCTAAAGCTTTTTAACCCATTACACTCTCTATGCCAGAGGACCTAAAAGAATGCAGCGATAAGGGGGTTCTTGTATCCTATTTGCTCTTCAAATGCCTTTATTAAGGCACAACTCCCCCCTGCTTTTCGTATTAGGGTGCAGCGTAGTAATATAATTAAATATGACATCGTTTGGGCATGAACTTATGAAGATGGAAAAGAGACATCATATACGTTGATGATGCATGTTTTATTCAGTGATAGAATTTCTGAAACCACATTGTCCTCAACAATTATATTTAAATATGTGCATACTTATGAAATATCATTAACAGCCTATTGATTTTTTAAGTAAATGATGTGTTTTTAATTTAAAGAAATGTTTCACATTAGACTATCAAGTGATTCTACCTTCAATGTTAACATGACTAGTTTTTCAACGAACTGCATACTTTTTACACAGTCATTAGTTCCCTCCAATTGGAGGAACGTTGGCTCTCCTGCAGAGACTACTTCTTTCGAAGTGACCATACCCCCAGAGTAGCTCCCCAACCAAATTAACTGGTATCTGTTGGGAGAACCTTCGGTGGAGCCTGCTGAAGAAACACTCCCCAAAAAAGGATCCTGCACAATCTACCACTGTACCTCCCTGATTGCTTGTACAGTTACTGGTAACATGGTACCAGTACTCCCAACTTCGGGTCCTATGTGGAATGCATATGATGCCACAGGGGGCAGAGATCAAAGTGAGCCCAGGGAGCATAGTGAAGACTGCCGCTGCCACATGCCCCAGGAGCTTCTAACATTGACCAACTACCAGGGATAGAGAATGCATCACTCTCAGGGACAGGGACCTCCAGACTGCAGCTCTTGCTTCTGGCAGGAAAACCCTGTTGTCATCCTTCTGGAACCCTGCATCTATGAAAATCAGATCCGATGTAGGGGGCAACTGGCACTTCCCCTGATTGATAAGCAATTCAAGTTCCTGGATTTGGGAGCACAGCAAAGCCAGGTCCTTTAACTATTGCCCCTTTGTTGGAGCATGTAGAATCTAGTCATCTAAATAGGTTACAGGTGATTCCCCTGATGATGACAGAAGGTCACCAGAGGAGTCGCCACCTTCATGAATACTCAAAGCAGTGATTTAGCCTGAAGTTCAAACCCTGAAATTGGAAATTGCTCCTCCTAATGCAAAACCTGAGGATTCTGATGGCCCTGATGGATAGGGACATAATAATAGGCATCCTGCAGATCCAGCGTACATATGGGATAATCCTCTGAAGTGTTTCCATCTTGAAAGGCATAGTTTTCACTAATTTGTTGAGGGATTTTAGTTCTAATGTCATTTGAAAATCCCATTTTGAAAGGCAGAGATATTACAAAATTGTTGAGGGATTTTGGGTCCAATATCATTAAAAAAAACCCTGTCACCTCCTTCACCGGGAAGACTGTGGAGTGGAACCTCAAGCCCCTTTCTCCCTGAGGAACTTCTGAGATTCCTCACTCCTGAAAAACAGATTCTATGCCTTGACAAAAAAAGAGTCTCCGTTCCTTGTTGGAAGGACAAGGAGTTGGCATGATCCCTGATTCCCTTGGAAGTGAGGCAACTTTGATTTTGTTTCCCTCTCTTATGATATCCAGAACCCAAATGTCAGAAGTAGATGCCTCCCACACCTGGAGAAAGCACCAGATCCTGCCTCCGACTGCAATCTCCTGACCAGCCATATAGTCAAAATTGAGGTTGTCACAATCCAGAGTCCATTCATCTGAATACAGGTTCCATGGAAGCGAAGATTGGGCCACCCCATCACCTTCATACTAAGCTTCCACTCTCGAAAAACATGAGTGTGGGTGATTAGCCTTTGGGGGAGTAGGGGAAGGGGAAGTGGAGAGATTGGAAGGAGGAAGTACACTGTTCTGCTGGTATGATAAGCTTCTGAACCAGATTGCTTGCATTACCTTAGGTGAGTTAGATATATCTCAATGCAGATGGATCTCCTTGTGGAAATAGAAAGATAGTAATCATATGCATGTACCGTTCAGATCATTCTTATACGCTTACCATTCAAATGGCTTAGACCATAAAACAAGGTTAGCGGCAGCAACGTAATTGACAAGTCTCTGGTTAGCAGAATCAGTATACAGTTCCCAGTTCATGAGGTTAGCAGTGCAAAGTTCTAATATTGTTAGTATATCTCACAACAAGGATTAGTTGCAGCACAAAGTTCATGTTGTGTAAACCTTTTACTGCATAGGTTATTGCTATCTTGATTGTCCTGTGCCTATTCTTTGCAAAGGGTGAAGTATAGGGTAAATGCAATGTTCTACTCTCTTTTGCGCATGCTTTTTGTACAGTGCATTGGCCTTAGGGATATTGCATGCATCGCTGTTGAGCACGACAGTGATTTCATTATTACAAATTTTTACTTATTTTTTGTCTTTTCTCTTCCAGGAGGCATTGCAGAGATTAACATGTTATGCTGTGGGAGCCTGGAGCCTCGAGGTTTAGTGTGGCAGGAGCCAGTCAGTAGTAGGATCACTGATGCTGGAGCAAGGCAGGAACAGGACAACCAAAGTAGGAGCGGTTCTAAGGGCAAGCAAATTAGGAGGCTTATGGGATGAGTTATATAGGCTGCTCCCCAAGATGGGTACCTAGATCAGGTGGGGCAGAGATATCATGAGATCTCGTCCATCCAGGTAACAAAGTATTGAAAGGAGGCCCGACAAGGTGTGGGGAGGGGGGGCCAATGCATTTGAAGTGCCAATATTATCTTCCTCATATAATCAAGCCATGACCGCATTATGGTACTTGTCCTGATGATACTATCCCTGATGTGAGCATTCAGCGAAGTGGAGGGTGGGAATACTTAGGGGGTCAACATACTTGTGATATCATGTCACTGGGGCAGTAATCAGGCATCAAATAATGGGTGTCAGCCAGCAAAATATGAAGACTGCGTGGGGTGTGCAGATTGCTCATGAGGCGCGTGCTGTGACAGAGGTTTCGGGAAGCATTTGTCTTTTTATGACCTTTGTTATAAGGTCTTTCCTACTCTTCCTTCTTTCCACCCTGTCTTCCTGTCATGTTCAGCCTAGGAACACTTAGAATGTTCATTGATGTCATGGAATGGGGTGTGACTGATCTTGGACAGTTGACTCTTGGCTGAGCTCAAGGATACAGCTCCTGGTGGGGTCCTTATTACCATCTTACATCTTGGCCTACCATCTACCTTGTACTGCTTACTTACCACCTTTGTACTGAAGAAAATTACATATTTATATGTATTTGTGCCCCCATGCGCTACCCTCTCATCATCTGCCATGTTGAATAAAAACCCCTGCATTACTTCACATTCAGAGGCCTTATTTCTCTGTCACCAGGCCCCTCCATGCCAGACCCTGAAAAAGGCACATGTTACATTTCTCTGCAGCACATTAGATATTTTGCTGAGCAGTCACGGAGAAGAGGCCCAGCCCGGGGTGTCTTAACAGTGTCAAACAAGGGTCGACCTGATAAAGCTGCATTCCGGCCCTGAGCAGGAGGCGAGCAGAAGCCCTCTGCAGAGATAAGGCCCAGTTTTGCTGTCGGCTCTCAGAGATAAGTGGGGCCCATGTCAAGGGAAACCTCCAAGACAGTTACACAAGGGGTGGACAGGAAGGGCCAAACCAACTTGCTAGTATGAAGCAGCAAGACTTCTACAGATGAGAGCAATCTGCATGCTGCCCCGAGCTAGAGATAAGACCAGACATGCTAGTCACTCTGACACCCAGGGCCCTCCCTGACCAACAGAAAGGAAACAGCCCTCGTGTAAAAGTCTGATAAAGTTACGCAAACAGGCAGTGCGAGTTTTTGCTGACCTTGCTGCCCCCTCTATGCACCCACCCACCTATGACTCATTACAGTGAACGCCTACATGCTCATATCGTTTTCTTTCCTTCTGCTTGGAGGGCTCCTCCCTATGTATGCAAAGAATGTATAAATATTGTACTCTGTGAATAAAGCTCAGAACTCTCCTGAACCTGCTTGGTGAAAGGAGCTCTCCCTTAACTCGAGTTAATGCAATAAAGCCCATTGACTCTAACACCACGGACTCTGCTCCTCATTTATATTTGATCCTTTTTGCATCTATAGAAATTATGATAGTGTAAATCATTTATTTACCACATTTTCTGGCGCCCGAATAGGAACGCATCCCCTTCCCCACGCGCCGGCGATGTAGGTCCTGCCCCTGCCCCCTTCTACAGCCTAGACGGACTTCAAGTGTACACGCCAGCGGGACTTCCCGCCAACTCCCTCAGGCCCACGGAGGAGGCGGACTGCGACCAGACATCCACACGAGGCGGTGAGGAAGATTGCGGAGCGTCCTGACCCAGAGCCCAACCCGTGAGAGAGCCGAGTCCGAGGTCTTCAGAGGTCCGCCATTCCTGCGCAAGCGTCAAGCGTCCGATGACCAGGTCTTCAAGTTCTGCTTCCCGGTGAGTACCACTGAGAATGCATAAAGACGGGTTCATTTAATGAACACGGTAAAGACGTGTCTCCTTCACGAGACCGGTATGGTTGTACTGTATTTCAGTACATAAGTATATGTTGTATATGTTTTGAGTTTAAAATTGTTTTAGTTAGGTTCCAGCATGCCGTTGTTTTCAAAATTGCGTAAAATAGGCACTAAAAAGGGAATATTAGAAGAGGCAGTTAATGTCCCGCCAAGAGATACCCCCGGCCATTTTATGTATAACAAACATGGCATAGGCGCCGTTTTATACCTTGATCTCTGGGTAGATTATACAAAGGATTTAGAGGCAATGTATAGATGGCCTGTTACGGGAACATGGGATGCAGAATGTATCATGAGAGTAGAAGAGGAACTATGGAAAAGGAAATCAAGGGCTTCTCAAAAAGAAGCCATTGACTTATGGCGCAAAGAAGCGAATAGGAGAGCCCAGAAAGAACTCAACAAAGCTGAGAAAGGTAGACAGATGTCAGAACAGGCTAAGGAAAAGAAGTTACAAGATGAGGGTGAACAGGTCAGATCAGAACAGATGGATAGGGAGAGAAACGCTCTTGTTACTGGTATCCACCCTGTACTCTCAGAGGAGATCAAGGAGGAAGTTGCCCAAGATGTACCCCTTAAAATTAAACCAACGGCACCAGAGGCGTTCCTTTCCGCCTACCTAGCAGAGCCACCCCCAGCCTACATAGACGCACCATTTCCCCCGCTCCCACCAGAGGCCGTGCCCCAGCCAGTCCAGAACCAACAACAGGCTTCCGGGGGTGCGGAAGGGGGGGGGGATAAGGAAATAAAGGATGACGTTGAACTCCCTAGATGTATATATGATTTACAGCCAGGTATTACTGGTCCAATGCGCGCCATATCAATACGAGTAAGGCAAGCCATCGCAGAGCTAGATGGACTGCCTGATATGAATACACATTTAAATGCCTTGTATGAGTTCATCAGAACAGGACGGAACCATGAATGCGTAGCTCAAGCTATGGAAAATAGAAAAGTAAAAGCTAAGAACAACATCCTCCGTTTTATTATCAACTGTCTGATCAGGGAACTTGATGGGGGTGATGGGGACGTGGAGGCTAGTTTAATAGAGTGGAGCGACAACATCAATGACGGTAAACATGATAAGGCAGCGCAGACAGAAGCAATGACGAACAAGATTAAAAAGAAAATACTAGCAGTACGCAACGTCGAGAAGGAAGGCAGGGATAGTGTGTCAGAGGAAGGGGATAACAACGAGCAGGCAGACAAAATGAATTTTCTGGGCATAGCACGGCACTGTAATGGCGCCAAACACCATCGACCTCAGAAAACAAGGGTTAACCAGGAAACACACATCTCTCCTGAGTATTTGTTTCAAACAACTGAAAAGGCCCTAGACCATTGGATGGACGACGAGCAACCCCTCACGCCACATGAGAGGGAGTTGGCTCGGTCGGCCACCCAGTGGGTGTCCCAACATCATGTATATAATCCCGACATAGTGGCCCAGATGTTCCTGAGCCTCCCACCACTTGAACAACGCCTGGCCAGCATCTATATGGTCCAACACTTGATCACGTTGTATGAGAGCCAATATCACCACCCTGGCAAATTATATAAAATACTGGAAAAGGTAATACTAGATAGATGGATGAAACAGGGCCCAGAACTGATTAACACCATTTTAGACTTGCGTCTCCAATATGAACAATTCCTGTCCGCCTCAATGACACCCGATCCTCGCCCCAGAGGACAGTACCCTCTGCGAGAGGTCCACCCCATAAGAAAACAAGATGGCACTGTCCAGCGGGTATATGTCTATACCCCTCTCACCAAGCTAGAAATACTGGAAATGAAGAGGTTGTTACCTTCCGATGATAAAGACCCGGGGGGGTTTCACAGAGAAATAAAAGATATACTCCGTATAGGAGACTATACTTACCCTGATATCCTAAGGTTACTAAAGGTCTTGTTACCAGCAGGCATTTACGAGAAACTTAAAGAGAAAGACTGGGATGTGGGAGGTAAAATGTTGAAATGGGCAGAGTTGCAAGCTGAAGATGCAGATAGGGCCCCGGGAGATGGCCTTGGTGAAAAAATTAAGGAGCTCCCCGAACTCCTTATATAAATTTTACCAAGACTATTGACGACCAAAAAGGAAGACTGGGATGCAATTTCAGCATGTAAACAGAAACCAGAGGAAGACACAAGCGATTACTACACTAGGTTGGAGAAATGTTTCGCTGTCAACAGTGGTTTAAAACACAGTAGTGACCAAACTGGTAGATAACGCCCTTCCTCAGATTAAGAATAGGGTGCTGAAGGTTGAGAGTACTTGGCAAGCAAATAGCCCCTCACAAATGTTACAGATGTTGCAATACCACCAAAATAGAATAAGGGAAGAACAAGAACAAGAAAAGAAGCGCATGAAGGATACAAAAATGAAGGTGCTAGTTGCCCAAACCGTACCTGCCAACACGAACAAGAATGGTACCGCACCCACTAAAGGGACCTGCAATTATTGTAAACAACAGGGTCACTTTGTAAGGGAATGCCCCGTCCTAAAGCACAATATAGCCACAGGTAAAACAAAGGAACGGCCCTATACATCTAGACAGTACAACACTCAGCAGACACAAGCCCCCACCCCGCAGCAGGTCCAGACGCCCGCTGCACCTCAAATGTATCAGTACACGCAGTCAGACTACCCAGAATACCAATCTTTTTCATGAAACAGCCTCGAGAGGGAAGATCGCTTGCCCCTTATCCCAGTTCCTGTGGACCAAGAGGGTCCTTATGTACATGCTCGTCTGCTGGGGCAAGATAGAAAGTTTCAGATTGACACAGGGGCAAGCAGGACTACCATCAGTCATGACAAGGTCCCAGGGGCACCTCTCTCGGGCTCACAGAATATATCCCTGGGATTTTCTGGAAAGCCAATTGTCAACAAAGTATCAGAACCAGTCTCTTTAGGGGTGGGTCCACTGACACACACCACAGACCTACTACTCACTAAAACATGTCCAGAAAATTTACTAGGTATAAAGACCCTAAAAGAACTGGGAGCAGTTATCTGTTCTCACCAGAAGGAGTAAGACTGTTTTTGCGTGATTTCAAAGGGCATTTCACGGTTAGAGATTTTGATCCCAGACTTCAGGATGTCCCACAGTATCTATGGGCACAAGGTTCGACTGACGTAGGTTACATGGATATAACACCACACGAGGTCACTCTTAAGGAAGGAGTAGTCCTACCCCGAATACGACAGTACAGGATTCCACCTGAGGCTGAAACAGCCTTATTAAAAATAATTCAAGAACTCATTGAACAGGGGGTGGTGGTGGAGACAGACTCGAATGTGTGTAACTCCCCCGTCCTCCCTGTTCTTAAACGCACAGACCCTCAAGCACCCCCAGTTTACAGACTAGTAGTTGACCTTCGAGAACTGAACAAATGTGTGGTCCCACAATACCCAGTGGTCCCAGACATTTCCTCATTATTTACTGCCATTGATTCTGAGGCAACATTTTTCACGGTCATTGACCCGAAGAATGCATTCTTCAGCATTCCAATACATCCTGACAGTCAATATCTTTTCGGATTCAGTTTAAAAGGACGCAGCTTCAAATTTACAAGAGCTCCCCAAGGTTTTACAGAAAGCCCCAGTGTTTACAGTCAGGCATTAAAGAGACAACTTGACAGTATAAGTATGCCTACCAACACAGCATTAATACAGTACGCGGATGACATTCTCATCACAGCAAGATCAGAACCTGACTGTGAAAAGGCTTCCCTCACGGTCCTTCACTTTCTGGCGGACAAGGGGCACAAGGTGTCCCCTTCGAAGTTACAGTTCTGTGAACAGCAAGTGGCTTACTTAGGGCACTTGCTGTCCAAGGAGGGTAGGCAGCTGACACAAGAACGAATTAAATGGATTTCCAACATTTCACAACCCAAAACACAGAAAGAAGTACGTGCATTCATTGGCCTTACTTCCTATTGCAGACAATGGATTCCCCAGTATGCCCACATAGTCAAGCCACTCATACAATTGACTACATTGGAGGCGGCCACCTCTAACATCCTCCCTTGGACATCAGAGCACACCCTAGCATTTGAGGAACTAAAGCAGGCGTTATGTCAAGCGCCAGTTTTAGCCACTCCTGATTACAAGAAACACTTCACCCTGTTCGTGACAGAGCGGGATGGAACAGCACTATCTGTTCTCACACAAGACCAAGCAGGGAAACACAAGCCATGTGCTTATTTTTCTAGTACACTGGACCCTGTAGCACAGGCTCTGCCAGCATGCTTGAAATCTGTTGCGGCCACAGCTTTGGCCATAAGACAAAGTGACTCGATAGTGCTGGGACACTCCCTGACAATACAAGTACCACACGCAGTGGAAGTTCTCCTGAATAGGACACAGACACAACACCTGACTGTAGCAAGATTGACAGGATACGAGCTGACACTATTTCAACCCCACATAGAGATTAAAAGATGTAACATACTCAACCCTGCCACTCTTTTACCCTCAAGCACAGATGACACCACACCCCATGACTGTGTGGAAGTAATAAATGTGGTGACGAAGCCAAGACAAGACTTGACAGACGTTGCACTCCCAGACCCTGACATAACGTTTTATGTAGATGGATCATGCATGAGAACAGGGGCAGGAGAATAAGTGGCAGCATACGCCGTAACTACTGACCATGAGATCATAAAGACACAAAGAATAGATATCCTGTCAGCACAAGCAGCAGAGCTCATTGCTTTGACGCAAGCCTGTAAACGAGCAAAACAGTTAAGGGTTAACATCTACACTGATTCACAATATGCGTTTGGGATAGTTCATGACTTTGGGGTACTATGGAGGGAGAGAGGTTTTCTGACCTCACACGGGGAAAAGATACAGCATGGCCCTCTCATACAGGCCTTGTTAGAAGCAATACACCTACCTACAGCCATAGCGATCCTGAAATGCAAAGCACACACCAAGGCCACAGATGTCATTTCCCAAGGTAATGACCTGGCAGACCGAACTGCTAAACAGACAGCTCAGACTCCAATTGACATAACAAACTCACAGGTATTACCACTGACAAGGACTATGCCAGTCAGGGATCCCTCCAAAGATGTACAACATATACAGACCCATGCCACTCCAGATGAAATAAAGAAATGGACTGAACAAGGAGGGGTCCAGACTGACCAGGGTTGGATGACTAAAAACAAAAAGACATGGTTCCTCCCAGATTCTATGGTACAGGTGATAATAGAGACAGCACATAGCCCGGCACACTTGGGAGAGAAGGGAATGTTGGATGGCCTGCAGAATATCTGGTTTAACAAACACTTGCGAGCGGCAGCAAAGCAGAAAGTGAAGACTTGCATGATTTGTTGCCAATTCAACCCTGGAAAAGGCATCTCAGTGGAACAGGGTGGATTTCATCCCCCTGATCACCCTTTTGAGGTTCTCCAAATGGATTATATCCAAATGGACAGATGTAGAGGTTACAAGTATGTCCTGGTAATAGTGTGTGCCCTAACCAGATGGACAGAAGCTTACCCCGTCCCAGATTATACTGCAGTTACAACAGCCAAACAATTAGTGAGGGAGTTCTTCCCGAGATACGGGTTGCCACGTGTCATTTACTCAGACAATGGCCAGCCCTTCTCCTCTGAGCTCATGAAACAGGTGTCCCTTCTGTTGGGATATACCTGGAAGTTCCATTGTGTAAGGCATCCCCAAGCAGCAGGTTTAGTAGAGAGACATAACCAGACCCTCAAAACAAAATTAGCTAAATCTGTGCAGAAAAGGGCGTGGATTGGATGGTAGCCTTACCGGTTGCCCTCTTTTACATGCGCATGGTAGCTCATTCTAGATCCGGCCTATCCCCATATGAGGTGGTCTTTGGAAGACCGCCAAATATGTGGGGTACACCAATGCCTAAAAGAATAACTGATGTTGACAGTACTATGCTCACAGATTACCTGGCTTCCTTGATGTCTGCACTACTCTCTTGCCGTTCGCAGGTTGCCGCTGCCTTCCCTGACAACACCCAGGTCGAGGACCATGCCATAGCCCCAGGGGACTGGGTGCTAGTGAGGAACTTCGACCGGACGAGCCCTCTGGACCCCAGGTGGAAGGCACCAAAATTAGTCCTGCTGACGACGAGGACGGCCATCAAAGTCGAGGGAAGAAAGGGGTGGCTGCATGCCAGTCACTGTAAAAAATACTTTGGCACTACCGGAACATTTGCTAAAAACAAAGACAGTACAGACTTTGAGCCCCCCTTTTTGGAAAAGACTCCCCAGCAAGAGTACACTTCCAAATTGAGATCTAGAAGGTCAGTCAACGTTTGATTGTCTAAGTCCACTCGGTGGTGAAGCGGTTGAACATGATGTCTGACTTGAATAAACTAGTGAACAGTAAAGAAAAAAGGACTAATATGAGAGAGAAATACTGCAAGCTATTACACAGCAGATGTATAGTGTCTCTGATTATTGTACTTTTTATGAGCATTGTGGTAATAAGTATTGGCTGGTTCTTACATGTTCTCTATCCACCTGCTGTCTCACAGAACGCCACCATAGTACACTCACATGTTGAGCTCCCAGTACACTTAGAGAAAAGAAGAAATGAATTTAAGAACAATACTTTCATCACCCTTTTATAACAACACCAACTGGCCATAAACACATCCAACTGCTGGGTGTGCGGTCCTCTTTCCCACACAGTTGCCAAAGGCATGCCTTTCATCACTCTCCCTTTTTCTTATGAAGGCTCTTGTACTGGTTGGTGGGAAACAAACAAAGCTTCCTATATGGCCAACACGGACACAAAAGAGCAGTCTCAGCTCCGATATCACCTATACATTTTATGTTGGCGAGGTGAAAAGAACAGGGCATGTGGTACCCCACTAGAGCAGGAAGCCTATGCTGACCACGGTAACAGATCTAATAAGTTATATTATCAGTATATGGACAGGAGAAAAAGATCCGTTTCACCTGTTTTTGTGGCATCAACGAAAGCCCCTTTTTGTGTCCAAAGTAAAGGAAAGATACGTATGGGTGATAGCATCTGCAATCACACAGTCAATTTGAATGGAGCAAACAATACACGGCTTATAGCCGCACAGGGCACCTACTTCATATGTGGGGATAAAGGTTATACATGGCTCCCACAGGGCTGGTCCGGCACTTGTTACATTGCTTTTCTCCTTCCCCCCACCTACACTGCCCCTGCAGACTATCATGAAATTGAGCCTCTGACTCTCTATAACAGACGGCGAAGGGGGGTCATAGATACAGAAGATACAGCAGGGCAGGAGGCGGGAGACTTCTTTGCCGGAGTCATTCCATTTTGGGGTCCAATGGTAAACAGCAGGAACATCCGCCACCTCACACGAGTGGTGCAAAATACGATAGATGCAACGGCAGGTGCCCTCTCTAATCTCACAGCCGAGGTGGTCACGGATAGACTCATGACCCTACAAAATCGCATTGTTTTAGACATCGTTCTGGCTGACCGTGGTGGTGTATGCAGATTGATCTCCACGAGTTGTTGTGTGTTTATTCCAAATAACGCACCTACGGTATACCAGGCCATTGCCAAGCTACACAAGATGTCAAGTCAGCTAGACATGGATAAAGGAGAATGGTCCTTAAGCAACTGGTTGTGGGGATTAGTATCAACATGGGGATGGAAAGTGTTGACTGTAGTAGGATCAATACTGTTTATCATCTTCAGTTGTTGCCTCTGCATCCAATGCGGCCCGGCCATCTGCAGTCTTTGCACCACTGCCTGCATTCCCCGTCCACATGTGCAGAGCAGAAAAAATGAAAAGATCATGTTGCAAGAACACATTAACGGCCTGATCAAAATAGAGGTGTATTAGAGGGGTGCGCTTGGGGACAAGGAGGGAATGAAGAAAATTACATATTTATATGTATTTGTGCCCCCACGCGCTACCCTCTCATCATCTGCCATGTTGAATAAAAACCCCTGCATTACTTCACATTCAGAGGCCTTATTTATCTGTCACCAGGCCCCTCCATGCCAGACCCTGAAAAAGGCACATGTTACATTTCTCTGCAGCACATTAGATATTTTGCTGTGCAGTCACGGAGAAGAGGCCCAGCCCGGGGTGTCTTAACAGTGTCAAACAAGGGTCGACCTGATAAAGCTGCATTCCGGCCCTGAGCAGGAGGCGAGCAGAAGCCCCTCTGCAGAGATAAGGCCCAGTTTTGCTGTCGGCTCTCAGAGATAAGTGGGGCCCATGTCAAGGGAAACCTCCAAGACAGTTACACAAGGGTTGGACAGGAAGGGCCAAACCAACTTGCTAGTATGAAGCAGCAAGACTTCTACAGATGAGAGCAATCTGCATGCTGCCCCGAGCTAGAGATAAGACCAGACATGCTAGTCACTCTGACACCCAGGGCCCTCCCTGACCAACAGAAAGGAAACAGCCCTCGTGTAAAAGTCTGATAAAGTTACGCAAACAGGCAGTGCGAGTTTTTGCTGACCTTGCTGCCCCCTCTATGCACCCACCCACCTATGACTCATTACAGTGAACGCCTACATGCTCATATCTTTTTCTTTCCTTCTGCTTGGAGGGCTCCTCCCTATGTATGCAAAGAATGTATAAATATTGTACTCTGTGAATAAAGCTCAGAACTCTCCTGAACCTGCTTGGTGAAAGGAGCTCTCCCTTAACTCGAGTTAATGCAATAAAGCCCATTGACTCTAACACCACGGACTCTGCTCTAACCCTGGGTGAAGCACTACGCTCCGCTCGCGGAGTTTGCGAAGTTTTTGCAACTTCGCACTACGCGAGCGGCACGTAGCACAGTGCGAACATGCGTAGTGCAGCGTAGCGTAGTGCAGCACTCATTTTTTGCTTGTTCGTGGTCCTGAACGTCATGTTCGTGACCGCGAGCAAGCAAAATGACATCCCGGCGAGATTCTCAACGCGAGGAGGTCAGGTTTCTCATTGTGAGTGGTTGTGCATGCTCGCGACCGCTCTCAATGAGAAACTACCTGTTCGCGTTGAGAAAGCTGCCGCTCGAGTAATAATCTCCTCGAGCAGCAGAAAACTACAGCTCGCACTGTGCAAGATGCCGTTTTCAATGCTTGCAGAGTGACGGATGCTTGTCCGCACTGTACAATCATTGAAAACGCATCTTGCACAGTGCGAACATGCTACTACGCAGCTCGCGTAGTGCTACGTGAAGTTCGCGTAGTGCGAAGTGCACTTCGCGTAGCGCTACTTCGTGAACTACGCCCACCCTTACTCTGCTCCTCATTTATATTTGATCCTTTTTGCATCTATAGAAATTATGATAGTGTAAATAATGTATTTACCACAATACTTCAACCTGAATAAATATACTTCTTGGAATAACTACCTGGACTTCAGTGAGGTATTTATTACAACAACCTTCTCTTTTGATCAAAAACTTCCCCTGCAAGTGAGCAGATTGCCTATGAGATGGCTGCCGAAAAGGGGACTGCTTATCTGAAAAAGGCAGTTTTTAATGAAGAGGAATGCTTCTTCTCTTTGAACCACTTGTGGAGCTTATTCTCTAGCTCCACCCCATGCAATGAGTTACCTTAAAAAGGCATACATAGAGTAGATGTCTGCGCTGCAGTCTTTTAGCACTAAATTCCCTCTTGCAGCAACACATGCGCCCCAGAGAGTGCCAAAGCCCTTACTACATCAAGGAAATGTCCGACATATATTCCACTTACCATTCACTGTGTTCCAAGAGACTTGAGCAGTCTGAGACATCATCCAGCTGCCTTCAGGTCAGAGATCAAAGATTGTGCCGCATAAGTTCCTAAAATCCCTACCCTAATGAGAGCCAGAATACATCTTCTTCAATCCAGATGCTCAACAGCAAATCCTTTGCCAGTCCTTAAACACCAGTGCAACTGCTCCATCAAATCAGCTATGTGGACTTACCTTACACAATGTCTCATATGCTTCCAGTTTCCTTCGAATTGCTGGGAGAACAGAGAATGACCAATGCATGCGCACCAAAAACCCTGCCGGGCATATGCTGTAACACCTGGAACTAGGAAGAAGCAATGGCGTCTCTCCTATGTGTCCTCCTTCCACTGCTGCCCAGGTCTTCCTACAAGCCTTGCAGACAAGGAAAGACATATCTGATACTGCCAGTTTCTGCCACCCTGCCGAAAAAAACTGTTGATTACCTGAATAAACCAGAAGCTCGAACCCCGCAGGAGCCACCCTCCTCCTTGTCCTTCACATCCCTGTCGGAGACAGAAATGCTGAGTAGGTATTGCCTATATAAGTCCTAGCAGGATCAATATGTAGGGGCTTTCCTCTGTTCTTTTTTCTGTATTGGAGATGGTAACATATCTTTAGTGATGAGAGGGATAAGGACAAGGGGGACCTGAGGGCAATGTGTCTATGTATTTTATTAAAAGGACTGTTTGAACTCTGATTGAAATAACACAGAGCTGCATACTTTTACCTATAATACCCCTATTGTTTAATCTATACTATGCTGATTTGGCATTTCTCCCATTGCTTTCTCTTCTCACCCCTGTGCTCCCCAGTGCTGACTGCCTGTCCGGCTTCCTACCTGTTTCCTGTGCCGTTTCAAATCTTTTCTACACTCTGTGTGTTGTTTTATTCATCTTTTTTCCCCAATAGTTTAAAGTACTGATCTAATATGGGTTGAGGCTTCACCCTCCCAGCGTGATCCTTGGCGGCCTATCTAGTGGTGCCGGTGAGTGGGGGTCACGGGACTCGGAGCCCATGGATGGCAGCGGCCCACCCACGGAGTTCTGAACCAGGAAGAATAGCAAATGCCCCCTTAAAAATCCCTGAAACAACACCACAGCGTTAACACCACACGGAAGCATGGGCATCAGACGGGGGCCCTCAGTGGGAAATTTCCAAAAGGCCAGGTGCTGGAGAACTTCTTAGCTGACTTCAAGATGGCGCCCGCTGGAGTCACGGCACATCTAGCAGAGACTGGGGGAAGACGGGCGGCCGCAAAATAGTTTCATGGACTCCAGGAAGTGGCACAATGCCAGCAAGCATGGCTGCTGGGCACCTCCCGAGCCACCCATCCATTGCATCAACCATGGGAGAACACTCCAAAACACAGAAAGATTGCAAAGAGACAGCTCAACTGGAGCCAGAGGGGGAGACAAGGGGAACAGATGGAGCGGGAGTGTTGACGGGCAGCAGGAGAGGGGCTGCCTCTCAGGTTGAGCAGAGGGGGGAGGCGAAATAACGTTCAGGCCAGAAAGACACACAGTATCAGGCCACAGGCAATAACACATGCAGTGAGAGGAGGCCATTAGGCTGACAACTAACAATACTAGCAGGAGCTGATAGCCTCTCCTTAAACACGGATGCGGTGTGGGGGCCGTGGGCAGCATTGGTATTGTACCACTCGAGAGGCTAGAAAGCGGTAAAAATCGGCCGAAATAGAAAGTCTCTCCATGCCGCTCAAAAAACAACAGAGCAACCAATTCTCCTCATACTTCACCCCTACCGCCGCTAAGGAATTGCAACTAGCTACAGGAGGGGAGAAAGTCATGGCACTTTCCAAAGAGGAACTACTCTCCTCCCTGAGGTAATTCAAAAAGGAACTATGGGAGGAACTAAAGGCGGACATGGCCAAGTCCTTGGAATCGCTGAAAGCTGATCTAAGTGGCAGACTCACCACACTTCAGCAGGACGTCGACTCGGTGGGTACCAGGGTGATGGACATAGAGACTAAGACCACAGACCTCGAACAATGAATGGAACAGATAACAGCAACCACAAGGGAACTCCAATCTCAACTCCAAGCAATAGAGCTGAATAATGAAGACTTGGAGAATCGAGCAAGAAGTGAAACATCAGAATCCGCAAACTGGAAGAAGGGGCAAAAGGGCCAGATCTCGAGGCCTTCATTACGGGACTCTTCACGGAAACCCTGGGAACATCAACAACCAAAGTTAAGCTAGAGAGAGTACACAGGGTTGGGAGGCCCAATCAAGGTGATAAATGTCGACCACGGATATCCTTGCAAAACTACATTCATTTAAAATCAAAGAGGCCATATTGCAAGCTGCCAGGAAAGTGGACGCAGTGAAGTTTCAGGGGTTCTCCTGTGACCTATATCAGGATATAGCACCAGCGACACTTATGTGCAGGCACAACTCAGGCCCATCATGGAAAAACTCAGACAGGGCAATATCAGGTACCGCTGGCTACCCCTTTGGTCTGTGCTTCGAATACCGAAACAAAATGCATCATGTTACCGAGGTCAAGGAGGCATTCACCGCGCTGGGACTCCCGATACCGGAGAACGACCCTGGTGCAAATAATCAAGGCCAGCATGACACCTCCACTTCTGGTGCCGGGAAAGGCAACTCATGGCAAACCCGCCGACTTCCCAGAACACAGAAGACACGCAGACTTCCCGAGACAACTTGAGAGACCCCACATCAGAGGCTGCCCATCGAGAAATGCTTCAACCGCATTAAAGCCCCACGAATCGAGAGTGGTATTGGACTTCATCCCATCAACACGGAGAAACAAAGACCCACAGTCTTTACATTTTCCTAGGATCTGGATATCACATACACTAACAAACCCTGTGCCCGGCAACCTAAAACACAACAGTAGAGCATGCCACCAGGGCTCAACCTGGAGGAATAGAGTTTATCTTCTTAAATAGCATTATCACAGAAACTTTGGCAACAGACTATGGTCCATTTCACCTCAAATGTTTAACAGACACCATGACGGTGGTCTGAACTGGGGACATATTGTCCCAACGTTAACTGTGTTGGAGTTTGATTTTTCCCTTTTTTTCTTATATTCTCTTCTTTTGGACCTGGGTGACAGGGGTGATACGGAGAATACAGAGCGGGCAACAAACGATGGTGGGTCATGCTTGAGCAACCTGGAGGGAGGGAGAGACAGAGATGCCAGGGGGGAGGGAAAGGGAGGGTGAGAAGAAAGACGCCAACATGAGTAAGTACACATAGTCACTATGGTGATCACCACGTTCTCATGGAACGTTAGAGGTATGAATGCTCCCTCCGAACATCAGAAGATTTAGAAATACCTCACAGATCAACACTGTGATATAGTAGCTCTCCAAGAGACCCACCTTAAAAGGTCAGAAGACTATAGGTTAAAGCACAAGACATATCCACTGATATATAAATCCTCTTCCCCCACAATACACAATGGAGTGGCTCTCCTCTTTCACTCTTTCCTCAAGTTCCAACTGGAATTTTACAAAACGGACAGGGATGGGAGAGTGCTATTGGTGAAAGGCCACATTCGGGGAACACAATGTACAATTGTGTCGGTATACGTGCCCAACACTAACCAGGCTGCTTTCCTTCTCAATACCCTATCCATATTGAGGGGATTTGCAGTGGGAGACATAATCGGGAGATTTCAACCTCACCTGGCACTCAGGGACCTACAGCACACACCCACACAGTTCTCCCACAGGGAGGTTCCTGAAAAATCTGAAACAGGCCATTCAAGATATGGGCCTCAGAGATACTTAGACAGAAGCACACCCAGAGGACGCAGACTATACCTTCTTCTACCACATACACCACAGATACTTGAGGCTCGACTACACTTTTATGAGCCAAGCCTTAAACAAGCACGTCCGAGAGGCCATCATACACCCCATTATTACCTCTGACCACACACCAGTATCGGTTTCTCTGGAGTGGTCCTGCCCTGAACCTAAATTTAAGAGATGATTTTTTCCCCTATGCACTAGCCCGCATCAAAACACTATGCGACGCGCTACGTACTACTACCATCAGGGAACTTGTCCAATTAAATGACCCCTAGGACACATCCCTGCCGAACAACTGGGACACATTTAAAGCAGTAGTTTGGGGTCAATGCCTGACACTAATGGCTGCCCTAAATAAAGAAAGAAAAACGGAAAGACTAACACTGAAGGGAGAATTGAAAACAATAGAATGCACACACAAGATCAGTCCCACGATAGCACTCTAAAGAAAGGTCATGGCTCTGAAAGGAAAACTGCAGGCGATATACTCTAACAGGGCAGAATTGACACTACTTTGACTCAAACAGACTTCATATGCCCAGGGCAACAAAGTAGGAGCACATTTGGTGCGACAATTGTGAATGAAGAGGGAAAAGGACTATAATGTAATCATGCAAGACCCTTCAGGCGCACAGACACAGGAAGAGTCCGGAAAAGCACGCATATTTAGGGACTTCTAGAGCGCATTATACACACCGACCAACCCAACTCTTTCTACCTTACTGCAGTGGAGCTCCCTTAGATCACAGCCTCTCAGAACGAACAGTTGGGAGAACCTATAACAGAAGAGGAGGCGCAAAGGGCGCTCAGGAGCCTGAAGCTGCACAAATCTCCTGGCCGGATGGCCTGACAATAAGTGAAGCACTGATAACAGTGTTAACCAAAACTGGAAAAAACTCACAGCAATATGGATCCTACTGCCCCATCACGCTTCTCAATCTCAACGCCAAAATATATTCTAAATTACTGGCCACTCGGCTAGAGAAACTGATGCCGTGACTGATATACCCGGACCAATCCGGCTTCATTAAGGGCAGACAGACACACGATAATGTGCGAAGAGTAATTCCTTTAAGAGAAAAAAATCACCAAAAAACAGATCTCTGAGGTTCTTGCCAATTTAGACGCAGAGAAGGCATTTGACCGGGTACCCTGGCCCTTCCTTTTCCAGATCCTTCGGAGGTTTGGTTTCTGTGAGACATTTATCAACATGATAAAGGCTGACATTGTGGCTCCAAGTGCTAGACCTTTGGTGAACATGGTAGACTCGGTTCCTCTTTTCCTGGGGAGGGGAACAAGACAGGAATGTCCACTATCATCACTCCTCTTTGCATTGAACCCTTAGACCCAAAAATTAGAGGGAACTCGGGGATCAGGGGGGTAGTCTTTGGATACGATGAACATAAGATTTCCTTATATGCCGACGACATCCTTTTGACATTATCTGACCTGCAGCACTATTTGAAAACACTTCAGGAGGAGTTGGGTCTCTTTGAGGGGGTTGCAGGACTCTGGATTAACCTCCCTAAATACTTCCTTCTCAACCTGACATTAGCGGAAGCAGAGATGAGAGATTTTGTGGCCTCAACTCCATTCCAGTGGGCCATGGGGGAATTGACATACTTAGGGATAAAACGTACTCACAAAATCTCAGGACTATTTACAGCTAACTAGCCGCCTCTCCTCCGTCAGCTTCAAGCCAACCTTAAACGCTGTGCGCCACTATATCTCTCTTGGATCGGCAGAATACATGTCATCAAGATGGTAATTCTTCCAAAATTCTTGCCCTTATTTCAGAGTATGCCCATTGACCTGGAGAGAGACTTCCTACACGGAATACACACACTACTTAAGAAATGTATTTGGCCAAACAAAAGACCGAGGCTTCCCTTTCATCTTCTATGGAAACCCTCAGACAAAGGAGGAATGGCAATGCCCGATCTGACCCTTTACTTTAAAGCAGCACAACTCTGAGTCATAGTCCTATGGTCCCAAATGTGAGTCAGATAAACACTGGCTACACATGGAGTAGTGATTACGGGAAGGGTGATATGGGATGTCCTATGGAAGCCAAAACCTGATCGACCAGCTTATGTCCACATAAGTACCCCCACTAAAACAACTCTCAAAACTTGGGACGACATACTGAGACAGACTGACTGGACATTGCTTCCATCCCCATTCACTACCATACGCTACAATCCAGCTTTTCCACCAGCATTACAGCCGGGACCCTTCGACGCATAGAGGGAGGGAGGATGCCTCACCCTAGCTGATATATTCCATAATTGGGACATATTAACATTTGAGCACTGCCAAAGAGAGTTCAAACTGCCAAACAGAGAATAAATTCATTATCTCCAATTACGCCACTGGGCCTTGCAAAATGAGATTAGAGAAGGCGTGACATGAGATCTCACGACACTACAACGCTATACGAAGGGGGTTAGCTCAGTAAAAGGGGCCATCTCCTTCCTTTACTCCCTACTGCTGCATACCTTGCCATCCCAGGCACCCACTCCATCTCGAATTCTGGGAACGCACACTAGGACATGATATTACAGACACGCAATGGAAAGCATTATGGAGAGACATAAGGCGTCACAACCACTCCCTAACCCAATGTGAAGCTCACTACAAGATACTCTACGACTAGTATCTGCACCCTATCAAACTTAAAAAGATATTCCCTAACACAATTGACCTATGTTGGAGATGGTGTGGCCATTTGGGTGACTTTCGCCATATATGGTGGGACTGCCCGACAAGTCGTTCCTTCTGGTCTGAAATCCTGGCCCAAATTAAAGAGATACTAGGGTATCCCATCCCAGACTCTCCCGACTTTACGCTTCTTGACCTTCAAGACCCGGATTTGAAATACCAAACAACAGATGACCAAGCCATAATGTGGGTTTGTCTGGGGGCGGCCAAGACTGCAATAGCCTCTGCCTGGAAGAAGGAAGCTCCAGCCATAACACAATGGGAGGCGCGTCTATGGAAAGCACTCACCATGGAGTGGATGAGCAACATCTACAGGGATCAGTTCACAAACTATGAATAAGCATGGGGCCCACTGGTCAGCTATCTATCTAGCAGTCTTCTGCTGACCACCTGGCCAATGAGGGTCAGAGTGCTACATTTGTTCCAATTCTAAGCAAGGCCACTACCCACTAACCACGCTAGAGCCTACCCCAAGATCCGCTCCACACCTCCAGTCACCCAGGTCCCCCGTTTGTCTGGGCTAATCGGGCATTTCCTTTTTGTCTATTTTTATTTCCATGTTTAAACATAGTTCTAATTTTCTTTCGCACTCTCCTGTATTCTACACACATGCAGACGCAGTACCATAATGACTTTTCATGGGGAACAGGCCCGTGGGAGGAGGAGTTAGGGGTGAAGGGAGGGTTTACTTTTAAAGACATAGGAGCGGATTACGATGGCGGTCGTATGCACCTCCACGGTGCTGGTGGAAAACGTCCATATAGTTACTCCTAAGGCGCTCCTCGCGACCGCCGTATTACAATGGGCATGGATAGTCCATTTCCCGTCTGTTGTGGAGTTTCTGGATCTACCAGATTTTTGGTTCTGCAATGGTGCTGGAGGGAGCCTATAGAGAAAGTCCGCAATGTGGAATGACGTTCCGAATGCCGGACAAATCACGATGCATCAACCAGCCCATCAGAACGCAGCAGAGAAACCACCCATTCGTGGATGGCAGAAACACAACTGTGGAGATAGAAACCAGAGTTCGTGACACCTCCACACGTTCCTGGCCACCATAGATCCTGCTCTACAAGCCATTCCACTGCTGTACCTGATCCACAACCAGCAGATAAGACACCAATGTGGTCAACACCGCAGGTAAGTCAATATCACATCCC
Source organism: Lissotriton helveticus (assembly GCF_964261635.1). Lineage (NCBI taxonomy): Eukaryota > Metazoa > Chordata > Amphibia > Caudata > Salamandridae > Lissotriton > Lissotriton helveticus. Next base: position 1,511,695,534 of record NC_136067.1, on the reverse strand, counting down.
CCTCTACAATCCCTGTACAACAACATCACACAACTGTTGCACTGAAATACTTGTCCTGCCTACATCAGACACCCTGGTGGAGACAGGAACATATATCCTAGTCTAAGTCCACATGTCTTGCACATCACAAATTGTCACCTCTGAATCGGGGTCACCCATCCCCATGGAAAAGATTGAAACTAGCCCAGTCGTGCTAGTGAAGTTGAAGTAAAACCTGCCCACAATGTAATAGGAGTCCAGGACATTGTCCCAGACAAGCAAGACCAACATCACAACATCCACACCACCTGTAACATAAAAGAAGCACTACTCAGCACAACATGTCTGCAGCACGAAATCATATGCAGGGACACTGTCTATAGAGACAGCTCATTAGGATCATCAGCAATGTATAGGAACATGAGTGTGGGGTGAGGCAAGACAATAGTCATCATTGCACACAGTTAGGGTTCAGTCCAAATACAATGTGGAACAGAAGAGGGCTGAGAAAGCAGGGTGTATATGTGTATTTATCAGTAGTCCAACAAGGTGTTAGAATGAGTCAGTGATCCAAGGTAGATGACACATCATATTTGACACCACTGCCACATAATCACAGATCACCACACCCCAAGCAGACATTGATAGGCTCATCACAGACAATGGCAGACCATATCACATGGTGACAGCCGATACCATGCAACACAGTAATACATTCCTGACTCAAACAGCAAACTCAAAGTAAGCACCACTGTGCATTTGACTCACAAGTGTACTGCTGCAATAAATTACACCATGTGAGTATGTCCATTACATCAACAACACCTACACACCATTACTTCACCTCAACAAATGTAGCACCCACTTTAAAGTAGTGAATAAATGCCAAAGTGTCATGAAGAGTCCATCTTGACAACAGGAAACTCTGACCTGAGACTCATGACAAGTGCCTCCTACTCATGTGAATTAAAGTGTCTAATTGAAGAAATGAAGTGTCACTGTGCACATTAACATCCTTGGAACTTGAACTTGGATCTTGATTAAGAGCAATTAATAATTAATCTGTAATTATGTTTATTATTTAATTGTTTATTAATTAGTAATTAATTAGATATTAATTATTTGAAAAGAATTTGTGAATATGTTAATTGTGTACTTTCTTATCAGTGAGTAGAGGGTTGATAGGGGAGTAGGGTAGGAAATAATTGATATTTAATGTAATTTTTATTATTTGTTATATTATCATTTGTTTACGTTATTTTTTAGTCCTAATTGTGTGAATTAATTGAGACTTGATTATTTTTAATTATATTGTTAATTGTACTTAGTTAATTAATTAATTGTTAATTAATTATGTTAATTTATTAATATGTTACAATATTGTAGGTAATGTTTATAGGGGAAAATGTTGGGAGGTAAATATATATTTTTTTTAATTATGAATTGTTTATTAATGTTAATTAAATTGCAGGTGTGGGTATATTAAATTATTCCCCTATGCTATCCCACACTGTTGCACTTGCTGGAGTGGGAATAGTAATTTTTACCCACCCGCTATCCAACGATTTCCCTACTGTTGTCACGATGTCACTCACCAAGACCTCCTTGTTCTAGTTGTTTCCTTCTTGGTGCTGAGTGTTCCGAAATCCTCCCTCAATCAATTAATGCGGCAAGATTATTATAACCTTTGCCGATCTGAAAGATACCCGGGGAAAAGGGAAGTGGAGTGAGAAAACAAGACAAAACACAAGACTCCGTCTTCAGAGGAAGTTGTGTAGTGGTTTCTCCTCTAGAAGTGACTCTGAACTCTTTTCTATAGTGTAGGAAATGAAAACAGTCAAACATAAATGACAAACACAAATGTCTTGGAACTGTAAATATCAAAAGAGCATGGGTGATTGCCTACCAATTTCTAGCAGAGTTCATGCGCACACTTCGTAAGTAATATCTTGTAACATCTCTGAGGAATTCTAGCTTTCAATATATATATGTGACCAAGGCCGCAGGGACGGCCGAAACGCGTCATGGCTGAGCTGTTTGTTGGGCAATAAACGGTATACTGCAAAGAAGGTCCATGCCTTGTTATTTCACTGGAATGGTGGAGCGCTGCAAGGTATTGCAGATATATATATATATATATATATATGAGAAGAATTGTTATCAGCATTGACCCGAACATTAATACCATGTGACGTTAGTTGGTTAGTGATATTATAATTAAATAGGTAACATAGATCATACCTTTTTGTTCCCGGAGATGTGTTATCAATGGGGTTCTGAAATCAAATGAGAAGAAAAGACACAGCACAAATATATATATACTTCAAAGCTATTATTGCTATCTTTCAGGAATTACCAGATTTGCCATCAAAGTAGTTTCTTTAAAATGCACTAAAAATTAGGCTAGCATGCCTCTTCTTTTGTCCATACAATTTTCTTAAATGTCAACATTAAACAGAACGTCAAAAGTGCCAAGTACTAATCAAAGTTTCTTTGGAAAACAATCTGCTTCGTGTTTCCTCACAAAAAGCTGAAGTAATGTCTCTGGTTAAATATGTCTTTTAACTTCTTAGGGTTCTTTTGTTCACAATTGCAGTCTTTTCAAATTCCCAGAAAAATAGGAGTCAAAAGGATAGCTTACCGGTGCCTTCTCACACTCGAATTCTAACCTTACGTTATTGCCGATTGAAGTCTTGCCTTGATTCTAATGGTGTTTTCTTTCTCCTGCAGATTTAGAGGAACGGTCTTGGCAGAGCCCTGTTCCAGGACGAAGTCAAGCTGCCCTCCGGAAGCACTGGGAGGATCGGAGAAGCCCGGAAATGATTGCTGGATAGAAAGGTCAGGAACAAACTGAAGACGGCGTCTTTAATTCAGGTAGGCTCCAGCAGGGACAGGAAATCCAGAGCGGCATAAAACTATGAACTTAGTGCACAATATTAATAATTAGCATGACCATAATCATGAACCCTTAACAGTTCCTCCCCCCAAATGTCTTCTCACAGGACGGAGTTTCTCAGGGTGTAAGGCATGAAAGGCCCTGACTAATCTTGGGGCATGAACATTATTTTCGGGTTCCCACTGTCTTTCTGATGTGTAGTACCCTTTCCAATCAATTAGGTAATACAAACGTCCTTGCATACGTTTAATCTACTATCTTCTTCACCTCATATTCAAGGTGATCTCCTATGACTACTGGTGGGGGGGTGCATCGGGTCGTGTAGATGAGTTGTGTGGCTTAAGTAGTGACACATGAAAAACTGGATGAATAGCATAGTCCTTGGGTAATTCCAATCTAATAGAAACTGGGTTCAAGATTTTTTCTATTGGGAACGGCCCTATCTATCTTGATTTCAATTTTTTAGGACCTTCAATCTGAATATTTCTGGTTGACAACCAGACTAGGTCTCCTACCTTGTAAGGCGGTGTTGGTAACCTGTGTTTATCAGCTGACTTTTTCATCTTAGCCTTACCTTGAGCCAAACTCTTTTTAACTTGTTCTTGAAAGTTTTGTAATTCAATCAGTCTTTTTGCAACTGCTGGCATAGGTTGCTCGACATCTGGAAATGTGATTGGGATTGATCGTGGGTGTAGACCAGTTAGGAAATAAAATGTTGAACAGCCTAAAGCTGCGTGAACGCTGTTGTTGGATTAAAATTCTGCCAGGGGGTAATACCTCATCCCAATGTGCTGATTGAGTAGAAATTAGACGTCTTAGACTTTGTTCTAGGTATTGGTTTAATTTTTCAGTTTGGCCATCGGTTTGAGGATGAAAAGCTGATGATAATGCTAATTCTATTCCTAACTGATGACTTAATTGATTCCAGAATTGAATTGAGGACCTCTGTCCGAAATAATTTTACTTGGAAGGCCATGGAGTTTAACTATGTTTGTTAAAAATATGTGACTAAATTCTGTTGCTGACGGTAATTTCTTTAACGGAATGAAATGTCCCATTTTTGACAAGAGATCGACTACTACTAGGATTGTGGTCATTCCATGGGATTCTGGTAGATCAGTGATGAAGTCTAGACTGATTGTGTGCCAGGGTAGGGGAGGAATGGCCATAGGTTGTAAAAGACCTCTAGGTAGTGAATGAAGTGATTTTTGTCGTTCACATACTGGACAGGTTTTTATGTATTCCTGCATATCAGTTTTCATACTCTTGCACCAACATTTTCTTTGGAATAACTCAAGGGTTTTATGTATTCCTGGATGCCCTGCAGTACCAGAATCATGATTCCATTCTAAAACTTGTAGACGTAATTCCTTGTTAGGAACAAATAGTTTATTCTTGACAAAGAAAAAAACATCCTGTATGGTATGATGTTTCTGAGATAGCCATTGATTCTGATCCATTGCTTTTTGTGATCTATTAATACTTTCAAGGAATTTGGCTGAATGGGTGACTGCTGCTATTTTCTCAGTAGGGATAATGCTTGGTGATTGTGTGTCTTGATCATCATATTTATTGCAAACCAAACGGAACAGGGTATCAGATAGAAGTTGTTTTGGTCCTGGGCGGTAAGTTATCAGAAAGTCAAATTCGCTAAAGAACTGTAGCCACTGCATTTATCTTGGGGTAAGATCTTTTACTGTGGAAAAGAACTGTACGTTTTTGTGATCAGAGAATATTGTGATGGTATGTTTTGCTTCTAATAAGTGATGCCTCCACTCTTGAAAAACTGCCTTAATAGCTAATAATTCACGTTCAGCTATGGTGTCGTTTTGTTCTGCGGGTAACAGTTTTCGTGAATAAAAGGCTATTGGATGTAAATGCCCTGATTTCAGTTCTTTCTGCATTAACACACCACCCAAGGCAGATTGGGAGGCATCCGCCTCGACAAAAAATGGCCTATCTGGATCCGGATTAATTAAAATTGGGGTTGACGTAATAGCCTTTTTTAGCTGCTCAAAAGCCTGAGCTGCTTCTGGAGTTCATTGGAACCTTTTTCCCTTTTTTAACAATTGCGTAATAGAAGTTACAATCTCGGAAAATTTTGAGATGAAACGTCTGTAGAAGTTAGCAAACACCAAAACTCTTTGTGTTTCCTTAACTGATTAGGGGGTTGGCAAGTTCAGGATTGCTTCCACCTTTTTCGGGTCCATGGTTATCCCTTCTGGAGAGAGCCAGTAGCCTAGGAATTCCACTTTTGTAGTGTTAAAAACACATTTCTCTAACTTTACAAATAATGAATTGTCTCGTAGTTTTTGCAAAACAGAACAAACATGTTGTGAGTGTTCTTCCGGGCTTTTGGAGTATATCAGTATATCATCTATGTATACCACAACACAAATGTCCAGAAGATCATGTAATACTTCATTGATGAAATACTGAAATGCAGCTGGGGCATTACAAAGACCGAAAGGCATCACAGTATATTCAAATAAGCCATATTTAGTAGAGAAGGCAGTTTTCCATTCATCTCCTTCCTTAACGTGCACAAGATGGTGTAAAAACTTGACCCCTTCACTTGATTTAATTAAACCGGAATCAGAGGTAAAGGGTATCTGTTTTTAATGGTAGCTTTATTCACTGCACGATAATCAATGCATGCTCTCAAATCGCCAGACTTCTTAGCCACAAAGAAAAGTGGCGAAGAAACTGGTGAAGTGGAGTGGCGAATGAAGCCTAACTCCAACAATTCATCCAGGTAAGATGTTAGGTATTGGTTTTATGGCTCTGTCAAAGCGTAAATCCTGCTACAGGGTAAAGTGGCTCCGGGAATCAAATCTATTCTACAATCGTAGACTCTATGCGGTGGCAATGTAGTCGCCTTAACTGGATCAAATACATCTGAAAACTCTCTGTATTCTTCAGGAATACTAGAATGTTCTTGGTTCAAGGTGGCACAAAAAAGAGGCATTACCGGATCTTTGGTTTCCTGAACACAATGAACCCTGCAGTAAGATGAATCTAATGTTACTGTGCGCTTAACCCAATCAATCTTCGGGTTATAAAGCTCCAACCATGGAACCCCCAGAATTACCTCAAAAGTTGGAGTGTCAATGAGGTCAAAAACAACAGTTTCTATATGTCCATTATCCACTACAATCGTGAGTGGAACTGTATGAAATCTGATTAAACCTGAAGACAAGGCTGACCTGTCAACAGCCCGAACTGGCTCTGGTTCTTTTTTGGGAACTTGAGTTATGTGCAGTATTTGGCAAACTCTACATCAAAAAAGTTTCCTGTTGCTCCAGAATCTAAAGGAACAGGTATGCTATGTCTTTGTTGATTGGTCAGGATAAAAGTCAGTCGTGCAATGAAGTGCCTAGGGGTACGGTTGATAACATTAGTTGCATAATGTGAGATCTGTTTATCATTATCTCCCGGGGAAACGATTTCTGCTTTCCTTGAGAAATTTTGTTTTCCCTTTGTTTGAGTAAATCACTGACTACTGCTATAGTTCTCTTTTTTGTAGGTTTTACAGGACATTCTCTAGCAAAATGCCCAGATTTCCCACAATAGAAACAAAGATTTCCTTTACGTATTCGTTCTTTTTCTTCCACTGAGAGAGGGCCTTTTAAGCCATCGATCTGCATTGGTTCTACATGTAGATTCTTATCTTTTTCTTCTGTCTCTTTCTCGTCAATCTTAAAATGTAGGTTTCTAATGTATCCTCAGGGTTTTTCTGTTTTTCTGTCTCCCAGTCTGTGATCAAGCTTGATTACCAAATTTAAAAACTCTGTATAGTGCTCGGGCAAATTAACAATATGTGCTAATGAATCTTTTAAGTCTTCTTTAAGACCCCTGTAAAATAATGATATCCTTTTATCTTCAGGCCAATAAGTCTCTGCTAACAATCTATTAAAGGTAGTCAATTATGTAAGCAGATCTTTGGATCCTTGACAGAGATTCAAGAGCTCATTGTCAGAGGCTTGAATGAAAACATGCTTTGAGAAAAGGCTAGACATAGCAGTTTTGAAATTATCCAAATTATGCAGCAGGGGATCATTAGAGTCTACCAGGGGCATAGCCCAATTGGATGCGACACCCCCCAGATATGAGATTATAAAGGCTACTTTAGATGTATCCGTAGTGAACACCTGAGGTTTACACATAAAATGGAGGTGGCATTGACTCATAAAAGTCGAATAACGACGGCTGTCTCTGGAGAATCTTTCTGGATTGACGAGGGGGACCGGACTCGGGGTAATTACATTTACCTGTAGTTGTTGTTGTTCAGAAGTTTGGCCTGACATATTACATGAAGAGAATGCTGATGAACCAAATGTTGGAGGAGCTAGAATATGTTTTTCAGTTTTACCAACCGGATCTCTCCACCTAGTGAAACCTGATCTAGTCCTATCTAATTCCTGTTGAAGACTCTGATTCTCAACCCGCAGTTCCTGCATTTCCTCATTTAACTTAAGAACTAGTTGTGTTAACTGTTCGGTATCCATGACTTCAGGACTCAGAACCAAAAAGGAAACAAGAGGTAGGTGTTGCTTCGCTTTCTGTCACGATGTCACTCACCAAGACCTCCTTGTTCCAGTCGTTTCCTTCTTGGTGCTGAGTCTTCCAAAAACCTCCCTGAGTCAATCAACGCGGCAAGATTATTATAACCTTTGCCGATCTGAATGATCCCTGGGGGAAAGGGGAAGTTGAGTGAGAAAACAAGACAAAACACAGGACTCCATCTTCAGAGGAAGTCGTGTAGTGGTTTCTCATCTAGAAGTGACTCTGAACTCTTTCCTATAGTGTAGGAAATTAAAACAGTCAAACATAAATGACAAACACAAATGTCTTGGAACTGTAAATATCAAATGAGCATGGGTGATTGCCTATCAATTTCTAGCAGAGCCCATGCGCACACTTCGTGAGTAATATCTTGTAACATCTCTGAGGAATTCTAGATTTCAATATATATATATAAGAAGAATTGTTATCAGCATTGGCCAGAACACTAACACCTTGTGACGTTAGTTGGTTAGAGATATTATAATTAAATACGTAACATAGATCATACCTTTTTGTTCCCAGAGATGTGTTGATCAATGGGGTTCTGAAATCAAATGAGAAGAAAAGACACAGCACAAATGTATATATACTTCACAGCTATTATGGCTATCTTTCAGGAATGACCAGATTTTACATCAAAGTAGTTTCTTTAAAATGCACTCAAAATTAGGCTAGCATGCCTCTCCTTTTGTCCATACAATGTTCTAAAATGTCAACATTAAACAGAGCGTCAAAAGTGCCAAGTATTAATCAAGGTTTCTTTGGAAAACAATCTGCTTTGTGTTTCCTCACACAAAGCTGAAGTAATGTATCTGGTTAAATATGTCTTTTAACTTCTTAGGGTTCTTTTGTTCACAATTGCAGTCTTTTCAAATTCCCAGAATATCAGGAGTCAAAAGGAAAGCTTACCGGTGCCTTCTCACACTCGAATTCTAACCTTATGTTATTGCCGATTGAAGTGTTGCCTTGATTCTAATGGTGTTTTCTTTCTCCTGCAGATTTAGAGGAACGGTCTCAGCAGAGCCCCATTCCAGGAAGAAGTCAAGCTGCCCTCCGGAAGCACTGGGAGGATCGGAGAAGCCCGGAAATGATTGCTGGATGGAAAGAGCAGGAAGAAGCTGAAGACGGCGTTGTCAATTCAGGTAGGCTACAGCGGGGACAGGAAATCCGGAGCGGAGGTCTCAGTGAAGATAAGACAAAGCGAAGCGTCATTTGAGGAACGGGTTGGGTTTTTATAGCAGGTTGTGCACAAGCGCTTCATTAGTCTTACACTCTGCTTGCGAAGCCAACTTAAATCACAGGGCCCACATGTGGAAGCCAACAGTCAGTTTAATCACGGGGCCCACGTGTGCAACAGCCCCTGATAGTTAGCTTATGGCCATATTAGGTAGAAAAGCAACAACCATTGACACCTTCAAGATGAAAGGGTAACAAACATTAGTACCTGCAAGATGACAGTCTATAAATAAACATTTCACTATTAACTTAGTGCACAATATTAATGATTAGCGTGACCATAATTATTAACCCTTAACAACTGTTGCACTCATTGGAGTGGAAATAGTAATTTGTACCCACCCGCTATCCAACAATTTCCCTACTGTTGAAGTCATTGGAGTGGGAATAGTCATTTTTACCGTCCCGCTATCCAACGCTTTCCCTACTGTTGCACTCACTGGAGTGGGAATAGTAATTTTTACCCTTCCGCTATCCAACGCTTTCCCTACTGTACCACTTGTTGGAGTGAAAATAGTAATTACATCTTTTACGCTATGCAATCTTTTCAGTATTATTATAAATAATGTAGTGTAAAATATTGTTATTATTTTTTTAATGTGTTTACTTATTATATATAATTTATTTTTATATTTATATTATAGGTATTTATATATATATATATATATATATATATATATATATATATTTATATATATATATATATATATATATATATATGTATAATATGTATAATATATTACCTACAGGCGGTCGCCAGTAGGTATATATAGTTAGGATTTTTTCTCTATGGGATTTTTGAAAATTCTATGTCTAATAACTTTGGCGTTTGTGGACAGAATTGGCTGAAATTTTCAGGAAAATTGAACATTTTGTTTCTGAGCAGCCCCTGAAAATTTGGGGGGGTTTCGTCAAGGGGGGGCCGAGAAAAAAGGGGGGTCCCAAAACGTGTTTTTAACATTGAGTTTTCCATAGGGCGGTTGGCCTCACTTTTAGCCCGAACGGCTGAATGGATTTGCACGAAACTTGGCAAAATTGTAGGGACTGGTAGCCCGATGTGCCTTTGCTAGGTCTCAATATATGTGCTCCAGTGGATTTTGAGAAATTAACGTTCAAAAAAAGATATATATCTGTAACAGCGGACCAGGCAGCGCTCCAGTTCGCGTACTTTTCGCGTTACGGAGCTTTGTGAAGCGAAGCTGATTGGTTCTCCGGCGTCTGTAAACATTCCAAACAGTCCGTAGCGGCCGCCATCTTGTCTCTCGGTAGGATCGAGAGACAAGAGGAGGCCAAAGCGAAGGGGCAAATGACCATAAGGGGGCATAGTAGATCCTCCCTGACCCCCTAGGTTTGATGTGGAGGTTTTAAAAGGGCCCCGCGGGGCAAAAAAAATAAAAATAATAATCGAACGGCTGAATGGATTTGCACGAAACTTGGCAAAATTGTAGGGACTGGTAGCCCGATGTGCCTTTGCTAGGTCTCAATATATGTGCTCCAGTGGATTTTGAGAAATTAACGTTCAAAAAAAGATATATATCTGTAACAGCGCTCCGCTTCGCGTACTTTTCGCGTTACGTAGCTTTGCGAAGCTGATTGGTTCTCCGGCGTCTGTAAACATTCCAAACAGTCCGTAGCGGCCGGCATCTTGTCTCTCGGTAGGATCGAGAGACAAGAGGAGGCCAAAGCGAAGGGGCAAATGACCATAAGGGGGCATAGTAGATCCTCACTGACCTCTTAGGTTTGATGTACCATTTTGCCAAGTTTGGTGTAATTCCGTTCAGCCATTCAGGCTGTAGACGTATCTAAATGTCCTATGGAAAATTGCATGGGGAAAACACATTTGAAAGTGTTGAAATTTAGAACCAATTAAAATGTTACTTTGGTTTTGTATTTGTGTGTGATGAAAGTTAATTGGTTATGTATATATCAAAAATGAGAGGAAACCACAGCCATTTTGTGATACTACTGTCTGAGGTACATTTGTGAGGAATTTTTGGTGCTCAATTTCTGGTGTTTGATTTACACAGTACTAACACTTCTCCTACTTTCAAAAAGGTGAGTTGTTAATTTGTAAGGGGAACTATGTTGTACACTTTAAGATAATTTGAAAAATGTTTTCTGTTATTCATTTTCAGTCCTTCTGTTATACTAAATACTTGATAAAGTTAGTTTTATTTTATGTATTACTAAAAACGATAAATGAAAGTGATTATTTTTTTCTGCAATTTACAGCAAGAAATTTCAAAATAAAATGGATCACAATGAAGAGACCGTGGCAATTTCTTTTGAATTATCCACTACATTTATTGAAATTGACAGCACCAATAATGAAATATTCTCACAAGGAGGAGATGACTTGAATGATTTTTTTGATCAATCTCTTGACGGCGAATTTATCGAATGTTTGGAGACCATAGAGTTACAAGAATCATCATTGCAGACTTTTCATGAGAAGATTTCTGATGAGATGATTGAAGAGGAAATTCCTGATGAGGACATGTTACTAGTTCTTTCAAATTATGAAAATTCAGAAGAATAAATTTATATTTAGAAATCAAAAATTGTTTGAGACATTATTAATTTTTATTTTTAATTTATGAGGTTGTAGCGAAGTGATTGTAGTATAAAAAAAGACTTATAGTATAGAGTGCAAAAATTGGTTCTTTTTGGAGGGGCAAAAAAAAACCAAAAAAACGTTTTTTTGGTGGGGTGCGCCCGGTTAGCGTAACGGGAAGTGGACTGGGGAGCGTACTACAAGGAAAGAAGAATGATTGACTTTTAACTTATTGTATGTTTATAGACTTGTTTTTCTGCTGAGTGACGTGTCGGCCTATCTCCACGGGATGCAGTCCCTACCATCTCGGTGTTTAAGCCCAGGGGGACCGGTAGTGTGGGAGAGATAACGGGGCATATTATCAAGGGGGTTTATCTCCGCTTTTTTGGCTTTAAAAGCCAAGAAAGCGGAGATAAAATTATCTCCGTATTACGTAGCTGTCCCTAACACCAGTTAGCGACCGCTAGTAGGAGATAGCGACCATCTTGGGCTCCACTTTGCATGTCAGTGATATTTATCACTAATGACATGCAAAGTGGGCATGCCAAGATGTTAGCGACTGGAAACAGTCGCTAACATCGCTATCTCCTATTACCAACTTTTGGAGATATTCGCGCTAAGCGCGAATATCTCCAAAAAGTAACACCTGTCCTGAGCAGTTCTTAGCCATGTCATCCAATGGGAGGTGGATAACATGGCTAAGAGCATTAGCTCGGTAATGCATGAATATCGCTGACTTTTCAGCGATATTAATGCATTGCGGCCGTTTTTTATGGCATTTGCGATAAACCTTGATAATAGCAAGGTTTATCTGCGATAATTTCTGACGATGCTTAGCGGTAAAAAATTTGTTGCTAAGCATCGTTAGGGATAAATATCGCTTAACTTTGGTAATATGCCCCAACGTCTGTTAACGTTCGATTCGAAGGAAATGAGGAAGTGTTGAAAAACATTGTCTGCGCCATCTTGCCTTTTTTCAAATGCCACACTTTTGTCGTGCACGGCAGCCATTTTAGATGCCTTGACCAGACCCACTCTCTGCACGCTGTCGATCCGTAGCATGGCTCCCCACCCTCGCAAGCATCTTCCCCAGGCACTGGTCACCCCCGCTCTCTGTCTTATGCATGGGCAATAAACCTCCCCCCATCTGCGCTGCTCTTCCCTGAGAATCACACCCTGTGCCCGCCCGACACCTCCCTTTCGCCCTATTCACCACCGCACCCTCTGACACTCCTCTTCCTCTGTGTCCGATTGTCCAGGCCGGTCCCAGGCTATCAGCTAGCCCTGCAGATGTAGTTTATGGCCCCAGCTGTAAAGAATCACCCCTCTTCAAAGGAGTTATAGTAGATCAAGGCCCACACCCGATGAGATCCGTCACACCACACGCGTTCCTACTATCTGAAAACCATCCTGTATTGTGATTGAGGAGGGGACCGAGCCTGAAGCGGAAGATTCCAGGGATGACTCTTTGTACATCAAAGTTTTTACAATTATGTGTCACATTAAAAATATATAGCACTCCAACAAAGTAGTAGGAATATAAAACTTTAATAACTTATAAATATATACAACAAAACAAAAACAGTAAAAACATTTAAACAATGAAGAGACCGTGGTAATTTCTTTTGAATTATCCACTACATTTATTGAAATTGACAGCACCAATAATGAAATATTCTCACAAGGAGGAGATGACTTGAATGATTTTTTTGATCAATCTCTTGATGGCGAATTTATCGAATGTTTGGAGACCATAGAGTTACAAGAATCATCATTGCAGACTTTTCATGAGGAGATTCCTGATGAGATGATTGAAGAGGAAATTCCTGATGAGGACATGTTACTAGTTCTTTCAAATTATGAAAATTCAGAAGATGTTGCCTGGGTGCCGCACTGATTTGGGTATCCGGCGTGGGGCGTCCCGGGGGGGTGGGTCGTCAGTAGCGGTCTGTTGTGCGAATAGTTCCAAGGCAGCAGAACGCGCTGAAATCTGGATGGCACCAAGGTGATGTCCAGTAAGTTGCCGCCCACCAAATAACGGCGTGGGGTGCCGCGGGGGGGGGGAGGGGAGGCAGTCCAAAGTTCCGTTAAAAGGGCAAAGGAAAGGATCGGTGGTTTGAACCATCAGTCAAAAAGGGGAGGGGGTGCAACAATTTTTCCTACCGGGTCACACTGTGCTTTCACCGGAACTGAGGTCTGCAGGATTCTAGTCATTCAAACTGAGGCTGGCGCCAGCATGGGAGCACCGACGTCCCGCGGCTACAGTTTCGTCACTCCACGGGCGATCATGGCAGTCATTCCCCATCGGGGGTGTCTGCGGGGGTCGGGGACTCCCGCGGCTCCTCTAGAATCTTCAAGGTCGTGGAGGACTACGGTGGTGGAGTCAACCAGTGACCGGGCCATTTCTTTATGCTGGGCCCGCTCTTGCCAGGTCGACCGCCATTTTGAGAGTTCGGTAGCTACCGGCGATCGCGGGGTCAAATGAGCGGACGGGCTCCACCCTGCCGGGCGAGACGTTGCAGCATCGCCACAGTGGAAGAACCCTTTTCCGGGCGCCTGGAGCGCTGAGGGTGCAGCTGGGAAGCCTCCACCTGGGGAGGCGGGAGAGGCCTGTTCGCACCGTCTCTCCCACCCAGTGCACCCCACGGCGTCTCGCTTGACATTTGTTATGGCCGGACCAGGTGATGAGGACGAGGGGGGGGGGTCGGAGGCATGTGCAAGACATCCCCCCCAGTGTTGTCGCAGCCATTATAAAAGACAGAAGAAATGTCCCGTCCGTCTTTGGGCCGGACCTCCGGTGGATGGCGGCCGGACGCCCTTTGCTCTGGCCCCATGAACGGGTTCCTTGGCTCATCCGGTGGGGCAGGCCTTGGCGTGTGGTGCCTCTCCTGGGCCTTTCGTGCAGTGGCCTCTCCACTCCCAGGCCCTCCATGGATGCTGGCCCAGACTAGGAGAGAGAGGGTCTAACCTGCAATTCTCCAGGGTTACCACCACCGCGGCCGGATCCCGTCGGCCTCGGCCTCTGGTTGATGGTGGCCGGACTGGGAGAGAGAGGGGAAGGTCGAGGATACAGACATTCCCCCCCTTGCAACTCTCCAGGGTGGTCGTAGCAATCCCCCTGGACGGGTGCCATTGGCCTCGGCCTTTCCTCCGGCTACACCCTACGTGATGATCTTCTGCCGACGGTTGGCAGCAGGACCCGCCTTATATGTGTTGCTTCCGGCTGGGCGTAGCCGGAAACCTGATGCACTTTGGAAGTTTCCAGAATGGGGCGGATGTCTGCTGACTTGTATCTTTCCCAGTTTGCCGTTATTTGGCCGTGGCAGGCGGTGGGACAGACACGGTTTGGGGCAGTGAGGGGCGATGAAGCCTCGTTGCCTTGTGGCCGTTGCAATGTCACACTTGGTTTCTCTTACTGTTTTCTTATTACGGGCTTACTTCTAACGTTTCTTGTTTCTAGGACAATAATAGGTTTTATCATTACGTATTGTTATCGTTTCTTTGTTTGTTATTTAATAAAAAGTTCATCAGTGGCCTACTGATTTTCGTTTTCCTATTCCTTTCTTTCCAGGTTGTTTCATGCTAAAGTTTCTGTTAACAGGATACAGTGATCACTTCGTTATTATTGCATATGTCCTTTTCACTAGGGGTGCTCTCTGGTCGGGCCAGATGACCTATCTCTAGTAAATGGTCCGGGTGAAACAGGTGCATCAATCAGTGGGGAGTAGATAGGCATGACAGATTACAACGGGGGACAAAGGTCCGCATTACCTACCCTTTCACTACTTGCAAAGATTTTCCTACGTTTATTTGCAAACAGGGAATACCTCCAAAAAGAACCAATTCCCAAACAGTCAATGTTCGGGCAAACAATCAATCAATGAGGAACGAAATAGGCACGATGTGTTAAAAGTTTGCGTTACCTACCCTTCACTATCTGCAAAGGAAGAGAGAATATTCCTATTCTTCCCCGTTTGCAGGCAGAGAAGATCCTTAAGAGAACCAACTTCGAACAATTCAATGCTCGATTCAATCAATCAATCAATGGGGAGAAAAATAGGTATGACGGATTACAATGGGGACAAAAGTCTGCATTTACCTATCCTTCACTATCTGCAAAGACTAAACAGAGTATGGCGATTCTGTGCTTGTTTGCAAATGCTTGGATAACAATCAATCAAATGGAGAGAGAAGCAGGCACGACGGATTACAACGGGGGCAAAGGCCTGCGTTAACTAACCTTCACTATCTGGAAAGAGAGAGTACTCCTAATAGAAATGAGGGGGGGGGGGCAGCATTGAAAGCAGATCAGTGTGCATAAACACGAAAATGTTTTTTCTTACCACGTACTTGACAATCGACAGCTTATGATATTTGCTATTAAAAAAACATTGAAATTCACTGAAAAAACCATAGGTTATAGACCATATATAGTTAGGAATTAGCATTTACAAAACCTTGAAATTCACTGAAAAAACCATAGGTTATAGACCATATATAGTTAGGAATTAGCATTTAAAAAACCTTATTTTACTCACACAAAACCATTGAAATTCCATATATAGTTAGTAGTACTAACTATATATCGCGCACCCGCAATCCACTGCTGATCATGTCACTTATTACATCATTCATGACATGGTCAGTGACATCACTGATGACATCACTGATGACATTTCAAATGACATCACTGATGACATCACTGAAGACATCTCAAATGACATCACTGATGACATCACTGATGACATCTCAAATGACATCACTGATGACAACATCCAGTGACTGTGTATTTCTGTAAAGTTAAAATATGTCTTACATATTGAAGAATGAGTGGATGTAGAAGTGTCTGGATGAAGGATTTAGTAGGTGCATGCCTGACTGTATGAGTGAGTGGTTAAATTTGTCTCACTGAGTGCAGGGGTTAGTGACGAACTGTCTTAATTTGTGCATCATTATGTTTGTTGTTCTGTAAACTGCTGCATGTGTTGATCAGTAGCTATATGAGTAAGTATATGGGTTATTGATTGTTTGCTCAAGTATTTGTATGGGAGACTGAGTGTGTGTGTGGGTGGCTGGGAGGTGTATGACTCTGTGCATAGATGTGTGAGCAGTTGATTCACTAGATGTATGGGTTCAAAAGTTCATGTGGAAACAGCTGTATGGGTGGTTGACTGTGTGCATGAGTGCATTGGTGAGTGAATGGATATCTCAGTGCTACATGTCAAAGTAAGTACATATGTAAAACACAGTACATCTGAGAATTGGCATATATAAATAACTGTGCATAAGAGTCAGTGAATGTGTGAGTGGCTGTATGGATCATTGTGAACTTGTATCAGGGATTGTAAAAGAGAGTAAATATGTGTTAGTATATGTTTGAATAAGTAAGGTGTGTATAACTGTATAGTTGAGGAAATTGAGGTGTGATTGATTCTTTGCATGACTGACTAGGTGTGTAAGTAACTCCATGGATGAGTGACAGTCTGTGAGTGTCTGTTTACACTGAGTGCATCTAAGGTTATATTAGAGTCTGAAGAGGTTCATCGTATTATCACATGAATGATGTCATCAGTGATGTGATCAGTAATGTCAAATGAGATGTCATCAGTGATGTCATTTGAGATGTCATCAGTGATGTCATCAGTGATGTCATCAGTGATGTCATTTGAGATGTCATCAGTGATGTCATCAGTGATGTCATTTGAGATGTCATCAGTGATGTCATCAGTGATGTCATTTGAGATGTCATCAGTGATGTCATCAGTGATGTCACTGACCATGTCATGGATGATGTAATATGTGACATGATCAGCAGTGGATTGCGGGTGCGCGATATATAGTTAGTACTACTAACTATATATGGAATTTCAATGGTTTTGTGTGAGTAAAATAAGGTTTTTTAAATGCTAATTCCTAACTATATATGGTCTATAACCTATGGTTTTTTCAGTGAATTTTCAAGGTTTTGTAAATGCTACTTCCTAACTATATATGGTCTATAACCTATGGTTTTTTCAGTGAATATATATATATATATAGATAGATAGATAGATAGATAGATATATATCCAACAGGTTCCTGGCCGTCGATACGTGACGAAAAGACTCAGGTGTAGACCTCTTGAAGACCTCTAGAAAATACGGACCAGCACTCAGTTTCAAAGTGCAAGCAGAGTGTAAAATGTATTCAGCAAATCGTCATACAAGTGTCAATCCATGACACGTTTCGCTCCCCGAAGGAGCTTGGTCACATGTATATATGTAATTATATTTAAAAATCTTTTTTCACATTTAATTATACAAAATATTGATTGTTTTTAAATATTAAGTTAATATATATGTAATAAAAAATAAAAATACTTGTTCATATTTTTACTTACTTTTAAATATTTATTAATTTTAGGGTTATTTAAGTATTTTTAAGTATGTTTTACTTAATTATATTAACTATATTTATTATTTCATTAATTTTACATTATCTTTAAGACATTTAATAAAATTGATATTTTAGCAAATTATATTATTTACAACGATATTTAGGAATCAATATTTTTGTACTTACCTGTTTGTAGATAGGAATTGCAATTGAAATAAAACAACCTAGGTACCTGAACGTAACACTAGTCAAAACTTGATATTGCACAGAAAGAGAGGTTACAAAAAGTATATACTCAATATTTATTAGATTCTGCATAAAAAGAACAAATATCACATATGAACAAATACAGATTAAAATGTATCACAATTCATATTAAAAACAGAAACACCAAATAGTATAACAGTAAAAAAAGTGACAAATGTAATTAATCTCGACGCGCGTTTCGGCGACCAGCGCCTTCTTCTGGAGAAACCACGTTTAGCCTATACATAAAAGAAAGAAAATTAAAAAATATAAAGAGCAACAATAACAAAATTCAAATCTTCATATACTATTCAAAGAATACACACACTATATCAAATAAAACTATTTATATCCTCTCAATTTTGACCAGTTTACATATAGTATTATTAGCCCCTGTTGTGGGCTTTCATTTCCTTATTCATTTTGAAGAACCCTTGATCACTGACTTATATTACTGAAGAAAAAGGGGGATGGAAAAAAACAAAGGGGGTATAATGACAAAAGCCTCCTCCTAAGGCATCAGTTGAGTTGATCAATAATAAGCTATTGGCATCAATTATATTGAATGAAATTGAGTTGCCTTAATAAATCGAACATGACATAATAGTGATGTCTATGAATTGAAGGGCAGGTTATTAGCCTGTAGGTAATCAAGGATATAACATTTCATCTAGACCTGATGTCAGTGAGTCTTAGTGAGGATTTGAAACTAAGACATTACTTTTTAAACACTTACGTACTATTCTTTAGTGCAGTAGATATTGTATGTTATGTCTTCGCCATAGATCAGCAAATAATTCGTAAAAACTGCAAAAAAATATATTAACAATATTTCAGCTTTTATTTTTATTGATAGTAGACATTTTACCCAGGATTTTAACGATGATTTATTGATAACCCTAATTTCTTTAGCCGAGACAAAAGTGGAGTACTTATCGATCTATGTTTTATATAAGGTGACGTTGTTTCTACATAATGTGTGTTCCACCTGTGCTATAAGGAGACCCCAATTTTTCTCGTGTTACTCATTTGTTATAGGTGAACTGAGTACGAATACATATTCATTATTTAAAAATACATACAGCAGTATTGCAGCCCAGCTGATCTGGTTGGCTCAAATCAAGTTGGCGAGATTGTAGACATCAAGGTAGATTCTGCAGAATGGAAGATAATTGAACGATCACTACTATCTGATTATGTGATCGAGTTGTCAATCTTTTTAAAAAAACCATATATGTTACCTGTCGTGCTTTTTCACAATTTATTCAGTTACTCTGCTTTCACTGATTGCGGTTACGTAGAACCAGGTATTTAATTTCCAATTATGCGGAGATTCTAAAGATAAAAAACGATCATAAATCATCTATTTAATGTTCATTAGCGGTACTTTCTAAATATAGTCCCATGTATTGTAATGAGGTTGAAATAAACAGAAATCAAATACCTTTTTGATCTAAAGAAGCATAGTCACTTGCTCCCCGGACTTGCGGATATATAATGACATAAGAGCTATAAGGTAATAAGTATAAATCATATTATTATTAACCACCCTCGTCATGCGAGCACTAATATGAATTTAATCAGCTCTTTTACATTAAGGACGGAATGTACCTTTAATAACTGCAACAGCGGCAGAAAAGGAGAGGGGAAGTTCTTCCTGATATGGAGAGTTCCCTGTATTGGTTATTCTATTCTATTAAAGAAAAGAAGGAAAAAAAGACATTTTATCCTAATTTAAGGTTAGAACGTGAAGACAGCAGTATAAAATGTGCTGTCACGAAGTTGTAACACGAAGCAATGTCCAGCACGCTTACCTGATATGAATATAATAACAGCTCAAGGGCTTCCGGGAGCAAGGCGTGGGGGTCTGATTGCTTCTTTCGTTGCCGATAACAATGATTTTGAAGCTTATTCCCACTCTTTTTATAGAGCGTTTTTCGGCGGGTAAAGGGGAATAAGTATAATTATTCACATCTGTTGTAAAACTACAACGCTGTTGCGTAATCACGCTATAGGGCAGAGGTAATCAAGGAAAGACTAGCGGCAAGGGACGCATTATAAAAACAAAGAACGGACTAACCCGTTTCTTTCGTGAGTTGCAAATAAAACGGAATAAAATAAAAAAAACTAAATGGTATGAGTATTAGCGGAGGAATGACTAGTTCACTTCAAAAATATTGTAAGCCATTTGTTGTAAAGGTAATCAAGGAGGAACTAGCGACGAGGAACACATTGTAAGGACAAAGAACGGACTAACCCAATTCTTTCGTGAGTTACAAGTAACACAGAATAAATTGAAAAAAACCTAAATGGTATGAATATTAGGGGAAGAATGACTACTTCACTTCAAAATATTACAAGCCATATGTTGTGTAGCATGTAACATAAAAAGATATATATTAAAAAAGATCACCAGTTTACTACAGGAAATCCAGGTACATCACATAAAACTAACTAAGAAAATCTATCTTAGTATGGATATTCATGTCTCAAAGTACAATTTGAGAGAATAGAACTTTTTATTACCCTCAGCGAATTTTAGATACAGTTTCATAATTTATTAACCCTTCTGATCCAAACAAGGAGATGGGAAAATATCTCATTTCCAAACTCAGAAATTTCAGTTAACAGATAGCATTCTCCCAAGGGATTCATTGTTTAGGCCACGTCTAAAGGTGTCAAAGACAAAGATCCAAAAGACCTCTCTTTTCTTCCTTATCGCCATTCCACCTTTAGTATCCGGTGTTTGGATTTTTTCTAATATACGCCATTTTATATCATTTGGTCCATGGTTTTGTTCAATGAAATGCTTTACCAAGGGGGCAATTCATTTTTTTGTTCTGATTGCAGAACGGTGTTCTGACAGGCGGGTTTGTATCATTCTAGATGTTTCACCAACATAACAAAGGTGGCAGGGACACTGTCTAAGATAAACAACATTCATGGATCTACAGTTCCACATTTCCTTTGCATGGGTAGTATGTCCATTGAGGTTAAATTCCTCGCCTGAGACAATACTCCTGCAAGAAATGCAACTAGAGCAAGGAACTGTCCCTTTGATCGGATTGTTGGTCATGATAGATTTTTGTATGAACTTTGGCTGACTATTTGCATTTGAAAAACGAGAATGTACAATGAAATCTTTAACATTCTTGTTTCGTCTATGTGCAAATAAAGGTTTGGCCAACTTCTCATCCATGGTGCAATTGCTGTTAAGTATATGCCAATTCAAGCTGATGATCTGCTTCACTTTGGCATTCATAGTAGAATGCCTAGTGATGCAGACCACTTGTTCATTCTTTTTGGGAGTTTTGACTTCTAATAAACAGTCGCGATCATAGTATCTCGCTCTTTTATATGAGTGTCTCACCAGCCGGTGAGGATAACCCCTCTCAATGAATTTAGTTCTCATAATAAGAGCCTGTCTATCAAAGTCTGCAAGGTCAGTGCAGTTGCGCCTGACACGCATGAATTGTGAAAACGGAATACTATCTTTCTGCATCTTTGGGTGGAAACTTTTATAATGCAGGAGTGTATTCCTGGCAGTGGGCTTAACATGAAGATCAACTTTCAATTTGCCATGGTCGTTCATAATAACAATGTCCAGAAATTCCACCCTATCTGTACTCACATGGGTGGTAAACCGCAGATTAGGGGCGGCTTCATTAATCCAAGCGGTAAAATCAGTGAGAGTTTCCCTCCCATCGGTCCAGATAAAAAATATATCATCTATGTATCTGGACCAATGGGAGATGGATTCAAAAAAGGGTGCGACTTCATTTTCAATGTGCTTTCTCTCAAATGCGGCAATACAAATATTAGCCACTGAAGGGGCAACTGATGCGCCCATACTGACTCCTTTGACTTGTCGATAGATATGGGACCCGAAGCAGAAAATGTTCTCAGTGAGAACAATTTTCAAACATGCCAGTACAAAGGATGATGGGCATGGAATACGTTGCTCTTCGATAAACCATGTTGTAGTCTCCATAGCTTCTAAAAGTGGTATATTACTATATAGAGACTCTACATCCATGGTTACAAGCAGGTCATGTGCTGGATTAAACACTAACCCCTCAGTTTTTGCAATCATGTGTCCAGTATCACGTATATAAGATTTGATCTTAGGAATATATGGACGGAGAAAATTGTCCACATATTTAGACAGCGGTTCCGTTATTGTACCTATAGTTGAAATTATAGGTCGATATGGAGCGTTATTCTGATTTTTATGAATTTTTGGCAATCCATAAACACATGCCATTTTTCCTCTATATAGTAATATACCATCAGAACAAAAAAATTAATTGCCCCCTTGGTAAATTATTTCATTGAACAAAACCATGGACCAAATGATATAAAATGGCGTATATTAGAAAAAATCCAAACACCGGATACTAAAGGTGGAATGGCGATAAGGAAGAAAAGGGAGGTCTTTTGGATCTTTGTCTTTGACACCTTTAGACGTGGCCTAAACAATGAATTCCCTTGGGAGAATGCTATCTGTTAACTGAAATTTCTGAGTTTGGAAATGAGATATTTTCCCATCTCCTTGTTTGGATCAGAAGGGTTAATAAATTATGAAACTGTATCTAAAATTCGCTGAGGGTAATAAAAAGTTCTATTCTCTCAAATTGTACTTTGAGACATGAATATCCATACTAAGATAGATTTTCTTAGTTAGTTTTATGTGATGTACCTGGATTTCCTGTAGTAAACTGGTGATCTTTTTTAATATATATCTTTTTATGTTACATGCTACACAACATATGGCTTGTAATATTTTGAAGTGAAGTTGTCATTCTTCCCCTAATATTCATACCATTTAGGTTTTTTTAATTTCTTCTGTGTTACTTGTAACTCACGAAAGAATTGGGTTAGTCCGTTCTTTGTCATTACAATGTGTTCCTCGTCGCTAGTTCCTCCTTGATTACCTTTACAACAAATGGCTTACAATATTTTTGAAGTGAACTAGTCATTCCTCCGCTAATACTCATACCATTTAGTTTTTTTTATTTTATTCCGTTTTATTTGCAACTCACGAAAGAAACGGGTTAGTCCGTTCTTTGTTTTTATAATGCGTCCCTTGCCGCTAGTCTTTCCTTGATTACCTCTGCCCTATAGCGTGATTACGCAACAGCGTTGTAGTTTTACAACAGCTGTGAATAATTATACTTATTCCCCTTTACCCGCCGAAAAATGCTCTATAAAAAGAGTGGGAATAAGCTTCAAAATCATTGTTATCGGCAACGAAAGAAGCAATCAGACCCCCACGCCTTGCTCCCGGAAGCCCTTGAGCTGTTAATATATTCATATCAGGTAAGCGTGCTGGACATTGCTTCGTGTTACAACTTCGTGGCAGCACATTTTATACTGCTGTCTTCACGTTCTAACCTTAAATTAGGATAAAATGTCTTTTTTTCCTTCTTTTCTTTAATAGAATAGAATAACCAATACAGGGAACTCTCCATATCAGGAAGAACTTCCCCTCTCCTTTTCTGCCGCTGCTGCAGTTATTAAAGGTACGTCCTTAATGTAAAAGAGCCGATTAAATTCATATTAGTGCTCGCATGACGAGGGTGGTTAATAATAATATGATTTATTACCTTATAGCTCTTATGTCATTATATATCCGCAAGTCCGGGGAGCAAGTGACTATGCTTCTTTAGATCAAAAAGGTATTTGATTTCTGTTTATTTCAACCTCATTACAATACATGGGACTATATTTAGAAAGTACCGCTAATGAACATTAAATAGATGATTTATGATCGTTTTTTATCTTTAGAATCTCCGCATAATTGGAAATTAAATACCTGGTTCTACGTAACCGCAATAAGTGAAAGCAGAGTAACTGAATTAATTGTGAAAAAGCACGACAGGTAACATATATGTTTTTTTTTTAAAAGATTGACATCTCGATCACATAATCAGATAGTAGTGATCGTTCAATTATCTTCCATTCTGCAGAATCTACCTTTATGTCTACAATCTCGCCAACTTGATTTGAGCCAACCAGATCAGCTGGGCTGCAATACTGCTGTATGTATTTTTAAATAATGAATATGGATTCGTACTCAGTTCACCTATAACAAATGAGTAACATGAGAAAAATTGGGGTCTCCTTATAGCACAGGTGGAACACACGTTATGTAGAAACAACGTCACCTTATATAAAACATAGATCGATAAGTACTCCACTTTTGTCTCGGCTAAAGAAATTAGGGTTATCAATAAATCATCATTAAAATCCTTGGTAAAATGTCTACTATCAATAAAAATAAAAGCTGAAATATTGTTAATATATTTTTTTGCAGTTTTTACGAATTATTTGCTGATCTATGGCGAAGACAACAT
This sequence comes from Lissotriton helveticus, assembly GCF_964261635.1. Taxonomy (NCBI): domain Eukaryota; kingdom Metazoa; phylum Chordata; class Amphibia; order Caudata; family Salamandridae; genus Lissotriton; species Lissotriton helveticus. Next base: position 1,511,671,326 of record NC_136067.1, on the reverse strand, counting down.
ACAATATCTACTGCACTAAAGAATAGTACGTAAGTGTTTAAAAAGTAATGTCTTAGTTTCAAATCCTCACTAAGACTCACTGACATCAGGTCTAGATGAAATGTTATATCCTTGATTACCTACAGGCTAATAACCTGCCCTTCAATTCATAGACATCACTATTATGTCATGTTCGATTTATTAAGGCAACTCAATTTCATTCAATATAATTGATGCCAATAGCTTATTATTAATCAACTCAACTGATGCCTTAGGAGGAGGCTTTTGTCATTATACCCCCTTTGTTTTTTTCCATCCCCCTTTTTCTTCAGTAATATAAGTCAGTGATCAAGGGTTCTTCATAATGAATAAGGAAATGAAAGCCCACAACATGGGCTAATAATACTATATGTAAACTGGTCAAAATTGAGAGGATATAAATAGTTTTATTTGATATAGTGTGTGTATTCTTTGAATAGTATATGAAGATTTGAATTTTGTTATTGTTGCTCTTTATATTTTTTAATTTTCTTTCTTTTATGTATAGGCTAAACGTGGTTTCTCCAGAAGAAGGCGCTGGTCGCCGAAACGCGCGTCGAGATTAATTACATTTGCCACTTTTTTGTACTGTTATACTATTTGGTGTTTGTGTTTTTAATATGAATTGTGATACATTTTAATCTGTATTTGTTCATATGTGATATTTGTTCTTTTTATGCAGAATCTAATAAATATTGAGTATATACTTTTTGTAACCTCTCTTTCTGTGCAATATCAAGTTTTGACTAGTGTTACGTTCAGGTACCTAGGTTGCTTTATTTCAATTGTTGTTTTTTACCTGACCTAGGACTTATAGCATTTAGTTCCTCAGGGGGTCCTTGATATCTATTCATAATGTAGATAGGAATTGGATATTCTGGTAGTCAATATTTTGTCATCTATATTTTTGTAGGTCGATATTTAGCTCCTCGATATTCTGTCAGTGATCCATTTGTGAGACATGTGTTGGGTAGAGTGTGTTGTACGTAAGTGCATTTAGTTCTTGGAAGTGTAGCTTAATAGTTGTGCAAGACAGTACATGGAAGTGTGATGTGATATCTTTGTTGGTACTTACCAGCCTCCACTCCCCTGGCAATTCCTGTGAGACTCTCTGGATGCAGTATGGCAAGCCCTTTCTCCTCCCATTCAGTGAATGTTAGTGGTGGAATGGGAGGGCCACTGCAGGTCCTCTGAAACACCTCATGGTTACTGTTGGCATGGTATTTCACCCTGGTCTTGAGGTAATGCCACCTCTGTTTGATGTCACACAGTGTGCACATGGTGGTCCCTACTGCATTGACTTTGTTGACTATCCTTTCCCACATTTGATTGTTTTTTGACTAGTGGTGTCTGTTGGACCATGCTTCCAAACAAATGTGGTTCTACTCTAATTATCTCGCCTCCCATCACTGAGAACTCATTGTCTGTGAATTTGGGCATTTTGCTTCTGTGACATGGTGTGTGATGTGCAAATAGGTGACAAGTGCAGGTTGTAAGGTTGTGGTGGACATGTGTGAGGTGTGTGTTGGTGTTGTTGGTGTGAGTGGATGTGATGGTGTGATGTGTGATAATTTGCCTCTCCTTTCTGCTGTGGTGTTTGTGCCTTCACTGCTGGAGTTGTGCAAAGGATGCATATCAGGGAAGGGGTCGGTTTTATACTTAGCTATGTGGGTGTGTCACAATAGGGTGTTCAAGTCAGGTGTGTTCTATATGTTGACCTAGGATTTGTTTGGTTTTCAATGCCATGGGGGTGTGTCATGGGGCAGCGGAAACAACAGCCACACTTGGAGGCCTTGTGGTGTGGTTAAATTCAACTGCCATTCTTCTATCCGCGTGACCGCAGTGGTCTGAACGCAATGATCATTCCGCTAGCTCTGCCATTCATCCTTTCGCGCGACCACAGCGGTTGGAAAACAATGATCGTTCCGCCCGATCCGCCATCTTATCATAAATTCACTTGCTGTCATTCCGCTTGTGGATTGGTGTTTTTGGTGCTTTCTGCAGCATTTCCGTCCACAGCAGTAGTATTTTACAATCATTGCATACAATGTGACCGCAGGTTTTGCTGCGGAACATGCAGAAGTTTTTTTTATGCAACCACGGTGGTCAGAGGCCTTTACCATCCACCATCGTAATGACCCCCTTAGTGTAGATTTTTGGGGGTGTCTCCAAATGCATTGGTTAAAGTGATAATAGCAACCTTTAATTGCTGTGTGAGGCTAGTTTTTTAGTAGTATCTTGTAGCATTGACTGTTCAAAGTCAATGATTTGGGGAAAGTAATTATTGGTTTCTTGTTTTACTTTGTTTAAAAGTTCTACATAGGTGGTCGTTTGCTTATTTGGTAATAGAGGATATATAAAGGGGATGTTTGTATTTTGGTAAAGTCCTTGTATTGTATATAACTGGTAAAATGGTTTGGGACACATTTTAAAAGTCCCATCCATCATCCATGTCTCACATATCTATAGTTTTAGTAAATTGGTGGGAGTTCCAAATAATATTATTCTTTTGTCAGTTGCTTTATTGTCATGAAGAATAAATTGTTCTTCATTATGAGTAACTGTGAGTTCAGGTGGTATTTCTACTTCAGCAAATGTTTTGGGGACAGGTGTGGTGGTAGAAGTAGCTTTTATAGTTCTTGCTATTGATCTTTTTTGTGACGATATTGAGGGCAATTGGCCAGTTGCATGTTGTGGGACTGTGGGTAGCATGTCTTTAAGTATTTCTGTTGTAGTTTTTCAGATCTAGTGCTATCTTTTATTTTATTTAAAGCATTTCAAACTTCAATTTCAGCTACGTTAGGGGGTAGATATGCTTTCTAACATATAGTACAGTTGTTTCCTTTGTTGCAGCCCTCCCATAACATTTGTTAGAATAATATTTACTACATTTCCAGTTGACTTTGTCACTTGTTGCTTTTCTTGGGTATACAAATACCCCATATAACATAACAAAAATGTTCCTTTCTGGCAAGTAATAAATTGGGCCCCTTCAGTCAACGTGATGTTTCAAATGCTAATAGAAATGTATATAAAAATTATTTTAAATATTCCTGTGTTGTTATATCATCTAAATCATGTGCATTGTCAATTTAATACTTACAATGTTGACTTTGCAGATGTTTTTCAATGCTGATGTGTTTTCTTTGCTGTTTGCCTTTAGTGTTATTATTGAAAAAAAAGTAATCTTAATAAATGCGTTAAACTGTGTTTTAGGGGGGGTGAGTTGTGCTTAGTCTGGACTTCTGTTTGGCATTTTTGAAAATTGTGTTAGTTTATTTGAATGTAATACTTACTTTATTTGCAAGTTGATTTTTTCAGTGTTCTGTAGTTCTTTGAGTGTCTTCAGAAGTATCTGTAGAGGAGATATAATTTAAAAAACTATGTATTACTTATTTTGTTAAGAAAGTGCTCTGAGAACATTTTTAGAAGCAGTAGTTTTTAAGTGCTATTTTACTTACTTTGTGAAGCTGGAATCAGAGTTTTCTATCTTGTAGTCGAATGTTGTGGTAGCAATCCTGCACAGTTACTCCTTATTCTTGCTTTTCTGGTTGCAGTGTAAAATAATGTTTAATTTTCGTGTGTTCATTAGTGTTTCATTAATGGTTGTTTCAATTTATTGGGTTATTTATTGTTTAAATTAATCTGGCAGTTCTTTTCAATGTATGGAAAATGCTAATTTAGTTTCAGTTACTATTTTTTTATTAAAAGTTGTATAGTATATGATTTACATTGCTTTATGTCTTATATAATATTTTTTTAATGTAGGCATAATGTTTGATGTAGTAAACAGTATTGTTATTTATTAATGTTTATTTTGTATATTGTGTGTCTTAAATAATTTATTTATATTTGTGTTTGTATGTATTGTGTTATTAAAAATAATCTTAACTTGTCGATATATTTTTTTAACAATAATATTGTCAATATTTTTGTTATCTATATTATTGTCACTTTTTGTGTTTTCTTAATATGTTCGATATAAGTTATCACAATATTTTTTCGTTCAATAATATTGATTTCAATGTAAATGTTTAACAATATTTTGTTGTCGATATTTATGTATTTTTATAAATTAGTATGGTATGTAGATATTAGTGTAATCGATATTTTAGTCCTGATATTATGGTAGGTCAATATTATGTCTGTCGATATTATGTCAGTGATCCGGTTAAAACTCTATTGATTACCACAGTAGTTTAGTATTGTATATTTTTCAATTCAATATTATTTACATCAAGAAGGAAAATTATATACGTACCTTTAATATTGTGCTCAACAATATTTTTGGAGTCATAATATTTTGATCATGGTAAATTGGTTCAGATATATTTTGCAGTCGATGTTCAAGGACCACATTTTATTTTAATCCAGACTAACTCTAAGGTCAACTCTCATCCTGTCAGTAAACTGTGGACCAATCCTATGCTGGTTACTACCATAAATTCTGATCTTAATGACTATGCATATCCTTGACTACACATCGCCTTATAACTGTAGTATACATTGAAATGCATGTATAATCATAAGTACTTTATAAATGTTAGGCATTAACACCCTACACTCTGAATCAATTTAATCATTCACATTTTTAGCACATCTATGTAACCAACAGGTATGCTATTTTCTATGGTGTCCCTGTAAAAACCATGAACAACTGCACCTGAAAGAAATTTAAAGTATTCCATATTGTTACAAAGTATGTAATGCACATCCCTTTTTTCAATAGGAGCTTGTGTTATTGCCGATTTATGGCCGTAACACAAGTTCCCATTGAGAAAAGTGTAATGTGACCGTACACTGTTAGATCGGATTATATTAGGCGGTCAGGACCACCGACCGGGTATCAGTCGGTCTCATGACCGAGTCAGTATCGGGTGGAAGATATTCCGTCTGACATCGAAATAACCCCCATAATGTTCCTAAAATGGCAATTTATTTTATTTATAAAAGCTATCCAGTGCACATGTTTCCAGTAGGGGATCCCAAAATATGTCTGTGTTCAGTGTCTAGCAGTTCTTTAAGATGATTATATGGTACCTATGTCCTCAGTTTATTTTCCTATCTTTGTTTGCTAGCTTTTTTGCTGTGTATAGCCATTCTTTTTATTAATTTGTGTAATTTTAATCTATGAATATGTGTGTGTATTTAAAGGTGTATTTATTGAAGGGACTGAGTCTATCTGTTACTAGTTCCTTTATGTTTTAGCTTTATCTTTTATCCATCAAAATGTGATGGTAGTCATGGTAGAATAAGTAAAGCACCAGGCAAGTACAATCGCTAGTTGTGCAACACACTATTATTGAAATCAATAAAGGCAACACCATGTAGGGGAAACAGGAAAATATAAAGAAAACTATTTTTAAAATTGAATTTTCTTAATCTGATTAACATGTTTAATTATAATTTTAAATTATAAGAGCATTATTTAGAAGTACTAGTTATATAAAATGCATATTGCTTCAATCATGTGTAACACACCTGCTACTATAAGGATAAAGGAGTGAGCTGTCAGGACTAAGCCTCACTCTTCAGCTGGTGAAACTCACAACACCAGGAATCAATTACACACAATTTGCCCACAAAAGAAAGAAAGACAAAGGGAGATAAAACATTTGTTATGCCGTGTCAGTGAATATTTTTGCTGCCTTGTCCATCATTCTGAGGAACAATTATTTGAGGGATAGAGCGGGATTTACAATAAAATTATAAATATTTTGGGCATGTCCACTGGAGCACCCATTGGTATAGGCTCACCTGACATGACATGATCTTTACATGGTTGTGGACTGGGTCCAGGAGTTTTCTTCAACTATGAACCATTACCAGGCTATGCCTGTACATGTCAAAATACTGAGGTACTCCATTTCCTACATCACCAGCCAAATGGCCCAGTTTATTGCTATGCTACTGTAGCTGCAAGAAATGCATTTCTATGCAGCTGACATTTTTTCTCAGGAATTAGGTGCCCTGGAGAGCACACATGTGACACTTCATTGACCTGACACAAGTAACAAAGGGGCTCATTATGATGGTGGGCAGACATAGAGTCCGCCCGCCATCATAGCAGTGCTGGGACCACCGGCCAGACGCGTGGCAGTCCCACCAGCCCAATTGGGATGCGCCCGCCATACTGGCAGGCACATCCTGGCCTTTTAACATTGCGGACCATGCTGCTGGCTGCAGCACCATTCACAATGTTAAAATGCAACAATGTGCATTTCCAGGCATAACATGGCAGGCACCACACGGTCTTGCCATTTTGTGCATGGAAATGTAGGGGGTACCATGGGTATCCACCCCAGTGCACCTACACCCTCCCCCCACATAGAGGGGGCCCACAACATGCCCCCAAACCCAATCCCCGCCAGCCTTTCCAGCAGTATCGCCGCCATGGAAAGGCCTCTACCGGGGCACATTCTAATATGCCGGACGGTGCCTGCTTGGCACCGCCACCATATTAGTGGCCCTTTTCCACCTGCCGGGCAATCGGTGCGATTGCCACCGGCAGAAAAGCGGCAGACAGACTTTGCATCCACCGTGATACCCACCGCCATCCTAATTTGGCGGTGGGTAAATCTCATTATGATGGCGGGAGGATCGACACCGCCAGTCCAGCGGTGGCGGTCCTCCCACCATCATAAAGAGCCCCATAATTTCTGTAATAGATACCACTGGCACTCGATCAACGTGCATGCTGCATACCATCTAGGGACTTCTTAACTGATGTATATGCTGCCCCTCCTCGAGGCAAACATGATAGCTACATCTTCCAACAGTAACTTCTTCCATATCAGTTAGTTGCTGGGGAGTGCAGTGAGATCTGACTACAGGATAAATGTAACTATCTCACATTGCATTGGAAATTCATAATTAAGTGGGTGATGGCATCTCAAACATAGTCATTACTTCACCCCATCACAATACAGATATGTGACATTAACATTATATGCATGCATTTACAAATAGTCAGCTGCTTGTGCAATGTATATACTTTCTGAATAACTGCCCTATGTGTTTTTTGCAGGTTATTTTAGGTAGGCACTCACTCCCAGTCTCCTCAACCCGTTCTTGTGTCCAACTACCCAGTCTTAAAAGAGGTACAACAGGAAACCCACAAATGTGAGCCAATATTGAGTGCCCATTGGCATGCTCAAGTCACATTTCACACCATACAGAGCATGCAATATCACAGAGTTCCATCCTGTAGATTTTTCCTCTGAATTATGGCCATATCTGGGTTCCCGGAATGGGACACATAACAGACGTCGGGGTCTTTAGGTGCATGACTTTTTTTCACCTGAGCTTCTTTATTGATTGCTGCATCACACTGGTTGGACACTGTTAAATCAATGCTAAGTAGTAGAATATGAATCTCTCCACTTTTAACATCCTGGGATACCTGTGGTGTACCACCATAATCCCACAAACAAACTTGTATGAGTCAATGTAATATGCAGATACTAACACCACTCACTCACTCATTCGTTCATATATGATATGTTTTGTATACATATGTAATTAACATACATTAACACTTGAATCTTACCTTTTAACACCCCTCATGTTTTGTATGTTTATGCTAAGTAAAATTCAAAGGATTTACATGCCCTCATTTTTTTATTACTTTTAGGTTCGTCTACAATTCTTAACATTTTATTTATAAAAACAGTGTTACTTCACCTTTCTATTTAGTTTTATATTACTGTATTCCTTTTTTTTTATTATTGAATTTTCCCCCTTTTTATAGCATGTACAGGACACATAGACAGTAAAAATGTATACATAATACATATATAGCACTAGTTATTACATAAAGAACTATATCTACATAAAATTACATTCTTAAAGTTAGGTCCTACTGATTAGAAAACATAATCATCATACTATGAAAAAAACACACAGGTACAGAAAGAACAGTCAAGAGAGAAAACAAAAAGAGAGAGAAAAGGGAAATATAAAAGAAAGGCACCAAGCCAGTAAAGTGTCTATTAACTAACATTCCCTTCTTTCCATCGTTTAATCGGATCCCATATTTGTATGCCCAACATTCTTCCCTTCTTCCCTTTCCTAGCATATATAGCAGATTCTAACTTATAAATTGACAGTAATTTAGCTAACCACTGATTGTGGGTCGGGGGGAGGGGATCTAGCCATGCCGAAGCTATGCATAATCTTAAAACTGCCATTGCCAGAAATATAAAGCTTCTGCTCCGTATCTGCCCCTCCTCTTCGACTCCTGGTAATATTATTGATGAGGTTAATACAATTTCAATTCCTAATGCATTATTAAAAAAATTCTCTATATCTTTCTTTGTTGACTCCAAATGAGGGCATAATGAAAAAACGTGTTCTAGATCAGCCTCTGAATTATCACATCTAAAACATCTGGTACCTGATAACGCTCCCCATTGGGCAAGTTTGGCTGGTGTATAGTACAGATGATACAAGACTTTATAATGTTGGGACTGTAATGAGGCTGAGCACAGCAGTTTCTGACCCATATCTAATGATAAATAAAACTGATCTCGACCTATATCTAAACCAGTTGCCCATTTATCCGCCCATTTCTCCAAGTCATCTTTCTTCGAGTTTAACAGTTCTGAGTAAAACCTCCTAATTGTACAGTCCATACCTGCTTGTATAACCTCCATTATTGGATTTTTTGCAAATCCCGCAGCACCACCCTTTTTTTTATTAATAAAGCTTCTGACTTGGAGATATTTAAAAATTTGTCTCGTCTCTAAGCCATAACTTGCCTGTAGCTCTAAAAATTGCATCATACCTTGTGGACTTAAAATGTCCCTCAGTTTCCGAATTCCTTGCCTCCCCCACTCATTGAAGACTGCATCGGAAAAAACCTCGCTCGGGAGAGTAGGGTTACCATCAATTCTTGTATAGGTATTATACTTCCCTATACCAAACCTCTTGGCGATTGCTTTCCAAATGTTATATGCTGCTAGAATGGTCTTAAATCTTGTCCTTTTGAAATAGCTTGCGTCTGTATATTTCAAAAGCAAACTTTCTGCCTCCAACCCCATAACTAATCCATAAATAGCTAGTGTACCGAATTCATCCTGCCCTTCTGCCTCTGCGCCTCCCAGCAAGCCCACCATGTATTGTAATGCTGATGCCCTGTAATATAACTTTATATCTGGTAACGCCCATCCTCCCTTTTCTCGTGGAAGTGCCATGTACCTGAGCACTCTCCTTGTTTTCCCCTTGGCCCAGATGAACCGGTTAATAATATGTTCACAGATCTTAAACCACTTATTTTCAGAGAATAACGGAATGGCTCTAAATATGTACAAACATTTTGGGAGAACCATCATTTTTACAATATTGGTTCATCCCACATTTGAGAGGTGTAGATTATCAAGTCTGTCTAGTTCCTTTCTTACTTTAGTGATTATTGGAGCAATATTCTTTTCCACTAAAGTATCGAGATCAACAGTGATAATCACTCCTAGATACACCCCTGCTTGAACCACTCGGGTATCGTTACAGTATGTATGGGGATTTTTAATTATTTGCGTATTTAGAGCATATCCAGAGATGCGTCCAAACCTCTGGGCCTCAATCTCCATCTGCCCAATAGCCTCCGTGGGGTTTGATGTGATCACTGCCACATCATCGGCATATGCAAGAATCTTGCATTGCCCCAAATGGGTAGACAGGGGCTTAATTCTGTCACACATCTCTATCCTACGAATTAGTGGGTCCATATACATTGCAAATAGTAGCGGAGAACACGGGCACCCCTGCCGCGTGCCCCGCTTGATCCTAAATTGCCGAGTAGAGCCTGCGTTTACTCTTATAGAGGCGACTGGGTCAATGTATAAAGCCCGAAGTGCTTTAATATATCCCTCTTTAACCCCTACCCTCATTAAAACATGCCACAGATAGTCCCAGGAGACCCGATCAAAAGCCTTTTCGGCATCTAGTAACATGACCGGCATCGGGTCTCCTATGACTTCGGTGGCATCGAACAGAGTGATAACCTTACTTGTGTGGTGCGTTGTGCCCCTTCCAGGGATGAACCCATGTTGGTTATTGCTTACGAGATTTCCTATTATTGTAGCAAATCTTGTTGCCAGTGCCTTGGAGTAGATTTTAGTATTGGTGTTCATTAATGTGATCGGCCTATAAGATCCGGGCTCGGTGGCAGGCTTCCCCTTTTTTAAGATTAACACAATATCAGCCCCCCCCCCCCCCATGACCCTGGGATAGATTCCCCTGTTTGGGCTGTCTGTATTGTTTTAACCAAGTCAACTCCTAGTATGTCCCAGAACGTTTTATAGAATTCCATAGGAAGCTGATCAGGGCCGGCAGCTTTCCCTGAAGGGAGGTTTGATATAGCTGTTTTAATCTCAACTGAGTCCAAAGGTTCTTCTAATCCCTCTGCCTCCGCCTCTGTAAGATTTTCTTTTGGGATTCCCTGTAAATACTCAGTTATTTCCCTAGCGTCGGTAGACTGTTGATCATCATATAACACCTCATAGAATTTCCTAAATACATCTCGTATTTCCTCCGAGTCCGTATGTAATGCGCCGGTTGTATCCCTGATCTCTCTTATCATTCCTGACGCTGCTATTTGTCTAGTACGTATGGCTAAGGTACGTCCTACTTTCTCACTAAATTCGTGACATCTCTCCCTTTTAATCGTAAAGTTCTTAGCTGCCTTATTTGCAATTTCTTCTTCTGCGTAATTTTTTGCTTTCATCACCTTAACAAGTGCTTGTTCCACTGCTACACCGGTTAATACAGCTTGATGCAACTCCTCTTCAGCATCTAGGGCTACTCTGTCTAGTTCATATTTCCTAAGTCGCTCCTGTTTGCGTTTAAATGTACTAAAACTAAGAGTCTCTCCGCGAACACCTGCCTTAAAGGCATCCCACACCATTCCTACGGGTGCACTTCCTCTATTATTTTCAAAAAACTCTTTCATCCACTTTGACATGTGCTGTATGTAATTATCATCCTGAAGGAGACCCCTTTCAAAAGTCCACACCCTTTCGATTCTAGTTCCTACTGTTGCTTTTAATGTTAAAATGGGGGCGTTATGATCACTAAGGATTCGTGGAAGTCTATCTATCTTTAGATTAGAAAGCAATACATTTGACACGAAAAAATAGTCCAGCCTTACACAGATTCGGTGCAGAGCTGAATAATAAGTAAATCCTTTTTTATCTGACCTAATTTTCCCCCACACATCTGTCAAAACATTATTCGCTAATAGGTTAGATAATGCCTGATGTACTCTTTTTTTCCTACCTTGATATCTCCCAAAAGAGCCTACCCCTAAACCATCCGCACCGTTAATGTTGAAATCCCCGGCCATGATAATGCGCGGGGCCCAAACAGCAAGTTCCGTGTCTAAGAACTGTAGAATCTCTGGATCATCTTCTGTTGAGCCATATACAACTCCCAATGTTGGCCACTCCCCATCTATCATACATTCAGCCATCGCCCACCTCCCCCATTGGTCTTCCAATTTCTTTCTAACCAATACATTCTTGTTCCTTGACAATATAGCTACTCCTCTAGTTTTAGTGCCTTGCCTAGAGTATACTATTACATGGAACCCCAGCTGTTCCAGCAGGTGCACTTGCGGAGCCATAATATGCGTTTCTTGTAGAAATATAAAATCTGCATTCATTTGTCTTAATGCGATTGAAACTCTTTGTCTCTTCTGATAATCATTCAACCCACAGACGTTCCATGTTGCAAATCTAGTGTCTATTGATTTTTTTTATATTTTTCCTTTCTGTTAAATCCATACAAGTAGTTAGGAACTCTCTTTCCTCTGAGCTTTCCACCTTTATTTTAGTTTGGCATATATCACCACTGTCTCTTAACCTATATACGTTTACCTGTTTTCTCGTTGTGCTATAATCTGTGCTATATTCTGTGCCCTTTGCCCTGTACATCTCCACTCCTCACCCCTCCCCACTCCTCCCCAGACATCCCACCCCTGAATGCCCACCCCCCATACTGGCAAATAGGTCCACCGAACCTATATCTGACAGCCGAGACCCCTGGGCCGCCGCGCCTCCCCCTCTCCCATCTTAACCTCAACCTTTTAAATCCCCCTTTCCCAATCCCTGACCCCAAACCCTATTGTGAAAAAGATAGAGATATTGTGTATCATCAAAGCTCTGACAATCTTTTTCATATGTTTTACATCAAGTTTCCAGTGCTTACCAATCGATATTATTTCGTTTTTCTACCTCTTCCGAAGCACCTCCCTCACCGCAACCACTTGTCTATTCTGTTCCCTGTTCTGCTCCCTATTCTCTCTGAGGGAGGTAAGGTACTCTTGAGCCATAATCTCAGAGTAGAAAACTCTTACATGACCATCAAGAATTAATTTAGGACGTGCAGGGAACATTAAATAGACTTCACAGCCTATATTCTGAAAGGGTGTTATCAACCGCCTCATACGCCACCTCCTCTCAACCGCACTGTGGCAGAAGTCAGGTCGTGCAAAAAAAGATATGTCTTTATATGTACGTCTAGATTGCGGCTTCGCCTTGCTCATTATCTCCTCTCGTAGCAGAAAATTTCCTACATAAACCAAAATTGCACGTGATTTACTAGACGTATTTCCCCTTTTCTGTGTCATTGGGAACCTATGGGCTCGCTGCACCTCACTTTCCCAGTCCCATCAGTTCATTTCAGGAAATGCCCCTTTCAATAGGTCAACCACAAACGCCCGTATATCTTCCCCTTCCTTCCCTTCCTCCACCCCAAGTAGTCTTATGTTATTGCGTCTCTGTCTGTTTTCAAAATCTTCTAGTTTCCAGAGCACATCCGAAGAAGTCTTATCTTGTTCCTGTTTGGTCTCCTGTAGTTTTACCACATCATCTTCAAGCTTTCCTGTTCTCTCCTCCACCTCTGCAACTCTAGTGACCACCTCTGTGTACAGCTTGTTCATCTTTCGAAGTGTACCCTGGATATTTTTTGTTAGCGTGCTTTGCTCTTCGGCTTTCAGCCCTGGCCTCATCCTGAATTTGTTTTAATGTGGAGAATAGTAGCTCAAAGTTTGAGTTAGAGTTAGAATTAGTGTTGCCACCTCCCCCCCTGCTTCTGAATTATGATGTTGTTGACTGCTAGCTCCATCCTGATATAATTGTGAGGTAGCCGAGCAGTCCCAATCAGGCTTTTTGGCAATTGATAGTTGAGGAGAGCTTCGAGGATTCCTAGCACTACTGCGGATTCTAGTCTAAGTTTTAGTTTTAGTCTTATCTGGCCTCCTTGCACACCCTCTCCGTATAGTCTCCTGGTCTGTTTCAGACGGATTTGAGTCCTCATTATGACTCTCCGGAGGTGGTGAGGAGATTTCTGAATCCATATCAGAGCCTTCAGTGGTAACCGACTCTATGTCTGTGTCAGACCCCTCCTCCTCTCCCTCATCTACTTCTTCATCATCTTCATCATTACCGGTAAAGAAGCAATCATCACTAGGTGAAGCCAAAACTTGTATAGGAATATTTGCTTCTCCTGTACTGCGTACTAGAATCAGAATAGCATTCTGAGCTTGTGCCTGCCCATTACCTATAATGTTCATATCCTTGACAAATCCTTCATTATTCATTTGTAACCGCAACCCAGCGCCAGCGCCAGTCGCTATGCTCTCTTCCTGAGCTACCAGCGATATTATAGCTTCGCCCCCAGCGCCTAGGTTTTTATAGCAATTTGTGCTGCAGCTACTACATCATTATTGCTTGTTTTACTCCTCATGTCCATGCTTATATCACTGTTTTCACCATTATTTTTGCCAATCCCACCACCACAGAGATCATCTCTTAATTGTTGCCCGGCACTTAGCACTTCAAGTCCTGGCGTGGCTACACATACCTGTAGTTCTTTTCTCCCATCCCTTAAGGTGTCCATGCCGACTGAGTCAGCCCTTCTCAGATTTGCGCCCAGCTGACTCTACAGGCTGCGTTGTGGGCGGCTGCACGTCATTCGCAGTCCCGCCCTGTTGAAGCGGCTCACTTGTAAAGGCTCCGGGATCCGCTGCCTCTGTAACTTCTGCATTGGTGTCTGTCGGCGAAGGTTGGGAGTCGACCTGCATCTGTGTCTGCCCCAGCGTCTTTCCCGAGCATTCCGCGGCCAGAGTGGGAGACGGATTTGAAGCTGCAATCGGGATGGGAGAAAAGGACTCCATTATGGTGGGTTGGCGAAGAGCTGCCTCTCTCGATGATGGATCCGCTTGTTCCTTGCTGCCTTTTTGACTATTGCCTGCCTTCTTTTTTTCCACCTCCATTTCCTTTTCTTTTAGTTTTTGAACCTTTAGCTCCCTTGCCGCTTCTCTGCGCAACTGCGCTTTCGTCCTCATCTTTGTCCTCGAGTTAGGCACCGTGGTACCGGGGTCACTTGAAGTACCGTCATCATCTTCTCTTCGCTTGTTTCGGTCGTCATGTTGCTGCTTTTGTTGCCTTGGTGATCTCTGTAATTTAGGAGCCAAGACTAGCACCAACTTGCTCCAGCCGGAGCACAGATACCTTGCAGTGCCTTCAAACAGTGAAGTGGCGTTTTGTGTCAGAGTCAGGCTTCTCTTGATATTCTTAGTTATCTGTTTCTCAGCAATTAAATGTGATGCATAAATAAAGTCTGTCCACATATCCGATACTACTGTATTCCAACTCCATACAGACAGTCTCCTTCTCCATTTTATAGGCATAGATCTCCGCTGTTGTGGTGCAGATATCCACATTTGAGGTGGAGATCTCTACAAAAAACAGGAAATGACATAGGGGAATAAAAAAAAGCAACTCCTGAACCACCATTGATCACAATAAAATTCTCCTCTATCTGGCTCCAACCTTTGTCTTTTTTTTCCAAAATGGCGTGGAAACATGAAGTGACAGCACATATTTGTTCTGAAGAAGAATTTAAAATCATGAGTGAAGGTATCCTATAAAGTTATGCTTTGTTTTATGCGGGCAAACAACCAGCTGAACAATGCAGTGCAGGGCCAAATCTGGAAGAGCATCCCCACTACATTGAAGTGCAGAGACTGTGCACACCCAGAAAGCCAGGAAGTGCTGCAAGTGGTGGGAAGGGCCTCATATGCTGGGTATGCTTAAAGGCACGGCCACATGGTTCCCAAGTTCTACGCTACAGTAACCGAGGGTCGTAAGAACAGTCTTGATAACCCTCCATGCTCAGCTTGAGGCCCATGAGCAGCATAAAGGCAATAAGTATCATTTTTTGTCGGAAAACCTAAATGCAAATTGTTATGTTAGGTTCGTGCCCTGCACACCTCCTGTGTATAGGACATGCGCTTTTCACATCTCATGCACAAGGGAGACTTAGAAAGTGTGGGAATTCGAATGTGTGGGAACGATCAGTGGGGGACCGGCAGCTGTCACTGGCCAGCCGGGGATGCAGTCCTCTCTTACCTGTGTTTTGGAATAAACCCTCTTTTCATCTCTCACCGACGTCTCTGTGATTTGTATACACAACACAAATATGTTTTGATAGTTTTGTCCAATCATGTCTCATGTTTCATGTGTTTTGGATACCTCCATGTTGCAAGTGCCATATGCGGTCTTGTAAAAGAGTTGTTGAATTAAAGTATTTCTGCCTTTTTATGTACTAAAAAGACAGTTATTGTGACTAGATTTTGATGACAAACAAAAATTCTGTAGTGAGAAAATCATATATATTTATAAGAACCATTACCGTCACCAATGTTACAAGGCCTTTGTTCTAAAAATGAACGACATCATGTTGTGGCTTGTAAATAACTATTTTTACTAGTTCTATCAACATCATGTCAGATACACACATGTGGAAATGGAAAACATGTCTCAACCATAGTAACATAGTTTTCCAAATAAACTTCCCTATAAGTCAAGTCAAAAATTACTTTATTCGGTTAAAATTTAAAACCATCAAAGTGGAAATCACATTGTATGTTACATTAAAACATAATATTTAAAAGAAAAGTTCATTTCAGTTCATAAACCCTTTACAAGAACACCATGGGTCATCATAAAATATACATTTCTACCAAAAAACATCCCTTGGTTTTTAAATAAATATATTAAAAAGTTGGTCACATACCGATGTCCATCATTTAAAAAAGTCGATTTTTAGCGAAGGTACTTAAGATAAACGAAGCCAAGACTATAAAAAAAAGTCTATTCCGGCGCCTAATTGCCCCTGTGATATAACTGGCTACCCCAAAACAAACAACTGGGGAGCCCAGCATTTGCAAATAAGCTAATGCCGGCCTAACTTGCTCCAAGTTACACCCTCCTAAAAGTGGTATGAGAAATTTCCTGCGTAATGTAACATAGAAATCGCAGAAAAACATCATATGGAGGGTGTTCTGCTCTGAGAAGTTATCGCAAGGACAGGGACCCAACGGACCTCTCTTTGAAAAAACCTTTTGGGAATGATAGTAACCAGGGCACCATATTGTACTTAAATCTAATTAGTGCGAACAAATGATAGGGTTAGTTTATGTAAGTAAGATAAGGCTGGATCTGCCTACCTAAACTCAGCGTAACAAAGCTCCTTACTTAGGGTTTGGCTAATTCCCCTTCCTCCCTTGTTAACATTGATCTATTCAGGAACTGCTGCTTCAGTCCTCTAATGGCTGCCTTGCCAAAAGCTCTGGGATTTAAAAATAAGTCAGGACAGCCAAATGAATCCATTTGGGTCTTAATATAGCGGATCCAAGGGATATCAAGCCCTTTATCTAGAGTCTCGCAGTCTTGAATGATCAACTGGTTTAAGTTAGGTGACGGTTGCGCCGAAATTCTCAACCAGCATAATAATGGGGCAACTGCAATCTGATCTGAAATAAAACCAGCACCTAGGTCCTCGTGAAAATAAAAAATTGAAGTAGAGGCTGGGAGCGACAGCAACCTACGAAAAAAGTTATTTTCAACTTCCTGCATATCACCAGTCTCAATGTACCCCCATACATCGCTCCCATAGGTCACCATTGGGAGGCATTATAAATCTTCATGAGGGCCGGGAGTGGTTTGGAGCCTATTCTTCTTGCAAACCCTATTATTGCCCCTGAGGCCCTAGCAAGTGTATTCTTCTTATGTGCACGCTGCATGACCCACGAACCTCTTTCATCAAAAAGAATGCCTAAATATGGGAAGGCAGGGACTTTTGTGAGTTCCAACCCCTTACAATAAAATGTTACCTTCCTTGCCCTAGCCGTACCAATCGACATTGAATGTGATTTTTTAAGATTTGTAACTAAATCTCAATAAAACAATCTAAAAGAGATTGCAACCCTTGCGATGTCCTTGCTACTAAAACCGCATCATCTGCATAGAGTAATGCCGGGATCATTTTTGAGCCTGCTTTTGGGAAATCCTTGCAGGAGGAAGTCAGGGTGTCCCCAAGTTTATTAATGTAAAGTGTGAACAACAGAGGTGCCAGAATGCACCCCTGTCGCACCCCCCTCTTTACGGCCCATACGTCAGTTAGGCTGCCGTCCTCATTATAGCGGATCACAGCTGTAGTGTTTTCATGAATGGCGCCAAAAAAGAAATCAAAGCAGGCTCAAGCCAATGCTGTGGAGGGAAGTCCAAAGTTTTTGCCTATTTACCAGGTCGAAAGCAGTGGATAGATCCATGAATGCCATATGGATGTCCCCACGCTTTGTGACAGTATACTTCCCTATTACTAAATGAAGATTAAGGCATTGTCCCATCGTACCCTTTCCCTGTGTAAATAGGTACTGAAGATCAGAGATAATGCAATTATTATCTAGCCAGTCTGTTAGACGGGCAAGAACAACCTTCCTCATTGTCTTGGCTGCAGAATTCAAGAGTGAGATAGGTCTTTAACAGGCCGGATCCTCTCTTGAGCCCTTTTTAAATATTGGAATGATTACCGTCTTTTCCCAAGATGGGGGAAAGCCAACCTGAGTCGCAGCATTACA
Source organism: Lissotriton helveticus (assembly GCF_964261635.1). Classification (NCBI taxonomy): domain Eukaryota; kingdom Metazoa; phylum Chordata; class Amphibia; order Caudata; family Salamandridae; genus Lissotriton; species Lissotriton helveticus. The sequence goes on along the minus strand of NC_136067.1, from coordinate 1,511,653,385 downwards.
AACAAAGGTTAAAATCTAAGCCCATAAAATAGGATCAGCCCTATAAAGATCGTCCGGGGCACCATCTGGGCCAGTGCCTTTCCCCTGGAAGTTGGCATGATTGCCTCAGTAACTTCCCCATCCAAGAACAAGACATTTGAGGCATCGATGGTGACCCCTTCCCATCTAGACGGCCCCTGACTCACATCAGTATATATACCCCTAAAGTGTTCAACCCACCTGTCCAGGGGAATAAGACAATCTTTAACAGAGTTGGTTGATTCGTCAAATGTTGGGCTATTGACCACTCTGAATCTGGTGCTACTAGTCAAAACGCTCACTTGGCTGAGTTCTTCCCATGCCCTTTCTCTTAGCTGCAACTTTCTGGTTTTAACTTCAGTTTTGTAAGCCCTCCTAGCCTATTTAACCCTATTAATATCCCTTGGTGACTCCTTCAACTTCCCCAAGAGAGCCGTGCGTGCACTGGCACACACTTGGTCAAAACATTGTTTTTATTTCTTGGGCTTTAATTTACAATGGGGCGTTAAATTAGCCGCTACCTACCTTGTAATGCGGTCAAAAGCACCTAGAATTAGTGATGGATCAGAATCCCTGTCCAAACATATTCCAAAATCCTCTGCACAGCTTTTGTACAGGTTTTCAAGAAAGCTTTCCGGACTGATGACCTCCCATCTTAGCCTCCATGCTTGATCTTTAGGAGCAATATTGGAATTGGTTATGTGTGCCAGGGGTTTATCATTCTCAACGACCAGAATGTTAATGGCCAGGGTCAATGGGTTATTATCACTCAGGCAACTATGGGTTACACAAAAGGTGCCTAAAAGATCCGTCAATGGGCTTGAAACTAAGATAAAGTCAATGATACTTCGGTGACCTTGCCCAGTATAAGTTGGAATAGGAGACAAAGTATCTCACTGTACAGGGCAAAACAAGTTAAAAACAGATAAAAAACTCTCTAGGAACACCCCAGAATTTGTATGTTTAAAATGAGTTACCCGCTGCTGGCCATACTCCTCTTCCGGGCTTAACAAACAATTGGTAGGACAAACATGAGTATTAAAATCACCAAGGATTAATAAATGGTAGGGCACATCATCCTTGGCCTCATAAGCATCCAAAAAGGTGGCAGGGAATCTCAAATGCTCCAAAACATCCATTCTTGTAAAAGAGTTATTAAATTAACCACTAAAAGACTTGGTAAGTTATCACCTGTTAATTCGACTGCTAAAATATTTGGTGTACTTGTCTCTATTAACTTCACTTTAAACAGTAATTTAAAACTAATCAGTAACAAGAGCCCCCCTCTAGATCTCCCCATAATCGATGGTACAGCGTTTTTACTGAACAAAGAATACCCATCCACAAAATAGGGATCGTTTGCAACCCAGGTTTCCTGCAGGCTATTATATGATGGATAGCGAGGAAAGATTCCCAATTGGTATCCCCCCTTTTTGCCCGTGAACCGGCTATGTTCCATGAGAGATTTTTTAATTCCGGAACAGTTACAGTCTGCCCCATAGAATTAGATGCAGTGTCTACCAACACAGTAAGATTGGACTCTTCAATATGGGGTGTTGACAACAATGCGGGCTTAATCATGGATAACGGGGAATCAATATCTACCACTGCCCCCTTAATTAATAATTCCTCTGTGGCTGCATAATTTACTGGTAGTCAACCTTGGTCGTCTAGGTTGGATAGGGCCTCAAATCTATTTGAGACCGCAATAAGAGGGGTAAACTTCCCTTGGGGTCTCAACGGGGGCCTATAAAAATACCCCAGTGGAAGAGCCACAATGGAAGTGGCCAAGGGGGAATGATAATCATGGGCTTTGAGAATCATTTGGGCAAATGCAGAACTTCGAATGTTAACAATAACACAGTCCCCCCCTATATTCTTTTGCGATTGACCCACCCATGCAACTCTGCGCACCATAAGAATATTATTGCTCAAGGAAAACCTAAAACCTTTGTGTCTGGTTAGCCAGTCCACAGTTTTGTTTTTTAGCTGGGACCAAGATTCGGGTTGGTCCAGTCTCAACGGAGGGACACCAGCCAAGACTATAACGAGGGGACTAGCCGCTGGGAGTAGGTCTATGATGTCTCGTGCAGGTTTAAGCAACGTATTGTTTGTTGTACTATGACCACCACCAGAACACACCGGGGTGACAATCAGTCCCCCGGTCAAATCCCTTGTCATTTGCAGATTTTAAACACCCACACAGGGAAAGATAGCCTGCCGACCCATACCCTGTATTGTACTACTAGGTGGTGGTTGCTGTCCCCCAGGGTTTAGGCTTGTAACCTGGGCCAACGGAGTTGCAGAACATACTATTCCATTAAGACTGTCCACAGCGCCATGGGTAAAAGCCTTATTTTGAATCCCGCTTGGGCCATTGTTCCCCAAACCTATTGTGGGCACACAACCCTCTCCTGCATCATTCAATACATCCGTGTTTACCCTTGCTTCAACACCTTTTGCCAAGAGGGTGACTTTTTCTTCAATTACCCCTAGATTGGTCCAAAAGGGTGCAAGGATAGTTAAAATTAATGTCTCCATCTGTTTCCAATAGGCCGGATTCTCCCCTATATCCCCCAACCCAATCACATTAGAGTTAGGGGATGAAGGCGCACCAGACTCTGATCTTGGGGATGACTTCCTTTATGGTGCTTGTTTTTCCCTTTATCTTTGTTTTTATCCCTCGTGGCTAGGCCACCCCTGGTACGCTTCACCAACGGTTCCCCAGAACCACCCGCCGCCCCAAGGCTGTCCCTTACAAGTCTCTTGGGTCTAGTAACTCGATCGTCTTGAACTGCCCCAATATTAATAGGGAAATGGGGTTGAGTGTGGGGTGGAACCTGGGCCAGAAGGGAGTCAGGGTTCTGCAAATTAGTAAGGTCCACAGTGGGGTCATATGTAGCACCATATATGTTCAATCTAGGGGAACCAATGCCCTCCATGGGACAAGGGTCAGACACAACTCCCTGTTCTAAGTCCAAGCTCTTGGTCATCTCGGCCATGCTGCCTCACGGGATTTCTGTAGGGTCTGTGGTTGGGTGGCTTATGGATTGAATAACTGCCATAGGTGATTTAGCCGTTCTTATGGCCCCCAAAGATGATCTTTTTTGATCTACATAGGTTCCTAGAGACAATTTTTTTTCAGTAAGCTGGATCTCGTGCTGAAGCACGGATTCCGCCTCGACCTCGTTGAGAACGGTCGCTCCCTCCTACCCTCGCTGAATCCTACTCAGAGCTGCCTGGTATCGTAGACATTGCGCTGCTGAGCCTTCCTGACGCTGCTCCTCACTTTCACTTTTGCCTACATAGCGCTGCTGCCCTCGCTTAGCGCTCGAACGTGCCTGCCTGATTGTGCGCAACTGTACCTGCATATATTTATGTTTTTTAACCCTTGTGCCTAAAGCTGCATTTGCTCACTGTTTGGGATCGTTTTTGTTAAATACGCTCAAAGTTTCCTCAAACCCGGTCTGCTTTCGTGTTATTGCCGCCATTTGCTGTGTTGTTGTTGTTTTGCCCTGAGACCGCCCCCTCCACCACGCACCCGCCTCCCATCGGATCCTCCCTCCCACTTTGTGTTTAGGCTCACCCCTGTCCACCATAGCGCTGTGACTGCCTCGACCTCGTTGAGAACGGTCGCTCCCTCCTACCCTCGCTGAATCCTACCCAGAGCTGCCTGGTATCGTAGACATTGCGCTGCTGAGCCTTCCTGACGCTGCTCCTCACTTTCACTTTTGCCTACATAGCGCTGCTGCCCTCGCTTAGCGCTCGAACGTGCCTGCCTGATTGTGCGCAACTGTACCTGCATATATTTATGTTTTTTAACCCTTGTGCCTAAAGCTGCATTTGCTCACTGTTTGGGATCGTTTTTGTTAAATACGCTCCAAGTTTCCTCAAACCCGGTCTGCTTTCGTTTTATTGCCGCCATTTGCTGTGTTGTTGTTGTTTTGCCCTGAGACCGCCCCCTCCACCACGCACCCGCCTCCCATCGGATCCTCCCTCGCCCCTCCCCTTCCCACTACCCATATATGACAGAAGCACTTGCGTGCAGCGTTAACGCGCAGCGTTCGCGCCCCAGTCGCGCCGAAGGTGCGCCAAAGGTAAGCCCGTCTACGCCCGTCCGCGCCTGGACCGCGCCCAGCGCCTGTCCCCCTGCTCTATGCCGCTCCCAACCCCCCAGAGTAACTTATGATGCCGCTACACTCCTCGCCCTCAACGCCGGACGCACTCCACTTTGCTGTGAAGCCACCCCAGGACGTACCCACGGCCCATTCTCCTGCCTCTCCTGTAAGTTCAACTGCGTCAGGACCCTCACCAAACACACTTCCTCCACACACAGCTCCGAACCCAACGACTTGAAATGCATCCTACTGAACACCCGCTCGGTCCACAGACATGCAACCGAACTCTGGGACCTAATCGACACTGCGTCACCTGACATCGCCTTCCTTACTGAAACATGGATGAATGCATCTTCTGCCCCAGACATCGCCATAGCCATACCGGACACTTACAAGATCATTCGAAAAGACCGCACCAATAAAATAACTGGAGGAGGCATCGCCATCGTCCATAGAAACACCATCAAAATTACAACCAGCTCTGACGTCAATCTTGCAACCGCCGAACACCTCCACTTTCAGATCCACACCGACCCCAGGACCACACTTAGAGGAACTCTCATTTACAGGCCCCCAGGCACCCGATCTCAATTCAGTGATGACATCACTGACTTCGTCAGCCCGCACGCCCTCGCCTCCGAGAACTACATTCTTCTAGGAGACCTCAACTACCACCTTGACAACATTCACAACAACAACACCACCACCCTTCTGGACAACCTGTCCAATCTCGGACTCAAACAACTTGTTGACACCCCCACTCACATAGCCGGACACACGCTCGACCCTATCTTCACCTCCAGCAAGAACATCTCCTTCGATCATACTACAGCCCTCCACTGGACGGATCATAGCTGTGTTCACTTCAGCTACAAAACAACCCTGACCCACAACCGTCTACAACCCATTCCCCGAAGAAAATGGAACAAAATCTCCACCGAACAACTCCTCACATCACTCAGCCAAAACACTCCTACCCTGGCAACGAACCCAGACCTAGCGGCCACCAACCTCAGGCAATGGATTACCCACAGTGCGGACGAACTAGCACCCCTGAAAAAACACCAGTCGAAATCATCCAGCAAAAAAGCTCCCTGGTTCAATGATGACCTTAAAAAATCCAAGAAGACATGCCGCACCCTGGAGAAGAATTGGAGAAAAGAACCAACTTCAGACAACATGGACTCCCTCAAGACAGCCACCCGCAAACACCACCAACTGATCCGATCCGCCAAGAAATCAGCACTTAAGAACCGTCTCGACAACAATTCTCATAACAGCAAGGAACTCTTCAATATCGTCAAAGAATTCACCAACCCTCCCGCAGCATCCAACGACATCACTAACTCCCAAGACCTCTGCGATGCGCTATCCTCCTTCTTCTACAACAAAATTGCCGACATCCACAACAGCTTCAAGAATACTCCCAATGACCAACTCACCCCACCCACTTCAGATCCCACCCCTCCAACTAACTACCTCAACTCCTGGAACCCAATCACCATTGAAGACACCATTCGCCTCATGAACTCAATCCACTCTGGCTCACCTTCTGACCCCTGCCCCCACTTCATCTTCAACAAAGCTGACTCCATCATCGCTCCCCAACTCCGCGATGTCATCAACTGCTCCTTCGACTCCGCCACCTTTCCAGAAATATGGAAACACGCCGAACTCAGCGCCCTTCTGAAAAAACCAACAGCAGACCCCTCAGATCTGAAAAACTACCGACCCATTTCCCTCCTCCCTTTCCCGGCCAAAGTCATCGAGAAAGCCGTCAATAGCCAACTAGCAGCCTTCCTTGAATCCAACAACTCCCTGGATCCCTCACAGAACGGCTTTCGAGCCAAACACAGCACCGAAACCGCCCTCATTGCGGCGACCGACGACATCCGAGCACTCCTGGACAACGGTGAAACAGTGGCCCTCATTCTACTCGACCTCTCCGCCGCCTTCGACACTGTCTGTCACAACACCCTCATACAACGCCTCAACAACATCGGCATACAAGGAAAAGCCTTGGACTGGATCATCTCATTCCTAGCCGGGAGAACACAGAGAGTCCGACTCCCCCCATTCTACTAAGAGCCCACCGAAGTCATCTGCGGCGTACCTCAAGGCTCCTCACTCAGTCCCACCCTCTTCAACGTCTACATGAGTCCCCTCGCCTCCATCGCACGTCAACACAACCTCAACATCATCTCCTACGCCGACGACACCCAGCTAATCCTTTCCCTCACCAAAGACCCCAACACACGCCAAAAACAACCTTCACGAAGGTATGAAAGAAGTAGCCGAATGGATGAAACAGAGCCGCTTAAAACTCAACTCAGACAAGACGGAGGTGCTCATCCTAGGATTCTCCCCCTCAGCTTGGGACGACTCCTGGTGGCCTTCCGCTTTGGGATCTGCGCCCACACCCACAGACCATGCACGTAACCTTGGCTTCATTCTAGACTCCTCCCTCTCAATGTCCAGACAAGTCAACGCCGTATCGTCCTCCTGATTTAACGTCCTTCGCATTCTCAAAAAGATCTTCCGCTGGATCCCCCTCGAAACAAGAAAGACTGTCACCCATGCACTGGTCACGAGTCGACTGGACTATGGCAACACACTCTACGCCGGAATTACAACAAAATTGCAGAAAAAACTCCAGCGCATCCAAAACGCATCAGCGAGACTCATATTAGACATCCCGCGCCAAGAGCACATCACCGATCACTTAAAAAACCTCCACTGGCTTCCCGTCAACAAAAGAATTACTTTCCGCCTTCTTACCCACGCACACAAGGCCCTTTATAATCTAGGACCCGAATGCCTCAACACCCGACTGTCCTTCTACTATCCTACCCGCCAACTAAGATCATCCAATCAAGCCCTCGCCGCAGTCCCGCGCATCCGAAAAACCACCATGGGTGGCAGATCCTTCTCCTTCCTGGCTGCCAAGACCTGGAACTCACTCCCCACCCACCTCCGCCTTACTCAGAATCACATCTCCTTCAGAAAAGAACTGAAAACATGGCTATTCGATAAATAGTAAACCCCTTCCTCCAGCGCCTTGAGACCCTCTGGGTGAGTAGTGCGCTTTATAAATACATGAACTTGAACTTGAACTTATTCAGCCCTGGATAGAAAGGCATCCAGTGTGCCAACCAACCCCCCTACCCTTTGACCCACAAGATTTTGTTTTCTAGCCATGACACCCAACTACTCTGACCATTAATCTCACGCTTAATATGGGATGAGATACTCAGCCCCCCCCCCCCGGAGCTTAAAATACTTGAATTGACAAATACCAATGTATTAGTCCCACAATATAAATATACACAGCCAGTCAAAAAGTCACTGACCAAGTCCGCCGGCTAGTCCTCCACAATAAGCAGGGAAAGATGAAAGGGACGTGGCCCAGCTCAGTCTCCACCTGGCTAAGTATGGTCGTAAAATCCGTTTCGCGGGCGAATTTGCGGATTTTTGGCAAATTCGCAAGCTTGAAAAAATACGATATCGTGCGCGCGGCGTTGATTTACCGTGATTTTGAGTCCGCCGAGTTGTTTTTCTCCTGGTTTGCGTGTGCTGCGCCATTTTGGATCTTGCTGCGTGATCGCGCGAGAGTTTTTTCGAACGCAATTACGTTATCGCGGCTCGCCATCTTGCACAGCGAGAGTTTGACAACGCAAGTACGTCATAAGGGCCCGCGATTATGCATTACGGGAGTAAACAATGCCGAACACGTAGATGCGGCACGCAGCTGACATCCGGCAGGAGATTTGAACAGCTCGCGTTCCCGAAATTGCAAAAATTGCAATTCTGCACAAGAAATCCACCGCAGGCAGCATAAACCTTCTGAAAATCATGATTTTGATCAGTATAACTCCTCAGATTGAGATTTGGTTGCACTTTTTTGTGGAAGGAGTCCTTTTTGGGGGGGGGGTGGGAGGAAGTAAGTGCCCCAGAGTCTCCAACTTCCTGTTCCTGTCCAGCAGGCTCCTCCCAGCGCTTTGTCCATCTCCTGGTCACTTTTCATTTGGATCTGGAGCTGGAAGAATTACTTTTTGTAGCTGCTGCTGGATATTTGTATTTGAGGACTTTTTGGACTTCACTTTTGGATTTGAGAATTTACAAGTAAGTTGGTGTTGTTTGTTTGGGGCATTGCATTTGCTACAACTACAATTTTAAAACTTTTTCACAACTTTAAAGAAAATATATTGTGGGTAGCTACAGTATCCAGTAGGCCCAGGGTTAGTCATGGGTGCATGATACAACTGTTTCTGTGAGTTTTGTTGAACTTAAATCTCATTTATGTCATTGAATTTTAGCTCACTATATGTGGATTTTTTAATTTTATTTTGGGGTGACTGTAAAGCCACACTAGCCAGTAGGCCCAAGGGTAGTGAGTGGTGCATGGACCAAGTCTTTCAGTGGGGTGTCTTGAATGTAAACATCATTGAGGGCATGGATGGCATTGGATTGTGGTGATTTGTGTGTGTTTTTCGACTTTTTGGGGTGGTGTTGGGGCCTGGCCATGTGTGTGGGTGCCATTTTGAGGCCTGGTCCAGGCAGGGCCTGGCCATGTGGTGGGTGTCAAGGGGTCATTTTGAAGCCAGGCAGTGTGCTCAGGCCTGCAACCAGGTTGCCTTGCTTTCATCCATTAGGCCCAGGGGTACTCAGTGGTGCATGGACCAAGTCTTTCTGTGGGGTGCCTTGAATTTAAACATCATTGAGGGCATGGGTGGCATTGGATTGTGGTGAATTTTGTTTGTTTTTCCACTTTTTGGGGTGGTGTTGGAGCCTGGCCATGTGGGTGGGGGCCATTTTGAGGCCTGGTCCAGGCAGGGCCTGGCCATGTAGCTGGGGATCAAGGACCCATTTTGAAGGCAGGCAGTGTGCTCAGGCCTGCACCCAGTTTACCTTGCTTTCTTCCATTAGGCCCAGGGGTACTCAGTGGTGCATGGACCATGTCTTTCTGTCGGGTACCTTGAATGTAAACATCATTGAGGGCATGCATGGCATTGGATTGTTGTGATTTGTGTGTTTTTTTTTACTTTTGGGGTGGTGTTGGGGCCTGTCCATGTGTGTGGGGGCCATTTTGAGGTCTGGTCCAGGCAGGGCCTGGCCATGTGGTGGGGGGTCAAGGGGCCATTTTGAAGCCAGGCAGTGTGCTCAGGCCTGCACCCAGGGTGCCTTGCTTTCATCCATTAGGCCCAGGGGTACTCAGTGGTGCATGGACCAAGTCGTTCTGTGGGGTGCCTTGAATTGAAACATCATGGAGGCCATGGGTAGCATTGGATTGTGGTGATTTTTGTTTGTTTTTTTACTTTTTGGGGTGGTGTTGGAGCCTGGCCATGTGGGTGGGGGCCATTTTGAGGCCTGGTCCAGGCACGACCTGGCCATGTAGCTGGGGGTCAAGGGCCCATTCGGATGGCAGGCAGTGTGCTCAGGCCTGCACCCAGTTTGCCTTGCTTATTTCCATTAGGCCCAGGGGTACTCAGTGGTGCATAGACCAAGTCTTTCTGTGGGGTGTCTTGAATGTAAACATCATTGAGGGCATGGATGGCATTGGATTGTGGTGATTTGTGTGTGTTTTGTGACTTTTTGGGGTGGTGTTGGGGCCTGGCCATGTGTGTGGGGGCCATTTTGAGGCCTGGTCCAGGCAGGGCCTGGCCATGTGGTGGGGGTCAAGGGGCTATTTTGAAGCCAGGCAGTGTGCTCAGGCCTGCACCCAGGTTGCCTTGCTTTCATCCATTAGGCCCAGGGGTACTTAGTGGTGCATGGACCAAGTCTTTCTGTGGGGTGCCTTGAATTTAAACATCATTGAGGGCATGGGTGGCATTGGATTGTGGTGATTTTTGTTTGTTTTTCGACTTTTTGGGGTGGTGTTGGAGCCTGGCCATGGGGGGTGGCCATTTTGAGGCCTGGTCCAGGCAGGGCCTGGCCATGTAGCTGGGGATCAAGGGCCCATTTTGAAGGCAGGCAGTGTGCTCAGGCCTGCACCCAGTTTGCCTTGCTTTCTTCCATTAGGCCCAGGGGTACTCAGTGGTTCATGGACCAAGTCTTTCTGTGGGGTGCCTTGAATGTAAACATCATTGAGGGCATGGATTGCATTGGATTGTGGTGATTTGTGTGTGTTTTTTGACTTTTTGGGGTGTTTAACTGATGTTCCTCTGGCTTCCATTGTTTTTAGGTGCAAAAGAGAACCACCAGTGCCAGGAAGAAGTCCTGCAGCGGTGTGTGCAGCGCAACGTCACTTGACGTCACGTGTGGCCACAGACAAGACAACTCTGCAACTCGTGCAACTGCGGCCTGCTGTTCTGACATCTGAAGAAGATGGCCCCAAAGAAAGGTGGCCGTAGCGCCTCAGCGAAAAAAGTTGCCAGTGCCACTGCCCGTAAGAAGGAGCAGAAGAAGCAAGTGGCACCACCTACCAAGGAGACTGGTGTGCCCACCGACACCTTTTTTGGGAGAATAAAAACTACGCCTGCAGCAACAGTGGTGTCCGGCGGGGACCAAGCTGGAAGTAGCACCTCCGCTTCATTGGGCTCAGTGCCACCACGACAAGTTAGGTCCAATACCATGAATGCTGCTGAGGCAGCCACTTCAGTTTCTCAATCACCATCGACCAGTGATGTTGGCTCATCACAAGAAAGTACCATCCAATCAACGCCGGGTGTAACTCAGCTGGCGAGTGTTCAACAATCACAGCCGCAACGACAAGTGCAACTAGTACAAGCGCAAGTACATGGGCAAGGAGAGGCGCAAGTACATGCACAAGGAGAGGCGCAAGTAGAGGTGCATGGAGAGGTGCAACTAGTGGATAATGGAGCGGCACAACTGCCTACAATGTTTGTTCCTCCAGAAGTAGGGGCACATCAGGAAATTGATATTCAAGTGGAGGTATCATCCGAGGAAGCCACTCCTCCTGAGGATGATCCATTGTCTTCCAGATCCTCAGCAAGAAAAAGGTCAAGGAGGGCTGCTACTACTACTACTACAAGTTCTTCTTTAAGCCCCCTTCATTCTGATGACCTTGATCGTGATTGAAACCCAGCAATGCAGTCTGACAGTGAGGCACGCCATGAGCCAACAAAGGTAGCTAAGCCTAAAAGGAAGGTTCCCGCAAGGCTTCGACTTATGGGTGATGACGACGAACAAGAAGTGGTGTCTTCTGCTGCTGATGAACAGTCTGACGATGACCCAGTCATCCCAGACGTCACTCCAGCCACAGCGGGCATGCAGCAGACAAACATTGTCACCCTATCCCGAATGGCTGCTGAGCGGGATGTGGGCGGTGTGGCACTGGTACCACCACCAACGCAGTTAACTACAACACCAAAACGACCTACAGCTTCCATATTTTCTCGTTAGAAGGGCTGGCAGGGACCTCCAACCAGCTCGACCTCCATTACCTCAAGTAGTGATGCTGTAAGTGAACAACAGAAACAAATTCAGCCACGCCCATCCTCCACTTCATCTGGCATTGCAAGTCAAAGTAGCACCTCCACCACCAGCAGACATTTCCAGTCCCCAGTTTGGGACTTCTTTACTGTTACCCAAAAGGCGGAAAACATGGTAATGTGTTCGATTTGTAAAGTATCAGTTAGTCGGGGTAAGCTTGGTACCAACTATGGTACCGGAGGCCGCAAGAGAGGTCATCTCAAAAAACACCACCCTATCCAGTGGTATGCGCACCTAAGTGCGATCCAGGAAGCCCAAAGTAGAACTGATCCAAATGTATCCATTGACATTGCATCTTATGCTGACGAGGGGCTGATTGTGCAGGGTGGAAGTCAAGAACCGACCGACATTTTTTCTGGTACACCCAGTACCCCTGGCAGCAGAACTGCAGTGGTAGCGCCCACCCCCTCTACGCCTGCAACATGTATGAGGCACACTAAGAATTTGGGACAGACACCAATGCAAAAAACTAAATCAATGAGCCTAACTGGTTTGAAGTCTGCATCATCATCATTATCATCACGTAAAACGGTGCAGCCCACCATTAGCAGCGTGTTTTGGTCAGATGCGCCATTTGAACGCAACCACCCAACTGTACGTCTGTATAACGCAAAGCTGGCTAAAATGCTAGCGCTGGACCTTCTCCCTTTCTCTTTCGTGGAAGGGGTGGGTTTTCTTGAATTTGTGGCAACAGTCTGCCCTAAATGGAAGGTTCCTAGCCGGTCCTATTTTGCCTGGGTTGCTGTTTCAGCACTACATCAAGATGTGCTGGAGGTGATTGGCGCAGCTATTCTGAAGAGTGCTGTTCACACTATCCACATGACAACAGACATGTGGACCAGTTGCCAAGCCTTTGATTACATGTGCATCACTGCACACTGGGTCTCTTTTGCAGGGGTCACACAACAGTTAAAACAAGCAGGTGTTGACACGGACACAGTTTTTCAAGCTACTCGCAAACATGCAACAGTAGGCATCTTTGCCATGGAGAAATCTCACACTGCAGCTAACCTTTTGGAGGAGTTTAACAGGAAGGTCAATGAATGGCTGCATCCAAGAAATCGCATAGTTGGTTAAGTTTCCACGGATATTGGCAGTAATATAGTTAGGGCCATGACTGATGGTGAATATTTCAGAGTGCCGTGTTTGGCGCACAGTATTAACATTGTGGTGCAAGAATTCTTGAAAAAAGAAGACCCAGTCATCAAATTACTGACCATCTGCCGAAGAATCTGCACACATTTCAGCCATTCTTTTAAGGCCCGGAAGCAGCTGAGGAGCATTCAACATGAACGTAAACTGCCATTCAAAGAACTAATCCAGGAGGTGGCTACACGTTGGAACTCAACCTTTTACATGCTTGAGCGTCTGTCTGAGCAGTGGGAGGTAATAAATGAGTATGTCTATAAACTGGGTTCTACTCAGAAAGAGATGAGGCTAGAGTTGGTGGAATGGAAGCTAATTGCAAGCCTGACAGACATGATTCGTCCTTTTGAGATCTTCACGCGTGAAGTCAGCAGGGAGGACTGTTCTTTGAGCAAAGCTATCCCATTGTTGTGCATGCTAGAGCATCAACTGAAGGACGTGTCTACAACGTTCAGAGATGATGGTGAAAAGCGAGAAGCATATGATTTGGCGGAGAAGTTATTAAGGCGCCTACTTCACAATGAAAGGCTTAAAAACATACATACAGAACAACATTACATTTGTGCCACTATTCTGGATCCACGGTACAAAAAGACAGTGGCTAGCAAAGCATTCATTCCTTTTGATGAAGCAGATGTTTCAAAGTACAAACATTGGCTAGCTCTGTCAGCCACTCGGTTTGAAAAAGAGCGGCAGAACCTTCAAGGAGGCAGCATAAGTACAACTGAATCAGCAGGCCATCCGGCATCAAGTTCCACTTCTCAATCCGTGGCCGAAGGGAGTCTCTTTCCCTCACAGCCGTTAACGACACCAGCAACCGTATCATCATCCTCACCTGCACCAGGCCCCAAAAAAATATTGTCGGAAGCGGATTGGCTAACTCAGCAAGGGTTTGCTCGGTCCACTGCTGCAAAGGTCGCAGATGGTACGCAAAGTGGAGCAACCCTGGAGAACCTTGAGTCGGTGGTGCAGGCCTATCTGGATGACCCAACAGAGGTCTGTCATAATGAGAACCCATTGGTATATTGGTATAGGAAAAGCTCTATATGGCGACTGATCACCAACATGGCTCTAATTTATTTGTCTTGCCCACTCGCAAGCGTGACTTCTGAACGTGTTTTCAGTGCTACTGGGGCCATTGTAACTTCAAAAAGGACCCGCCACTCGCCCAAAAATGTGGAGAGGTTAACAATAATCAAGATGAATCAGCACTTCATACCACCCGATTACAAAATACGTGAATGCACGCAGGAAGAAGAGGACACCGACTTAGGTGATGACGACGGAAGTTCTTCTCAGTCACCTGACCTACTCCTGTCCCAATTCATAGACTTTGAGGACGAGCTCTACTTCCCTGACACCGAGGCCTGAAAATTACTTCCTTTTTTTCGTCCTTATTCACTTTTATTCCTGCGTGTCTTTCTTTGTTTTGCAACTTTTACCACAACAAAACTCTAATCACCTAATCACAACAAGTCCATCATCAGCACTGTCTTCATTTATATATTTTCCTTATTGATTTGAAGGTGCCGCAGTCTGCATTCCTGATGTTCACAAGTTCACAACTCAATCAAGCTCCTCTATCCTCCTCCTCCAGACCTCCCCTATCCATTTCCCTCAAGGCAGATGGATGGATTATGGAGAATGAATAAACTTTATCTTCGTAGACGAGTCCCCTCAAGTGGGACTGAAATAACTGACTGACTACATGCTTTGTTGACAGACTTACTTCTGAAATTGACAGGCGAGGCTGCCCTGTGGGCCCTCACTTTCCGAAGAAGATGCGGACAAAAAGTAGAACAGGTAATGAATAATGAGAAGATGGCATGCAGTGGACAGCAATGGCTGTCTGTCTCTGTTGAAACCAATTGCTGTTTGTTTTTTGTGTTTTTTGTGAACAGCACAATTTGCCATGTTATCAATATACCAGTATTGCAGGTTGTTGGGGGTTTCTTTGGGGGTGTTCTAGATTTGCGGTGCTGTGTCGGGGGTCTTGGAGCACTGCTGGGAAGGTCTAATTTTGATTGCAAGTGGTTTGAAGAATATCCATGGTGGAAAAGGGGAGTTATGGTCTAGCTGCAGAGCGCGTTTGGACAGAATTGAAGGAAGGTCAAAAAATATTTTAAGTATGAGATTTTCCATTTTTGCTGTTTGCCTGTTTGGGGGTCTTCTACTTTATTTTGCCTGGGTTGACGGGTCTGGGGGCATTGCTGGGAAGGTCTAATATCGGAATCAAGTGGTTTGGACAAAATCCATGGTGGAATTTCTTTTCCATTTTTGCTCACCTGCCTGTTTTTGGGGGCTGTTTGGGGTGTTCCTGGTGTTTGGGGGTGGGTTTTCGGGTCTGGGAGCACTGCTGGCACAGTCTAATTTTGATTGCATTTGTTTTTCAGGAAATCCATGGTGTCAAAGGGGAGTTAGGGCCTAGCTGCAGAGCGCGTTTGGACAGAATTGAAAGAAGGCCGAAAATACTCAAAGTATGAGATTTTCCATTTTTGCTTTTTGCCTGTTTGGGGGGTTCTGCTTTTTTTGCGGGTGAGTTGGCGGGTCTTGGGGCATTACTGGGAAGGTCTAATATCGGAATCAAGTGGTTTGGACTAAATCCATGGTAAAAAAGAGGGTTTAGGGCCTTGGGTTAGGGTTAGGGTTAGGGTTAGGGTTCTAAAATCGCAGTTTACACTTTACACCTAACTTGAGGGGAAAGATCCGCAAATTTCACCCACACTTATTTATCCTTGAAAACGAGACTCAGAGTACGTACTTTTGAAATGATGCTTGTATGTTTTGTAATACTGTCGACTCTGAAACTGAAAGTGTTATTTTTGCACTAAACAGCGTACCTTATATATTTTGAACTGGTTCACTTACTGTTTTTTCCCATCAAGAATTACACGACGGCTTTTAGTATGTGCCATGAAACAAACGCTGAACTCAGATGTAATCCGCAATTACTCATCAGGCAGCCAGTGGACAGTGTGTCTGGTCACCAATATTCATTGACGGAGTGTAAGATGGAATGGAGGAGTATATCGCGAATAAGAGGAATGGCAGGATGCATGCAACTTCACCAATTCAACAGGACAACTACAACATAAAGTTACAGTATTCTCTCTTAACTTCTCCTTATCTTTTAAATGTTATTATTGTAAAAAAACTTGAACTTCTACGAATGTGACTAGGTGCGTTTCTTTGTTCTCTGCTTTAAAGTCATCTCTCCAGCTATTTCATACATTTCTTTGATATATATTTTTATGCCGTAGTGCACTACCTTTATGTCCCGTAAAAGATTTATGGATATCTTTGAATCCAAAAATTAGTTTCTCTTCATTTGTTGTTTTTCCATGCAGTGTTTTTTTTTCTTCTCTCCACAAAACTTTTCCCAAAAAACCCCATTCCCATCCAATCTTCAAAAACCCTAACCCTCTTCCCCCGGGCTGTGTGGTTTTTCATTGAGGTATGACTGACAACAAGAAATTCCACAAACTTGCAGGGGAGGATAAGGTCTAAGCAGCACCAGAAACATGTTGGAAAATAGAATTCATGTGCGACATCGTGAATTGAGCATCAAACATCATGCTCGTACACATGACTAATCAAATGGTTAATTCTTATGTTTAAGTATCCTTTGCCTTCATAATATTTCTTATAGTAGCCTTAGTCCACGAAGCTAGTAAAGTTATATTTAGAATACTTTAGCACTGCTTAGGCTACAATTTATGGCACTGTTCTGTAGCGTACTATCTTTCGTACTGTTTCTAATGCTACGCTCAGGCCACTCAATGTTTCATTTCCTTTTTTTTCATATGCTGCTACTGCCAGTGTGTACCACTACTACTACCAGCACAACAATGATATTTCATCCGTCGAGGATACATGTCAACAACCAACCTTAATCAACATTTACCATGCAGGCAGCCCTGTGGCTACCCCTATTCTGAAACACAAATCACAGGTAAGATAAGCATTTTAGAAAGGTAGAATAATGGGCTAGGACTGGGAGGAGAGCAGAGACTGGCAGTACTACTTGTAAAGTACTAGTAGGGCTACTGATTTCACTAACTCGGTACTGGCACTTTGGTACATTTCAGGACTAGATGTTTCATTCATGCTGGTAAGTTGGAAGAAACCAAACGTCCAGTAACCACCACCCACCCCCCCACAAAATAATATGAACGCATATACTATTTTTTAGTTTGAAAAATAATTATTAAGAAATATATCTATGTAGTACAAAAATAAAATAAATTAACCCAACTCACCCCCCTACCTAACCCCAACCAATGTCCAAAAGTCCAAAAGTCCCCTTTCCCAAACACCCAGTTCCCACCCCCCAACAGATTTTAAAAAGGGGACAAGGGACAGTCACTTCCTCTGGTGGCGTAGTGTGGACAGCTGTTGCTGCACGTCCCGGAGCTCTTTGTGGAGGTCCCGGAGCTGGCGCTGATGTTTTTCGGCCATCCGCTCCAGGTACTACACTCTCTTACGGAGGCGGCACTGACGTACCATCCAGGATCTGGGGGGGCAGCTGATCGTGTTACTGCTGTGCGGCGGCGGCGGGAGGCTGTCGGGTCACGGCTCCGTTTGGCTGGAGGCTGCTGGCTGGTGGACACGGGGGCACTGGAGGAGGATGCAGTGGTTGCTGTCTCCTCCTCCTGCTCCCGAGCCCACAGCCGGCGATACTCGGCACAAATAGCCTCCAGCTTACGGGCCCTGGCCCGGACAGCCATCTCCTTTCGGGTGAGCTTTGTTGGAGTAGCATCTATATGAAGAAAGAAAGAAAAATACTGTAGCCAATAGTCTTTAACCTAAAGTCAAAACAATTTTACTGAAAGTTGACTCTCAGTAACACCAGCAAGTAGCAAACACAGTATAACATTTTGCCATGTATCTTTCCGCCGTCTTTGTAGGACTGTGACATTACTGGGAGTTTCAGGAATTCCACTAGCAGGACTATGGATGGACTCACTAATACATTACATACATAGTCAGAGTACTAAAAAAAGTCTTCTGTTTTTTTCTCTTGTTTTGCAAAAGAAATTAGTGGTACGTGAACTTGTGGTAGCCAGCATGGCAGAACCTATCTTAAGTGTCTGTGACACTTAACCTAAGCGCACTGTTGCTATTTGCGGTTGTCTGTGATTCACACCGCTAAATTTGTTTACACATATAGTTCACAACTTATAGCTTTCAAATTGAAAAGTTTATCAAAAGATAATCAACAGAAAATCAATCATAACATTATACAAAATTCTTCTGATGCAGTATTTTACATTGAATACATGATTATACAGAAAAACAAAATCCAAAGTTAAATCCTTCAAATTCTTTTGCGTGGATGACTTTTCTTTAATGCCCAATGCATTTCAAGCTCTTGGAGCTCTTCCTCAGGGGCCTGTAAACTGAATTACAATTATCAGTTACTCTACTAATATTATATGAACAGAACACCAAATAATCATTAGGTACAGGGTTTGTGAACAGCTTGAAAATGAAGTGGAAACCCAGATTACCCACACCGCTGCAAATGTGCAGAAAACTGAAACCAAAAATGAAGGAGAAACTGACTCACTGGTATCGCAGTCACCAGAATCTTCAATCTAGATCATGAAACAAGCATAAGAATCAAATCGTTACTCCCTCGATCTGTGTCTATGGAATTATACCTGAGATCGACTAAACGCTCACTCTCCAGCCTACTCAAAAATGTCAATAAGTAAGGGGTATAATAACTTACCACCGTCCGCCGCCGCTGAGCCTTCCCCCATCTCGTCCTGGTGGCGCCGCCACATCCGCCCCTAGAGTGGAGCCCTCTGCAGTGCTGGCCCCGGCACTGGTGGTCAGCTGTGCAGCATCAGATGTTGTGCCATACACAACCCCCTATTTCGTCTCATAATGGAAGGAAATATTACATAATACATTTTTTATTACTGGGATTGAAAAATAGTAACGGTTTAGGGGAGGGTGTTAACTTTTTATATGCTTATTTCATTAAATGCTACACTTCTTAGGACAACTGATGAATGCTTGCTTAACGTGCACCATTTTTCTAATTACAGAAAGAAGATTACATTGCCCTTCTCCCAACAGGACGATTCACCAACTACTAGTAAGTCATCACCAGCAGTACTTTAAGTACTTTAAAGAAGGTTGTGGCTCCCGCAGAGTTTTTCTAATAATTTTATGTGTCTGTTAACTATTACGTTAAAGTAATTTGATTCATGGGAATGTTGTTTAAACTGTAACGTCATCTATCAGCAGTGCTCGCTCCGAATACTACGCTATTAAAAATAAATAATTTTTTATTTCATTTCTTAATTGAAAATAAAACTTTTAAACTAACAAACACTGTGTGGTTTTTGTTCACGAGTGAGTGAGCGGAAGGGTTTGAACTACTGCACTTGGAAGTCATGTTTCACTGACTCAGATAGGCCGGGACTCGGCGGTAGTCTTCTTCTGTTGTTCTGGGTCGTAAAATCATTGGTCAGACACACTACATAGTCGGTCAGGGGATTGGGGGTTCAACTTCTGTTCTGGGTCAGAGTTTTGTTTAACACCATTTGCCGACTGGGCAAGCTTAGCTTCCTACACAGAACGACTCATAATCGTAAATAGCAGTAGCACAGAGAGTGATGGTAGAGGCAGGATAAGAATGTAGAAAGTAGGCTAGATTAGAAGAAGATCAAAGACTATTTTGTAGGAAACAGTTTGTAATGAATAGGAGCTGTAAAAGTTAGGGAAGTATAAGTATTAATATAACAATAGAACAACCTACTGGGGCCAGCAGAAGAGCCTGCAAGGGACTGCTGTGACTGTCCACCTTCTTCCACCGGAGTCTGAATGGTGCTGCCCCTGGGAGGTGCTGATGATGATCATGAAATAAAGAAACACAACATGGATGATTGTTTTTTTGAAATATTTGATTTCTTTGATCACAATCTAAAATTATCTCGGGGAAACAAATTAGCAACAATTGCACTACATGTATTAACCTATCTGATCTGGTCAACTAGGAGGATACTACTAGTACAGAATTGCTGGATTCGCAGGCCGTCTACTTGGAAAGTTATGTAAATCACCAACTAAACCAACAACAAAAAGGTTCTACTACGGCTGCCAGCACTCAGCAGCACGCGACGTGACAGACACAGTCCGTCATCATGATTGCAGAGCACTAAAAAATGTCCTACTACTACTACTAATAACAAGTCATAATATACTCAACCTATCAATCCATCACTATCTCTTCTTCTTAGTGGCAGCAGGAGTACAAAGGAAGGACTAGACTTGAGTCTCTAGTCTCTCTAGCATTACGCAGTTCTGCTCAAATGAGCACAAAGTTGCAAACAAGTAAGCATTGGAGCAACTCCACTGAGCAGGCGAGCACCTGCAATCACAGAAGCTATTTAAACATTACTTTACCTGCAATGTAATCGAATCTGCAGCATTCTTGCTCTTCGGGAAAACATATATTAGCAATATAACACAGAGAAAAAAACAAAGTAGTTATTAAATAGCTACTCACCAAGGCCAGGGATCTCCACACCTAGCAGGTGGAGCAGGTCCTGCTCCCGGTCGAGTACAAAAAATACCAGGGTGGCCACCTCCACGGCGGTGAAAACCGCCCTGGCCACTACATCAACTCCCCTCAATCTCCCGAACATAACTGTTCCCCTGCCAGTCGCCTCACCTCGCTGATGGGGCCACCACGCACTCATCCTCTGAGTGCAAGGCAAGCCCTATCCATCCATTGTCATTCTGTATGGGGTTGATTGCAATCTTGGTCCAGGGCAGGACATTCAGTGAGGTGGAAGAAATGCACAAAAACGCCAATGCTGCTACACGAGAATCAGGTTCACGAAAAGAAGGCGGTGAAACAAGTTTAAAAAAAAAAAGGTTTTGGGTCTTTCACTGTTGCATCATTTTAAAACGGGCGCATTTTCAGTGTTATATTCAGCAAAGCCATGGTTGCTGCTTTTTTATTTTATGCAACTGACAACCATTGACAAAGCCAACAGTTCTGGCTTGTTGGCGTAACTCTGCTTGTTGTGTTATATATCTGGATGCAATGAAAAAAGCAGCAAATTACCAGTCAGGCGGCACAGATTTTTAGCTTAGTTGTTTAAGCCATGCCCATAGTTACATTGAACACCACCTTTGGAGAGACCCCCCAGTTTTTTCATCCCACTTAAAGCCCTGAAAACAACACTATGTCACAGAGGCACTGTGCTTCATGCATGACTCATAACTTTTTGGGATTGCCTATGTACAGGGGTATAGTGAGCCCTCCCCCATCCCATCCCTTGCTTTAGGAACTATAGCAGGGGTGAAGCACGTGATGGGCCCCTTCTGTCTGCAACTCTGCAGACAAAGGCTCAGCTCATAATTAATGTGAAAATGTGAGTAAGTGAAGAGATGGGTGGATGGCTGGATGGATTAGTGAAAGGGTGAATGGATGAATGAAAGGGCGAATGAATGGATAATGAGAGAAAGGATGGACGGATAAGGGAGTGGACAGATGGATGAGAGAAGGTAAATACATAGATGTATGGGTAGAAGGGTAGATGGACGGGTAAATAGATGGATGAGTGGATGGATGAGTGAACTGATGGGAGGATTGATGAATTGAAAAGTGAAAGGATGGAAGGATGAGTGAAAGGGTGGATGTAAGGCTGGATGAGTAAGTGCAAGGGAGGGTAATTGGACAAAAGGGTGGATAGATGAGTGAAGGAGTTAAAGGGTGGATGGATGAGAGAAAGGATGAATGGATGAGTAACAAAGTGAAAGGTGGATAGATGAGAGAAAGGATGGATGGGTGGATGGATGAGTGAGTGAAAGGATGTTTGAGTGACAGGGTCAATGGATGGATTCATGAGTGGATGAGTAGATGGATGGGTGGATGGAAGGATGGATGACTAAGTGAAAGGGGATGGAAAGAGAAAGGCAGGATGGATGGATGACAAAGGGTGAATGGGTGGAAGGATGAGTGACTGGGTGGATGAATGAGTAAGTGAAAGTATGGCTGGATGGGTGAAAGGTTAAATGACTAGATGGATGAGTGAATGGATGGATGAATGGATAGGGTGAAAGGATGAATGGAGGGATGGATGAGTGAAAGGGTAGATGGAGGGATAGATAAGTGGAATGATGGATGGATGGAAGGATAGATGATTGATAGGTTTGCAAATGGTTGAATATTGATATGGATGGGCACACAGATGGACGTACAGAATGAATGATGAAAGATTAGATGATGGATGAAAGAATGATTACACCTTGGAACCCCCATTATCATAAGTTACATTTCCTATATATTGACTTTCAAATTTATATAAGTCATTGTCTCTATATAATATGCGTGTGATGTAACACACCCAACACCCTGCCCTACTTACTTGAGATGAGTAGCACTATAAAAGAAATTAAATACACAGGAGAGAGGGTCTTTGTGGAGATTAGGGGCACCATTGGAGGGTGGTTGCAAGGCCAGACTGGCTGGACAGGGCATCATGCGTTTCTCTCTGAGGCTGGAAAGGTGGGGGGCGGGGGGCGGTTTTGTTACCACAAAAAGAACTGCATATTTGCTCAAAGCTGCTCATACTGAAAAACCATGAAGTGCACAATTGGCTCAACCTAATATAAACTTATTTTCACTTGTGCTTAAGTGGTTGTCGATGTACTTACTGGTTTACTTTTGCGCAACCTCCTTTGATGTGTCTGTAAAACGTACCTTTTTTCCTGAATTTCGACTTCCTGTCCTGAATTTTGGCCCTTTGTCCTGAATTTTTACACTCAGTGTCCTGAATTTGCACCCATGCCAGTTGGTCACCCTAACTAGAGCTGATTAAGTGGGTTGCAAAGCCCTAGAAAATACTTTACGTACAAGAATCAAGATACAGCAGAAGAATGTGTAGGGACCGGCCTAATACAGAATGATGCAGCCAGTCTCATGTGGAGCCTTATTGATGCCACTGACAAGGTCTTTATGTGGGATGCAAAAAAGCAGGGGTCTCTGAAACGGGGGTGGTCTATGTAATTAAGGGTGTCACTTAAAGAAGTAAACTACATTTCTGTGATTCTGATAATGTGCCAACCAATCGGTATTTTGGTTCCTCTCTGAGCTTTCTGTACTTGTATCCAGATATATAACACAACTGACAACTTAAAATCAGCCAGAACTATTTGCTTTATCAATGACTGTTAGGTCTTCAAGCTAAATAAGTAACAACGATTATTTTGCTGTAAATAATTACGATTGATTTTTTTTAATTCTGAAATTGTGGGACCTGTGGAAGCTGTAGTGATCTTCAGAGTCTTTTAATCGCTCAAACACACAACGCACCCACTCACCTATAACCACTGTATTTCATTTTGCCTTATCACCCTTTAGGTAGTTGTGTATCTCCAGCACAAACATTACACAAAATGACAACGGGAATAGTAACCAATTGCTCTGTGCGCTCTACAGAGAGGCCAACGATTGGACGGCTGTCTTCTGAACAACTTTTCGACCCAGTAACAGGAAGGTCGTAGGATTATTAAACCATGTTGATGATGAGGAGGCGTGAGCTTGGGTGCCCCTGCAGCTGGTGCCTGGGCCGCTTTGGCTGATTGGCCGTCCTCCATTTTTCCTCAAAGGCACTTCCTAGTTACTGATAAGACCTTGCATTGGGTGCGTGGGTAGCACCTCTCGCTTCCAGGAGTGAGGGTGGAGCTACGCCTGGGGTGCACAGTGTGTCTCCTGCTCCCTGTAGGCAGGGGACACACCATAAATTTGAACCACAGGTGGTGGCCTGGGGGTGAAGACACAGGTAGGGGTTCATGGGTGGGACACGTAGGTACATGCAGGTAGGTGCACGGATGCTACACACATGTGCATGCAGGTAGATGCACGGGTGGGACATGTGGATGTATGCAAGTAGATGCACGGATGGGACACATGGGTACATGCAGGTAGGGTTTCATGGGTTGGACACATGGGTATATGAAAATAGGGGTTCATGGGTGGGATCACATGTGTGCATGCAGGTTTGTGCAAGGCTGGGGCATGTGTGTGCATGATTTGAATTAGTTGTGCCTCTGATTTTGCAGAGAGTACCAAAGAGCCAGGGTCGGGAGGGATTGCTAGGTATTGGAGAGGGAATGGGCCATGTCTACTTTACACTCAAACTTTTCTCTCTTCTGCCATCCGCTTATCCTCTCAACTACTGCGAACTCCCCCTCCCCCTTGCCCGCCAGTGCTCTGAAGCAGCTCAGCTGGTGCAAAGCACTACACCCACTCTTGAAAAGCAACAGAGCTTACCTGGGGCAGCTGCAGGACGGCAGAGGGGGATCTCAGGTGGAGGAGCAGGGGGGCCACGCAAGGGCCCGGGCAGCAGCAGCGATGGCCCCAACATGGCTCGGGGCTGAGTACTGCAGGTGGGCCTCCTGGATTCGGTGTGGGCTGGGTCTGAGGACTGACGGGTTGTGCTTGCACCAGGGGAGGGCTCTGATGTGCAGGGTCCGAGGCTTGCCAGGCTGTGCTGGCACCAGGGGGTGAGTGGGCTCAGGGTGTGCAGGGAGGCGGGGCAACGGGGCAATCTTTGTCATGTGCAGTCTGCCGGAAGCATAAAATACTTACATGTGCAGTGCTCTCGATGCCAGGAAGTGGTCCCCTTACAGAGCCAGTTCTGTTCTAGAGAGTCTTGCCCTGATGACTTTGACTAATTTTTATACAAATTCTTTTAAACACAGTTTACCCTTCATTTATTTTTAATGTGGGTGATGTGTGAGAGTCTATTACGGGGATTTTGCAGACAAATGCCTTGTTTAGGTTTCATCAAACATCCATAAATATTTTTCTTTTAAATCAAAACCAGACCCCATGTATGAGAAATTGGAGGAGGTCTCAAGAGATTATTTGCAGTAATATTAGTGAGCTTCTGCTGTGTTACAATATTGAAAAAACACAGCACTGTCCCTGAATTTTAGAAATAAACACATTTAGAATTTGGATGAGTGAGTCTGTGCATTTTCAGTGACCAGGCCAAAGATGGCATAATTGAGCTGAAACAGGATCAGGAATTCAAAACTGTTCTGAACAGGGTCCCCCAAAATCCATTTGCCCCTGGGCCCCCAAATTCCTTAAGATGTCCCTGATAACTGGGTTAACACTCCTGCTTACAGAGATCCCTCTAAATGCACATCCCAGGCCTGTAACTCTTTGGGCCCCACCCACCCCATCCCTTTACCAGGGCCTGGCAGCACTCTGACTGAAGAGAAACAATGTAAGTTGATACATTGTTTCTCTTCAGTCAAAGGTCAGCAGCGCGAGGAGCTCAGGTCAGACTGCAGACTGCAGCAGCTGCTTTAGAGAGTGTGAGACACACAGCTCTCTGCCGAAGAGCTGAGTGGGCCCCCTTTACCTACTGAAGACTGAGGGCCCCCCCGCAACGAGGGGGCTGCGGGGGTGTTTTTTACGCCCCTGGAGGAGGGGGAGAGGACAGCAGTGATATCTTCCACTTCAGGGTGTATCCCGAAGGAAGGGTAACCATGTGTATGTAAAGACCTCCGTTTGGTCCTTCTTGCTGTAAATAACACTCTCATGTGAGACTGTCTGTATCATTGCCCCCATCCAGTCCTCCTGTGAGGGGGGCATGGATGACCTCCACTGGCGAAGGATACAGGTTTTAGCTGTAGTAAGGGCAGCATGAAGAAGGCGGCATTGTGGATCCGGGAGATATGTGTCAAGTCTATGGTGTCATGAGAGAGAACGGCTGGGGGAGTGTGTAGTATTTATATAGCGCACTTCTACCCAGAGGCCTCGTAGCACTGTATTCATACCGCTGTGGAACTCATCCTGGCTTTCCTGTGAAATGTCCCTCTCCTGGGCACCCCCAAGGTGAAGCCAGGCATCCAAGCGCTGCTGGGGCCGTTGTGGAGATTAAGCAGGCTATTGCCCAGAGTCACAGAGTGGGACCCATGATTAGACTAGGCACCGAGGCGAGAATTACCAGGTCCGGGGAAATTGAGTCCAAGAGCCGCCGAGGCGGGAATTGAACCCTGGTCCCGGGCCAGACCTCTGCATCAAGGTCTGCCGCTCTAACCATTGAGCCACGCATGGATGCTCCTTAAGTGTCACTGACATGAGACCAGAAGGGCCGGACCGAAATGCAGTCGCAAAGGATGTGAGTAAGATCACAGTGGAGGTCGGAGCACTTCTAGCAGTTTGCATGGGGGAGTAAACTGGCCATGTTCAGTTTTGTTGACGTCAAGTGCCATTCATGAAGCAATTTCAATAGGCAGAAATTCAGCCGGCTTCCCAGGTGCCCCTGTCCAAAATGTTGGCCCATTCATTGTCCTCGAAGGAAATCTGTTGGCGGGCTTGCCACTTGCTACGAAGACTGCGTGAGAGGGGTTGGGAGAAAAGATGGCGAGCATGCCGGAGAAGCCCGATAATACGCCCTTGTGTCTGCCCCATGTCGCCAGGTAGTCCACCACTGGTGAGGATGGTAAGGTCCAGGAGTGAGGCCCAGTCAGCATCTCAGGCAGTGCTGCAGCTGCAAATACTACCAGGCCTGTCGTGAGTGGAGGCCAAACTCCTCTTTCTGATGGTACAATTTACTATTAGATTTGCTCATTTCCGGGCCACGGCATTAGCCCCAGGAACACCCTGGCTGTACAGTCATGCACCCTCAATGCCCAGGCGCTGTGCAGGAAGAGTCAGGGACCAAGCACACTATCGCAGAGGGAGGGCTAGCAGTGCCCAACTAGCGGTGAGTACAGTGCAAATCATAGCCCTTGGAAGGCACACGGGTGAGTGGGAGGCCCCGGGGTGTGGCCCAGTCTCCTGTGCCCAAGCTGCCAAGATGGACGAGGCCCATCCTAGTAGGGTGTTGCATGGAAGGGGATGCTGGGATCGCAGGTCTGCTACTACAGACATGACGTACCCACAGGGCCAGCATCTGGATGGGACCCAGAGCCCAGTTTGGGGGGAGGTCCAGATGTGCAGCAGCAGCTGGATCCAAGGCACCCCTGTGTCTTCAGGCCCCAAGGTCTCCTGTCTGCTGCCCGGTGAGTGAGGGCCTGTGTGGGTGCGTGGTCCCATGGTACAATAATATCCGGGGGGTCAGGTCGAGGCATGACCTGCAATGGAGAAGGCTGATCAAGGAGGAGGGTCCCAGCGACCCAGGCATACAACCAGGCATAGGCCTCAAAGTCCCCTTGATCAATAGTCCGGCAAGCACCCGATGGTGCAGTGGAGCAGGGCCGGTCTGGAGGACTTTCGGTGGTGTTCAGAGGTCCAGGGCTGTGTATCCTAGGCAGCAGACAGATGCAGCCGGGGCGAGCAAGTCACAGGGCTCCTGCCAGTCCAGGATCGCTGTCGCTGTGGGGGAAGTAGCTCACGGGGCTGTAGATGCTCCAGCCAGGAGTGCTCCGGAGCTGCGGGTCTCTGTTTTCCCACAGGCCTTAGGCCTGGTCAGTCACCATTCCCATAGATCTGAGTGGGAGGGACCGGTGGCGTTGGGGCTTCGTCCACAGCCTCCAGGTTACTGGGATCAGGTGCAGCATAGAGGTAGATGGTAAAGCCCCCGCTGCACATCGCTCCAGTTGAGGTAATTGTCGCACTGCGGGTCGCGGCTGCACTGCATGGTATAGGCGCACTCCTCAGCGAGTGCCGCAGGCCCAGATAAGAGAGGCCGGCAGTGTCACCTGGGCACCGGCGGTCGCTGGAGCACAGGAAGCGGACACCACATCGGAACATGTGCAATAGGGAAGCAGGTTACATAGCTCCTACCATTCTGATAACGTAGCTGCCACTGTCCGAGGTCCATTTCTCCAAGGAACTCCGGTGACAAGTGGCTATCTACATTTGTGGCCAGGCCACTCCCCCGAAAGCACAGCTTTCTAAATATTGGTGCCCTCTCCATGGCACAATGACAGACAAATTGTCTGCCACCAGCTCTGTGATGCATGAGTGCATATTGCTGAGTTTCAGGTGAATATGTGGCACAATGTTCAAAACATATATTTTTTTTTACATTGAGCATTATTAATTTACACAGTGGTGTCACCTAGGAGACGTCCCAGAAACTGCACATCAGAAACATTGTCCACATGCCGATGCTTAAGTAACAGAAGTTTTCAAATCCTGGATCACAAAACATCTATGTTGCATGTATTAGGGACTGCATTAGATGGGTTAAAATAAGCACGCCATCAGAAAAAAGATAAACAACATCATTGAACAACAGAAAATCGCACCCTCCCTCATCGCCAACAAACACTTCCACCTTACCCCTCCCTTACCCCGCTACCAGTAGACACCATCCCACTGATATCCGTGTTGGAGTCAATGGTCTATGTAACCTCACCTGTTTGTGGACCTAAGCTACCCAAATCCCCACCAGTATGCAATAGTTTCCTATAGTGCATTCATTGAAAGTTCGTGCTCTATATCCATAAAATCTATGTGCATTTGTCAGCTAGGAGGGTTTCTCATCTGTTTTGGGATTGACAGCCCACAGCAACATCTTCCAAATGAAAGCTGTCCTCCATGAAGGCATCTCACATATCATGTGTGCACCTGCATGTACCTTGGCTTGGAAAAATCTACCCAAATCTGCTTTCCACCTGTCAAGGTTCTAGTGCAACGAAGATTTCCAGTTCATAAAATTATATCTGTTTGTTACGATCAACATGAGGTCTCCGTATTTACTATTTGATTTGCTAATTTCCGGCCACGGCATAAGCCCCAGGAGGCACACCTTGGGTTTATCCATGCAAATCCAGTCGATGATATGTTTCGGAACCTCAGTCCACCATTGTCTAATCTCCCCCATAAAACCATACCATGTGACCAAAGGAGGCCCTTTCTTCTTTACATCTGGGGCAGGGAAGTTGGTACATACCTTGGAATCGTGCTCAGTACATGCATATTAGATAATCTGTGCAGTCCATACACAAAAGCTATACTGGGAGCTATTCTGGGACACATTCCATACACTGCAATCGTGTGTAGAACAGATCTTAAAGAATTACATGCCGTGAACTTTGAGATACTGTTCTAATTTAAGTATGTAGTCAATTCAAATCAATTCAAATTTAGCTTTATTCGGTTGAAGCAAACAACCATAAAAGCACACATTATACACAACAAATTAAAAACAATCATTATGAGTCCATATCCCTCTTATTAATTCATGTATTAAGTATGTAGTCATATGTAGTCATATTGTGATTCGGCGGTGTTAGCTCGATTATTAAGTGTATTTTGTTTGTCCACTCTAGAATGTATCATCATGTATGCTTCATTTAAATTCACGTTGAAATTCTCTGTGGTTTTAGTCACTGCCTTTCAGCGCCGAGGGTTGAAAAGTATTACTTTTCTGACCATGGTATTATTAAAATCTTACCTGAAGTTCACTTTTGCATGTAAAGAACGTACCAAGATTTTTAATTTCAAGACAAACATATATCATGATGTAAAAACATTGCAACGTGGCACCAGATGACTGTAAAACGCCCCCGAAAGACAAATACATTTTCAAAATAGTGTGGAGACTTGCAGGACTCCCCCACGACCCCTATTTTTTTGTTATTTGCGCGAGAAATGCTATTGTTCACGGTGTTATTTCGATGGCAACAGCTGCCTACCCAGGATTTGGGTACAGAGAGGCGCCTCTTCTTTTAAAACACAGTGCCAGCCCCACTCCATTTCAGCTTTTATTTCCGACCGGTCGCGGTGCAGCTGGCAGCAAAATAAATCACTGATCTGATTTTGACACTGGAATGGACAAGCCTGGTGCAGTGGGTTGGAATTTTAAGACTTCTAATGAATATGCAAATCGGCACAATCTATATGCATGCTATGTAAATTCGACTCATGCATATTCATCACGGATAGGCTGACAACCTGACCTGTTTGTACCGCCCACTCCCCACCGCCCTCTAAAGTCAAGGGCTCTAGCCTATGTATGAGATGACAAACTTTCATCGCGTGCTGTGCGGCTTTCTTCTGGGGACAGTGGTGGCGAGAACGGAGTCTGTAAAAGGGACACATGCCTCGTACCTCGATCCCGGCATGCCCCAGGCAACGCTTCCCTCCTAACCCTCCTCATAACTTGCAAAAAAAAAAGGAATCAGGTTGATGAAACTTTTAATACCTTCCAGCTCTCCCATAGCCTGCGCTCTTCCATTGTACATTACGGTTTCCCGAATTTGCCTCAATTGTTCCCATAGCCGTTGTGTTTCTTTTGTACCCATTAATGTATTCACATTGGGAACACCACCTCCTCCTGAAAGGCAGACTGTAGAGAATGAGACTTGAACTAAAATATTCATTTGCTCGCTTTTGCATTTGCAGGCAATTTGGGCATTTCTGTGATCGAAGGCGGAGAGGCTGGTGCCTTTAAATTGGATGCCTTGCAATTTGAGATGTAACACCTCTCAGAAGGTACAATCTTCTGCTTTGAGAGAAACGATGCGCAGCAAGGAATTCTGACAACAATTAGCACATGTTCCTCATTAACAAACAGAGATTACAACTGAGCCGAGATGGCAGGCTGCCATCCTTCTGATAGTTACGGGGCAGTTTAATTTCTAACAAACGCGAGTTTTGGATTAGCAACAATATTTGACAAAAGGCTGCCCGCGTCCTCTTATGGCTTTCATTACCGAATTGAGAATCTGTGTAGATTTCTGAAAATGACTTTTAAATGTGGCCAATCGCGTCAACTGCGAGGCTTGATTTGCCGGTGAGGGAGCCCCCGCTGCGAGGTTTTAATGAAAGATCATAGTGGCCCCTCCAAGACTGCCAAGGAGCTATGGGCCCGGAAAGGCCTGAAATAATCTGTTTTTACTTTTAATGGCAGCCATTTTATATTCATTAAGATCAAAATGCAGTTTTGCAGGCAAATTGCAAAGCTGTTCCACTCACAGCTTGAGAAGCTGGAGGCTCTGCAGCTTTTTATCTTGTTCATAAGCAAATATGCAGTTAATATCTTTTAATATGCTTTGATGTTTGGTACCTTATGGGCCCATTGTACCAGGGGTTAGAGAACTGCATGTTTCCCTGGCAGTGTCAGCAATGAGAGAAAGCCCGAGTCCTTTTATTTCCATAATGGCAGCAGAAATGAGTCTTTTTAATGTAGGCACAGCTGAAAAGAAAATTGTACAGCATGATACGGGCTGTAGCCAGGGTCTCGTAGAAGGCAGAGGCATTAGCTCTGTCTTCCTCTATCATGTTAGAAATTTCACATTATTTAAATTCACTTCCCACGTTTTTAAATGTAAACAGCATTATACAATGTGGAAATGCTGGCATTGCAAGAATTTATTTGGTCCACTGCCACAGAACTTGGTGAGCATGGAGATCTGAAACACGCCTCACACTCACTCATCATAGCCCTCTCTTCTTCATGCCTGCTCTTTGGCATGAAACACTGATCCAGCCTAGCGCTTACTTTCTGCAGGTGGTTAAAGGTGGTGGGCAGCGGTACTCGCTTGTGGGGACTGGGACTTATTTTTTTATTGTCAAGCATTGGCAAAAGAGAGAAAAACAGAAAAGGGAACGAGAAGGAGAAAGAGAAAGGAAAACAGTGACAAAGGAAGAAAGCAGTGATGAAAAGAAAGGCACAAGAACGAGATATAAAGACAGGAAGGGTAGGGTGGTGGATTAAAGAGACAGGAGGTGGACTTTAAGAAATACCATAAAGGAACCTGCAGAGCTGATCAAATCGGCAAGCGTACAGAAAACCATAAAGTGTGTGCTTCTCTCACACTTCTATGCCCATGTCACTGGTAGGCGCTGCATCCCATAGCGTGATACCCACACCTTAGTGGTCATTACGCGCTACATGGAACCACTTTCCACAGAGGCTCAAAAGCAAAGACAATGTCATTCCAACTATGCATGCACCATGGGTTAGCATGCTATTCATGTAGGCAAGTGCTCAAGGACTCTAAATAGGAGTACTAAGAGATATATAAATGTTACAATACAATACAATAAAAACTAGGCAACCCTGGTATTCAGCAACCTCAGTGTTCGCTTCTCTAGCAGTGAGCTCCTAGAAACACTTTAGGACCCATGCACTTTTTTTTAAACAAATTGACTGGTTGATTCTATGGGCCTGATTACGAGTCCGTGGTGGCTGTCTGAGCACCGCCACACTGCAGCAGCACTCACCACACTCTGTGTGTGGCAGTTGGGCAACCACAGGACCGCTGCAGCCGCCGGGATCCGTGATCCTGCAGCTGTGGCTCAGCAGTCAGAGGCAGAAATATGCTGTTGGTGCCACTGCGGCACTGCTGAGCATATTACGAGTTGCCACACCGCCATCCTTTCCAAGGCGGTGAGTGCACCATGGAAAGGGTGGCAGTGAGGCAACTGGGGAGCTTAGTGTTGCCTCTGTGCATGGGGGTATTAGCAGGGGGGGGCACAATTTGTGCCCCTCTGTACTTTTGCACCCCCCCAGTTCCTGCACGGGAAGGAATGAACAACATGGTGCATTTCTTCCTGTGCAGGAGCATGCTGCTTTGGTCCAGTGTCGGTGTCTTTTTAAGGCTCTCCTCTGAGCATTAGAAAGGCACCTATGTGGGACCGCTGGAGCACCGTCCCCCTGACTTGGATTCCAGTTGGAATGCAGTGGGAAGTTTGGGCGCCAGGATACCCGTAGGGTGACAGTTGCGCGTTACAAATAATAAATACAATACAATACAATACAATACAATACAAGTCTCACTATGGGTTTGGGGGTCCTCCCTCAGGGCGCTGGTGTATCCCTCCATGGGAAGACCGCCAAACTCATATTCACTCGCTCGCTGAGGTCAGAATCTCTACTTTTGGCGGCTGTCCCGCGTGTGAAGAAGGCTCGCCTTGGGGGCCGCTCTTTCAGTCTGTTGGCCCCACAGATGTGGAATGCACTACCGCTCCCTTTGCGGGGGGCGTCTACTCTCCTTGATTTTAGAAGAGGTCTCAAAACCTGGCTGTTTTCCCAATAGGTCTGCCAGCAGTTTCGTTTTTTTTTGTTTATCTTTTAACCTCTTTTAGCTGTGTTGTGTTATTCTGAAATCTGTTGCCCTTGCCTAAAAGCGCCGGGACACTCTTTTTGAGTAACCGTTGCGCTATACAAAAGAATAAATAACATAACATAACATAACATACAAGCTGCAGACATGTTTTTGGACACTCACATCGTCCCAGCAGATGCCTCTATTTAAGGGGGAGATAAAGTGGTAACCCTGTTATTCGCTGACAATACTCTGCTAGTATTGAAAACCCCAAGTGGGCTCCAATTGCTCTTGAATCATTTAAAAAACTTTCGTGATTCACGGGGTCTAGAGGTTAATATCCTAAAGACGAAGATACTCCTCCTCAACCCCCACAAGTCCTTCAGAGGTAAATTTACAATAGGAGGTGTCCCCCTTGAGAGGGTGCATACCTTTGACTTTTTGGAATTTACCATCTCTGAAGATATGTAATGGAAACAGCACGTGGATAAGCAAATGCTCAAGCTTAGACAAATAGTTGGGGCTTTGCTCAAGGAACATAGATCCTTCTTTCCTAAACCAGTGGCAGCCCCTATTCAGATCTATGACGCAAAAGCTGTGGGCTCCGCACTTTATGGAGCAGAACTTTGGGGTTTTGAAAGGATGGACGCTCTACTGAACTCAGAGAACAAGTTTCTGAGGTCTCTTGTCTCACTACCAAAGAGCACACACCTGCACCCGTTAAGACTTCATTTGGGTAGACCTACCATTGTAGAGAAGGCCAAGCTACGCCCCATATTATTCTGGTTGCGCATTAGGTCCACCCCAGAGTTGTCCTCGTATGCTGATGCCTTTTATGAGGTAGCTGCATTCGACCTTTCTAAGAGGATTGGCTGGGTTCGCAATGTGAAATCTTCTCTAAGAGTATTAGGTCTAGAGGGCCTTTGGGACATTAAGGACCAACCACCACCCCTCAGCAAGGACACACTGAAGACACTCTACTGGGATTGGGTTGTCCAGGGTTCATTTACCAGCTCTTCAGCTAACCTTGGATTTTATGAATTTAAAAATTACTGCATTTTATGAAAAATACTTTGAAATCATCACCATTCCTTATGATAGGAAACTATATATACAGTTCCGCTTTGTTTCACTCCTTTTGAACACATACACTAGCTCCTAGAGACAGGCATCCACTTTTTCCCAGTATTGCCCCAGGTGCATATCTCTTACTGAATCTATTGCCCAAGTGTTCTTTTTCTGTCCCGAGTATTTCTGTTATAAGGAGATTTGTAGCGCGCACTGCTACTCAGGAGTATCATGTCCAAGGTTTAAATGGATAAAACAGGTGGTGGCAGCTCCTGGGGCTCATTGGGGGCTCTACGATTTTGAAGCAGCATTGTTGGCTTGTGATACTTTTAATCTGCAGTGATCGATACTGCTGAACATTTTAAACCATTTCTTATTTGATTTCTTAACTTTGCTTAAAGCAGTCAGCTCTCTGCTGCCTCGTTTTATTTAAAACTGTATTGTTGCACTATTATCACCTTGAAATTACTTACTGTTCTGGCCTCCTCTGCCCCGGTCCCGCGCGGCTCCTAGTGTCGATCGCGTGGAGGGCAGCTCCTTCAGCGCGGCTTCCTCTGCCGGTCAGCTGAAGAGCAGGCGCCATCTTAGCAGTAGCCGGAAGGGCGCGCACATCGCAGGCAGCGGTCTAGCGGCCCGAGGCTGCTCCCTACAAAGCGGCAGACAGCGCAGGGTTCCTGGTGAGTCATACAGGTGGTGGCAGCTCTTGGGGCTCATTGGGGACTCTACGATTTTGAAGCAGCATTGTTGGATTGTGATACTTTTAATCTGCAGTGATCAATACTGCTGAACATTTTAAACCATTTCTTATAAGATTTCTTAACTTTGCATAAAGCAGTCAGTTCTCTGCTGCCTCGTTTTATTTAAAACTGTATTGTTGCACTATTATCACCTTGCAATTACTTACTGTTCTGGCCTCCTCTGCCCCGGTCCCGCGCGGCTCCTAGTGCCGATCGCGTGGAGGGCATCTCCTTCAGCGCGGCTTCTGTGCCGGTCAGCTGAAGAGCAGGCGCCATCTTAGCAGTAGCCGGAAGGGCGCGCACATCGCAGGCAGCGGTCTAGCGGCCCGAGGCTGCTCCCTATAAAGCGCGCATGTGTTATCAGAAGCGCAGCGGACAAGTGCAGCAGGCACGCCTTTTGCGTGCCGAAGGTGCGCCTATGGTAAGCCCGTCTGCGCCCGTCCGCGGCCAGATGGGGCAAGGGGCACGGCATTATGCCAATTTTTGTTCCTACTCGGCTGACCAACTTTGCGCTCATCAAGGTCCTTGGAACTTAGATCCTGCAATTCGGGGCCATGTCTGTGACATGGGCATTGCTAGAGTTCCACCCCTGCCTTCCCTTCCATTTAATATACCTTCTTTGTCGCTATCATCCACTCCTCCTCCCCTCGCGGCCATCTCAGATACTGTCACTATACCTTCTCTTCTCCCTTCAGGGATTACTACCTCGACCATCTCGGCTTTCTTGTTAAATACCCGATCGGCTGTTAAACATTAGTCAGACCTGTTTATCTTTTTGGACACCTACAAACCGGACCTAATGTTCCTTACGGAAACTTAGCTCTGCCCAGAATCCCTGCCTAGCTTATTGGCAGCTCTGCCCACTTCATACTACGCTCTGCGAGCAGATCGGCCTTCTGGCAAAGTAGGAGGAGGGGTGGCCTTGATTGTCCGTTCTGGCATTCAGTTCCAACTACTTTCTTTTCCTTCGATTTTAGATGTTGATTTTCTGGTTGCCCGCTCTGTGTCTTTTCAAATCCCTATTACCTGAGTCCTGATGTACAGCCCACCCCAACACATGTTCCATTTTCTCCCAGCTTTCCAGGAATTACTAGCCACACTCGCAGTAAGTCACTCATCGGTCCTGGTGCTTGGGGATTTTAACTTCTGGCCCTCTGATTTAGCGGAAGATGCACCTTCCAGGGATTTCACCGAACTGCTTGGCAGTTTAAATTTCATCTCACACGGTCATACCCTACTCATGTTCAGGGCCATACCCTGGACCAAATCTGGTCCATTAACATCCCTATCCCTGTCCCTATTGTTACTCCTTGTTTGTGGTCTGACCACTACTTGATTTCCTTTTTCCTGGATTTTAGGTTAGCTCAGAAGCCATCTTTCCCAAAGAACACCTGGGCGTGTAATTGGGGTAAAGTTGATATTCCATCTTTGTGTTCCTCTCTCTTAACCTCAAGCCCAGCTATTGATAACCTCTCCACTTCATCTCAAGTAGAGGCCATTAATAAATGGATGTCTAGGACATGTGATCAGGTGGCCCCCCTTAGGCGTGTTAAGGTGAAGCGCACTCACTATGCAAACAAGTGGTTTAGCCAGGAGCTTAAGGAGAAAAAACTGGCGGCTCGCCAAGCAGAGCGTGCCTGGAGACGTACCTATAGAGAGACTTCGAAAATCTTGTATAACTCTATCCAGGCGGAGTACAAGAAAGCTATTCTTAAGGCAAAATCCTCTTATTTCTCTGGCACGATTCTCCAGGCGGAGAACAAACCGGGGGAAATTTTTGCCACAGTGTTCGAATTTGCCTCCTCGGACAGAACAACTGCTAAACCGGTCCCCTCTCAACAGTTGTGCGATTCCCTGAATGATTATTTCATCAGCAAAATCGAAGATATCAAGTCCAATATCCCCCCCCTCTTCAGCATTCCTTGACATTGTCCCGCCGCATAACACCTGTAATCTTGACCAATTAACTATGTTATCTGAGGAGACTTTTTTTTCCATTCTCCTCAGTGTTAAATCTGGTTCACCCGCGGATGTCTGCCCGGCCTACATTATGGGTGACATCTTTTGGAGTTGCCCTCTCCCTCCCCTCACCTTCCTCAACGAGTCCCTTAAAACAGGAACCGTTCCCCTCCCTCACAAGTCAGCCACGATTGTCCCCATTTTAAAATGTCGGGCGCAGATCCCACAGTATTAGCAAATGATCGTCCTATTTCCCTCCTCCCCTACCTGGCTAAGGTTCTGGAGCGACACATCACTATAATCCTTAGCACTTTTCTTGAGACCAGTGGGTTTCTTGCCTCCTCTCAAGCAGGTTTCCACCCCCTTCATTCCACCGAGAAGGTGGTGGTATCTATTATGGACACACTCAGAGAGGGGCTTGATTCCAATCTCCCACAGGCGCTGATTCTCCTCGATTTGTCTGCTGCTTTCGACACGGTTGATCATACCATCCTTCTTTCCCGTGTCGAGGCGGCAGGCATTGGGGGTTCCGCCCTGGCTTGGGTGAGTTCATTTCTTAGTGATCGCACCCAAGCCGTCCATCTGGCGGACTTCTCCTCTATGGCTTATAAAGTGCAATGTGGTGTTCCTCAGGGCTCTTCCCTTTCCCCTCTCCTCTTTAACTTGTATATTTTTCCACTTATTTTTGCTTTACAGCGGATGGAGGTCACAGTGATGATGACCTCCAGCTTATTTTTACTTTGTCGGACTCACCCCACTCCATTCACAACTTCCAGTCAGTGATGGTATTTATCAGGGATTGGATGAACTCTAACCATCTGAAACTCAACCCTGATAAGACTGAGCTCGTCCTGACTGGCGGTAAACTTAATCCTTGGTCTTCTGCCTTTTGGCCCCCCTCTTTCGGTTCTTCCCCTTTCCCCTCTTCCTCTGTCAAAACCTTGGGGATCACTCTTAATCAACACCTTACTCTTCACTCGCACGTTAGCATGGTGGTCTCTTCTTGTTTTCTTGTGTTGCGTACTATTCGCAAGATTTCACGTTTTTTTCATTTTCAGCTCTTAAACTCATTCTTATGGCGATGGTTCTCTCTCGCCTCGACTATGGTAATGCACTGTACAACGGCATTCCCAGCTATGCCCTTCGTCGGCTCCAGCTAGTGCAGAACCAAGCTGCTCGCTTGGTCTTTAGCTTACCTAGGTCTCAGCACATTACCCCTTCTCTCTGCTCCTTACATTGGCTCCCTATTAAAGAAAGAGCCCTGTTCAAGCTTGGATGCCTGACTTTCCAGGCTCTTGCCGGGACAGCTCCGGCTTTTATTAAATCTAACATCCATCATTACATTCCTAGCAGGCAATTACGCTCCTCTTCCCTATCTCTCCTGGTGGTGCCCCGTTTTAAGAAAAGTAGGACAGGAGGCTGTAAGTTCTCTGTTCTCGCCCCGTCTTTTTGGAACTACTTACCTCTTTCTATTCGAACATCAGTGTCTTACATGGAATTCCGCGGGAGACTGAAAACTTTTCTGTTCTCGCAGGCCTTCTCAACTTGATCCAACTCTGCGCCTGCACTTGAAATTGAATTGACCTCACAGCGCCATGAAACCGCTAGGTAAACGTGCGCTATACAAATATCTTTCAATTCAAATTCAAATTCAAAACCAATCTGCAAGCAGCTGGGCACGCGCTGCCATGCTGAGGCACTTCGCATTTTAAGATCAGATCATCTATGCCATTGCATCTGTTCAAAGAGTGAAACATACATAGTATATTAACTTTCCATTACTGTATCCATATGGTTTTAAGGATGTCTGTGTCACTGTTTTAGGTCCCTTGCGTAACCTCTTACTTGCTTTAAGTATGCAAAAAGCACACAAATGATCCAGCATAGTGGGCTTGGCTGTCTGAGTGGTATAGGCAAGGGCTTTGGTGGACATGGCTTTAGCATCACATCTCAGTCTACCTAACCACTAATGGATTTTTAGATTGTGTCCTTATGGATAATTTGATTCTCTGTTTTAGTTTACTGTGTTTTTTTTTGTTGGTTTTTTTTGCAACGGGTTACCAATGTGCTAATCTTAGGTTAATGTATTACACCTTATGTTGTGTATTTTTCCATCTGGCTTATTCCATTGGTCAGGTTTAAAAATGTTTTTATCTATTCTCTGAACTCGCACTTTTATGGTCTAACACCGAAATAAAGTTGAATGAATTGAATTGATTGGACAAGGAGATTGTGTTAAAGGGCCACGGAAAAGAGTCTTCTAGTTACAGCAAATGATGAGAATAGGGATCAGGTTTTCTTGGGCTATTGATATTTTCTCACTTTATTATGCAGTGCTCTGATGCCGCTGGGCCATGTCCATACAATTTAAAATCCACAATTAATACATAGGTGCAAAACAGCATTTGTATTCAATTTAACACTTACTGTGATACTGATAATGTGGGTGTTAATAGATTTTTTGACTAGGTAAAAGCTGTGATGAGCAGCATTGTGACAATGTGACAATGACAATCTGGCTGTCATTATAATATGATGTTGTGCACCTCGGTTGAACATCAGACTTACAATGCAATCAGGCCGTCGTGTTTATGGGATGGACATTGCAACAATAGCGCACTGGCATGCAGCTATTTAGCAGACAGCGCTCACACAAGCAGTGCAATGTTGTTAGGGAAGGTTGGAGAAACAAGTGAGTGGATGATCAAGTAACTCAGCGTCTTCATGTATCTAACACGGCCCACAAAAAGCATTACCACACCACAGATCACTTTAACAGAAAAACTGGCTTCAAACTATAGAGTAGATCAGCGAAAAACAGAATGGTACCTGTTCCCTTTTTCATGCAATTATAACAGGTAAGAACTGATAGGCAAAGTGGATAGGTGAAACAGAAAGGTGGCATGCAAGCTAGTCTTCTTTTTATTTCATTAATCGCTGCTGTTTGGCAATCAAAACCGACTTTGAAGTCCCTAGGAACTTCCTGTAATCAAGACAAAAAAAGATAAAAAACTGAGCGAACATATTCAGCACTGGATTAGTCAGGGCTTTAAGTGGGCCGGGTCTCACCGGTGCTGAGCACCTGCAGTTTTTTAAAGGAGGCCTCGAAACGGGTCTCTATTGGGCTCTGTTTTTTGCCCTGGCACAGGCGTTCCTTTTCTGCCAGACTGCCCTGACAGCAGGCACATCGATGTGCGCGTGCCCACACTGCTCACTTCTCACTAGTGGAGAAGTTATGTCATGACCTTATGTGAGGTGAGCGTTGTAGGGTAAGGGAAATCTTTTAAAGAGAGTCATTTTCTCTCTGGATTTCCCTTCTCTTTTTGAAACTCAGGAGCAGTAATGTTGTTGTGGTGTCACCAGGGCTTTAAGTGGAATCTTTTTCAATATTATATACAAGCCATAGTGGCTGCTTATTTATCTTATGCAACTAACAACCATTGACAAAGCCAATAGTCCTGACGTGTTGTAGGTATGATGTTACTTTTGCCATATATCTGAATGCGATGACAGAAACAGCAAAATACAAGTCGGGCGGCACGCTATGCTAAGAACAGATTTTTAGCTTATGTGTTTTTAAGCCACACCCTTAATTACATTGTTCACGCACCTTTGAGAGATCCCCCCAGTTTTTTCATCCCACTTTAAGCCCTGGGAATAGTGATAATTCCAGGCTAAAACCAAACGGGTAGCAACCCCAGTATGAGTGTCCCTCACTCCACTACAGCCAGAGTTCATCAACAGACTTTCTAGTGGAATCCAGCATGTCAAGTAAATGGCTCACACCACATAGAGAGGAACAGTGCTGGGATTTGCAAATCAAGTGCACATACTTCCAACATGTCTCATTCTGCATGGAAATCCTTCAGTCACTTATGTACACCTGCCTCCTCCCTAAAATGAGTTTACCCCTGCTGGTAAAACTATTTCTGCTCAGTGCTCTTTAGCCGCTTGGCATAGAAAAAGAGTGCAGATACATTCTACAGCAAGTGAGAATGAGGCACTGTCAGCTATAGGACTATTACACAGAGAACAGTTTTACAGCCATTATGAAAGTTTGCAACTATTCCTACTTCTGTCTTGGCAGGAACTCAACCACAAGAACTAGGAGCCAGGAGCATAGCTATCAATAATGCTGTAGGTGCAGTGGCACTGGGGCCCAGGGGTCTGAGGGGCTCTCTGGACCCCAGTTATTACTGTATTTTGCTACTACAGTGTGGCCATTGGTCCAATTTTCCTTGCTTTTATAATGGCCCATATCACTCTAACTACACCACTGCTGGGAGCTCTAACTTCCTACTCAGTTTCAGAACAGTTTTGAGCTGGTTTGTGCATGAAGTGGTTGAACTAGAGCAGTGCTATCTTACTGCTTAGCCAGCGGTAATTGGTTGCTTTTCACAGGTACTTTCAAGGCATGTGCTGCTTTTGGCTGGAAATGTATCAGCATTTGTTGACATCTAAAATAAACAATAGAATGTAACACAGTAATGCAGTAACATACCTAAAGCAACATAACAACACAATAACATACATAAAGCAACATAACAACACAGTTAAAATGTAACAGGGTGCATCACAGTAAGAGTTAAAACAGAATACAATGCAACAGCAGCAGTAAAACACAACAAAATCACATTGCAATTGTGCAGCACAAAAACACAGTAGCATTAAAACACCAGAACACATGCCCACCACCCAAAAATACCATACGCTGAATATGCACAAACAATCTTGTCACACATTGCTACCTCCAGAATCTGGTTTTCATAATACATTGGCAATAGGTGTTGAAACAAGCACTGTCATAACTTACCACTAAGGACATGAAATAATGCCAGCCACATATATTTTATGATCTGGACTCTAATATAAAAAAACAACTCAACAGGAACAGGTCTGCAGGAGGATATGCTTCTGCTTGTAAAGTTTAGTAATGCAGAAAATCAGCAGTGTATATTGCGATATCCAAAGTAAAGAAAAATATTAAGAATCACTCTACTTATGAACCAAAAAGAATGTGTGAACCTCCCTATAGTGAGAAGGCAAAGAAATGTACCACTGCATGATAACCTTAATGATTGTCATACAGCATTGAACGGTTCTCACCTACTAGTAGTGGGTGTGACCCAAATATAACATAAAAGTATTCTGAAGCACACTATTCTCATATTAATGCAACATATTTATCCAGGGCACGTTTGTAGGCATTTACTTGCTTTTGATGGTGTAGGGACAAAGGTATATTAACATCAGTGAGCAAACTGATCCACAAACAAATTTCACTATGTTAGTGGAATTTCTGTATGATCAAATTACTGCTGAGAAAACAATAATGCAAATGTTCTATGCAAAACAGAAACTTTCTTAGCTAAGGTATACTTAACTGTGCAGATAGCTTTATGGATTGGTTCCAAAAAGAGATGTTATTCTCTCCAACCTCAATTCAACCAAAGAGGGGTTTTAACATCTAGTACATGCGAGATTAGAATGCTGTCTTCTAGAATGCAAATTGAATGCATCCCATCTCCAGCCCAGCTTTGCATATTCGTTTCACTTCTGTTGGTTTAGATTTTTTCTGCATGTGAATACTATACAATGCTGCTACTTGGGTCTTTATCAGTCTGGTACTTGCACCGTATGAGCGCTTCTGAATAGCAGCAAAATAGGTTGTTGGTGGTAACTCTGCAAAGTAATGCAGTATTACTTGTCTCACTCTGGATTGAGAACCCAATAGCTAATAAAAGAATTAGTCCAAAAGGTCTTCTAAAGGACAACGCATATGATGATCAGAACAATGCACAATTAAGCAAAAATCGCATTCATTTTTACCAAAAACTTAGGAGTCACAGAGGAGTCACTACAGACGTAGTTGTGATTCCCTGCAATTACTTTGCTTCATGTCTCCTATATTACAGCTCTATGAAGCTCCTAGAATAGTGGCGTAGCCAGACCTACTGCCACGTGAGCTGGTTCATTAGTTTGCTGCCCAATGCACGTAAGAGCAGAAGGGGTAGAGGGTGGCGGCCAAAGGACGACTTGTTCGGAGGGCGGAATCTGTCGGCAGACCGATGACTTGTTCTCAGGGGCAGAGGGATATGTGTAGTCAACAGACACAATATGCTAACTTCTGCCACCCCAAAAAAACATTGCAGCACATGGCGGACCACCCCCACCCCCCACTGCTATACCACTGTCTCAGAAATAGGTGACCACATAGATAATGTTGTATGACAAGGGCTGTTGTACCCAGCCGCAGCCCATGCAATTAAGAGCGGTGGAGCGGTGGGCCGGGTGGGGGAGGGTATTTCGACATACGACAACTAGGAAAATGTATTATTTATCTAATTTTCCCTTGTCTTCGTCTGTCAAAATCACTACCCCACCCAGTCCCTCCGCCCCACCGCTCTTACCTGCACGGGCTGAGGCTGGTTGTTCCAGTTCTGTCTCCACCTTCTGGAATACCACTCCCATTGAAACACTTTTCTTTTCCTTGCACATACATTCTTCCTCTTGAGGAAACCAGAAGCAGACAAGGGCTTCAAAGTTGACTCTGGGTAATCGGATGAAAGTTGCTGAAGTCACTTCTAGTTGGTGCTGCCATGCCGGGACCTGGCAGACATTTATTTATTGATATATTGATCTGCACACACAGAAAATGGAGCAGGATTGTCACACGAGTACATGAGAAATTAATTTGACCATTGGGGACATTGGACAGGAAATGCAAGCTCAGAACATGATAAATATAGTGTGCATGTGCAGAATAGGAAGTGTGGTAGAGAATTTGCCCTTGCCTCTGTTCACACTGGTACACTAGCATATTAACAGGTGCAACCTGGGGAAGTGACATGCGCTTGGAATGCTGACACCACCTCACACCTCGACTGCCTGCTGCTTGATGGAGTGTATGCTACTCCTCCTCCGTTTGTTGGACTAGGGCAGTGTCCCTCCTTCTCTGACAGTTACCCATTGTAAGAGTATGCCTACAAGCCCCAGCATGCATAAAGCTGTTGGATGCAACCACGAAAGCCATGAAAATCATACATATTACATGGGTCTTGCCCATACCTAAGAGCTTATAATTCAAATACAATATTTCCTCTTTGCTTGTTATTAGCTACCACACATCTAAAAACACGTTGGAATGCGTGGGCAGATTAAAACAGAAACCAGTTCTACGATTCTTTGAGTTCAGATGTTCAGTATCAAAAAGCATAGTGTTACTGCCTCTATATTTGTGGCACATAAACTGCATCTACATACTAATCTGATGTATGTTGCTTTATCTGAGAAACCTCTTGCTTATGTAAACAAAGGCCGAATACAAAACATGGCGAAATCTTAAGAGGTTTCCCATCTTTGCCGCCAGGGTATGATCATTTTGCAAC
The DNA here is from genome assembly GCF_964261635.1 of Lissotriton helveticus. Lineage (NCBI taxonomy): Eukaryota > Metazoa > Chordata > Amphibia > Caudata > Salamandridae > Lissotriton > Lissotriton helveticus. The sequence continues at coordinate 1,511,609,510 of NC_136067.1, read as the reverse complement.
GACTGCTTTACTTTAGACTATACACTCTAATCATTTCAAGGATTCTATTCCTTTTCAGGTGCTACACGATGCCCCTCTAATGTAGCTAGCCACTGAACAATGTTCTTCCCCTCTTAGAGCAAATCTGTGAGTCACAATAGAAAAGCAAGAACTCTTTCCACAGTTCACGCTTTTGTAAATACTATTTTTGATTGTAAAAAGTGTCACAGTGGCACCTTCAGTCAGTCCTAACAGGTTTTTGTGTGCTTTTAGCTTTATGAATATATACTTGATGGACAATCGGGAACTAAAAGTCCCAGAATTCAAAAAGGTTTTCAGCTTAGAAGTAGGGAATAGTTTTCAATATCATACTATTCATTTGATTGCGAGTTAGGCCCTTATTAATGAATGACACTTATCGCCAATCAATGGCTGTGGAATGTGGACTGGCCAATATATGAATGCCACGTGGCTGAAGAATTCTGATTTTATTTTTCTCTCACCCTAGTTTACAAAGCGTTTTCTATGAGTTGGTTCCTCACTCTTGTCCTATTTGTAAATGACACCTACTTTTGAGGCCCAATTAGATTTTTCTGTGTAATATTGCTGGATAAAGACATGCATAATGACCAAAACTGTGAATAAGCAAATCTTACTCCTGGAATTTCATGGGTAAGTAACAGTTAAGCCTGAACTAATACACACCAACTCATAGGTCACGGAATTCACAAGAGTTTTTAAGTCAGGGAAAGGGCGCACTGCAAAGGTGAATGCAAAAAGGTTTGGAAATGCTAGATACAAATTGTGGTGCAAAAAGGGTGAGGGGATAAGCCCTGTAACCCCCAATTATGTGATAGCAAATGCTGTCACACTAGAAATACACAACAGAATACCCTTGCTCACAACTGTTACATATAATACAATGTGTCAGTGTAGATACTGGTACAATTAGAAACAAAGCCTATGGATAAACAAGAATTCATCTTCTGGTTCGTGAGAAATGAAGTATTTAATATTCTTCAAAACAATCCAATCGACACGTGTTTCGTCGCACATGGGATAGTTTTCCCGGGACTCCTCAGGGCTATGATGAAATGATCAGTTTCTAGGGAAGTTGTTCCGCCGGTGATAATTCCGACCCGGCAGGGCCCGGTACTCAAATTTTGCAAGACCCGTAGTAAGAAAGAGACCCGATCTGGGATTGAGTCAAAAGAATCCACCTCTTCTGGAAAGAAAGAACAGTTTGGGGGTGCCAAAGCGTACACATAGGTGGAATAATATTCATCCACTGCCTGACGGTGATGCTATTCGAATGAGCTTAGGGCCATATGTATCAAGCTAAATCACAGCCGCAAACGCCGAAATTCGCAGAATTTCAGCGTTTGTGAATGCGAATTAGCAAAATGGCATGTATGTAGGAAAATATCGTGCTAAAGAAGGAATCGCTAAAAATGCGATTCCTAAAATAGCGAGAATGACAAATTTAGCGAATTTCCTGCGATTACCTATTTTTGCGAATTCGCATTGTGCGAAAATCGCAAACGGGAAATCGCAAAAAAAAAATCGCAATGAAATGTATGAAAAAATTGCAATTAGCGACTTTTGGAAATGCGCAAAATACAGAATCGCAATTACCACCAAGTGGGAGCAGGTGGTAAACAGGTGCAAACTATATAAGGAGTACCAGAATGCAACAGACCCTTTCCAACAATGGCGGGGCTTTACTTGATAGCCAGGAGGATGCGACTCAGAACTGGTGCGCAGAGGAGGATACGCCAGGAGAGGATATTCCGTGCGTGCATCACCATCTACCAGCGCAGTGAGGAGAACATCTACACCCACTACAGACTGGAGGAAGACAGTATACTAGATTTAATTGAAGAACTCTGACCCTATCTTGAACACCCCACACGCAGGACACAAGCCATCCCCACTCACATCCAGGTCCTGTGTTCACTACACTTGCTGGCCTCAGGTAGTTTACAGGGTGTGATAGCGTCAGCAAGAGGCGTGTCACAAAGTGCCCTTTCGCGCTTTTTCCATGCGTTCCTCGATGCCATGGCACAGAGGATGCAACACCACATTTACTTCCCCAGCACCCCACAGGAACTAGCCCAGACCAAGCAGGACTTTTACCAAATTGCCCAATTCCCCCACGTAATAGGATGTATAGATAGAACACGTGTTGCAATATCACCCCCCCCCTCAAACAATGAGTACGTATTCAGGAACCTGAAATGCTACCATTCACTAAACATACAGGTGGTGTGTGATGCCAAAAACATCATCACTGACATAGTAGCAAAGTATCCAGGCAGCACACATGACGCTTTCATCTTCCGTCACAGTGGGCTATACCGTAGACTCTCAAGAGGTGATTTTGGCCAGGGATACCTACTAGGTAAATTCATTTAAACATAGGGCACATTTCTACTGACTACCATGTGCAGTTCAGTGACTAACCATTGACATTTCTACCCACAGGTGACAGTGCTTATGCAGTCCGGGATTTCATCATGACACCCTACCTGAATCCTGCTAATGCTGGGGAGCGGCGATATAACCAAGCACACATTTCTACAAGAGGCACCATTGAACGCACATTTAGGATGCTGAAGAGCAGATTCCGATGCATACATAAAAGTGGAGGTGCACTTCAATACAGCCCACAAACATGTTGCAAGATAGTGGTATCATGTGCCATGCTGCACAACATCGCCACCAGGAAAGGCACACCAGTGGAGCTGAGTGAATCTGAATCCTCTGACGTGGAGGGGCCTGGACCTGGACGCATGGTAGCTGGTGTAGCTGGTGCAAATTTCCATTGCTGTCCTCTGCCTTGTCCTCCATTGGTGGTAGTGGTCTAACTATGTTTCTCCTCTGTTTTTTGCGAGGATTGACAGGGCTGTCCTCCCCATCTGTTTCTTGCTCCTATCCTGCATCTCCAGGGTCTGGACGTTCGGTCACTGTTCCACTGCCTGTATGCTGTGTCGTAGATGGTGCTGTGGACAGAACAGCACACATTTATTAACTGTACTCATTTGCAATGTGAAAATAAAATATTTCACAGTTTGGGATTACATTACTTTTATTTTCCCCTTTCCTGACCTGCACATGCAATATTTGACTAGCGTGGCTGATAAACACACATTGAATTTCATGTGACTACATCTCCCAAGATGCATTGCTGTGTCTGCCTGTGTACCTGCTCTGGCCTGAAATTTGTTTTCCCTGACCCTAGGTCGCTGCTGGGGTGTGTCTGGGGGGTGTTAGGGGTGTGATGGCATGCTTCTTACCTGGTCTAGATGCTGGTTGATCTGAGCTGTCTAGGTCAGCCATGCCTGTTACGCTTTCTGGTAGCGGGGTACCCTCCACAAGTTCCTCCAGAGGTGTGGAGTCCGGCACAGTTGAGGTCCCTCCACCGGTGTGCCGTGACTGCTCCAGCCTGGCAGCTAGCTTCTCTTTGGAGCGCTGGCGCAGGTCGTACCAGCGCTTTCGTAGTTCAGCCACACTCCGGTGTGTCACTTCCAGCGCGTTCACTTTTCTCTGTATGTCAGCCCAAATGCGTCTTTTACGGGTCACTGGCACCTTCAGGGAATTCTTGCCAAACAGTAAATCATGATTTGGCACCATCTCCTGGATCAATGTCTCCAGTTCAGCCTCTGCACATTTTTTTTTCTTTTTCTAGCACATTCTCCCTCATGCTGCTGCTGCTGGGTTTCAGGCATGGGCATGTTTCCACTTTCAGCCATGGTGATTCAGTAGCACTGCTCACTCTCCCTCTCTCCCTCTCTGTGACTCTCACTCAGCAACTCTGGTGCAGCATGGTTAGGCAGTCACTTCCAGGTAGTGATGTCATCAAGCTGCATCAGAGTTTCCGATTGGCTGATTTGCGAAATTGGCAAATTTACAATTTTTTCCATTTAGGAATCGCAAATTTGCGATTTCCTGGGTTTAAGGAATCGCTTTTTGGGTTCTTGCAGATAAATAGCGATTTTTACTGAATCACTATTTATTTGCTATTTGTTTCATACATACCAATTTGCGATTCTGAATCTGCGATTCGGTAAAAATCGCTAATTCAGAATCGCAAATTGTTACCTTGATACATATGGCCCTTAGTTGGGTAAGAATCCAATGGAGTTGTATAAGCACAAATCACTATGGCGTCGGAAGGGAAGGATACACCCTCGTGTTCGCCGTGAAATTCGTAGGACGAGATCCGTGTGAGATCCAATCTGCGTTATGTTCTGTGTTCCAACTCATAGAAAAAGCGTTGTGAATCGGGCCCAAATTTATGTGCATCCTATGAGCACTATCAATTGTAGTATATTACAAGCATTGACCAGTTCAGAAAATGGGTTTGGTCAGAATGGAAAATCAGAATGGCAGCTTCTGTTTTATAGAAACGGTTTCTTAAAAGGGGCCACTGTCACAAATTAGTCTTGCCATAGCTTTGCAGGGACCCTGGGAAAAAAAGAGGCAATCAAAATGAAAAGTATTTAAAAAAACGAATTCAAATTAAAAAGCATAAAGGGGTCATGGGCAGTGTTAGGACAATGTAGACATGCTAGAGTAGAGCTCCTGGCCGGGTCTGCAATTTCTATATTTTAAAGCAGGTTGAATGTAGACTTGATCACATCTCTGTAAATTACCTGCCTGTAAAATGAAGAGGCTGCGGATCCATGCCTTGGTGAGCAGTGGCCATCTTTGATTTGGCCTCTGACAAGCAGAGGCCTACAAAGCTGCAGCCCATTGTAATCAAATGGCCCAAGTCCAACAGGCATGAGAACGTGGACCTGAAAATCCATCAACAGACTGCCCCACAATAATAAGTGTTTGCCCACAGCACAGGACAAAGATGTGTTCCATAGGATTTGTAATGGAGGATTTAACTCAATATATTTCCTTCCACATAGAGCAGCTGTGGTAGACCCTCCCGGATCACCTACTTTCACTGAAGACAACCATCTCATAATCCACATGCAGTCGGGAGAGGCCTGTGAAGACTCATATTCACCAGATTGATTGTGAGACAGGGGTGCAGGTAAACAACTTGATGACACCATAACCGGTTCTACAGAAGGCCCCAATCGCCAACAAGGTGAGAGGCAGGCAGGCCAAGAGGATAGAGGTTGGCACCCCAAACAAGTAACAACAGAAAAGCCATTGGTGACAAAGAAATGACAGTGTCAAGAATATAATCCTTTGATGTTTAGAACATGGTGCCCCTGGGGATGGGGTGGGGAGTCTTTGGCAGGGAATACTGCTGTGCTTCAAGTACAAGTTGCAAGCAAATTGTAGAAGTTTACACAGAAGTGAGAAGAGGTCCTCTTGTCACCCTGGGGTAACAGAGAGGGGAATTCCAACTTAGAGAGGAGCACCCTTGAAGAGTGTTAAAAATAGAGCTGGGTCACCTCGCTGAGAACAAAAGGGACAAAAAACTCAGAGTTCGTACACACAAGGGGAAAATAGTTCCAGACATGGGCTTCATCCAGAGAAGCCTCACCACAATAATGTTTTGAAGGCCACAAACACAGAGGTGCTGATGATACAGTCACAGGGAATAATGCTATCAAGTAGCATAGCTGTGGCCCTATAGTCACCCTTGGGGCATATCAAGAAATATGTTGTGTCCAACACTCAACAAGACCTCAAGTCAAACTGGCTCTTGACTGCTGTAAGGAACTGCACTTGCAAGTGCACCCCCCCCCCCCCAAAGCAGATTGACAAAGCTATGGCATCCTCACTGAAAAGCGCTGTTCAACAAACCCTCATCAAACAAGACCTAAATACATGCTTGACGGATTTGCAACAACAACTTACCAAGACCCTATTTGAACAACTCCAATCCATCAAATCAAACTCCATGAAATATTGTCGGAGCTGATAAGGGATGTTCAAGCAACTAGGGCAAGGTCGGTAGTCAATGAGGTTTCAATCTCACACCTACAATCAAACTCCAGTAAAAACTAAGCAATGTCAGCTCAAATGGCTCAGAAAATGGAGAACACTAGCAGGAAATTTGAATGTCTTGAGGACAGATCGTGCAGGTCCAATGTAAGAATTAGAAATGTAAGGGAGCACATAAAGAGCCCAGACCCAATGGTCTCCGGTGCCAGACTCCTCACAGGTTCTGTGCCGAGGGGTACCAACATCCATTGGCATAGTCAGAGCTCTTGGGTGGGTCCTCTTCGCCAGAAATTGGGTCTCTAGTTGGCAGAGACCCTGTCAAGTAGGAACCACAATCCTAATCAGGGTAAGTTGCAACACAACCTAAATTATCCTGTGCTCACCCCCTTGTAGCTTGGCACAGAGTAGACACGCTTAACTTAGAAGGCAATGTGTAAAGTATGTATGCAATAATTCACACAGGAACACAGTGAAAACACCACAAAAAGACTCCACAACAGTATAGAAAAAGAAAGTATGAATTTATAAATAAAAATAATATATATTGTAAATAAAACAAGACTAAAATGACAAAAATCCAGTGTGAAGAAGTTGAGATACTGAATTTTAAAGAAATAGACGAGGTTTAGTAATTAGAAGTAAGTAGTACTAAAAAGGTCACATTAGGTTGCCCTGAACCAGGACAAAGTCAAAGTTCTTGCTACAGGACCCACACAGGCTCCCGGAAACAAGCTACCTTTAATAGTTACAAGCAGCGAGATATGTCGATCTTTTCCAAGCTGTGAGGGAGATGCTACCGTTTGGAAGATGGGTGCCGGAGTCGAGAGGCGTCGAGCGATGTGCCAGTCTCTGCCACGCAGTCGAGGGGATGTGTTGATCTCTCCAAGCTGCCACGGCAATGATAAATTGTCCAATGCGTCCATCTCTGGAGTCAAATCGGTGGTCCTGAGGCGATGCACCAATTTTACTCCTACAACTGGGTGGATGTGCTGCATCTATGTTGCAGGTATCTGGACCACTTCCAATGAGCCAGGCAGAGGAGCAGGGGTAGAGACTGTGATATCCCTGAGTCTCAAGCCACAGGAGGCAAGTCAACAAGCCCTTGGAGATCACATGAAAGAAGACAGCGTCCAGCTCTCCTACAACAGAGTCAAAGAGCAGAAGGCAGAAGGGCAACAAACAGAAAAGCAGACCTTCCAGATCAGCAGTCCAGGCTATCTGTGGAGGCTAATAAGTCCTTTGTGATGGGTTAGGCCACTACTCTTTGGATCATAAGTGTGAGCCCCTCAGAAGGACCATCAGAATGCAGATGTAAGCCGATGGGTACTCAGCCACACATAGCCTTCCTGTGTTTGTAGCTGTCTGGAGGGAATGCACAAAGTCTAACTGCCACCCTGCCCAGACATATATTAGAGACAGGCTGCAAGGCACACAGAGCAGTAAGAGCAGAAAAATGTCCACTTTCTAAAAGTTGCATTTCTAAAATTGTTATGTTAAATCCGACCTTACCAGTAACGCTGATCTATCATTACCATTACAAATATATGAAACATGATGATGCTACTCCTTTCTAATCAGGAATTATAGCTAAAATTCCCAATGTCACGCCTATGAGAGGAGTAGGCCTCACAGCAGTAAAAAAAACGAATTGCGCAGTTTGTCACTACCAGGGGATGTAAAGTACATGTCCTACCTTTTAGTTACACAACACCCTCCCCTAGGGCTTCCTGGGGCCTGCCTTAGGTGTAATAAAAGCGGAGTTTGAAACTTGGCACGTCATTTTAAATGCCAAGTCGAAGTGTCAGTAAACTGCACACACAAACCCTGCAGTGGCAGGCCTGAGACATGGTTGGAGTGCCCAGATTCCTAAAGCATCCAACAAAAACAAAGTCAGAAAAAATGGAGGACGAAGTCAAAAAGTTTGGGATGACCCTTCAGAGAGGGCCATTTTCCAACAATCAGGAACTGGGCTTTCAACCGAGGGACCAGATAGCTAAACTGGTGCCTTCAGACATGAAAGATATTGTGAAAGCAGCTCCACATAATGAAACCATAGAATTTGAATCAACGTATAGTACAGCTGTTTCAAGATGTCTCCCAAGCAACATTGCTAAAAAGGAGGGCAATAGCCAAAATCACACTGGCACTTCTTAACGTACAAATCAAATACAGACGGGCCTACCTTTTTGCACTTGTATGTGAGTTAGGGGAAAGAATAAAGGGATCTAATCACTGGAGGGGGACGGAGAAATGTTGGATCTGCCTGGGTTCTCAAGAGTCCCAGCGAAGTTTATCTCATCATTGGAAAGGCATACATTGATCAAGGGATAGGAGAGGAGAACATGGCAATTTAGTAAAAACAGAAAAGGAAAATCATTGACTAAATAACTGGATAGAAACAAGACACTAGAGACCAAAATACAAAGTGCCCAGCTGATTAACCATGTGAGAACTTAAGAGGGTTGGCACAGCAGACCCTCAGATAGAGGTCCACTCACCAAGGGTGTAGTTCTCTGTCATACCGAAAAATATGACACCCAAGGGTTTAAAGTCGATTGAGTAATATTTAGCTTTGGGTTTTTGTTAGAAATGGGGTTCCTGGTTAGCTACGGTATACACCCAGGCCAGGCAGAAACCACCACACCATGCCGGATAAATTAGGTACACTCTAAGGGGCAGATTTACAAGCCCCTTGCACCACTTTTGTGTCACTTTTTCCATGTTAAAAGTGACGCAAAAGTGGCGCAAGGGCATGCAAATCTGCCCCTATAGGTTTAACTGTCCTCACCCTCTGGTAGCGTGGCACAGAGCAGTCAGGATAAACTAGAGAGGCAATGTGTAAAGTATTTGCATAACATAACACACAGTAATACAATTAAAACACCACAAAAAGACTCTTTCAAAAAACAAGACCAAAAAAATTAAAAAACAATTTGGAATCTCAAGACATGAACTGTGCAAAAGTATAACGATAACCACAGTGTTGAAATCAAATGTATTTAGTAGGTTTCACCTCGAGAGATCCTATGAGGGGATTGATAGATATGCAGGTTGGCTATAGGAACCTCATGGGTCCCTGGTACACACAGTACTTTTCGCTGGTGAAATCGTCAGCCTCTGGTTCAGAGACCTGTGCTGGTTTCCGACCTGCGTCATCGTTGCCCTAGCAATGTGTGGGGAAAGGAAGGTGGGTCCGGGTGTGATGCGCTGCTCTTGATCCGAACTTCGCTGACATAGGCGTTGCCCCAGCAATGCTTACGTAAAGGAATGCAGCATTTTCGAGTGCCTCACTACTTCTTCATCCAGGCTCCGCCACCACTCAAAATTAAGTGCGGCTTCTGTGCCCTGAGCACAGAGCTCAACTGCAGATCGGGACAAGTGCTGGTCTTAGTGAATTGAGTGCTGTGCTCCTTTGGCAGTCCGTGTAGGAGTCACTGTCTTTGGAAGTGTCAAGTGTCGGTTTTTGCAGGGCTCAGCTGCTGGACTCATGGATGGAGTCCGGTAGCCCTGTAGATAAAAATTAAGCCTTTGACTTCCTGAACAGGGGGCAAGCCAACATAGCCTTGGAGTTTCTTAAGTGTCTCCTAGAGGTTGTAGAGATAAGGTTCAGTCCTTCTCACTGCCCAGGCAAGAGACAGCATTCAGCAGGCCAACACAGCAAAGCAAGTAACAAAAGGCAGTCCCTCATACATAACAGCAATCAGCAGGCAGCAGGTCAATACAGCAAATCGGTTAGCAGAGTGGCAGTTCCTCCTGCAGGACAGCTCCTTTTCCTGGCAGAGTTTCCTCAGGTCCAAAAAGTGAAGTGATTCCGTGGTGTCCGAGGTCCAGTCCTTATACCCATTTTAGCCTTTGAAGTAGGGAGACTTCAGGAAAAGGACTTTGTGGTACACAAGATCCAGCCCTGGCTTCGGACTAATAACAGGTGGATTTCCAGCCCTTTGTGTGGGGACAGGACCAAGCCCTTGCAGTTAGAAGCTCAGCCCATCCCACACATTCTGCTCAGGCAGATCTATCAACATGCAGATGACCTCTCTGGTACACCTACCATTCCTTGTCTAGACGGGCTGCAGGAAGCCAACTGTCACCCAGCCCAGATGTGTATTCTAGAGACAGGCAGAAGGCACTAAAGGGTTTAAGTAAGCAAATGCCGTCTTACTAAAAGTGGCATTTTTTCGATCTGCAATTTTAAAACCAACTTCACAAAAAGATGTGTTTTTGATTAGTGAGCCTAGAGACACCAAACTTACTTTTCTGAATTAAAAGGTATACTTGTAAAAGGCTACAATACCGTTCCAATATTGCCCTATGGGGAGATATGTGCAAAAAGAATAATTGATGGATAGAATGCAGAACAATGTCATACATTCACCCCAGTACAGAGATCTGGGCCTTAATCCATCGTTTTTTGGTCACCATGCCATTCCAGTTTGGACCCAGCCATATGCAAATCAGTCTTGACCCTGCACCCAAGGGGAACAGTCTAGCAAGAACTGCCAGGCCAGGTCCTCCCTGGACTGGAAACAAGCATCCTAAGACCAGTTTCGGGCTTTAAGCCATCATCAGCCAGGATAGCTTGACTCCAGTGGCATGGAAAGCACAGAACCCATGTCTGGGCATACCCTCCCACTCAGGGTGACAAATACAAAAAGAAAAATTGATGGACAGAATGCAAAACAATGTCATACGTTCACCCCAGTACAGAAATCTGGGCCTAACTCCATTGTTGTTTTGCTCACCATGCCATTCCAGTTTGGACCCAGCCATATGCAAATCAGTCTTGACCCTGCGCCCAATGTGAACAGTCCAGTCCAAACTGCCAGGCTAGGTCGTCCCTGGGCTGGAAACAAGCATCCTAGGACCGGTTTCGGGCTTCCAGCCCTCATCATCTGGGATAGCTTGACTCCAGTGGCATGGAGAGCACTGAACCCACGTCTGGGCGTACCCGTCCCACTCGGGGTGACAAATGCAAAAAGAACAATTGATGGACAGAATGCAGACCAATTTCACACATTCACCCGAGTACAGAGATCTGAGCCTAAATCCATCGTTTTTTTGCCGGCCATGACATTCCAGTTTCGACCCAGCCATATGCAAATCTGTCTTGACCCTGCGCCCAATGGGAACAGTCCAGTACGAACTGCCAGGCCAGGTCCTCCCTGGACTGGAAACAAGCATCAAAGTGCAGTGGTGTGGCATGTGGTGCCCTCTGGTCTCGGTACAGGCAGCGGCTCGGTGATTGTTGTCCAGTGGCATCAGTGAGACTAGGGCTGCTGTGCAAAGTGATGAGGTGCTCGACGCGGAGCTGGCAGGTTACGGTGCAATCAGCAGCATTGTCATTGCGGGAACACTGTTGTCGGCAGTCACACTGGATATGATGACACCAGCATCTGTAGAACAAGGCTGCAGTGCAGGAGGATGGTGGTGCATCATCTAACTTACGAGCCGTGCCCTTGAACTAGGGTGCAAGTGACGGCATCGAAATTGGTGTGGAACAGTGCCGTTGAGGGTACCAAGGTGGTATTGTGAAGCAAGGCGGTGATGTAAAGTGCAGCTCAGTGGCGTAGTCGAATGGCCTCATCCGTGAAACCAGGGTTGATGTGCAAAGTGCCATGGTGCCCTCTGTGGTACCTTCAGGACAAGGAGCCAGAATGGGCTCGTTGATGGCGTCAGCTTGCTTTTTCTTCTGTTGCTTTGTAACCCTTAGGAGTTAGGCCCATCAGGGTAGGCTGGACCCTTTTTGAAACAAATAACACTAAATGTGCCTACACCACTCTTACTTCTACACAACACTACTTATAAAGGTCAAACAACCACTTTTATAGTTTGACCAGGTATTTTTATTTTCTACCATTCATTTTTCTTTTTTCTTTCAAGACTTTTTATCAACCCATTTATATAAAAAAAGGAACAACTGTACATTCATATATTTACACTACTGTACATTACAATTTATAGACATAAATAAAACAGTACATATATACACTAAAGTAAATTCACAACATCATACATCCCAAACAAATCCTTAAACAAAGACAACACATAATAAATTCATAGATATTTGATTTCAGTAAATGAAAGACAAAGTAAAAAGACGAGGATTATAGCCAGTAAATGAAACTAATCGATACTCTTTGAACTAGCTACTGCCAGTTTAGGCTACAATTGACCATTAACTCCTCCAGTTTCCAAAACCAACAGTTCCCAGTGCTGGTAGCAGATGAACTTTTGAAATCTTTGCTGTTGCTGAGACTTCTTCAGCAGGGGTCAAACTCTACCTCAAGCCCTTGGGGAAACTCAAACAAAGAAGTTGCAGAAAGTTCAGTCCAGTCCTTTCTCTGCCCAAGACAGAAGCAGCTACTGCAGGCCAAGCAAAGTGGTAGTTCCTCTTCAGCTCTTCTTCTTGGCAGGTTTCTGAGTCCAAAAGAGTTCCAAAAATCTGGGGTCTGGGTCCTAATATTTATACAGCCTTTTTCTTTGTTCTCTTGTGGCAGGGAGGGTATGTAACCTTTACAACGAAACTTTTACAACGACCTACCATTACAACACAACTTTTACAATGCAAACTATTACAACGCATTGCTCTGGGGCGCCCTCTAGGATAGGGAATAGGTTAATTTGCTATCCAATAACCTTCCCTACTATCCACGGGGACTGGAGTTGGAATAGTAAATTAAACTATTCACTATCCAGCACCCCAAAGCGCTATGCGTTGTAATAGTATGCGTGGTAAAAACCGCGTTGTAAAGGTAGGCGTTGTAAAAGTATGCGTTGTAACGTCATACATCCGGCAGGGAGGCTCTTTGCTTAGTCAAAACCAGTTCTGTTCTCTCTGGTCCAGCTTCCTGACAGGAGGTGGAGACAGCATTCTGTAAGACAGACCGGGCCTATTTAGGTGTAAGGAAATCTCCTCCCACTACTCTAAATGAAGCCCAGATCTATTCAGCCCAGCCCTGACTCATCCATGGAAGGAAGGACACATCTTGACCCCCCAGTGGCTGTCTACAGTGAATGCACATCCCGAGCCACGGTCACTCCAAAGCCAGAAAATCAATCCACATACTTTCTAAAAGTAGCATTTTCAACCACACAATATCAAAATCTTCTTGACATGGCAGTAAAAAGTGAGCACGGAAACTGCATTGGCATGTCGGAGATACCTTCTGTGGGCGGCACAACCAATGCTGAAGGCCCACTAGTAGTATTTTGCACTTTAACACTGAACAGCAGTGAGAAAGTGCGCAGCGACCCTAAGCCACCAAAAACAGAGTCAAAACCAGGAGGTCAGAAAGCGAAAGACTGGGGAAATATGCCAAAAGATGCCAGGTCTAACATCTAGGCTATGGTAAGACTCATAACATGGAATATAAAGGATCTTGACTTTACGGCCAGAAAATATGGATGGTGTTGGACCTGCCTTCCTCTGCAAGATCACCCCCAAACATTTTGACTTCACTGCTCCTGTTTTGCTTAATTGGATTTGGTGACCTTTGTGCACTTTACCACTGTCAACCAGTGCTAATGTGCTTGTGCTCTCTCTGGCACATTACATTTATATATCGGTCCCCAGGAATATGGTGTTCCTTGTACCCAGGGCTGTAAATTGAATGCTACTGTGTGCCTGTAGCACTTATTGTGCCATCCACTTAAGTAGCCTTCTAAAACATATCTCAGGCCTGCCATTGCAACCTGTGTGCAGATTGAAAGTTCTTTTTGCCAGGCCAAATCCTTATTTTTTATACATATGTCATTCCTAGAGGTAAGCTCTAAACAGCCCATAGGGCAGGTTGCAGTGTAGTTAAAAATGTGGACATGTACTACTGAGTTTACATGTTCTGGTAGTGAAAACCTTTTACAGTTGTTTTTCACTACTGCAAGGCCTACCTCTCCCATAGGATAACATTAGGTTACCCTATTACACTTAATAATAATAACTGATAGTTTTTAATTGGGACCAGGTAGGAATCCCATGTTTGGTCTGAAATAATTGTAATTTCAAACCCACTTTAATGGAAAAGTTGTATTTTGAGTCACACTTCTAAAAAGCCACTTTTCTAAAGTTGCCATTTTTTTTCCAAACCATTTGGGGCCTGCAGCCTGTATCCTGGGGCACATGTCTAGGTATAGCTGACAACTGGCCAGCTATACTTAGTCATACCTTCCCAGACAGCATTAAATAGGGGGACTGAGTATTGGCAGGATAGGCAATCCTGACCTAATGGGAGGAGCTGAGCTTTCACCTACCACAGATGCACTCCAGATAGGCTGCTTCAGCACACTAGCAAAGGACGTCACACTTGTCTATTGTGGGGGTGGGCGGATCTCGCTGAGTTTTACATCACGGAATTCCGTGGAGTTACCTAAAAACTCTGTGACATTCTGCAGAGTTCCGCAGGCGGTGGGATTCTGGTCTGCACATGCTGGTGTAAAAAACAGTTTGTGACCCGACTAACTACGCAGGTCCTCGCCAGCCACAATGCTCACAAGAAAGACACAAGTCGTCAGCTTTAATCCAATCTCCTATTCAGAAGGAAAAAAGGGAGTGTTGTATCTGGCAAACAAACAATCAATTTATTTCACAGATGACCGCTTCTTTAATTACTGTTTATGGCATTCAGGCAAAGGAAAGAAATGGACCCTGCGAGCTCTGCTTCCCATATTACACTCAAGTCCAACTTGTATGCCATTCCTTGTACAGGAAAATGAAACGTAAACAAGAACCTGAGCCGATTTTTGCTTTAAAAATCTAAACGTCGCATAGCAATCCCAACTCCATGGGATAGCAGTTACCCAAAGCAGCAACACCTGGTGTGGTCTAACACCCCAATCTGCTGTACCTCCAAATCTTAGCCTAGTCAATGCCTCTTCTCTGTAGTCTTCCCCATGCTCAACGGTTGCCACCTCTCCTGCGCCCTCCCTCCTCCCCAGCTGTTCCCCTCACTCTGAACTGTGTGACAGCGCAAATCAGGTGCCTCCGCACCAGCGATCCTAGCACTTTCCTGCCTCTCATTTTTTATGCAGGAATGAAGAATGACAGCTGAAACAAATGTCAGTCACACCAACCTCTGCCGCCATGCGCTACAGCTCAGGTACCTATGTTAGGCACTGTGTCTGTATCCTCGTTAGCCCCTGACAAATAGGGGGTACAACTTATCATTGTTTGGATGATTAATTAAAGACCCATGGGGTTCTTTTAATGTTGAAAGGCGGCAGCAGCATATTGCCTGCTCCACAGACAACTTGATTCATTTTGGGGGGGAAAGAGGGGTGTTATGGGGTGCTTTGCCCCCAGAGTGCCACGATGTGTGCCTGAAGACTTTTGGAGGTGCTCGGCATGCCATATGCTGTAAGACACCCTTGGCCTCACAATACTTTCCCATTTTCTTTCCATGTGAACGGCTGTAGAAAATTTCTTTCAATTTCATAGTACAAATGCTAAGGATGTCTTTAGACCCTTCTGGGTTATTTTTCCCAAATGGCGTTGGCTGATGTCACCTTTTAATCATTAGAAGAGAAGTTTGCAGCTCTATTTACATCAGAAGGACATTTGTGCTGCTAGGGGTGGGTGGTAAACTCCGCCACACAGTGGTTAGTTTTTGGCAAACTCCATGCTCCAAGCGGACCTCGAGTGGGCAAAACTCTGTGACATCCACCAGTGGAGTGAAGTTTACCATAAACCCCTAATCTATTGTCACCTCACACCCCCGGAGCCTCGGCAGGAAGAATTCCAGAACCAGATGTGAGGGGGAGTCTAGAAGTCTCTCCCACTTCAAAGTTGGCACCAGGTATAAATATTGGACCCTCAGACCAACCCTTCAGGTGACTTCTGGACCTGTGGAAGACTCAAAAGAAGGACTGCTCTGCTGCCCTTCTGCTGAAAAGACCGCCCTGCTGAAAGAAGGACTGTCCTGCTGTCTGAGGAAGGATGACTGGACCAGCTCCTTGAACTCAGAACCATAAGGGTGACTCCAAGGGCTCGCTGACTGGCCTACTGTTGTGAGCTACAGGGACATAGCAAGCTCCAGAAAACTGTCCTGCATTTACTCAGCTGCCCATATACACCGGGACCTGCCTGTGGCCTGCTGCTGGCTTCTGGTGGAGTGAGTCCTGATGCCCCCGGGTCCTGGACCTCTGACTGGCATCAGAGTATACTCCTCCTGGGCCATCTGTGCGTTATCTCAAAATGGATGCATATGTGATGCAACTTGAACCTCACACTGCAGCACTTTGCAGCTCCTGATTGGCAGCCTCATCACAACCAATGCAACGTGATCCATCTTAATGCTGGACCACACATCGCAGCATCTCTCATCTCCTGTTCTGCAACCTCATCAGAACAGATGCAGCACCATGCAACCCGATGCAGCACCTTGCAGCTCTTGATCAGTGACCCCATTGGAACCAATGCAACTTGATAAAGCACAATGCAGGACCTTGCATCTCAGTTCAAGTACAACCAGGTGCGCTGTCCAGTGCGTCAAACTTAGTGCTGTACCCGGCCCACGGTTAACATGAACTTGTTACTTTATCCCAGTCCAGTGTGACCAGATAACTCCATTTGGAACTTTGCGCTTTTTGGCACTACTGTTATTTTAGACTTTGAAATTGCATACATCCGGTTCTACTGATTGGATGTTTTTTCTTCTATTATCAGTTTTTGAATTAAAATTTAATCTATTTTTTTAGATTGGTGTGGGATTTTCCTTCTGTTGTGTTTTCACTTTGTTCCTGACCGAGTGCTTCATAAGTACATTACATATTGCCTCTGAGATAAGTCTGACTGCTTTTGTGCCAAGCTACCAGTTAAGCACAGGTTAATTTTGTGACTTTTTGTGGTTCAGCCTAACAAAGATTGTAGCTGTTGCTTGAGTAGAGTTTCACCCACTCAACCAGTAATCCAATTTTGCAAAGAGAGCCATATGAAATGAGTCACATGATATACTTTGTCTCTGGGTGTTGTATTTGATAGCTATTGATACTAGGCTCATGTCCTACAAATTCTATCCCATGCAGAATTTTGCATTGCTACTCAGTAAAATATCTAGAGGGTTGCAATTCATAAACACCTACCCCTAGAGCTGAGAAGGTATATACAGATTTCCTGGATGACCATTATGTAATTGTTGGAAATGGGATTTCTGACTAGCTGAGACTTGCGCCAAAGCGAGGCAGAAACCACCACTCTAGTCAGGGTAAGGGAGTTACACTTCTAAAATAACCCCTGCTCACCCCATTTGTAGCTTGGCATGAGCAGCCAGGCTTATCTTAGCGGCAGTGTGTAAAGCGTTTACACATAACCAACAGTAAAACAGTGTACGCACTACAAAAGGACACCACACCAGTTTAGAAAAATATCCAATTTTTATATACTTAAGACAAAAGCAAATACGATAACAAAATCCAAAATACTATACTTAAAAGTTCACAGTTCCAAAATACGTTGAGGAAAAAGAGTTCCTCGTGTGGATAGCTCCGTCTGGGCTTCCACGGCGTTGTGAGCACACACATCCAAAAACAGTTCTGGCTGACCACAGGGACGCGGCCAACTACGGTGTCGGAAAGACCCACAAACAGTACCTTTCAGAGATGCAGGACGATGGGCATTGAAGTCACTCGCATTGCAGATCGATTTCCTTTCTGATGCGATCAGGAGCACTGGCGCCAACAGGCGTCGGGTGCTGGGGTATGAAGGGCAGTGGTGCGGCGTGCAGTACCCCCAGGTCGCGGTGCGAGCAGTGGCTTGGTGGCGGCATCAGATTGCATCATCGGTAAGACCAGGGTTGCGGTGCGAGATGGACGCAGTGCTCGTCATGGAGCTAGCAGGTCATGGTGCAAGCAGCGGCATTGCTGTAGCGCTGTGGTCGGCTGATGAACTAGAGTTGATGACACCGGCGTTGGTGGCCAAGGCTGCGGTGTGTGATGAGGGCGGTGGGTTGTATAACTTACGAGCTGTGCCCCCGAACCATGGTGCAAGCAGCGGTGTCGATTTTGGTGGGAAGTAGCGGCGTCAGGAAAGCCACAGTGTCATTGTGTAGTGAGGCGGTGCAGAGTGGGGGACCACAGGTCGTGGTGCGAGCAGCAGCTGGGTGATGGCGTCAGCCGGCACCATCGGTGAGACCAGCGTCGCGGTGCAGCATGGCGGCGGTGCCCTCTGCAGTGCCAAAGGTTTGGCGTAAAGCAAGGCGATGCAGAGTACCGTGCCCACAGATCACGGTGCTAGCAAAGGCTTGGTGATGGCGTCAGCAGGCGTCGTTGGTGAGACCATGGTCGCCATGCGGCATTGCGGAGGTGCCCGCTGCGTTGCCCTCAAGACACAGGTTCAGCAGGGTCGTCATAGACGTCGTCGAGTGTCGTTCTTTGGGTTGCAGCACAAAACACAGAGTCCACAGTGATGCGGGTCGAAGAACCTGAAGTCTTTGCTGTTCCTGAGACTTCGTGAACAAGGGGCAAGCTCTACCTCAAGCCATTGGAGAGCCTCATCAATTCGGTTGCAGAAAGTCCAGTCCAGGCCTTTCACTGCCCAAGACAGAAGCAGCCACTGCAGGTCAGTCCAGCAAAGCACGCAGCAAAGTGGTCATTCCTTTTAGCAGCTTCTCCGGCTCTTCTTCTGTGCGGTCTTCTTGTTCCAGATGAGTTCTAAAGTTCAGGGGTCTGGGACGCAGTATTTGTACACAAAAATCCTTTGATCTTCCAGGTAGAGGGTGTCGGTATCTGGCCAGAACCAGTTGGGCCTTCTCTGGCGTGAATTCCTGGCAGGAGGTGGAGACTGCTTTGTCAGAGGCAGACCAGGCCCTTTGAGATGCAAGGAAATCTCCCCCCTCTTCCCCCATCATGACCCAGGTCTGTTTAGCCCTTTCCTGACCTACCTAGACTATCGGGAGCTACCCTGCTTCCTAGCCATCTGTTATCCAAAAACCAGACAGGCATTCCACATTCCAGCAGAGGCACACAGGATGACTGAGCGAAATAATACCCAATTGGCCTCTATGAACTCAGAATGAAAAGGGCATCCTCGCTAAAGACTGCATCTTAAGACGCTGAGTTCAGGCATACCAAACTTCATTCACGTATTCCTTTTTCAGGCTACATACATGGGTGGCAGAATCCGTGCTGCAGGCCCACGAGTAGCGGTTGACTCACAAGCCCCGGCACCCACAGTGCCCTTTACTGGGGACTGACAAGTAGGTCACACATCAATTCATAACACAATTTACCACAGAAGCACCAGTGCTTTACCACTGATCAACAGTGCGAAAAGCACACAGAAACGTTATACCAGCAAAAACAGAGTCAAAACCGGGAAGGCAGAAAGCAAAAAAAAAACTCAGGGGAAACACGCCAAAAGATGCCAAGTCTAACAGTAATTATAATGGGACTGGTCAGAGGTTGAAAACGTGCATTGATAACTGTCTATGCCCCAATAGTAATCAGGAAGATTACATCCTCCAAATATAGAACATGGTCTAAGAGACTGCAAGGGGAGAGAATATATGGGCAGATAACATTAATTTAATCCATCACACCAATTAGGACAAGCACCTTACAGATTATTATGCAGCAGGGATATGTCCCAGTCCCTTCTGGAGTTCTGGTTGAGCTCAGGACTGCATGACATATATAGAGAGAGTCACCCCAGAATGGAGTATTATACCTTCTTCTCCCACAGCCTTAGAACCTTATCAAGAATAGACCTGATCTGGGAGATGACCGCCTTCTCTCTCATACATCTAAAATGGACAAAGGCCTAATTACCATATCAGACCATGCCCATGTAAATGGAAGTTTGAGAGAGGAGAGGGAGGTTCACATCAAAAGACCTGGAGCTTTGACCCTAATATCCTGAAGGATGGTTTTGTACAGAGAGGAGCTCACAAAACAAATGTAAGTTTATTTCACGATCTATCACGGTGCAAACATATCCTCGGCAGTAGTTTGTGATGCCTTTAAGGCAGTGATTAGGGAGAAGGCCATCTTAATTGTAACTCAACAACAATGGCCATGGACCTTGAGGAAAAGCAAGGTAGCATTAGAGGTAAAAGAAAAAGAAAGTCAATATGAGGAAATAAAAACTATTAAACGCCAGAGGGAGATAATGAAAATAAGAGAGCAGATGCACTTACTATTATCTGAAATCTTTAAAAAAAAAACACTAAACTAAAACATAGATTCTACAAAGAGGCCAAAAAAGCAGACAAGTTCCTAGCGGCTAGCTTGCATCATGTGGGGAATTTGACATGTGTCCCCAATGTTAGGCACCTAACTGGGTGTCTGATGGAGACAGACAAAGATAAGAGGGGTGCCTTCCTGGATTTCTGTAGGCGCCTACACTCAAGCCTACACCCATCTGCATCAGCAATCTCCAATTTAATTCTGCCTATTCAGTTACCTACCCTCCGTAGATACACCATGTTAGAACTTGAGAAATAGATCATGGTTGAGGGGGTGGTGGGGAGGGTGATCCCCAATCCCACAAGGCCGCAGGCCCCCGATTGCCTCATCAATATTTTACAACTGACCTGATTTTTCACCTAACTAAGTTATTTAATTTCTTTCGGACTTTCGGGGAAGTAACAGACTCCATAAAGGAGAGCATCATCAATCTTATACACAGCCTGGTAAGGTCAAGGAGCAATGAACTGCACACAAACCTATCTCCTTTCTCAATGCAAATCAAAAGATATACAAAAAAGTACTGGCAAACAGACAAGAGGGTTACATGCCATACCTAATAGACTTGGATCAATCAGCTTTAATCAAAAAATGCCAAACTTTGGATAATATATGCGGGGTCCTACATCTTGTTGAAAAAGCTAACTGAAGAACTTTTACCCTCCTGATCCTTGCGGTCAATGAAGAAAAGCCTTTGACTGCACAAAATGGCTGTTTTTTTTAAATTCTGATTTGCGCCAGTTTATCCCCAGACCGGAGAAGGTGCTGAATCGGAGGATCTCTCTAAGTAGCGGATCCAGGTTTGTTTGGGGGTCACGGACGTATAGGATTGTGTCGTCAGCATATAGGGAAACTAATAGCGAGCCTGTGTTGAATTGTAAGCCTCTGTGTAGGTGCTTTGCTTGAAAATGTCTAATCAATGGATCCATCACTAAAATAAACAACAAAGGGGAAAGGGGACATCCCTGATGCGTGCCACGTGACAAGGTAAAGGGAGCTGATAGGGTGCCATTTAGTCGGTGCCTAGCTGTAGGTTGTGTGTATAACAGGGCTGTAGAGGCAATAAAGCCCTGGGGCATTCCCATGCGTTGCATTATGGAAAGAAAGAAGGGCCATTCCAGGGAATCAAAAGCCTTTTCAGTGTCTAGTATGTTCCCCGCCGCGGGTACCTCCGGGTCTATTCTGTGCAAGGTGTTAAACAGGGTACAGAGATTGAAGGCGTTGGACCGAGGCGGGATGTTTTCTGACTGGGCAGGGGATATTATAGATTCCATGATCAGCGAGAGGCGACATGCCAGAGCCTTCTCGAGGATTTTATAGTCTAAATTTAACAATGACAGTGAGTCACATTGAAGGGGATCCTTACCGGGTTTAGGGAGCAGAATAATAACTGCTTCCCGCAGGGTAGGAGGGAGCTGTTGCTTCTCCAGAGCCTCAACAAAGACATCTAATAAGCGGGGTCAAGAGATCTTTGTAGGCTTTGTAAAACTCGCTTGTGAATCCATCCAACCCAGGGGCTGTGGATGTGTTTGTAGTAAATGGTTTCTATATCTTTTCCCTCAGTACTTCTCCATCAGAATGTCCTGTGACATCAAAGAATGTTGAGTGCCTTTCTCTGACTAGATTGTCAGTTAGCCATCTCAGGCTGAGCAGCTGGTAGCTCGCTCCTGGTGGGGTTTTCTCCTTTGTATCTTCCTACCTTATAACTTGCCACCTATATACCTGCTAATAAAGACGGATCTACTGCTACACCTGGACTACGGATCATCATTTATGTACCACAGTTTGGCGACGTTTCTTGGACTAACCTACGCTGTCAAGAAGGAATACCGATACTCAGCTATAAGGAAACCAAGGTGTAGTAATAAAGCACTACAAATTGTAGGTTCCAACTTAAGTTTAATCGTCATAAGTACAACAGGTGCTCCTGGCTTGGCAGCTTCATCAATCACCAACATTCTATCTCGCACTCCAGGATGGAGCGCGGGTCATACCAAGAGGGCAGAGAAAGAGAGGGGGGAAAAGGGAAGTAGGAAATGAGGAAAATTACAACACACCTCCCTCCTTAAGGAAAAGTAGGGAAGGGAGAGATGGATAGTTCCACGCAATGGATGCAGGACAGGAGAAGGTGGGTGGGGGAAAAGAAAAGGGGTAAAAAGAAAGATGAGAGGGAAGTATACAGCACCGAATACTGGGGTCGGAAGCCAGGGACCCCTTGATGTTTTAGGCATAAGAACAGTCCTAACAGCACACTAACTGAGGTACAATAGCTCTGGACAGATTTGAGAAATGCCTAAACAGTCGGGGCAGGGGAGAAAATGCGTATATGGTCCCCAGGCATGTTCTGTAACGATAGAGTGAGTGGCCCTATTCTCATATGCATCTACAGAGATAAGATAAGACTCTTTTAAAATTCAGAAAGAGATAAGTGAGGTTATCAGGTTACATTTCCCCTGTTAATAAACTGTAACTGTCATGTGCATTTAAAATGGTTATCAGGTTCCATTTCCAAAGTTAATCAACTGTAACAGTCTGGTGCATTTAAAGTTCAGAAAAGGAAGGGGAAGGCTATAAGGTTACTTTGTCAAACGTTAGACAACTGGAAATGTCTGGAGCCAACAGGGAGTGCACCATTAAGGTATGGGTAAAGCTAATCAATGTACGCACTATGTAACACTATGGGCATCCCCATATTGGTGAAAACGAAGAATCACCGCCATTTCACACTTAGCTCTCCCATGTCCGAGCTTGCTACACCGTCTATTTCTCCCTGGGATTCCAAATTCCTACTGCTGGAATTACCATCCCTTACCGGAAGATTTAGAATGGCTGTACAGTCCTTTTCTCTAGGCAGTAGCTTGGGCCAGGACACACCCCTAAGGCTACCACTGATGAAACAAGCTTCCGTTTCCATGTCCTTATCCCTGCCGGGCCTGGGCCTTCTTCTGCTCCCATTTTCTTGGCCTTGACCAGTATTGCAATCTTTGTCACATTTTGTTTTAGACAGCCACCGATCATTTGCATGAATCTCATCAGGCTTAAGTGTGTCCTCCTGTTCCCTCTTAGGCTTGCCATACAAGAAATCATACGTGTCTTCTGAGCCATTGCACTTCGGCTTCTTCCAAAGATCATAGACTGGACCCCTCTTCCCTCCCATAACTTTTAGTGGGGATCCTTTTAGGTCTCTCGGCTTTATATCACTCTCCCTCTCCATCATTACATACTCGATCCCTTGTATGTATACATCTTTGTGTTCTCCTTTTGGCTCTATGCCTTTTAGTGGGGGTCCTTTTAGTTCTGTCGGCTTTATATTATTCTCCCTCTCCATCATTCCATACTCGATCCCTTGTATGTATACCTTTTTGTTCCCTCCTTTAGGCTCAATGAAACTTGCACCTCTCACTTTTTCTAGATCGCAATTGTCCATATGCTCCTCTGACCACTCGGGTCGGAACCCATCCGGCATCATCCTGTGCCGCAACTCATTGCAAACGGACTGGTCGATTTCATTCATCTGCCATCCTCCTTCTTTGGTTGTGGTATTTACACTCACCACCACCCTTCCCAATTTTCCATCCTTCTTCACTTTTTGTTTCCTACTGTCCATTCTCTCTGGTTTCTTACGTATTTCTCTTTCCTCCACCTGGCTTTGATATGTGTTTTTCTTTTGGTAGTGTTCATCCCTAATAGCTTCTCTTCCCCACTCTTTTTCCTTTGCAGCTCTTTCCAGTGCTGCATTTCTCTCAGGTGGTTGCCTGCAGACATTAACAGTTTCACCTCCAGTATCTTGTCTGCTTTGATACCATGCCAACTCATTCCTGTGTCTTTTTATTTCTTTCTCCCATGATATCCTCAACTTCTGTTGATCTCTCCACCCTAGCATGTTGATAACACCTATCGTTATGTATATAGTACTCCTCGTATTGCTTTCTTTATAAACTACATCCATGACTTTGTGACCAATAATCTGTATATCCTCCCCTGCATATGTTTTCAGGACGGTGTTGGCCTCTTTTAGCTCATTACTATGTTTTTTTGCAAATTTTCTGTCCCAATCTCTTTTGCTTACCATGCTATATCTCGAACCAGAGTCAGTAATCATTTCTGTCTCAACTTCATCTATTTTAACCGTGCATCTCTGAGATATCTTGCTGGTTCTGACATCCTCTTTGCTATCCATTCTTTCTCTGAGCTTTTCATCCCTAAGTGCCTTTCCACTTGTGGCTTGTATATAATATTCATCCCACACGTTCAGAATATTTTCATATATGTTTCTGTCAGTACCTGTCATGAAAACCTTCTCCATATTGTGATACATTTTCCTTCCACCCTTACCTAAGCTGTGGAGTAGAATTTCCGCTTTTGCTTCCGGTGAGAGAGATGCTACCTCTTCCTCCAGGACTAACAAATAGTTTTCAAAATCCATTTTCCACTCCCTCCACTCTGCAATGTTTTTATTAACCTCCTCCATGAACGGCTTAGGCGGAGGGAGATTGTACATTCGGCCCCACTCCATGTTTGGTGTGCTGCAATACCGGAAGATGCCACCCCACCAATAATGCAGCACAACAGTGCGCTAACTGATCACTACGGAGCCTTGCTAATCTGTTTGCCACATCTCCCCCTAGGGCCCTTATGGATGTACAGCACTTGCGTTAGAACAATACGAATGTCACGCCAAAGACCTGGCTGGAATTACTGAAATGAGATGTCAGGTAAGTGGGCCACTAAAGACCGAAGGGTGACGATAGATGGTAATCACCCATTTATATTGTTTTTTTCCTTTTCTTGTCCTACTAGTGAGTGGCACTATGGTGTTTTCTCACCAACAAGATGGCCACTCGGTGGCTCCAAGTACCTGAAATTAGTTCCCTAAAGCCGTGGGGTTAATAAACTGTCGGTGAGATTTCCTGCTTATCCTTAAATGCACTAAAGGTGTCTGCCCACACGCCTGTATGCTAATGATCACAGTTCCCTTAGTGAACGAGCATCTGAAATTACAAAGCTCTCCCACGACGTGCTTCCTCAACGTCTTTTCCGAACACTTATACTGCGGTTCACTGCACTCCCTGCCCCTCCGGGATAACCTCACGCAGTTTCAAAGCGTGCCTCAGTTCGGTTTCTAGCTCGGAACCAGAGGTTAGCCCCACCCTCTGTTCCTCCTGAGACTCCTCACGCAGCTTCAACTCTCTGCCTCCGTTCCGTTTTCTGCGTGGCAACCTGGGTTAAAATCCTTTCCTGATTCTTCCAGACATTTCAAACGGCAGAATGACGCGGGGCCACAGGGGTTACACACCTTCCCTGATCCTCTCAGATATTTCACATGGCTCCATGTGCTGCCTCAGTTAGTTTTCACTCACGGGAATTAAGGTTCACTGCCCCCTCTGTTCCCTCTGTTCCTCTTGGATCTCCTCACACTGCTTCAATTAGCGTTTTCAGTTACATTTACCACGGGGCCACAGGGGTTGCACACCTTCCCTGATCCTCTCAGATATTTCAAATGGCTCAATGTGCTGCCTCCGTTAGTTTTCTCTCACGGGAACTAAGGTTCGCTACACCCCTGCTCCTCTGGTATGTACTCACACCTATCACGCGCTGTCACCATTTCATTTCAATTATCACTTCACACTAGGTTCCGCTGTACGCTCCTCCCAGTGTTTCCACTGCTGTGACTCACCCTTGTCTCGAGCGCCGCACACTCCGCCTCGGTTAAATTTACTCAAAAGAAAGAGAAATGCGACTATTTTCCTGCTCCGCACCCTTTCTGCTCACACAGCTTCCACGGCTCACCTCCTAGACTGGTACTACTCCCTCAGGTGCTGACCAGTCTTGATTCCTTGCACCATCACCTCTAGGCTGCAGAGTCCTCTGTCTATTTCCCGCTTGCAGAACAGGAACTTCCTGTAGACGACCTTGCGGTTCCTTGAAGCAAGAACACTGTTCCTTTCTCTCCCAATTGTGCACTGCCTCTCCCTCCGTGAAAGACAAACACCTCACGATGCCGTACCTAAACTTCTCCAGGGGTGATTTATACCGCTGACCAGTACTCTTACTTGAAAAAAAAGAAAGGATTCTCCGCTCAGCATTGGCTCCCGATCAGTAACCAGTCTGGGTGAAGCCTGCCCCTCTTTAGTCACGAGGACGGCTTAGTTAGAGAGCCCTGCTGCGGTCAGAATCCGTCTTCGACCCCTCTGACCTCGAAGGAAAACTATTCCTGCACAGCGCTGCCCCAACAGTCCAGTTACACCAACTGCAGACGAGCCTCCTCACCTGCTCCACCTCAGCGTCTACTTTCACCGTTGTGGGAAATCCGTGTCCCGCTACTGGACCACCCTTTCACCGTCAATCCACAAACGGCTATCCCGGCTATTCTTTCCGCTGGTTAACGCACTGCTATTTCCTCCACCGCGGAATGCTCCCCGAGAGCACTGGTAACCAGATCCACAGACGTCGATCAGACCTCAATTGGGGAAGGAACGTTCCCCTACTCCACACGGCACCCTCTCACTTTTCACCGAGGCTTCACACCCGACTTCCTGTTCTTTCCGAGTCGAAGATTTCACGTCCATCCAAGGGAACACCTCGATGAATACAGCCTGGGTTACCGGTATGTCTGTTGTCCTGTGATCTTCAATATCAACTGGTGAGTACTTATTGTAAATTCAATATTCCGCACAAGCATCAACTTTATCCAGGGGGAAACACCCAACTGACCCTGGCTCAGCTCCTCGTCCTCGTCGCCACAAATGTAGTAATAAAGCACTACAAATTGTAGGTTCCAACTTAAGTTTAATCGTCATAAGTACAACAGGTGCTCCTGGCTTGGCAGCTTCATCAATCACCAACATTCTATCTCGCACTCCAGGATGGAGCAGGGGTCATACCAAGAGGGCAGGGGAAGAGAGGGGGGAAAAGGGAAGTAGGAAATGAGGAAAATTACAACACAAGGATTATTCTAGGATCCAGTTAAAGTAACTACAAGAGTAAGCTAATGTTTTGATTAAATTGGAGAACCGCCCAGTAAACCCCACCAGCGTCCATTTCGCCCCGGACAGCCTGCACCCTGGGCGTTTGTTAAGTGGAGGAGCCAACTGCTGTTTTGCTGTCATCTGGAGATCGAATACCTCCAGCCACAAAGGTTTGTGAGATTCAGCTGGCCTGATCACCCTACTGTGTCTTTATAACTTTTGCACTGTGACAGTTCGCCTAGCGCTAGCAGTACCCTTCCCAACAGCCAACATCGTTAAGTGCTAGGTCGGGCATGTGAAGTTTCTCCCTTCCTGCGTCTATTGTCACAGAGCTGCCCAGCGCTGGCAGTACTCTTCATAACAACCAGTCCACATTGGTTAGTGTTTTTTCAAGTATGTGAAGTTTCTTCTGCTCTACTTTTGACTGCGACGAACTTTAACACTTTGTCCTGAATGTGAGTTTATTTTTTTTATTTTTAACGTTTTTGTGCAAACCGGTCTGGATTTTTACCGGTGACTGGGGCTTATTTCTGTTTGCTTTTGGTGCACTCATTACGCAGTTTCAGTAATGTCAGTTGGACCGCCGCATTTTAAACAAGTCTTCAGCTCTTCGCGCTCACATCACTGACGCACACAACCTTACCGGTCTCGCGGTGCCGGCATCTTTCTTCTGTGACGTCTTCTTTACCACAGCCTCCTGCTGCTGCTGTGCAACGTTAGACAGCATTCCTTTGCTGTGAACCATCCGGCACAGATGTGATAGCGTGCCGCCATCTTCAATGGACTAAGCGTGCAAGTCTAGGCTGTGTGGATGAGTGCGTCTGCTATTACGACTTGTTTAAGAGCAGAATGGTTTGCTTCCCGGTCTGCTCCAGCTTGCCCTGCAGTGCCAGTTCAATAGCCCCTGTTGGTCGTAAACGCTACGGACAGCAAATAAAAGTCCAGATGTGTATTTTCTCACAGAATCCATCACATTTCGTCACTCTTCAGTTGTCGTTTCCCAAGGACTTTGTCACTGACTTTTCACCCTTATGGCTATATGCATCTTTGGGACACAGCAAGACCCTTGAATACATAGCGGTGTGCATTCGATGCACTTCTCTATCTGGAGCTATCTACGAAGATCCCGGGTGAGAGACTGCTCACCGGAGCTCAAGCTTCTATTTTGTTTCTGCTCCTTATTGTTAGTCCATGTTTTGCTGTCTGCATATCTTGGGGTTGCTTGTCACTGTTTGGAGCAGTCTACGAGGATCTCGGGTGAGAAATCGCTCACCGGAGCTAATGTTTTCTTTTGGTTTATTTACTGGGTTATGCTTGAAATTATTAATTTCTCAGTATGTGTTGTGGGTGGGCGTGTGTTTGCTTATAGTCTCTGGCTCTCGCCGCTCTATCTTTAAGAGGTTCTTCAAGTGTTTTTCCCATTGTGTATTTTTGCATATTGTGTCTTCTGTTGTGGTGATTGCTTTGACATACACCTAGAGTTATACAGAACTCTCTCTAGGTAGTTTAGTACTTCATGTTGTACCCTTTTGTGGGGAGTTTGGATTCCTAGGGCAACATCTTAAATCCTACGGTGTACCCTTATTTGGGGAGGTTGTGGGGCCAGTCAGGGCCCGATTTTGGTTTCAAGGGTGATGTTGTTCCTTTTGGTGTACCCTGTATAGGGGATGTTGTTCTCTTGGTTTTACAGTGTGTAAATCCTGGGTCGTGTTGTACCCTACTTTGGTAGCTAGGGTATCTTGCAAGGTGTACCCTTTTGTTAGGGGAGGTTATTAGTTTGTGTCTACTTTGTTGTGTCACACTATTCTTGCGTTATTTTGCAAGGTGTACCCTTTTGTTAGGGGAGGTTGTCGGTGAGGTGGTGTACCCTTCCATTAGGGGAGCTTGTCAATGTGTGACTACTGTGTTTTATCCTTTCTTGGGTAGGCTCTGTGCGTGGTCAGCGCCACTTTTTGGTGAATTTGCGTCAAACAATTTTTACTTTGTTTGCACGTGGTACCCTTTTCTTAGGGGAGGTTGTCAGTGATTGTCTAAGTTGCATCACTCTATTTGGGTAGGCGTTGTCAGCGCTACCTCTTGGTGTAGTTGCGTCACAGTTGTCAGTGTGTGGCTACTGTGTTCTTTGTTCCAGGGGCTTTAGTGTTCTCTGGTGTACCCTTTCCTGGGGAGTTGTTTTGTTCCACAGTTTAAAGGTTGCCTTTCTTGGTGTACCCTTGGAGGGGAGGTTGTTGGTGCACGTCATTCACTAGTCTTTATTGCAAGGCATTCCCTTTTTCTGTGTAGGTTGCTTTTTCATCTTTTTGTGCTTACTTCCATCTGCACACATTTTGTCTCTTGGTTGTTTCACCCCACTTGGTTTACCAGGATCGCTACCTTGTTTTATTAAGGAGGGTGGATGGGCATGTTATGTCATTTGCATTCTTGTGTTTTGACCAACCATGACCATTTGTGCATCTTATGAATATCTTTATACATGCCTCTTTTAATTTTCTTTGTTTCTGCTTCCACGCTTAAGTTTCCTGCTTTACAAATTATCTCTTTGACTTGCTCTTGTGTCTACAGTTTCCTCTGAATCCCTCTGCTCCGTCTTAACTTCTTATTTGCTGTTGTTTGCTAACGGAAGAGGATGTGTCGTACATGGTTTCTATATCTTTTCCCTCAGTACTTCTCCATCAGAATGTCCTGTGACATCATAGAATGTTGAGTGCCTTTCTCTGACTAGACTGTCAGTTAGCCATCTCAGGCTGAGCAGCTGGTAGCTCGCTCCTGGTGGAGTTTTCCCCTTTGTATCTTCCTACCTTATAACTTGCCACCTATCTACCTGCTAATAAAGAGGGATCTACTACTACACCTGGACTACGGATCATCATTTATGTACCACAGTGTTCAGGGCAGTAATGGCTTCATTTATACTGTCAGCCATGATGGGTTCTGCTAAAAAATCTTGCATGAATTTCTCCAAATATACTAACGCTATTTCCAAAAGGTACGCCTCTTGTCCAGAACGGTCATGCCCTAGTTTGGTAGAATACAGTGCCTCGAAATAGGATAAAAATTCTTTCTGAATCATTAGAGGGTCTGTGAGTATGTTCCCTGATGAGGAGTGTAACTTTGTCATGTATGTTTTCGCATAGGGAGGTCGGAGCATTCTGGCTATGACCCGTCCAGGGCGGTCCCCCTCAGAATGGCTGTTTTTAATCAAGGTTTTACAAAAAAATGGGAGTAGGCCCCTGCATTTAGAACTGTATATCGGCAAGCTACAAGTTTCCCATGACAAAGATCCAAGCGGTCCAAATAACTGGGTAAGAATGGCGGACTCCCTGCTTTCCCTTGGAACATGACAGGGTTGTCCATTGTTGCCATTACTATTTGCCTTTTTAGTGGCCTCATTATCCCAGCGGATTAAATGATCACCCTCAGTACAGGGCATGCTCTTTGGTTGAACCCAACACAAAATGTACCTTTTCGCAGATTATATCTTTTTCACTCTTGTCGCCTCAGCCGACTTGATCCAGTCGGTATCTCCCTTACTACAACACTACAAAGAAAACTCCACCTTAAATATCTGGTAATTCACATGACTTCATCACTGGGGAGGGGGATCTGTCGAGCTAATTATCCACCTCTGTTTCAGGATCTAAAAGCAGACATGACACGATGGCTATTGAACGGTCTTTGCAGGAGACCAGGAAGCATTGTCATACCATGGAAAGAAATCTTCTGGGGAGTCTTTGTGAGATAGTCTATTGCTTCCCTGATATGACAGGTGTCAGAACTCCTTTCAGATGGCCTCAGGGCATGCAAATCTCTGTCCCATCCTAATCCTTGCAATGTGGTCAGGGTTATTCCCCATTCCCTGGTGGCAGCATTCAAAGGGTGCTCTCTAGTAAGCCTTACTCAAGAGTTCCCCTTTGACTCTTAGAATTTAGTCAGACGTGTCTGTGGTGCCACAGCACCTTCAACAGAACACACCCCTTGGGGCCAACAGGCCTGATTCAAGTCTTACCCACTCCTGCAGCACAGAAGTGTTCACTGTCTCAGTGGGTGCCCCGACTGTGGTTCCTGTAAGTTCTGCTTTGGTTCGGAGAAGTTGGGCTGTTCACAGTATACACAGCTGCGCCCTCCAGGCAGAGACTCTCTCCGGAGTGTCACTGCCGACTTTCCCCAGGGATTGGTGATGCTTCTAGGCTTCGTGAACATGGTAAGTCTGTCTTCTCCACACATGGGTAGGGGAAGGTGTTGCTCTTCAGCTAAGGACTGGAGCCCGGCAACTGCGTGACATCTTCCCAAAGTCCTTGGAGTTGGTCAGAGGCAGATCTTGATGCACAGGCTTTACCCACTGGTCGCAGCTCCTATTGTTCCCGGGCAATAACCCGTAATGTTGGCAGAGACAGTAACAACAACAGGATGACCAGATAGATTTACAGGTACACATAGGTGGTGCAAAAGGGTGCCTGAGTCAGAATGGGTGCAATCCTATGAGTCTTTCCTCACACCAATCATGTATTTATTTGTATGTCCCACAGTGAAGGCCATTTTCCAGTCCATGTCCTGAGGAGAACCCCCAAACAAAGTTCGGGTTCGAAACGCGTTGACCCTGTGCTGGAACAGGATTTATAAAGGGTGTTACAGGATCATAATTTAGGATAGAGTCCTCCTGTTATTAGCCCCTTGAAACTAAGAGGTTCCAGCATATCCAAATGAGCAGGCCTGCAGAAAGGAGTGATCGACCGCTTGTCTGTATTTATGTTATTAGGACTGGTGCCCCATGAACTGAATGACTAGAGGCATCTTTTCTTTTCCCTTGTTTGTATATGGTGTTTACATGAATGTTTTTCATTTATATTGTTTGTGAAATGTTTATATGTACTATGGTGTTATATGTAAATGTCGCTATTTGAGTATGCTTTATGTCTGTATATATTGAAATGTTTTTTGCAAAATTATGAAATAAGTAAAAATTACTAAATGAAAAGTCTGCCTGCTTAGGATTATTGGCTTGGTGGGGTGATAATACATTGTACTAATCTATCTGGCCATCCTGTTGTTGTTTAATAAATTTGAGTGGTCTAGACCAGGTAGTAAATAGACCCAAGCCTTCTTTGGTCCCACTGGCAGAGACAGTAACAGCAGCCCCTCTTGACATAAGGGATTGCTGCAGTACTTGCGGGCACAGCACAGACTCCTCCAGTTCAATCACCCTCACCACGGTAGCCCCTCCTTGCCCATGGGTTAGCCGCTAAGCACACACAAATTGTCCGATGTTTGTGGCACAATTACTTCACTGGTGACCCCCTCTAGAATACGGGGCCACTGCAACAAGCTTGGACTACAGACTTGGTGCTCCCTGTTTGGCAATTGATGCATGACTCAATTAATGGCAGCCCTTTCCTAGGCATAAGGTGGTAACCGAATTACTCCTGCAGATGGGCAATGACTCAATCGATGCGCAGCTGTATCCTCACATCACACACACAAAATCCACTCAGTAGGGATCCCCACTGCACCAACACTGGTCTTGGCCCCAGGAATAAATCTTACAGAGCTTCCTCTTCTCACGCAACCCATCTGGCTGATGGGCAGATTGCAATATTTGGGGTTTCAACCTCACCTTCTAATCTTCTATTTCCAGAAAACAAATGTGATTCAGGGTCAGAGTCTAGGAAGTTTTCTGTTGGGGTTTGCTTCTATTGAAGTGTACACTATTCTTTCTGTTCTTTCCTCTTAAAAGGTTGTCACTCACAGCAGCAGAGACTCCAAAGCTGATAGTCCCAAAACACAGGTAATGGACAGTGACTATGGTTCACACATGGATGTCATCAACAGAAATATGTGCCTCAAAGGGCTAATTCTGGGCTCCCACCCCCACTCTTTTTGAATCCCTTCTCAGCCCCATCTCCTTCCTGAGATGTGTCCATGCCCCTTTCTTATGATCTATCACTGAATTGAAGAGCAACCTTTTGAAGTGTAAAGGGGAATTCTTTCTCTCTCTTCTTCCAGTGTGTGTCACCCACCTCACAGGAATGCAGCAGAACAAATATATCTTAGGGTATTCCTCTACTTCTCGTGGCTTCACCAGGCAGGCCTGGGCTTCCCAAAATGGAACCCAGGATCCTCCATGTAATGTACCATTGCAGGCACACTTGCACTCAGTGCACATATACAGGACACACACTGTCCAGTACTGTCACTTCTATGTATTGTACCACCAGAGGCTCACACACATCTAGTACATACAAACACTCTGTGTGCACTGCACAGTACTGCACCCTTTCTGTACTGTGCCATGGTGTGTTATTTGCAAACACATACACTGCTAGTCTACACACTCACTATGCGTGCTCTGCATGACACTTAACCCTTCATGTATTATACTTCCTGCAAGCACATATGCACCCTATACGTGCTTTCCTTGCGCACACGCTGCACAGCACTACACATCTCATGTAATGTTTTCCTTGTAGGAATGTGTTGATTGTTAACTACTCAGTGTTTCTTTGCTGAATATTGAGCAACTTGTGCTTGTATTAAGACACCTTGAAAATTCTAATAACTTGTTTAAACATGAAATAACTAAAGAGCACAAAAATACCAGTATTTATCCTTTCTGCACAAAGCAAAATTGCCACCAAAAGTCTCCAGAAAAATGAGAAATCACACAGAATCATGTTTTATTTTGGAAATCCTCACAGTCACATAAAACATCCATTTACACCTGCATTATTGGTCTTCGAGCTAACCTGTGAATAAACATGGGGTTAGAGTCTCCAAAGCTGGCAAAAAAACTAGAACTGAGTCAAACAATTATACCAAAATGCTAAAAGAATTCCAACAAAATAGCAACCATCTTCTTTGTTGTTGAAACATTTGACATTCCCTCTCTTTCACTGGTATTCCTGACCAATTCCTAGTTGTGCTGCTGGTTGGATTGACCCCGTTTCTGTATACTTATGGTAGCCAGGGCACACACAGGGGGCTTGGTTAAAACAATCACGCGATTTACAGCTGTAGAACAGACATTTAGCAGAACAGTGAATTATGATAAAGTTCTCTATCCCTCTTTTTGTCTATTTGTTTAAGCTTACATGCCTATTTTCTATGCTGCAAGGCCACGTGTTGTACAGCATTCAGGCACCCAGGACTTGGTGCTCTATTCCTCTTTGAAGCCTGTTTAAGGTTCAACAGTAGGAGGTGCCGTCGCTTTGACTTTCAATCAGACAAAGACCTGTTCCACTAACCGTGCTTGACAGCAGGAATGGTGAGCTATGAAAACAGTGCTGGGATTTCATGAAGGTAGTTAACAATGGTGCTGTCAACAAAGCACCAAGGGCCACATTTATAATTTTTTCTAGCAATGCTGCAAGAAACCTTGCTGTGCTAGGTGAAAAGTAGAGGGTAGGAATGCGCTGTATTTACCATTACATGGCACATTCACTGCTGGCTAGTGCGAACACAGGCGCCCGTGTACCATGGTGCAAAGGTGCCAGTGTTGCAGGGAGGATTATGTTTGTGCAGGAAGGGATACGTTCCTCCACAAAAACAATCCTCTGAGGCTTTTACCACTTTCAACACGTGCTGCAGAGCACATGTTTAATAGGGAAAAAAATTAGGAGAATGAAAGATATTTCTCCTCGTTACGCCTCGCCTGGGAAGGAGTTGCATTTTAACACATTGCCAGGTCAACCACTCATGGTAATTTTGGGATGCACCAAAATGCATGCGTGGATGTTTGGGAACACCCAGAATCCACCAATGGAACACTTTCCTGGGGCAGAGTAACACAAGGCAGTGACTTCGATTCCTTGTGCTTCGCCAGATTTACCAAGCACCACAGGGCCACGTGAGGTGGCCTTGCGCAGCTTGGCAAATCTTGTCTAGATTTTGTGTCACCCTTGTGTTACAAGGCAAAGCAGACAGACAGACACACAGGCATGCAGGCAGTCAGGCAGGCAGGCCGGCAGATAGATAGACCGACACATACACTACTAGTCTACACACTCACTGTGCGCGCTCTGCATGACACTTAACCCTTCATGTATTATACTTTCTGCGAGCACATATGCACCCTGTACGTGCTTTCCTTGCGCACACGCTGCACAGCACTACATATTTCATGTAATGTTTTCCTTGTAGGCATGTGTTGATTGTTCACCACTCAGTGTTTCTTTGCTGAGTGTTGAGCAACTTGTGCTTGTATTAAGACACCTTGAAAATACTAATAAAATGTTTAAACATGAAATAACTAAAGAGCATAAAAATATCAGTATTTATCCTTTCTGCACAAAGCAAAATTGCCACCAAAAGTCTCCGGAAAAATGAGAAATCACACAGAATCATGTTTTATTTTGGAAATCCTCACAGTCACATAAAACATTCATTTACACCTGCATTATTGGTCTTTGAGCTAACCTGTGAATAAACATGGGGTTAGAGTCTCCAAAGCTGGCAAAAAAACTAGAACTGAGTTAAACAATTATACCAAAATGCTAAAAGAATTCCAACAAAATAGCAACCATCTTCTTTGTTGTTGAAACATTTGACATTCCCTCTCTTTCACTGGTATTTCTGACCAATTCCTAGTTGTGCTGTTGGTTGGATAGACCCAGGGTTGGATTGGGAATGAAAATCGGCCCGGGCACACACAAAAAAAAAACGGCCCACATTTGCATAAACACTCCTCAAATCACTGCGTTGGTGTAATCTTATAAAAAAACTTTAGGAGAGGGGGGTGGGGTAAAAAAATGCATGCGTTAGTTTACACTGGTGAAACAAGTGAGGCCGACCCCTGCCCCCGCTCAGTATGTGCAGACATTAATGGGACGGCCCGAGAGACAAAGGGTGTGATACCTGTGCTAAATGGAGGTAATGAGCGCCCATCCGCATCTAGAAAGGACACTCGGACTCCCACTGGGCCGCTGACTGTATCAGAAGAACAGAGAGAGCGCCCAAATAGCCCCCCAGACTGCTAAAAAAAAGCAACCCACAGCAGCCCTCGGACACCGGTCCCTCGGACATTGCCCGAATGCCCGCGTTACGAATCCGACGCTGGATAGACCCCGTTCATGTATATTTACGGTATCCAGGGCACTCGACAGGGCGCTTGGTTAAAATGATCCCACGATTTACAGCTGTAGAACAGACATTTAGCAGAACAGTGAATTATGTTAAAGTTCTCTATCCCCCTTTCTGTCTAGTTGTTTAAAGTTACCTGCTTATTTTCCATGCTGCAAGGCCACGTGTTGTACAGCATTCAGGCACCCAGGACTTGGTGCTCTATTCCTCTTTGAAGCCTGTTTAAGGTTCAACAGTAGGAGGTGCCGTCGCTTTTACTTTCAATCAGACAAAGATATGTTCCACTAACCGGGCTTGACCGCAGGAATGGTGAGCTATGAAAACAGTGCTGGGATTTCATGAAAGTAGTTAACCATGGTGCTGTCAACAAAGCACCAAGGGCCACATTTATAATTTTTTCAAGCAATGCTGCAAGAAACTTCGCTGTGCTAGGTGAAAAGTAGAGGGTAGGAATGCGCCGTATTTACCATTATATGGTACATTCACTGCTGCCTAGTGCGAACGCAGGCACCCATGTACCATGGTGCTAAGGTGCCAGTGTTGCAGGGAGGATTATGTTTCTGCAGGAAGGGATACGTTCCTCCAGAAAAACAATCCTTTGAGGCTTTTTCCACTTTCAACACGTGCTGCAGAGCACATGTTTAATAGCGAAAAAAATTAGGGGAATGAAAGATATTTCTCTTCGTTACGCCTCGCCTGGGAAGGCGTTGCATTTGAACACATTGCCAGGTCTTCCACTCATGGTAATTTTGGGATGCACCAAAATGCATGCGTGGATGTGTGGGAACACCCAGAATCCACCAATGGAACGCCTTCCTGGGGCAGAGTAACGCAAGGCAGTGTATTGTATATTGGATTTGTAGAGCGCCTTATCACCCAGGGGTCTCTACGCGCTTAGCAGAGGTGACTTCGATTCGTTGTGCTTCTCCAGATTTACCAAGCACCACAGGGCAACGTGAGGTGGCCTTGCGCAGCTTGGCAAATCTTGTCTAGATTTTGTGTCACCCTTGTGTTACAAGGCAAAGCAGACAGACAGACAGGCAGGCAGGCGGGCGGGCGCTCAGGCGGGCAGGCGGGTGGACGGACGGACGGACGGACAAACGGATGCCTTCCTGGGGCAGAGTAACGCAAGGCAGTGACTTCGATTCGTTGTGCTTCTCCAGATTTGCCAAGCCCCACAGGGCAACGTGAGGTGGCCTTGTGCAGCTTGGCAAATCTTGTCTAGATTTTGTGTCACCCTTGTGTTGCAAGGCAAAGCAGACAGACAGACAGACAGGCAGGCGGGCGGGCGGGCGGACGGGCGGACGGACAGACAAGGGGGCAGACGGACGGACGGACGGACAGACAGACAGACAGACATACAGATAGATAGATAGATAGATGCTCAGTCCCTCCCCCTCCCACCCTCTCTGTATATCAGTGACCTCAGGCATTTTATAACTTCGGGTAGCATGTTTACAAGTTCTAACCTCTTGTGTGTGTCAGAGCAGCATCGTAGATTCCTTGCAGGGTTAGAGATCGCCTGGCTGTGTGTGTCTGGCAAAGATGAGGGAATTTGATAACCTTCTCTCTTCGGGTCTTAGAGCGAGTTGAATGCGTCTGGCCTGCCAAGGCACACTTTAATGGGCTTCTGAAAACACTCAAAAGGCAGACACAAATGTGTGCACGGGCAGCCAGCCAGGGTGACCTGGGGAGGGGGCCAGGCGGATTTCAAGCAGGGCAGGGCCCTGAAGGAATTATCTGGACAAAGCTGGCTGGGGGGGAGTGCACTGAGAACCGAACGCTGAACTCAGAAAGCTTTAGTGAACATGAACCCTGCCATGATTTAAGAGGAAAAGCATTCCCACCTGTCCAGCTTCAGAAGGGGAAGAAAAATGTAAAGGATATGCAATTAAATTAAGCTCCGAGATTTTCGTGTCTGGGGCCGGGCCTTCTCATGTCCTTGTGTGAGAGTCAGGGTGGAACCACGCGCGAAATAAAATGGTTTCACCTCCCACATCTCCATGGGAAGGGTTTAGAAAGGATTTTGCTGCACATAGTTGAAACGTGCCCATTCATATGATAAAGAGTTCGCCGGATAACGCATCGATTGGGCTCTATAGGCCTGTGGTAAGATTGGTTCATGTAAAGTAGGCTCCGGTGTAAAGCCCTGCTCACAACCCATCCTGACGGCTGTGGTAACACAGCCCATTATTTATTTTTTCAAGGATGGTAGCATTTACAACTGAAGTGGTTTGGTGGCTCAGAGAAGTGGCTTCTTGGGTCAAAGAGGTTTCACAAAAGTTATTATATTACAAGAGAAACGAGCTCAATTTGGTTAAGAGCAGGGGTAAGTGGAGGGAAGGGGTTCAAAATAATACCCAACGATCATGTGCTGTAAGGCTTTTAAAACTACAGACTATGGGGCATATCTACAAGGGCATTATACCACAGAGAGTGAATTTTGTGGTGCTCTGGTTGCGCTGTGCCCTTCTCCATATTTCCATGGTGGCACTAAGCCACTTCGTGTGGCTTAACGCCGTCTTGTAAATATGGTCCTCCTTGTTGCAGTTTTCTTTGGCAAAGGGGCGTACAATGGGTGTTGCTGTAGGCGTTCCGCTGCAACGCCCATTGCTTTTTGACACTGCTCCATATTTTAAAGGATCTGAAAATCTGAGGCAGTGCCAAAAGCGTATGTCTCCCCAGGGGAGACGTAAGAGTGGCACAACGAGGAGAACTACTTTCTCCTTGTTTTTGCTCTTTCTATGTTTCCTGCATTCTGCAGCACACATTGAAGAAGCAAATCGCCATTACTGATTGTTTTTGTGCAGGAAGGTGTCCTACACTGCAATCATCCCTGCAACGAAAGCACCATTAACTGCAATGGTGCGAGGCTGCTTTTTTTGCACCGGCGCAGGGATGAGTACAGGAATACACCGTATTATTGTTAATATGGCGCATTCCTGTACTTTGCAAATGACACAGCTCAGTGCAGCAAAATGGCATGCAGCACTGCCCTGGGCCATTTTTTTGAAAATATGCCCCTATGTTTGGCTCTCAAGTACATTTGTGCACCACCCACATTTCCTCTCCTGACCGCCAGCGCTGATGTAAGTCCAATTGCTGTAGCCCACAATCCAAAGGCGCCTTTGTCAGTAAAAAACAACCTGCCTCCCTGTTCTCACAGCACAGAGTCTAATGTCCTGATTGGCATGGATTCATACTCAGGAAGTACCGTTGCCCTGGATTTCATGGTGCAATCTGAAGACTGAATATTGTAACACCACACAATTGGCCACCACAGAAAAAGAGTGTCTGGTCTTCAAAAAGCCTTCTGTCTGAGTTTGTCTCATTGTATCCAACTGATTCTCTTGCCATATAATTGTTGAGCTATATGAACAACTCTTCATTTTCATTATTGACTGTGTCCACGCTTGTGTTGCATTTTGCAATGCATCTGAGAGCAGACACAATTTGACCACCATCACTCATCTCTGTGTCCTTATAAAACCTCTCAAAATTTAGGAGAACTCCAATGTGTCAAAAACCTATCTCTGTACTTCTAGAATAATTTTTATTTGTTTCCCCACAACTTGAGTTTCTGTTTTCGAGCAGCTGTAGAGGACTTGGCACTTCAAAACATATGATGCAACAAGGTTTGATTGCTCAGGAAATGGTGACAGTTTACTATGAGTGTTTGGTCCCTTGAGGAGCACTCAACAGATTTCATTTGTACTGAATAGCAACAGCTTTTATTTTACACATGGCACATGATGCATATTCTAGCTTAAGATGTACTTCTTATCTTCATCTTGTCATTGTCACCAACTTATGTTTTCAAATTGAGAACACAATCTATTTTCTAAAACAGAATACAATTCGTATATTTTCAGACAGAGAATGACCAGTGCTAAGAGCGGGATACGTCAGCAGGAGAAATATGGTGTGAGCTTGATGATTTTGCACAGGTGTTCAACTGAACAGAGCAAGAGTATTTTCCAAGTCTTTTCTTAGGTAAACAGATCAGCTTCACCTTAATGTTTTTAAGCCCTATCAGTGCCACCAGGAGAGCAGGGATTAGTTCCAATTGGAGCACTGCAAAAGATGTTGTGAGTCTGAGCAAGAGTGAAAGGAGGTTTGAGAGTCTAGCAACATATTGCAAGGACTAGTGGCTCAGTGGACAAAGGCACCCACTACAGGGATCTGCCTTTGATCCGATGATCATATATTGGTATCTTGCATGTCCGTAGAGGCTAACATCTTCCGGAGGTCCATAATGTGAGTACTATTGTGTAGTGATAAACATGTGTTATTTAGCACAAAGAAATGCACAGGTGAAGTTGTGCTTTGCAAATGTATATATTGTATTTATTTAGGGGTTTTAATAAGTTCTACAAGCCACCAAGATATTCTCGGGCTGTTATTAAGGTAGATAAAGGTGACGATGATTCCAAACTGTGATCTCATAAAAATGGATAGTGTATGGGAAAGCCAGCAAAATGGGAAAGACTGTAGTTGACCTTGTAAAATAATGGGGCTGGTTTTAGGCTTCTTAAAAGTCCAGGTTCATCTGGGTTATAGTTAGCCCAGGGCGGTGTTTATGTTTTTTCTTTGTTGGGCCAAAGGACATCTTGTTGTACAAATGTTTGACTCTAGGCTGAGAGGAATCCTCTTGAGATGGTGAGATTTTTGATAAGATGGAGCAGCTTTTTGTGGGTCATTATATAGCAAAATATGTGTATTCCTTTTCTGTAATCCATTTAATCAATGTATGGACGAAACAGTATAATAGCAACATGAATGGTCATGATTTTGTATTGTTATGGTGATGCTGCTTTCTTGTTGGAACTACTACACTTTAATGAGTGGCATATTTATCACAGTTTTGTGTCGCTCTTGCGCCATGCGGGGGTGTATGGGTGACACAACACTGATATCAAATTTATAAAGCCATGAAAGTGTGACCCTGCATGGCGTGATAAATCTGGAGCAACGCAATGCAGTGCAAGTCGCTGCATTGGTGGAGTGTGGATATTTCCACGCATTCCGAGATTTCCCTTTAGAGATAGAGCTGGGAATGTGTCAAGAAGAAATATCTTTATTTCTCCTCATTTTTCCTCTTCCTACATGTGCTGCGGAAGGCAGCACTTGTAGAAGGAGAAAAATGCCTCTAAGGATTGTTTTTGTGCAGGAAGGTGTCCTGCACAAAAACAAGGCACCCTTTTACCATGACACAAGGGTTTCTGTGTTGGTAATAAGCAGCCAAAAGACCACCAGCACAAGGAAAGGACATGAATGTGCCATGTGAAGTTAAATCAAGTGCCTTCCTGCCCTTTCCCTTTCACACAGTGCTGCACAGCAATGTGGCTTGCTGTGCTGCCTTGCATAAAAGTTTCATTAATATGCACCTCAGTGTCTAGGTAATGAGGCCATATTTCTTATGGCCTCTTATTTTTAGTATATGGGTTTAACGTAATTGTTTCAGAGAAAGGTAAGGATGAGTTAAGGAGTACCACATGAAGGCATTGTCCCCATTACAGTGTGACTGGACTGAAAGTTGAAGTGCATACTGGAAGATGTTGTTTGATATGTATTGTTTAACAAAGCATATCTGTCTAAGTTGAATCCATGCATCCTAAGTATGTATGGGTCTAGTCTGTTTTCAAGAAGAGCTATTGCATCCAATGTAGGCTTAAAGTGGGCTTTGTGTCTGCACTTTTTCATAATTTGATGGTTTTCTTGTTTATCACAGTCCCCTCCTTCTGATTCAGTGTTTTGTCTCTCAATTCTTGTGTTTGTGTCAGCCAAGGAGCATTTCAGCCTTACTCTCTGTTATTTGGATAATTTAGATCCTCCGACTGCTGATGTCAAGCCCTCGCATTGCAGACATCGGTAACGCTGCCGATCGTTTAACTTTTAAATTACTGCTTGTTTTTATTCATTGTTGCATAGTACTATGTTTTGGGCTTGTGAGGGCTTTTTTTAATAATATCGAGGTGCACTTACTTTGTTACACCCTCCGGTCCGCCGCGGCTTGCCGTTTGAGCGGAGAGGGTGTATCAAACTTTCAATCACTCAGGGTTTCTCGCTAGGACGGCCGCCGTCATAGTTGGCAGTGGTTGGCGGCCCAGCTGGGAAAATGACGCACTTCCGGGTGGGGGGAGCATAATGCACTCCTGGAAAGGCAAGTGCGCAGCTGAGGCTTACATCGGTAACGCTGCCGATCTTTTAACTTTTATATTACTGCTTGGTTTTAATTCATTTTTGTACAGTACTCTGTTTTGGGCTTGTGAGGGCTCTTTTTAATAATATCGAGGTGCACTTACTTTGTTGCACCCTCTGGTCCGCCGCGGCTTGCCGTTTGAGCGGAGAGGGTGTATCAAACTTTCAATCACTCAGGGTTTCTCGCTGGGACGGCCGCCGTCATAGTTGGCGGCCCAGCTGGAGAAATTGACGCACTTCCGGGTGGGGGTAGCATAAAGCACTCATGGAAAGGCGAGCGTGCAGCGGACGCGCGCAGCGGGCAAGCCACCGGTGCGCCGAAGGCAAGCCTGACTGCGCCCGTCCGCGGCCAGTTGCGGCCTGGGGCCACGGACTATGTCAATTTTTTATACTATTCGAATGCTGAACTAAAATCCCTTCAGGGCAATTGGGACCTTGACTCCGACAGTAAGAATACATTAGATAGCCTGGGGATCCTGGGTTGGAGGGAGGCAGCTAACACTTACTTCATCAAAACACCCATTCAGGAGCCCCTTTGTGAGCATAGTGCAGCCCTAAAACACCCATCTAGCCTGACCTGCTTGAGACAGGAGACTTTGTCTATCTGCTATTTAAACACCCGTTCCATGGTAAAACATCAACTTGAGATCTTTTATCTCCTTGACACGAACAAGCCTGATATACTTTTTTTATCTGAAACCTGGTTGACAGATGAGTCTAGCCCTGACATTTTGGCAGATATCCCGGACAATTATTACATCCTCCAGTCTAACAGGCCAGATAATAGAGCCGGAGGGGGGTAGCAGCAGTGATTTTACAGAAGCATAAATTTACTTCACTTGTCACAACGTCAATCCCACTAGTTGACTACCTTTTGTTTAAACTCGATGCTTATCATTTTTCTTTGGTCTGTGCCGTATTTCACAGGCCCCTTGTCTCTATGCCCACTTTTCTGCAGTCGCTGAGTGGGGCGATTGCTAAACTGGCCATAAACCACGGCAAAGTACTGATTGTTGGCGATTTTAATTACTGGCCTAACAATGCGTGGGAATGCCATCATTCAGCCGAATTTACTGATCTACTGACAGGCATGAACTATGTCCAGCACATCTAGGGACCCACCCTTATTAAGGGACATATCCTAGACCAGGTGTGGTCTGCCAATCTAGAGATAGCGGACCTGCGAATTTCTCCCTGTTCATGGTCGGACCATCACTTTATTACCTTCACCCTTCCTAATATTTCTATCCCCAAAGTCTCCTCCTCAGGCCCTTTCATGGCCAGGAATTGGAGTTGAGTTGATATTAAATAATTTATTACCTTATTAGTAGCATCTAAACCGTAGGATTTGACGTTATCTCCTCATACCCAGGCAGAGAATATTAATGCCTGGCTGGAATCTGCCCGAGACATCATTGCCCCTTTGAAGACCATCAAGAATAAGAGACCCCATGATGCACAACAATGGTTTTCTGAGAATCTGCAGACAATGAAATTGGCCTTGCGGCAAACCGAACGGAAATGGCGACAGGATTATTGACCCCATAAAAAGACATGACAGCACTTAAAGATTACAAAAGCTCCATTCTGAGGACTAAATCGCCCAAGGACATTTTTATGATCGTAGATGAACTTGTCAAGCCTGATCGTGTTATAGTAAAGCCTACACCGTCTCAATTCTTATGTGACTCCCTTAATAGTTATTTTGCTGAAAAAATTGTAAACATTAAATCCAGTATCCCTCAATCCTCGGCACCTTCAGATCTTCATGGCTCATATTCCAACTCTTGCCACCTGGATGAATTTCCTCTCATTACCCAAGAGGTTTTTTTCTCCTTACTTAAGAAGGTGTCCTCTGGCTCCTCTACAGACAGCAGCCCCCCTCAGTTTCTTTGGGAAGTTTTTCTTCAATGTCCGGAGCCCCCGATATCACTTCTTAATAATTCCATCATCAAGGGCATTGTCCCTAATCTGTTCATGAGTGCAGAAGTTGTACCTATTTTGAAGAAACCGGGTGCTAACCC
Organism: Lissotriton helveticus; assembly: GCF_964261635.1. Lineage (NCBI taxonomy): Eukaryota > Metazoa > Chordata > Amphibia > Caudata > Salamandridae > Lissotriton > Lissotriton helveticus. The sequence goes on along the minus strand of NC_136067.1, from coordinate 1,511,565,184 downwards.
GTCAATACCCAGCAACTTTTGCCCAATTTCATTGTTGCCCTTCTTGGGGAAAATCTTGGAAGCCCATGTGGCCAACTACTGTCTTAGTACTTTTGTCGAGCAGTCACATTATCTGGATCCTCACCAGGCTGGTTTTAGACCTGAGCACTCCACGGAGTCTGTTATTTTAGCAGTCCTGGATGAATTACGCAGGGGGGCCGACCACAGCTCTATGCAAGCTCTGGTACTCCTGGACCTGTCGGCGGCCTTCGACACGGTCGACCACCGTCTGCTGGTCGACCGTGTCAAGAGCGCGGGGATCCAGGGCCTTCCACTGAAATGGATTTCCTCCTTCCTCTGTGATAGTTTTCAAGCAGCTCGTCTAGCCGGCTTTTTCGCACAGAAAAGGAAGGTGACGTGTGGGGTTCCTCAGGGCTCATCACTCTCTCCCCTCCTTTTTAATTTGTACGTCTGTCCTTTAATTTTGGCCGTTCAAAAGAGAGAGGTGGTCATATTTAATTACGCTGACGACCTCCAGTTGGTGTTCAACGTTGAAGCCTCCCCTTCGTCTAGGGAAAGCTTCCAGTCTACCATGCTATTTATTAGCAATTGGATGAATGCGAACCATCTGAAGCTTAACGCTGATAAAACTAGGCTGATTCTCACTGGTGGCCCAGCGAATCCTTGGAATTCCAACTTTTGGACGCAGTCACTGGGCTGCCCTCCATCTCCTGTCAGCTCGATCAAGAGTTTGGGAATTGTGATTAACAATGACCTAACGATGAAGGCACAGATAAGTACTGTGGTCTCCGCTTGTTTTTTTCAACTCCGGAGAATAAGCAAAATAAGCAGATATTTAAACTCTGAGGCTAGGACTTTAGTCATACTGCCACTGGTTATGTTGCATATTGATTATGCTAACTCTCTATATGCCGGCATTCCAGCTTACCAATTACAGCGGCTTCAACTCGTGCAGAACCAAGCCGCCAGGCTTGTCTGTGGCCAGCCAAAATCTTATCATGTAAAACCTCTGTTGAAAAAGCTACATTGGCTTCCAGTCACCCAACGCTGCCTTTTTAAACTCGGCTGCACAAATTATAAAGCCCTCTCTGCCCGCGGCCCGGCTTTCATCTCTTCTAAAGTACGGCGCTATGTTCCGTCCCGTGACTTACGATCAGCAAACATGAATTTGCTGACTCCTTGTTCATACAAACGCAAAAAACAAGGCGGTTTAAGATTTTCATTTCTGGCGCCACAATTTTGGAACGCTCTTTCTCCTGAATTGCGATTGTCTACTTCTTACACCCAGTTTAGAAAGTCTCTTAAAACTTGGTTATTTGTCTAGGCCTATATTTGAAAGTTTATGTATTGTCAAGGTAACTGATTGACTCCGCTTAGCCACAAGAAACCGCTGGTGAACGTGCGCTGTAGAAATCATTTAAACATAACATAACAGACATGTTTCTTTTCCTCCGTCTTTCCGTTTTCCCACCCTCATTTGTAGTCCTCCACTGTTTTTTGTAATAACTAGCCCTAGCCAGTACCTGGATGCCCTCAATTCATCTTGAAATTGATTTAAAAATAATCCAAGAGGGCCATCCTTGTGCTTGCATACAAACACAGGTTCTGTTGCCTTCTTCCAATATTTTTTCTTATGCTTTAAGATAAAAAATGTCAAGAACGCCACCATGCCGGTCATATACACTTCCAATATATGTACCTTAATGATATATGGTAAGGTACTTGGATGTGAATAGCAAATTTTACTTACCTATTTATATTACCGTAACCATATTTTGGCTGCCAATATTTTGGCCACAGTATTTTTGTGACAGTATTTCTGTCCTCAATAGTCTGACATACAACCGCATCTCCTGTGAATAAGACTCATGGTGAGTAAAACATCTGAATAACCCATCCACTACAATGTGAATTATAAAAGTGTTTTTTTGTGAAAATGTATCTTTTATTTTTGCAAAAATTACCTTTGCTGTTTCTTCCTTTTAATGTCTTCTCGACTTCTGTCGGATTTCCAATCTAAAGACTCTTTCCCAATTCAAAAACTATTTCATTATATATTTGTTCACTTGCTTTGAAAGTGCTTTTCTTAATTACACTGTCTTCCATTTTATGAATGAGCTCTATCTGATGAAACAGAAAGTGATGTCACAGAAAGTCAGGCAGTGCAGTCTCCATGCTTATTACAACAGCAAAGACGAAGTTTAAACGTATAGTTTTGATGTCTGGGGAAAGTAAATGAAAATGCTAACTTTTACTTTGCAAGGTGGGGTCTATAATAGATCTAAACGCTTTATGTTGTCTAATATCATTTCCGGTTTCAAATATTGAAAACAATTCACAAAATAAACTACATAAATAAGAAAAATGCTAACAAAAGACTTACTAAAAGATTGATCAGAAGAACATATCGCAGGTAAGTCTGGCAGAAGTTAAAAGATTCATAGTATGGAACACCAATGAACCATATATGATTTTTGACAAAGAGTATGCATTGTTTACCATTGTCGGCCAGGGAGGAAATCACAAAGAAATAAGACGGCTTCTAGTACTCTACTGATACTTTATCTGCTGATTTGGCAAGATGCTCGAGGAAATGTCGGCTTCCACATCCCAGTATATGCAGTGACAGCATTACATGAAATAGCTGTCCAAATAACAACAATAACAATAAAAAAGAAATAAGTAGAAATAATTGTTCTGCTATGAATATTCCTCACGAAATAAAGCTGGAAATAATCTTTCCCTAATTCAGACGAAAGAATAATATCAGCTCCTTTGATGTTATGTACAAATTATTATTGTCAATAAACGAGAATAGAAACCCACTCATCATACACGCCCTGACACTGACATATCTTTAAGCACGGCAGGAAGGAGTTGCCTCTGCAGAAATCCTCAGGATAGGGTCATCAAATTTTCCTTGAAGGGTTGACACAGTTCTGCCAGCATTGTTTTGAGGAATGATGTTATTATTTTTCTACGGTCATTCAACAAAGGCACTTAGGGGAAAAAAAAGACACCTGTCTGGAATCTTGTTTAGCAAATTCTGCCAGATTTCCTTTCAAGCCTGCCTTTCAAGTAGAAAAAAAAATACATCTGTAACATGTGTAAAGGAAATTTCAATATGCTTTGACAATAGCGTAATCTAGGGAAATTGTTACTCCCTTTGCAGAGGTCATCATTCTTAATACAGTGTGTGTCATCAATTTCAGGACAACGGGAAAATGATCTGGTCTATCCATATGAAATAGAAATCATGCATAAACATGCCAGCGTGCTAGAGAGTGGGTGACACTGGCGAAAATTGGATAGCGGGCCTGGATGCAATTTCCCATAACTTTTTATTATTCATAAGGTGGTGGGATCTAATAAGCCACACCTCAAATTACTGTCCATTGGTGGTACTGCTGAGTGATAGATGCTGACAAACCAGACGGAGAATGTATTATGATTAAGATCAGTTGCCAAGAGGGCTGGACTCTCAGCTGCTGACTGGATTCTGCTGTCTTCCATCAAATCTGTCTCCCCCACACACTCTCTCTAAATCTTAGCCTAGGAAAAAAAACACAGAAAATGCATGTATCGTTGCAACGTGAACGCACAAACAGTAGGACTTTTACAGCCATGATTTTTGTTGTTTCTGACCCTGATTCCGTCCCCTAGATTGTTATGCTAAGGAAACAGATGTAACAGTAGTGAGGCGAGGTGAGGTGGCATTATTGGTAATAATTACATAAATCGACGATTAAACGTTATAAAAGTCACAAATGATATGTTCTATTTTGCAATGTTAGTTACACAACATTTGATAGGGTAAAACTATTTATAATTTAATTTCATGTCCACACAATAAAGCAGTGTGCTTTTTAAAAGTAAATATAAACCACATTTGACAGCCAAATTGTAAAGTAAAAAAAAAAGGAAACAATGCTTTTAACTGTGATTACCGAGGGCTGTAACGAGAGAGGATTGTTTCAGGCGCGGAATGCTCGCGTGCTGTAAAATATTAGCTGTGGTTTTGATTTCGGAAAGCAGGCCTGCCCCTTTAATTCATCAGATGACTACAAACCGGGGCAGCCAGTGTCCACAAGGCGCATTCCGACGGGAGATGTTTTCAATTCACTCATTATAGAAAGGTCGGCAGAGTTCAAGTTCAATGCCACGAAAAAGGCGCGCTCCCTGCCAGTAGTGACACCCACACATGAAAAACAGGAGGCAGAATCACATGAACTATGTAACCTATCTTTTTTTGGGCAAATACAAGAAAATTAGCCCTGCGTGTTATTTGAATTTAAAACCACATATTAACAATTCCGCTGTGGAAGGTGACGGGAACCACAACAAAGTAAACATGCTCTCCAAAGCACTCGGCCGTAATGATGTTATTAGTATGCATGTTGGCGAGCCCAGATGTAGCCTTTAACGGCGCAGGGCCTTCCAACGCTATTTGTTATAATGGCCGCCGACTCTTTTCAAAGTGGGACACCCGGAGACCAGAACCACCGAAGGACAGATCGGGAGAGATAATTCATGCTGGCAAATGGAACATGACTGCCGTGTCTGTCTTCACCACGTCCCATTGTCTGCAGCGATAATAGATTATATCTGCTGGAAGACAACAAAGTACCTGTGAGGAATTGTGGGTTAAGTTTTGCGGGGTCTCAGTCAGACTGAGTTTACGGGGCCTTGTCTTTTGTGCTCGATGGGGGTGTCCTTGTTTGGGAGCCTTGCACCCCAGGCTCGAGTTCTTCCGGGGGACCTCCACCGTGGACAGTGAAACATATTTCCTATTTTGAGGCATTGTCGTGTGATTGAATATGTGAACGCCTTTCAGGAGTGCTCGCGAGCCGAGAGCGGCTCGCGCCGCAGTGCAATCGTCTATGCATATCAATTGAAATGTCCAGTTCGTCTGAGAGGCCTTCGCTTATCCTTATAATACAATCCTGCAGCTGTCCGCCAGAGAATGCACAGTGAGCACTGATGCTGACAAAGCCAGGTGAAAATGGATTCAAGCTCCGACAAGCCTTGCGGCAGAGAGGTCTACTCGAGTTTTTATGAAGTGATAGTAATTTATTTCAATAACATATAATGCTATCTCATACCACAAGTTAAATCGAACGCATCCACTGAAATGTGCGGGGGAGAACACAGTGGAAAAACCGAGAGAGCTCAGAGAAGTTAATTACACCTCTTTTTAAAATCCTACCCTTCTAAAAATGCCAATATCTGACAAAGACTTTTTAACCTATCGCCACAAACACCTTTGCTGCTGTGTGTCTTAGAGACTAATATACAAGTGATATCTGCTGACTCACCTCATAGTGCCCTTAATCAATTAGCATACCTCTCAACTTTTTACGTAAACTTGGAGAGTAAGTGGCCTTAACCTAAATCACATCGCAGGAAGTGATATCACACGATATTTGACCCCAAAAGCTTGACAGAGTGATGTGCATTCGATGCTTAAATCACAAGATGAGACATCCCTTACTTACATAACTGTTCTACAATAACATTACATGTTTAGCTACATGTTCAGCAGCAAAGTATTAGTGCAGCTCTCAAAATGCTGGGGAACAAATCTGAACATTGCACAAACGCCGTGAGGGGAACGGCAGCCCTACCAGCGCTCTCCTTCTCTCTCCTGCCGTGAGGGCAACGGCGCATTTCACCTTCACCATCACCGGGAACCACCGGGAACTACAACTCCCAGGAGCACCGGGGCAGGCACAGCGGGAGCAACGTGGACAGCGTGCCCGGCGGCGCATTAAGAGCAGGGCACGCCTCCCGTCCCGCGGGACGTGCGCGGGCGGCGCCGGGCTGAGCCCGGGCAGAGGGCGGGCCGTCTGTGGCCGTCAGGGGCAGGAAGAGGCTGGGCTGGGCCACCCCCCTTGGCTGTTTATCCGAGTAAGTGCCCCGACTTCCTTAAACTATATATTTTGGAAACCGAGAAGCTATGTGAGTGTTGTATGGTTTATGACATTTCTGAACGCCACTTTATCCCGTAACTTGTGCCCTATATTCCTAAATAGCTGCCAACAATGTCAAAACAAACCTCTCTAATGGATAACTATTTGGTTAAAGTTGTTAGTAGGATTAACAGTGACAGAAGAAAATCCTTAGGTCAAGGCAATCTACCTGACCCACCACCGGATTTATCATTGGATCCCACTATCGAGGATAACACTTCTTCCACTGTGACAATTGAGCCTAAGGACACCAGTTGTAACATCGGAAGTACCCCCGTAGAGGTGCTAGATGACTCTATCCCTGTTGAAGACCAATCTGATAACCCTGATGGTACTCTACAACCATGCACAAGGGCTACACGTTCCATGAGAACATGTAGGAAATTAACTACTAAGCGGGGAGGCCATATGACCAGGAGGAAAAAGGAATCCACACCTAAGAAAAATGTTTGTGATAAAGGGACTTTAACCAAAGACAATTGTGTTACTATTAATACTGACCAATTTGATTCATTAGTGGGTTGTATAGATGGTAAATTGAAGATGATTGTTGAACCGTTACTTGCCAAAATTGATGCCCTATCAGCTGAAGTATCTAGATTGGGGTCCCAGCTAGATGTGTACGCAGCTAAGATAGTTAACACTGGACCAGCTAGTAAGGATGCCACTAGTATTCAATCTGCCCCAAAACCAGCAAAGGGGAGGTCTTGCTCTATGAACAATGTTACATCTGGTTCCAACAAGGATAGTTTGCAGGTCCCATCTGCCTTGCCAAGTACGAGCACGTTACCAGCACGTAATTTAGACAGGGTAGGGCAGGCGCCACCTGCGACGGTTGCGGCTGCAGGTATGGGGTCTATAAAGGGTCCTACTCGAAAAAAAACACTACTAACCCCTAAGACAGGCGGGGCAGTGCAGGCACCAGCAATACCGGCTGCGGCTGCTGGGTATTTAGGGGCATCTGTTGGTAACAATCGCTCGGTAGATCTCCCACCTGAGTGTGTACCCTACGTAGTGGTTTTAACCAATGTTCCCTCCTTAGCACTTAGTCAGGCCTTATCATCCCAAGAGCCGCGGGACTCGTTAAAGAACAAAACGGTCTCCTGGCTACATAGTCATTGTGGGTTTCCAGTTAATTTTTCGGATCAAATTCTATCTACCAGAAGGGTTAACTGGATTGGCAACACTAGAAAGAACTGCGGGGGAGACTGTGTGATCGTCAATTTTAAATACCCCCAGCACGTTGCGACGGTCCTGCTAAGAGCTGCTGCCATTACACAGTATGAGACCAATGTAACTGCACGTCCTTTGGGTTATTTTTATAACCATCTTAATAAGATTCCACCTGCCACTAGCAGAGATAGGGCATTCACGCCTAACTCAGTACCCAATGGTGAGAGATTTTTCCAACCTACCCCTAAGTTTGTATCTAATGGGGATAGATTTTCCATGCCTACAACAAACTTTACACCCTCTAGTGATAGATTTCTCCAAGCTAACCCTAATTTTGTACCTATTGGTGACAGATTTTTTCAACCAACTCACGGGATGGTCTATGAAGTCCCGGTCCAGAACAGGTATCAACTCCTAAGCTCTCTGGATCAGAATGATTGACTTCATAAGGGACCTGTGCTTCGGAGGGACGTCATCGGGGATGCCAATCCGAATAATCCTAGTGAAGAAAAGGTGGTCGCTGAGAGCCAACATACTAATGATATTGTGGGCATTACGAGTAGTAGGACAATAGCAACCTGCGTGACTGAGATTGACAAGGACCTAGGGAAGGCTGCAAGTAGTTACATAGGGAGGTCAGTGATTGAACGAAGTAGTAAAGGCAATAATCGCAACAATGTACATGGCATTCCGGATAGTGACTGTACCATGGGGATTTCTATTGTTAGCTGGAATATTGCCGGATGGGCCTCAAAGGTAGACAAATTGGAGTGGGAGGGCATTGTTAGGTCCTACGACATCCTGTGCCTACAGGAGACATGGTGTGTTGTTAAACCTAGTTTCGAAGGGTACACATGCTATAGTCTAGAAGCTACTGAATCAAGGCATGGTAGGGCGAAGGGAGGACTACTTTTTCTTATTTCTGTAGATTTAAAATTGACAATTATTAAACATTTGTTAGTCGAACACCACTCACAAATTCTTTGGGTACGTGCTCAAGATGGGACTGATGTGCTTTTAATACATTTTTACAACAATATTTTTAACAACCTACGGCACAAAGTGATAGAGGAGTTACACTGTGCCCTCATGAAGCTGATATCTGAGGCAAAATGCGCTTTTACTTATATTTGGTTAGGGGATTTTAATTTAAGAGTTTGCAGTTTGTCCTCCTGTGGAAAAGTAAATTTTGCCATGTTCTGTGTCCCTACGAGTCCTTCATCTTATGTTATGTGTGCATGATTAAATATGCATATGTATCCCCATGTTTGATTAAAGACGCAATTACAGTTGTGTCCATCACTAGTATGCCAGTTTCCAGTTCTCGTGAAAGCTACGAGTATCAGGCCTATGTAAAGTTACGTTGCCACGTTTCTCAGTGTGCACGTTATTTCATTGTAAAGTCCCCGTTTCTAGGCCTCAAAAGGGCCCGGACACCAGATTCAGCTCCTGTCTCCTGAGTCCTCGCTGAGGAGCGATACAGCCCCCACTTGTATCCTCGACCCTTCACTTACTTCCTGCCTCACAGTGCTCGGCTCAGCCTGGCTCTGCCTACGAGTCTGCCAAGAGTATGTTATGATTCTAGTTATCAGTCCAGCCCTCCTTCTCTGCATTCCTAAGCTACTGAATCGCATCAATAGTTTCCGTCATTGTCTAGCCTTTACGTCTCCATGTAAGAGAAATACTGCATTTAATGGTCATTTAATATTCTTCATCACGCACTACATGTAGAATAATGCATGCTCCAGTCTTAGAGTCCGTTAGCCTTTACCCCGATAACTTTTGGATTCTATCAACATGTTCTCTAAACATCAGATACTAGATACTGTTTAGGTACATGTCGCCCTGACTCTCCAGACTCTCCAGACTTCAGTCTCTGCTCCTAGCACAGAGTTCATAGCCCCCAGCTTCTCCTAGTAACACGTCATTGTCAGTTTGCGCGCACCATTAGGTTAGAGGTCCCGGCTCTTTAGGTAGCCCCCTCCATGTTTCCGCCCCATTTATGACATATTCTGTTACGTTTGCATCACATGTCTATGTATACGCCCCTGTTACACCCATTTTCACCCTTATCTTTCGCGACTGCTATTGACCACACCCACTGCTCCGCCTATCATATGTATTGTAATGCAACTGTTTTAGTATATATGTTCGTGTATTGTTATTAAATGTTAGCGCGCTCATCCCAGATCCTGCCCGGCAGCTGTCGGGGCCCCCCTGTCAGGCCCTGCCATCCTATTCCTGTGCAGGTTGTCCTGTTCCTGTCCTTTATGCTGTATTAAAACCTGCAAACTCCTACTACCTCGAATCTTGACTCTTATTTATTGAGCTATCTGTTATTGCTAAGTCCAGACAAACCTAGATCCGGTATTATTTATTTATATACCACATAATGGCGCCCGAACAGGGACTTGCCCTTTCCCCACGCGCCGGTGAAGCCACGCCGGCCCCCTGAACCTCTGCAGCCGTGACGGAACCATACCGTGCACGTGCAGATATTTCTGCTTCAAGTATCCCTCAGGCCCACGGAGGAGACGGAGGTGGCGGTCCAGCATCCAGACGAGGCGGTGGAGGAACGCGGCGAGTCCCGACCAGAGCCCAAGCCGAGAGTCCAAGGTCCGAGGTATCCGGAGGCCCACCCGTAACAGAAGTCCGAAGTTCGCCCGTCCGGCGTCGAAGCAGTCCAGTCCAGTCCGAGGCCTTCCGTTCTTGCTGCCCGGTGAGTACCATTGCTGGGGTAGTATCTAGACAGGGTCAATCTAATTGACTCTGGTCCGTGGGTTGGTGGTACACAGACCCACAAACGAAGTGTCCACTTCGGTGGATGCGGGTCCTGACGTGTCTCTTTATGAGACCGGTAAGTTTCGTACTGTTTCAGCAGTGCATCTAGTTTCTGTTCTAGTCAGTTCTGTTCTCGAGAAAATTCATGTATTCTGTTTTCAGTATTCCAGGTAGTATTCTGTTCGAACTGTTATTTTAAATATTCTTCATGTATTTTAATGTCGTGGTATGAATGTGAAGTAATTATCGTGTTCATTGTGTATTGTATTGTGTCTAGATTACAGTTCAGTCATGCCCTTATTCTCGAAATTACGTCAGTTAAAAACCAGAAAAGGTCTGCTAGAAGCAGCAGTTCCTGTCCCGCCTAGGGACAGTCCAGGTCATTTTATGTATCAAAAGCATGGCATAAGTGCCATATTATATCTAGATTTATGGGTAGAGTATACCAAACAGTTAGAAGAAAAGTATAGATGGCCTGTATCAGGCACATGGGATGCCGAGTGCATCATGCGAGTAGAAGAAGCATTATGGAAAAAGAAAGCCAGACAGTCACAGAAAGATGCCATCGAGTTGTGGCGCAAAGAATCTCATAAAAGAACCGAAAAAGAAATCAGAAAGTCAGAACTAAGTAGAGAATCCTTAGAACGAGCCCAAGAAAGGGAACTAATCGAGATAGGTGAACGAGTCAAAACAGAACAGTCAGAAAGACAGAGGCATGCCCTCATCAAGGGTATGTATCCTCTTCTTGCCGAGGGCTTGCCAAAAGCAACCCCGGAGGCATCCAGTAATTTTCCGCCACCATTAGTTCCGACCAAGCTACGTCACAAACCGACCGCAGCTGATATTTTCATCTCGTCCTATTTGGACGACACAGTCCCAGAATATGCAAATCCTGTTCCGCCAGCTCCTGTAAATAATGTAAATCCTGCTCCTCCAGTCACCGGAGTACCTGCTACGGTACCCCCGGTCCAGCCTACATTACAATTTCCCGCCGCGCTGGTACGAAGAGTATCAGTCGACGATTCCAGTTTAGGGGCCGCAGGAGGAGGTCCTCCTGGTACCCCGCCACCGCACCAACGTAGAACGTTGGCCGAGTTACATGAATGTGCGTTACAACGTACGCCCAAATTTAAGTCCGTTGCAGAAATCCGACGAGCTCTCACTGAATGCCGCTATGATCCAGTTGCAGGTGATGATAGTACAGTAATATATTCCATCCGTGTAAGACGGGTGACCGGGTATTTAGACACCCTACCAGATATGAAAGGAGATCTAGACAGAATATATCGTTTCATCCGTACAGGGGATGATCCAGAAAGTATTGGCGAAGCCATGTCTCAAAGGAAAGCTGAGATCCAGCTCATGATATTAAAGTTTCTGATTAATTGTCTAATAAGAGAACAAGATTACCCGACTAAAGATCCGGCCGAAATGAAAATTCTGACAAGGTGGAGTGATAATATAGCCGAGGGTAAGCACAGAACCATCAGTAGTATAGAGAGTATGTACAAGAAAATTCGTAAAGAAATAATAAAGTTACACGAACAACGTAAAGCAGCACAAGTAAGCGAGAAAGAAAATGACTCTTCTACTGAAGAGGTAGAGGACGAGAATCCCGCCAGAATAGCGTATGTAGGAAAATCTAGATTTCCAGATCGCCATTTGCGCCTAGAACACAAGTCAGTTTTACATCATCCAGCACCAGAACAAGGTTCTCTAGAACAAGTATTTCAAGCTACCGATCATATTCTGAAATCACGAATCGGTTATAGCGAGTTAAGTACTATGCATGAACAAGAACTAGTCCGATCAGCAGTCCGATGGATTACTGATTCTACCACTTTTCCAGACGAAATAGTGGCACAAATGTTTCTGAAACTGCCCCCAGCCGAGCAACGACTGGTGGGTATGTATATGATCCAGCACCTCATTACTCTGTATGAGGGTCAACATTCTGATCCAGGTCCGTTACACGATGTCCTGAACGAGTTACTCCAATATAGATGGAAAGGTTTAGGTACCGATTTAATTAGTGTCATTCTAGAACAGCGCCACAAATATAGAACGTTTTTGAACCCGCATTTTGTTCATGTCTCACCTCCAGAAAGTAAACCGTTTTACATAGACAGACAGAATCCGTTACGAGAAGTGCACCCAGTTAGGACAACAGATGGTGAAATGCAACGAGTGTTTGTTTACACTCCGATTACAAAGATGGAACTCTTAGAGATGAAAAAGTTAATTCCCTGTCATGATAAAGATCCAGCAGGGTTCCACCGAGAATTAAAGGACATGCTCCGTATGGGAGAATACACGTATCCAGATATAATTAAAATGTTAAAAGTCCTGTTGCCCGCAGGGGTATATGAAAAACTCAAGGAAAAAGATTGGGAGGTGGGAGAGAAAAAGATCGATTGGGCAGTTCTCGAAGCTGAAGATAAGATACGAGTACCAGGTACCGGTCTAGGAGAGAAATGTAAAGAATTACCAGAACTGTTGATACAAGTTTTGCCAAGATTATTAGCCACTAAAAAGGAAGACTGGGATGCAATCTCAGCCTGTAAACAGAAACAAGACGAAGACACTAGTGATTTTTATTCTAGATTCGAGAAATGTTTTAGTATAAACAGTGGCCTCAAGACAAGTAGCGAGTCATACCCTCATCTTTTTGTTACTAAATTAGTCGAGAATTCAAGTCCACAAGTTAAGAATCGAGTTTTGAAAGTCGAAAGTACCTGGCAAGCTAATACCCCGTCCCAGATGTTACAGATGCTTCAATACCACCAGAATAGAATCAGAGAAGAACAAGATCACGAAAGGAAACGTATGAAAGACACGAAAATGAAGGTACTAGTTGCGCAATCTGTTCCTCAAGACAGTCAGAAGAGGGGTACGAATCAAGCCAGTCATCCTGCAGTTCCCGTTAAAGGGAACTGCAATTATTGTAAACAGCCAGGTCATTTCATAAACGAGTGTGCAGTTCTGAAACACAACATAGCTACCGGTAAGACTAAAGAAAGACCACGTCCGCCTAGACAAGAACAAGTTTCACAGACTTCTCAGCCACAGAATGCACAACAGACAGTTCCAGCACCGCAGCCTATTGCTGCAACACAGCATGTTACACAGCAGATGTACCAGTATGCACAATCCGAGTATCCAGAGTATCAGCCATATTCATGAAACAGCCTAGAGAGGGAGGTAGGCTTGCCTCTCATCGAGATACCTGTAGATCAAGAGGGTCCCTATGTTCATAGTCAAGTATTAGGGAAAGACAGAAAGTTTCTGATTGATACAGGGGCAAGTAGGACCACCATTAGTCACGCCGAAGTTCCAGGGGCTCCGCTCTCAGGATCAAGAAATGTTTCCCTTGGATTTTCAGGAAAGCCCATTGTAAATGAGATATCTCAGCCAGTTACTCTAGAAGTAGGTCCATTGTCCCGCACTACTGATCTGTTACTTACGAAGTCATGTCCAGAAAATCTGTTAGGCATTAAGACACTGAAAGAATTAGGTGCAGTTATTTGCTGTTCCCCAGAGGGAATACGGTTGTTCCTACGTGACTTCAAGGGTCACTATGTATTACGAGATTTTGATCCGAGATTGTCTAATGTTCCGCAGCATCTATGGGCGCAAGGTCCAACTGATGTTGGTTATATGCAAATCACACCCCATCGTGTGACTCTCAAGCCAGGTGTAGTGTTACCACGAATCAGGCAGTACAGACTGCCACCTGAGGCTGTAGCGGCCTTATCCAAAATTATTGATGAGCTCATCGCCCAAGGAGTAGTTGTAGAAACTGACTCCAATGTATGTAATTCTCCGATCATTCCAGTCATGAAACGTACTGATCCAAATGCACCCCCAGTATATCGATTAGTGATTGATCTCCGAGAGCTTAACAAATGTATTATTCCCCAGTACCCAGTTGTCCCAGATATCTCTTCCCTATTGACAGCCATTGATTCCAAAGCCTCATTTTTTTCAGTCATAGACCTCAAGAACGCGTTTTTTAGTGTCCCCATTCATCCAGACAGCCAGTTCCTTTTCGGATTTTGTTTAAATGGAAGGAGCTATATGTTCACACGCGCTCCTCAAGGTTTCACAGAAAGTCCTAGTATTTACAGTCAAGCACTTAAGAGACAACTAGACAATATTCACATGCCAACTGACACTGCCCTGCTCCAGTATGTCGATGATCTACTGATCACAGCCCGTTCTGAACGTGCTTGCGAGCGAGCATCCCTTACAGTCTTGTATTTCCTTGCCGAGATGGGGCACAAGGTGTCCCCTTCTAAGCTTCAATTCTGTGTCCAGCAAGTGATCTACTTAGGCCACTTGCTGTCCAAGAGGGGTAGGCAGTTGACACCAGACCGTATCCAGTTAATAGCGAGTCTTCCTCAGCCCAAGACCCAGAAGGAGGTACGTGCTTTCATCGGTCTCACTTCTTACTGCAGACAATGGATTCCTCAGTATGCATTTCTAGCTAAACCACTGATACAGTTAACGACACAGGAGGCAGCCGTATCGACTGTCCTCCCTTGGACATCTGAACATACATTTAGTTTTAATGAGTTAAAGAAAGCTTTATGCCAAGCTCCAGTTCTAGCAACACCGAACTACAGTAAGCCTTTTACACTTTTTGTCACTGAACGGGAAGGTACAGCATTATCTGTTCTCACACAAGATCAAGCAGGACAATACAAGCCCTGTGCTTATTTTTCGAGCACATTAGATCCTGTAGCCCAGGCTCTGCCTGCGTGCCTCAAGTCAGTTGCAGCCACAGCACTAGCTATCAGACAAAGTGATTCCATAGTATTAGGACATTCCTTGACAGTACAAGTTCCACACTCCGTGGAAGTTCTTTTAAACCGAACACAGACTCAGCACTTGACAATTGCACGTTTAACAGGTTATGAATTGACACTGTTCCAGCCACACATAGAAATCAGACGCTGCAACGTTCTAAATCCTGCCACACTGTTACCGTCAGTAAATTCAAATCCTGCCACACACGACTGTGTGGAAGTAGTTAACATTATGACTAAGCCAAGACAAGATCTGACAGATATTCCATTACCAGATCCAGACCTGACACTTTATGTGGATGGTTCATGTATGAGAACAAGTACAGGAGAACTAGTAGCCGCGTATGCAGTGACTACTGACACTGAAGTTATTGAAACACACCGTATTGACACCCTGTCTGCTCAAGCAGCAGAGCTAGTTGCTCTGACTCAAGCCTGCATACACGCCAAAAACCTGAAAGTTAATGTTTACACAGATTCACGTTATGCATTCGGAGTCGTACACGACTTCGGAGTGCTCTGGCAGGAGAGAGGTTTCATGACTTCTCATGGAACCAAAATTCAGCATGGTCTCCTTATTCAAGCTCTGTTAGATGCCATACACCTACCGACATCCATTGCTATCATGAAATGCAAAGCACATACGAAAGTTACTGACATTATTTCTCAAGGTAATGATCTAGCAGATCGCACAGCCAAGCTTACAGCACAGACATCAGACGTTCCAGTAAATAAGACACCGACATACACTCCAGATCTGACTACCTGTATGACAGTTAAGGACCCCACTCAAGATGTCATAGATATCCAGTTACATGCTACTCCCGAGGAAATCAAGAAATGGTCCGAACAAGGAGGGGTCCAGACAGATCAGGGATGGGTAACGAAGGGTAAAGCCACATGGTTTCTCCCCGATTCTATGGTTCAAGTCATTATCAATACCGCACATAGTCCAGCACATTTAGGAGAAAAAGCTATGTTAGATAGTATCCAGAACATTTGGTTCAACAAGCATTTACGAGCTGCAGCCAAGCAGAAAGTCCGTACCTGTATGATATGTTGCCAGTTTAATCCAGGTAAAAGTGTGCCGGTGGAACAAGGTGGATTCCAACCTCCTGACCACCCTTTTGAAGTCCTCCAGATGGATTATATTCAGATGGAGCGATGTCGAGGTTTCAAGTATGTCCTTGTAGTTGTATGCGCTTTGTCCAGGTGGACAGAAGCATATCCAGTCCCAGATTACACAGCCGCGACCACTGCCAAGCAGTTGGTTCGTGAATTCTTCCCCCGTTATGGACTCCCTAGAGTCGTATATTCTGATAACGGCCAGCCATTCTCATCTGAGTTGATGAAACACGTTTCCCTTTTGTTAGGGTACCAGTGGAAGTTCCATTGTGTACGCCATCCTGAAGCAGCCGGTCTCGTAGAGAGACATAACCAGACTTTGAAAATCCGTATTGCAAAAGTTTGTCAAGAGAAAGGTGTAGACTGGCTAGTAGCTCTGCCAGTTGCTCTGTTTTACATGCGCATGGTCGCACATTCCAGATCAGGTCTGTCCCCGTACGAGGTCGTATTCGGCCGCCCCCCTAACATGTGGGGTACACCTAGACCCCGAAGTATTGTCTTTTGTGCTCGATGGGGGTGTCCTTGTTTGGGAGCCTTGCACCCCAGGCTCGAGTTCTTCCGGGGGACCTCCACCGTGGACAGTGAAACATATTTCCTATTTTGAGGCATTGTCGTGTGATTGAATATGTGAACGCCTTTCAGGAGTGCTCGCGAGCCGAGAGCGGCTCGCGCCGCAGTGCAATCGTCTATGCATATCAATTGAAATGTCCAGTTCGTCTGAGAGGCCTTCGCTTATCCTTATAATACAATCCTGCAGCTGTCCGCCAGAGAATGCACAGTGAGCACTGATGCTGACAAAGCCAGGTGAAAATGGATTCAAGCTCCGACAAGCCTTGCGGCAGAGAGGTCTACTCGAGTTTTTATGAAGTGATAGTAATTTATTTCAATAACATATAATGCTATCTCATACCACAAGTTAAATCGAACGCATCCACTGAAATGTGCGGGGGAGAACACAGTGGAAAAACCGAGAGAGCTCAGAGAAGTTAATTACACCTCTTTTTAAAATCCTACCCTTCTAAAAATGCCAATATCTGACAAAGACTTTTTAACCTATCGCCACAAACACCTTTGCTGCTGTGTGTCTTAGAGACTAATATACAAGTGATATCTGCTGACTCACCTCATAGTGCCCTTAATCAATTAGCATACCTCTCAACTTTTTACGTAAACTTGGAGAGTAAGTGGCCTTAACCTAAATCACATCGCAGGAAGTGATATCACACGATATTTGACCCCAAAAGCTTGACAGAGTGATGTGCATTCGATGCTTAAATCACAAGATGAGACATCCCTTACTTACATAACTGTTCTACAATAACATTACATGTTTAGCTACATGTTCAGCAGCAAAGTATTAGTGCAGCTCTCAAAATGCTGGGGAACAAATCTGAACATTGCACAAACGCCGTGAGGGGAACGGCAGCCCTACCAGCGCTCTCCTTCTCTCTCCTGCCGTGAGGGCAACGGCGCATTTCACCTTCACCATCACCGGGAACCACCGGGAACTACAACTCCCAGGAGCACCGGGGCAGGCACAGCGGGAGCAACGTGGACAGCGTGCCCGGCGGCGCATTAAGAGCAGGGCACGCCTCCCGTCCCGCGGGACGTGCGCGGGCGGCGCCGGGCTGAGCCCGGGCAGAGGGCGGGCCGTCTGTGGCCGTCAGGGGCAGGAAGAGGCTGGGCTGGGCCACCCCCCTTGGCTGTTTATCCGAGTAAGTGCCCCGACTTCCTTAAACTATATATTTTGGAAACCGAGAAGCTATGTGAGTGTTGTATGGTTTATGACATTTCTGAACGCCACTTTATCCCGTAACTTGTGCCCTATATTCCTAAATAGCTGCCAACAATGTCAAAACAAACCTCTCTAATGGATAACTATTTGGTTAAAGTTGTTAGTAGGATTAACAGTGACAGAAGAAAATCCTTAGGTCAAGGCAATCTACCTGACCCACCACCGGATTTATCATTGGATCCCACTATCGAGGATAACACTTCTTCCACTGTGACAATTGAGCCTAAGGACACCAGTTGTAACATCGGAAGTACCCCCGTAGAGGTGCTAGATGACTCTATCCCTGTTGAAGACCAATCTGATAACCCTGATGGTACTCTACAACCATGCACAAGGGCTACACGTTCCATGAGAACATGTAGGAAATTAACTACTAAGCGGGGAGGCCATATGACCAGGAGGAAAAAGGAATCCACACCTAAGAAAAATGTTTGTGATAAAGGGACTTTAACCAAAGACAATTGTGTTACTATTAATACTGACCAATTTGATTCATTAGTGGGTTGTATAGATGGTAAATTGAAGATGATTGTTGAACCGTTACTTGCCAAAATTGATGCCCTATCAGCTGAAGTATCTAGATTGGGGTCCCAGCTAGATGTGTACGCAGCTAAGATAGTTAACACTGGACCAGCTAGTAAGGATGCCACTAGTATTCAATCTGCCCCAAAACCAGCAAAGGGGAGGTCTTGCTCTATGAACAATGTTACATCTGGTTCCAACAAGGATAGTTTGCAGGTCCCATCTGCCTTGCCAAGTACGAGCACGTTACCAGCACGTAATTTAGACAGGGTAGGGCAGGCGCCACCTGCGACGGTTGCGGCTGCAGGTATGGGGTCTATAAAGGGTCCTACTCGAAAAAAAACACTACTAACCCCTAAGACAGGCGGGGCAGTGCAGGCACCAGCAATACCGGCTGCGGCTGCTGGGTATGTAGGGGCATCTGTTGGTAACAATCGCTCGGTAGATCTCCCACCTGAGTGTGTACCCTACGTAGTGGTTTTAACCAATGTTCCCTCCTTAGCACTTAGTCAGGCCTTATCATCCCAAGAGCCGCGGGACTCGTTAAAGAACAAAACGGTCTCCTGGCTACATAGTCATTGTGGGTTTCCAGTTAATTTTTCGGATCAAATTCTATCTACCAGAAGGGTTAACTGGATTGGCAACACTAGAAAGAACTGCGGGGGAGACTGTGTGATCGTCAATTTTAAATACCCCCAGCACGTTGCGACGGTCCTGCTAAGAGCTGCTGCCATTACACAGTATGAGACCGATGTAACTGCACGTCCTTTGGGTTATTTTTATAACCATCTTAATAAGATTCCACCTGCCACTAGCAGAGATAGGGCATTCACGCCTAACTCAGTACCCAATGGTGAGAGATTTTTCCAACCTACCCCTAAGTTTGTATCTAATGGGGATAGATTTTCCATGCCTACAACAAACTTTACACCCTCTAGTGATAGATTTCTCCAAGCTAACCCTAATTTTGTACCTATTGGTGACAGATTTTTTCAACCAACTCACGGGATGGTCTATGAAGTCCCGGTCCAGAACAGGTATCAACTCCTAAGCTCTCTGGATCAGAATGATTGACTTCATAAGGGACCTGTGCTTCGGAGGGACGTCATCGGGGATGCCAATCCGAATAATCCTAGTGAAGAAAAGGTGGTCGCTGAGAGCCAACATACTAATGATATTGTGGGCATTACGAGTAGTAGGACAATAGCAACCTGCGTGACTGAGATTGACAAGGACCTAGGGAAGGCTGCAGGTAGTTACATAGGGAGGTCAGTGATTGAACGAAGTAGTAAAGGCAATAATCGCAACAATGTACATGGCATTCCGGATAGTGACTGTACCATGGGGATTTCTATTGTTAGCTGGAATATTGCCGGATGGGCCTCAAAGGTAGACAAATTGGAGTGGGAGGGCATTGTTAGGTCCTACGACATCCTGTGCCTACAGGAGACATGGTGTGTTGTTAAACCTAGTTTCGAAGGGTACACATGCTATAGTCTAGAAGCTACTGAATCAAGGCATGGTAGGGCGAAGGGAGGACTACTTTTTCTTATTTCTGTAGATTTAAAATTGACAATTATTAAACATTTGTTAGTCGAACACCACTCACAAATTCTTTGGGTACGTGCTCAAGATGGGACTGATGTGCTTTTAATACATTTTTACAACAATATTTTTAACAACCTACGGCACAAAGTGATAGAGGAGTTACACTGTGCCCTCATGAAGCTGATATCTGAGGCAAAATGCGCTTTTACTTATATTTGGTTAGGGGATTTTAATTTAAGAGTTTGCAGTTTGTCCTCCTGTGGAAAAGTAAATTTTGCCATGTTCTGTGTCCGTACGAGTCCTTCATCTTATGTTATGTGTGCATGATTAAATATGCATATGTATCCCCATGTTTGATTAAAGACGCAATTACAGTTGTGTCCATCACTAGTATGCCAGTTTCCAGTTCTCGTGAAAGCTACGAGTATCAGGCCTATGTAAAGTTACGTTGCCACGTTTCTCAGTGTGCACGTTATTTCATTGTAAAGTCCCCGTTTCTAGGCCTCAAAAGGGCCCGGACACCAGATTCAGCTCCTGTCTCCTGAGTCCTCGCTGAGGAGCGATACAGCCCCCACTTGTATCCTCGACCCTTCACTTACTTCCTGCCTCACAGTGCTCGGCTCAGCCTGGCTCTGCCTACGAGTCTGCCAAGAGTATGTTATGATTCTAGTTATCAGTCCAGCCCTCCTTCTCTGCATTCCTAAGCTACTGAATCGCATCAATAGTTTCCGTCATTGTCTAGCCTTTACGTCTCCATGTAAGAGAAATACTGCATTTAATGGTCATTTAATATTCTTCATCACGCACTACATGTAGAATAATGCATGCTCCAGTCTTAGAGTCCGTTAGCCTTTACCCCGATAACTTTTGGATTCTATCAACATGTTCTCTAAACATCAGATACTAGATACTGTTTAGGTACATGTCGCCCTGACTCTCCAGACTCTCCAGACTTCAGTCTCTGCTCCTAGCACAGAGTTCATAGCCCCCAGCTTCTCCTAGTAACACGTCATTGTCAGTTTGCGCGCACCATTAGGTTAGAGGTCCCGGCTCTTTAGGTAGCCCCCTCCATGTTTCCGCCCCATTTATGACATATTCTGTTACGTTTGCATCACATGTCTATGTATACGCCCCTGTTACACCCATTTTCACCCTTATCTTTCGCGACTGCTATTGACCACACCCACTGCTCCGCCTATCATATGTATTGTAATGCAACTGTTTTAGTATATATGTTCGTGTATTGTTATTAAATGTTAGCGCGCTCATCCCAGATCCTGCCCGGCAGCTGTCGGGGCCCCCCTGTCAGGCCCTGCCATCCTATTCCTGTGCAGGTTGTCCTGTTCCTGTCCTTTATGCTGTATTAAAACCTGCAAACTCCTACTACCTCGAATCTTGACTCTTATTTATTGAGCTATCTGTTATTGCTAAGTCCAGACAAACCTAGATCCGGTATTATTTATTTATATACCACATAATGGCGCCCGAACAGGGACTTGCCCTTTCCCCACGCGCCGGTGAAGCCACGCCGGCCCCCTGAACCTCTGCAGCCGTGACGGAACCATACCGTGCACGTGCAGATATTTCTGCTTCAAGTATCCCTCAGGCCCACGGAGGAGACGGAGGTGGCGGTCCAGCATCCAGACGAGGCGGTGGAGGAACGCGGCGAGTCCCGACCAGAGCCCAAGCCGAGAGTCCAAGGTCCGAGGTATCCGGAGGCCCACCCGTAACAGAAGTCCGAAGTTCGCCCGTCCGGCGTCGAAGCAGTCCAGTCCAGTCCGAGGCCTTCCGTTCTTGCTGCCCGGTGAGTACCATTGCTGGGGTAGTATCTAGACAGGGTCAATCTAATTGACTCTGGTCCGTGGGTTGGTGGTACACAGACCCACAAACGAAGTGTCCACTTCGGTGGATGCGGGTCCTGACGTGTCTCTTTATGAGACCGGTAAGTTTCGTACTGTTTCAGCAGTGCATCTAGTTTCTGTTCTAGTCAGTTCTGTTCTCGAGAAAATTCATGTATTCTGTTTTCAGTATTCCAGGTAGTATTCTGTTCGAACTGTTATTTTAAATATTCTTCATGTATTTTAATGTCGTGGTATGAATGTGAAGTAATTATCGTGTTCATTGTGTATTGTATTGTGTCTAGATTACAGTTCAGTCATGCCCTTATTCTCGAAATTACGTCAGTTAAAAACCAGAAAAGGTCTGCTAGAAGCAGCAGTTCCTGTCCCGCCTAGGGACAGTCCAGGTCATTTTATGTATCAAAAGCATGGCATAAGTGCCATATTATATCTAAATTTATGGGTAGAGTATACCAAACAGTTAGAAGAAAAGTATAGATGGCCTGTATCAGGCACATGGGATGCCGAGTGCATCATGCGAGTAGAAGAAGCATTATGGAAAAAGAAAGCCAGACAGTCACAGAAAGATGCCATCGAGTTGTGGCGCAAAGAATCTCATAAAAGAACCGAAAAAGAAATCAGAAAGTCAGAACTAAGTAGAGAATCCTTAGAACGAGCCCAAGAAAGGGAACTAATCGAGATAGGTGAACGAGTCAAAACAGAACAGTCAGAAAGACAGAGGCATGCCCTCATCAAGGGTATGTATCCTCTTCTTGCCGAGGGCTTGCCAAAAGCAACCCCGGAGGCATCCAGTAATTTTCCGCCACCATTAGTTCCGACCAAGCTACGTCACAAACCGACCGCAGCTGATATTTTCATCTCGTCCTATTTGGACGACACAGTCCCAGAATATGCAAATCCTGTTCCGCCAGCTCCTGTAAATAATGTAAATCCTGCTCCTCCAGTCACCGGAGTA
The DNA here is from genome assembly GCF_964261635.1 of Lissotriton helveticus. Lineage (NCBI taxonomy): Eukaryota > Metazoa > Chordata > Amphibia > Caudata > Salamandridae > Lissotriton > Lissotriton helveticus. The sequence continues at coordinate 1,511,542,649 of NC_136067.1, read as the reverse complement.
CCTGCTACGGTACCCCCGGTCCAGCCTACATTACAATTTCCCGCCGCGCTGGTACGAAGAGTATCAGTCGACGATTCCAGTTTAGGGGCCGCAGGAGGAGGTCCTCCTGGTACCCCGCCACCGCACCAACGTAGAACGTTGGCCGAGTTACATGAATGTGCGTTACAACGTACGCCCAAATTTAAGTCCGTTGCAGAAATCCGACGAGCTCTCACTGAATGCCGCTATGATCCAGTTGCAGGTGATGATAGTACAGTAATATATTCCATCCGTGTAAGACGGGTGACCGGGTATTTAGACACCCTACCAGATATGAAAGGAGATCTAGACAGAATATATCGTTTCATCCGTACAGGGGATGATCCAGAAAGTATTGGCGAAGCCATGTCTCAAAGGAAAGCTGAGATCCAGCTCATGATATTAAAGTTTCTGATTAATTGTCTAATAAGAGAACAAGATTACCCGACTAAAGATCCGGCCGAAATGAAAATTCTGACAAGGTGGAGTGATAATATAGCCGAGGGTAAGCACAGAACCATCAGTAGTATAGAGAGTATGTACAAGAAAATTCGTAAAGAAATAATAAAGTTACACGAACAACGTAAAGCAGCACAAGTAAGCGAGAAAGAAAATGACTCTTCTACTGAAGAGGTAGAGGACGAGAATCCCGCCAGAATAGCGTATGTAGGAAAATCTAGATTTCCAGATCGCCATTTGCGCCTAGAACACAAGTCAGTTTTACATCATCCAGCACCAGAACAAGGTTCTCTAGAACAAGTATTTCAAGCTACCGATCATATTCTGAAATCACGAATCGGTTATAGCGAGTTAAGTACTATGCATGAACAAGAACTAGTCCGATCAGCAGTCCGATGGATTACTGATTCTACCACTTTTCCAGACGAAATAGTGGCACAAATGTTTCTGAAACTGCCCCCAGCCGAGCAACGACTGGTGGGTATGTATATGATCCAGCACCTCATTACTCTGTATGAGGGTCAACATTCTGATCCAGGTCCGTTACACGATGTCCTGAACGAGTTACTCCAATATAGATGGAAAGGTTTAGGTACCGATTTAATTAGTGTCATTCTAGAACAGCGCCACAAATATAGAACGTTTTTGAACCCGCATTTTGTTCATGTCTCACCTCCAGAAAGTAAACCGTTTTACATAGACAGACAGAATCCGTTACGAGAAGTGCACCCAGTTAGGACAACAGATGGTGAAATGCAACGAGTGTTTGTTTACACTCCGATTACAAAGATGGAACTCTTAGAGATGAAAAAGTTAATTCCCTGTCATGATAAAGATCCAGCAGGGTTCCACCGAGAATTAAAGGACATGCTCCGTATGGGAGAATACACGTATCCAGATATAATTAAAATGTTAAAAGTCCTGTTGCCCGCAGGGGTATATGAAAAACTCAAGGAAAAAGATTGGGAGGTGGGAGAGAAAAAGATCGATTGGGCAGTTCTCGAAGCTGAAGATAAGATACGAGTACCAGGTACCGGTCTAGGAGAGAAATGTAAAGAATTACCAGAACTGTTGATACAAGTTTTGCCAAGATTATTAGCCACTAAAAAGGAAGACTGGGATGCAATCTCAGCCTGTAAACAGAAACAAGACGAAGACACTAGTGATTTTTATTCTAGATTCGAGAAATGTTTTAGTATAAACAGTGGCCTCAAGACAAGTAGCGAGTCATACCCTCATCTTTTTGTTACTAAATTAGTCGAGAATTCAAGTCCACAAGTTAAGAATCGAGTTTTGAAAGTCGAAAGTACCTGGCAAGCTAATACCCCGTCCCAGATGTTACAGATGCTTCAATACCACCAGAATAGAATCAGAGAAGAACAAGATCACGAAAGGAAACGTATGAAAGACACGAAAATGAAGGTACTAGTTGCGCAATCTGTTCCTCAAGACAGTCAGAAGAGGGGTACGAATCAAGCCAGTCATCCTGCAGTTCCCGTTAAAGGGAACTGGAATTATTGTAAACAGCCAGGTCATTTCATAAACGAGTGTGCAGTTCTGAAACACAACATAGCTACCGGTAAGACTAAAGAAAGACCACGTCCGCCTAGACAAGAACAAGTTTCACAGACTTCTCAGCCACAGAATGCACAACAGACAGTTCCAGCACCGCAGCCTATTGCTGCAACACAGCATGTTACACAGCAGATGTACCAGTATGCACAATCCGAGTATCCAGAGTATCAGCCATATTCATGAAACAGCCTAGAGAGGGAGGTAGGCTTGCCTCTCATCGAGATACCTGTAGATCAAGAGGGTCCCTATGTTCATAGTCAAGTATTAGGGAAAGACAGAAAGTTTCTGATTGATACAGGGGCAAGTAGGACCACCATTAGTCACGCCGAAGTTCCAGGGGCTCCGCTCTCAGGCTCAAGAAATGTTTCCCTTGGATTTTCAGGAAAGCCCATTGTAAATGAGATATCTCAGCCAGTTACTCTAGAAGTAGGTCCATTGTCCCGCACTACTGATCTGTTACTTACGAAGTCATGTCCAGAAAATCTGTTAGGCATTAAGACACTGAAAGAATTAGGTGCAGTTATTTGCTGTTCCCCAGAGGGAATACGGTTGTTCCTACGTGACTTCAAGGGTCACTATGTATTACGAGATTTTGATCCGAGATTGTCTAATGTTCCGCAGCATCTATGGGCGCAAGGTCCAACTGATGTTGGTTATATGCAAATCACACCCCATCGTGTGACTCTCAAGCCAGGTGTAGTGTTACCACGAATCAGGCAGTACAGACTGCCACCTGAGGCTGTAGCGGCCTTATCCAAAATTATTGACGAGCTCATCGCCCAAGGAGTAGTTGTAGAAACTGACTCCAATGTATGTAATTCTCCGATCATTCCAGTCATGAAACGTACTGATCCAAATGCACCCCCAGTATATCGATTAGTGATTGATCTCCGAGAGCTTAACAAATGTATTATTCCCCAGTACCCAGTTGTCCCAGATATCTCTTCCCTATTGACAGCCATTGATTCCAAAGCCTCATTTTTTTCAGTCATAGACCTCAAGAACGCGTTTTTTAGTGTCCCCATTCATCCAGACAGCCAGTTCCTTTTCGGATTTTGTTTAAATGGAAGGAGCTATATGTTCACACGCGCTCCTCAAGGTTTCACAGAAAGTCCTAGTATTTACAGTCAAGCACTTAAGAGACAACTAGACAATATTCACATGCCAACTGACACTGCCCTGCTCCAGTATGTCGATGATCTACTGATCACAGCCCGTTCTGAACGTGCTTGCGAGCGAGCATCCCTTACAGTCTTGTATTTCCTTGCCGAGATGGGGCACAAGGTGTCCCCTTCTAAGCTTCAATTCTGTGTCCAGCAAGTGATCTACTTAGGCCACTTGCTGTCCAAGAGGGGTAGGCAGTTGACACCAGACCGTATCCAGTTAATAGCGAGTCTTCCTCAGCCCAAGACCCAGAAGGAGGTACGTGCTTTCATCGGTCTCACTTCTTACTGCAGACAATGGATTCCTCAGTATGCATTTCTAGCTAAACCACTGATACAGTTAACGACACAGGAGGCAGCCGTATCGACTGTCCTCCCTTGGACATCTGAACATACATTTAGTTTTAATGAGTTAAAGAAAGCTTTATGCCAAGCTCCAGTTCTAGCAACACCGAACTACAGTAAGCCTTTTACACTTTTTGTCACTGAACGGGAAGGTACAGCATTATCTGTTCTCACACAAGATCAAGCAGGACAATCCAAGCCCTGTGCTTATTTTTCGAGCACATTAGATCCTGTAGCCCAGGCTCTGCCTGCGTGCCTCAAGTCAGTTGCAGCCACAGCACTAGCTATCAGACAAAGTGATTCCATAGTATTAGGACATTCCTTGACAGTACAAGTTCCACACTCCGTGGAAGTTCTTTTAAACCGAACACAGACTCAGCACTTGACAATTGCACGTTTAACAGGTTATGAATTGACACTGTTCCAGCCACACATAGAAATCAGACGCTGCAACGTTCTAAATCCTGCCACACTGTTACCGTCAGTAAATTCAAATCCTGCCACACACGACTGTGTGGAAGTAGTTAACATTATGACTAAGCCAAGACAAGATCTGACAGATATTCCATTACCAGATCCAGACCTGACACTTTATGTGGATGGTTCATGTATGAGAACAAGTACAGGAGAACTAGTAGCCGCGTATGCAGTGACTACTGACACTGAAGTTATTGAAACACACCGTATTGACACCCTGTCTGCTCAAGCAGCAGAGCTAGTTGCTCTGACTCAAGCCTGCATACACGCCAAAAACCTGAAAGTTAATGTTTACACAGATTCACGTTATGCATTCGGAGTCGTACACGACTTCGGAGTGCTCTGGCAGGAGAGAGGTTTCATGACTTCTCATGGAACCAAGATTCAGCATGGTCTCCTTATTCAAGCTCTGTTAGATGCCATACACCTACCGACATCCATTGCTATCATGAAATGCAAAGCACATACGAAAGTTACTGACATTATTTCTCAAGGTAATGATCTAGCAGATCGCACAGCCAAGCTTACAGCACAGACATCAGACGTTCCAGTAAATAAGACACCGACATACACTCCAGATCTGACTACCTGTATGACAGTTAAGGACCCCACTCAAGATGTCATAGATATCCAGTTACATGCTACTCCCGAGGAAATCAAGAAATGGTCCGAACAAGGAGGGGTCCAGACAGATCAGGGATGGGTAACGAAGGGTAAAGCCACATGGTTTCTCCCCGATTCTATGGTTCAAGTCATTATCAATACCGCACATAGTCCAGCACATTTAGGAGAAAAAGCTATGTTAGATAGTATCCAGAACATTTGGTTCAACAAGCATTTACGAGCTGCAGCCAAGCAGAAAGTCCGTACCTGTATGATATGTTGCCAGTTTAATCCAGGTAAAAGTGTGCCGGTGGAACAAGGTGGATTCCAACCTCCTGACCACCCTTTTGAAGTCCTCCAGATGGATTATATTCAGATGGAGCGATGTCGAGGTTTCAAGTATGTCCTTGTAGTTGTATGCGCTTTGTCCAGGTGGACAGAAGCATATCCAGTCCCAGATTACACAGCCGCGACCACTGCCAAGCAGTTGGTTCGTGAATTCTTCCCCCGTTATGGACTCCCTAGAGTCGTATATTCTGATAACGGCCAGCCATTCTCATCTGAGTTGATGAAACACGTTTCCCTTTTGTTAGGGTACCAGTGGAAGTTCCATTGTGTACGCCATCCTGAAGCAGCCGGTCTCGTAGAGAGACATAACCAGACTTTGAAAATCCGTATTGCAAAAGTTTGTCAAGAGAAAGGTGTAGACTGGCTAGTAGCTCTGCCAGTTGCTCTGTTTTACATGCGCATGGTCGCACATTCCAGATCAGGTCTGTCCCCGTACGAGGTCGTATTCGGCCGCCCCCCTAACATGTGGGGTACACCTAGACCCCGAAGTATTGTCTTTTGTGCTCGATGGGGGTGTCCTTGTTTGGGAGCCTTGCACCCCAGGCTCGAGTTCTTCCGGGGGACCTCCACCGTGGACAGTGAAACATATTTCCTATTTTGAGGCATTGTCGTGTGATTGAATATGTGAACGCCTTTCAGGAGTGCTCGCGAGCCGAGAGCGGCTCGCGCCGCAGTGCAATCGTCTATGCATATCAATTGAAATGTCCAGTTCGTCTGAGAGGCCTTCGCTTATCCTTATAATACAATCCTGCAGCTGTCCGCCAGAGAATGCACAGTGAGCACTGATGCTGACAAAGCCAGGTGAAAATGGATTCAAGCTCCGACAAGCCTTGCGGCAGAGAGGTCTACTCGAGTTTTTATGAAGTGATAGTAATTTATTTCAATAACATATAATGCTATCTCATACCACAAGTTAAATCGAACGCATCCACTGAAATGTGCGGGGGAGAACACAGTGGAAAAACCGAGAGAGCTCAGAGAAGTTAATTACACCTCTTTTTAAAATCCTACCCTTCTAAAAATGCCAATATCTGACAAAGACTTTTTAACCTATCGCCACAAACACCTTTGCTGCTGTGTGTCTTAGAGACTAATATACAAGTGATATCTGCTGACTCACCTCATAGTGCCCTTAATCAATTAGCATACCTCTCAACTTTTTACGTAAACTTGGAGAGTAAGTGGCCTTAACCTAAATCACATCGCAGGAAGTGATATCACACGATATTTGACCCCAAAAGCTTGACAGAGTGATGTGCATTCGATGCTTAAATCACAAGATGAGACATCCCTTACTTACATAACTGTTCTACAATAACATTACATGTTTAGCTACATGTTCAGCAGCAAAGTATTAGTGCAGCTCTCAAAATGCTGGGGAACAAATCTGAACATTGCACAAACGCCGTGAGGGGAACGGCAGCCCTACCAGCGCTCTCCTTCTCTCTCCTGCCGTGAGGGCAACGGCGCATTTCACCTTCACCATCACCGGGAACCACCGGGAACTACAACTCCCAGGAGCACCGGGGCAGGCACAGCGGGAGCAACGTGGACAGCGTGCCCGGCGGCGCATTAAGAGCAGGGCACGCCTCCCGTCCCGCGGGACGTGCGCGGGCGGCGCCGGGCTGAGCCCGGGCAGAGGGCGGGCCGTCTGTGGCCGTCAGGGGCAGGAAGAGGCTGGGCTGGGCCACCCCCCTTGGCTGTTTATCCGAGTAAGTGCCCCGACTTCCTTAAACTATATATTTTGGAAACCGAGAAGCTATGTGAGTGTTGTATGGTTTATGACATTTCTGAACGCCACTTTATCCCGTAACTTGTGCCCTATATTCCTAAATAGCTGCCAACAATGTCAAAACAAACCTCTCTAATGGATAACTATTTGGTTAAAGTTGTTAGTAGGATTAACAGTGACAGAAGAAAATCCTTAGGTCAAGGCAATCTACCTGACCCACCACCGGATTTATCATTGGATCCCACTATCGAGGATAACACTTCTTCCACTGTGACAATTGAGCCTAAGGACACCAGTTGTAACATCGGAAGTACCCCCGTAGAGGTGCTAGATGACTCTATCCCTGTTGAAGACCAATCTGATAACCCTGATGGTACTCTACAACCATGCACAAGGGCTACACGTTCCATGAGAACATGTAGGAAATTAACTACTAAGCGGGGAGGCCATATGACCAGGAGGAAAAAGGAATCCACACCTAAGAAAAATGTTTGTGATAAAGGGACTTTAACCAAAGACAATTGTGTTACTATTAATACTGACCAATTTGATTCATTAGTGGGTTGTATAGATGGTAAATTGAAGATGATTGTTGAACCGTTACTTGCCAAAATTGATGCCCTATCAGCTGAAGTATCTAGATTGGGGTCCCAGCTAGATGTGTACGCAGCTAAGATAGTTAACACTGGACCAGCTAGTAAGGATGCCACTAGTATTCAATCTGCCCCAAAACCAGCAAAGGGGAGGTCTTGCTCTATGAACAATGTTACATCTGGTTCCAACAAGGATAGTTTGCAGGTCCCATCTGCCTTGCCAAGTACGAGCACGTTACCAGCACGTAATTTAGACAGGGTAGGGCAGGCGCCACCTGCGACGGTTGCGGCTGCAGGTATGGGGTCTATAAAGGGTCCTACTCGAAAAAAAACACTACTAACCCCTAAGACAGGCGGGGCAGTGCAGGCACCAGCAATACCGGCTGCGGCTGCTGGGTATGTAGGGGCATCTGTTGGTAACAATCGCTCGGTAGATCTCCCACCTGAGTGTGTACCCTACGTAGTGGTTTTAACCAATGTTCCCTCCTTAGCACTTAGTCAGGCCTTATCATCCCAAGAGCCGCGGGACTCGTTAAAGAACAAAACGGTCTCCTGGCTACATAGTCATTGTGGGTTTCCAGTTAATTTTTCGGATCAAATTCTATCTACCAGAAGGGTTAACTGGATTGGCAACACTAGAAAGAACTGCGGGGGAGACTGTGTGATCGTCAATTTTAAATACCCCCAGCACGTTGCGACGGTCCTGCTAAGAGCTGCTGCCATTACACAGTATGAGACCGATGTAACTGCACGTCCTTTGGGTTATTTTTATAACCATCTTAATAAGATTCCACCTGCCACTAGCAGAGATAGGGCATTCACGCCTAACTCAGTACCCAATGGTGAGAGATTTTTCCAACCTACCCCTAAGTTTGTATCTAATGGGGATAGATTTTCCATGCCTACAACAAACTTTACACCCTCTAGTGATAGATTTCTCCAAGCTAACCCTAATTTTGTACCTATTGGTGACAGATTTTTTCAACCAACTCACGGGATGGTCTATGAAGTCCCGGTCCAGAACAGGTATCAACTCCTAAGCTCTCTGGATCAGAATGATTGACTTCATAAGGGACCTGTGCTTCGGAGGGACGTCATCGGGGATGCCAATCCGAATAATCCTAGTGAAGAAAAGGTGGTCGCTGAGAGCCAACATACTAATGATATTGTGGGCATTACGAGTAGTAGGACAATAGCAACCTGCGTGACTGAGATTGACAAGGACCTAGGGAAGGCTGCAGGTAGTTACATAGGGAGGTCAGTGATTGAACGAAGTAGTAAAGGCAATAATCGCAACAATGTACATGGCATTCCGGATAGTGACTGTACCATGGGGATTTCTATTGTTAGCTGGAATATTGCCGGATGGGCCTCAAAGGTAGACAAATTGGAGTGGGAGGGCATTGTTAGGTCCTACGACATCCTGTGCCTACAGGAGACATGGTGTGTTGTTAAACCTAGTTTCGAAGGGTACACATGCTATAGTCTAGAAGCTACTGAATCAAGGCATGGTAGGGCGAAGGGAGGACTACTTTTTCTTATTTCTGTAGATTTAAAATTGACAATTATTAAACATTTGTTAGTCGAACACCACTCACAAATTCTTTGGGTACGTGCTCAAGATGGGACTGATGTGCTTTTAATACATTTTTACAACAATATTTTTAACAACCTACGGCACAAAGTGATAGAGGAGTTACACTGTGCCCTCATGAAGCTGATATCTGAGGCAAAATGCGCTTTTACTTATATTTGGTTAGGGGATTTTAATTTAAGAGTTTGCAGTTTGTCCTCCTGTGGAAAAGTAAATTTTGCCATGTTCTGTGTCCCTACGAGTCCTTCATCTTATGTTATGTGTGCATGATTAAATATGCATATGTATCCCCATGTTTGATTAAAGACGCAATTACAGTTGTGTCCATCACTAGTATGCCAGTTTCCAGTTCTCGTGAAAGCTACGAGTATCAGGCCTATGTAAAGTTACGTTGCCACGTTTCTCAGTGTGCACGTTATTTCATTGTAAAGTCCCCGTTTCTAGGCCTCAAAAGGGCCCGGACACCAGATTCAGCTCCTGTCTCCTGAGTCCTCGCTGAGGAGCGATACAGCCCCCACTTGTATCCTCGACCCTTCACTTACTTCCTGCCTCACAGTGCTCGGCTCAGCCTGGCTCTGCCTACGAGTCTGCCAAGAGTATGTTATGATTCTAGTTATCAGTCCAGCCCTCCTTCTCTGCATTCCTAAGCTACTGAATCGCATCAATAGTTTCCGTCATTGTCTAGCCTTTACGTCTCCATGTAAGAGAAATACTGCATTTAATGGTCATTTAATATTCTTCATCACGCACTACATGTAGAATAATGCATGCTCCAGTCTTAGAGTCCGTTAGCCTTTACCCCGATAACTTTTGGATTCTATCAACATGTTCTCTAAACATCAGATACTAGATACTGTTTAGGTACATGTCGCCCTGACTCTCCAGACTCTCCAGACTTCAGTCTCTGCTCCTAGCACAGAGTTCATAGCCCCCAGCTTCTCCTAGTAACACGTCATTGTCAGTTTGCGCGCACCATTAGGTTAGAGGTCCCGGCTCTTTAGGTAGCCCCCTCCATGTTTCCGCCCCATTTATGACATATTCTGTTACGTTTGCATCACATGTCTATGTATACGCCCCTGTTACACCCATTTTCACCCTTATCTTTCGCGACTGCTATTGACCACACCCACTGCTCCGCCTATCATATGTATTGTAATGCAACTGTTTTAGTATATATGTTCGTGTATTGTTATTAAATGTTAGCGCGCTCATCCCAGATCCTGCCCGGCAGCTGTCGGGGCCCCCCTGTCAGGCCCTGCCATCCTATTCCTGTGCAGGTTGTCCTGTTCCTGTCCTTTATGCTGTATTAAAACCTGCAAACTCCTACTACCTCGAATCTTGACTCTTATTTATTGAGCTATCTGTTATTGCTAAGTCCAGACAAACCTAGATCCGGTATTATTTATTTATATACCACATAATGGCGCCCGAACAGGGACTTGCCCTTTCCCCACGCGCCGGTGAAGCCACGCCGGCCCCCTGAACCTCTGCAGCCGTGACGGAACCATACCGTGCACGTGCAGATATTTCTGCTTCAAGTATCCCTCAGGCCCACGGAGGAGACGGAGGTGGCGGTCCAGCATCCAGACGAGGCGGTGGAGGAACGCGGCGAGTCCCGACCAGAGCCCAAGCCGAGAGTCCAAGGTCCGAGGTATCCGGAGGCCCACCCGTAACAGAAGTCCGAAGTTCGCCCGTCCGGCGTCGAAGCAGTCCAGTCCAGTCCGAGGCCTTCCGTTCTTGCTGCCCGGTGAGTACCATTGCTGGGGTAGTATCTAGACAGGGTCAATCTAATTGACTCTGGTCCGTGGGTTGGTGGTACACAGACCCACAAACGAAGTGTCCACTTCGGTGGATGCGGGTCCTGACGTGTCTCTTTATGAGACCGGTAAGTTTCGTACTGTTTCAGCAGTGCATCTAGTTTCTGTTCTAGTCAGTTCTGTTCTCGAGAAAATTCATGTATTCTGTTTTCAGTATTCCAGGTAGTATTCTGTTCGAACTGTTATTTTAAATATTCTTCATGTATTTTAATGTCGTGGTATGAATGTGAAGTAATTATCGTGTTCATTGTGTATTGTATTGTGTCTAGATTACAGTTCAGTCATGCCCTTATTCTCGAAATTACGTCAGTTAAGAACCAGAAAAGGTCTGCTAGAAGCAGCAGTTCCTGTCCCGCCTAGGGACAGTCCAGGTCATTTTATGTATCAAAAGCATGGCATAAGTGCCATATTATATCTAGATTTATGGGTAGAGTATACCAAACAGTTAGAAGAAAAGTATAGATGGCCTGTATCAGGCACATGGGATGCCGAGTGCATCATGCGAGTAGAAGAAGCATTATGGAAAAAGAAAGCCAGACAGTCACAGAAAGATGCCATCGAGTTGTGGCGCAAAGAATCTCATAAAAGAACCGAAAAAGAAATCAGAAAGTCAGAACTAAGTAGAGAATCCTTAGAACGAGCCCAAGAAAGGGAACTAATCGAGATAGGTGAACGAGTCAAAACAGAACAGTCAGAAAGACAGAGGCATGCCCTCATCAAGGGTATGTATCCTCTTCTTGCCGAGGGCTTGCCAAAAGCAACCCCGGAGGCATCCAGTAATTTTCCGCCACCATTAGTTCCGACCAAGCTACGTCACAAACCGACCGCAGCTGATATTTTCATCTCGTCCTATTTGGACGACACAGTCCCAGAATATGCAAATCCTGTTCCGCCAGCTCCTGTAAATAATGTAAATCCTGCTCCTCCAGTCACCGGAGTACCTGCTACGGTACCCCCGGTCCAGCCTACATTACAATTTCCCGCCGCGCTGGTACGAAGAGTATCAGTCGACGATTCCAGTTTAGGGGCCGCAGGAGGAGGTCCTCCTGGTACCCCGCCACCGCACCAACGTAGAACGTTGGCCGAGTTACATGAATGTGCGTTACAACGTACGCCCAAATTTAAGTCCGTTGCAGAAATCCGACGAGCTCTCACTGAATGCCGCTATGATCCAGTTGCAGGTGATGATAGTACAGTAATATATTCCATCCGTGTAAGACGGGTGACCGGGTATTTAGACACCCTACCAGATATGAAAGGAGATCTAGACAGAATATATCGTTTCATCCGTACAGGGGATGATCCAGAAAGTATTGGCGAAGCCATGTCTCAAAGGAAAGCTGAGATCCAGCTCATGATATTAAAGTTTCTGATTAATTGTCTAATAAGAGAACAAGATTACCCGACTAAAGATCCGGCCGAAATGAAAATTCTGACAAGGTGGAGTGATAATATAGCCGAGGGTAAGCACAGAACCATCAGTAGTATAGAGAGTATGTACAAGAAAATTCGTAAAGAAATAATAAAGTTACACGAACAACGTAAAGCAGCACAAGTAAGCGAGAAAGAAAATGACTCTTCTACTGAAGAGGTAGAGGACGAGAATCCCGCCAGAATAGCGTATGTAGGAAAATCTAGATTTCCAGATCGCCATTTGCGCCTAGAACACAAGTCAGTTTTACATCATCCAGCACCAGAACAAGGTTCTCTAGAACAAGTATTTCAAGCTACCGATCATATTCTGAAATCACGAATCGGTTATAGCGAGTTAAGTACTATGCATGAACAAGAACTAGTCCGATCAGCAGTCCGATGGATTACTGATTCTACCACTTTTCCAGACGAAATAGTGGCACAAATGTTTCTGAAACTGCCCCCAGCCGAGCAACGACTGGTGGGTATGTATATGATCCAGCACCTCATTACTCTGTATGAGGGTCAACATTCTGATCCAGGTCCGTTACACGATGTCCTGAACGAGTTACTCCAATATAGATGGAAAGGTTTAGGTACCGATTTAATTAGTGTCATTCTAGAACAGCGCCACAAATATAGAACGTTTTTGAACCCGCATTTTGTTCATGTCTCACCTCCAGAAAGTAAACCGTTTTACATAGACAGACAGAATCCGTTACGAGAAGTGCACCCAGTTAGGACAACAGATGGTGAAATGCAACGAGTGTTTGTTTACACTCCGATTACAAAGATGGAACTCTTAGAGATGAAAAAGTTAATTCCCTGTCATGATAAAGATCCAGCAGGGTTCCACCGAGAATTAAAGGACATGCTCCGTATGGGAGAATACACGTATCCAGATATAATTAAAATGTTAAAAGTCCTGTTGCCCGCAGGGGTATATGAAAAACTCAAGGAAAAAGATTGGGAGGTGGGAGAGAAAAAGATCGATTGGGCAGTTCTCGAAGCTGAAGATAAGATACGAGTACCAGGTACCGGTCTAGGAGAGAAATGTAAAGAATTACCAGAACTGTTGATACAAGTTTTGCCAAGATTATTAGCCACTAAAAAGGAAGACTGGGATGCAATCTCAGCCTGTAAACAGAAACAAGACGAAGACACTAGTGATTTTTATTCTAGATTCGAGAAATGTTTTAGTATAAACAGTGGCCTCAAGACAAGTAGCGAGTCATACCCTCATCTTTTTGTTACTAAATTAGTCGAGAATTCAAGTCCACAAGTTAAGAATCGAGTTTTGAAAGTCGAAAGTACCTGGCAAGCTAATACCCCGTCCCAGATGTTACAGATGCTTCAATACCACCAGAATAGAATCAGAGAAGAACAAGATCACGAAAGGAAACGTATGAAAGACACGAAAATGAAGGTACTAGTTGCGCAATCTGTTCCTCAAGACAGTCAGAAGAGGGGTACGAATCAAGCCAGTCATCCTGCAGTTCCCGTTAAAGGGAACTGCAATTATTGTAAACAGCCAGGTCATTTCATAAACGAGTGTGCAGTTCTGAAACACAACATAGCTACCGGTAAGACTAAAGAAAGACCACGTCCGCCTAGACAAGAACAAGTTTCACAGACTTCTCAGCCACAGAATGCACAACAGACAGTTCCAGCACCGCAGCCTATTGCTGCAACACAGCATGTTACACAGCAGATGTACCAGTATGCACAATCCGAGTATCCAGAGTATCAGCCATATTCATGAAACAGCCTAGAGAGGGAGGTAGGCTTGCCTCTCATCGAGATACCTGTAGATCAAGAGGGTCCCTATGTTCATAGTCAAGTATTAGGGAAAGACAGAAAGTTTCTGATTGATACAGGGGCAAGTAGGACCACCATTAGTCACGCCGAAGTTCCAGGGGCTCCGCTCTCAGGCTCAAGAAATGTTTCCCTTGGATTTTCAGGAAAGCCCATTGTAAATGAGATATCTCAGCCAGTTACTCTAGAAGTAGGTCCATTGTCCCGCACTACTGATCTGTTACTTACGAAGTCATGTCCAGAAAATCTGTTAGGCATTAAGACACTGAAAGAATTAGGTGCAGTTATTTGCTGTTCCCCAGAGGGAATACGGTTGTTCCTACGTGACTTCAAGGGTCACTATGTATTACGAGATTTTGATCCGAGATTGTCTAATGTTCCGCAGCATCTATGGGCGCAAGGTCCAACTGATGTTGGTTATATGCAAATCACACCCCATCGTGTGACTCTCAAGCCAGGTGTAGTGTTACCACGAATCAGGCAGTACAGACTGCCACCTGAGGCTGTAGCGGCCTTATCCAAAATTATTGACGAGCTCATCGCCCAAGGAGTAGTTGTAGAAACTGACTCCAATGTATGTAATTCTCCGATCATTCCAGTCATGAAACGTACTGATCCAAATGCACCCCCAGTATATCGATTAGTGATTGATCTCCGAGAGCTTAACAAATGTATTATTCCCCAGTACCCAGTTGTCCCAGATATCTCTTCCCTATTGACAGCCATTGATTCCAAAGCCTCATTTTTTTCAGTCATAGACCTCAAGAACGCGTTTTTTAGTGTCCCCATTCATCCAGACAGCCAGTTCCTTTTCGGATTTTGTTTAAATGGAAGGAGCTATATGTTCACACGCGCTCCTCAAGGTTTCACAGAAAGTCCTAGTATTTACAGTCAAGCACTTAAGAGACAACTAGACAATATTCACATGCCAACTGACACTGCCCTGCTCCAGTATGTCGATGATCTACTGATCACAGCCCGTTCTGAACGTGCTTGCGAGCGAGCATCCCTTACAGTCTTGTATTTCCTTGCCGAGATGGGGCACAAGGTGTCCCCTTCTAAGCTTCAATTCTGTGTCCAGCAAGTGATCTACTTAGGCCACTTGCTGTCCAAGAGGGGTAGGCAGTTGACACCAGACCGTATCCAGTTAATAGCGAGTCTTCCTCAGCCCAAGACCCAGAAGGAGGTACGTGCTTTCATCGGTCTCACTTCTTACTGCAGACAATGGATTCCTCAGTATGCATTTCTAGCTAAACCACTGATACAGTTAACGACACAGGAGGCAGCCGTATCGACTGTCCTCCCTTGGACATCTGAACATACATTTAGTTTTAATGAGTTAAAGAAAGCTTTATGCCAAGCTCCAGTTCTAGCAACACCGAACTACAGTAAGCCTTTTACACTTTTTGTCACTGAACGGGAAGGTACAGCATTATCTGTTCTCACACAAGATCAAGCAGGACAATACAAGCCCTGTGCTTATTTTTCGAGCACATTAGATCCTGTAGCCCAGGCTCTGCCTGCGTGCCTCAAGTCAGTTGCAGCCACAGCACTAGCTATCAGACAAAGTGATTCCATAGTATTAGGACATTCCTTGACAGTACAAGTTCCACACTCCGTGGAAGTTCTTTTAAACCGAACACAGACTCAGCACTTGACAATTGCACGTTTAACAGGTTATGAATTGACACTGTTCCAGCCACACATAGAAATCAGACGCTGCAACGTTCTAAATCCTGCCACACTGTTACCGTCAGTAAATTCAAATCCTGCCACACACGACTGTGTGGAAGTAGTTAACATTATGACTAAGCCAAGACAAGATCTGACAGATATTCCATTACCAGATCCAGACCTGACACTTTATGTGGATGGTTCATGTATGAGAACAAGTACAGGAGAACTAGTAGCCGCGTATGCAGTGACTACTGACACTGAAGTTATTGAAACACACCGTATTGACACCCTGTCTGCTCAAGCAGCAGAGCTAGTTGCTCTGACTCAAGCCTGCATACACGCCAAAAACCTGAAAGTTAATGTTTACACAGATTCACGTTATGCATTCGGAGTCGTACACGACTTCGGAGTGCTCTGGCAGGAGAGAGGTTTCATGACTTCTCATGGAACCAAGATTCAGCATGGTCTCCTTATTCAAGCTCTGTTAGATGCCATACACCTACCGACATCCATTGCTATCATGAAATGCAAAGCACATACGAAAGTTACTGACATTATTTCTCAAGGTAATGATCTAGCAGATCGCACAGCCAAGCTTACAGCACAGACATCAGACGTTCCAGTAAATAAGACACCGACATACACTCCAGATCTGACTACCTGTATGACAGTTAAGGACCCCACTCAAGATGTCATAGATATCCAGTTACATGCTACTCCCGAGGAAATCAAGAAATGGTCCGAACAAGGAGGAGTCCAGACAGATCAGGGATGGGTAACGAAGGGTAAAGCCACATGGTTTCTCCCCGATTCTATGGTTCAAGTCATTATCAATACCGCACATAGTCCAGCACATTTAGGAGAAAAAGCTATGTTAGATAGTATCCAGAACATTTGGTTCAACAAGCATTTACGAGCTGCAGCCAAGCAGAAAGTCCGTACCTGTATGATATGTTGCCAGTTTAATCCAGGTAAAAGTGTGCCGGTGGAACAAGGTGGATTCCAACCTCCTGACCACCCTTTTGAAGTCCTCCAGATGGATTATATTCAGATGGAGCGATGTCGAGGTTTCAAGTATGTCCTTGTAGTTGTATGCGCTTTGTCCAGGTGGACAGAAGCATATCCAGTCCCAGATTACACAGCCGCGACCACTGCCAAGCAGTTGGTTCGTGAATTCTTCCCCCGTTATGGACTCCCTAGAGTCGTATATTCTGATAACGGCCAGCCATTCTCATCTGAGTTGATGAAACACGTTTCCCTTTTGTTAGGGTACCAGTGGAAGTTCCATTGTGTACGCCATCCTGAAGCAGCTGGTCTCGTAGAGAGACATAACCAGACTTTGAAAATCCGTATTGCAAAAGTTTGTCAAGAGAAAGGTGTAGACTGGCTAGTAGCTCTGCCAGTTGCTCTGTTTTACATGCGCATGGTCGCACATTCCAGATCAGGTCTGTCCCCGTACGAGGTCGTATTCGGCCGCCCCCCTAACATGTGGGGTACACCTAGACCCCGAAGTATTACCGATGTTTCAAGTAATATGCTGACAGATTACCTAGCTTCCTTGATGTCTGCCCTCAACTCTTGTCGTTCACAGGTTGCTGCCGCATTTCCAGACAATACCGAGGTGGCACCGCATGAAATCGTTCCCGGATCCATGGTTCTCGTCCGGAATTTTGATCGTTCAAGTCCGCTGGAGCCTCGCTGGAAAGAACCCCGACAGGTCCTCCTCACCACCCGTACTGCCGTCAAGCTGGAAGGCAGGAAGGGCTGGGTGCATCTGTCTCATGTGAAAAGATTTTATGGATTGAAACCAGTTTCAAAGAACATTTCCGAGGATTTAAAAGACTGCCAAAGTACTATTCTTAAGGACTGTCCCGCAAAAGACATTGCTACGAACCCTTCCCTGTTAGAGAAAACTCCGCAACAGGAGTATAAGCTTAAACTAAGGTCTAGTAAAATAAGTCAGCCAGTTTGATTGTATAAGTCCTCCCCTAGGTGAAACGGTTAGACCGGTTTCTGACATGTATATAATAGACCCCCACAGAGAGAGAGTTAGTGAGAACTCTAGAAGTTGCACTATTATTTTATATTTTCTGCTATATTTCAGCATTATGATTTCCTGCACCAGTTATGCATTTTATTTGTATTTTTCAGTTTCTCATGTAAATAAGTCTGCTAATGTTACAGTAGAGCACACGTTTAGTGATCTACCTCCTCATGAACTCTCTTATCGTCTTGCTATGCGTAATAATTCTTTTGTCCGCATGTTACATTATTCACACCAGACCAGCAATGCCACAAATTGTTGGGTGTGTGGTCGACTCCCCCCTTTCCAGACACCGAAGGGAGTTCTGCCACTCTTTCCTTATCCATTTTCACATAATGGTTCGTGTGGAGCATGGTCCACGTTAACGTCATCCTCAACAGATATGTCTTTACTTAACAGTACATGTTTCCCAGACAAGCAAGGTCTTCCCCACAGAACAGGGTTAGATCTAGAGAATGAAGTTTATAATCTAGGTAATTATTCTTCGAATTTCATGGTCCTGAATGTTCAGTCTGATTCTACTCCAGACTTACCTGCTATTTCAGTACTACCAGTCAAAGGTGAATTATGTGTCCGAAATAATGGTTCCATACATGTAGGCCATAGTGATTGTACTACTATTGTCAAGTATAGTGACAGTAGGAAATCTATTTTCAAAGCTTCACGTCATTCTTATTTTGTTTGTGGTCAGACCGCATATGTTCGTCTGCCCCTTGATTGGGATGGTACATGTTACATTGCCTTCCTACTGCCACCAGTTTTCCTAGCCCCACCTGACTATCATAGGAATTCCCACCTAGTACATACTAGACACAAGAGAAATCTCCCGATTGTCGATTATACTGAAACTGCTCTAGAACAATACATAGATATCAATAAAGGTGTCTTCCCCTACTTAGGTACTGTTGTAAATAGTAAACTGATACGTAGATTAACCAGAACACTTGAAGCAGTAGTGATTGAGACTACTTCTGCTCTAGGTAACTTAACCGAAGAACAATCCTTTATGAGAATTGTCGTGCTCCAGAATCGTCTCGTCCTTGACGTCATACTGGCCGATAGGGGCGGGGCATGTAGAGTCATCGGATCTAGTTGCTGCATTTTCATTCCTAATAACGCGCCGTCTGTTTATTCAGCTATAACCAGACTCCATAAAATTGCCCATATGTTACACCAAGATCCAGGCACCTGGACATGGTCCGGTTGGTTCTGGAATATAATTTCCGCCTGGGGATGGAAAGTATTGTCATTTCTGGGTATTGCAGTAGCGATCATATTCAGTTGCTGCCTCTGTTTACAATGTGGCCCTGTGATTTGCGGCATTTGTGCTACATCATGTGTTCTTAGTCCCAAGGCCCGTCCTAAATCCCGTTCCAAGAAAATTCGAGACGAGCAAATGATACTGTATGAAATGATAGATGGTATCATGAATATTGATGTTTCCTGATGGAAACGTAGTGACAAGGAGGGAATGTGGAAAAGTAAATTTTGCCATGTTCTGTGTCCCTACGAGTCCTTCATCTTATGTTATGTGTGCATGATTAAATATGCATATGTATCCCCATGTTTGATTAAAGACGCAATTACAGTTGTGTCCATCACTAGTATGCCAGTTTCCAGTTCTCGTGAAAGCTACGAGTATCAGGCCTATGTAAAGTTACGTTGCCACGTTTCTCAGTGTGCACGTTATTTCATTGTAAAGTCCCCGTTTCTAGGCCTCAAAAGGGCCCGGACACCAGATTCAGCTCCTGTCTCCTGAGTCCTCGCTGAGGAGCGATACAGCCCCCACTTGTATCCTCGACCCTTCACTTACTTCCTGCCTCACAGTGCTCGGCTCAGCCTGGCTCTGCCTACGAGTCTGCCAAGAGTATGTTATGATTCTAGTTATCAGTCCAGCCCTCCTTCTCTGCATTCCTAAGCTACTGAATCGCATCAATAGTTTCCGTCATTGTCTAGCCTTTACGTCTCCATGTAAGAGAAATACTGCATTTAATGGTCATTTAATATTCTTCATCACGCACTACATGTAGAATAATGCATGCTCCAGTCTTAGAGTCCGTTAGCCTTTACCCCGCTAACTTTTGGATTCTATCAACATGTTCTCTAAACATCAGATACTAGATACTGTTTAGGTACATGTCGCCCTGACTCTCCAGACTCTCCAGACTTCAGTCTCTGCTCCTAGCACAGAGTTCATAGCCCCCAGCTTCTCCTAGTAACACGTCATTGTCAGTTTGCGCGCACCATTAGGTTAGAGGTCCCGGCTCTTTAGGTAGCCCCCTCCATGTTTCCGCCCCATTTATGACATATTCTGTTACGTTTGCATCACATGTCTATGTATACGCCCCTGTTACACCCATTTTCACCCTTATCTTTTGCGACTGCTATTGACCACACCCACTGCTCCGCCTATCATATGTATTGTAATGCAACTGTTTTAGTATATATGTTCGTGTATTGTTATTAAATGTTAGCGCGCTCATCCCAGATCCTGCCCGGCAGCTGTCGGGGCCCCCCTGTCAGGCCCTGCCATCCTATTCCTGTGCAGGTTGTCCTGTTCCTGTCCTTTATGCTGTATTAAAACCTGCAAACTCCTACTACCTCGAATCTTGACTCTTATTTATTGAGCTATCTGTTATTGCCTAGTCCAGACAAACCTAGATCCGGTATTATTTATTTATATACCACTCTCCTCCAGGGCATGCGGGATTCAAACCAATAGTGGGGAGTACATGATGCATTTCCCACATCATGCCTATGGGGAGGCTATCAATAACGTCATGGCTTTCTATGATTTAGAGCTAGTGAGTACTGACCTAGGGGGTAGTGAGAGTTCAATTCCAACCTTTATTGGGCGGAATAGCGGATCCACTATTGAGGTGCCGGGTTTTTAGGAACCCGGTGGTGCCAGGGGATAACACCCGAAGACCTCTGAGTTCTCCCTTGTTCCGGACCACAGAAACACGGAGTCTTCTAGTTACCGTCAAAGATCAAGTTTTATTGGTAGCTACCAAGTAACACGTGTCCCAGAAGTACACCACAAGGAGAGTAGGTTCTCGGGAGACTGTTCGTTTTTACAGAACCAGCCGTCTCCTTATATACAAAAATAATAGCTGCAAGCAAGAATTCCTGAGTTTATGATATGGCTATACACATATTTCTACAATAATACAAAGAGCGGAGTCATGTAAGCAAGCCCATATTTTAGATGTCCAGTTTGTTGATAGATTACCCAGTTAGGCCTGGAACTCCCATCAGATATCGATGAAACCTTAATAAAGAAAGGTACAACCCAGTCATAAAACTGGCCATAAACAAGGAATGTGGACAGGTGCATGTTTGCAGAAAGCATGGTCTGTATGTAGTAAATGGTTTGTGGAATGTTATGTATTGATGCTATCGTATTCGGCCACTGGGCGAGGAGCTGCCCAAACAGGTTTGGCCTAAGGCAACGGAGTCAGTTGGGACAGGTCAGGGGGAAGTCACGAAAAGGTGGACGTGTCCCTCTTGATCAAGCTCGACTTTTAATTGACTTAACATGAGGGCAAGATGCAAGATGGATGCCGTTCACAAAATGGAGTTTAAGGGATGGGGACGGAAACTATGATTTTGGGGTGTTGGCAACCCTCGATTGTGACGCAAATACATAGGAATGATGTCCTAATTATTATCGGTTCATAGATACCAAAATCGTCTTGGTGCGTTGAGGTTTTGTGACACGGGTATTGGACCTCGATATCGGGAAAACACCAGGGTCCGGATTTTTGAGAACTACAGACCCTCCTTTTGCCCTCATATAAGGCAATAACTCATGCTAATCTGAGTCCAAATCGGTATGAAGAAATTTGTGGAGATGTTGCTGTAGCATCATTCTGTTACTCAGCTCGTCCTGTGACACAGGCTTCCGTACACACGAGGTAGCACAGAGGCCACATAGTGCAGGAGCACACTGTATACATAGGCAAAACATGAACAGGAGTGCCAGGGTCATCCCAATGAAGATCAAAATTTTCCATCCCCAGGCAGTGATCAGCTCCCAGAACCACCCCAGCAGGGACCAGTCCCCTTTCTCAACGTGAAGGGAACCAGATATTTCGTGTAGTTTGGAGATGGCCTGGTATACTGTCGGTGCGTTATCAGGGATGAATATGCAACAACTGGATTGGATGACTCTACACACACCACCACGATCGGCGAGTATGATGTCTAAGGCAATTCGGTTCTGAAGGGTCATAAGTCGATCCGACTGAAGCTCGGTTGTCAGATTGCCAAGTGCTCCGGCCGTCGTAGTCACGGCGGATTCAACTATCCTCGCTAACTGTCGAATATTTCTGCTGTTCACCATAGGCCCCCAAAATGGCAGAAAACCCTTTGCGAAGTCAGCGAATTCCTGGCCCGCGGTGTCGTCTTTACTCACGACACCCCTAGCTGTCCTTGTCCGATGGTAATCTGCTCTGGCCGTGTAGGTGGGAGGCAGCAGAAATGAGATAAAACATGTACCTGAGAAATCAGGGGGCAACCACGTGAAGGCTTGGTCGTGGCAAACGAAATACGTGCCTTTGGCTGCCAAAAGTATAGGGGAAGTTCGGGAAGCAAATACATATGTTTCCGTGCAAATGCTCTTTCCTAACTGTGCTGTGGGGTCCCTACCAATACCCTGTAAGCATAAGTGACCTCGGTGGGGCACTATCCAAACTGGGCGGGATTTCTTTGCTGCCTGGCTCTTGACCAGGTAAACCCCATGTTTAGTCACGTTCCAACGGGTGTAGGGACTGAGTTCATCTTTGGGCATTGTCAGATAGGTGTCGATATCCCTACTCATATTTCTTATCCCTGCAATTAGTGCCTTGTTATTGGAATCGCTCGTAGTGGAACGGGTCGGGTATGGTTCTAGGGCGAATAGGAACATGGTCTGGAAAGCCCACAGAGAACCATAGTAGCTGAATGGCAAAATGAAGTATGGGATCCCCTTATCGGTTGTGTGTGGCATAAGTCCGCATATCCAACAGTTTGATATGGTCATTATGGACTGGTGTTGGTGTAGGAGCTGAATGAAAGAATTGTTTACAAATTCGAGTCTTCGGGCAGACTCGTGTTCAGGTAGAGGGTGAAAGTAGTGTGGAGAAATAGTGGGAGGAGATGGTGGCTGGGTGTCATTCGAAAAGGTAACTTTAAATACGAATAGAGTATAACCAGTAAAAAACACAAGTATGCTACATAACATTAAAACACATAGTATCAGGAATCTTCTTTTGGACAGTATTGTGCATAACTGTTTTCCGAAGTTCGTGAGTCTGATAGGTCTCTCTACCCTTGGAAACTCCATCCTCTAGTTGCTGCCCGCGGTGGTTGATTGATTCTCCCAGGGAGCGCGCTCTGCTCAGTCCGGGGTAACTCCCGTGGACCAATCAGAACCGTGGACCTAGAACTTCCCAGTTGCACTCCCCAGACTTCAACCGCGACCCTAGCAGCAGAACCGGATGGCGGTTCGAAAAATCAAAAATGAGCTAGTTCCCCTGGGACGAGAGAGCTGAAAAATCAAAAAAATAGTTCTTAGGGGAAAGGGAAATCACATTAGGTCAATCGTTTATTAGTCTCTTTGTTTAGACCGCAGGTCGTATCGTCGTTTCCCAGGTATGGTGTGGTCTTCAAAAAGCGTCTCAGGTTCGGTAGTGTCCAATTGCATAGACGGCGACACAAGTCCTTGTAAAATATGATCACTCTCCTTTTCGGTACTAGTTTCTTTCAAACGTGCATCGCTGAAAGGGATGAAGCGAGGTACGGATTCGGTCTCGGAATCGGCAAGTCCTTCGTTGACCCACCGGTCGTATGGAAGGGGTAGAGGGACCCGTTTGCAGTGGGTCCCATGTACCCAGTTCTTCTTTCCTTCCACCCGAACAGCAGATCTCGTTGAAAGCAGCACTAGGTGCGGTCCGGTCCACCTCGGCTGTCCGTTGTTGGTGCGCTGGAAATTCCGCACCAGAATCCACGAACCGGGCTCGATGAGGTGACCTGGATCGTCAGAGGCTGGTGGAGAGGAACTGTGAACCTGTTGGTGTAAAACACGCAATTTAGTTGTCAATTCGCACAAATAGTCAAGTAGTACGGGGTGTTCTATCTCACTTAGTTTCTTGGGTCTTGGCACGCCCCAGACGTTGGCTGGGCGGCCAAACACGATCTCATGGGGGCTAAGTCCTAATCTGGAGTGGACAGTCATCCTGGTTGACAAAAGCGCTAGAGGCAGGGCGTCAGGCCATTTAAGACCTGTACTGGCTTGGATCTTGGCTAGTTTGAGTTTTAGAGTGCCATTGTAGCACTCTACTAATCCAGCTGATTGGGGGTGATTTGCAGCGTGGAATTTTTGGTGGATGCCTAAACACTCACACACTCTCTTCATCACGCATCCTACGAATTCACTTCCGTTATCACTCCAGACAATTCTAGGCATACCGAACCTCGGAAAGAACTCTTTGACGAGTGCTTTGGCAGTTGATAAAGCGGTATTGTCCTTAAGGGGGTACGCTTCCACCCACCTTGAAAAGGTGCAGACAACAACGAGCACATACTTTAGGTTGTTGCACCTCTCCATGTGGATGAAGTCGAGCTGTAAAACCTCGAACGGGTACGTTGGAGGCGCAAAATGACCAGCTGGAGTTGTGGTTCCCCTACCGGGATTGTACTTCAAACACACCATACACTTTTTAACCACATTCTTTGCATATTTTGGGATATTGCTATTCTGCCATACTGGGGCCAATAGTTTACAGATTCCTTTCGAACTGATGTGCGCAATTCCGTGAGCCATCGTTACTACTGCAAGTACGTATGCATTAGGTAATAGCCATCGCTGGTGTTCTGATAGTTCGACCCAACAACCATTCGCATCCAATCTACCTGTGCTTTCTCTCCATTCATTCACCTCGTTCTCAGTGGCCTCGGCTTGTATCGATTTTACGCTTTCAATGGTGTCCTCACACATTCCCACATCAGCAGTCCATCTAGCGGGACCCATAACATACATCCGACTCATTGTGTTCCTTGCAGTTTCTTTCGCAACCTCATCTGCCAATGCATTTCCGCGGCCAACATCATCCTGAATCTTTTTGTGTGCACTGCATTTTATAATGGCGACTTGTAGGGGCAAGGTGAGTGACTCAAGGAGCTCATTAACTAGCTGGCCATGTTGTATCTTTGCACCATGGGACGTAAGGAACCCACGTTCACGCCACAATCTCCCAAAACTGTGAGCCACACCAAAGGCATATTGGCTGTCAGTGTACACATTCACTCGCTTTCCTTTCGCCAACACACATGCTCTAGTAAGCGCAACCAGCTCTGCAGCTTGTGCAGAATTGTGGGAAATGCGTGCAGTCTCTACAATGGTGTGTAATGTCGTTACGGCGTATGCTGTGGTCGTATCACCATTCGGCAACTTGAAACATGAACCATCAACCCATAAAGTATCATTGCATTCGGGAAGGGGAGTGTCCTGTAAGTCTACTCTCCCTTTTGTCTCTTCTTCTGTCCTGAAACAGCAGTCATGTTTGTCAATCTCGTCTGTCTCTGTCGGGATGGGTAATAACGTAGCGGGGTTGAGTGTATCACACCTCTTTATGTGGATGTGACTTGCTAGCAGGGTAAGTTCGTAACTGGATAGTCGAGCGCTAGTAATATGTTGTGTCTTTGTTCTATTTAGCAAAATGTCAACTGCATGCGGAACCATAACGATCAGAGTGTTATTCATGACTAATCCAGCAGACTGTCGAATGCAGACAGCTGCTGCGGCGGTTGCTCTTAGACAACTTGGCAGTGCCTTAGCCACTGGATCCAGAGTTGCCGAAAAATACGCGCATGGGCGCTGTTTGTCCCCAAAGTGTTGCGTTAAGACTGATAATGCACAACCTTCCTTTTTGTGGACATACAATGTAAAAGGCTTACTGTAGTTGGGGTTTCCCAACACAGGGGCCGAACACAATGCATCACGCAACTCGTGGAAACTCGTCTGACAATCTTCAGACCAAGGCATAGGATTAGGCGTGTCTTTGCGGAGTAGTGCCAGCAAGGGCTTGGCTAGTAGTGAGAAATTCGGTATCCATTGTCTACAGTACGATGTAATGCCCAAGAAGGCTCGAACCTCTCTCTGTGTCCTTGGGGCACTTAGTTCTGTAATTGCCTGTATTCTTTCTGGTGTCAGTCTCCTTCCCTCCTTCGATAAGATGTGACCTAGGTAGGTTACTTCTTGTCGGCAAAGTTGCAGCTTTGAAGGGGAGACTTTGTGCTTCATGTCACATAAGTGACGCAATAATAACAACGTGGCTTGTTTGCAAATCTCCTCAGTGTCTGCGGCGATCAGTAGATCGTCTACGTACTGGATCAAAGTTGACCCATCTGGCAGCACAATTGTGTCTAGTTGTGTTTTCAGTGCCTGACTGAATATAGATGGGCTTTCGCAGTAGCCTTGAGGAGCGCATTTGAAGCGGAAGCTTCGTCCTCCTAAATTGAAGCCGAAAAGGTCTCTACTTTCCTCGGCGATCGGGATGCTGAAGAAAGCGTTCTTCAGGTCAATTCCCGAGAACCAGTCTGCTGAAGCTGGAACCATTGTCAATAAAGCAGTAATGTCGGGGACAACTGGAAACTGTGGGATAACTACCTTATTTACCTCTCTGAGGTCAATCACAAACCTATACACAGGGGGCTGTAAAGGATCAGTACGTTTTAATACCGGTAAAACTGGACTGTTACAAACGTTCCCTGTTGTTTCTTCAATAACATCTTTATCGATCAAATCATAAATGATCGTTAACAACGCCTTCTCGCATTCGTTAGATATTTTGTATTGGGGAATACGTGGCAATCCGACGTTGGCTTTCAAAGTTATGACATACGGTGCTATCTCCAAACGACCTACGTCATTGGAACCATTAGCCCACAGTATATCAGGAAGTAATGACAATTCGGTTGGAATACCTTCTTTCGACAAATACATTGGAGAAATGACTTTTTTCCCTAAGGTAAGTTGTACTCCCGAGGGAGAACAGTACAAAGTCGCATACAACCTTTTTAGCAAATGCAATCCTAACAAATTTTCACCGCAACCTGTTGTAAGAATGAGGGGTGCTTCCAATTCACAGGGGCCAACAGAAAGGGATATAGGACTAGAGATCGGGTTTCTAACAGGGGCGCCAGAGAAGCCTACTGAGACATTCATTTCGCCAGACAAAGGTGCGCCAGGAAGTTTTGAGTGCATAATAGAACTTTTTGTAGCACCAGTATCCAGCAGAAATGGCTCTGACACTCCTGAGGTAATTACCTCGACATAAGGTCCATCCTGGTCTACTGGAACTGAAACAACTCCCTCTCTTTGTCCATGGCTGTCCTAGCGATCGTTACCCTCATTGTCGTGTTCGGTGTAATAGTCGTCAGCATAGTACTGAGCTGACCTAGACGATGCGTTATTCTGTTGGTCAAAGCTATTCATGGAATTCTGAGGCGGAAAAGAAACTGTGTTCTGGGAGAAATTTCCACGGCCCCTACCTCTGGGGGCATGTTGAACACCTCTCCCTCTTACACCTGAAACACCGTTTAAGCGTCGCGCAAGAGCCGGACAATTATTCCTAAAATGACCCTCTTCTTTGCAATACGCACATTGATTCGGGCATACGGAACACGCTGGTGGGAAGACTCGTTTCCTTGCGCGTCTCTAGAATACTGCTTATTCTGTTGATAATTGGGCTGGCTAGCCATACGAGGCGGATAGGCCTGTTGGAGAAGAACTTTAGTTTTTAAATCTTTCGTCTTTTTGTCTGCCTTGTCTAGCTCGTCTTTGCGCCTGTTTTCGTAGTACTGAGCTGTTGCTAGAATCTGCGCTGACGTAGAGACAGCCCAAGCACTCTCTGAATCTTTTAGTTTAGCACACAGTTCGGGAAGCAGATTGTGTACAAACTTGTCTACAAATAATCTTTGGCCACCCTCGGTAGCCATATCCTGACCACTATGGTCAGTGAAAGTTTCCTCAAATCTCGTGAAAAAGTCAGACACATTCTCGTTTTTCTTCTGCTTGCACGCGGATAGCTTGTCCCAGTTTACGCGTACTTCAGGCATAATTGTCTTCATGTACGCAATAATTCTACCGGGAAGTTCAGCTATTAACGGCTCAGGCTTGAAACCACCGACTTGTCTAGCATCTGTAGTCGCAATGTTCGCCCACGAGTCACCTAATTCTTGGTCATGATCTGTATGACGTATCTTACTCCATAAAGGATGTGGAACAACGTTCCCAAACAACATGTCTATATCCGCTAAATTCATTATACATGAGCTGGCAGTTTGGGACAACTCCTTATAATACCCAGTCGGGTTTTTACGGGGATCGGGTAGTGTCTGCTTGAGTGCTAAAACTTCGGATCTTTTCCAGGGGACATGTACCCATACACGCTGGAAATGAGGCAGAACCGGTGGAACTGCAGTTGCGTCACCTTCCCTCCAAACCGGAGGAACCTCTCTCATGGGGTACTGTCTCGCTCTTTTCCTGCTGGATGTACCACTGTCAGAGGATGACCCAGAATTACCACCCGTACTTCTATGTGATAATAATATCTCAACTGCTTTTTCGACGTCGGGACCAACTATCATACCCTCCCCAAATTTAAATCGTACACTACACAACTCTTGCTCGTTGGTCTTCTGACCATTATCTACCAAATCCTCACACAGAAAAACACACATCTGCTCAAAGACGTATCTTTGCGTTGGTTCATCACATTGACGGAAAACGTTCATGACAGACTCTACATCATATCTTGCTGTGTCCATAGCCCAATTTCGTGCTAACTTATTCAATAATTCCCTTTCCTGATAATCGGGCATTTGGCTTCGTAATTGTCTTCGTTCCGTGTTAGGGGTCGTTTTAGGCGACCGAAAAAGTGGTGAAGGAAAGTTAGTAACAATGCTGGCCATTTTATGCCAGACGGAAGGTGAAAGTGGGGGAATAACTGGCGGTAGAACAGAGTCACGCAAAGTAGAAACAGAAATGTTCGTAGAACGAGTATCAGAGAGACTAGAAGGTGTGCTAGTCGAAATTTTAGAAGGAACAGTAGGAGAAGTAGATGTGATCGGTGAGCCTTGAGGAGGCTGCGCCAGAGAAACAGGAGCCAGCTGAAGAGTAGCCGGTGAGTGCGGTAAAGGAGCCTGTATAACAGCTACCAGAGGTGCAACTAAAGGTTGCGGAGGTGCTGTGGCATTTTGTGCATAGGGTGGTGGCGAACTTAGAAAATGAGCCATTAATGGATCTTTTTCACGCTCTTTTACTGTCTCTCGCTGAAGAGATGGCAAAACGGGATAGCATTTATCTATTGCCATTTTACGTTGCCTGTGCAACTGCTCACTTATTCGATCCTCTTCGTTGTCTTTAAATTTTATCGCGGCTTGCATTACTGAAATACCTCTTTCCCTCTTATTCTTCTTTTCTAATTTAATTTCCTTCTGTTTGGCCTCTTTACGCCATAAGCGGAAAGAGTCAAACATCGCCGGTCGGGCTTTCTTCTTGAATAGTTTGACCTCTAGGTTATCTAAAACTTCTGAGTCGAAACTACCATATTGGGGCCATTTTAAAACACCATCCTTGCGGGTGTATTTTATCCATACTTCGTTATATGTTATAGGACCTACGCCGTGCTTTACATAGAGATCATACGTTGGAGTTCCAATTGGAGGAACCGGACAAGATTCCTCTAATCGGGAGTCCTTACTACAACCAAGACAAAACAAGTTTCCAAGTCTGCTAAAACCAGGCATCTTCGCTCACTAGTCTAGCTTCAAACTTCAAAGGATTATCTGTTACGATATATCTCGTGAATACACGAGTCCTTCGGCTTTGGGGCTTGCAAGTACCAAATCAAAGAGTATCTCAAGGATACCAAAACTAAGGACAAACTAAGGACTGGGAGACGCTCCACTTATACTTAACTGAAGTATTTGAAGATCTGTGACGTCGCTAGAAGACTCGTCTATCGTTTCGCTCTACCAAGGATCACTGGGTCCAAAACAAGGCGATAGTCAGGGCAGCAGTCCTTCGTAGCCGTCGGGACGCGGGGAACCTCGCAGCAAAGACCTTCGGAACCACGTCGATATACAGGGGTCGCTGAAGTGGCTGGCCGTCCTCCGGAATTTTCACACGAAGCTCCTCACGAACATCTGGCTTGGACCGTCACCGCTTGATATCGCCCCGAGTTGGGCGCCAACTGAGGTGCCGGGTTTTTAGGAACCCGGTGGTGCCAGGGGATAACACCCGAAGACCTCTGAGTACTCCCTTGTTCCGGACCACAGAAACACGGAGTCTTCTAGTTACCGTCAAAGATCAAGTTTTATTGGTAGCTACGAAGTAACACGTGTCCCAGAAGTACACCACACGGAGAGTAGGTTCTCGGGAGACTGTTCGTTTTTACAGAACCAGCCGTCTCCTTATATACAAAAATAATAGCTGCAAGCAAGAATTCCTGAGTTTATGATATGGCTATACACATATTTCTACAATAATACAAAGAGCGGAGTCATGTAAGCAAGCCCATATTTTAGATGTCCAGTTTGTTGATAGATTACCCAGTTAGGCCTGGAACTCCCATCAGATACGATGAAACCTTAATAAAGAAAGGTACAACCCACTCATAAAACTGGCCATAAACAAGGAATGTGGACAGGTGCATGTTTGCAGAAAGCATGGTCTGTATGTAGTGAATGGTTTGTGGAATGTTATGTATTGATGCTATCGTATTCGGCCACTGGGCGAGGAGCTGCCCAAACAGGTATGGCCTAAGGCAACGGAGTCAGTTGGGACAGGTCAGGGGGAAGTCACGAAAAGGTGGACGTGTCCCTCTTGATCAAGCTCGACCTTTAATTGACTTAACATGAGGGCAAGATGCAAGATGGATGCCGTTCACAAAATGGAGTTTAAGTAATGGGGACGGAAACTACGATTTTGGGGTGTTGGCAACCCTCGATTGTGACGCAAATACATAGGAATGATGTCCTACTTATTGAGGTTTTGTGACACGGGTATTGGACCTCGATATCGGGAAAACACCAGGGTCCGGATTTTTGAGAACCACACTATCGACCATATTATGGTTTCATCTAGTTTGGTACCTCACTGCCTGACTAAGGTAAGGGATGCTTCCACCCTGAGCGACCACAATTATATCACAATGCAAATAACTATGTGGAAGTGCAGAGTAGAATTGCCAACAAGAATTTTGGATGACATTGAGCCATACAGGGCTAATGGGACTAGGCTTAGGTGGAAAGGGGAGAAAGCAGCCATAGTGGAACCAATATTTGTAAATAAATGTCTGGCAGACATCGATATTATCTTGACCCCAGGATTTCCGCCTGCTTCTGTTATGACTCATTTTCCTAACATTAACACCGTTATTAATAACATCTTTACGGGGACTCAATCTGGAAGAAGGGGAAAAAGGATCGGATGGTTTGACCATACCTGTACGACCCTTCTCTCGCAACTTAAACAAGCTTTAGCCCTTACCCCAAGAGATAAGAATAGAGTCAGACATTTAAGAACTGAATATAAAAAGGCGCTTTCCAAAAGGAAGAAGGAATTACAGGAGAAAGCCCGGGATCACCTATCCAAGGCAGTAGAAACCGCTGACAGTCGCCTGTTTTGGTCCACCGTTAACTCCCCTTTCCTCCAAGATGATAAAAATCCACACCTGTTGGCCTGCAGCGCTTGATGGACAGGTTCACTGATTTTATTGGGAGTAGGAGACTGCTGATTAATAAAAACAAAACCCACACTATGACCTGCGGGACAAAGACGGGGAAAAATCGTGCCTTTTTTATAGAAGGGGTAAAAGTAAAGCATGTCAATAGTTTTTGCTACCTCGGGGTAACCTTTTCCAGTGATGGCAGTTGGGGGCAAGAATTAACCAATGTTAGGAGCAAAATGAGCAAAAGCGCCTATGGCATTTTTAAATTTGCCTCCAAGCTGGGGGATAGGCGAATCAAAGATATGACGGAGATCTACAAGGCGCGTAGTGTATCCATCGCACTTTATGGGGCGGGCCTTTGGGGCAACTGCAATATTGAGTGTCTGCAGAGGGAAGAAAATAACTTCCTAAAGAAATTACTGTGTCTCCCTAAATCTGTTTCAACAGAGTTGATCCATAAAGAGGTAGGGCTTGCTTATTTGGGCGACCTTGCTTTACTTAGGCCTCTACTACTTTATCGAGCTATTTGGCTCAAGGAAGAGACTGAGTTTAATCAACTTGTAATTAGGGACTGCCTTGGTTTAGATAATTGTTTGATGATACCATGGCTTAAATATGTTGTGGATTGCTACCAGAGTATCTATGATATTAACCTGTTGTTAGATCATTGCCCCCCTAGAGGTCTTGCCAAGCAGGACATGAAAAATACCTTTAAGCTATATAGAGCTCAAAAACGCTCAGTTGTGATCAATTCCCTCGTCACTGTTAATCTTTATAATAAGTATATTGTTACCGAGGGATTCCAGAATTATCTGAGCGTGGTAACTAGGCCCTCGCACAGATTTGTATTGACTAGATTAAGGGCTGGAATTGCTCATGCCTTGGTGGCCTTCCCACATCAAAAAAAGCACCCGGTTGGCCCATGTCCCTGCGATGGGCATTCTAAACAAAGCACCTTGCACTTTATGCTCATTTGTACATTGTTCCAGAATGTTAGGATCACATATCTGAAACCAGTATTTCTTAGGTATGGTATTCTTAATGTGGAGGATGCAATGTGTTTATTATATAATATGGACTGCCCCTATATATGTTTTTATGCTGCAAGTTTTAGTTGTAAATCTATGGCTTTTAGGAAAAGTATAATCTTTTAAACATTATTGGTAATTTACCTGTATTTCATCCTGCTGCATTTTGCTATGTGCTTTTATGGTCATTAATTGTTATGAACCGAATAAAGCTTCATGAAATGAAAATGCAGAGGCCGATTACTTTCTTCAGCCTCTCAAGGGTATCAAACCCCTTCTTGAGTATAAAGGTCCATAAATGTCATCTAAGCTACTCAATGTGAAATAAAAAGTCGACAAATGAAAAAGTGAAAAAAAACGCTTAGGCCAAAGAGATGCCAGCTCCTTATGTCTTCAGTCGATAAAAGCACAGAAGTGCATGAGAAGATGTAAATTGTGAGTAATGCCATCCTTTGGGGTCAGTGTCACACTAGCTACTCACTGGGGGTTGCCCTTGCCGTGTGTTTCCTGCATGGCCCATTGTTGTTTTCCCTATGTTAGCCTAACTGTGCACATTATGGGTCTCATTTACTTTTGCAGACGTTAAAATATAAACATGGTGGCTTTAGTGCCACATTGTACTTTCACAATGAACCTGCATATTTTTCAGTGTTCTGTTCTTTTCCAGGGAATTGGTCTGAACAACATAGACAAGGTCAAACAACAATGTCCCTTGTTATTCTTTCCGGCCAGGCACTAGGACATAGACATAGCACAGAAATACAGCTGTTGTTTGTGTGCACACATGCCTTTTCATATAGATGAGCACCGGAGCCAAAACACACACATGTGTTATGAATTCTGCGACAAGATCACTGTATTTGCTAAGATGTAGAGTGTCCATCTGTGTATGCTAAGGTACGGGGTCCACCACTAATCCCAGATACTTTTTATACATAATCATTTAACTTTAGCAGCAGGGTAGGAGGGTTTAGGCTACTCTGTCCTGTATAGTGACAGGGCTTTTCATGTCATATGGTTTATTAACCATGCTTACAATATTTTTAGTATGCATTTTTTTTCTGATTTTGGCATGAATACTGCATTTCAGAGCATGATAGTTTAAATAAATGTTCTAATCTTCCTACGTGTCTTCAGGTTATATTATTGTGAATAAGAGTGAAAGGTTATGTCCTGTTACTGCGATTACTGATAGAGTTGAGAGCGTTGTGTACCGGGGTGTCAATTTACTTGTTTCTCTGGTAAAGTTAGGAGGGCAAGTGTGGCACCATAGCTAGTCAGACTTGAGTTCATGGACACTGAGGTGGTATGATGATTCAGTCCCTACATAGTGATGTTCTATGGTCCCAAGCTAAGTTCTGTTACAGAGCAGAATCCCTGCAACACCTTGTGTGAGCACCACAGGGTCACCATCTTCACTTTCGTCTGGGACCACCCGGCACAGAGTCAACAGTGTCACAATCACACATTCGGGGATTGTAGGTATGCAGCAGGAGCCAAAGTCAATTGTCGGACTCTGTTTCAGTCAGTCTAATCGATCAAGCACTCTTCGGCATGTATCTTCCTGGCTACAACAGGGACGACACACAAGGCTGCTTGAGCATGCTTCTGAAATGCTGCAGCTCATTTGCGGATCACCGGGAATGGTCTACAATGTCGATCACACCAGTCACACAGTCTGTGAGTTTCTGAATGATGGACCCCCTGCACTAGGGTGGGTAGCCTCTCGCACACCCATTGGTCAGCTCCTCCTGCCGGGTTCACTTTCTTCCGCCCTCTTGCTCAGACACGACTCCTTGGATTCTCCAGAACAAGTCAGGCATTTCTAGATCCTGATTGGAATCTGCAGGATGTTCCCTCATCTCTGGGAAGCTCGCTGGCAGACACACGTTAGTCCTGGCTGTGCAGTAGTCCTCTGTACCTCCTCCTTGATCAAAGAGAACTTCTAACTGGAATAATAAGTGGGTCAGATGCTCCCACTTTTATTCAAAGTTCTCAGATAGGGGATGTAGATTCTCTGTCTGTCTTTGCAGATGTGTTTTTGTTGGATCCCTTCTCAGGTGTCCTTCTCAGGCTGTTTTCCACCTTCACTCTTTGTCTTGAGTGATGCTCTTCACTACAGAGTTTTGTCCAATAAAAGCATAAAGCGGTGTGAGAAGTATGCAACTACCTATCAATAGACACACTTGATAGTGATGAAAAAGACAAAGGACTGCTCCTCTCCTAAAGGACCCATCACACCCAGACAACAGAAATTGCAGCCATGCAACCGCACCCCTCCCATCCACCAAATGGCAGCCTCAGGAAGACTAATCAGCAGGCCTGTACATCAGAAACTCCCTGCTGTCTAAAAAATGTCAGCAATACACTTCCACTGCCTGGTAAAACAACATAACTTCTATCTTGTGCACATGAAAAGGTCAGGGGTTTCCAAAATAGAGCTCAAATGCCTATGTCTCTCTGGTGTGCTTGGGGACTCAAGCAATATATGCCAAACTACGCTAGCATACATACCCTCATCGCAGCACACAGGATCTCAGTGCTTGGATTCCATGTTCACTATCAGCAGTGGAATGTAAGCTGAATGTAACATTAGGTTATTATTCACAGGATAAGAATTTGAAAGAAATCCTCAAACCCCCCCACCCCCAACCTAAGTGGCATGCTTCATCACCGGGTCACAGTGGTCACCTCCTGTCTAGACTGCCACTTTCACTTTTTGTGATTAATCAATCAATCAGGATTTATAAAGCCCAGCTAATCACCTGATAAGGAATCAAGGCACTTGCAGGACCCGGAGTCCTATTCCAACAGCCAGGTTTTGAGGGCCACTCGGAATTCCAGAAGTGAGGTGATGGTCCGGAGATGCGTGGGGAGGCTGTTCCAGGTCTTTGCTGCGACGTGGGAGACTTCTGCTTTGGTAGATGCAGGGAGTATGGGTACATGAAAGGGATGTGGAGCCTAGTATTCTCGATGCTTAGTGAAAGTTCAGGCAGTGGTTAATGGAGGCCGGTCCTTGTTTTTGTTGAGCCTTGCGTGCGTGGGTCAGCAGCTTGAATTGGCATCTCTTCTGTATGGGGAGCCAGTGGAGTTTCCTGAGGTGCGGAGTGATGTCGGTTCACCGGGGAAGGCCGAGTATGAGTCTCTGTACAAGGTGTGCAGCAATTCCTATGTAGAGGGCATTGCCGTAGTCCAGTCGTCTGGTGACACGGGCCTGTGTCACAGTGCTTCTCATGTGTAGGGTTAGCCACTTGAAGATCTTACATTACATGCACAGAGTGAGGAAGCAGAAGGAGGAGACTGTGTTGATCTGTGACTTCATGGTGAGCTTGTTGTCAATGATAATTCCAAGGGTTTTGCATGGTCGGAGGGAGTGAGTGTGGGTCCTAATTTTAATGCCCACCAGGAGTTGGTCCATGTGTTGCTGCTGTTTCCAAAGATCAGTACTTCCATCTTGTCTGTGTTCATCCTCAGGCAGTTGTTCTTCATCCGTCAGTGATGTTTGTCATTCATCTGTGGAAGTTTGTTCTGATCGTGGGTAGGTCGATGGTGAGTGAGAGGATGAGTTGGGTGTCATCTGCGTAGGAAATTATTTTGAGACCGTGGAATCTGATGCTGTTGGCCAGTGGGGTTATATATGCTTTGAAAAGCATGGGGCTGAGTTATGACCCATTGCGGACACCGCAGGTGATCTCCTTGGGTTCAGAGGTGAAAGGTGGGAGGTGGATCTTCTGAGTTCTTTTGGTGAGAAAGGAGGTGTTCAGTCTGAGCACATCCTATTAAGTGATCCAGAGTGGATGGATTTCATGGTGGAGGTGGTGCCCTGGGTGGAGAGGATGTTCAAGGTGGTCAGTGTGTGGATCGTGTCAGTTATGATGGTGGCATAGCTGTCAAGGAAGTCTGTTGGTGTAGGTTGGGGTGTGAAGTTTTTGTATATGGTTGCGATTTTGTCGTGGAAGAAGTGGTCGAGGTTGTTGCACTGCTCCTGTGAGGGTGTGATGTTTTCACTGGCAGCAGGGATGGAGAATTACTTAACGATGTTGTAAAGTACCTTTAGTGTTGTTGGCGCTGGTTTTGATGCATGTGGCAATGGCTGACTTCTTTGTTTCCCTAAGCAAGCAATGGTTGAGGTTGAAGGAGGTCTTGAAGGCTGCCTTTTTGGAGGTGTCCTTGCAGGTGCACCAATTCCCCTCCAGCTGTGTTTGCTGTCTTGTCTGGCTGTTCTGAGTTTTTGGGTGTGCCAGCTGCCCTGTTTAGAGGATTTTCTCTGGATGTTACTCTTGATGGGGACAATGTTGTCTGCACAATTGGTGAAACAGACATTGAAGCTTTCACTCCCAGTTGAGGTTTGTGGCGGTAGCATGGTTGGAAGCGTTGAAGACGTTCACCCAGCTGGTCTCTGAGATTTTATTCCACCTCCAGTGGGTGGCGTTGGTCATCTTGAGAGTGGCAGTGCGGGGGTTGGAGATGCTGAAGTGTATGAAAAAGTGATTGGTCCATGTGATTTTTGTGACATGGCTGTATTTGATGTGATTGCTGGAGGCGAAAATTGGGGTCAGCCTGTGCCCTGCGGTGTGTGTAGGGTCGTGGACTATCTGGGACAATCCAAGGTTGCTCATCCTGTTGAGGAGGTGTGCAGTGTTTAGTCATTGGGGTCGTAGGTGTGGACATTTAGGTCACCAAGGAAGATGTAGTCCTTGAAGCCAAATTATCATTATCGTGGACGCAATCTCAGGATTCCCCACTCCTCTCATTCACTGTTTGTTGATTATTAGCACCATTACCTTTATGTGCTTGTAAGGCACATAAAAGCCCTTGTGCTCCATTGGGTGATGTGGATGCAGGTGTGAAGCTTCTTGTCATCAGCAGGACCCTGTTACTATGGTCACATGGGTTATGAGACTGAATTTGTAACAGAGCAGCAGTGTTAGAAATGGGGGTCTCTAGTTGGCGATGGTTTGCACCTTTTTCCAAGTAGGGACCCTTATTCCTGGTCAGGGTAAGGGGGATACACTTCTAAAATAACCCCTGTTCACCCCCTTCGTAGCTTGGCCTGAGCAGACAGGTTTATCTCAGAGGCAGTGTGTAAATCATTTGTGCAAACATATAGAAATACAGTGAAAACACTACAAATGGCCACCACACCAGTTTAGGGTACAGTCCTAAAGTGGTTTAGTTCATTCTTAGAAAACAGATCACAAAAATTCAGAGTGAACCAAACATGATCTGCCTCATCCAGAAATTTTATTGGAGCACCACAGGGCTCAACACTATCCCCTGCTCTATTCAATTTGTACGTAGAGTAAATCACTGAAATCTCACAGCAAGCAATCAAATATCTCCTTCCACATGTATGCCGATGATACACAACTTTACATCAAGATCACATCAATAGAAGAGATCAATATCATGAACTAGACACGAAAGAGAACCGTCTATTGGCTAACAACTAATCACCTCAAGCTCAACCCACAGAAAACTGAACTCCTTTTGATTTACCCCTAGAAAAGCGCTACGAATATCATGGAATGGACCAAACTAACCACTGTGCTAAACTGTATTCCGAGGATTGTAGATTCAGCCAAATCCCTTGGCATTATTCAAGATAAAAACCTGAACATGCTTGCACATATTAACATGATGGCAAAAAACGCCAGCTTCCATTTAAGCTTCCTCAGAAAACTGAAACTGTTCATAAATAACTCAGACCTTAAAACAGCAGTACAAGCACTTGTCATTTCAAGGATCCAGTGCAGTTGCACAACACTAGCCGGTCTTCCTAAGATTTCAACAGCACCACTAAAAGCCTGTCTCAACGCGGCCACAAGACTTATAACTGGGTCCAGAAAATTCGGCCATATCACCACACATCTGAAAGCTCTCAAATGGCTGCCCTTTGAAGCAAGAATACAACTAATAATGGCATGTTTCACTCACAAAGTGATATACTACCACACACCAAGGTACCTAGCCAAGGAAATCACTCTATCAGGAGGTTGCTGGGTTTCCCGGAGTAACGGAGATCTATTACTGAAACCGGCCTTCTTCCGAGAAAAAAGAACTTATGACCGAGCCTTCTCTGGTGCAGCACCTAGAATTTGGAACGCTCTTCCACCTAGCATTAGAAAAATCTCTTCCATCGCTGCTTTTAAAAGTCAAAATCCTTTTTATGAGCAAATTCCTTCCATAAATCCTGCATTTTTGACATAATCTGAGAACCTTCTAATTTCAATACACACGCTGAATCACTGACAGAATATCAAGGAGCAAAATATCGAACTGCAAAAATATCGGTGACAAAATATCGACTACCAGAATATCGAATTCCTATCTACAAACAGGTAAGTACAAAAATATTGAATCCAAAATATTGTTGTAAATATTATAGTTTGTTAAAATATCTAATTTTTAAAATGTCTTAAAAGCAATGTAAAATGAACGAAATAATGAATATAATTAAGTAAAACATACTTAAAAATACTTAAATAACCTTAATAAATATTTAATGTAATTTAAAAAAAAGACTTGCAATTTTATTTTAGAATACATATATATTAACTTAATAATATTAAAAAATATTCAATATTTTTAGCATAGGATAGCGAGAGCGTAACATTTACTATTTCCAATCCAGTGAGTGCAACATGAGGGAAAGTGTTCGATAGCGGGAGGGTAAAAATTACTCTTCACTCTCCAGTGAGTGCAACAGTAGGGAAAGCATTGGATAGCGGGAGGGTAAAAATTACTATTCCCACTCCAGTGAGCACAACAGTAGGGAAAGTGTTGGATAGAGAGAGGGTAAAAATGGCTATTCCTACTCCAGTGAGTGCAACAGTAGGGAAAGCGTTGGATGGGAGACAGCCATGACAATGCGGGCTTTACATCGCGCTGCCAGTACGACGCTGCCATCACAACGCAAGTCGTTACAATGACTTGCACTGAAGGGCGCTCTTAGTAAAGGAATAGTTTTTGTTTCTATTCCAACACCTTCCCTACTGTTACGTGGGCTGGAGTTGGAATAGAAAATTAAACTATTCCACAATCCAGCGCCTACAGCGCAAGTCGTTGTAACGACTTGCGTTGTAAGGGATGCGTCGTAATGGCAGCGCGGGGTAAGCCCGTGTCGTCATGACATACATCCCGTTGGATAGCTTAGGGGTAAAATTACTATTCCCACTCCAGAGAGTGCAACAGTAGGGAAAGTGTTGGACAGCATAGGGGTAAAAATTACTATTCCCACTCCAGTGAGTGTAACCGTAGGGAAAGCATTGGATAGCGTAGGGGTAAAAATTACTATTCCCACTCCAGAGAGTTCAACAGTAGGGAAAGTGGTGGATAGCGTAGGGATAACAATTACTATTACTACTCCAGTGAGTGCAACAGTATGGAAAGTATTGGATAGAGTAGGGGTAAAAATTACTATTACTACTCCAGTGAGTGCAACAGTGGGGAAATTAATGATTTAATAATTAAATACAAATAAATTAATTATCAATACCAATAAAATGTTAATTAAAATTAATTATCAACGACAAAATATTTAATAATTAATTAATTATAAATACCAATAAATATTATTTGTTGAAAATTAATTACCTTTTAATAATTAATTAACAAATGAATTTTTAATACCAAAAATTCGTAAGTAACAAAAAACGATTACTTAACAGTAAATTAATTATCAGTAAACAAAAATAATTTCAATAATTACTTAATTACAATTGAATTACTCCCCACCCTATTATTCTATAAACCCACAACCTGCTCCGCATAATACATTAATACAATTATTATAATGATCAATTAATCAATTAATAACAATTATTTACTAATTAGTAAAAAATAATGAGCAATTAATAAACCTTAATTGCCAAATAATTAACAATAAATTATTAATACCAATAAATAAAAATAAATAATTACTTAAGTACAATTAAATTACTTCCCACCCTATTCCCCTATGAACACACAACACGCTACAGAAGTAAAATGCAAAATTAAATTGAAAAGAATTAATAATTCCTAAAAATTAATATTTCATTTTTTATAATTGAATTGCTTCCCACTCTAATCCCCTATAAACCCACAACTTGCTACGGAATTAAATTACGAAAAATTAAATAACATAAAATTCATTACTTGAAAAAACTTCAAACATACATTATAAAAATAATACATACTTTTAACACATATACCAACACTTAAAACACTATTAAAAAAATGTGATATTATTAACAACTATATTATGACTGTTGATATTACTAACTTCAATATTATGAAAATTGATATTTCTTACCTGAATTTTTATATTCTGCACCACTATATTTTAAAAAACTTGATATTCTGTCCAGTCGACATGTTTTTTCGATATTGTGACTGTTCACCACACACACTACCACACATCGACCTCAAACATCAATCTGGTCTTGTAAAAATGATTGTCAAGCACAAATGTCTCGCTCACAAATCAATGTACAATTAATTTATGACTTTGTAACATAACTGTTTCTAGTAACTTGCTGTATACTGTTCAGGTTCACTGAAACTGCATGACGCTTGTGGTGTTCTAAGCTGAAAGATATGCAAATGTAAAGTCTGATACCCTATTAGTGTCATGTTTGCGCTATATAAAACACCAAATAAATAAATAAGGAGAGAAGTGTAAATGCAAGGCACACACCTACATAAAAGTATGACAATTGCAATTCACAAAATATGCATTTAACTACAGTAGTGTAGTACTACTGACAAAGCAGGTCAAAATATACTCTAGCCCATTCAGGTAGTAAGTAAAGCATGACACATGACCTATCATAGGTATTTCAAAATCCTATCATAGAAGTGAATGGAGAAAGACAATGACACTAACACTTAAAGAAACACATAAAATAAATTAAATTACATTATATTTTTATTTTGCATATATAACGCAGATCATCACCTAGGGATTTATTGGCACTGGACTGAGCTAGAGGAAACAACACAGGAATTAGGCAAAACAATCAAGGTAGGGAAACACTAAAGGAAACATCATTTTTAAGGGCCTTACTAAATTGTTGCAATGTGACTGGCAATTGTTTGGATTTTACATATCAGATAGTCCAAGTAAGAGGGGAACCAGCCTTTACAACACGGCAATCACCTCTCAGTTCCTTTACCATGCAGCTTTTACCACACATGCATTTACCACACATGCATTTTTCGGGTCTTTTACCATGCATTTTCTCACATACAGCAAACTGGGTGAAAGAAAAGGGGAAGGAGCGGAGTCCAATGAAGACACTACTTCACTGTTCTACAGGGCTATCCAAAGATATTGGAGTAGCAATGTTGGTGCAAGAAAACCATCACCAAACTGATGCAACACTTTGGGGTCCATTAGGATGTCGGGCGGTGGCACCACCGTGGTGCTGGCAGGGTGGAAAAACACCTTTTTCCGCCCGCGATCAGTGGGAATCACGTCCCCTATATTAGGAAAGCAAAACATAGGTCATTTCCCATCCGCCGCAGAGCGATCAGCACCCCCATCAAAGTGCGCCTGCCACCGTGGGAGCCAATGGAGACTCCCCATCGTTAGGAATGACGTCTGCCCCGGTCCACAAATTAGGATGGCCTAAACAGGCAGACGCACCGCAGCGGAGACACCGCCCAACCAGAGACGCAGAAACTCGACAGCAGAGCGCGATAGCAGAGACCCGGTCCTCTCCACCCTATGACGACCGCCATGGACCCAGCTCTACATGTGTTTCCGGTGCTGTACCTGCTACAGCACTAATATGAAATGGGCCGCCGTGGACGACGCAGCAGGTACGCAACTACACAAATACAACACACAACACAGAGGCTGACACAGGGTGTAATTCCACCACAGACAACCTGCTGGGGGGTAACAACACATCCTCAAGGGCACCCACACATGACCCACCTTCCCCCAAGTCACCCCACTACATCCTGGACACACATCGACCATGAACTAGCAGCAACGTCCCAGTCACGTCACCGTAGTGGTCACCACATGCGCACAATGCAGAAGGCAGGGCCACTCCAAGGCATGGGCAGGGCACAAAGACCACAGGGACACACCACCACCAACCACACATCAACACACCCCATCAAGTCACAAGCCAGGTGCACATCCTGTGCACCCCCATGCACAGCAACAAGCAACA
The DNA here is from genome assembly GCF_964261635.1 of Lissotriton helveticus. NCBI lineage: Eukaryota > Metazoa > Chordata > Amphibia > Caudata > Salamandridae > Lissotriton > Lissotriton helveticus. The sequence goes on along the minus strand of NC_136067.1, from coordinate 1,511,500,061 downwards.
AGCAGAGCAACAAGCAAGCCCCATCCACAGCCTGCACCGCACAACAAACACACAGGGAGATAGCCACTGCAGGAGTGGCTGACAAAGAACACACAACACCAGTGCCACCCACACTGAAGGCTGACAATCCTTGCCAGCACATACACACACAAACAAACACACCCCCTAGGTGTAGCTGCAAACATAAAACACACACAGGGGAGCCTGAACAGAGGCCTGCCCAAAAACAACACACAAACACCACAGGAACACACACAGAACCCCAACAGAAACAGGAATACACTGTCAGCCAAACTGTAGAAAGGCAATGGGAGTACAAACACAACATGAGTGCACAACATCATCACTCAGGAACAAAATGCACACAACATACCACAAATCACACAAGAAGCGCACTTGCACAGAACTACACTACCACATCAAACCAACCACAGATGCACATGAAATTAAAAATCAACAAACACCACAGGACATCAGGGGATGCACATCAGGCAATGCCAAGAAGGCCACATACACACAGCACTGTAAGCACAACAAGCAGTGTGTGCACACCAAGCACAACAGCCACACACAGACATCACTGACACAACCTCAACACACACACCACAAATCAGCACAGGACAAATACAACAGCACACCCAGGAAGAGAAGCAATACCACAGCCAACACACATACATCCAACACAACAACAACAGGATGTACCACTCTAGGATACAAGAGCAGAACCATCTTCACCAGAGCACTGGGCAGCACACACAGCTGAAGTGCACATGAGCAATCCTCACAAATGAATAGCACAATAACATCACACATAAACCATTGGGGCAACGTTCAGAGTGGAACATCACTCTTGGCCCAAGAACTGCACCACAAGGCACAGTGTCACAAATGAAGTGATGGGGAGGCACACACACATGTATACCAAGGGGACAGCTGACATCAAAGTCAACTGACTTGCATGTCAGTAGTAGACATGTAAGGGGTGTATCATACACACACAGAGGGAATGCAGACCCACAATGGTTAGGCACAAGTGGCACACATAGGGGATGGCATTACACCATACACACCATGCCGTACAGGAGGAGAAAAGGCACCATGTGCCTGCAATGCATGAGAAACACAAACACAATGCCAGTGAGGAGCAGCAGGGCCACACAGTCTTCACAAACACACTCAAGACACATTGATGATCAAACAAACACAACACTGATGTGCAAGTTGCACACTCATAAGTGACCAAAACAACAAGAAGGAGTCAGACAGAACTGCACAGACACACCAACACACTGCACAGTGCACAACAGACAACTCACACATGTGCATACAATCATTTACACAGGGCAGGACAGTCCAAACAACAGGCACACAATTCCTGGGTAACACGTGTCTGTCTATCACAATCCAGGGGCACACACACATCCACACTCACTACAAAGTCACACCCTTCACACTGAACACCTCTTGACCACCCAAGAGCACACATCTCATGTAGGCCAGGGGACCAGCACTAAGGGCCAACACATGATGACCATACACATACACAGCTGGGCACATATACAGGGATAACAAACATACATCATGACATTGCCCAGCCTGCATGCAAACCTGTGCACAGCATCACACCCTGTGCTGGCAGTGTCCCCCAACCTGACATGGCAGAAATGTAGCCATCAATAGCAAACCACTAAAAAGAGAACTGCATGACAAGTAAAATAGCCATCACAGATAACACTAGTATCTGTGTCTGAATGGACTGAAGACACTGTCACCCCTGTCTAAAAACGTGATCCGGGCAAAGTGCCTGGCAATGTTGAAGTGACACATAGAGCATGGTGCACAGGCAACCAAATGCACACACCAAAAGTACTTTAATCAGCAAGGTCACTGACAAAACACACAACAGGAGTAACTGTCTTTATTCTCATATTGCACAGATGTGACAGTAGAACAATAGTAGACAAAAGCAAGGCACAAAATGCTAAGAAAATGCAAGATAATCTGCACAGGTAAACTTCAAACAGGAAGGCCAGTGTCCATGGCTCAGGGGAGAGCCCAACACAGGAGAGCAACAGGGCCAGTGTCCATGGCAGATGGCACAGCAAGTACATGAGAGGCTGCACAGGGGGGACTCAAACACAGCAGAGCAACAGGGCCAGTGTCCATGGCACAGGGGAGAGTCCAACACAGCAGAGCAACAGGGCCAGTGTCCATGGCACAGGGGAGAGTCCAACACAGTAGAGCAACAGGGCCAGTGTCCATGGCACAGGGGAGAGTCCAACACAGCAGAGCAACAGGGCCAGTGTCCATGGCACAGGGGAGAGTCCAACACAGCAGAGCAACAGGGCCAGCCTCCATGGCACAGGGGGGAGTCCAACACAGCAGAGCAACAGGGCCAGTGTCCATGGCAGGTGGCACAGCAAGTACATGAGAGGCTGCACTGGGGAGAGTCCAACACAGCAGTGAATGACAATTTCAGTGGCCAGGGAGAAATGCAGAGTCAGGACATGCGCAGCTGCACAGTGAGTGTGTTTGACTGTACCCTTCCATGACCAGCAACACACCCAGGTGGCAAACCATCGGCATGACTAGCACACCTGTATGAGAGACAGGTGTATGAGGGGGACTGCCACTCACATTTGGCTGTCAGGCGGACTTGGAGCTGGCTGTGTGTTGGGGACAGCAGGAACACTTGACTGGGGAGACAGAGACCCAGGTGATGTTGGGCTATCAGTGGTATGGCAAGCTGGAGGGTTGTTTGGACCAGGTGGTGTAGTGGCACGTGGAGGTGGAGTCATGCAGACCTATGACACAGTGTGGGTGGGAGAGGTTGGAGGGGTGCCCTTCCACTTCTTGGGTATACAAAATGGCTTCCCTGTCTTGGGGTTAATGGGAACTGGTGATGACACAACAGGCACACACACCAACTGTCCTGCATCAGGTGCAGACACTGGCACTCCCTCTGGTGACATGCTGGATCCTGCGAAACGCTTTGTCTGGCTTCGCCTCTGGACAACCTGGGCTGCGATCTGTTGGAGCCCCACCTGCAGCCTCGTCGCCACTACCCAACAGGATTCACACCCAGATTCAAAGTGATGGCAGCCCTCCACTTTTTTGCACTGGTTCCTTCCAGGAGACCGTGGCCATCGCTGCAGGGATGTCACAACCCATGTTCAGACTGGTACTGAGGGATGTTCTTGCACCATGATGATATATAAGGATCGATACATACATTTCCCCAGGGGACAGAATTGGCCAGTGTGAAGGGTGACGTCTATCCCCTTGGGCACATCCCCCATGTTGTTGGTGCCATCGATTGCACCCATGTCGGTCTGGTGCAACCACAGGAGAGTGAGCAAATTTTTAGAAATTGTAAACATTATCATTCGATCAATGTGCAGGTTGTGTGCCTTGTGGACATGTGTGTGCAAGATTCCACGGCTCAGCCCATGACATCCCGAGGAACAGCAAGGTGCCCCGGATGATGGCAAATCTGCTTCCCGAGCGTGCTTGGATTGTGGGTGAATATGCCTAGTGATGTGGCGTGCTATGTGTGTGACCTGCTGCCCTCTGCCTGTGCAACATTGCAATGTGTGTTTGTCATTCCCAGGTGACTCTGCATATCCCAGCCGTACATGGCTGCTGAGCCCACAACGGAATCCCAGGACCCCGGCTGACATCAGGTACAATGAGGCCCATGGCAGGACCCGACGTGTTATGGAGCGGACTTTTGGCCTGCTCAAGTCAAGATTCCGCTGCCTGGCAGGACAGGAGGAGCACTGTCATACACACCTGGGAATGTCTGCGAGATCATTGTGGCATGCTGTATGCTGTACAACATGGCCATTCACAAGGGGATTCTCCTGCTCCTGGACGATGGTGAGGACCCAAGGCCACCGCCTGCTTAAGGACCTGAGTCCAGTGATGAGGACAGTGGAGAGGAGGAAGGAGTTGACATGCGTCAACAGCTCATTGCCCGCTACTTCACTTGAAGGTGTGTGACAAGGTACAGCTTGTACATTGTCAGGTGTGATTGCTGTTGTTGTGAAGGGCTATGCGTGGATGGTACATACAGGCACATGTTGAGTCACCTGTGTGTGGAAATGTGGCAGTGACATTTCACATGTGAACATATACAGAACTCTGTTTGTTGACACTTGTTGCACATTGTGTTGCCTGCCTCTAGACTTATGTGGATGTTTGGGGTTGTGTTCTGTCTGTGATGCCACACTAATGCCTGTGACTGTTGTTCTGTGGTGTCTCTCTAGGTGCCTCAAAATGTTACAGGCCTAAATACTGTACATCTTTTGGAAACATCATGGACATTTTGAACACTGTAAATATTGCACTAAAGATGAAGCTGCAACAATTGAAGTGTGTAAGGTATTTTATTTACAAAATTGACATGTGAGGGGTGCGGGCATATTTACATGAAGGTGGTGATGAAGCAGTGAGTTGACTGTCATGGTAAATGAGATGCAAGAGTAGACACCACATTGATGTGGTGACCCAGTCCAACAGACAGGTGCCATTCACAAGGTAGTGTGGGGAAGGACAGTCCAAACAGTCAATGCAGTGGGGAAGAGGGTTGCCATCAGGTTTGGCTCAGTGACTGGCATGTGGCTGGTGCTTTGCCACCAGAGTGTTCCATGCTCTGGGGTGTGGTACAGGGTGCATGGTGGGAGTCGTGGTACAGGCATCCCACCCCCAAACAAGACTCCCAAGCAAGATGGCTACCTACCTGTTAGGTGAGGGTGAACAATGCAATGACTGACACATGCTCCTGGGTGGGGGAGGGCTCTATCCTGCTAAGGTGTGGGACAGGGGCATGGTGGGAGTTGGAGTGCAGGCCTCCCTCCCCAAACACCCTCACTCTGAAGATGGCTACCTACCTGTAAGTTTGATTGGTGAACAGTGCAATGGCTGACACATGCTCCTGGGTGGGGGAGTGCTCCATGCTCCTGGGGTGTGGGACAGCGGGCAAGGTGGGAGTCGTGGTACAGGCCTCCTTCCCCAAGCAAGCTTCCCAAACAAGATGGCTACCTACCTGTTAGGTGAGGGTGAACAATGCAATGGCTGACACATGCTTCTGGGTGGGAGGAAGTGCTCCATGCTGCTGGGGTGTGGGACAGGAGGCATGGTGGGAGTCATGGTACAGGCCTCCCACCCCCAAACAAGCCTCTCAAGCAAGTTGGCTAGCTACTAGTTAGGTGAGGGTGGACAATGCAATGGTGTTTGGGTTGTGCAAGGAAGTACTTATCAGTGTGTTGGTTGCCATTTGTTCGTACTTACCAGCCTCCATTCCCCCGGATATTCCTGTGAGACTCTCAGGATGCAGTATGGCAAGCACCTTCATTTGTTTTTTCATTGGTATGTGTGTATTTGGAGGGCATGGCTACTTTGTTTTGGGCAAATTTTGGTATCGTTGCGGTGTTTTAGCATCGTCCGCCATGTTTTTCATGTATCGTCTGCTGCGGTGGCTATGCTGCAGCTCTTCCACTGTCTCTCCCATTCACTCCTGTGTGCGACTGCGGCAGTTGGAAACAGCGGATCGTACCGCGGGACCATTGGGATATACTAATTTCCAGTGCGGTGTCTCCACTTTGTTTGCGGCGGGTTGTAGCTTTTCCGCTGCGTTTCCGACCGCCGCGGTCGGTTTTTGGACGTCACCGCCGCGTCTGGAAGTTCTGGTTTGCCCGCTACAGCCACGGTCGGTCTTTTTTGGCGGTTGTTCCTAATTTGACCGCTGGTTTATCCGCGGTCCCAGCGGGCGGTTGTTTTCCACCTCCATGGCGGTCGGTGTGGTTTTCCGCCCGCTATCCTAATTGGCCCCATGGTGTTCATAGATCAGTGTGAGGACAAATTCACTTGGTTCATCATTGAAAAATTGGCCCCTTCCACCACGGAACATCAATTACTGAGATACGAACAAAGATGGGTCTATAGATTAATCAGCACATCAATGTGACCGGTTGAGGGCATCCAATCGACTCAACTAACACCCAGATAAGGGTTGCAAGAGGATATCCTACAGAAGGATCCCTATGAAGACAAGCATGCAACCGGCTACAGCATACGAAGAGAAGGACTCTCCGTCTCTTAATATGGAGTTTCATCAGACTTCCGGACAAGAAAGCAAAGTTTCAGACGCTACATCTACACCAGTCTTGATGAAACATGGCGGATGCAGACTAACTACAATGGTTATACAAACAGTAGCCATTACAAATTCTCCCTCCAACTTTACTGCTTTAACCATCTCTCTACACCTGAAAGAATTGAAGAGAAAAAGCAGGCATATACAGAACCTTATCCAAGTCCACCAAACAATGTGTAGGAATTAGCTCCAATAGGAGAAAAGAAGGTTCAGCGAAGTTAAAACCCTGGTATGCATTTGTTAAAAACAACTTTATTGGACTTAAATTAACACGTTTTGAGAATGTCAAAAGGTAATAACCAGAGGCAGCAATATACAAGAGTGAGCATTCCCGGCCAGCCAGAATCTTTTTTATATAAAATATCCTCGAAATATAAAAGCCTGGTAAAGAAAAAAAAGATAAAACTCTCCCACTGGACACCCGGCACAATGCAGATTTAAAAAACCTGTCTTATTGCAAGATATCAGACATACTGGAAATCTTCTACCAACAAATATACAATCCACAAAGCGAGTTGGGATATCTTGGGACCCAATCTCCCAGAATCCCAAGGGTAGAAATGAGTCACCCTAGTTCGAGAGTCACCTCCCAGATGGCACTGCTTCACAGAATGCTTAAAACCTAATGCTCCAAAAATCGAAGTGCTCGACAGCGGTCTGAGCAGTAGCAACCCGAAGGTGCACAGGCGGTGCCAGTGCCTTGACACAGTGAGTAAATGTTACCCCCTGAGGCGAAGTACCTGCTTTAGAATGCATCAGTGTCCTGTTTAGTAACTATTCAAGGTGATATGAGGGCATACAAAGGCCGGCATAACATCACTGGTTCCTTATATATAGCCGGCGGGGGCTTTGACTTTAACTAGATGCTGACTTCCCTCAAATGTGTTGTCGGGAGGTTTCATATTCCTGTACTGTTATCCCGTTAAGCTACAGATATTCCACCCAGATTTCACTAATTAATTTGAGGCTTATAAACAGACACTGAAAAGCCATTTAATACTGCTGGAGCTCTAAACTACAGGATGCGTAATTTGGCTACAGCGACTTTCCCTGACAGAGCGAGTGAAGTCCAATAAAGTGTCTATAGACAATCAAAAAAGTGTTGCTGTGCATACGTTATAGCATACACCTTGACGGGAGCTAAACAAGACATTGCTCAACAATGGAAAGCAGAAAATGCTTGCGACTATTGATATGAAAAACAGGCATAGACCATGCAATGGACCTAGAGTACCCAGTTTTCAGGGAGCACTTATAAAGATATTGTGTATGGGGGCGTAACACTAAAGATGCAAATCCTCCCCACTCCTAAAGTTGCTTTATTAGTGGAGTGGGATGGAAGTTTAAAAAATACTACAGTAGGGTGGGAGGATATGATGGTCCTATGACCCTAAACTAGACACCATGTTTCAGCCCTTTCTATTGGCCTATAGAAAGATGGTTGAGCCCACCATGACCTTTAGGAGTTTGGGTGAGCCCGAAGATGAAACATGTCACTATTAGAGTGAGGGAGGGCTATAATAAGAAAAGGGTCTCTTTCCCTTCCGACTCTTAAATAGGGAGGTGATATAAGACTAGGGCTGTTAGTCTTTACATGGTGTCATTCCAAATAGAACACCCCTTCCTCTGTGTCCCCCTTTCTCTCTGGAAGGAACCATCCTGGTTCTAGAAAATATACTTAATTGTTGTTGATAAAATAATCATACCACTTGCTATGGACAATGGATATGACGATATCAAAGCGATCATTAAATTAATCTAACAGAACGCTAGGGGGTGAAAAGAGAAACACATTCTTTAATCTCTATCCACTTTGTATTTATGTCATTTTCCTAATTAGAGTGTGACTATAGGGTGGCACCAGGCACCAGATATGCATGACACTTGAGCAATCCAAATACAGGGTAAGAAGTATGAATGTTAAGATATCCACTAAACACCCATTAATTAATGCATGCATAACACATGACACCTCTGCATCTCTTATTTACCCTTGTTCAAGTAACTGTCTAAGTGACCATCCAATTTTTGGTATATTAACTTGTCTACCATGCCCTGAGAGGGGTTAGGCCATCCGCTGATGCTAAAAAAACTCGAAGCCCCCCCCCACTTTGGACTTTTGGAACTTAACTTTGTACAGAATATGATCTTTGGAGGTGCACACAAACAGGATAGACAGTTTCCACCACCTAACCTGTGCAGTGAGGGCTCTATCCTGATAATGAAAGTACCATTTAATCTCAGAAAACCAATATATGGTAGATCTCCTTTTTATTAATAGACAACCATTTCCTAGATTACAGGTGTATGGATGCACCATTTGTTTGTTCACTGATAAAAATGCTTCTTTTTTCCCCAGGTATTACTTACTGCTGGAGTACTGACTCAGGTGAGAGCATAAGGCCTCTAGTATGTGCATGGAATGCATGTGTAGGTAAGCAGGGATACACATTCAGCTCTGATGAAGGTCCCAGACCCAGTTGGGCTCTTGGTGTGGGCCGAAACAGGTTGGCACTGTTAAATCAGGCGCAATAGCACAAAGGAGCCAAGAGGGAAAGAAAAGGTACAGAAGGGATCGCCCTCCACTCAAGTAAATTCAATCACAAAAAGATCCTTGTACCAAGGACAATGGTTAGCATACGTCTAGTTAACATGAGTGTACACAAATCTGGATATTTTACCATATAATTCCAGAAACACCCCCTCTCTATTCACGGTAAGGTGTGTATTCTCTAATGTCTTCTTGTCCACAACAAACCAATGTTAATAAAAAAGATGTCAAACATTGGTGCGGTGACCAAGTGGTAATACCCTGATGAATCTGCCAAAAATAATGGGGCAGTGAAACATGTCGGTGTCAGGTAGTGGTATGCGATATTAAGCTACCAGCCTTTTTAACTCACCAGTACACACTATCACTAATAATAAAGTTATATAATGAGTGTGTCTGATGATTTTATATCACTCTTTTATGTTGGTCATACTAGGGAGCTATTGATTTAGCTTCTTGTCTAGCACTTCTTTGCACGCACCTTTTTGCTTTGTACACTATTTTCTTCTTGGAATGGGAATGGTAACCGATGATGAGAAAGGGGCATAGAATTGGTAACATCTGCCAAGTTCCCCGAGGGTTGTTCGCCTGTGAGGTGCCTTCCTTTCCACCACACATTTTTCCATTGATTATTTGTTTGATTGTGGGTGGATGTACTGTCTCAATGGGGCAGACATCATTGGACGTGTCGAGTTGAATTTAACCCGGAAACTCCAGGTTTTAAGTGACAAACATTGGTTTGTTGTGGACAGGAAGACATTAGAGAATACACACCTTACCGTGAATAGAGAGGGGGTGTTTCTGGAATTATGTGGTAAAATATCCAGATTTGTGTACACTCATGTTAACTAGACGCATGCTAACCATTGTACTTGGTACAGGGATCTTTTTGTGATTGAATGAACTGTTAAATCAGGGTCAATTGAGAAATTAAAACTCAATCTAAACTCTTTAACTTTTTTTACTCATACCCTCAGTAACCTACAAAAAAAGGCTCCTTTTTGGTATACTGTGATGTATGTTTAACCTTTTTCCCTTTTCATCTGGATCCCTGCATTATCCAGTGAGATATTATCTAAGAACTCCCAATCTTTTGTTTGAATCTGCCCTGGTGGTACCAGCCTACCAGGGTGTGGATAAGTGCAGAAGATGAAGCAGCATGTCACGATTAAGCGAGTGAGGCATCTACTCCAATATTTTTGGATAGCCTGGTAGAACAGCTAAGTAGTGTCTTTATTGGACGCCGCTCCTTCCTCTTTTCTTTTGCCCAGTTGTCTTTTTGTGGGAAAGTGATTGTCTGGGAGAATGCAACTGGGTATGTTACCTTTTGCTCTCTTGTAGTGAGGCCTTATACCATGCATATCATTTCCATGCATGGTAAGTCTTGTTAAGGTAAGTATATATATATATATATATATTTGTGTGTGTGTGTAAATATATTCACTAAAGACAACAGAGGGTACAGGGACATTAAAGTTAGTCTCAGATTTTACACTCACAATACCATAGAAATTCAGCAGATATTGTCACCGGAGCTAACTATAACTCACGCCCCTGCAGTGCACTGCTTATGACCTCACATATCTCATCACTCATGACATGGTCAGTGACATCACTGATGTCCTCTCAAATGACATCACTGATGATATCACTGAAGGCGTTATCCACAGAACCATTCGCACACCCACACAACTACTCAGAAAATCACTTACATACCCTATAACCACACACACACACACACACTCACTCACACACCCACACAACCATTCACATACCCACTCACACGCCCACAATACAGCTCACACACCCGCTCACAGACCAATACTACCACTCACACACCTACACAACCAATCAGAAACATACTCACATCAATACAATCACTCACACACCCACTAACAGATTCTTACAACCACTCACACACCCACAAAACCACTCAGAATACAACTCACACCCATTCAACCACTCACACACCCACACAACTACTCACAGATTCTTAAAACGGATCACTGACAGTATATTGACGGACAAAATATCGACCTACAGAAAAATTGATACTGGAATATCGAAGGCAAGAATATCGACATCCTATCTACAACATGGTAAGTACAAAAATATCGAAACCAAAATATTGATGTTAAAAATATCGTAATTACAAATATTGTTATTTTCTGTAATAAAAAAAGTGTAAAATAAAGTAAATAATACTTATAAACCAAATAAACATAGATAAACATATTTAATAATGTTTAAAATGAATAAATAATAGATATACACCAATATAACATTAATTAAACATATACATAAAATATATAATATATAATATATACTTAATAATATGTAATTATTTTAATAGCTTATAACTTATTAAAAGTATTATCAATTAGAAAAACATCTACACACATAAAACAATAATATAAATAAAAAGTAAATAATTATATTTAATACATTAAAATCATTAAATATACTTTCAATATTTTTAAAATTAATAATAAAATATTAAATAGCTAAATAAATAAAACTACTATTCAAAGTTTAAAAAAACGACAGTAATGATAACATTGGATAGCGTAACACTTAAAATTACTATTCCAACTTCAGAAAATGCAATAGTAGGGAAAGCGTTGGATAGCGTAGGGGTAAAAAATTACTGTTCCAACTCCGGAGGGTGAAACAGTAGGGAAAGCGTTGGATAGTGTAGGGGTAAAAATTACTATTCCAACTCCAGAGAGTGAAACAGTAGGGAAAGCGTTGGATGGTGTAGGGGTAAAAATTACTATTCCAACTCCAGAGGGTGCTACAGTAGGGAAAGCGTTGGATAGCGTAGGGGTAAAAATTACTATTCCAACTCCAGAGGGGGCAAGAGTAGGGAAAGCGTTGGATAGCATAGGGGTCAAAATTACTATTCCAACTCCAGAGAGTGAAACAGTAGGGAAAGCGTTGGATAGGGTAGGGGTAAAATTACTATTCCAACTCCAGAGGGTGCTACAGTAGGGAAAACATTGGATAGCACAGGGGTAAAAATTACTATTCCAACTCTAGAGGGTGCTACAGTAGGTAAAGCGTTGGATAGCATAGAGGTAAAAATTACTATTCCAACTCCAGAGGGGGCAACAGTAGGGAAAGCGTTGGATAGCGTAAGGGTAAAAATTACTATTCCAACTCCAGAGGGTGCTACAGTAGGGAATTTGTTGGATAGCGTAGGGGTAAAAATTACTATTCCAACTCCAGAGGATGCAACAGTAGGGAAAGCGTTGGATTGCGTAGGGGTAAAAATTACTATTCCAACTCCAGAGGGTGCAACAGTAGGGAAAGCGTTGGATAGCGTATGGGTAAAAATTACTATTCCAACTCCAGAGGGTGCAACAGTAGGGAAAGTGTTGGATAGCATAAGGGTAAACATTATTATTCCAACTCCAGATAGTGAAACAGTAGGAAAAAGGTTGTATAGCGTAGAATTTAAATATAACATACTTATAAATAATTTTTCTATTTAAAATAATAAATAATTTAATATTTAAATAACTCTACATCATTTACAAATACCCATTAATAATTATTAAAAACATAATTACAATTGAATAATGAATTAACAATAAATTAACAATGAATATCAATAAACATTAATTAATAAATATTATTCACCAAATAATAAATATTAAACAATAAAATATTTTTCATGAAAAAATATCCATTATTTGAAATTAATTCACAATTAAGTTTTTTTTAAACAATACACTTATTTTTCATACCAAAAATACTTTTTATGAAACATTGATTATCAATGAATTAAAAATAATTTCCAAATTAAAAAATTAATTACCAATTAAAAATGTATTTACCAATTCAATTATTAATTACCAATTAACAAAATAATTATCAATTAAAATAATTAATTGTCAATTAATAATTAAAAAAAAATTATCCATACCAATAAATAAAAATAAATCATTACTTCATTAAAATTAAATTACTTCCCACCGAATTCCCCTATAAACCCACAACCCGCTACAGAAATAAACACAAAAATAATTACAATAAATTTATAATTCCTAAAAATTTATAATTAATTTAGTATATTTAAATTACTTCCCACCCTATTCCCCTATAAACCCACAACCCGCTCCGTTACTAAAACATAACATTTACTTAAAATTAACATTATTATTGTATAAAAATAGTACACATATAATTTAAAACAAGTAAAATACTTAACAAAAAACATATTACATATCCATAATAAAATACATAACAATAATACAAATATCGATATTAGTAACATCGATATTACTTACATCGATATAAAAAAAATCTATATTACTTACCTTAGGGCCGAGATACTGTCCAACGATATTCTTTACCTCGATATTCTGTACCGTCGATATTTCCAACACGATAAATTTGTAGGTCGATATTTAAAACTCAATATTATATAAACACACAGCCACTCGGATGACATATGCTAAAAACAGTATCACTCATTATTAGTGCAGAAAGAATGGTAATTTAACTTATGCAATAGCTTAGTAAAAATCTTGAAGTCTCAGAAATGTTTATGAAATGTTCATGAAGCACTCAATGGATGATTTTATCAGAGTTGTCATTTGAGATGTCATCAGTGAGGTCACTGACCATGTCATGAGTGATGTAATATGTGAGCTCAAAAGCAGGACATTGCAGGGGTGTATGTTATAGTTAGCTCAGGTAATATAACTGCTAAATATCTATGGTTTTATGTGTGTGAAATCTGAGCCTAACTGTAACGTCACTGTAACCTTTGATTGTTTCAGTGAAAATATATCTATATAATATGTAAATATATATATCTATATACACACACACACTCAAACACATTTTAGGAGTGAGGGGTATAGCGTGTTATGGGTATTTTTAGAGTTTAGGACAGGGTAACGGTATTGGATGGTAAGAGTATATTTAGGGTTTAGGGGTGGATAAGGTCATATCTTTTGTGAATGGTCCCACTTAATTCTAACAGGTTACAAGACACTGTTGTCCACTGTTTGACAGTGTGCAGCACCAAAGAAATTGCCGGTGGTGCTTTCAGTAGAGGGCATTTTTGGTGCAAAAACTCAGTGGACAACAGATACTGTACATAAATATATAATATAAAGGCGAAAACCTGTCATAAATCAACAGTGCATCTGTTCCTCCAACCTCAGAGTTCACCCACCCTATGTAGAGGTAGTAGCATCACTAGGTTACCAACAATAGAGTGTCTATCTGCCACGGGCCTGTTGTGTCAAAGTTGTGATCGATATTTAATAGGAGCATGAATATATGTGATCCAATTACTATCTGGTTTAATGTATTCCTTAAGACTGGTAAGAAGACCAGGCCATCTTTCATGAGATGTCCTCTAATGGACACTAATGGACGCCATTCAAATCTGAAGTTAAATTTTAACATGGTTACAAATTGCACTTGATTGATTTTTTTTCACAGGCAGTTACAATCTGTATGTTATTGGTGGTAATTGCCCATTCAAATTGAGCAATAAAATTGCCACAGCTGGTGCAAAAACCACTTCCTTATGTTATTTTGTATTATGTAGTACTAAGGTCATGATCAGGTGCAAATGCACACCTGGCAGTTAACACTAATACTACTTGAACTGTGTTATTTTATAACCTTTGATAACGTTATGAGTATCAATTACTATGGGTGTGTGAAATGTGCATAATTTGCTTTTGCATAATTATGTAAAAGTTTAGGAAAATAAACCAAAGTTACTGCATAACTACACAAAATGCAAATTTGTCAATTAGCACTATATGAAGCACAAATGTGTCCTTATGTCTCTTTTTGACAGAACAATGCATTTCACGCTAAACAAGCAGCATGAAAAAACACAATTGCTGCGAACAACAGCCCCTTGCATCTTGTTTTTTTTGCATCATTCTCTTACCCCAGTGTTATAATTTTGCGCAAATTGAGACGCAGTTACATGATATGCGTAATGATGTCATTTCCGGAATTCTGAATAGGAAGCATAACAACATTCCTGAGACTGCAGATTATTATGGCGTAATTAAAATTTCGCCCATCCCTATTAATTACGCTGTCATTGGATAATCCAATGCAAACCAAACTGAACGTGTAATCCTGTTTCACACAGGACGTTTGCATGCGCGCACATAACATTTCGCACATGCATGCTCTGAGAGCATGTCCCCGGCATCGGGTGTGCATTTGTCATTTACAGTGGGATGCTGTGGCGAGAGGTGGCGAGAATAAAGTCTAGGAAGCATGCCTGGATTTCGTTTAGCAAAATTATTTTATAGTCACAACAAACAAAAATAGGACTGTTGACTTTCTTGTCCGAGGTTTGGGGGTTTCATGCAATATTGTTTTTGTTCCTGATAATGCGATAATAATCAGTCTGCTTTTCAATTTTTCAGGTTGAAGGTCAGGAGGTCCAGCGGGAGGGCCCCTCAAGGGAAGAACAAATAAATAACCCAGGTAATTCACTATTAGTGCTACTATTATTATTATTTTAAATCATAATAATAATAATACCAGTAAAATCATAAACCAGTCTATACACGTTTGTGTCTTTCTTTTTCTGTACTGAGGGCCTCATTTATGAGAAGTGACACATGGCTGCATGAAAGCAGCGATGCGTCACTTCTCAAAACGCCCTCCTTGTGATATGATTGATGCGTCATATTTACTGTATGACGCATCATGTCGCAAGGAGTTACAGATATCTCAGTATTTCTGACGTATCTGTATGGTGCAAAAGTTATGCATTGCTGGAGTGTGTCACAAAAGTGACGCAACTCCAGCAATGTGTCCTATCACATGGGGCAAGCCCCATGTGAAAGGGCCTGTGTCAGTCTTACGCCTGCTGTGAGGCAGGCATAGGATATTGACGCTTTTGCACCCTAGAAGTATCTGGTAGATTTCACTGCGTCACTTCTACGAGGCTTACTTACGTGGGTACGGCCACCCTGCATACATTATACCTGACGCAGGTATAATATAGCGCAGGGGTTTACAAAGTGACGCATCTGCTTAGATGTGTCGCTTTGTAAAAAGGACGCAACAAATAATATTGCGGAGGCATATTTTACGCCGCCGATGCATCACAAAAAGTGATGCAACGGAAGTGCAGGACTGTCGCAAGGCCTCATAATTAAGGCCCTTTGTTTCTAATAAAATTGGGGTGAGGATAATTTGGGAGGGTTGTCCCTGTCCACAAAGCAACTTACTTGGGTTCCTTAAAGGAAAACATATTGACCCAAGTTGCCTATATTGCTTTTTCTCCAATACCTTTATCGTCATGGGCTAATTGCTTAGTGATTTCACACAAGGGGGCAACGGGAGATTTAAGGACCAGCGTAGGCTACCTCCGCACTCATATATATGATGACAAGAAAAAGTCACAGATCCAGGAAGTTACAGAGAGGTCAGAGTTCTAGTGTTGTCCACTAAACCAAACTGATGGGGGGATCCCTTTTAGGATGGTTCCCCTCACACACCAATGGTGTCATGCTTCATCATAGGGGTGCCTCCTCAAGTGTGGGACCTAGGGGCCCATAAGGATGGCGGGCGGACAAAGTCCGCCCGCCATCCCGATGAAAAAACGGGACCGCCCGCCATAAGGGCAGTGGTCCCGTGGGGGCCATTAGGATGCGCCTACCACAGTGGCGGGCGCATCCCGCATTTTTAACATTGCGGCGGGCGGTGCTGAAAGTACCGCACGCCGCAATGCTAAAAATGCACGTGGCGCACTTCAATGCACAACGTGGCAGGCACCGTGCAGTGCCTGCCACGTTGTGCAATGAAGTGCAGAGGGGTACCATAGGTACCCCCCATGTGCACCCCCCACATCCCAGAATCCCTGGGGGCCTGCAACGGGCCCCAGCCGCCACGGAAAAACATGTTCCCGCTGCCTTCCTAATATGTCTAACAGACACCGCCACCATATAGAACCCTCCAAAGGATGTGCAATAAAAAATTTCATACTGAACCACTTAGGTATCTTGTTTCAGTATTTCTTTTCCATAACCACGGATGGACACCTTCACGGACCACATGCTGCACTTATGTGGTTGGGCGCACGTACCATTTAGCTAGTATGCCAGGACTGATGTCGAGAACTCTATAACCAACAGTGGTTATGGAAAAGAAATACTGAACAGATACCTAACTGGTTCAGTATAAACATTTTTATTGCACGTCATTTGTTCACAAGTGTGTAGGCAACATACTTCACCTTTCATTGCAGTAGCTGAATAATTGACCCTGAAGAAGGCTGTGACACTGGACTAGGTCTGCAGGCCGAAACATGTTGGTCTTCTACTAACACAGACGCTCCTAATAGCGACATCTGTGTGACAGAGCTATTTGTTTTTTAATCCTGACACTGGGTAGCGGAATAAAGTTGCTGCTATGCAACCCTATAGCTAGTTTTAATCACACTCACACTCACACCAGCACTGCACATTTTACCACACCACGCTCTAATAGGGTTTTAGTACACCCGCCTTACCATAACTAAAAACATCCCTGAGCTCCTCCCTTGTAGAAAGGGGGTTGTAGCCCACATAGAGACTAGGTCCCACACGCGAGGACGCACCCCTATGTTAAAGCATGACACCATTGGTGGGCGAGTGGAACCATACTAAAAGGGATCCCCACCATCAGTTTGGTGTAGTGGACACAACGCTAGAACTCTGACCTCTCTGTGGCTTTTTCTTGTGATACTAATTGCTTAATGCCCTTCTATCTTTGTCTATGTTTGAAACAGAAATTTCCTGCCATCTGCTTCTTGTGTTTGTCCTTTCTTTCTTTCTGTAATCCTTTGACATTGTTCTCTTTCTTTTTCTACATCCCTTCAGAGCAATTTAGCTTGCATTGAAGAAAGTTTGTAGGAGCATTTTGGTGAGTGTTTCCTTGTTTCCTTATATTTTAAGTTCTGTCACACATGCCCATATAGATGCTCTAATCTGTGGCCTCTACGTAACTGAAAAAGCTGATGGTTTTGGCTGTGGGAAATTTCCAAGGGACACAGTGGTCACATGTGTCTTCAGCCCACCTTATTGGTCTGTGTATGTCTAAACTCCCAAAGGAGAATAGCAAGGAAATGTTATTTTCACTTCTCAAAGTTAGAGTGGAAAAGAAATAAAGAAATTCAGAGAATGAGCTCTTCAAATTCCAAACTCTGATATCCACTCACGTCATTTGTATGGGTGGAGCTAGAGCAGACTGTTGACAGAGGAAGGCCCCCTGTCCCTTTTCCCACTTGGCATTGGTCGTCTTTGAATGTCTCAGTTACGCAGTTGCTCAGGGAGGACCGGGGTGCTTAGCTCTTGCACTCATAGCCAAGTTGTCCTTCCACATTCAGGCCCCCCTTCTGAATTAGCGGACCTGAATGTTCCACACCGGGATCACAAAGTGAAATTAAACAAAATGCACCTAGCAGCAAGCACAAAGCACTTCTTGGGCAATGAGTATGACATTACGCTCTTTTTTCAATGTAATTGATTGCAAAGTCCCTGTAGAAAAATGGAGAATCCTGGAGCTGTTCCATCTGATGATAAGAGAAAAACTGATCACAAATAGTTCCACAGTAATGATTCAATGAACATTGTATTCACATAAGACATGCCACTGTGACCACAGCAAAATGGACTTCCTGTATATGTCCTCATTTCACATACACAGGTTAAAGATCCGAGAAAAAGCCACCCAAAATGAAACAACAAGCACAATCCAACAGGGCATTAGCAAGTTTTCTCCTATGTACCCCTTTTCAGAGTTAATAAACTGGTGTCACTGTGGGCCTGATACCCAAACGGTAAATTTACACTTTTGTGTAAGTTTACGATTGCTTGCTGTTCACAAACGTATTTTACTAGTAGTATTGTTACGAATGTGGAGTCTTCCCACATACAAATATAGGACTGTCCTATCTTTTTATGTGCAGAAACTCAACAGTCACAAAGATACTACAAGTAAAATGCCTTTGTGAATAGCAAACAATAGTAAACTTACACAACAGTGTAAGTTTACCTTTGTTAATCAGGCTGTGTTTCTAATGTAAGCTGAGATAGAAAGAGAATTTTTCAAATGAGTGGGCCTGAAAATATTAAAGTCTTCTCTGACTCCCTTAAAATGAGTAGACACCGAAAATCAAGGTTTTACAGAAAATTAAACAGATGGACCTGGCCAAAATTGTCAAGTTGCCCACTTGGTAATTAGAAGCATGTGCTGCCAGGAAAAAAACACTTTACAACAAGTATGAACAATGGAAGAATCCCCACACTGACAGGAATGCAGCTAAAAAGCCTGCACTGTGTGAGGGGAATTACAAATCTAGGACAGCAACTTTAAGAAATCCCAAGGATGTTCTACCTCATTCTTATATTTAAAAGTTTGATTCATATCCTTGGTCTACCTCCCTCCCTGCTTTTATTCATAATTCATCTGTCCAACCCTACCCCTCTTTTCAACAAATACCCATCCAAAATACATAGCTTTTAAATGTTGTGATGTTTTCTTTCTTTAACAAGCCAAAGTTGAATTTCGAATTAAAATACCTACAAATGATCACATACCACAGACAAGTGGTTCTCTAAAGTCAGGTCTTCACCAGGTTTTAAACCAACCACTGGAATTTTACTTGATTTTTTTGCGTGGAGTTCAACAGGAAGCTATCTACTTGCTGCAGTTTGATGCAAGTCCTAAACTAATTGGAACCATAAGGTTTGTTGCATTAGAATGAGTGAGCCTTAACCTGAAGAATCTCAAGTAGTTCCCAGTAATGTCCTTTGACCCTTGAGATATAACAATGATACAAATTTCTAGAGCCCACAGCTTACAGTACAAGTTTTCCCAATGCTAAGACATCAAACTCCCAGGTGAGAGTAGAAGTAAACTGGGTGAGTATTCAGCTATTTGCAGAACAGAAGGCACATCAACATCATTTCCTACGCAGACAACACCAAACTCATCCTCTCACACACCAACAACGCCACCACCACCAGAACCAACTTCCACAAATGCATTACAAACGTTGCTGACTGGATCAAGAACAACTACATGCAGCTGAACACAGAAACGGTGGAGGTACTGATCTTTGGTAACAGCAGCAACACATGGACGAGTCCTGCTGGTCATCAGACCTAGTATCCGCATTCGCTCCCTCCAACCACACTAGAAACATCAGATTCTTCATTGACAACTAAGCTCACCTAGTAATCACATATCAATGCCATCTCCTCCGCCTACTTCCTCATTCTGTGCAAACTATGTAAGATCTTCAAGTGGCTACCCCTATACTAGACGCATTGTGACACAAGCCCTTATCACCAGCCAAATGGACCACGGCAATGCCCTCTATGTAGGAATTGCCGCACACCTTCGAGAGATGCCAATTCAAGCAGCTGACCAACTCACACAAGGTTCTAAACAACCAAGGATCCACCTACATTAACCACCGCCTGAACTTCCACCAACCATTGTGAAGACTACGATCCGCCTCCCTTTCACTTGTCCATACTCCATGGATCTACAGAAGCAGAAGTGGAGAACACACCTTCTCCCAATTCGCAGCAAAGACCTGGAACAGCACCACACACACCTCCAGACCAACATCTCACATCCAGAATTCCAAATAGCCCTCAAGACCCAGTTGTTCGAATAAGACTCCGGGACCTGCAAGTGCCTGGATATCCTATTTGGCGATTAGCCACCCTTTAAAAGTCCTGATTGGGGGGCGTGGCCAAGATGGCGAGCTGAGCGGTCGCACCATCCGCGAGCTCCCGTAAGCCTGGGCCCTTGGACCGCTAAAACCTGCTGATCTCCCCCCACATTCCAGGAGATCGAGCGCCAGGAACGTGGAAACACGGAGCGACACTGCCTGGGGCCCCGTACAATCCTCGGACCGCGGCTGCGGAGCTCTGGTGTGGGCCGGGGTCGAGGGCGGGGACGGCTCGGAGTGCCGATCGGGGCCTGAAGCGGAGCTGTGGATCCACATCGGGCCGAATACGAGCTGCAGGGACTGCCTGGAGGAGGAGATTGGCCCTCCACCCGCGCCCCCAGCAAGATCCAGCGGTAGGGGCGCGCGTGACGCCTGGAGCAGCCAGCGCTGGTTGTGAGACAGCGTGAGGTCGCTACGTGAGCCCGGGGACCCGGCCGGAAGGTAGGCCTCTGACTGCACAGCGCCCCTCCATCCCGTCGAGACTCGGCGCCGAGGGTGAGGACACGTGGAAGCCCGCTCGGTCCCCGGGGGAGCCTGGACGCGTCACAAACCACCCAGAGGAGACAACCAGCTGCTACGCGACCCCGGCGGGTTCCACCGGCGGGGACACGTGCTCCACGGTGTGGAGCGGAAGACCGGCGTAGGGTCGCTACGCAAGTCCGGGGCCGCGGCCTCTACCAAGCACCGTTCCCTCCGTCTCCTTGCCACCCAGCCCCAGGGACGGGAGCGCCTCCATCAACTCCTCCGGGGCCTAGGGAGGTCCAGAGGTACGGAGCCTGTGGGGGGCCCATCCCCCGGCGCCCCTTGCATAGCCCTGAATGGACTCGAATGTGGACTGCACGGCAGGCTCGGGGATAGCCCGGCACTCGGGGGTTTGACGGGGACGGACTGCAACACGACCCCCGCGTCGAGAAGTGCGGCGCCCCCTCAGAGGCGTGTGGAACTGCGAGGCCAGACCGAAGAGGCCTGAACCGGGCCAACCCCACCCCACTCACACGACCACGCGATCGTGCTCTCACACGCACATCTGTGCCGTGTGGTCCGGAGCCTTGTTGTGACGGTCCCTGGGGCCGGACCCTAACTTCCCCTCCGATCGCGATCCTTGGTGCGATCTGACGGCCCAGGAGCAGGAGTTGGCGGATAACTGTGACGCCCACTGCAGTAGCACTGAACCCGGATCCCACTGGGGGTCAACCCGCTGAACAGACAGGGCCCCCAGAGCGGTGCCGCACCTTAGGATTGCCATCGGAACGCTGCATCATTTGGCGTGTCCCCACCGCTTTCAAGATGGCTGGCAACAGAGGGGGCAAGAAGGGGGACCGGACATTACCAGAAATGCTAAGTAGGGGACCCCCGCGACAGGATAAGAGTCAGCACTCGCCGGGCACCTCGGGCAGCTCCCGAGGGGCAGAAGGGGGGGAGCCTTCGGTCACCAGATCATTCCTGGAAGCGCTTTTCAGTTCACTCAGAGACGATTTCCAAACACTAAAGCAAGAGGTAGCTGGCGAGGTGCGGGAAGTGCGGAGAGAAGTCGACGCCCTTGGCGAGAGAGTGGCTACAGTGGAGGAGGCCGGACACACTCGAGATGACGAGATCGCACAGCTACAACAGGAAGTGTTACGATTACGGGACCAGCAGCTTGACCTTCAAGCGCACAATGAGGATCTAGAGAACCGCTCTCTGCGCAATAACATCCGAGTCCGGGGTGTTCCATCCAAAGAAGAGGGCGATGACGTAGCTGGATACCTGAGGGACCTGTTCAGAGAGGTTCTGGGCGAACCGGGGGACTTCCCTATAAGAATTGACAGGGCGCACAGAGTGGGCCTGCCGCGCCGGGCCCCGGCACCGCCTCCCGATATCCTGGCCTTCCTATCAGACTTCCCTCTGAAAGAACGGATCCTCCATGAAGCACGGAAGCAGCAGTCCCTGCGTTTCCGGGGACACCAGGTTGCTCTTTTCCAAGATTTATCAGCCATCACGCTACAAAAGCGCAAAGCATTTAAAATAGCGGCAGACTTTCTGAGAGAACACGATACGCAGTATACCTGGGGCCACCTTTTTAGACTCATTTTCCGGTGGAACGGGACTCTACACCAACTTCGCTCACTCCAGGACACCTGCAGTGTTTCAGGAATCACCACGACAGACGAGGATGCACCTACTCCCCTCCGTGGCCACACCACCAGAGACGGCTGGCAGACGATCCCCGGTCGCCCCGGCGGCCGGACCCACCCACCATCCAGGCTGAAATGGACAGTGCAGTTCGAGTAGTGGCCAGAGACACGGCGTCTGGCGACATGGCTTTAACAGCTTGGGAGAACTCCAGGGGGAGATCGACACAGCTCTTCATCTAAGCAGGTTCAGGGGTTCGGGGGAGGGGGGGCAGAGGGGGGGTGTGTTGTGGCTGGACGTCCACTTGAGTAACTTACCATAGACTTGTCCACAAGGGACCGGACTTGGACAATGGGGTTTTTGGAACAGTGGGTCGAGGGAGCGGGGGGGAGGAGGGATGGCTAGGGGAGTTTGGAGTTTGGATGGGGGGATGGTTGGAGGGGGGAGTTTGGGGGGTTCCGGTTGGATGGGGGGGAATTGGGTGGGGAGGGTGGGTCGTCCAGTGCACTGTAAGGGCTTCGCTCAACCAAGCGATGGTTATACACCCTGCCCCGCTCAGGGGGGGATCCTATGCCTTTGTTTCCACTCTTTTTCATGCCTCCCACAACTCTTAAAGTGGTGACCCTGAATGTCAGGGGCTTAAATAACCCAGTCAAGAGAAGGGCAGTGTTGTCTCTTCTAGAGAGCACCCACGTAGACATTTGTCTTCTTCAGGAGACCCATCTGTTAGCTTGCGACACACACAGACTCCGCTCCCATAAATTCCCGACGCAATTCTTTTCCTCTAACACTACCAAAACAGCGGGGGTGGCAATCCTTGTAGCACGACACTTCAGGGGGGACATCCTACATAAACATGCAGAACACAAAGGCAGACTTTTAGTCTATAGGTTTCGGATCGGAGGGGTCCCTTTCACGATTGGGTCCTTATATAGCCCCAATGAGCAGCAGGATCGCTTCCTCCATTCGGCGGTGGTAGACGTCACCGCCTCGTCGGATAGGCACATCATGATCGGGGGGACTTCAACATGGTCTTTGACTCGGCTCTCGATAGGTCCGTTCAACGCTCCCCGCAGGTCGGGGAGTTCTCGACCGGGAGTCGGGCGCTCCTGACGGAGGTCGATCTTCATGACCTCTGGCGAATGCAGCATCCCACCGACCGGGAGTTTTCTTACTACTCCCATGCACACAAGACCTACGCGAGGCTAGACCACCTTCTTGTCACGACCCCGGTGCTCGCTATGGTATCTTCGACCGATATGGGAGGGATTTCCCTGTCGGATCACGCCCCGGTCACCGCCGTGCTCTGTTTCCCACCAATGTCCTGCCCTTCCAGAGTCTGGCGCCTTAGAGATACCCTACTGCATAAGAAAGCGGTAGATAAGCGCATACAAGATGTGATCCTGAATTATCTGTCACATAACGATAACCCTGACACCTCCTTGGCAACACAGTGGGCTGCCCTGAAGGCGGTCCTTAGGGGAGAGTTTTTAGCCATCTCCTCAGCTGAAAATAAAGAGCGCCGGGACAAAAGGGAGGAACTTACCCAGCGGGTCCGAGAGCTTGAACTGATACACCGCCGGACCGGGGCCCCTCGGATCTGGAAGCAACTCAAAGAGGCAAGGAAGCTCCTAACGACCCTAGACATGGACCGTGCGGAGTACGCTGCACTCCGCTTACGTCACGCCTACTATACGGGGGGAGACCGCTGTGGCAGACTGTTGGCTAACAGACTCCGAGTGGCTCACCAGAGCCGCGTGGTTAAGGGACTCTCGGACCCTAACGGGACGATGGTCACAGAAGATGCTCAGATTGCCGAAACCTTTCGGAGGTTCTACACGGACCTTTATGCCGGGGACCCCCCGGACGGGATCACTGCTTCGGCTTACCTAGACTCGGTCGACCTCCCATCCCTTGCCCCGTCCCAGGCGGTACACATGGAACGAGACATCCGACCTGAGGAGGTGATCTCTGCCATCGCTAAACTCAAGCATGGCAAGGCTCCGGAACCGGACGGATATACATCCCTCTTCTACAAGACGTTCTGCATGGAGCTAGCTCCGCTACTCACCCGCCTATTTAACTCATTCGCCGCTCCGGGGGCCATCCCACCAGACCTTCTGAGGGCCTCTCTCACGGTCATACCCAAGCCGGGGAAGGACCGGTCACACTGCGGCTCCTACAGGCTGATCTCTCTCCTGAATATCGATCTTAAACTCTATACTGGGATCCTCGCGGCCCGACTGGCCCCCCACCTACCGGGGCTTATAGACCCAGATCAAGCCGGGTTTGTCCCAGGGCGCCAGACGGTGGATAACACCAAGAGGATAGTCCACCTCATAGAGAAGGCCTCCCGAGTCCCCGGCGAGAGGATGATGCTGGCGATTGATGCCGAAAAGGCGTTTGACCGAGTCCACTGGCCCTTTCTGGAACAGGGTTTGCTGAAGGTGGGTATAGGGGAGAAATTCCGCTCCATGGTTTTTAACTGCTATAAGTCGCCGACCGCTGTGGTTCGTGTGAACGGCCATAATTCCAATAGTTTTGCCATCGAGAGAGGTACTAGGCAGGGGTGCCCTCTTTCACCCCTGCTCTTCGCCCTTTGTATGGAACCCTTCGCCCAGCGCATACGCACTAATCGGGCGGTGACAGGTATAAAATTTGGGGGCTTCACCCACACTGTAAGCCTCTACGCGGACGACGTTATATTGTCGCTGGATGAGCCCAGGACTGCCCTCCCGGCGTGCCTGGAGGAGCTGGACTCCTTTGCTGAGGTTGCGGGTTTCTGAATGAACATGGGGAAGTCGGTGGCCCTGGACATCTCCCTGACACCGGCCACTAGATCTCACCTACAGGGGTTGTTCCCCCTACTCTGGTCCTCAGAGCTGGTGCCCTACTTGGGGATCCAGCTGGCCCCTGCCCTGCCGGCTATGGTCGCAGCCAACTATGCCGCGCTAAGTCGGAAAATCCGGGAGGAGCTGGGGAGATGGAACCGCGATACCCTTTCCTGGTTGGACCGGATAGCGGCGGTTAAAATGACGATCCTGCCCCAGGTCCTGTACCTGTTCAGGGCGCTGCCGCTTCAGCCCCCAACGGGGTGGATCCGACAAACGCAGGCAGATCTTTCACGGTTTATCTGGCAGGGCAAGAAACCCAGGATGCGTAGAACACTCTCTGTGCTGGCCCCTGAGGCCGGGGGACTTGGGATCCCGGATCTTCATAAGTATTTTCAAGCGGCGCTACCTGGTAGAATGGAGCAGGAGGGAATCAGATAAACACTGGCTTTTCCAGGACCAGGCGGTGGCGGGCCGCCCCTTCAGGAGGTGCCGTTCCTATGCAGGCCTCACCGCCCTGCGAACTTATACGCCTCTTTCGTCACCAGAGTGCCCCTGCGTATCTGGGACGCTACCACCTCCGTACACAACCTTACTACGTTCCCTTCCCCACTCACACCATTGGTGGACAACCCAGATTTCACCCCGGGGATGGAGAGCGGAGCCTATACCCACTGGAGGGCTGCCGGGTGCCAGGCCCTTTGCCATATATATGGCCCGGAGGGGATCGCTTCCTCCCTGCACCTTCGCCAGGAGTACTCTCTCCCAGAGTCTGATAGACTCCGCTACATGCAGGTCCGCCACTGGGCCTTGCAGCCACAGGTCCGGGAAACAGCTGACAGACAACTACTCCCGTATGAAAAGTGGCTCATGACGCGCAAAAATGACTCAAAACTGATTACAGACCTCTACAAGATACTACAACCGCCCTCTTTTCACTTTTATAACCCAGGGAGGGAAAGATGGGAGCGGGAGCTGGGCAGAACACTGAGCCATAAGGAATGGGAACAGATATACCACAGGGCCCGACACTCAGCTTACCATATGGGACTCACGGAGACACTGACGAAGATTTCCACCTACTGGTACTACACGCCGGTACGGTTACATGAAATAGATCGGAACAAGAGTACTGACTGCTGGAGGGGGTGCGGACAGGAAGGCACACTTACGCACATACTGTGGGACTGTCCACTGCTGGCACAATACTGGAAAGAGGTGCTGGATGAGATTGACTTCCATTTTGACACTGAACTCCCGCGCTTCCCAGCGTACATCCACTTGGGGCTCCCGAACAGACTAATCTATCCCCTCAAATCCCGTAGAGGCAGACAGATAGCTATAGCATTAGGCTCAGCGGTCCAAAACATCCTGCGGCATTGGCGCACTACTACACCTCCCTCTGTCATAGGCTGGCTACACCGACTTTGGCATATTCTAGGTATGGAAAAACTATCACTCATGGTGGCGGGGGACATAGAGCAATTTGCAGAGCTCTGGCAGCCATTTCATTCCCTGCTGGTCACGGAATTTAGAGAACTCACCTGCCCTAGGTATCTCCGCCTTTTGAGACTCACGATGTCTGCTGAATAGATCTCCTGACGGGACCTGTGATTGGTTTCGGTGATCTGTGATACTCTGGGTGAACAGCGGGGATCCTGTGCACTGGACGGGGGTGGGAGAGGGAGGGGGGTTCGGAGTTGGGGTGGGTGGGACGGGAGTTTGAGGACGGAATTGCCATTACCTACATGCAACACCCTATGTTCTTAGCCGACGCTGTGGTTGAGCCTACGGCCACACAATCCTTTTGTAGATCAACCGGTATGTGAGCTATCCGACTTGCAGTGGCCTTCCACCTCAAACGCTGTCTATGTTTGTTTATGTTGATATACCAATAAAATACTTTAAACCATAAAAGTCCTGATTAATTGATCAATCAATAAAGAGGGCAAATATAGGTTACTTATAATGTAAATACATATTACACAAAAATCAGAAGTCTAAAAATTCTTTACTGCTTTCTATTCTTTTATATGCATAGAGTGACTCAGTATGCTGGGGTGCTGGGTCACAAAGGTAATCGTAAGTCTACACTTGCAGAAGTACCATTATTTACAGGTGCAGATTTAAAAGATGTGCCACTATTTGCTGAACTCAGAAGTAATACTTGTGAAAAAATTTGCCATTTGCAGGTTTCCAGCCATACTACTGACTGTGTCATGTGATATTTTATTCAAGGCAGCTATTTCCCCATTGCATAATTGCACATAGTTGAAATTATACACAGTACAGAAAGTGCTTGCTCTACACACCCACCAAGTTGGTGGGTAATCCATTTCCCTTTCCTATAGTGGCGTAATGAAACTTGAGGGGGCTCCCCTGCAAAGTACATGGAGGCGCCCCCCTAAACTGCAGACCGTGGCAGGAGCTTCCTGGCCCGCACAGTGCTGGAGCGGGGCTCCTGGAGCTCGGAGGGCTATTGTTACGCCACTGTTTTCCTCTCTTTGCTGGAGTAAATCTCAGACCGTCGAAGGTGGCAAAAGGTTGGATATGATTCTGTGAAGGTGCACAAATTCATGCTTCTTGACATTAACAAAGGTTAGTTTAAAGTTGTAGAGAGATTAGACTTGGACCAAAAATCACGATTTTGGATTAAACAAACACAAGGGTTGGAAGACCACCAATGCTATCTTTACCTGCTGTGCATTATCCTTTCTTTTACAGAAAGGTTTCCACAATCACAAACATATTCCTTGTGATTTTTGCAGCGAAGATTGAGCTTGCGAATTTAGTTGGAAAGTTCTATGTTCAAGATTGTCAAATAAGTTTTACCAAATACACTCTTCAACTCTCAAGCACCTATTGCCAAGTAGGAGTAGATAACTTTGTGGATGAAAGCTTGTAATTAGGGTAGAGGTCTAACAAAATACTTTAAAATGGAAAGATTAAAGAACAGACCCAGAAAGGCCCTTTCTTCCAGGGTTTCTCTTCAAAAGAATTTCTGCCACTCATTTTTCTTTTTCTAAGAATGGCGAGGTTGGGCCACAGTTTTTATTCTAATATACTCATCTGTTGGCTGATTATTTAAGCTGTTTGAAAGGAATGGAGCACACGTCCTTCAAAGCCCAGACAGGATCGTGGAACTGAAAATATCACATCCAAGAAAAAAATACACATTCACACAGTAAGGTACATTCCTTGAAGTGAGATTTTTCCTCTGACCCTAATTAGTCTATCATGAAGAAGTCGGGCCTCAGTTTTAAAACGAGAGAAAATGCATTACCAACCCAAGTCGTGTAAGACTTCTTCAAATTATTTTTTGTAACAATTTAATACCCTTTGCTTAAAATTTCAGTCCCTTGCATTGCAAATACAGTCTGCACACTTATACCTTCATTTACATTTTTGGGGGGAAGTGTAACATTAAGTGATTATATTAGCCCAATAGGTCTTCAGCTATGTCCCCACATGATTTAGGATATACAAAGGGCATTGCTAAGACAGGGTAAAGTCCTCAAGCTCAATATTAGTGTACACTCCTAATGATGTACTATCTGACAGAGGTATACCAGCCTTGATCAGAATTCCCATACACGTGCATTGTAACACTGCATATGGATGCCATAAATACCGTGCGCACAAGCACATTCACATGGAGTGAATGCCATGTGTTCCTCTCTACGAGTGACACTGGATATGCTCAGAGGTGTACTGCACAACCCAAGCAACCATTCCTTCCTAGCAGAACGTTTGAATTTCTACTGCACAATCACCTACCAGATCACCCAACTATTGGCATAAAAGCAGTGCAAAATGTACCATCCGAGAAAAAGGCTCCCAGACGAGTTTGTCAAAGAATTTGACTGAACATTTGATACACAATTAGTCAGTACCCCACTAAAGAGAAAAATACTTCAAGGCAGTACCTTTCCTTTAGGTGCTTTTTGACCTGATCAGGACTATTGACTGTTTCTGTACTCCCCACGTTCTTATGTGACTGAAAACTGATGAAAAGAGAGACAATGACATATAAATGGAAGCATATTAGTCAAGCAAGAAAACACAGATGAACTGGCAATATTTACACATCATTTGCATAGCATTTTTCTTTTTTCTCCAAACAGTCTGCAGACCCTGATTAAGAGATGTTAAGCCGAAACTCACACACTTTCAAGTACCACCATATGGACCCTATTAGGAGTGGCCCGGGTAATTGTGATATGTGTGGTAACTGACATTAGTGCATATACACAAATATGAGTTTTGTGATAAATATCGGGAGGTCAAACCAGCTGATGGTATCTGCGAAATATCCAGTATTTATTACAAGGCGTAGAGTTGGGTGGAGTACGCATTGCAATTTGCATGTTTTGCCTCAAGCCTTCTTAATTGGGTGGCATTTATCACACCTGATGTATTCAGAAAAAACAAAGTTGAATTTTATCAGCTGCGAAAAAAATCACATCAGTTACCAGGCCACTCGTAAAGAGAGTGTTTGTAGTTTATTTTCCTAGGATGTAATATTGATAGTCATCAATTGTACTTTCACTGGGAACACTGATCACTACTAAGCCACAATGTATTAATCAACATAGCTATCTCAATGCTTCTATTTAACATGTTTTCATCAACATCAATGCTCTATTGCAGTGCTTTATTTGTAAAATAAACAAATGCAGGTGTTAAATATTTTTTAGGAGGGAGGCACCCACTTTTTCAATTATCCACTCACTTTCTCTACTGGATCTGCCTCCTTACCCCACTGGCAACCACCAGCTGCTTATGTTGACCTAAATTACCTAAAAAACCATAGCCTCTGAAAGGACATTCATGAAATATTTCAGCAATATCATAGTCTGGTTTGTCATAGAAGAGGAATTGCTTGGGTAGATACAGAGGTGCTAGTTCTACTAGTGAAAATAATGGTACATATGAATTATACGGCATACTGCTGCCTAATCAAAGCGGATACCACCATGATGGGTCTAGCGTAGTGATCCCTCCCATGTCCGATTCAGAAATCACCCTAAACAAAAAAGAAGCCAAGGTTCTCATCCTTCTACCCTAAAGACTTATAACAAACAACAAGAATGAGCTGGATACCATTAGGCTTAGGCGGAGTTCATAGAGTAACAATACACAGATCTCCACAAAGTGAACAAAAACACTCCACAGTGCTACATGGAGTTCTGCAGGCGGCAGAGTGCATTAGGTCGAGCCGTTCACAATGATTTTAGTGCCGGGTGTTTGTTCTGCGCTGGAAATTCAGAGCAAACGGTACCATGTGCAGACTAAGAGGACGCTGCTTCTTTCTGCTGCTCAAGTCATTGTTCATCATCGTGTTTTCTCTTAGGGTAGCGAATGCATCCTAGGTGTGCTATGACAGTTGATTACATCAGAGGTTTTTTTTTGTGAAAATGTGAATTAGTGTGTGTGATTTTAAAACTGCCTCCAGGATCCCATTCCCAATCAGGATGAGTTTAAAAGTGGGTCCTGGGGTAGGATTCAAAACAATAGTGTATGTGAAAACAAAGATAAGTGGTCTCACACATCCAAAAGTGGTCTACATGTTTTAGTCAATCAATATATTCTGGGTGGCTTTCTTTCGGACCAGTGGTGTGAGGGCCGTAACAACCCTTTTTAAAAATGTGGTTGCAGACTCACTAAGATGTGCATGTGTAGATTCATAACTTACACTTTGCACCCGGACTTGTATATTAGTGTTGAAATTCATGCAACATGGATCCCGATGGGAGGTGGTGCCTACAGTCACACTTCATCAAGGTCTTCCAACCACTGACGCAATTACTGCGGGCCTGAGTAGGATCCTGGATGTATATGCCATTCAGTAATCATCCAAGAAGGCATAATTAACAAAATGACAGAGGACTAGGTTGCAGTATGACTTCATTCCTGTTGCACTACTGCAAAGTAAATTCTCAGTAAGAATACTAATCTGTAAATAAATAAGCATACTAAGTGGTTTTCAGAGCACTTACTATAGTTTCTGCTCTATAAGAGAATTCATGCTTGCTCCTCATTCTCCCACACTCCTTCCTGCAACCAATCATTGTGTCCTATTTTTTCTGTAACAAATACGAATCAGGCAGGACTGCTGACCATAGAGGGACAGAAAGAGCCTTGGTCCCCCCAGGAAGAATACTGGTGGGGCTCACCTCACCAGCATCCACTGGAAGGAATTTAGAAAATATATATAAATAGTAGAAATTATTGTGTTTATGCCGCAGTATTTTGCTGCTGGGGAAGATTGGGGATGTACTGTGCAAATGCGATCACATGTGCAATTGATTCTTGCCACACAGAGAAATATCCCCTTTATCCACTCTAATTCAGTTTATTAGTTACAGGATACGGACTGAGTAATCAGCTGAGCATGTTTTCCATTCCTGCAGAAGCACCCAAGAAGCACAAACTGCTTTGAGTAGAAAATGCATGACGAATTGGGCTCTGAACATAGAATTGCTTTTGAAATGAATGAGGTAAAAACTGTACTGAGTGAAAATGAAAAGTTTTACGTAATCATTGCAATTCAGGCAAATAAATGTAACCTACACACAACAAGCAATGCCAAAAGGTCTGGCTTGAATAGGCTGCAGCCTACCCTCTTGCAGTTACACTGCTCCCACTGCAGTCGTGTGGGCCATGAAATGAGCCATGCACGTCTGCTGTACAGAGAATAGGAGGGGAGAACCAAGAGAGTACATCTACTTGCTCTGGTGGAATGTAACATTGACATAACCAAGAGTGAATGAAAAGAGTAACAAAGCATGTGGGAGAGAATGTAGGGATGAAGATGTGTTACTCAAGCAAGAGACTACAAGTGCATTATACACCATGAGGGGTGTCTTGCACAAGATCTGTTTATTTACTGTAAGCTATGGAGGAAGTCCAACTGGGATTTAGCATAAGCCAACTCAAGTAAAGTAAGTAGCAGATGTGGCAGATGCATTGTGCACAGCCTGAAGGTGACTGATAAGATATTAAAGTAAGCCAAGCATGACTGAATTTCTGTATTACAAACAGTCTGTAATAGCTGCATTGATCACCAAACATTTCCCTTTTCCTAAGAATCAAGAAAGAATGTTTCTTGAATTCTTCAAAACTGAGTAAGATGCACAGCAATATTACTGAGATGCAGGCAGAAGTTAAGAGTAGTTTGGAAGAACCAGTGACCATCCAGCAGAGTTTCAAGTTTTGAGATGAATGCCAAGAACCAACACTATAGTTTTATGTGCATTCAATTTCAAAAGATTATTGGTCATCATTGTATGAAACTGAAGTAAGACCGTCCCTAAGTTGATGTGAAAAGTCAGAGTTACAGACACTTTGTTGTTCCAATATTTATGCAGTGGGGTTCAAAAAAGTAAAACCAAAATAATGAGAAAAGCAAATATAAGTGTTAAATAAACTTTAAAGAACTCTACAAATTGCATTCATATTCTTATTCAATCAATGCCCAGTGTTTTCTTTAAAAAAAATTAAAAATGTACTTTAATTCACACACAAGTAAACACAAAACAGAAAAATATACACAATGAAAACACAACACAACGTTTTGCTTTCCTTGAGGTGTGTTCTCCCCCATTGCAGACAATTAGGTGCTGCTTGGGGTCACTTCAGGCGCCATCTTGAGTGAGGCGAGTAGCAGGCGAGCGGTCTAGTGCTCGGCCCCTCCCGCCCCCACAGGCATAAAAACCAAGACAATTCCCCACACTCACCGATTGACAGTTGAATGTGGATGTCCTGAGGCGGAAGCCGGGACCGATTTGTGAGCGTGTGTTTGATAGCGATTTTGTCTCTCTGATTTTAATTGCACCTGCACATGCGTCCGTTTTAGCTTCTTTTCGCTAAAATTTTTTAAATTGTACTCTCGCGCTCCCTGCGCTTGCATTTACCTGCCTATAACTTGTTTTGCTTTCCTTGAGGTGTGTTCTCCCCCATTGCAGACGATTAGGTGCTGCTTGGGGTCACTTCAGGCGCCATCTTGAGTAAGGCGCGGAGCAGGGCGAGCGGTCTAGTGCTCCGCCCCTCCAGCCCCCACAGGCATAAAAACCTAGACAATTCCCCACACTCACCGATTGACAGTTGAATGTGGGTGTCCTGAGGCGGAAGCCGGGACCGATGTGTGAGCGTGTGTTTGATAGCGATTTTGTCTCTCTGATTTTAATTGCACCTGCACATGCGTCCGTTTTAGCTTCTTTTCGCAAAAAATTTTAAAATTGTACTCTCACGCTCCCTGCACTTGCATTTACCTGCCTATAACTTTTTTTGCTTTCCTTGAGGTGTGTTCTCCCCCATTGCAGACGATTAGCTACTGCTTGGGGTCACTTCAGGTGCCATCTTGAGTGAGGCGAGGAGCAGGCGAGCGGTCTAGTGCATAAAATGGTCCCCTTGATCCGGAAGCGCAGCGGATGAGCGCAGCGGGCACGCAAGCGGCGCGCCAAAAGGCGAGCCCGTCTGCGCCCGTCCGCGACCGGCCGGGACCCGGGGCCACAAACCCTGCCCCTTTTGTTATGTACACACCTGCACAGCTCCTCGCCCTTCAAGGCAACTGGTCCCTTAGCTCTCCGACGCTTGAACGCATCCAGGCCCTCTGCATTTCTGCCTGTCTCCCCCCCTTCTACTGCTTCCTTGCCCAGGCCCCAGCCTGCCGCTCGCACTGCGCATTCCCCCCTCCCTCTTCCCGCCCACCCACTGTGGCCTCTACCTACCTTCTTAACACCCGCTCGGCAGGTAGGCACCAGTTGGAACTCTTCAATCTCCTCAACACTGAGTCTCCTGATTTTTTGTTCCTGACGGAAACTTGGTTTTCTGCAGATTCCCTGCCCGATGTTCTATCTGCGCTTCCCAACTCCTACTATGCCCTTTGGGCTGATCGCCCGGATGGGAAAGTTGGTGGGGCTGTGGCTATGATCATCCGGTCCAACCTTCAGTTCCAAACCCTGACCCACCCTCCCATACCTTATGTGGACTTGTTAGTCGCCTGCTCGATGAATCTTGTTGTCCCCCTCACCATAGTTCTTTTATATCTTCCCCCCCAAACTGTGCCTCATTTTGTGCCTGCTCTCCAAGATCTGCTGGCCACTCTTGTGATTAACAATTCATCAGTTCTTCTACTGGGCGACTTCAACTATTGACCTGGCGATCCCTGGGAAGATCAGACCTCCAAAGACTTTTCTGATACTCTTCGCTGTTTCAATTTCACCTCTCATATTCATGCCCCCACCCATGTTCATGGTCATACCCTTGACCAGATATGGTCGGCCAGTCGGCCTATCTCTTCCATTACCATCCTTCCCTGCACTTGGTCGGACCATTCGCTCATCTCCTTCTCAGTTGACCTTACAGTCTCTTCATTCTTCCCTGGAGACCTCCCTCCCTGATCTATCAGACCTCTCCATCGACCTTCAAGTTGAAGCCGTCAGCACCTGGCTATCCACCGCCTGTGACATGGTCGCCCCCCTCAGGATGGTCAAGACATGCCGTCTCCACGAAGCCAATAAATGGTTCTCTAGCGATCTTAAGGCTCTTAAAGTAGCTCTCAGACAATCTGAGCGCCAGTGGAGGCGCAATTATTGCCCCCTACTGAGAGATCGACACAAGACCCTCCAAAAAAACTATAAGAGAGCCATTCTTTCAGCCAAATTAGAATATTTCTCCAATAAAATCCTACTAGCGACCAACAAATCTAAGGAGATCTTTTCCATCGTTCATAATCTGGCTGCCTCAGATAGAGCCAATCCCAACCCTGTCCCCTCCCAAGCCCTCTGCCTCTCCTTGAACGATTTCTTCCTTGAGAAGATCCCTAACATCAAACGGAACATCTCCGCGCCTTCTTCTCCCCTCCCCCCCTTCCCTTCCCCCTCTGTCCTCTTCCCTGAACAATTTCCCAACTATTTCTAAGGAATCCTTCCTTGTCCTACTTGGGAAGGTCGAGTCAGGGTCCCCCGCTGACTGTGGACCGGCTCTCCAGCCCCCCCCTTATCCCTTCTTAATGCATCCATCTCCCAGGGTACGGTCCCGCTTTCCTTTAAATCTGCCACAGTCATCCCCATTCTAAAAAAACCCGGCTCTGACCCCTCCCTCCCGGCTAACTTCAGGCCTATTTCCCTTCTCCCCTACCTAGCAAAGATCCTAGAGAGCCACGTCACCTCTTGCCTGTCGGCCTACTTCGAGGAGAATCATCTTTTGGCCTCCCATCAAGCAGGCTTCCGCCCGGTCCACTCGACCGAATCCCTGGTCCTGTCGGTCTTGGATGAGCTGAAGAGCATGGCGGATTCCAACTCCCCTCAAGCCTTGGTGCTCCTCGATTTGTCCGCTGCTTTTGACACGGTCGACCATTCCATCCTTCTCGACCGTGTCAGGGCAGCGGGCATCCAGGGCACTGCTTTATCCTGGCTTGCCTCATTCCTTCAAGGCCGGACACAAGCTGTCTGTCTCTCCGGTCTCTCTGCCCCCCCCCTGCTCGGTGTCTTGCGGGGTTCCCCAAGGTTCTTCCCTGTTCCCTCTTCTTTTTAATTTATATATCTATCCTCTTATAATTTCTCTGCTCAACATGGAGGTCTCCGTGTACAACTACGTTGACGACCTTCAGCTTGTTTTTGATCTTTCCTCTCCCTCAGACTCCCTCTCTAAATTTCAAACCACACTTATTTTCATTTCTGACTGGATGAACCAAAACCACCTCAAGCTTAACCCGGATAAAACGGAGGTTGTCCTGACGGGCGGTTCCACCAGCCCTTGGACTTCTGCCTTTTGGCCTCCCATTCTTGGTCCCCCTCCGATTCCCTCTGCCTCAGTAAAAACCTTGGGAATCAAAATTAGCCAGGACCTATCCATGCGCCCCCCAGTCAGCTCCGTGGTCTCTTCCTGCTTCCTGTCCCTTAGGGTTATCCGAAAGATCTCCAGGTTCTTCTCTTTTGACGCTCTAAAAATCATCGTTCTAGCTATTATCCTCTCTCGTTTAGACTACGGGAATAGCTTGTACGTGGGCATTCCTGCCTACGAGCTGCGATGCCTCCAGACCATCCAAAATCAGGCTGCTCGCCTCATCCAACAGCTTCCCAGGTACCACCACACCACTCCGCTACTTAAATCTCTCCATTGGCTACCCATTTTACAGCGAACCCTCTTAAAGATGGGATGCATAGTTTTCATGGCCCGTGCCCGTATGGCGCCTATTTTCATCAACTCCATGATCACCCACTACCTCCCCTGCCGTGACCACCGCTCCTCCAGCCAGTCTCTTCTCAGCATTCCCCGCTTCCGTAAGACCAGAGTAGGTGGCACTAGGTTTTCCATCCTTGCCCCCCGCTTCTGGAATAGCCTCCCGCTCACCATCAGGTCTATCACTCAGTACCTGCATTTCCGCCTGGCGCTCAAAACTCATCTGTTTGCCCTAGCCTTTGTTGCCCATTAATCTCTTGGCACCCCCCCTCATCCTCTACCGTCAATCACCTAGCGCCAGGAAGCCGCTTGGCCACAGTGTGCTTTATAAATATTTTCAACTTTCAACTTTCAACCTCTCTAGCCCCTGCTGAACTAGAGGTCTGTCTGAGAAGGTAGTTTAGTGTTAAAAATGTAGAGCCATTCCCTATGTTATTCTTCAAGGAGTTCACAACTGGACATTCTTCCTATTATATTTATCATAGACCTCTCAATGTAAAACTCTTTCCTAGGGCATTTGTCAAAGTGTTCACAATGTACAACCTAACTTTCAAGGTATTGAGTCAGAGTAGGCCAATGATGGATCTGGGAGGTGTTGTGGGCTAGACACTCAGAACTGACCAGCACACAAAAGTAACACTTTGTAAATCAATGTCCAACCAATGCGTTGTTTTACTTTAATGCACTCTTAACTAAATGCTGTTCTTAGACTGATGACTATCTACAAGATTTCTGGTGGATTTACAAGTTAGACCCTCTTTTTTTACTGACTTTGCAAATTACCCAGAGTAATTGCTAAATACACATCACTGTGCTACTAATTAAGCCAG
The DNA here is from genome assembly GCF_964261635.1 of Lissotriton helveticus. NCBI lineage: Eukaryota > Metazoa > Chordata > Amphibia > Caudata > Salamandridae > Lissotriton > Lissotriton helveticus. The sequence goes on along the minus strand of NC_136067.1, from coordinate 1,511,462,668 downwards.
ATTTCTGGTGGATTTACAAGTTAGACCCTCTTTTTTTACTGACTTTGCAAATTACCCAGAGTAATTGCTAAATACACATCACTGTGCAGCTAATTAAGCCAGCATTAATTTATTTACTATAAAACATAAATGAGTATGTCGTCTTTGCATAGAGAGACCCATCAAACAGTTTAGGAATACTCCAAGTATCCATTGTCATCGACCTTAAATCCCCCTCTGTTTAAATCAGTCATTTTCACTTGGCAGGCCAATAAGATGGACATATGTATTAAACCCCTTACTATTCGATTTGTCAGAGAGTTCACAGTATATATATCCTTCTGTATTTGTCAGAGTTGATAACTAATTGCATATTCATTTGTCATAATGTAAAACTCTTTCGTATTGTATTTGCCAGAGAGGTCATAGTGTAAAACCAGTCTCTTTTTGATTTGCAGTGGACACAATGTAATATGTGCTCCTAATGTATTATTCACAGTTGTAGAAAGTGAAGCCCATTCCTATGGTGTTTGTCATAGCGTCCACAATGTAACAAGCCCATCCTCTTGCTTCTATTAAGGAGTTCACCATGCCAAATCCAAACCTATTGAGGTTGTGAAAGACTTTACATTGATAAATTCCTTCCCATTTTATTTATCTGAGTTAAAAAAATAACTTCTCTTGAATTTGTGAGAGTTCACAATATAAAAACCCTTCCTGTTGTATTAATCTCCGAGTTCACTATATAAAACACATTCCTATGGTATTTGGCAAGAAGTTCAGAATGTCACATCCCTTTTTGTACCATTTATTAGATAGTCACAGTGCAAAGCCTCTTATTGTAGGTGAGAAATTCTTCTCATCTTCTGAAACAGTCAGTAGTTATTGTGTCAATGAGGGTCTTTCTCCTTTGGTGTCCTGGAGCCTCCATAACTTGGTCCCTCCAATGGGAGACCAAGTACCTCTTTTAGCACTTGAATCTCAAGGGAAAGAGGTAACAAGGCCAAGCAGTCTGAGGCTAACTCAGGGAGGTGATGTGGTCTAAAAAATAAAACTTAGCAACAAATGCAAATAACAATAAATCAATGTCCAGGTAAGGTTTCTTTAAGAAGAAAACATACTGTAATGAGCAAAAAACGAAATGCTTTGCACAAAATTGCCAATTTGCAGAATCGTAGGATTACACCATGTACCTCAAAGAAATATCACAGGGGGAAACTAACCTGGTAAGTCTCATCTGTTCCCACTTTCTGTGTGGCACCAGGTGACAATATGTGCGTCAATGGTTACTAACCCTAATAAGCATCCTTTACATGGACCTATTGCAACACCTAATATGTTTATTGATACAGCTACTGTGATTGTGAAATAAATTACAATGTAAATTGAGAGGTCTACTGCTTTTTTACAATGCAGGCATTACATCGTAATGCCTTTAGAATACAAATCTAACAACACAGGTGACTTTACATCGCATTCCATTACAACGCACTGTGAGGTTAGTAATGGGGTATTTTTAATTTTTAGGGTGGGTATGGGTTTCGGGTGTCGGAGATTAAATGTGGGGTATATTATGGGGTACATTTTGAAATTTGGGGTGTGTTCTGGGGTCAATCTTGAAAATTGGGGTATGCATTAGTGTCAAATATGAATATTGGGGTGTGCATTAGGGTCAAATATGAAAATTGGGGAGTGCATTTTGGTCAAATATGATTTTTAGGGTGTGTTTTCGGGGCTCAAAGATGAATTTTAGGGCTCAGGGTTTGCATTGGGGTGCAAGTGTCAGATTGAGAGTTGCACCCACTGAAGTTGGAATAGTAATGTTTACATCTCCGCAATCCAACACCTTCCCTACTGTAGCAATATGCCTAGTATTAGTATGCATTGTAAAGGAATGGGATATAATTGTATGCGTCATAACTCCATATATACCTTTGTCACACCAGTGGTACGCTCGCTTTGCATGGCCGCACAGCATCCGACATTGAGAAATACTGCGGGGGGACTGGACAGCTGGGAAGTGGGAAACGCTGGAAAGAACACTGGATGGGGCGTGGAGGCGGGGTGTGTGTGTGAGCGGGTGTTGTAAATATTTAGATGAGAGAAATCTTACCTTGAGGCGCGGTCCGTGCCTTCATTGCTCCTGCTCTCCTGAGTCTGCTTCCAGGAACAGGAAGTAGGCAGCCAGTGTCTCTCGTTTAAGCTAATCGAAACACTGCAAGGCAGCGTTGGGATTGGTCATTGGCGCTGGGACGAGACGTTCAGCCAGGAGCTGGAGATGTGGGCATGTTCTCCATGCAGGCTGTAATGCGGCCTGCATTGTGACCAGGAAAGTGCGCACGACTGCTTTGTGAGGCCTGAGCGTGCTGATCAAATAGTCACTGCGCACTTGAGTGGGCATGCCACTCAGCCCCTGCTCAGCTCCACGAGTGGAATAGCCCTACCCGCAAAGGAAACAAGGCACAATAACATCTGGAAGTTATATCATGTGATGATTGTTCCTCTCCTTGCACTGCTTGGAAGCAGTGGGGCAATGTTCTTCTGCCCAGATGAGCCGGCACTGGAGGTACGTCATCTACTGGTGCTAGGCCTGGGTGACTCGACCCCCAGGCATCCTCAGCTACGTATCCCAACTTCTCCTTACCTGGACATTGACACCGTGGTGCAATCCGCTAAACTCTCTCCAAATCTGTGACTCACCCAGCAGGAGCCTCAGCCAGGTGGGATTTCACAAGCGTGGGTACAACAGTCTCCGCCACCAAGCCCGCTGCTGAACCTCCCGATGCAGTTGATGCAGCAGCATCCCCTATGGCTGAACTGGCAGCGCTCCCCCAACACAAGTTTGCCCCAACACAAGTTTGGCACAGCTTAGGGGCCTCACCCTCCACAGCGTCAGGCCCGTGCAAACTCATTCAGCCTGTGATGCAGAGAGGTGCCGCCCACTATTGGTAATCCTCTCTGTGCACCCCGGTGTAGTGGTAGATCGTAGTATGCAATGCAGACCTCCCTACGTTAGTGTGCAGGAGCTCTTCTACCATTCACAGCTCCAAGGGGCACAAGGTGGTCTTCTCACACAGGTCAGCAACGTGTCTCCATGTGACCAGCCAGACTTCACCACCAGGTACGGGTGATCACCGTGCCTCAATTGTCCTCGATCACAGCTCATTCACTCCACAACTCTTCCGCATCCCCCTCCAGGCTCCAGACAAGAGTCCAGCGAGGCATCCAGGCTCCAGATGCAGGTCTAGTGTGGCATTTAGGCTCCAGATGCAGGTCCAGCAACGCATCCAGGCTCCAGACGTAGGTCCAGCAACACATCCAGGCTCCAGGCGCAGGTCCAGTGCTGCATCCAGGCTCCAGGCGCATGCCCAGCGACAAATCCAGGCTCCAGGTGCAGGTCCAGCGAGGCATCCAGGCTCTCATCCTGGTCATCCTGGATGTTGGGTGGCTTGATGGGATTGTTGATGTGTGCTGCACTTGGCTCTGGCTACTCCATTCTGCATAAAAAAATGTTTTTGCGCCTACACTCTATTGGATGTCGACTGATTAACATGCGTTTTTTGCAGCAAATGGGCCTATTATTGGTTTTCATCCGCTAACGCCGGAATTCCTATCCCCATCACGCTAATGTTAGCAGCAGTTTTCACTGCTGATCCCTGAAGCTATCGCCATGCAGCGACATCTTGTACAAACGTCGCTAACAAGGCAATCGTTTTCAGCGGTACACAGCGCTAAGAAAACTGCAGCTAACTAGCATTAGCGGTAATTTTCCCCAGTCCTTGTACATATGCCCTCCAAGGTATAGATTGACATAAACATAGAGTTTCCATCGAGGGCCACAACATATTTACTGTGGCCAGATCTAAAAATCAGATTTGAAAAGTAAACCCCTTCCTATTGCATTTGTCAAAGTTTATAATGTAGCACCCCTTCCTATTGTATTTGTTCCATAGTTCAAAATGTAAAACCCTTTCCTATAATTTTTTATGGCGTTCACAATGTAAAACTCGTTCCTATTGGATTTTTTAGAATGTTTACAATGTAACAGCTCTTGGTATTGCTTTTGTCAGATTTCACATATAAAACTCCAACTTTTTGCATTTGTCAGAGTGTTCACAATGTAAACCCTATCCTTATGGTGTTTACCAAGGAATTTTCAATGTAAAATCTATTATTACTGTATTTGTCAGAGAGTTCATAATGTAAAACTTCTTCAAACGATTTGTGGCTAGTAGTTCAATGTTATATTCCCTATGATTATGATTGTTGTCCGAGACTTCATAGAATGAACCCCTTTCTACTTTATTGGTCACAAAGTTACACCATGCAAATCCCCTTTTTACTGTATTTGACCTGTGGGTTCTGCATTTACCGTGTCTCTATCAGTTTAGAACAATGGAACTGCTTTTTACATGGACTATGGGTGGACAAATAACTATATTTCAATCAATTCATTGTAGAGAGCAACATCAATGTTTGGCAGGAGCTAAGTTCCATTCTTTGGTACTGCATCTGACAGCACTTTTTCTGGTGAACACATAAGCCCTCACAGACAATTTCACTGTTATGCCCCGCTAACAAATACTGACATTTTAAGAAATAGGGTTTGTCAGAGGGAATAACCAAAATCCTTGCCCACACCAGCATTCTGTGGGAATTCATATACAAAAATACTTGTCCACAGGTACATGGCAGAGTAATAGAAATCCACCCAAAATGTACTAGTACTTTGACATATGCTTTGCACAATGAAAAATATGTAATTCATGCTTCCTGCATTTGCCACAACTTTTCATGGGAAATAGGCCTGGCCAAAACATTTGCTAAACCTTTGTAATCTTGTGTAATTTCTTGCATTTCACATTATATGTTATGCAAAATTCCCCAAATCACCCTATAACACCACATTGCATAATTTGAAATCCATTTGGGTAAAAATCCTACCCTATCGCGATAGTAAAGAAACAACATAAAACAACAGAACACAAGTGGCAGCTGTTTGCACCACTTATGTTTTTTGAGCTATTTTACCACAAAAGTTTGGAAGTAAGGAGACATTTCATGCTAAAATATAGCACTGAATACCAGATTGCAATTCCCAATAAGCTACAATTTTCCCCTCCTCAGGACACTGACGTCAACGAGTGGGCATTCAAGATTGGGAAAAATGGCATGTTGACTACATTTTTTGCACGGTACAAAAGGGGGGTGGTGAAGGACGGAGCATCTGAATCAATCAAACACTCTGCCACCCCAGTTTGCCCTAAGTGTGGTAGGGTATGCTCAGACGTGAGTCCCTTGCTCACTAGGCCACTGGATTCAAGATAGCCTGGCTGAAAAGGACTATGAATCCGAAACCGGTCCCAGGATGCTTGTTTCCGGTCCAGGGAAGACATGGCATGGCAGTTCGGGCTGGACTGTTCCCATGAGGCACAGGGTCAGACTGATTTGCATATAGCCATGTCTGAACTGGGGTGGCTGAGTGGGCTAAAGAATGGTGATGGATTAAACCCAGATCAGTTGACTGGGGGTGAGTTTTTGATTTGCTCAAACGCTCCGTCCGTCATCCCCTTTTGTATCGCTTTGTTCGCCCTAAGTGTGGCAGGGTATGCTCAGACGTGAGTCCCTTGCTCACTTGGCCACTGGATTCAAGATAACCTGGCTGATGAGGACAATTAATCCGAAACCGGTCCCAGGATGCTTGTTTCCGGTCCAGGGAAGACATGGCTTGGCAGTTCGGGCTGGACTGTTCCCATGAGGCACAGGGTCAGACTGATCTGCATATAGCCATGTCTGAACTGGGGTGGCTGAGTGGGCTAAAGAATGGTGATGGATTAAACCCAGATCAGTTGACGGGGGGTGAGTGTTTGATTTGCTCAAACGCTCCGTCCATCATCCCCTTTTGTATCTCTTTGTTCGCCCTAAGTGTGGCAGGGTATGCTCAGATGTGAGTCCCTTGCTCACTTGGCCACTGGATTCAAGATAGCCTGGCTGATGAAGACTATGAATCCGAAACCGGTCCCAGGATGCTTGTTTCCGGTCCAGGGAAGACATGGCTTGGCAGTTCGGGCTGGACTGTTCAGGGTCAGACTGATTTGCATATAGCCATGTCTGAACTGGGGTGGCTGAGTGGGCTAAAGAATGGTGATGGATTAAACCCAGATCGGTTGACTGGGGGTGAGTGTTTGATTTGCTCAAACGCTCTGTCCATCATCCTCTTTTGTATCGCTTTGTTCGCCCTAAGTGTGGCAGGGTATGCTCAGACGTGAGTCCCTTGCTCACTTGGCCACTGGATTCAAGATAGCCTGGCTGATGAGGACTATGAATCCGAAACCGGTCCCAGGATGCTTGTTTCCGGTCCAGGGAAGACATGGCTTGGCAGTTCGGGCTGGACTGTTCCCATGAGCCACAGGGCCAGACTGATTTGCATATAGCCATGTCTGAACTGGGGTGGCTGAGTGGGCTAAAGAATGGTGATGGATTAAACCCAGATCAGTTGACTGGGGGTGAGTGTTTGATTTGCTCAAACGCTCCGTCCATCATCCCCTTTTGTATCGCTTTGTTCGCCCTAAGTGTGGCAGGGTATGCTCAGACGTGAGTCCCTTGCTCACTTGGCCACTGGATTCAAGATATCCTGGCTGATGAGGACTATGAATCCGAAACCGGTCCCAGGATGCTTGTTTCCGGTCCAGGGAAACATGGCTTGGCAGTTCGGGCTGGACTGTTCCCATGAGGCACAGGGTCAGACTGATTTGCATATAGCCATGTCTGAACCCGGGTGGTGAGTGGGCTAAAAAATGGTGATGGATTAAACCCAGATCAGTTGACTGGGGGTGAGTGTTTGATTTGCTCAAACGCTCCGTCCATCATCCCCTTTTGTATGACTACTACATTTTTTGCATACATGAGGCTGTATTATGGTAAAAGCGCATTTTCATTGTTTGCGCCCGGTGCAAACAATGAAAATGCACCCTATTACCATGAATGCACTGCCCCCAGGCCAGATGCGAACTCGTGCAGCCCTGGGTGAAGCGCATTCCTGTGAAAAATGGAGCAGCTACTTTACAGCCGCTCCGTGTTTTCACAGTGCAGTCCCTCTCCAGAGGGCTGCCATCAGGGTGCGCACTGACAGTGCACCACCTTTTAGATGGCGTACTCTCAGTGAGCTCCTAAGGGCTTCTTTGCCTCTGCGCCCGCGTCAGTAATACGGTGCCGGTGCAGTGGCAAAGGGATTCCCTTATTTGCATGGGGTACGACCCCATGCACATGAGGGAATGCCCAGTGCAGATAGCGCTGGTGTTTTATGTGCGCCATTGCTATCGGTATTATAGAAGGGGCCGCACATGCGCCTTGGCCCCTTCTGTAATACCAAAGGGCCCTGGGAGGGCAAAGCAGGTGCAAATGCCTGTTGCCAACCCCCACCCCCTCCAGGGGCACTTTATGTAATATTGCCCCTGGTGTGTTGTTTTGTTTCACAATATGGCCTTTTGCTGGATCATTAACTTTTAAATCTTTTCAATAGCCAAAGTTCCAAATTACTCCCAAAAACTGCTTACAAATTGCTCATATACATTACTGGTAATTTGGAACATGTTTTTGAAATTCACAAAGAATACCAGGGGGCAGATTTATGTCGGACTTGCGCCACGTTTATGCCGCCGTTGCGTCACCCAACGGCGCGGAAACATGGCGAATCCCTGCGACCTATTTACAATGTGACGCATCTAGGCAGATGCGTCACGTTGTAAAGCCCTGCGCCACATGAAACCTGCGTCAGGTTTCATGTGGGCGTTCTGTCGCAGGGTGGGCGTTCCCTCGTAGGAAAGCCCCGTAAAACTGACGCAGTGAAATCTACAAGATTTCACTGAGTCAGTTTTACGACGCTGCTGGGTCAAATACTTACGCCTGCTTGAAGCAGGCGTAAGGAGTGACGCACCACGTTATGTATGGGTGGCCTCTGTACATTGCAGGAGTTGTGTCGCACTTGCGACGCTACTCCAGCAATGCGCCGCCCGTACACCACAAGATGCGTCACGCATCTGCCCTTCCTTGCACCATGGTGCGCCGCATTGTAAATGCGGCGCATCTGTGGTGCCGCAAGGAGGGAATTGCGTGACGCATCAGTTCTGGCGCATCCCTGCTGATTTGCAGAGATGCGCCAGAACTCATAAATCTGCCCCCAGATTTCTAGGAGTACAGAAAAGTGACAGGATTCTGGAGCTAGGGTTATAACCAGGTGTACAAGGCTGTACAATACTGCATAAGGACGTTTACCATGAACTGTATGTTTACACAATAAAATATTGATGTTTCTCCATAGAGAAAATATATGTCCACGAGGAGAAAGCCCTTCCTCTACAATTGCATTATTGTTGGATGGAGCGTTCGCTTCCTCTGTGGACATGCACTTACTTCTGTCCCTGCCAGGAGTTATTCTGTACAATGGGAACATTCTTTCACATCACTTGTGAATATGAACAAATGTAAGAGAGTTTCCACAAACTTTTCCTGGTGGAGCAACTTGAAATGCCCAGAAACCCAAGAAGAGTTTGCAAAAATATACCCAGAAGGCCATATTTGTTTGCATATATTATTGGCAAAATGCGCCTAATTTTTATTACTTTACCTCACAGAAAACTAAAGTAATATTTTATTTGTCCCATTTGACCAAGAATGCCTTGGCATGGACAGCTTTTTTACTTGTAAAGGTAATTCCCCGATTCTTTAATAGTGGAATTCTATTAGAGCAATTCAAAACTGACCAAGCCTCAGTAAACATGTTGTGTGCTTCTTTAGGAAGCTCCCTTTCTGCAACTTGTCCAGAGAGCCACTACCTTGTTTTGGGTTTCTCTTCAGATTGGGAAGCAATATCAATAAATTATGTGTAGTAAATATTGCCACAACATAGTTGAAGAAAGGAAGATTTAATTAAATGCGAGATTAAGAGAAACCTCCCAGCCACCTCAGACATATGATGTAAACTGACCCTTCAACATTCTCCACAGACCAAGGTTCTATGTACCCAACATGTTCTACTCACCAAACACTGATTAATGCAATACAATAGTGTTAGACCTGGCTTTCCTAGTGTGTTTATCCCCAGAAGTTTTGCTTTTGGGCCTCCTGTTTTTGACCCCGATGTTGTTGATTTTATGACTCTGGGCACATTACCACTGCTGATCAGTGCTAAAGTGCATATGCGCTCTCTGTAAATTGTTGTCATCCATTGGTGTTTCCATAGTTGGCTTATTTAGTTTACTGTTAAGTCCTTAGTACAGTGCACTGGTGTGCCCAGGGTCTGTAAACCACATGCTGTTAGTGGGTCTGCAGCACTGATTGTGCCACCCACATGAGCAGCCTGTAAAAGTAACTCAGACCTGCCATTACAGTGTCTGTGCATAGTTAGGTACTGCCTTGTCGACCTGGCAAGTGCATCCTCTTGCCAGGCCCTAACCTTCCCTTTTCTTACATGTGAGTCACCCCTCAGGTAAGCCCAAGGTACTCCTTTGGGCAGGGTGCGGTGTATGTGAAAGGTAGGACATGTCCTGATGTGTGTGGCATGTCCTGATAGTGAAATACTGCCAATTTCGTTTTTCACTATTGAAAGGCTATCTGTCCCATAGGATCAAATGGGAGTTCATTTATAACATCTTATAAATATTACTTCCCATTGGGACACGATAGTTAGGTAAAGTTTAGTAAGCCTGAACTCAGAATATAAAGATGCATATTTTAGTGAAGATGATTTTTACATTCTGTTTTTGAAAATACCACTTTTAGAAAGTAGGCATTTTCTTGCTTAGCCATCCTGAGTGCCTCTGCTAGCTTGTGTATTGACTGTCCGGTTTTGGAGTGACAGGGGATGGGGATGTGCATTCACTGTAGAAAGCCAGTCGGGGGTTGAGATATGTCCTGTTTTTCCTGGATGAGTCAGGGCTGGGCTGAATAGACCTGGGCTGCATTTAGGGCAGGGTGAGGAGATGTCCTCTCACCTGAATGGGCCTGGTCTGCCTTACACAATGCTGTCTCCACCTCCTGCCAGGAAGCTTCACAAGAGAGGACAGAACTGGTTGTGACTGGGCAAAGAGCTTCTCTGCCACTAGAGAATAAAGGAACTTGTAGTATAGAAAGTGGGGTCCAGACCCCTGAACGTTAGATTACTTCTGGCTGGAAATCAAGAGGAACCTATGCCAAGGAGAAGAGCTGGAGAAACTGAGGATAAGTACTGCCCCTTTGCTGTGTGCTGTCTGGGGTTGGCCTGCAGTGGCTGTTTCTGCCAAGGAAAGGACAAGGACTTTCCTGTGTGCTGTGTCCCCTGCTTGAGGAAGATCTCAAAGGGATTGAAGTAGAGCTTGCCTCCTGTGTTGAAGTCTCAGGGACACATAGACTTCACCTCCAGCTCCCCTGAATGTCCTTGCTGGGAGTTCTGACCTGCCAAGAGGTGCCTGTTTCTGTTCTGGGCCTCTGGAGGTTGTGCCTGCTGTTGGGAGCTGGAAAAGTAAAGCGACAAAGAGAAGTGTGATGCATACGCACCTGTTTCCAATGCCTTGCCGAATAAACTGGCTCAGCACCTGCCTGCGGTGGGAGAATTGCTGCAGGCCACATCGAGTGCACTGAACTACAAAGTCCGAGATCACTGATTCTGATGCAGGTCCTTCTGTGTGGCTGCAAGGACCTACGCATCGTGGGACCATGGCTGAAGAAACCACCGCAGCGCCGTTGCCTCCTCTGCATCGAGACCTGACTCATCCCCTATCCTCATGCATCACACCTGGGCGCCAAGTCTACGAGGACACTGGGGCCACAGTAAGAAAATGATGCATTACCTCCCAGTACAGTAAGAAACCGACGCATCACCTACCCTTTAGTAAGCATCCGACGCATCACCTCCTCTGCGTGGCAGTAAGGAACCAACGCATCACCTCCCCTGGAGTAAGGAACCGACGCATCACCTTCCCCACGTGTAAGGAACTGACTCATCACCTTCCCTGCGGCTGTTCTTGCTTTTTAGATTTTGACACATCCAAGGTACTTTGTGTTGAAAGTGTCGCATCTATAGTTTGCTATGGACAGAACGGCTTCTACCTTTTAAAAGTCATACTTTGATAACTGTATTGTGGATTTTTGTCATTTTCGTCTTGTTTGATTTAGATAAAGATTACTTATTTTTCTAAACTGGTGTGGTGTCCATTTGCAGTGTTTTCACTGTATTACTGTATGTGTGAACAAATGCTTTACACATTGCTACTGCTACCAAGTGGGTGAGCGGGGGATATTTTAGAAGTGTATCCCCCTAACCCTGACTAGGAAGAAGGGTCCCTATTTGGACAAAGGTGCAAACCATTGCCAACTAGAGACCCCCATTTCTAACAAATAGAATACTACATTATGGCAGGAAATAATCCATTGTTTTGCCGTCATGATTTTGGACCCGCTTTTTTAAGTCTTGCAGCACCAGCATTGATGGTTCAAAATCGTTACACTTTAACCTGTATTTTTTAGTATGTGCTAAATGGTTTCACCAATCTAAGTTGCAAAATGTTTGATGTTTCCTTACTTGTAACTAGGCCATATGGGCATAATTTTTTACATTCACTGATTTCGTATGTAAATAATATGTTTCTGATCTCCCTACGAATCTCGCTTATTGTTTGTGGTCAAAGATTTTTATCAAGTTTATATTTCATTTCCATTCTCATAAATTCTGGTAATCGTAGTATGTAACTACCAGTTGCATAGTTTTCCCGAATTTAATCATGCGGTTTTTCTGAATTTGATGAAAGCGATATGCTCAAATAATTTATTCACAGGTTTTGAAAGGACAGCAGGGAATTGTGCATTTTGGTTATTCCTACCAAATGCGGACCTTGTTCTTTTATTGATACTTTTGATGTCATTGTATATTAGTTGATTCATTTGTTTCTTTATTCCTCTTTGTGATTACCTTCTCGGTAAGTCAAATGTATGCTTGCCAAGCCTTCACCTCCTGTGGATATTCATAGTTCCCACACACTTGTGCATGCATTATTTGGACACGTGCCTGCATCTAGGTTCCTTACAGCATCTAAGATATTAATATTGGTTTGGGCATGATGATGGCTCTTAGGTGCCAACTTAATGTGTGTGCTTTCATTGTCTTAATATCAACCATAATCCAATTGAAAATGTAAGCCTACTGTTTTTCATGCTTCAGGTGGAGGCTAGGAGTGGAGGGAGGGTGGGCCCTGTCTTAGGCAAAATGGCAAGTGTCCATCACTTACATTAGTGGTCAATCTTTGCACCCAGTATTGCTAAATATTTTTGTATGGTGCAGTACACTGGAGGTGCCCAAAATGGTTAAATTATATTCTGTTGTGTATTTTAATCAAATTTTTAAGGGATAAACAATAAGAATGTGTCACAAAGGAAATGGACTTGGTCGCTACAGTCATAAAGGCTTATGTCTGTTGATGTGGAATAGCCTTCATGGGTGCAGAGAGGTCTTTAAATCATAGACTCAACAATCCTAATTCTTACTGACATTTAAACTCTGTTGGGGAGGCTTTGTGTTACTGTCATTGATCGATCAGTTTCTATTCTCCACAAGTCTACTATACAGGTTTTGCAGCACTCTGGCAAGGAGTAAAACAGTGTTCTATTCAATGACTAGCTTACCCGTCGCCCGTTGCTGCGATCTCCGAAGAAAGGAAATTCAAGGAAACTCGTTATGATAACATTCAATTTACATTGTGTCATTTTTATTGAAACTTATTCATTTTAATATGGAAAACATTTCAAAGTGTTGTTTTAATTCTATTTATTTATTCGAGTACTTGTGCATACACAAGTACTCGAAATCAGTATTCAAAAGATTATGAGGGCCCTGTGGGGCCGATATTTAAAAAAAATTTATGCCAGAAACCTGCGCGGGAGTGCACTCAACAACTTCCCAAAGTTTCATGGCGATCAATGAATGGCGTTTTAATTCTATTTATTTATTCGAGTGCTTGTGGATACACAATTTGTTGTTTTTCCGTCTGGTGTGTACATCAGTATTCAAAAGATTATGAAGGCCTTGGGAGGCCGATATTTTAAAACAAATTTATGCCATAAACCTTCGCGGGAGTGTATTCAACAACTTTCCAAAGTTTCATGGCGATCGGATGAATGGTGTGGTAATGCATAAAGGACAAACAGACAGACAGTCAGACATACATTCGTTTTGATATATATAGATCATGGAGACAACTCACTGCAACATTAAACAAGGACGTTCACCTTGTCCAGCAAAAGACTTCTTTCCATGCACATTATTTTGACATGGTTTACATAAGGCTATAGTTATACAAGCCAATAGTGACATTCCATGGCAGCTGAGTGAAGCTTCTTTTGCACTGTAGTTCAAGCAATGTTAGCAAGATAGCTTTAATCAGAGCAATAAGACGATTTCCCATATGAGAAAACAAGCTTCTCCTTCTTGTTGGAAAACCAGGATGAATCACCAATGATTGCAGATGCTAATTTGTGTTCTCTAAAGCTAACATGTGTGCCTGAGCCTCTTATGTTTGCATACTAACATGCATACAGGGTGATTTTACACTTGCGTATCATCATTCTCTGAATGTTCACAATTCCTGCAAGTAGACTTACTGAATTACGCCTTTTGAATGCATTTTGCCTTTTTAAATTCTTCAACGTTGTGCTTTTCCACAACCTCAAACCTGAATAGCCATCATTGTCTGCATCTCCTTTTGTATTCTCTTTTCTTTAGCCTGACCATCCATGATCATTTGCATAATTTCCTCATTCCTATATTTGCTTTTTTCTTCATTGTCCTTTTCACACAGCCTTTCATTATGCACATGACAACATCCAGGAACGCTATACATCCCAGTATCAGCCAAGAAACGTGTATAACCATGGCCCCCCACCCTAATCACCCACAAAGCAGTTCCCATCGTATGTAGCTCCTTTAGTCTACTTTTCATATGATCAATGGCCACATAGGTATTGTTTAATATTCAGGGAAAAAGTACAGCATTCTGTCCAAATAAGGCTAGATATATACACCCCCATTATTAACCAACAACAAGTCCAAAGCATGTATTAGCTTCTAGATGAAATCATATGGGGGGACAAACATCAGCGGGGTGCCCCGAAGAACTTGCAGCTGCGGGTGGGGACTCGGAGACCCTCCAATTGAAAGCTACTACCTGACGGTGCAGCTGCAATGGGTATCCAGGTGGCTGGCGATAAACCATCGAGGGGAAAGGTGCAACAGCACTGTTGTGTAGTTCCAACTAATCTGTAGGCGCATTGTTCGGGCAACATAAACTATGGGCTTGGTGTCAGCACTGATTCCAGACACCCCTGCAGGATCTGTTGGCCTATAGACCAGCTTGCTTACAGTGCCACCATAAGCTCCCATATCCTACCAGGGAGCGAATACTTTCTGGCAACCACTGAAAACGACAACCTTAATTCCTCAGAAATCATAAAAGAGTACAGAACCTTTCACTCAGTCACTCGTGCTCCCTTATTCTGAGAGAAATATACAGGCAAATGCACAGCAGGACGTTTTCAGTAATATTTATTGAACCAACATTATTCTTGCCTAAAGTACGTGTGCTGCAATTATCAGTAGACAGAAGCAGATAAGCGTGATTACAAGCACCAAGAGCGTAAATAGTAGATGTAGTTCTACCAGGGTGCTAAACAATTGTATATATGCAGACATATAAACAATGCAGTAATCTGGCATGCTCCTACTATGCAACTCTACTCTAAGTGTACCTAGAGTGTGTGTAGGTGTAGAGCCGAGAATCCCCCCAAGGGACGGTCCAACCCTGATGGAAAGAGTGAATGACCCGCCTTGTTCTTGAGTTGGACACCCCTCACGGAATGTGAGACCGGTGCATGATGGATTCTCAGCATGCATGGACCCTCAGTGTCAGCGGAAGTTTCTCCTCTACCAATCTAGTGGTATGACTATTTAAAATAAATGGCTGCCTCGCGATGTGCGCATTAGAATAGTGATGTTATGGATATGTAAATAGCGTTGTCACCTGGTGAATGAAGATAGGACAACTTTTTTACCCAGGGCTTAGAGAGGCCTACTACATTATGTTGAAAGTGTTGTGATAATGTTGTTCCAAGCTGGATGTGTAAACAAAGTAGTTTCAGAGAAACTAATCCAACATTGTTGTGCATGCAAATGTATGCAAAGTTCACAGCTGAATTTTTTTTTCTAGGGCAATGTGAGAAAAAACTGCTTCGTAACAGGGGCCTACTCTGGAATATAACAGCACTGGATCCCTTTATTTATCAACAGTTTGCAATCCCCTACTCCCCAACATTATTCCCCAATCCACATGGTCACTCAAGGTCACCATTGCCTGTAAGTGCTTGGCCACAAGTATACGTTTTTGCAGTACAAGAGGGAGGGACATGGGGGAGTGGCTGGAAATGAGGAATCTTTACTACACAAGGGTGGACTAGGGAGGATTGAGGAGGGGTTAAGAGAGGTTTAGGGAGGGGTTTATAGAGAGTTATAGGGAATCCTTTCTCACATCATTCATACCCACTGTGACTGGTAGTAAGACTGATGGAAAGACAGTTCGTCCATGAATGTCTGAAGTATGAACCCCTGGCATGTGTAAGAAGATCTCATTATGATAATAAAAAAAAAGTTTTAGTTTATTTTTGGATAAGTGTGTTACTACAGCAGTGGTTTCTCCTTGGTGTGATTGTTAGGCTTGAACCCTGTAAAATTAGGGAAAGTAAGTGCATCAATTAGGGAAAGTAAGTGCACACAATTGTTTTTTCATGGATATTATTTGCAGTTGCGGCTGGTACTGAACGAGGGTAGCAGGAAGGCTGAGGGTGGCTAAAAACTAAACCTCACTTACCTTTAAAGGCCGCCGACTCTCCTCCATCACTGTCTCTCGCCCGCTTGCTCTTAAGTGCAGATATTTCCCCCTCCCCCAGCTGGCTCTGATGACAGCCAAGCCCTATCCGCCCGAAAACCTATTCAGTGAGGAATAATAAATTGATAACAACATCGTGAAGTTATTATTTCATTTTTTTGCACTGAGAAAACCAGTGGGGTGGCGCTACTCCTCCTTAGAAGAGGAACCACCACTACTAAGTGTGATGTAATTCACAAGTGTACCATGAGCTGTGCACTACAATATTTCCTGAATTAATTGGTAATATGCTTGAGAAACAAAGGATTAGAAGAAAAAGATAACACTTGAAAATAATTATAATTTGGATTTATTGTTTGCAGGTGAAACAACTTTTGAACTGGTAGAGTTAAGACTCACTCTTATCTGTATGTATGGTTGAGGATGTACGATGGATTTTAGGGGTACCTATATTGCTATAATTCACTGACAAAGGCCCTAGACCCTGCCTTGAGGGTATTGGTGTGGCTGAAACATGTTGGTAGACTATAAATAGAGAGGCATAAGTTCCACTTGCGCACATTTAGGGCTATTCACAAAAGTAAACTTACATGTGAGTTAAGTCTCACTCTTTTGAGCAACATTACTACTTTAGTGTAAGGTTACTCAAAAGTGTAGACTTACATGCCCTCAACTCCTGAAATCGGGGGGGGGGGGGGTGAGGGGGAGTCATTAAAAATAACAAATATGACCATAAAGTTACTACTAGTACTGGTTTTACAACCATATTTGATATTCCATATATTTGCCAGAGGCCACCGCAACTGTGGTGGAGATATTATTTCGCTAAACTATTGGGAAATAATAAGAGTTTCTAAATGTTTAAAACAAAAAGGTGTGTGTTAAATGTTAATGTTAAGTAATTTACGTTTTTTAACTGTACCAATTGTGTAAAATTGGTTCTGCACTATTAACTAAATTCAAAATTACATTTGTAATAAATAAAATTAAATGAAAATTGTTTTTCGAAAGATTTTTTACACATAAAGAAACCCACCTTGTATGAAATTGGGATGTTGGTTGACTGGGGTGTGAGTCCTGGTCAAGCAGCAACCACAACCCCTAAATGAACCTGTACTCTACCCTCTTGCATATTGACACAGAGCAGTCAGGCTTAACTTACAGGCAATGTGTAAACTATTTGTGCAACACATCAAACTGTAATAAAGTGAAAACACCACCCAAAAAGGGATCCCACACCTAGTTAGAACAATAGAGACTTCTTCAATAAATAAAAAAAGACCAGAACAGCAAAAAGCCAACCAGCAGAACCGGAGATATGAAATTTTTATTATTTTGTGAAAATAGCGCCAAAGAACAAAAATTGCCAACTGTGGGTATCAAAGTCACATGTTCAGGCTGAATGTGATGGGTGTGGCAAACTACAGGGATCCAGTTAGGCCTGCTGACCATATTATCTTCAATCCTGGTTTGTGGAGCATTGAGATCTGTGCTGCAAATGCGTCACGCAGTCGAAGCAAAGCATTGGTTCTAAGGTGTGAAGAGACTGTGATGTGAGGTCCTGCATCTTCATCGATGATCCCGTAGATGAGGGTTGTGAAGCTTAGTCTGGTGTCAAGGATGCATCACGCAGCCGGGGCAATACACTGGTTCCAAGGAGCTGTAAGGCTGCAATGTGGAGTCTGGTGTCATCATTGAGGCTGCCGTCGATGAGGGATGTGAGAGCCTGCCCCGAGGATGCTTCACACAGCGGCGGTTCCGAAGTGGATGCGGAGGCAATGCAGTTCTTTCTGACAGATCTAATCCACACAGCAGCTGAGATGCATTGGTTCTGTTCGATGTTGTGCAGCAGAGGAGATGCAGTGGTTCTGCTGGATCCACAGAGGCAGCAGAGCACCTAATGTCGGTAAACAACCTTTACAATGAATCTTTTACAACGCACTACCATTACAACGCGGTCATTACAACGCAAACTATTACAACGCATTACTCAGGGGGGGCGCTATAGGATAGGGAATAGGGTAATTTACTATCCAATAACCTTCCCTAGTGTCCACGGGGACTGGAGTTGGAATAGTAAATTAAACTATTCACTATCCAGCACCCCAAAGCGCTATGCGTTGTAATGGTATGCGTTGTAAAAACTGCGATGTAAAGGTAGGCGTTGTAAAAGTATGCGTTGTAACGTCATACATCCCCTAATGTCCAGTGCTTATACCCAGTTGTGCCCTTGAAGTGGGGAGAAGCTTCTAGAAGCATTCTTTTGAAGTTCACAGATGCTCTGCCTTCCTTTCCGTGGCTCTGGACTAACTACAGGGTGTGCAGTCATTTATGTGTAGGCTGGACACTGACTTTTCGAATGAAATTGGGGCAGTGTGCAGCTCTCCCCTCGCAACATGACAATGATAGTCCATTCAGTGACACCTAAGCTCCTATTTTGTGTGGCTATCCAGGAGCAATACAAAAAGCCCATGGTCAAAGTACACCCAGTCATGTGACCCAGAGACAGCCTGCAGGTACCAAATGGCTAAGGCAAGACAATGCTAAATTTCTAAAAGTTGTATTTTCAAAATTGTAATTTAAAATCCGACTTCACCATAAGTTAGGATTTTTCATTTCAATTCCAAAGAAGCTAAACATGTATTGGTTTTGTGTTCCCATTAGGAAGTTACAGCCTATTGAATGTAATAAGAGAATTTCAATATTATCCTATTGGTGAGGTAGGTCTTGCAATAGTTAATATTGAATTTAAGAGTGTTTCACTATCAGGACATGGGAAACTAATAGAGTACATGTCCATCTTTTTTAAATTCACTGAACCCTGCATTCTGGGCTGTCCTGGGCCTACCCTAGGGGTGACTTACATGTATTAAAATGGAAGGTTTGGGGCTTGCAAAAAGTTTATTTTGCCAGGTCAAAATGGCAGTTAAAACTGCACTCACAGACTGCAATGGCATGGCTGTGGCATGTTTAAAGTGCTTCTTAAGGGGGTGGCACAATCGGTGGCACAATCAGCGCTGCAGGTCCACTAACAGCAATTAATTTACAAGTATAAGTCGATTATACCATATTTTAAGGAAAGAGCATGAATACACAATAATTTTAACATTCTTTTTCTATTAGATTTTATTTTAAGTTCCTACCGCCATAATTCTTTATATGAGAGTGTTGCAGTACCTGTGAGTGGCCATGAGTGGTGCTGAAGTTACTCCAGACCTGAGCTGGAGTACATATACAACTGTTTGAGTACTCTTTGGCTAAAGTAAGTTTAGAAGTGCAGTTTATGAATAGGAAGGGGCTTACTCTTGTCTGGGTAGAAGCATGTCCCTCCATAGCCCTTCCCCAGCCACCCCTTAACACCTCCAATGTAGTCTTAAATATTCCCCATGTTCCTATCACTCCACCATCCCTCCCCAATTTACTACTAAAACATGTACTTATGTGTGCACAGAGCTTTGAAGATCTCTGCACAAAGAAGATAGGAGAGGCTGAGGTGGAGGTGGAGGCTAAGGGGCCTAATAGGATGGTGGTCAGACTTTTTCCAGCCGCCACCATAGCGGAGATTGGGCCTGACCACCATGCGTACGGCAGTCCTGCACATGGCATTATGATGTGACCAGCCCACGCATGGTGGTGATTGGGTCCGACCACCATGCTTCCAGCGGTCCCACCCGTTGAATTATGATGGGCCCGCCACCGCAGCGGTCGCATCCTACAGAGTTAACATTTTTGCAGGCGGTGCTGGCAGCAGCACCGCTGCGTCACAAAAACAACATACACAAAAATTGCCCCCCACCTCAATGAGTTACTCTTTGGGGACTAAATAACCAAAACAATTGGATCTAGTCCAGTATATTTATTTATACCTTTTTTTTGAAGAAATATTAAAAGATTTTTGAATGGCAAAGAAAGAATACACAATGCACAAAATCACAAACAAATTATAAACAATTTACAAAAATTTCTAAACAGTTAACAATACATACTATCAAAATATATGAAAGAAAAACATCAAGCGTTACATCCAACAAAACAATTCACAATGCAATATCACAGTTTTTGCAATGTATTAAACCATTTCATAGTCAAAACGAGATTATTTTCATGAAGAAGGCCAATTCAGTTATAGGAGCGCCAAGCATGTGACAATTCTATTTTTCAACACGCTAAATGTTGTAATTAGCTCTTGCTGGATTTGCCGACGCGTTTCAAGTTCGGACCAGGAGTGTCCAAACTCTCATCAGGGCTCTATTAATTCTCTATTGGGATGTAAAGAACAGTGTTTTAGTACAACCTGTTCGTCTCTTTACAAAGATATCACCGTTTGGCTAAAAATAATCAATGTACCTGGATGCTTCAAAGAAGTTGACCTGTGTGGGTTTCTATTCCAGGACTCAGTCCGTATTTCATATGTCAACAGTGAACATTTTACGCAAAAATAATCTGGGGGTGAAAAAAAACATTGTTCATATTTACAATGCATGATTATAGGCATTGCAAGATCTATAGGCGAATATTAAGCGAATTCATATCTCAATATAAACTTGCAGAATGAGGAGGCGGCGTGGTAGTATCTTTACTTGATTTCAATCCTATGTAAAAAAACATGGCCTGTGTGTCATACCCAAAGTGCTTAATATTAAAGTTAGGATACTTATATGCAACATTGTACATATCGTACCTGTAATGTGCGTCAGTGTGGGAAAACGTTCTCTTTCCGTCGATCGCTCTATCATATATCTGTGTGAATAATACACACATCAGTGCTTAGTTTATGATAATATAATTCACCTAATTTCAAAGCCTGAGTACACACGCTCGCGTACCTGTAACTTTATTTGACCGAATGCCACCGAACGCCCACCACGCCACGGCCCCAGCCGGGGCTGTTGACCGTCGGGCACGTCTTTTCTTTTGTGTCTAAGTGCCTTCCAAAAACCTCATCCGTTATTCTATAAAAAAAAGGGGAAAGGACGATTTTTAAGTCAAAGCGCGGTGGGTGCAATAAACTTGCACACGCTCGAAGCACGCGCTACCATCTATTTAGCATACCTTCACGGGTGGTCTGCTTGTACTGCAAGCGAACGGTGCTCCTCATACAGATGCTGTTCGTTTGTGGCAGCGGCGGCCATTTTGCCGAATTAAAAAGAAAGCTGCTGTCGCTGTTGGTGCATTCTGGGATTTTGAGTCCAGTGAAATATAAACAGGGCATTTGATGGCATTAAACTACTGATCGATTAGTACCCACATTAAAACTTTGCGCAAAAAAGCATATTACGCTACAGACATGCATTGAGGCGATTAAATTCTTGCCTCAATCATAGGATTAATGGTGCTTAGTTTCTACGATGATAAATCGTCTAAACAGTGACAACCACGCAGTGTGACGCAAAGTCACAAAAACGAGCATGTTGTGCTTGTTTCACTGCACTACGTGGCAGGCACTGCACTGTGCCGGCCACTTGGTGCAGTGAAAAGTAGTCAGTGCACCCACACCAGCCCAACATTAGGGGGCCCGGGCCCCCAAACACCATCCCCACCAGCCTTTCCATAGCGGAGAGACTGTCACGGAAAAGCTGGCTTTTGCATGCATCCTAATCCGGATGGTGGAAAAAACTAGGCACCAGTGCCATTTTAGCGGTCCAGCTCCGCCCGCCAGGCCAGCGGGTGGATTGCTACCAGCGGAAAAGTGGCAGATGGATTTTCACACCGCTGCGGTCACTACCTCCATCATAATCTGACCGGCGGTTTTGAAGGTTACGATTGCGGTGCGGAGTCCACCGCCGGCCCGGCGGTGGCGATCCGCCCGCCATTGTAATAGGCCCCTGTCTTCCGCATGTAGGTTAATTAATAGCATGTTGTAATACAATAAATGTACTAATGTAGTAATGCTAAATGTACTACAAAATGCAGTTAGTGACTTTAGGAAGATGGAGCATTATGTGGTGATGATGCTTAGGCTTCACCATGCAATGCTGTCACAAACCGCACAGATGGCCCTTGGATTCAAACTAAGAAATCCTTAGCTCAGTCTTGGTAGTGTGGCAAAGGACAGTTAGGCTTTACTAGAGCAACATGTGTTAAGTGTTGCAGAGTACCAATATGGACAATAAGTAATTGTAACGACTCAAGAGAAATCCAACATCATTTTATAAAAATAGAGTGTATTTGTATCTTAATTTAGTCATCAAAAGGAACAAAATAGCATACATATAACCAGAAATATAGATTTTTGAAGCAATATAAAATCAGTCCGAAATAATACAGTGAAAATGTATCATTGCGGTCAATGGGAAAAAAGACTAGTGACAGTCAGTCATGTGCAGATCGAGTTGCATAGGATCCTTGCTTGGTAGAGGACAAAGCCACAAAAACTAGTTCATTTTACCTGATCAGTTGAGGCCGGGTGACGAGTTATCTGGGGCTGTTCGTGGTGCTGTACAGGAGCCGACGGAGAGATTATTTTACAGTTGAAACGGTGCTCAGGAGTAAAAGATGCAAAAACCCAACAACGGGCCCCTTCTGATGTTGAATCAATGTCGGATGGAGTTCCCCTAGGTGGAGCGTCGAATGCAATGGGCGGTTGCCGGACTGGGGACCAACACGCCTTGACAGCAGTAAGTGGCGTAGGAAGTTCCTTCGATGTCCAGGGGTCCCGAGGACAGTGGTAGCTGCATGTAACTTCATGAAAGGCAGGACTACAGTTCCCACAATAGACTAGACAATCTAGAATCAGGAGTTCCTTTGGATGGCCCAGTGGCCAATGATTCTTCTGATCTGGTTCATTGTTTTATCGGCAGTTTGCAGGGGACTAGTGCCACTAGTCCAAAAGAGTCTTTCGTTGCTTCAGGCTAGGGGTGGGTGGAATTTGCGTAATCGCGTTATTCAAATCTCTGCGAAACGGTAAAAAATCTCCGCGAACACGCAGAAATTCTGCAAACACGCGGAATTACTTGTTCGCGATGCGGAACGCAGAATTTTTGCAATTTCGTGTTCTCTGCGGAATGCGAAATTACCCAAATTCCGCAAAATCCGCGAATGGAACAGAATTTACCTCCCAGGCCTACTTCAGACTTCCACATGGGTCCTTCTGTCTGCTGGAACAGAGAGTTAGCCTAGGACAAGTCCTGATTAGGCAGTTCCTGGAGCGTATCCACAAGTGTACAGCATCCCTCTTTTGCTTTGTGTAAAACCTGTTGTCGCAGACACAGGTCTCTCCTTTTGTTCTCTTTGAGGCCGGTTGTTCATATCTGAGGTTCTAGTGTCAGGGGCAACCCTTAAATCATAGGTTATGGGGTGTTAGGGGTGTAGGTGCAAGTGACCAAAGGGCTGCTTACTGCACCAGCTAATCCATCCCTGAGGTGACCACATCTGAGGAGTAGGTCACCTTTTCTACACACAATGCTCTATTTTGCCACTTCTAAAAATGTCAAACCCCTTCTTTCAGTGTACAGACTGGGCTGCCCACCCTGGCGGTGTGGCTAGCGTTCAGGGGGTGTGCACCTCCATGATTATCTAATTTCTAGCATGCCTGGGTGCAGATGTGCCTGGGGCAGAAGGAGGGCTGTTTCCTCCCCTGGGAGTTAGTCCTGATGTATCAGAGATGTTGCAGTCTTCAAATCTCACCGCATTGATGCACCACTTCACTAACCATCCTGAGAAGTAGGAGATGTGTTCTCCTTCCTGCTCAGGCCTTTGTTTCTGACTCGTGGGAGTGTTCACACTGCTTGACAAGAGGTTAGAATCCTGTCTTGTTGGCAGCAGTGCAAACAGTCAGTCAGAGCACAGAGAAGCTGGGGCAACCAGGTGGGCAACCTCTAAGGTAGCCACTGGGTTCATGCCACATCACCCTCAACACAAGATTCATGTCTGGGTGAGAAGGCATGTTGTTTGATACCAAACAGGACAAATTTAGGTGATACTATAATGGAGCTTCCAACCTCGGGTTTGCCCAGGTATCAGCCCATGTTCTCTATGGGCCGTCTATCAATTGCAGTGTCCTCAAATAATAAAGAGCACTACAGGGACATATACATTTGCACTTACATGTCCACACCTCTAATATACTGCATCCTGCCTCCTTGGCTTTTGGAAGGCTTTCTTAGGGGTGACTGATATATATTAAAAACAATCCATTGACTCTGCCACACATGGTGAGGGTAGAGTCCAGTTCAAGCAGTTGGCACTGCTCCTGCAGTCTGCAATGGTAGGCCTGCCGTTTAGCGAGGCCCCACGACCTTGCTAAACGTGATTGAGGGCTTTAATTACAAAGTTGCCAGCCCTGGTTACTCAGGTCAAGTGATTCATTCCTCATTGATTTTGGATTTTGAGTATTTTCATTGGGTCATTCAGGGTAGCACAAACAGTGCTGCAGTCCATGGGGACCCATTTACCACCCATGACCTGGGTACTCCTGGTACCATATGCTAGGGACTTATAAGGGGTGTAAAGTCCTTGTCTATTGAGGATGTGATTTAGGCATGAGGGTTTTAGCGAGAGAGTACTGGCACTGGGGTATGGGCTGCAGACTCAAGTGCACTATCAGAGTTATAACCATCAGCATTGGAGCAAAAAGTGTGAGGGGATGACCATACTAAAAGGGCACTTTCCTACAGTGAATAGGCCCAAAGTTCATAATATGTCCCAAGATCCTTTCATATTGATTGTGTTTGCTTCACTTCTTGAAGTCATTTGCCTCTGTAGTGCCTCATATACACAACCCCTTCACTAAATGAGAAAAGGACAGTCAATGTAGGCCACTGATATTTCTCCTATGTATAATCTACTATGACATGTAACCCGTAATTATGTGACTTTCAATGGAGAGCCTTGTGTTGTAATAAACTACACACTGTGTAAACAGTTTTGATGGGAAACATCCTTTACAACGCATCTTTTACCATGCAGTGCTTTTACATCGCAACTTTTACAACGCAAACCATTACAACGCATTGCGCTGGGGGGCGCTCTAGGATAGGGAATAGATTTAATTTACTATCCAACACCTTCCCTACTATCCACGGGGACTGGAGTTGGAATAGTAAATTAAACTATTCACTATCCCGCACCCCAAGCGCTACACGTTGTAATGGTATGCGTTGTAAAAACTGCGATGTAAAAGCATGCGTGGTAAAAGCATGCGTTGTAATGTCATACATCCAGTTTTGATTGTTGTTCTCTGCCAATAAAGTCCTCCTTTCTCCCAGTGCTCAATTTGAGCATGTGGTTGAAGGTTGGGGGCACTGTACTTAATTTGGGGACAGACATTTATTTCCTACATCATGTATTTGCGAGTGCGAGAGAGGAAAACGCATGCAGATCAGAACCAGAGAGGAGGAGAAAGACGGCAAAAGTGCCACAAAAGAGAAAAATTAGGAACTTGCACGAATCAGAAAAAGGACGAGTGTCTGGGAGTGGATTCAAGACTAACAGGATTGGAATTCGGTGGGCCGACGTTTAATTGCCAGCCACTGGCATCTGAGCAGAGCTTTGGCAACCTGCACTCTTTCTTTCACAAATTAAGCACTGATCCCCCTACTTCTCCGCATGGCCGTGGCCAAATTGAAACACATGAACTACTCATGATTTAAACAGGGACATAGTCAGCTCCTCTGGCCCGGGAGACAACCTTTACAACGCAACTTTTACTACGCAGTGCCATTACGACGCAACTTTTACAACGCAAACCATTACAACGCATTGCGCTGGGGGGTGCTCTACGATAGGGAATAGGTTTAATTTACTATCCAACACCTTCCCTACTATCCACGGGGACTGGAGTTGGAATAGTAAATTAAACAATTCACTATCCAGCGCCCCAAAGCACTATGCGTTGTAAAGGCATGCGTTGTGAAAACCGCGTTGTAAAGGCATGCATTGTGATGTCATACATCCCTCTGGCCCAAGCCTCAAGAATAAACTGCACCCCAGCAGTAACATTATAGGGCATGGCTCTAAAGAGAGTAAAACCAGTACTGAAACGTTACAATATTACTTCGTTGCCAAATCTTGACTAAGCAGTTTAAGGACACCACCCAAATTTGCCTAATTCTGAACTTTGCACACCGATGCTCTGTTGCTCCGAATTATATGTGGTTCCGAATTACACAGTTTTAACATTACACAGTTACAGAGTGAGAAACCACGTTCAAGAATTATATTTTGATTTTAACGCAGCAAGAGGCAACAACACTCAGCATCTCTGCCTTGGGTTGTGATGTGTTCCTGCCATAATGTTTCGCTTTATCACATTTCCCCGAGCCTTCAGAGGTGAGAATTTAAAACATTAGCAGCCACTGTATTGAGAGCTACATCGGGCAGCAGGGGTCCTGCTTGCCAATGGGCAGTGTAAAAAAATGAAAAGATTAAAAATCAGTTTTGTTTACTGAAAATTAATTGTTCCAGCATACTGAGACAGAGGGCTGTTCCTGAAGTTCATCAGCAGACATGAAAAATGGCGAACACTCACATTTCTGATCCCTTTATAGAAGGGCAATGCCTTGATGCATGGTTTGATTTACTTTCCCTTAAAGACACATGAAATCAGACAGGAAAACATAATCAAAACAGAGCAGAGATAAAACATGTCTAGGGGCTATCTTAGGTGGAAAATCATGTTTCCTAACGTATGAGGTAAAGCCAGGATGAATGAACAATCCGGTGCAGTATCACAAGTTTGACAAATCACGTAGCTTCAGTCATCAGACTCCCTCTTAGCACAATCTATTTTATGGGCCTAATGTTCTAAATTGGCGGGTAAGTCAAAGTTTAAACTATCATTTATCATTTAGCATATAAAAGAAAAGCTATTACCTGAAACTCACCCTTACAGTTAAAGGCAGGCTGAAAGAGCCATTCTCTGTTACCTTAAGGTGTTTCTTGAAAAATGTCATCATTATCACCTGCTTTAACTCACTACCGTATCAGTTCATCTTCAAGTACACAAGGGGACACTCGGAACTGATCCATGCAATACCTATCTTTTTATGGAATATGATCCAGTGCAAATGCAAGTGAGGATCCCATTGTACCGTAAATCATATAAAAAATGCTAAACATAGACACCGTGGAAATCAAACTTGTGAAGCTGTCATTAATCCGATCCGATAATTTTAAAAATTGCACGTTTTATCTTTGTAAGAGACATACGTCTTGGATAGCGATTTTCCCAATACTTGGCCTCATTTTTGTTGAAAATATGTGTAAATAAATTATTTTACTTTCAAAGAAGAATCTAAAGTCTGCAAACAACCAAAACGCTCGTGGCCAAATATTGAGCAGCATATTTAAGACCCAGTTTGCGTCGGGTTTGCACCACGCAACATTGTGTGATGCAAACCGTAAGTGAGATTTATGAAGCCTTTGCGTGGGTCTGAATGACTCCATTAATCTACAGTACAGCAACGTAGCGCAAACCACTGCGTCACCTCACTTTGCCCTGGGAAGGCATTCCATGGGCACTGCATGGGTGATTTTGACGCATTCCCAGATTTGCAAGAATTGGTAAACATGGGAATGCGCCCAAAAAATACGCCTTCCCAGGGGAGGCGTAATGAGAAGAAATATCTTTATTTCTTCTAGTTACTTCCTCTTTCTATGTTTGCTGCATTCTACAGCACACATAAAAAGAGAAATATGCCTCAGGGAATTGTTTTTGTGCAGGAAAGTGCAATCCTGCATGCAATGGAGGCACCTTTGCACCATGGTACAACGGTGCCAGCATTGATGATAGGCTGCCAAAAGGGTGCAAGAACAGGGGAATAGGCGGTATTTGCTTAAATATGGTGCATTGCTGCCCTCTCCCTCTCACGCAGCACAGCACAGCACAGTACAGCAAGGTGACTTGCGGCAATGCACTGCGTGACAAACGGTCACTCCTCTTCACGCTGCTTCCCCGACCTTCACTGTGGTATTGTGACCTGCTTTCAGCTGCGCCCAATTTGCAGAATTATTTATTTACATAGCGCTCCATTACCTTACTAGTTGTGCAGTTTGTCATAGCAGCGTAGCGCTAGTCCCAATTGTACTTATCAGCATATTAGCATAGCGCTAGCCCTCCATAGCGCGCTGTAACGCTCAGCTCTGTTTGTGGTGCCTGCATTTCACAATTTTTATTCTTTGTGCCCAAATACAAGTATCTTAGCGTGTTATTCATACTCTGTGCCCCATCACTGCATAGAATTTGGCCGACTGCCATCTTGTTTATTATCTTGTTGTTGTTTAGCCTTCCCTCCCCGGATCTCCACCCCACCTCCCGCCTCCCAGCTGCTCCGCCCTCCCACAGTTCGTCAGGCTCGGTCTCTCCACGAGACCTCTGTGACCGTCCTGACTCGTCAGAAACGGTCGCTCCTCTTCACGCTGCCTCCCCGACCTTCACTGTGGTATCGTGACCTGCTTTCAGCTGCGCCCGATTTGCAGAATTATTTATTTACATAGCGCTCCATTACCTTACTAGTTGTGCAGTTTGTCATAGCAGCGTAGCGCTAGTCCCAATTGTACTTATCAGCATATTAGCATAGCGCTAGCCCTCCATAGCGCGCTGTAACGCTCAGCTTTGTTTGTGGTGCCTGCATTTCACTATTTTTATTCTTTGTGCCCAAATACAAGTATCTTAGCGTGTTATTCATACTCTGTGCCCCATCACTGCATAGAATTTGGCCGACTGCCATCTTGTTTATTATCTTGTTGTTGTTTAGCCTTCCCTCCCCGGATCTCCACCCCGCCTCCCGCCTCCCAGCTGCTCCGCCCTCACCCCTCCCACTCCACTATCTATATATGACAGATGCCTACGCGCGCAGCGTTCACGCGCAGTGGACGCGCCCCATGCGCGCCGAAGGTGCGCCAAAGGTTAGCCTGTCTACGCCTGTCCGCGCCTGGACCGCGCCCAGCGCCAGACCCCCTGGTCCCCGCATCACCCACCCCTCCCGCATTACATACGACCCCTCCTCCCTCTTAGCACTTAACCCCGGCCGACTCCCTAACTGCGCCCAAGCAGCACCATGACACATCCATGGACCCTTCACCTGCCACTCCTGCAAATTCACCTGCATCAAGACCCACACCAAACCCACAAACACCAAACAGAGATCCAACACCAACCACCTTAAATGCATCCTTCTCAACACCCGCTCGGTTCACAAACACGCCATTTGACCTCTGGAATCTACTCGACACCATTTCTCCAGACATCACCTTCCTAACAGAAACCTGGATGAATGCCTCCTCAGCCCCAGACATCACCATAGCCATCCCGGACGGTTACAAGATCATCCGTAAGGACCGCACCATCCAAACAGGTGGAGGCATCGCCATCGTCCACAAGAACTCCATCCGCGTCTCAACCAGCTCAGAAGACAACTTCGCTACCGCCGAACACCTTCACTTCCAGATCCACACCGACCCCAAGACCACACTCAGAGGCACCCTCCTCTACAGGCCACCAGGACCCCGTACAAAATTCAGCGAAGACATCACTGACTTCATCACCCCACACGCCCTCCCCTCTGAAGAATACATTCTACTGGGAGACCTAAATTTCCACCTGGAAAAAGCAACGACAGTAACACTACCACCCTTCTGGACAATCTCGCCAATCTCGGACTCAAACAACTTGTCAACACCCCCACACACTATGCAGGACACACACTCGACCCTATCTTCACCTCCAGCAAGCATATCTCCTTCACTCACACCACACCCCTCCACTGGACTGACCACAGTTGCATCCACTTCATTTACAATAAGACCACGATCCACAACCACCCTCAACCAACTCTGCGAAGAAATTGGACCAAAATCACCATTGACCAGATCTCCACATCGCTTCTTCAAAAAAAAAACGCCTATTCAACGAACAATAACCAAGCCGCCATCAACCTCACACAATGGTTAACCCAAACCGCCGACAAACTAGCACCCTTGAAAAAACATCAAATCAAGCAAGGAAGTAAGAACGCCTCTTGGTTCAACGATGACCTTAAGAAATCCAAGAAGCTCTGTCGTTCCCTTGAGAAAACTTGGAAAAAAGACCCAAACACTATCACCCAAGCCGCCTTCAAAAACGCCACCCGCAAACACCACCAACTAATCCGGACAGCTAAGAAATCAGCACTCAAAGACCGACTAGACAACAACGCCCACAACAGCAAGGAACTTTTCAACATCATCAAAGAATTCACCAACCCCACCGCCAGCTCAAACTACATCACCCCCTCTCAAGTCCTCTGCGACTCCCTCGCCTCATTTTTCCATGACAAAATCGCCGACATTCATAACAGCTTTGACAACCAACCCGCAAACCAGTCCACCCCACTCACCTCCGAACCTGTACCTCCTCCGAATAACCTTTTCGACTGGAACCCAATCACCACAGAAGACACTATTCGCCTGATGAACTCCATCCACTCAGGATCCCCTACAGACCCATGCCCCCATCACATCTTCAACAAAGCAGACTCCATCATCGCACCACATCTCCGAGACGTCATCAACTGCTCCCTCAACTCCGCCACATTCCCAGAAAGCTGGAAACACGCCGAACTCAGCGCCCTTCCGAAGAAACCCACAGCTGACCCCACCGAACTCAAAAACTACCGCCCCATCTCGCTCCTCCCATTCCCTGCCAAAGTCATTGAGAAAGCCATCAACAATCAGCTCGCCGCCTTCCTCGAAACCAACAAATCTCTCGACTCCTCACAGTCTGGCTTCCGAGTCAAACACAGCACCGAGACCGCCCTCATTGCAGCAACAGACGACATTCGAACACTACTGGACAACGGAGACACAGTCGCCCTCATCCTCCTTGACCTCTCTGCAGCCTTCGACACAGTCTGCCATAGCACCCTCATACAACGCCTCAGAAACATCGGAATTCAAGGAAAAGCATTGGACTGGATCATCTCGTTCCTCGCTGGAAGAACTCAGAGAGTTCGCCTCCCCCCTTTTAAGTCAGAGGCCACCGAAGTCATCTGCGGCGTCCCGCAAGGATCATCACTCAGCCCCACCCTATTCAACGTCTACATGAGCCCCCTCGCAACCATCGCACATCAACACAACCTCAACATCATCTCCTATGCTGATGACACTCAGCTGATCCTCTCACTCACCAAAGACCCAAGCACCGCCAAAACCAACCTACATGAAGGGATGAAAGAAGTAGCCAAGTGGATGAAGCACAGCCGTCTGAAACTGAACTCGGACAAAACGGAAGTCCTCATCTTAGGTGCATCCCCTTCCGCCTGGGACGACTCTTGGTGGCCAACGGCCCTAGGAAAAGCCCCCATACCGACGGACCACGCACGGAAACTGGGCATCATCCTGGACTCCTCACTCTCAATGATCAAACAAGTCAACGCCGTCTCATCATCATGCTTCAACATCCTTCGCATGCTCAAAAAAACCTTTCGCTGGATCCCCACCGAAACAAGAAAAACGGTCACCCACGCACTGGTTACAAGCCGCCTGGACTACGGAAACACCCTTTACGCCGGTACCACCGCAAAACTGCAGAAAAAACTCCAACGCATCCAAAATGCTTCAGCCAGACTCATACTAGACATCCCCCGCACAGACCACATCTCCGTTCACCTGAAAGACCTTCACTGGCTCCCCGTCAACAAGAGGATATCGTTCCGTCTCCTCACCCACGCACACAAAGCCCTATACGAACTTGGACCTGATTGTCTCAACACGCGCCTTTCCTTTTACACCCCCACCCGCTAGCTACGTTCGTCCATCCAAGCCCTCGCCGCTGTTCCGCGCATCCACAAAGCCACCATGGGGGGAAGATCCTTCTCCTACTTAGCGGCCAAAACCTGGAACTCCCTTCCCATCCACCTCCGCCTTACTCAAAACCACCTAGCCTTCAGAAAACAGCTTAAAACCTGGATCTTCGATAAGTAAGCCTCCCCCCCTTCCTCAAGCGCCTTGAGACCCTCTGGGTATGTAGTGCGCTATATAAATTTTAACTTGAACTTGAACTTGAATATAGTAAATATGCCCGTTAGTTACTAGAAATCACAATCACAAAATTTCCTGGACTAACAAGGTTACAAATATCTAAAGTAATTGCATGTGGAGAGTGTGCATCTTGCCTAGAAAACAGAGTATTAATGATTACTTTGTGTACAACATACAACTTAAACACGAGTTTAAGTCTGTGAAGATACATTGATGGTGACCAAAATAAAGCCACAGAATCACACTTTCATCCTTATAATCTGAGGATATTAAATTGCACAAAAATCTTTTTTTAGAATACGCATATCCACACAAAAATCCACCAACTGAACAGCATAAAAAATGTGATCAGACGTAGACCACATGATAATCAAAGATTTTATTATAAAGAACTCTTAAAGCTAGACACAACCAAAGGTAGTGAGAACAAATGAACGTACAAACCAAGAGAGCAGTACACAGGCAACACAATCCTAGTCACGCATCAAGCCATTGGCATGTGTACACCTATTTCCATGCACCTGAAGACTCCATTCAAAAGAGTCGCTAGTATGTTTGTATAAAAGAAAATGAGTTTTTACTGATAGTGAGAACTTGCTGTACACATATGGTACACATACTATGTGACTTCAGAAGAAATAGGAGGGCATACAATCAAAAGACAACTCCTGGATGAGACAACTTTCTACACCAACAAGAAATATTACTGATTTACTAAACACTTATGAATAACTTGTTATTCTCGCTTTGAATTGCATCAAACTTGAGAAGCGCTGTGCCATAAGTCGGTTGAGACAAACCAGCAGTCTGAGTTGTGAAATTATACAACAGGGTACCTCAAGGAGTTACTGAGGACACCACTGGCACATCAGAACCCTCCATGGTCAATCACTAAAACCCTCAAACCCACTGAGGCACATCATGTCCCCTCTCCTCAGACATCACTGCAGATAAGGCATGCCCAGAGCGATTTTTAAGATATCTGATTCTTCCTCTTCATCATAGAGGGAAGTAGCAACTGCACAATCTTCATGATTAAAAAGCAACATAGTTAAAAACCAGCAAGAAAGAATACAATAGTTTTAACATAAAGTTGATGTGTAGCAAATAGCTACACTTCAGACTTCAATTTTTTCATGACATGGCACAGCCTTTTTAGACCCCAGTGAAAGTGAAGACCTGCAGCAGGAAAGTAGCAAACAAAGATAAAAAAGTAAGATAGAGTCCTATTTCACATATCATTTGAAAATTAGCACAAATTATTGGTGATTAGCAAAATCTCAGGCTATGAATTCGACAATTGAAAGTACACTATAAATAAAATAAAACAAAATAAACTCCAACCAGAAAATGTCATCAGTAGGATAGACTGCCTCAGTGTTGACTAGATCAGTCAGTCTTTTTCCCGCTTTGTGTGCCTGTAACTACTGCTGCCACTTCACAGCACCAAAACCCATCCAATTCATACAAGTCTAAGGCAGTGAACTCATCTAAGGTTTCAGCTAATTAAAAACGTAAATAATTGGCAACAATTTGACAAGTGAGCTAAAGAATGACGATGGATTCAACCCAGATCTGTGACTGGGGGTGAGTGTCTGAAAAGTTTCAGCTCTCCGTCCATTATCTCCTTATGTTTGCTTTGTTTACCCTAAGTTGACAGGGTATGCCCAGACATGTGTCCCTTGCTCACTTTGCCACTGGATTCAAGCTAGCCTGGCTGATGAAGGGTGTTACCCAGAATCCGGTCCCAGGATGTTTGTTTTTGGTTCAGGGAAGACCTGGCTTGGCAGTTCGGGATGGACTGTTCCCATGAGGCACAGGGTCAAGACTGATTTGCATATAACTGGGCTTGAACTGAGGTGGTGAAGTGAGCTAAAGAATGATGATAGATCCAACCCAGATCTGTGACTTGGGGTGAGTATCTGAAAAGTTTCAGCGCTCTGTACATCATCTCCTTGTGCTTGCTTTGTTCGCCCTAATTTGGCAGGGTATGCCCAGACGTGGATCCCTTGCTCACTTTGCCAATGGATTCAAGCTAGCCTGGCTGATGAAGGGTGTTACCCAGAAGCTGGTCCCAGGATGTTTGTTTCCGATTCAGGAAAGACCTGGCTTGGCAGTTCGGGCTCGACTGTTCCCATGAGGCACAAGGTCAAGACTGATTTGCATATAGCTGGGTCTGAACTGAGGTGGCAAAGTGAGCTAAAGAATGATAATGGGTTCAACCCAGATCTGTGACTGGGGGTGAGTGTCTGAAAAGTTTCAGCGCTCCGTTCATCATCTCCTTGTGCTTGCTTTGTTTGCCCTAAGTTGGCAGGGTATGCCCAGACATGGGTCACTCGCTCACTTTGCCACTGGATTCAAGCTAGCTTGGCTGATGAAGGGTGTTAACCAGAAACCGGTCCCAGGATGCTTGTTTCCGGTTCAGGGAAGACCTGGCTGGGCAGTTCGTACTTGATTGTTCCCATGAGGCACAGGGTCAAGACTGATTTGCATATAGCTGGGTCTGAACTGAGGTGGCAAAGTGAGCTAAAGAATGATGATGGATTCAACCCAGATCTGTGACTAGGGGTGAGTATCTGAAAAGTTTCAGCTCTCCCTCCATCATTTCCTTGTGTTGAGTATATATTTGTAATTATAGTTTTATTCTCCCTAACACACCATTCACATACTTTGTAGCTAACATATTGTCAAGATACATATATGATGAGTAAAGTGTAGTAAACCTATAGTTACTTATTTATACTTACTGTCACAATATTCTTGTAGAATACTGGCCTAGAAGCCATAGAAGAGATAGTCAGGATGCACCCAAGTTAAGTGGTCATGCAAGCCAGCCTCTATGTTATTCTTTTAAAAATCCTGCTTTGAGCTTATCACAATAGAAGTTGTATTTACAATATTGGATTAATACTTAGTCCTATGTGTCAAATATATAGAGTGAAGGATGATATCTTTCTGCAGTCTATCTGGGAATGTTGAAAAATCCAGATATTCTGTAAAGAGAAAGACAACAACACCTCAGCTACATTATGAATTACTATCTCATTGATTTCACAAATACCCATTTGAGGAATTGGAATGATATTGAAGTGTCCAGGTGCAACTTGTTTCTGTGCTCCATGTGCATAATGATTACTTAGCAAACATTAAAAGGGGATGGGTAAATTTGTTTTGGCCTACCAAAACATTATGTTGCAAAGGAATGGATTGGTGTATGCCATCCACAAGGGTGGATTGTGATGAAAGAAAATGTCTCTGCAAATTTACCAAGATATGGGAGACATTACCACATGAAGGTTGTGGGAGGAGGAACGCTCCCATGGGAGGGCACAGTTGGAGGCCACTTGCTGGATTCTGAAGGACCTCCACTTTGCTGAGCCTTTTACATCTATGTAATTGGCCTGGTGGCATTAAATAATTTTTGCTGCCATTATAAATGTACTTGCCATAAAATGCTTGAGATGATGATTTGAGTTTATAAGAAAATGTTCACAAATATTAAAAAAAAAATAATAATGTTTACATTATACTTCTTGTATGTTTCATGGAGCACTGGAGTAGCCTTATGGTGGCATGTGCAACCTAACAATGAACAACAAGCATTGATAAATCCGGTGGATCTGGTTATGACAAACCTTTGATTATTCTTTGTTCATTTCATTTCTTCTTTTGCAATCATGAAAAAGATGTTAAAAGTGTAAACACGATAACATGGAAAAGTGTCATCCTTCAAAGGTGGCATCAATATGTATGTAAAAATAATCTGACTTTACAATGATCCATCACAAAAATAAATAACTAAAACATGAAATGAAGGCTGGAATTAAAGCACCTACCAAGCCTTTTCACAGAAGCAGACATGTGCCAGAGAAAAATGTAGTCGCCCAGAGACAGTGAAGCAAACTAATTGATGAAGTGAGGTAACCCAATGCCCCATGGTGTAACCTCTGGTGGACGGAAACAAAATGTGAATGATAGTTGAACAGGTTAGAAGGTGAAGATGACTCAGCAAAATATGTATATGTGCATATATTTGTGTAATGACTATTTTTGAGGGGGGGACATTTTTCCAGGTCAGACATGAAAATAGGTGCCAGTGAAAAACAAATTCCCACATATTTAAAAACTATAAGGCTACTCTATTTTACCTGAAATTCAACACATTCAATTGAAATGTCAAGTAATAAATCACCTTTTTTAGAATATTGCATGCATTGTAGGTACAACAACAAATTGTCGATTACAACACTTCATAAATGCAACTAATACTTAAGAAAGATATGTCAAATCTTCAATTCATATTCCTGAGCTAACCTGCAATTTCAGAAATAAAATCTGCCTTTAATATTCTGTGACAATTCAGTCAGAAATTAATAATTTCAAAGTATTCCATGTAACTTTTTTCTTAATAGAACCCTGGATTTAAACTACGTCTAAAGATGTGCAGGGCTCAAGAACATCCTATGTGATGCTCTTCAATGCAGTATGTAAAATGCAACTTGGCGTGTAGGGTTTACTGTTGCAAACTAATGGCAAGCAATTTTACTGTAACTGGTTCTTTATTCTCTAATGGCAAAACAGGAGTACCTGAACAAATTATATTTCATATTTAGTGTTTTCTGAACTAAACCTCAAAAAGTCTATTTCAGCAGAGTGGTCAGATACTATGCTCATCTCTCGCCAAGCCCAATGATGGGGCCAGTCACAGCTGAAACACACATTGTTATGAATATTGTGTCTATTCGTCTCTCAGTACGCCCACTTTTTAGTTATCAATCATTCAAAAGTAAATATATGTGATTAGTGGAACGCGCATTTGGCTTACATTAAAAACAAGTTTGCTTCAATATATTTGCAAAATGTATTCTAAAAGCTGAATGTTCTGTTTTACACTATTTGTGAATGACTTCTGAAGAGTTTAATGATTCTAACTGAAAGCTACTGGGCAGAGATTCACTTAGCCTTTGTTTGATGAATTTATCAGGGCAGCTGACCTCATGGTATAAAAGTAGCAGGCTGTGTAATTATATTGAACACAAGACTTATTGTTCAAACAGTTATGTGGGTGTGAACTAGATTCTAAACTTTAAATAGCTTTTTATTTTCTGCTGTGCTAGAATTACGTTAGTGCTTAGAAGTAGCAGAATTGGGGTAGAACTGTTTTATATGTACAACAGCAGTCATGTGGAAGATTACAGTTTTAGTCGTGCCTTTGGTAAACGCTGCTGATATATTTTTTTGTCTTTATTGCAGTTACAATTCACATTGTGTGCATTGGAAGAGGGGTTTGATTTTTTAAAAAATCCTTAAATGTATTCCTAATTTTTTAGTGTTATTGAGCATAGAAATAGGGGTTGGGGATTCCACTAACAATCCATGTGATGTCTCATATATTGCACAGTGTGTTGTGGTGCGGTTGCAGGCCAACTGGTTTTCTCTCTCAGGCTCCCACATTGACGGATATATTGGTGCAAAGGGTCCTAGAAAACCCAATCCTGCATTTTAGAACAGTCTGGAAAATGTATCCGAATAATTTTCAATCTAGATTATAGGAATGTATCTTGCTCTCCAAATTTGAGAATATTCAGGTCTTATTTGCTAAGGATTAGCATGGGTACTAATGTGACAGAAAGCAAAGCAAGGCACTGCATCAACATACTAATCATTACAGCCTGCAGGAGCAGTGCACATTTGTGCAGCGCTATGCCGTCACCTGCACAACTCTTAATGAATATTGTAATTGGATTTACATAGCACTTACTACCCATGACCAGAAGGTTAAGCACTTTACATCGGGCAGCAGACAGTTCTCGAATCCAAGGTTAGAAGTTAGTCCAGTGCTATTTATATTGTTGTTTATCGGGATCAGTCTTGTGTGCTCAGGCAAGCCATTCCATATGTGTAGTCCAGTTTCTTTGGGGTAGATTAAATTGAGAGGAGTATGGTGTCACCATAAGTCGGGGTGTTGAAGCTTTGGAAACAGAACTGTGCCTGGGATCATAGGAAGTCAGAATGTAGGGACTGAGACACCATTCCACATTAGTACCTATGAGCCAATCTCCGACTAGCGCACAATGCCTTAACTTCCCTACTAACCTTCCAAGAATAAGAGGTAAATTGGCAACCCAGAACACAACACTCTTGTCCCATAGGAAACTGTGGAAACAGATCATCTCCTTTTGTTTTCTCACTCATACACGCCCACAATAAACAATAGAGCGATATGAGGAACGTTTACTATATTTATTGAAACTATCATGCTCTATTATGAAGCAACTGTGTGGCGATTAGAAAACATATACAACTGAACAAAGTAATCAGCATTATGAGCAAACTGTATATAATGAAAAGCCTTAACATGGCTAATGATATATCTGCCTAACACTACCCACACTATGTGAGCACAGGGATGTATCAGTGATCTCTGGGAATAGAATCAGACCTGATACCTGGCATTTGTAGTTAGGTGGTCTGCATCTCAGGATGCATAAGGCTGGTGCACCTGTTCCAAAATCATTTCCCTCTCCTAGAATCCTCATCTCTGTTTTCCAAAGGGCGAATTTCAGTTGATATGATAATAAGTGCTGTGTTGGAAAACAGCAACTGTGCCTCTGTGTTGTGTATAAATGTTGGAATGTGTTGCTGACTGATCACAGAAAAACAGGGCACCATGCTGTTTGGCTTTGTACAAAATGTTCAGGCTGAATCCCAAGAAGAAGAACTGAATAATAAAAACATGTGCAGTTTATTTTTAAAATAATATGGCACAAAATAAAACATGTTATGTGTGGCTGCATAAAGCAAAGCGGCCTACAATGTGCAGTTAGGTTAAAATAGGAGAGAACTTGCTACAGAGGAAGGGGTTGTGTGAATTGATGAGAAGGGTTTGTAGCGTTAAAAAATTAACTAGAGGAGATTTGGTATTTCTAGGTTGCAGGGCTATTACCTTCAAAGGACAAGTAATGATGTTTTAAATAAGTCGTGAGCAGTTTGCCGGAATGCATTAATAGAGATTAAAGCACACATGCATGAGATTTGGAGAACGTTGTGCTCAGCATGAAGACATAGGGGGTGAAATGGAGGCGAGGACCTTTTGCAAGAAAAAGGAGAGGTGATAATCTGAAGAATTTAAGTAAATGACGGTGTTTCATCCCAGATATTAGGAATATGGAAGATTCTTTTGAGTAAGTATTCAATTTGAGAATGCAAGGCTGTAGAATCAATTACAACGTTTTACATGTGAAAATAGTGCTATTTAGGAATTTATTTGATTGGACTACAATTAGGAGAATAGTGTGTCCACCCTTGAGCTAATACGAGTCCACCAAAGTAGCAGCAAAAACTGACCAGCTAAGTGATTGAAAGCATAAATTAATGGCAGAATGCATATTGAGGGGAAAACAAGAGTTTTAACCTTTATTCAAAAGAACCATTAATCTCAGGATCATAACAATGTGAAAAAGCATGAGGAATAATGGAATCATTTAAAATGAGATTCTGCACATGATGGATTTGGTTCACAGTATCATTTACAAAGCAACATGGGATCCATTGTTTATACCCCCAGTTTAGCATTGTACTAGATGGAGGGTGCAGACAACCCTTCCAGACAGTGGAAGTGTATTAGCTGCATTTAATTGGCAATAGGGCGGAGATCCAGATGCTAAAATGAGAACGATTGGTACTGTGCTCTCTTTAGAAATTCAATGAATACTTTGTAAAAAAGCACCTGCTGATTAGACGTTCTGAAACCCTGACCTTTGGTAGAAGCTAAGGGTGGGGGGGGGGGTTAATTCATTTAGCAAGGTGAAGGGGACTCCATTGGTGAGACCCTGCCTTTTTGTCTTCCTTCATTACACTTTTAGTTAGGCTGTTGGCAGCCAAGTACAGAAACTTCACACCTCTTTGTGCCTATGTCCTGGGTACTCCAGGCGGCAGACCTCCCTGCTGTGAAGGGAATCACCACACAAAAGTTGTGCCTGGAGAGAAGCCTGGAAAAGACATTTGAAAAGAGAACCACCCCAAACATGTTATGTAGCATGAGAAAATGGATGCACTTGCAGAGAGTTCAGTAAAAAGTCTGCTTTTATAATACCCACACTCCATGTCCCTCTCTAAAATTTTAGTTTCACTGTAGTCTTTTGTAACCCATCTCGCATTTCCCCAAATAGTGTTTCAAAGTTCTGACGAACCAGAATGGCACTTTGGGATAAAAACCTACTGCACAGTTCTAATCATGCCAACATCGAGGCAAGTACCTGCTCCACAAAAGGTAAAAATACGTGCTCCCTGCAGACACTGCTTTCCATTTAGGAGTATGCTTAGATAACGGGCAACAGGCAAATAATCACTGCAACTTCAACTAAGCCCACAAATATATGGACTGTTGTCAACCCACATATTGCAATATGTAAAATGTCATCCTCTAAGTTTTATACCAAATGTAAACATGTGGAAACACGTAAATTAATCAGAGCCTTTCGGGAATAACAGGTCTTGACGCATGAGATGTTTGCCATCTTTCTATATACTTTGGAAATATCTCTTTGGCTCATGTATCAGAACAAAACGGCATTCTCTTCAAACTGTATACAGGCCCCAAAACTGACTGCAACCCATTGAGGCATTGAACCACAGAATCAAAGCACAGGCAAATTACTTTGCAGAACCTCACCCAGATGAACATATGAGGATGCACTTCTCACACAAACATCTCATTCAATCAAATTCTTAAATATAAACACTTTCAGCGCCATTTCAACTCCTAGTGATTTTCACCAGTTTACAGCATGAATACTGTGATTAGGTGAAATGCGTCAAAAATGATCCTAGCCCCATGTGTTCATCACTCAGATCTCAGCATCCCGCAGAGAATGGGCAAATGGGCAAGGCTTTGCATGAACTTGTGCGTGCCGCCATTATGGTGGTCACGCCGGTCCCCTGAGCTAGGAGGAGGTAGGGGGGTCGCTGCGTGCACTAGTTATGCGGCACCCCACCTCCCCTGAGCAGCCAATGGTTATGCCCGGTGGGGGCGTGAACCGGTTCAGCATGATCCTACAACGTAGTGACATGCTGATTTTCACCGGTCTGCCTTTCGCCCCACCTTTAAAAGGGGGCTGGGGCAGCGAGAACAGTCTCTTGATCTCTCGCTCCCCAGCATAGGGTCCGGGCCATCAGAGGCCTGTAACTTGCTTTTCCCCACCCGCCATCGCCTAAGGCAGGCAGTTCATATGAGTATTGCAGTCATATGTGTTTTGCTTTGTTCTCTTAAATTTCGTTGCACGTATCTCAGGAGACATGGTTGGTGTCAAGTTGTGATTATTGATGATTTTGGTATTTTGTAATAAAAGTGTCAGTATATGTTGTTTTCAGGTACAGGTAAAGTTTAATGTAAAGTTGTGTGTTGATGCTATGGTATTGTGTAATAAAAGTGTCATTATATGGCATTTTGTTGCAGTTAATATTGTTGTATTGTAAGTTTGTGTTTCCCTGGTCAGGCTGTAAGGTCATAATTGGTAAGCATAGTTTTCGGTCCTTAGCGGCCAGCACCATGGAACTCCAGGGGCAGTTACAGCCGGTCGGTAGGCTGAAAGGGTGCGGGCCAGGGAGTCACGCTTTCCAGTAGGCTGGTCAGCCTCGCCCGTCCCGCACCCGCATGCGCATCAGGGCGCAAGGATGCAAAATTGCAGCGCCCCCTATGGAGTTAGGGCTCAGGGCGTAGGGGGGGCCCTGGGGGAAATATCGTCCGATAAGCTGGACCCCCTACACAATCTTACTCCAGTGGAGTCTTTGTTGTTTTAGCGGGATCTGGGGCTGCCAGTCATTGACCTTGCCGTAGGCTCTAGCAGGGACACGCAGAAAGTAAAGTATATACATGTTTAGATTACGGTAGGAATGGATATTGACTAGAAACATGTTACGGTTAACCAAGTAACATCATCTATCTATCAATGCATCTGGACTTTCTGCGTAATTGTACATAATGTAGATATAAATTAATGTTTTAATTATGTAATAAATACGGCCGGGGGGGGATACTCCCCCTAATCCAAAAGAGTGTGGTTTGAAGTGCTTGCCTTGGAGGAGGGAGGGAGTCCCCACCCAAGGGCGGTCTTAGGTCTAAAAGTAAAAGGGGACTTAGGCAGTACCAGGCCATAAAGTGTATTCCCATTTTAAAGATGTGGTGACTGACCAGTGCTTCAATTAAAGCCAATTGTAACTAAACAGAACATTTGGTTCCCAGACACCGTGCAGAGCTCAGAGGTCATGCTACTACCGGTGCAGCATTATTTTATCATCAATCTTAAACAATGCGGAACAAGTTGAATGCATTTAAAGCCTCTTTTTTGATGGGAACATTCACAAGAACTATTTGTGCGTTTCCAAAGGGAGGGGAAGACAACTCCATGTGCTTCAAATGTTCCCCTGCAAAGTTTTTCATCTGCCCAGTGGTTATGTTTGCGTTATGTGAGTGCAGTTACTGTATAAACGAACACATCAGTTAATAAACATGAAAGCAAACACAAACAAATACAAATAATAACTTAACATTTTAGATTTTTTTGTAGCTGCACCTGTGCATAGAAACACATGGGTCAGAGGCAGTTCAGGCTAAGGGGGCGAATCCCCTGGTGGGGGAGAAGGGATTCTTTACTGGGTTCCCTTCCAAGGGAGGTGGCTGTGACTGCAGCCAGCTAAAGTGTTTTCAATGGGACCATACTGAATGCAGCAGTGTATCCAGTGGAACAGTATATATCTTGCTGGACAGTGTTTTCAATGGGACAGTATATTCAATGTAGTAGTGTAGCCAATGGAAATGTACATCCAGCTGGACAGTATATCCGATAGAACAGTACACCCAATGGGGCAGTGTAACAAATGGAACAGTGGAAAACATCCAGTACCACGCGGGCATTGCATCACAATTCCTTTACATCGAGAGTATTACAACGCAAGTCGTATAACGACTTGCGCTGGATGGCGCTATAACCTAAGGAATAGAATAATTTACTATTCTAACACCTTCCCTACTGTATGTAGATTGGTGTTGGAATAGTAAATCATACTGGGACCAATTCACAGAACTAACTTACGACAAAATCGAAACTTACTACTTTTGGTATTCACAGAAGGCATTTAGTAGTCTTGAGTTAGGATTTTGTCTTAAATTAGGATTTTGTCTTAAGTTAGGATTTTGTCCTAAATTAGGAATTTGTCTTAAATTAGGATTTTGTCCTAAATTGAGATTTTGTCTTAAATTAGGATTTTGTCTTAAATTAGGATTATGTCTTAAATGTGGATTTTGTCCTAAATTAGGATTTTTCTTAAATTAGGATTTTGTCCTACGTTAGGATTTTGTCTTAAGTTAGGATTTTCTTCTAAATTAGGTTTTTGTCTTAAATTAGGATTTTGTCTTAAGTTAAACTTAAGACAAACAAGTTAAACTTAAGTTGAATTTAAGAGAAAATCTTAATTTAAGACAAAATCCCAATTTAAGACAAAATCCTAATTTAGGACAAAATCCTAATTTAAGACAAAGTCCTAATTTAGGACAAAATCCTAACTTAAGACAAAATCCTAGCTTAAGACTACTAAATGCCTTCTGTGAATACCAAAAGTAGTAAGTTTGGGATTTTGTCATAAATTAGTTCTGTGAATCGGGCCCTAAATTTTTAAATCCAGCACCCTCCAACGCAAGTCGTTGTAACGACTTGCATTGTAAAAACTGCAATGTAACGTTCCGTGATCATTCTGGAATAGTACATCCAGCTGGACAGTATATCCAACAGGACAGTACACCCAATAGGGCAGTGTAACAAGTGGAACAGTACATCCAGCTGGAAAATATGTCCAATAGTGCAGTACACCCAATGGAACGGAACAATATATCTAATGGAACAGTATATCCATCTGGATAGTATATCCAATAGGACAGTACACCCAATGGAGCATTGCATCAATGGAACAGTACATGCAGCTGGGGAGTATATTTGTGAGGGCTATTCACCAATTGGAGCAATGCATCCAATGGAGCATTATTGTCCTCTACTGTCTCCTTCTCTAGTTATCAGTGTTTGTCATTGCCTTTATGAAATTCCCTTCCTGTTTTTGTCCAGAGCTAAGATTTCAAATTGCTCCATGCTA
Organism: Lissotriton helveticus; assembly: GCF_964261635.1. Lineage (NCBI taxonomy): Eukaryota > Metazoa > Chordata > Amphibia > Caudata > Salamandridae > Lissotriton > Lissotriton helveticus. Next base: position 1,511,418,683 of record NC_136067.1, on the reverse strand, counting down.
CACAAGGAATTCATCCAGTCCTGTTTTTTTGCATTCTGAAGCTTGTAGTTCCTCTCATCTAGTTGTAAGTGTGGGACTACAAGTACCAGAATGCAAGGACCACAAGAGAGAACAAGTTAAGCCACTCATATGACTAAATTAGCTTCAAGTCTCCTGTGCATAGGCAGCAGCATCACCTTGTATAGAAGACAACAGATGCACAAACTTTTTAAAGTCATACACTTATATGGCCTGGCAGCATCAGCAGAACAGAAATAGAAAAGTAGCAGCACTTGGTCCAGCCATACTTGGGGCACAGTCTTGAAATGGACTTAGATTTCCAAGATTTTTCTTGTGGTAGTGGGACACCTAGCAGTTTTGTGTGGATTTGATCCTCAGCTGCCTCCACAGAGTTTGCACTTACACTCTTGGGTCTGGTTAAATTGGGATATTTCCCTGACCTGTTGTTTTAGATGGTTTGTAGACACACAAAATGCTTATTTCACCGCCACTCTGTATCCCTAGTAAAGGCATTGGTGAATTGTGGACTGTTATTTTGACTCCGCGATTAGCTTCCTTTTTGACTAGCTGGAGCAGGATTCAGCTTTCACTTAAGCCACTTCTTATTCTGGGATTCATGTTCACTCTAGAGTGTTAGTACTTCATGATTGAGGTCGGACATTTTTGTGAAAAGCAGCATGATCCTGAAGATGGTCTTATATATATGAAATCACAATACCAAAACGTCAACACATTTCCCCCTTTCTATTAAATTAATTAAGTGCCAGCCAAGGATATTTGGACAAAATTGACACTTGATCCTTTGAGCAAATGCCCACATATATGTCACAAAAATGTATAAAGGACTCCTTGATTTTGGCAGTACTTTATATGTGTGCGCTTTCTCACTAGTCCCATGTTATTTTCCTATATTTATTTTTAGTATTACAAAATTAAAATATGTAATGTATATTTTTTCTTGTTTTCAGAAAAGAGACAGTTTGCAATTCTAATTGATTAATTTATTTTCTGAGTATTATTTGTGATCATTTAGTACAAAACTCTAAGTGATATGAGTGCACAGTCATTTATCATTTGGTTGAGTCTATAATTTATAGACCGGTTTATAAAAAAGTTCCTTCAGGAGCATCTGTTGTTGTTTCAGATTGCCATGGGGCATGAGTGATTCTTGCCCAGATGTTTCCTAGGATAACTTATAATGGTCCAAAGAGAACTTTACTAAGTTGATTATTCATTTTGCCCCAAAATAATGTATTCATTACATAATTACCGGTTATACAGGCCTCAGAACAGGTCTTCTCAAAGTTTCATATTTGTAGTGCTGAGACTGCCATGCTGCCCATTGTGGAAGATGCACCCTGCATCCTTACTAACAGATAATCTTTTCTTCAAAATGTTCTTCACGTTTCAATGCCCTTCAGTTCACTAGACCATAGAATTATCCTGAACACTTTAAAGCATTGTCTTGATTTTGATGGCTAAGGTGTTAAGTGTTTCACAAACCACATACTACAGTTGTGCATTGAAAATGCCTTGTCAACCCCCTGTCCCCTTGCAGTATGAAATACCCCTACCTTTCATGCATGCTCTCACCCAAGTGAATATATTTATTGCACCTCTGCGTGAATTGATGTATTATTTAGCATTGTTCACAGCAATACACTGAAAACCACAAAGCTTCATCTGAAGATTAAATCTGAGACATTTCTATTTTATGAGTTTTTTCTCTTCCTGTATGATGTAGACTCCAGTGAGTCTTCTTAGTCAGTAAAGCAATCATTTCACTCTATCAAGTGTTCTTAAAAAGGAATACAACCTCATTGAAGTGTCAGCTCAATTATTAGCAATTTTTATTTATTTTATCTCACATCTTAGCTCATCGCTACGACTTTTCTGGACTGGTACATGCTTAATAAAATGTTTCAATAAATAAATAGGTAAATTTGATAATCACTAGCCAGCATTTTCACACAAAAGCTAGTGCCAAACAAGAGGCATGAGCTAGTTAGTAATGTGCCTGTTAATGCAATTACCAACCCGCCCTCAATGATCACTATCAATGCCTGAGCAATTGTTGTTTTTCCTTGCAGTCCTATTTCAATGTCCAATGTTCTGAGTCTATGAATGGTCAGAATGTATCACATGGTGGACACTGTGATCCAAGTCATAATCTAGGGTCTAAAGTAAATACATTTTACTGTTCAAAGTCATTAGTGAGTGTACCATTTCAGGACCCACCCAGAGAAGACCAAGACTTATTACAGTCAAGTGCCCTCATTAGAGTAAATATCTTATTTTAAATTCATATAGCTCACCAGGAGCATAACATAGGATTCTGCAGTTCCTTTGGCACAGGGAGTCCACAAACACCCAGGGGGCCACAACAATTTTGATGGGGGACACATTCAGCCCAAGGTCAATGAATATATGTGAGATATGAAAGACTCAGGGGCCTATCATCACATTCTGCAAGGGGGGCATCATTTTGTGTTACACCACTGCAGCTGACATGAATTCCACCGTGATATTTTGATCAAATTACGCGTGTCTATAAAACGCAAACAATCCCATTAAAAATTCCTGCCTAGATTTTCTGAAGTGGGAAAAAAAGCGCATACAGTTCCGCCAATAATGATAAAAAAGTTATCAAATACTTTGGAGTCTCCAATAACAATTGAGCGAAGTAGGAGAGCACTATGTTGAAATATACCCTTATGAACAGTAACCTACCCAAAAGGGAGCTATAGGAATAGCTGGAAAAATAATAAAACAAGAATATAAGTCTGAGGCTCACCTGGGTTTTCCGCAGTGGCGAAGTGAAGGAACAAATGCAGGGTCCCAACTTCCCTCAACCACCTCCTTTACCCCACAAAGTCAAAGCAAAAGAGGAGAAGGTGGAAAATAGGGGGAAACTGAACAAGGAAAGGGAAAAGGAGTAGAATCCACTGGTCCGTCTGGTGTGGTGCTGCATAAGTTTCCTAATGGGAAAAGATCCAATGTTAAGTATGTGTCTAGAACTACGAGACTGCTATACAGAACGAATGGTTAATTTAGGAATATACCTGTTGAATGATCTGCAGGTGGTTTTAAGGAGCTATGAAAAACTAGAAACTGAGACTGACAGAGTAATATCTAAAAAGTGAAAGTATACTTATTAATCATTAGGAAGGCAGCATTTAAGACATAAACAATGATAAGTGTGAAGCATACCAACCTTAACGGAGACCATCATATGAATTCCTAGGACCCATAAAAATATATACGTCCTGAATCACTAGAAAAAAACAAAATAAGTATTTGCCTAATCAGGAATAACAAGAGAAATAATAAATGTGGCAGAAAATGTGCTGGGTCAGAATGTGATAATTATGTAATTCAAAAATCAGTAAATAATAACATTCTCTTCTTTTTTTACAGCAAAAAGAGAACAAATGCATCAAAGCAGAGAATAAACTCCACAACGCTGAAGGAGTGCAGCATGAGATAAGTATATTAGTCTCAGAACAAAGCATAGATATATTGCCTCCTACCTTAACTAGGACTATGACACTTTAAATACCTCTATAAATCTGTTTTGCAGACACAGCTCTAGAAAAGCTACTGAAGAAAAGTAAGTAGGCTGGCCGGTGTGGGCACGCCAATGTAGCAACTATGCCCCGGAAGAGGAGCTGCAACCCAGGAGCACGGAATCATAAGATCTTGGGAGGGGTACGCAAGAAACGCCCCTGCTCTCTGACACAGACACAAGAATACAGGTAAGTGAGGGCAGAAGGTTAGGGAGTCCTGGCGGGGGTCAGTGATAGAACATGAAGCGCGTTCCCCTCGCGGACCATCCCCTTTTGAAAATCTCGAGTGCTGCCCTCGCCAGCCAATAAGTGTTGGCAATTGGGGCATGCACAGGAGGCTGCGAGTGCGGATGTTGGAGCTGCTACGATCAGCGCAGCATGACAGTACACCCCCATAAGACTCCACAGAACAGGTTTATGTGTTTTGGGATAGCGCCTGTTAAACAGCCGCAAAAGCCGGGGAGCATGAACATGAGAAGCAGGCTCCCATGTCCGGTCATCAAGCCCATAGCCTTTACAATGTATCAAATACTGTAGCCTATGTCGTACTCTACAGGAGTCCACAATAAAGGCAACTTCGTACTCAGGTTCAGTGTCCACCAACACAGGGGGAGGTTGAGCAGGAACAACAGTATCTAGCACTACAGGCTTCAGTAAAGACACATGAAATACAGGATGGATTCATAAGGACTCAGGCAAGTCCAGTTTCATGGCAACAGATTTTACCACTTCAGAGATAGCATAGGGACCGATAAAGCGATGTTTACATTTGTTTGTCCCTTTGACCTTAATATTTCTAGTACACAACCAGACTTTTTCACCAACCATATAAACAGGAGGTGGTCCCCGATGATGATCAGCGTCTTCCTTCTACCTAATCTTTGCCTCCTCCAGATTCCATTTTGCCTCTGTATGGATGTCTTGGAGACGAGTCGCAAGTTCCAAGGCAGCAGGAGTGGCAGTAGGAACCCGAGGAGACAAGAGACCACAACGGGGGTTAAAACCGTAATTACAATAAAAAGGGGATACTCCTGTGGAGGAATGTTTATCATTGTTAATATGAACAAACTCCGGAGTCCAAAGAAAAGGATCCCAGTCACTATCTATGTGCAACAGGTAGCACCTTAGGTATTGTTCTATACACTGATTGACCCTTATAGTTTGGCCATCTGTCTGGGGGTGATGGGCAGAAGAGAGCCTTACATCTATTTGTGTAATAGTGTGTTTAACCCTTTCCAGAATTTAGACACATATTGGGGTCTCGCTCTGACACAATAATGGAAGGAAGACCATGAACACGTACCATGTGTTGGAGAAAAATAAAAGCAAGTTCTTTAGAGTCAGGTAAGTCTTTCAAAGGTATGAAATGGGACATCTTTGATAGCATATTGCCAACCACAAATATGACAGTATGCCCTTTCTTATTGGGTGGAAGTTCTACAATAAAATCCATAGAGATGGCGTGCCATAGTGTAGGAGGTGTGGGCATAAGTTTTAAAAGCCCCACTGGAACCTGGTGTGAACTTTTACTCTGAGAACAGTCATAGCATTGTTGAACATACAGGTGAGAGTCTTGACTCATAGATGGCCACCAAAAGTATCTTTTAAGCAAGGCAAGGGTTCTTTTTTTATGACCTGGGTGTACTGCTACCAAATGTAAATGACACCATTTAAATGCTTGTATTTGTAAGACCTTAGTAAGGAGGACTATGTCTCCTTGAATGTACAAAAGTTATGAACTCTTACTCCCTTTCGTTTGGTTTCAAGGTCCCTAATTTCCTCAGAGTCTTGTGCCTGAAGCACTTCATAAGAAATGATTCCTCCAAATAGATACCTCCCAAGATACGTTCAGGACTTAAAATGAAGGGTTGATCATGAGTAATCAGAGTCTCAGACAGGTCGTAACCATATCAGGATAGGGTATCTGCTCTGCCATGTTTGGTACCCACCTGAAACTGTATGACATAATCAAAGTTGCTGAAATAATGTGTCTGTCGTAACTGCCTCAAGGATAGGGCCCTTGCTGCTTTCAGAAACTGTAGGTTTCTGTGGTCTTTGATAACAGTAACTGTGTGTAGGGCTCATAATAAGTACTGATACCTTTCTTCAAAGGCTCATTTTATCGCCAAAAATTCCCTGTGTCCTACCGAGTAATTTATATCAGACAGTGTGAGCTTATGGGAATAGAAGGCTACTGGATGTACATGTCCTGTTTGGCTGTCTCTCTGGGACAATACTCTTCCGAAAGCCACATGGGATGCATCTGCTTTCACTATAAATGGCTTGGAAAAGTCAGGATGTTTCAGGACAGGGGCAGTAACAAAGGACTTTTTTAGGCAGGAAAAAGCTTCCTCAGAGGCTGGTGTCCACAAAAAAGGTATTTCTTTTTCCAGGAGTTTAGTAATAGGGGATGCCAAAGATGCAAATCCATGTATGAACCGTCTATAGAAATTAGCGAAGCCCAGAAAACTCTGTACTTCTTTAACAGAACCAGGGGATGGCCAATGTGTAATGTCTGCAAATTTTTGAGGGTCCATGGTCACTCCTTGAGAGGACAACCCAAAGCCCAAAAAGTGACTTCAGAAAAGTGGAAATCACATTTGTCTAATTTCACATAAAGGTTGTTGTCTCTGAGGCTTTCTGACATGCTCTTCACGCGTGCAATGTGTTCTCCGGTAGAAGAAGAGAAGAATAGATTAGAATATCATCTATGTAGGCAATTGTGTTCACATCCATGGTCACCCTCAAAACTTCATCAATAAAGAATTGAAATGCCTCAGGGGCATTACACAGCCCAAAGGGCATAACCAAATACCCATAGAGCCTGAACTTAGTACGAAAGGTGGTTTTCCATTCCTCTCCATTGCGTACTCGTACTAAATGAGAGGCACCTCTCAAATCCAGTTTAGTGAAGATGGTAGCATGTTTTTCCTGATCGAATAAGGATTGAATTAGAGGTAGAGGATATTTATTCTTCATCATCACACAGTTTAGGGCTCTGCAGTCTATGCAACACCGAAATCCCCCTTCTCATTTGGGTATAAAAAAAGGGGGGACGATGCCTCTGATCTAGATGGCATAATAAATCCCTTCTATAACATATCACCCAAGTATTCTCTCAAATAGATATTTCTTCCTCTGTCAAGGTATATATATGACTGCATGGAATTTTTGCTCCTACTAAGTCAATGAAACAGTCGTATGGATGATGGAGTGGTAGGACAGAGGTTTTTTCTTTATCAAAAGCCTCTCTTAGAGAATTGTAACAGTCAAGTAATTCAGGAAAACTGGAGTCAGTAATTCCTCTATATTTTGTAATGGTGCTTTGTTCTCTAGACAATCTACTTTACAATATTTGGAGGTAAAAGCCAAGGACTGGTCTCTCCTTTTTATATCTGGGTCATGTTTCATCAATCAAGTGCACACACCAACCCCCCACCCCACGGGGGCCCGCAACGGGCCCCTAAAGCCAATCCCACCTGCCTTTCCATGGCGGCATCGACACAATGGAAAGGCCTGTAAACCACCCACATCATAATATGATCGGGGGTACCTGCTAGGCACTGCCACCATATTACAGGCCCAGCTCCGCCCGACCTGCAATCATAACGATTGCCGACCGGTGGAAAAGTGGCGGACAGACGTTACGTCCACTGCGATACCCACCACCTTCATAATATAGTGGGCAATATTTCTCATTGTTATTGTGTAATGATCAAATATAACAACAAGAGAGGGAGGGTCATAGGGATATTTATAGACCTGCCCGAATTCACATCTCCATACCACTACAATATCAAACACAAAAGAACCCGGGGGTCTAATGGCTAACGCTGTAGCCAGAAGTATGCAGATACTCACAGGAGGAATCAACATGTGGGTTAACTCAAATCCCACAACAACTTCACAATAAGACCACGAGATCAATAAACAGAGAAAGAAAAAGGAGAGCCAAGGTTAGAGTGAATAGAAGTAAGATCCAAAGAGAGCTCAATGGATTCCCATCAAATTGTCATTGTGATCAATAATCTCATCTGGTCATCCATCTAACGGGATGGCATGTCTCCTGATCATCGAGACTTATCGCCTACCCGATATACATCAGCTAGATTGGATCAAACACTTAGTCACTGGAGCCAGAAAACATGTTACTTGATAGTGAATCACAAAAACAAGTATGTGCAGTGCAAAAACAAAGTGGTGAATTAAAATAGGGTGATGAGGCGAAAAACAAGCAACATTTATTTAGAAATCGACTCAACCCCTAATTAAAAACAGAACAGTGCAAGGGGCAGCCTAAACAAATAGCTGCAAATAAAGGCCAACATGTTTCAGCCTATAGAGAAACAAATCGCTCGGCTTTCTTCAGGGCCTCTGCTCTATAAATTTGCTACTGCGATAATCCAGAAAATGTGCCAACGTGCTGTGAGTAAACACAAAAGAACACAATGGTGGAAGGTTATTAACCATACAACCTATTATGGGTGCTCCTCCACGTCAAGGGATGCAACTGTCATCTAAAGAAAAAATAAATAAATAAAATATACATCTTAGTACTCTAAAGAGCGCTCGCTCAACAATTACTACTGTAAAACAAATGTATATGCTCACTCAACTTGATAGGGGGCTGGCCCACACCTCACCTGGACCATGCTCAGGAATAGGAGGCCCCGCTCTGTGAATGTAAAGCCGAAGGAAACGATAGAATCATTTGGGAAAACTGACATCAGCACTTCTTCTCATACTCTGATATAGGCGACCTTCGTTCATCTAAACCTTGTCAGATTATGACAAATCGAAACCGTCACTTGACTTACCCAAAGCTTACTCCACTTCTAACACACCCCAAAGGTTCTACATTTGAAATAATCATGTCACTAGAATCATGTCTGGGGAAATCCGTCTAGGGACGTGCCAATCGACTGCTCTTTTAATGTGATGGTATCTATTGCCCTTACTTGAGCGTCAAAAAACTACCTCCAGTCTAGAGACAGACCATCAGCCATCTATAGTTGTTTAAATCTTTGGGGGAAGACTATCTGCAGTAATATGCAAAATGGTTAAAACTTTATGACCATTTTGCGAGACTGCCACTTACCTATGCATCATGGCTCTCATTGCCTGTTTAAAAGAAATATTGGCCATTAGATGTCTCAGTGCGAGCCAAATTGCATGTTCTACAAAACCCCATAGTACTGTGTGTATCTAGAAAACATTGTAACTAACCCAATAGCACCGTCATGTGGGGATAAACACACCTGTCTAGTACAAAGGACAGGAAAGAAACGCCTCCAGTGTCTCCTAGTGTAAGGCTCATTGCAAAACAAGTATAACTTTTAACAAGTAGTCACAGCCCCCAACCTTCCGCTTACCTGTCCGTCGTTGCCTCTGGCTGGTCCTGAGACTTGGGGGAGGCAACGAACGGTACTGGTGCGGCGCATTTAATGACCTCAGCGGGCGGGGCAAAGCTGATGACAAAGCCCGCCCCTACTCGATTATCGTTTATCTTGGGCCATATCTTAAATACACTGGGCAGAAACTGTTGCTCAAGTCTGTCCTGGAATTAACGCCAAAATATACGGGGAAATATGTCCCTTGTGAGCTACATATCTATTCCGCTCCAGATCGCGCATGTCATGAATAGACGCAGATAAACACTACAGAGTAGGAACATTGCATTATATGGATGTATAGGAAAACTACATCTCCCAGAATCCTTGAGTAAGAAGACAGGTCACCTGATATCTCTACATAAGTCTTTCCTCACTTTCTTCTAGTTGCTTGTCACTCGAGTTTTCATGTTGGAGTCATTGAGAGAGAACGCTGTATCTACAGGCCCCCTGGGTCCTCTGGTCTTGAGCAGCTTGCTGTGGAAGTATTGTAAAGACTTGCAGAGATCACTGAGAGGAGCAGATTCATTGAAAGGAAGCCTAGTGTCGTTATGGTTTCCATCTGAAGTGGGCGTTATTCAATGACCTAAACAGGTTGTGGTATGGAGAGGAACCTGCGGTAGTGAGAGACCGAAAGCATTTCTCTTCCTGTCAAGAGTGTTTATGGTTGGAATTCGCGCTACGGAAGCGCTAACTTGTTTCATGTTTTTTTGTGCAATTGAATCCACGTCAAGGAAATCGGCAGTTTGGATAATTCAGCAGTTACAGCATAAAAGAGGACGCTAGAGGGCGCTCTAAGCCTGCGTATTGCATCCTCGGGTTGTACCTGCTTCAAACCAAATCGGATGTGTGGAAACCTGTGAAAACTGTTCTAAGGCATTGAGAGACTTCTCAGAAGTACAGAACATTTCCCGAAGATTATCGGCGTGGTGCCTGCCGCTTTGTCAATGCAAATGCAGGGGGGTACCACAGGTACCCCCCCGTGTGCACCCCCCACCTCTCTTTCACTCTGGGGGCCCGCACGGGGCCCCCAGAGTGAAGACCGCATGGCTTTCCGTGGCGGCATCACCGCCGCGGAAAGGCATCTAAAGCAGCCCATCATAATATGGCTGGCGGTGTCTATTAGACACCACTACCATATAAAAACCTTTTCCCCCCCGGTCGCCTTGCGACCGGGGTGGAAAACCGGCGGACGGACTTTCTGTCCGCCGCAGTCCCCCCGCCATCCTAATATGGCGGGGGAGAATATAGGTGCGGATGGCGGGCGGATAGCCCCCGCCAGGCTGGCGGTGGCTACCCCCAGCCTGGCGGGGCAATCCGCCCGCCATCCTAATGGGCCCCTAAGTGTTTAATCCAATCTAGCTGATCTATGTCGGTAATGCGATAAGTCTCGATGATCAGGAGACATGCCATCCCGTTAGATGGATGACCAGATGAGATTATTGATCACAATAACAATTTGATGGGAATCCATTGAGCTCTCTTTGGATCTTACTATTATTCACTCTAACCTTGGCTCTCCTTTTTCTTTCTCTGTTTATTGATCTCGTGGAATTATTGTTAAGTTGTTGTGGGATTTGAGTTAACCCACATGTTGATTCCTCCTGTGAGTATCTGCATACTTCTGGCTACAGCATTAGCCATTAGACCCCCGGTTCCTTTTCTGTTTGATATTGTGTAAAGATCGCCACCTCCGGCTCGGCGGTGGCGATTGTTACGCCATCATAATTGTGAGAAAGTGGCTCTATATATAGTGGACAATAATGAAGTACAGTATGTATAGAGTCCACCAACCCCAAAGGTATAACAGAGGTTAAAGTCAGGACTGACCTTACTCTCCAAAGTGGTAGCTTGGTCGAGCAGTAACGCAGTACCAGAGGGCAGTGCAAAGCATTTGTTGTACACACTCAGCCAGCAAAGGATTTCACACACTCAAAGACTGAACTCCAGGCCAATGGTTTTTATATCCAAAGATATAGTTGTTTTATTTTTAGAACCAACAGGCATAAAAATATACTTTGCTAGATATGAGAACTCTCATGTAATTACTTTGCAAGGAAGCAGTAAAGCTGGTGAACGTAATAGGTACAGGAGTTGCTGAAGACAACTCAAGTCTAGACACACTTTAGCATTGAGCACAATGGATTGTTACCATAAAAGTACAGTTGATTACAGTACAGATTACTTTAGTAGTTCCAGGACTAGATCCTAGATTGAGTCCTGGGGTCTAAGCTGAAACCAGATTAGCAAAAACGTTTTAGTTACTGTGATGAATTTTCATGAATATAAAGCTGTTTTAAAAGTTCACACTTAGAAACTTTTCAATTACAATCTGGCAATGTTATTCAATAGGAGAAAATTCAGGTTGAAGGTAAAGTATGATCGCGTTACTTTTGTAATCCAATACTGGACTTCTAGGGCCAGCACTGGGGTCTGAACTTAAAACAGGTAGGTAATTGCCTTTCAGTATTTCGCATGATTTTTAAAGAATATTTCAAGTTTTCAAAAGTAGGTACTTAGAAGAAATTTCATAGAAAAGCATACAATGGGTTCCTATGGAGAAAATACAGATTACTAGCAAACCCGGTAAGGATTACTTTTGCGGTTCACTACTGGGCTGCAAGGTACAGTACTGGCTTCTCGCCTGCTTGCAGGTGAGTAATTCGGACTTCGGTTGATTTTATATGAATATTTGCAGTTTTCAAAACTTCACACTTAGAAAATTTTCAAGTCAGGATGGGTCAATGTTATCCCATGGCAGGTAAGTGAGTTACTGGTTTCCAGGTGAGTACTTGGCTGGTGAAGTTAAGGTTCCGGGTATAGACTCAGGGGTCCCCCAGGGTCAGGTAAGTACAGTCGGTTCCGCCCCAGCAGTGCAGGGCCGGCCGGGTGCAGTGGTAGGTAGGCCCAATGATATCCAATGAGGGAAAGGGGGTCTTCGGTTGGTGGCTGCTAGCTAGCAGGCCACGCGGCTGTGTGAGCTGGGCTCCTGGTCACTTGCTCAGGGCAAGGGGGGAAGTAGGATAGGACAAAGGTGGCACAGCCAGTGGCACTCGGGCGGCTGGGTGCAGGGTGCTCTTGAGCTGTCGGGCGCTCAATGTTATCCAACGGGAAAGGTCAAAATGGAACAAAGGCTGCAGGCTCAGGGACGGAGACTCTCCAGGGGCAACAAGCACTTCGAAAGGTAAGTTGGGATCTTGGAGCACAGGTAGGTACCTCAAAGGGAGGCACAGGGGACTGTAGGGTGCCGGGTGCAAGGGTGTCTTTGGATGTTGGAAAAGCTTACCCTCGGCTGGTCGCGGTTTGGTGGCCCCTGGTTCTGAGTCTGCAGGCGTCAGCTGGTTCGTCAAGGAGGGTCTTTGGGCACTGGACTTCGGGTCCCAGTTGCTGGGGGTACGTCCTCGTGGTCTTGGTTCGGTTGGGCCCAGCCCGGGCTCGGCGGGGGCAGAGTGGGCTGGTCCGGAGCTTCCTGGTTGGCACCAGGTTGGTTGTTGCAGCAGAGCCTCTGCTGATGGGAGTCACAGTCTTTAAGAGGGTCAAGGCAGGCAGGTCCTCTGGGTGTCCCAAGGTTGCTGTCCGCAGGAGTCGCCCGGATTAGGCAGGAGCAGGTTCCAGGATCGACAGGCCGGTAGGGCTGCAGCCAAGTCAGTTGTTGTCGTCCTGTTGTTAGCAGCTGCATGGCGGGTCTTCTTCTTCTTGATCTTCTTTCTTCTTTTCATATCGGGATCTGAGGAAGGAAGGTTCAGGGAGCCCCTAAATACTGAATTTAGGGGTGTTACAGGTAGGGCAGGGACCAATGGGTCCCTTTCCTTGGGTGAGTACACCCCCTAGCCTGCTCCTTTCCTGTGGGAGGGAGGCAGGAGCCTAGTTGGGATTGGGCGGTGCTCCCCATCTACCAGATGGCCGGACCCCGGGGTTGTGCTTCACCTCGTCCTCCCCACCTGAGGGGTGGGGTTAGCACAGGCTGACACCCCCCCTTCCTGACGTAGTTTTTCCCACCAGTCTTCCCGCCTGAGTGGGGGTTAGAACTGGTGGGGGCCAGTAGCTGGGTACAGCAAATCGTCTGGAGAAGCTCACAGAGGCGGCATGCCTTTAAAGCTTCTCCCCTGCCCATCCTGGGGGAGGAGACCTAGCACCTCGCCCAGGATATTCATTGTTGGGCACTGGAGAGCGAGGGGCTCTCCACCCAGGGGTCCAGCAACATGTCTGCTGTGTGGCAGCCTCTGCAGCCACTCAGCTCAGACTTATATTGTAGGTTAGGATTTCAGAGGGCATCTCTAAGATGCCCTCTGGTGCATTTTACATTAAATCCCACACTGGCATCAGTGCGGGTTTAATGTGCTGAGAAGTTTGGTACCAAACTTGTCAGTCTTCAGTGTTGCCATTATGGTGCTGCGGAGTTCGTAATGACAACCTCCCAGCACCATATACTCTTAATGGCATCACTGCACTTACAGTGCCCAGGAATGGCCCTGGCTACTGTGCCAACACCTCTGGCATAGGGCACCCAGCTAGAAGGGTGACTGAAGTATGCCAGGGCAGTGGGTTCTGTGGGCATGGCAGACAGAGATGTGTGCCATGTCGACTCTTGGTTTAGTTCTGTACTTAGGCACTCAGCATGTAAAGGCAGCATGTGGGTGTCAGGGTACAGGGCCCCTGAGGGTGGCACAATAAGTACTGCAGCCCTCAGGGATCTACTCTGGTCACCATGCCCTGGGTACCCAGGGTACCATTTACTAGGTGCTGACAGGTGGTCAAAGGTGCCAATTGGGTTTTTAGTTTCAGCACAGTTTTAGGGAAGGAACTCAGGCCCTGGGTACCTGGTTGGCAGGAACCCAGGGCACACACAGTCAAAGCACATCAGCAGTTCAGAAAAAAAGTGGAGGCATACCAAGGCAAGAAAGATGGCACTTTCTCACAATAATGAACCCCTTAGTCTCTGACCGTCTCTTTTTGCGCTTCTGCTTGTGCAATCTGCGATCTAATTTAACCACTAAATCAATTAAAGCATCAAGGGATTCATGAGGGTCTACGACTTTTGTTAAAATGTCTTTTAAGTCATCCCTTAACCCCTTGTAGAAGAGAGCACTATGCTTGGCTTCAGGCCATCCAGCTTCAGCAATCAGCCTGTTAAAACAGGGGGTGTAGGTCATGAGATCCTTTGCTCCTTGCTTGAGATTCAGTAATTCTGTGTCAACAGACTGCATGAATGCAGGTCTGTCAAACAATTGTCTTAAATCCTCTTTGAAAGCCCTATAATGATAAAATACATTATCATTTTTATCCACTAACGGGATCTACCATGTAGCCGCTGTACCTCCCAAATAATTCTTTTTTTTATATATGTACCTCCCAAATAAGACAAAACAAAAACGACTTTTGATTGCTCAGTACAAAAACAAGAGGCTTAACACATGTAGAGCAACAGGCATTAGTTGATAAAAGTGGCAAATTTAGCAGAGTCACCTAGGAACCTCTGTGGTGGTGCTAATGGTATAGAGAAGAGGGTTGTAATGTGATATACTGGAGAAATACTTCCAGAGGAAGAAGAGTGTGGTGTAAAGAATGTACCAAGGGCTCCAGATACTGGTTCGGGTGAAGGAGATATTTGAGAGGCATGTTGTAGGGCATCCACTCTATGAGTCAAGGTTTGTGTTTCTTTTTGTAAATTCCCTATCATATGCGCCACATCGGCAAAGATTATCTGATGTTCCTCCATTACGCCCAGGTGGAAATTTAAAAATTTGGGCTTAGCGTTCTCTGAGATTCACCTCGGTTTTCCGCAGGGTCGAAGTGGAAGGAACAGATGCTGGGTCCCAACTTCCCTCACCCACCTCCTGTGCCCAACAAAGTCAAAGCAAAAGAGGATAAGGTGGGGAAGAGGGAGACACAATACAACGAAAGGGTAAAGTAGTTGAATCCACTGGTCCGTCCAGTGTGGTGTCGCATATGTTTCCTAATGGTAAAAGATACAATGCGAAGTACTATACAGAACGTGTGGTAAATGTGTTCGTATACCTGTTGAATGATCTGCTGGTGGTTTTAAGGAGATATAAACAACTAGAATTTGAGACTGACACAGTAGTATCTAAAAAGTGAATGTATACTTATTAATCAAGACAAAAAAAAATGATAAGTGTGAAACATACCAAGCTTAACGGAGACCACCATTTTAATTCCTCAGACCCATACAAATATATACATCCTGAAACACTAGGACAAAACCCAAAAACGTATTTTCATATTCAGGAATAACAAGAGGGTAAAACAAATGTGTAGCAAAAAGGTGCTGGGTTGGAATGGGATAATTACGTTTTTCAAGAATCAGTAAATAATAACATTCTCTTCTTTTTATACAGCACGAGAGAGAAAAAATGCATCAAAGCCGAGAATACACTTCACAACGCTGAAGGAGTGCAGAATCAGATAAGTATATTAGTCTAAGGACAAAGCACAGATATATTGCCTTCTACCTTAGCTAGAATTATGACTCTTTAAATATTCTATAAATCTGTTTTGCAGGCACAGTGGTAGAAAAAGCTGCCTGAAGAAAAGTAACTAGGCTAGTTCATGAGGGTGCGCCGACGCAGCAACTATGCCCCTGAAGAGGTGCAGGAACCTGGAAGCACGGAATCAGAAAACGTCGGGAGGGGAATGCAAGAAACGCCCCTGCTCTCCAATGCGGACACGAGAATTCAAGAAAGTGAGGGCAGAAGGTTAGGGAGGCCTGGCAGGGGTCCGTGACAGAATGTAAAGCACGTTCCCCTCATGGACGTCCCCCTTCTGAAGTCCTCAAGCTCCGCCCTCACCAGCCGACAAGAGTAGGCAAGCGGGGCATTCGCAGGAGGCTACGGGCGGGGCTGTAGGCGCTGCTGTGGTCAGCGCAGCATGACAATAAGCTAGTGTTCCCATACTTCCTTATTGCCAGTAGCATCTAGTCCATGTTTGGGGTGCATGAAAGCATGAGGATGGGTAAGATCACATGGAACAGATCATTAAGAACATGTTTAATACTGAGATACTAATTTAGCAGTAATAACATAACAATTAAGTATTTTTTTAATTTTACAGATTTGTAACTAAAATGCAAACATCGGACTCCTAGCGACTCTCTTAAGATTACTATAAATGCTTTTGTTCTGTTGACTCATCTATAGTAAACTAATTATCCTGGAAAATAAAATATGAAAGGTAATAGAATTCTAGACAGACTGACCTATTTTCACAATTTGTTGCCGTAGGCAGAGTTCTGGAGGCAGAGCTCTGGGGGCAGTGTCCCACAGTGGGATATGATTATTTGTCCCCTGTTGCACCATCAAGTACATGGCGTTTACTCATCTCTCTAATTTTATTAGGTTCCAAACTGAATTTTAATCAGGAAATAATTGTATATTATAGTCATCTGTTGGAAGCAACATCTTTCCTCTCTCCTGTCAACAGTACAAGAGAAGTCCCTGCTGTAGGAGCTGATGATAATCTAGGAACTTTTTCCTCACTGGGAAGGAAAAGAGCATCTGCTCTTAGCAATAAAGGGCATTTTTAAATAGCTTTTTTTCAGAATTTAACACCCTTGTGACCAGCTGAATTAAAACACACTTTTCATTTCAAACTTGTAATGTTTATTAGTATGTACTTTCTTCAGATAGTTTGAATCAACAAAATGCCAGGGGTAGCAGTTGATCAATCTCACACCTGTTATTTTGACACCAATCCTCAAAGGCATCAAAGGAAGTAGTAAAAAATGTTGGACCCATTTTGCATCACAGGAAGAGATTACATATGACTGTTGACCCACATGACATCACGGACAGTGACACTATTGAAATTAATTAGTGCAATAAATCATGATAAAATTAAAAGTTCCTAAAACAAGCTATGATCTATTTTTTGTTACCATCCATAAATGGACTTGTGTGATGAGCACTGACTCAAATGCACCAACGCTTTGACTCAAATATTCAGTTACAATCTTCAGCTATCCAGAAACAGCTTTTTATGTTTTCATTAACAAGGTCAATCTTATTTATACCTCTCTGGGAGAGGATTCAATTCAGGACTCTTCTACTACAGGACATCCACTTGAAAGTCATACCCTATCGACTTTCCCCCAGCTAAGCTGCAATGCCATCAGAGAAGTAGCAAATCCACTAAAATCCGGAACTCCAGTAGATCCAGCTCCAGCTGATATTTTGCTGAAATGAGGAGACATCATTATACCAGTCTTGACCACCCTGTACAATCTGTCGTTGGAAAAAGGGATAGTCCCTGACCACTGGAAGCATGTGATCAGCAGCCCACTACTGAAGAAACCTTCTTTAGACCCTGATAAGGCAGAGAATTATAGACCCATATCATAGAGAAACTGGTCAACAGTTATATGTCCAATTTTTTGAAAACGTACAACCTCCTTCATCAGACCCAAACACATTTCCGTCTCAAATACAGTACAGAGACAGCCCTACTACTGGCCACGGAGGACCTTAGGAAAACATAAAATCACAGAAGCACAGCTGCACTCATGGTTCTTGATTTGAGGACCATCTTCAATACTGTCTTCCACTCTATCCTTCAACAAAGGCTAGAGAAGCTTGGAATCACAGGCAACACATTATATTGGCAGCTATCTCTTCTGGACAACAGGAGTTTCCAGGTCAGGGAAGGACCCTGCCTGTCGCAAACTCATTATCTCAAATGCGGAGTACCTCAGGGCTCATCCTTGAGCCGTACTTTCTATAACGCATACGTATGTCCCTTAACAGATATCATCTGCTCAGCTGGCTTAGATATGATGTTGTATGAAGACAACACCCAGATCGTTGCATCCCTGGCACAAAATACCAACTTCAATACCGCAAAACTGTCTAACTGCTTAGAGCAAATGAACAGCTGGAAGACTGTTAGTTGCCTTAAATTAAACGGCAACAAGTCTGATGTAATGGTGGTTGGAAACAACCCATCCCTCTGGGGACATCTAAGCTGGACCTCATGTCTTGGGGACTGCCCATCCACAAAAGTAGAAGTTAAGAGCCTGGCAGTGTTTTGGGATGAAGACCTAACCATGGTCTCCCAGGCTGAGAAGGAAGCAGGTACCTGCTTTGAGCTTCTAAGAGACCTTAGGAAGATGACCAGATGGCTCCCTGCAAAAAAACGTCGAAAATTGATTCAAGGTCTCATTTTGTCACGGTTAGATTATAGCAATTTGCTATATTTCAAAAGCCCTCGGAATGTTACCTAGAGGCCGCAGATTATTCAGAATGCTGCAGCCAGAGCCCTGCTGAGCATTCCAAGATCACAGTCTACACGCTCTGCCATGGTTAGCCTCCACTGGCTACCAGTAAAGAAAAGGATAGAATGCAAAACACTCTGCATTGTACAAAATGTAAAACATGCTCAGAACTGCATATCCTTAGTTATCTCATCATTCTGTAAAATAAAGCACAAGATCTAAGGTCAAACAATCACTTTATTCTGGCGACTCCCATAATCAATAGGGCGAGAAGCAGGTGGCAATCTTTTGTCTATCTAGCTTCTAAGGTCTGGAACTACCTTCCTACTCAAATAAGATCCAACTGTAACTTGCTAAGTTTCAGAAAACAGGTAAAGACCCTTCTGTTCACATAAGCAGGATATTTTCTCTCACAACTCCTGATGGCACTGGGAAGCCCATTCCTGGGCAGCCAAGCGCTCTAGGATAGCCAATACCATAACATAGCATGTACTGCGTCAACAATCACATGGTGAAGCATAGTCGTAAATACCATGGTTCAAGATCGTACGGACACACCTTTAAATGCCCATACATAATCATACAGCCCAAAAGCGCCTCATATAATAAAGTTTTATTGCACAGGTCCATTATAGCACCACAATGTAATGTAAAACCTCTAACGACGAAGGAAGTCTCAAAATGTTCCTTTAAAGCCCCAAATGGCCAAACAAACTCTACAATGTTTGTCTATAGCCTCAAATGATCAATGTAGCTTTATATCTCACAGGTATACGATCACATTGTCAACTGTAGTTTCACAATAACCAGATGTAGTCTCTGAGTCTTAGTGTGGTCACAATGTCCAGGTCCTTATGGTTAACTTTAAAAGTTCATATAATTTTGCACTTCCAAATATTGTGCCTTATCATAATTCGAATACTAGTTAGTTTCAAGCTAGACAACCAAATCAATGTGTACTATGCCTAGCACTACGCATACAGCAAATGCCACAGGTGTTTGGCTGCCCCTGTTCATTTTCAATGCTCAAATTTGAGGCAAGAATTACTTTTTAATAACTCCGACAAGTACACACATCCATAAAACACAACTCCTCAGTACTTGGCAACAACAATTAAGAAATATGCTTTCCTTACAGAAGCTAACTGTGCTAAACATGCCTTGCTTTTCCACCCCGTCCATGGGTGATTTCGGTAGGCAGCAATTGTAATGCCATTGGGGCATTCAAAATATGGCATGCTTGATATTCCTCCATGGAATCTAACACCAAGACCCATAGTCGGGTCCGACGAACACCACCTCATGGCAAAAAAAAATTCAAATTATGGACACCCAAGAGGGGGACTGTCAATACATGTTACGGTAAAACAGGACTGGAAATTAGAACTGGACTCGGAAGAAAATTGGATACAAGCCATGAAATTGGAATGTAAGCATCCCTCACACCTAATCTTGTGGAAGTTACTGATTTTATATGTCCTCCCCGAAATAAAGAAGAAAAGGGAAAGATGGTCATATCGGATAAACTTGATAAAAACAATGCAAGTGACATATCAATATTACGAGATGATTGTCTCAGGTGATTTTAACTGCAACTTAAATGGGGGCTACCTTAACAGGAGAGGGCGCCATAGGGTGCCCGAAGTAAACAAAAGGAAGCAAGAACTGGACTCCCTAGGTCTCATCATATTTAACGGAAATACAAAGGGGGATCAACCAGCTGATATTACATTTTTAAGTGGAAAGAAACAATCCACCCTAGATTACAACATAATTAGTAAGGACCTCTTGCACTTGATTGACCATTTCCGCATTAATATCCCTCTGGAGAGGGAATCTTTCCCTGAAGAAAAAGCACTACATATAAATCTGCTTTATAAAAAGAACACAGTGGTACAAAAGGGGGTGGTGATGGACGGAGCATCTGAACCAATCAAACACTCACACCCAGTCAACAGATCTGGGTTTATTCCATCACCATTCTTTAGCCCACTCTGACACCCCAGTTCAGACATGGCCATATGCAAATCAGTCTGACCCTTTTCCCTTATGGGAACAATCCAGCCTGAACTGCCAAGCCATGCCTTCCCTGGACCGGAAACAAGCTTCCTAGGACCGGTTTCTGGCATTTCAGCCGTCTTCAGCCAGGCTTGCTTGATTCCAGTGGCAAAGTGAGCAAGGGACTCACGTCCTGCCAACTTATGGCAAACGAGGCGGTATAAAAGGGGGTGGTGATGGATGGAGCATCTGAACCAATCAAACACTCACACCCAGTCAACAGATCTGGGTTTAATCCATCACCGTTCTTTAGCCCACTCTGCCACCCCAGTTCAGACACGGCCATATGCAAATCATAAAAAGAACACAGCAGCTTTAGCCACAATGCCAGAAATACATAATGAAAAGAGACTTAAATGGAGAGGAATAAACACCAAACAAATAATGGACACAGTGTATAAATACGCAGAGAACACCAGGCTACTGGGCGCTCCTTTATAAGAACAAGATTGGGAGAATATAGGAACGACCTTGTTAGACAAATTCCCAGCAATCCCACCAGGTGAACTGACTTATGGCACCAGAAAAGAACCATGGTACAACATACAGCTGAGAGACCAGAAGAGGAAACTTGTTAAGGAGGCAAGAGCCAAGGCCGCAGCAGCCAGAATGGGAATAGTAATAGTCAATAGTAATATCTTGAGAAAGGAATATAAAAAAATTTGTTGGGACGCAAAAAGGGTGCATACCGAAAACCTTTGGGAAAAATTGCTGTGGGCAAGTAAATTGCCGAACAGCATCGAATTCTGGGGGCTAATAAATAATCTAACAAAAGGTATAGGAATGCATCAAAATGCGGGAATAGGTGAGTCAGCTTGGATACAACATATTGACAAATGGTATAATAACTCACAAACTGACACGTAAGTGGGCAGAAACAGGTCTATATAAATCGGAGGACGCAAATCCACATTCAACTGCAGCAGGACGTCCTATACTGGAAAAAGTGCAATCGGAAGGAGACCAAATGAAACCCGTCATTCAAGAGCTAACAACCCTGACAACAACAAAACACCTAAAAGTAGTGATAAAAAAATTGAAAACTGTGGGCGCCGCATGGTCAAACGGCCTCCCTAATGCTCTTTTTAAGCAAGATCCTGACTTTTGGGCTAACTACCTCACACCACTTTTTAACCACCTATATTGCGAATATAAGATGCCATATTCCTGGAGAGGGAACTGATTTCATCCAATCTATAAAAATGGCAGTCAAACAGAGCCTGGAAACTACAGGCTCATTGCCCTGATCGATGTTGATGCAAAACTTTTCGCATCATGTATTCAACATTTGCAGGAGTGGACGTAGGAAAATAGAATAATCCTGAAATACCAAACAGGCTTCAGGCAGGGCATGGGCACCATAACGAGCCTGGCAGCATTGACGATCCTAATTGAAAAAGGCACAACTAAAAAAGCAGGACTATTTGCATGTTATGTTGACCTAAAATCAGCTTTTGATAGAGTGCCGCAAGATCGTCTTTGGCTGAAATTGAAAGCATGGGGTCTACCTCAAAAACGAATTGATATTATAAAATCCGTATACAGCGAAACTTGGACCAGGGTGGACCTTGGAGACGGTAGCAGAGTATCCTCCAAGATAAACATAACCAACGGACTAAAGCAAGGTTGTGTCCTTTCATTGTGCCTATGCAACCTATATCCAGCCGACCTAAACAACTACCTGCTAAAAGTAAATAGTCATCCTCCTAAACTGGCAAACAAGCCAATTCAGTTCCTTCAATATGCAGACGATATTGTGGTCATGAGTCAAACCCCAATCGGGTTGCAAAGAGTCATCAACAACTTGACCGATTATCTTGATCACATAAGATTGGAATTAAATAAGAAAAAAATAAAGGTGGTGCAACTAGCAGGCCCTGGGCCAGGAAAACATGAATGGTATGCAAAGGGCACACAAATTGAGGAAATCAATTCATATAAATACCTGGGTATTATACTGGGCTGAAGTATGTCCTTTACGGAGCAAAGAGAAGATATAAAAGCAAAAGCCCAATCATTTATTTTTGCCTATAAACAGCTGTACAAGAAACTGCGATGTCCTTCCCACAGTCACCTCTTGAAAATAATGGCTGCACAACTACTCCCAACTCTGGCCTATGGCCTCGACATATGTCATGGTCAAGAAATCGATATTTTAAATAAACTGCAGACAAAAGTATACAAAGCAGGTTTTAACCTTCCTAAAGGAGAATCTCCAGCACAGATACGCCTGGAATATGGTCTTTAGAACCAGGCATATCAAAGAAAAGGCACTTTTGCAAAACTATGCTGGAAATTCAGAGCATCAGTACCTGGATCTCTGAATAATCTATGCTGGACCGAAATAAGGGCTCAGTTTTTTCAGAAAACACAAAATACATGGGGCGATTACTTGCATACAGCCCTGGAAGTTTTAGATATCACCAAAGCTTGGAATTACAAGATGGAAAGAACAGCATTTAACAGAGTGTGCAATGCCGCAGCCAACAAATTGGCCAACACACCTGGGCTGTAATGAATTCATATACAAAAGGTAAAACTGCAAGCCCATTTAGCGGCTCATTTTCGACTAACATTAAAAAGAGGTTTATGCTGTACTCGAAGGACTTTATCCCCACTTGGAAAAGTAAACACCAAGTTTAAAATTGTCGTTTATGTGGCTACAGCACAGAATCTATATGCCACTTGATGTGTGTTTGCATCATTGTAAAAGACAAAAGAAGAAAGTTCCTAAAAATAGCTCTAATGAATTAAACATCAGCACCTGCAAGCAGGCTGTAACAAGCTGGATGGGTGGTTCATCGAACATTTTAATTTGCCGAGGTGTAAAGTTCATGACACTGGTGGACAACCTCCTATTGAAAGCAGATAAGGAATATCTAATTGGGGTTTGAACAGGACTGGAATTTTTATAAAGTTGTAAGCATTTTAAACAATGTTTTTACTGGAAATACCAGGTTTTTTAAATTTTGATTGTTATAAATAATTTATTGCATGCTTTATGGTTGTGATAAACAAAATAAAGTTCTTTTTGACTGACTGACTGATATTTCTCCGTCAGGTGCTTACAACAGTGTGACTCAGGTCCACTTTCAGAAATGTGCAACACTGAAATAACCAATCCAAAGTCCTATGTGCTGCATCCAATAAAGGGATCACTGACAGAATATCGAGGAGCAGAATATTGAGCTGCCAGAATATCAATGAAAAAATATAGAATGACAGAATATCGACTTCCTATCTACAAACAGCTAAGTACAAAAATATTGAATCCTAAATATCATTGTCAATAATACAGTTTGCTAAAATGTAGTCTTTTTTTAAATGCCATAAAAGTAATATGAAATTAATTAAATAATCAATATAATTAAGTAAAACAAACTTAAACATAATAAAAAAAAAAAATTTATAAATATTAAATCAAATGTAAAAAAACAACCATACATTCTTATTTTTTATTATATATATTAACTTAATAATATTAAAAATAATTAATATTTTATTATAAAATGTTAACATAACTTAAAATATAATTACATATATATAAATAATCCTATAATATAAATATACAAATACATTATTTATATTAAAGTAAAAATAATAAAAAAATTTTTTACAAAATAATATTTTACACTACATTAATTATAACATTACTGGAAACATTGCATAGCGTAGGGGATAACAAAACGATTTCCACTCCAACGAGTGGTACAGTAGGGAAAGTGTTGGATAGCGGGAGGGTAAAAATTGCTATTCCCACTCCAGTGAGTGCAACAGTAGGGAAAGTGTTGGATAGCGGGTGGGTAAAAATTACTATTCCCACTCCAGTGAGTGCAACAGTAGGGAACGTGTTGGATAGCGGGTGGGAATAATGTACTATTCCCACCCCGCCAAGTGTAACAGTAGGGAAAGTGTTGGATAGCGGGAGGTTAAAACGTACTATTCCCACTCCACCAAGTGTATCAGTAGGAAAAGTGTTGGATAGCTGGTGGAAAAGAATTACTATTCCCAATCCAGTGAGTGCAACAATAGGGAAAGTGTTGGATAGGGGGTGGGTAAAAATGACAATTGCCACTCCAGTGTGTGCAACAGTAGAGAAAGTGCTGGATAGCAGGTGGGTAAAAATGACTATTCCCACTCCAGTGAGGTGCAACAGTAGGGAAAGTGTTGGATAGCGGGAGGGTAAAAATGACTATTCCCACTCCAGTGAGTTCAACAGTCGGGAAAGTGTTGAATAGCGGGTGGATACAATTTACTATTCCCACTTCAATGAGTGCAACAGTAGGGAAAGTGTTGGATAGCGGGAGGGTAAAACTGACTATTCCCACTCCAGTGAGTACAACAGTAGGGAAAGTGTTGGATAGCGGGAGGGTAAAAATTACTATTCCCACTCCAGCGAATGCAACAGTAGAGAAAGTGTTGGATAGCGGGTGGGAATAATTTAATATTCCCACTTCTCCAAGTGTAACAGTAGGGAAGGTGTTGGATAGTGTAGGGGAATAATTTAGTATACCCACTCCTGCAATATAATTAACAAGTAATTATTTTTTCAAAATTAATTTACCTCCCACCATTTTCCTCTATAAACGTCACCTACAATATTGTAAAATATTAATAAATTAACATAATTAATTTCAAATTATTTAATTAACTAATTACATTTAACAATAAAATTATTAACCATCAAATCTAAGTTTATTCACAAAATTAACACTATAAAATAACTTTTAATAAATGTAATATAAAAAACAATATAAAATTACATTCCAACTAAAGTACCCTCACCCCACTCCTAAGAAAAGTAAAGTACACAATTAACATATTTACTAATTAATTATTAACAATTAATATCGAAATATTACTCATTAATAAAACAGTTTACACAATTAACATAATTACAAAATAATTGTTGATTGTTATTAATCCATTTATAATTCATTGATAATAAATTAATTAACTTAACTAACAATATATATTATTAAATACAAAATTAGGAATTAATAAAATAATGAATGAATTTCAATTAAATTACTTCCCAGCCTATTTCCCTATGAACCCACAACTTACTACAGAATTAAATTGCGATAAAAATAATGAACATATAATTAATTATTTCTAAAAAATATATATTATTATTAAATTACATCCCACCCTATACACCTATAAACCCACAACCCGCTACGGATTTAAATTACGCAAAAGTTAATTATTTTTAAAATAATTCAAACATACATTACAAAATTGATACATTCTTTTAACACATATACTTACACTTAAAACACAATAAAAAAATTCGATATTTTTAACAACTATATTATGACTGTCTATATTACTAACTTCGATATTATAAACCACAATATTTCTTACCTGCATTTCGATATTCTGCACCACTATATTTTTGTAAGTCAATATTATGTCCATTCCATATTTTAATCTCAATATTTTGCCTTATCGATATTAAAAAGTTCGATATTGTGACTGACTACCCCAATAAAGATATGCGGGTCAGATGCCGAACATTGAAGTCACTAAAAGCTGTTGCAATTTGTGCAGACTTTTAGGGGCCGATTCCGATCTGGGTCGAAAATCACTCCGACCGAGCCGGATCCGGGGTGTTTTCCGACCGATCCGGGCTCCTCCAGTCCAACCGAGCGAGTACGATGCAGCCGTATGCTGTCGGACTTGTTTCTGTCGGACTTCCATTGAAGTCAATGGGAGCCGGTCGTACAACGCGTACATGGGCTCCCATTGACTGAATGGGTACGTTCCGGACAAGTGCGCCCCCTAAAGTGGGTACGCGCTGGTGCCATCCGCACCTTACTTGCCTGTGTTGAGGAGACCCATGGGTCTCCCCCTGTGTCCGAGCTGTAAGGCCGATGCGGACCCCCAAATTCCAGCTCTGGGAGCTACTGCGAGCCGGAAGCTCTGACTCAACCCGGCTGTCCGAATTGCGCATCGTACTGGCTCGGTCGGAATTCGCCTCCATTGCGCGCAACGGTTAGCTTACGGCCGAGACGTACAGAGCGGTTCGGACCCGGAAACCATTCGGCCGGAGATTTCGCACTTGTTCGCATCGTACTTCGTCGTCCGTACCCGTGTACGAACCGGACGGAAATTCAGCCTCCGAATCCGACCCACTAATTCCAAACCCGATTCAGAGCCATTCCGACCGAGATCGGAATCGGCCCCTTAGTGAATCCAATATTAATTTGTAAACGGACCTATGCACTAATAGGTCAGGTTGCTAAATACCTTATTGTAGTGGGTCGCGATTTCAGCTACCTCATGCACATTAATAAGGCAGGTTGCAAACTTCAACCCACTATGTTTCGCTGCCATCACAAGGATAGTGGCCTACTGGAGACAGCAGACCACATTTGTCTGTGATACCTTTGAAATAAAAATACAGCTTTTTGTTTTTTAAATGCAGTCCTTCTCATTAAGGGAAAATGGGATGATTTAAAAAATAAAAAAGTAAAAGTTTTTACAATTTTTACAAAACTTGGCAGTGATCCAACCCACTCTTGAAAAATGATTTCATCTGCATTCACAAAATGACAACTATCTTTAAGCTATCAGCAAAATATTAATGTTTTTGGATTCGATTTCAGTCCCAACACATTAATACAACCCATTGCAAACCGCTATTTATAAGGGACGCCCTAAACACGCCACTTCTAAAAAGCAATTCGGTATGTAGATCTCAAACTCCTCCAAGCCAGGAGCAGTTCTGTCTGCCAAGAAACATGCTACTTTTCCAGATTCGAGCTGCCCCCTCTCTTTCTGTAAATGGCTCTGCTGTGTCTGGGAGGTACCTTCTACAGAGAGAGCGAAAAGGTTTATAGAGAATTTTCACAGGGAGGCATGAAGTTGTCCAGTGGTGTTGCAAGGGTGCCGTGGGTTCTAAATGCTAAATGCAATAAAGGACACTGGGGCCCCCATCCCTGGTCTGTTATTAATATAGCCACAAATTGGATTGCAGTGGACCACTCACACAACAGGACGCTAGTGCCCCTGCACATCCTGCACTATTCATAGCTACAGCCCTTCTTTTTGGTATCTTATGTCGATGACACCCAGATAGTGGTGTCAGTGACCAACAGCCTAGAGGTTACTGCATCCAGATTTCACAATTGCAAGGTCCTACTTGGGAGCAGGATGTGTGATAACTGTCTGAAATTGAACTCGGCAACAACTGAGGTTTTATTATTTGGCATTAACACCCCATCTGGTACCCAAACTGGTGTCCCCAAGAACTTAGTATCCTTCCAAGTCCGGTTAGGAAAGTAAAAATCCTGGGGGTACAGTTTCACTGAAAGTTAACCTTCAAAGGACAGATTAATGCAATCACCTCCTCCTCTTTTTTCCTGCTTAAATTACTGAGGAAAGTCCTTCCCTTTATTCCCAGGAAACTACAGACAGTGTGGTCTCTGTCTTGATCAACACTAAAATCGACTAGTGCAGTGCCCTTTTCAAAACATACAGAAAAGGTTCCTAAAGAAACTCCACATTTTACAGAATGCGGCAGCTCGTCTGCTCCTGGGAATTCCCAAATGAAGGTCAGTATCTCAGGCCTTGATTCAGCCTCACTTGCTTCCTGTGAAGCAGTGCATAGATTTAAGGCTTTGTGTATTACTTTTAAAGCATTACACAATACTGAACCGGAATAACTGACTTGGTGCTTTCAGCGGTATATTCCTTGTAGACCCTTTCAGTCTGGTTCAAATTTTAACCTAGTTGTTCCCAAATTCTAAAAGTTCAACTAGGGTGGCATGAGCTTTGTTACCTACACTTCTAAGTTTTGGAACTCCCTGCCTCTCGAAATTAAAAAGAAGCCTGATCTACTGGCTTTTAGAAAAGCCTTAAAAACGTGACTTTTCAAACAGTAATCCTGGTATTTTTCCCCTTTTTCCAACTATTGGGCAATTCTTTTCCTGAGCTTAGCGCCTAGACACCCATGGATAGAAGAGCATTTCATAAATTGCATTTTCGTTATTTGGTTACTGCTCTTTAAACAAATGTCCACTGTGTCAATGCTAATTACTTAATATCATCACAAAAGCTGCACACCTGCATGTGAATGACAAGGAGACAACTATCGGTTACGGTTTGCTTGACTGAAATAGCATCCACTCCGGTGCTTCTGAAACTTTCAGAATTACATTTCAAACATAAGGGCAACCTGCACAGAAGTACTAAATCAGATGCTTATGAAAAGAAAAAACACTTCTTCTTTCTAGTTGCAACAAATGTAAACCTTCTCTACTTTGACATCTCTCTTAAAATGTTTAAAATTGTTCTTTTGGCAGGGTGAACAAACCTTCTGGCTACATTTGTGAAAGATAATACTTGTTAAGGACCTTAACATTGTGGTCTGTCCTGATGGAGCATTCTTCACAACTGGTATGCAGAATACCTCATGTTAACATCCTCCATAAGCTTGCAGCAACAGACTGCAGACACATCTGGGAAGATGAAAGAAAAGTAACTTTAACTCACTTCATCTAATCTAGACTGCCTCAGAAAGACAATAGTTTTTGAGAGGACAGCTACATTCAGAAAATGATTGGCACTGCACTCTGCCTGTCTAGTTATGGCAAAAATGGCAATCAATCACATTTTCAGCTACCATGCAGATCCCTAAGTAACCCGTCTCACAATAATGACATGCTGATATTTTTGACTGTCAGTGACTGTAGAATTTTAGTTTCACAACAATTGTAAAGAGTTGCATCCCACCCATCAATCTTAAACTCGCAAACTCTCTTATTGTCATTATTGTTAAACAATACCACTAGCATATATGCCATGCAAATATAGACATAAGTAGTTTGTTAAATATGTGACTATCATACCAACCTAAGCAATGCATGATTGCACAACAAACACATCAATCAATCAATCAATCAGGGGAATTGTAAGCACCCGACTCACCAGTATGGGTGTCAAGGCGCTGGGGTGGGGGGATCGCTGGTCTGTTTAGCCGAAGAGCCAGGTCTTGAGGGTCTTTCTGAAGGTGTTCATGGAGGATGCACATCTGATGTCTGCCGGTAGCTCGTTCCATGTTTTGGCTGCAAAGTGAGAGTGTGAGGTTGGAGGATCGGAGGTGAACGTCTTCCTTGATTCGGGGGGATCCATTTGAAGGTCTTACTGAGTATGCGGAGGGTGTATGCGGAGGGTGTTGCAGCAGCTGGATATGACAGCGTTGACCTGTCGGTTTATGGTGAGTGAGGAGTCGAGGATGATACCCAGGTTCTTGGTGTGGTCTGATGGGGCTCCCGAGGGCTGTTGGCCATCAGGTGTTGTCCAATGCTGAAGGGGTGGTTCCAAGGATGAAGACTTCTGTCTTCTCGGCGTTGAGTTTCAGACAGCTGTTGGTCATCCAGTCTGCAACATCTTGCATTCCTTTCTGGAAGTTGAGTTTGGCGGTGGTGGGGTCTCGGGAGAGGGAGAGGATGAGCTGGGTGTTGTTGGCGCAGGATACGATGCTGAGGCCACATTTTCGATGACAGCTGCGAGGGGGGCCATGTAAAAATTGAAGAGGGTCTGGCTCAGTGATGATACCTGTGGGACTCCACAGATGGTTTTCGTAGGATCGGAGGGGAAGGGTGGTAGTCTGATTCTCTGGCCAGGGCTGTTCCATGTATGCCGGAGTTGTGTGCAGTGAGAGAGAGTGTCGAAGGCTGCTGATAGGTCAAGGAGGATGAGGGCTGCTGAGTGCCCTTGGTCCAGGAGGGTGGGGATGTAATCTGTGGCAGTGAGTAGGGTGGTCTCCATGCTGTGGTTGCTTAGGAATCCGGATTGAGACAGGTCGAGGATGGAGTTCTCTTTGTTGAACCGTGTCAGTTCTCTGTTGACCGTTTTCTCTGCGACTTTGGCTGCGAAGGGGAGGAGCGAGATGGGTCGGTAGTTTTTTAGGTCGGTAGGGTCCGCTGTGGGCTCCTTGAGTAGAGACCTGAATTCTGCACAATTCCAGTCGCCTGGGAAGGTGCCTGTTTTGAAGGTGGTGTTGATGGTGCGTTTCAGTTCGAGTGTGATGGCGGGCATGGTTCTATGGTAGATGTGAGGTGGGCAGAGGTATGGGGGGGCCCGAGTGGATGCTTTTCATGGTCGATGCGGTGTCTTCAGTCGTGATGTGTCCAGTTGGAGATGGTGGTTTGGCTGTTGCCCTTGGGGGCGGGGGGAGGCTGTGGCATCTGGAGGGCAGTCAGTGAAGTTGTCATGGAGGCTTTTGATCTTGAGGTCGAAGAAGGTTCCGAGCTTGTTGCAGACGTCTTGGGACGGGGTGATGTCTGTGGCTTTGCTGCGTGGATTTGTGAATTCCTGGATGACGCTAAAAAGTTCCTTGGAGTTGGTGGAGTTTGCGAGGATTTTGTTGTGGATGAAGTTCCTTTTGGTGGTTCTGATTTGGTTGTGGTAGTCCATCATCCTTGTAGGTGGCTTAGTTTTTGGCTGTCTTGGTGTTTCTCCAGTTCTTCTCCAGGCGTCTGCAGGTGCGCCTGGTTTCCTGGAGGGAGGTGGTGAACCAGGCGGCTTTCCTGGGGCATTGTTTGTCGGGGTTGCGTAGTGGGGCGAGCTCATCTGTGCAGTTGGAGATCCAGATGTGGAGTTCTCTGGCTGCGCTGTTGGCGTCGGCATTCCCAGCCGCTGAGGTATGGCTGTCTCGGGTGAGGGTAGAGTTACGTTGCTCATTGGTGACTTTGCTCCAGTTCCTTCATGGTGGGCGTGGTGTAGGTTTGGGGGCCCTTGGTTTGTTGACGGTGAAGTGTACGCAGTAGTGGTCGGTCCATGGTGGTTGCATTGTGTGGCTGAAGTGGACACTGTGTTCTGTGGCGAAGTTGGGGTCGAGGGTGTGTCCTGCTCGATGAGTCGGTGTGGTGATAAGTTGTTTGAGTCTGATGTTGACGAGGTTGTCACGAAGGGTGGAGGAGTTGGGGTCGTTAAGGTTGTCGAGGTGGAAGTTCAGGTCTCCGATGAGTATGCAGTTTGTTGCGCGATGGCGTGTGGTGCAATGAAGTCGGTGATGGTGGTGGCGAAGAGTGTCCAGGGGCCGGGAGGTCTGTAGACAAGGGTTCCTCAGAGTGTGGCACTGTGGGTGATCTGGATCTTGAAGTGCAGGTGTTTGGCAGAGGGGAAGGTTTCGCTGGAGGCTGTGAGGAGAAGGTGCTTTTGTGGGCGATGCCTAGGCCCACTGCGGGGTGGTTGGGGCGTACCTTCCTTTGTATCTTGTATCCGTCTGGGATGGCGATGTTGATGTCGGGGAGAAGGAGGTGTTGGTGCAGGTCTCCGTGAAAAAGGCAATGTTGGGCAAGAGGGAGTCGAGAAGGTTCCAGATATCCATGACATGCTTGTGTACGGAGCGCACGTTGAGGAGGATGCATCTCAGTGTGTCGTCGTTGTTGGCGTCGGCATCTGCGCGGTGTTGGAGGCCTTGGATTTTGTGAGGGTCAGGTGGCAGTGGACGCAGGAGAACTGGCCGAGGGTCGTGTTTGGCGAGGCCTGTTTTCAGGATCTGAGTCTTCTGGGGTTGGGTGCGGCTGAGTCGTAGCAATGGAGGGTCACAGGTCCAGGGTTCCTGGTGCTGGCCATGGTCAAGACACGGACAGGGGCAGATGGGCTTGCTTTAGGCACGCCTTCGGCACACCAGCAGTGGCCCGGTGTGTGCAGCCACTGCGCGTGGCCACCATAAGTAGGGGAGGGACGAGCAGCTGGAAGGATGGGCGGGAACAGCGGTAAAAAGAACAGAGCGGCTGGACACAGTAAGGGGGGCTGAAGGGAGAGATGGGCATGAGGGGCAGTGAGAATGAAAAAACACAGTAATCAGGTACTAAGGCACTGAGCCAAATAAACAGAAACACATGTGGCAGCGAGAAATAAAAGGGCACAAGGGCCAGAGAGAATAACAAAAGCACAATAATCATGTACTAAGGCACTGAAGAAAAATAAAACACGGAGCAGAGACACGAGATACCAGTAATGCCAGAGAGCTGTCTTGAACACTACCAGGGTGGGGCTCGCGGTGCAGCAGAGCACAGCAGAGCTGTTGGGGAGAGAGCAGGCCTCGGACTGAGGGTCAGGGGTCTAGCTCGCGCTTCCTGCAGCAGCCGCCATATGTAGGGGAGGGGGAGGGAATGACCAGCAGGGAGGCGGGAGCGGGGCACGAACTGAGGGAAATATAACAGAGTGGCTGGGCTCGGTAAGGGGCTGAAGGGAGAGATGGGCATGAGGGGCAGCGAGAATAACAAAACACAGTAATCATGTACTAAGGCACTGAAGAAAATAAACAGAAACACAAGTGGCAGAAAGAAATAAACGGGCACAAGGGGCAGCGAGAATAACAAAAACATAGTAATCAGGTACTAAGGCACTGAAGAAAATAAACAGAAACACAAGTGGCAGCGAGTATAAACGGGCACAAGGGGCAGCGAGAAAAACAAAAACACAATAATCAGGTACTAAGGCACTGAAGAAAAAAAAAACATAGAGCAGAGACACAAGATACCAGTAATGCCAGAGAGCGGTCTTGAACCCTACCAGGGTGGGGTTCGCAGCACAGCAGACATCATACTTGCCACATCAAGTAAAAAGTTACAAAATTCAAACTGTTGACATATATCTAGCTATTAAGGACTAACACACATCTTCACAAAATAATGCTTACAATTAGGATTTGCAGAGATATATTCCTACCCAAATGTTCCTTCTAGTTATGATGACATAAAATGAAAAAAGGAAAAACAAGGTGAAATAAAAGGTATTTCTCCTCGTTGCTCCTCCCAGGGTGGCATAGGTATCTGACCCATTCCCGGGTTTACAAAACCTTGTAAATCTGTGAATGCATCAGGTTCCATGGATGTTGTGTGGGAAAACCCACAGTAACATCCATGGAAACCCTTTCACACTGAGTAATGCGTGAAAGGGGGCCATAGTTGTAAGGCAATGCAAAGCCACACAGGGGGGCTTTATGTGGCCTTGTCAATATAGTCAGGCACACTGTGCCACGGGTGTATAAAAAAAAAGTGATGCATCGGCGGTGCAATGGGCTTGTCAATAAGCCCCCCAGTGTTGGGCTAGAATTGTCCTGATGTATGGTTATGTCCCCTACCCTGAGTGCCTGAACTCCATATATCTGTGATCCTACTTCTTGATCTTTGGTCATGCTATACATTAATCCCATTTGCACACGTTGACCTAGGCCCAGTCTTTGACAATGATAAGTTCTGGGCCTTGTCTCAGACTACACTTATAGTGACAATGGACTACCATTCCTGTCACAGTTTTCGTGAGTGGAGTGCAGTAATGAACACATACTATAGTTTGTGAATTACAGTGATAGGGCTTTTTACCTGTGAGATATGAATGCATACATAATAGGCCTATTCATTTGAAGTTTCACTGCTAATGGAGAACTCTGAATCCTGAAAGCCGACATCTTGTCTGTTGTACATGTACCTTGGTACAAAGATTCAAAGATTGATAGTGTGCCATGCACAAGTGATATAGGCCTGGGGGTTCCATTTTGGAGTCCACTGCCTAGATCAGAGTACAAGATGGAAGAAAGGTTGCTTTTCCCTGACAGCATCTGTGGATTGCTGGAAGCTCCTAGATGGGAGGGGGAACAGCAGAGGCTATAGTGATGAAAGAGGAGATAGGTTTCATTTGGAAGTTACAGTACGTCTCCTGATACATTGGAATATAAATGGCTCTGACTGCAGCTGCTGTTAGGTAGATTAAATTGCTATGGGGTGACCCAGTATCCCTCAGAACCTGGGCAATACAATTTAGAGTCACCTGTATATAAGTCAATAATCTTATGTCACCAGTGCACAACATGTCACTACGCACTCAAAAGCACGCTCACTTTATTTGATGCGCAGTTTAGTAAAATGTACTTGATTCTCCATTTATTCTTCATGTATTGTCAAAGGGTGTTTATGAATGAGAATAATTCATAGATTAAAAAAAATAGTGTCACCCTGTTTTTTGGTTTGGATTTGCATTCAATAATGTTTTCAGTGGAGTTTTGATTGAAGTAAACTATGACTAACGGAAATCTTGGATGATTCATTCACACTTTGAAGTAATCAGGTTGCATACCCGACAGAACCATTGTATACACTAAGCTGTTAGGTAGATTGCAAGGGGTGCAGGTTGAGGCCTGCAGTATCTGTTGCTAAGGAAAGGAATCCTTTGAAGAGGCACAGTTTCTTGTGTATTTTCCTCATCTCTAAAAGAAGAGTTTGTAAATAACTGTATGCAACTTGCTCACACTACTTTGCTCTTCTGTGGTGGCCACTCCATCTACAGACTGTCCTACTGGACAGGGCATCATGGCAGACAAAAGCTTGGTCTGGAAGGTGATTTGGCCAGAACACCTTAAAGGGGTTACATACCCAAACCAGTTCCAAGAAAGCAGACCTGGGATATACATCCTCAGTCTACGAAGTTATTATAAAGATTGAAGCCCACGTTTTCTTCTACCAAGGAGGGGTACTTTGCAGAGTATTCAGGGACTATGAGGCAGCCAAGGGTTGGTGTTGGACTGACCGCCAACTTTCAAGATGCAAGGGAATATCACCTCGAGTCTGATCTAAAGGAATAATTATTGAAATGTCTAATTGCCACAAAAAACCTGCCAGTGACTGAGGGAAGGAAGAGCCAACCCTGCATTAGGAGCCGATCATGGAAAGGACTGGTGCAATTGACCCTGGTGAAGGATACAGCTGACAGAGACTTGCTAAGCAGCTGCACTGACGGAATAGCTTTACAGCCGGATCAGGCAGTGTCATCTTCATCTTTTATCCCCATCATAGCTACCATGGCACCTGGAGATGTGTGCCTGTGTAGTTGGCCCATGTGAAGCTTTAATAAGTGTATGCTTGTGCCCAGTGTGCCTCACATGTGAACTGCCTAATTGCAGCTCTGCCAAAGTGTGTCGTTGGGTCTGTACCAGTCCTGAAGACTAAATGATCTGAGAGATGCCCTTAAGGTGGCTCTGGAAGAATCAAGGTCTTCACCTCTAGGCTCTGTGTGCCAAAGATAGCATCCTGTGAATGGTACACCGAAGAGCAATCACCTGCAGGCGTGTTATCACTGTGCTCAAGAAGAAGTGACAAGAACTCACCTGAGAGCTGGAGTG
This sequence comes from Lissotriton helveticus, assembly GCF_964261635.1. NCBI lineage: Eukaryota > Metazoa > Chordata > Amphibia > Caudata > Salamandridae > Lissotriton > Lissotriton helveticus. The sequence goes on along the minus strand of NC_136067.1, from coordinate 1,511,383,304 downwards.
AGCTGCATCATGAGCAGAGTTCTAATGCCAGCTGCAAGGAAGAGGGCACTGACAATAGCCTAGGCTCCTAACGCGACCCTCATAGTGACACGCAGCACAGATGCCTGCTGCACAGATCCCATGGAAACTACGTGTGTTGCCTGAAAGCCCCCTTCTACCGATGAGGTACTGCTGTGAGAGGGCGAAACATGACCCGGTGATGCTCCAGTGACCTGGATGAGAGACTAAAAGGGCCAAAGCCCAAGAAACTGAGTGCAAAGACAAAACTGAGGGAGCCATACTGCACCTATAGGCAATACCTCAAACTCTGGACTGGGGGACCCACAGAAATGGAGGAACTCAGGAGAGGCAGGTGGATGTCTGGCTGAGCTAGCCAGGAGAAGGCTCCTCGAAGCATAAAGACTCAATCAATTAAAAGGAGTATCCTTCCATTATTGTATATATAGTAGTATTATATGTTTTCTACGTAATACAATACTAGTCTCTTATACAAAGAGAAGCACTGGGCTGGACACTGATCTAATTGCATTGCTGGCGGGTTGAGGTTGACCACTGTTCCTGAGTACCCCCCATTAACTTCCCCAAGAGACCTGCAACTGACAGCTCATCCTTGCTACCGCTGAGAGTCAAGGGCAGAAAGTGCTGTACTTGGCCCACTCTGCAGAGTCATAGTAGGACAGGCGCTGGAACAGTAGTGGTAAAAGGCCTCACACCCCACAGTTGTGCCTCAGCAGACCATGCCTGCCAGATGGCCTGCTGACACACAGCAATAGGATATGCATGCGTCCATACTTCATCAATCACAACACACATTCTCCAGTAAGTAAAAATGCTGCTTTCACAGGGGGATGGTCAATGCATCCCACCTAAAAGGAAACTTTTAATTTAGAGGGACAGGGAACATAAAAATGTAAAAGGATGCTGACGTTTTTACATTGTTATGACTCTTTTAGCGCAGTTCCATTCTAACAGGACAAACGTTGAGACATTTGGAACGCTAGAGAAACATTTTTAAACTTAAAGTGTTCTTTAAAGTTTCAGATCTATGACCGCACTTTCTATTTCACTTCCAAACATCACACAATTTACAAAAGAATCATGCTAATGAGGTATGGGTTTATTTCAAAACCTAATTTTCTCCGGAACTCACAGCCACATTTTTCTGCATATTGGTAGTTTCGTTGCCCCGCAAAGAGTAACAATAACTAATTGTACTTTTAAAGTATCTAGGTATGAACCGTCGCCTTTGTCTCTTCTGTTCTTTAATCGGTGACTCTGATAGCAGCACAAGAAAATTAACATTTGCATAATTTTCTAATTTTATCAATGCGCATGTATGTATTCTACCCCCGCCTTTACTATTTAAAAAAAAAATATTCATCAGGATATGAAAAGACGTCTATGGTCAGTGAATTAGCGATTAAACGAATGTGTTTGCCTTCTAAGAGTATCATTCTTGAACTTTTTATATTTTTTATGTGAAAAGCAACCTTTTATATAGAAAAATGTTTACCACTGTCTAACTTAATACAGCTATGTGGCAACAGACACACTGCATGGATTTAATCTAGTTCACATCGATTTAACATTTTATAAAATGTGTCTTCACTATTCACTCCTATGTAGTCTATAACTTATCCCACAAAAAAGACTGCTTCTGAGCCCAGCATAAACTGTTTTGAGTCATTACGTATTATTCATCTTCTAGTGAAGACACTACAGAGTCTGGGAAACCTTAAATCTGCCACCAAAGGGCTCATAGCTAGGAGAATGTAGTTATATCCTTACATTTAAGGGAGTGTTTAATGTATATAAATTATTTGAAAATGTGTACTGCATCGTATTGCCTTTACATGTACTGACCAGGTTCTGTATATATATGAGTCCAAGTATGAAATGCCATAGCATTCTAAGTTGACCTCAGGTTTTCTCACTTTCTGTGATGCCCTTGGTGAAACTTGCTGGGCCCTGATGTGGTGTTGGGTTCAAATCAGGCCTACGTACTCTGCTAAACTCTCGAACACCTTGATATAGAAGTTGGCACGGACACTGGAAAAGGTAAAAGACAATTTTATTAAGACCCCATGGGGTGGTGATACATTCCTACAGCACCCTTCGGTAATGTAAGAAGTAGCACACCGAACATCGGTGCGCGACCTCTTTTATATAGTTTAATAGCAATAAAAAGATAGGCGGTTACAAGTTACACATTTTAGGTACATATAAGGTCATTTTTGGAACACAGCCAACATGTGGGAGGAGTTTCAACAGCACTGGTCAGTTAGCATGAGCATTCCTGAAGAGTGACCAATTGGTGCGTAATGCGCATGTGCGCTTGACCAGTACTAAAAATAGCTTGTTGCCGAGCAGACTAGTGACCATGGGTATCGAGAAAGGACAAAAGGGCACACTGACCACGAGGCAGCGTGTTCATTGAAACGGAAGTCAGAGGGATTCAAAATGGCCCCCGTTCGTTTTGGTCAAGTTAACAGAAAAGACCGTGTAGCTGTGCTAAACGCTAACTCAGGAGCTGCCAAAACACGACAGACGGCCCTTTTAGCGTTTAGCAAAAGCTACCTCATAGTGGACATAGTCAGAACGTTCATCCTCAATGTTAATAGCCATAATTTTCAATACTTCATCATTGCTCAGTTTCTCTTGCTTGACAATAGTTCGTTTGGACGGAATGCAGGCTGTGATACATATAGAACATAATGTAGGGCCACATTGAATACATAGACAAAGGAAAAATAGTACTCCAATAAAAACACAGAGAATCGTTAACAATTTCCAGCCCCAAGTACTAAGCAGGGTCCAGAACCAACCAGAAAAGGTCCATGTTCCATTCTCTGGGTGGATCTCAGCAGCTATCTTGTGTAATTTTGTAATCGAATCATATACAGAAGGTGAGTTATCTGGTACGTATACGCAACAACTACTTCCGATGACGCGGCATGCTCCACCTCTATCAGCTAGTATCACATCTAGAACCATTCTATTCTGGAGCGCTACAATTCTGGTAATTTGCAATTCCTCAGTAATGTTCCCTAAAGCAGAAGCAGTTTCGTTGGCAACGGCTTCCACCACACGTGTAAGCCGCCTTATCTTTCTACTATTTAATGCAGCTCCTACGAATGAAAATAACCCCAAATTGAAATCTACATATTGTTGTAAAGTGGTATCAGTCTGGTCTATTTCATCAAGGTCTATTGATCGTTTCACTCTATTCAATATGAAATCATGGTACAAAACATAATCATTGTGATACATGGGAGGAGCGATAAACACAGGTGGTAATACAAATGCTACATAACACGTTCCTAACCAACCCAATGGTAGACGATGGTATCCCTTATTTCCACAAATGAAATATGTGTTATGCGAAGCTACAAATGCAATTCCAGTTGGTGTATCAAAGGTAAGTGTAATATTACATTCACTGCGACCTACGGGGATTGTACCTTTATTTCTAATACACAAATCTGCTTTTGTATCGATGACGGTTATTATATGCATGTTCGTAACATTTATAAATCTTTGATTCGTATACACACGAGGTGTAGAAACATTGTCCGGACGATATTCTTCCCATTCAAATTTAGTTCCTTCAGCGTGTGGATAGCCATCTTTATCGTTATAGCATATTTTATTCAACCGAAAAAGTAATCCACCTTTCGTTGGCCATCGCAAAGTAAAAAGAAGAGTGTACCAAGCATGACAAGAACCATTATGAGAAAACGGGAGAGGAATGAGTGGTGTTCCTCCCTTCTTCTGGTGTCCGGGCAACATTCCACATACCCAACAATTTGACGTGTTGGTCATGTTATGAGTATGATGCAGAATCTTAATAAAACTGTTATTCAAATAAGTCTGCCTATGTCTTTCTTCGTGAAAAGGCAGAGTGAAATGAAAATGTTCAGACGGACTTGGAGTGGTGGGCAGTAAATGTTCTCGTGCAGGAAACAACAGTTCTATAGTCCAAGCTAATACTGCGATCACCACTACGGTCAAGACAAACAAAACAGCACCAAGAATTCTCCCTTTTCGTGTCGAAGGAGATGCCATAGTTCATAAAACAATACTCTTCAAAAAGCAACACTAAGCGAGAAAAAATAAAACGATGGTTCTGAACCGAGGCTGCCGTTGATTTGTTCTCCGGGATTCAAGACGGGTGTCGCTACACTGGGCAGAACTGATCCCCCCCCCTTGATATTCCCGGCTTCCGTTTCACAAACCTCAGAGCGGTTACCAACCAGTTTCAAAAACACAAAAGGAATCTTATTTCCTGGGTCGTAGATTGTACTTTACTTTATCCGAAACAACGTGGTCCGGGAAGGCTCCCTCCAATTCATCAGGCGTGACAGCTGGGTTCTTTTCTGTATCCAAAATCTTTCTGTAGTCGGATAGCACCACAGGGCTCACCAGATCCGGAGAGACACGTCGGCAGTGCGTTGAATGAATCCACCGCTTCTTATTGGTGACTCTCACAGCAGTTCGCGTAGCCAGCAGCACTTGCTCAGGGCCATGCCATCTCGGTTCCAAACTGCTGGATCGCTCAAAGATTTTGACCATCACGTGGTCCCCAGGACGGAGATCGTGAGCCTCACCAGCGGAGTTATCAGGGAGCGCCTCTCGAACCTGTTGATGAATAGAAAGCAAATCATTTGTTAATCGTGCCAGATAATCGTTCATCATTATACAAGGCATATCATGTATCAAACGAGGTTTTGGAACTCCCCAAATATTCATAGGCCTTCCAAACACTACTTCATAGGGTGTGAGGCCAGATCGAGAATGTGGCACTGATCGAATGGACAGCAATGCCAGAGGCAAAGCGTCCGGCCATTTCAGAGATGTAGATGCCACTATCTTTGCTAGCTTCAGCTTCAGAGTTGCATTGTATCGTTCTACTAAACCTGCTGATTGCGGATGAAAGACAGCATGGAATCGTTGTTTGATTCCCAATCCTTTCAGGACATATTCCACTACTTTTCCAATGAAATGAGGGCCATTATCACTCCACATAAGTTTACAAACACCGTAGCGCGGGAAGTACTCCTTCAGTAACACCTTAGCTGTTGTCAACGCTGTATTGTCTTTCGTAGGGTAAGCCTCAATCCATTTGCTGAAGGCACACACCACTACTAGAACATACTTGAGATTATTACAGCGTTCCAGCTGGATGTAATCCATTTGTAGTACTTCGAATGGTGCAGTAGGTGGAACAAACCCACCTTTTGGAGTATAAGTCCCTTGTCCAGGATTGTGCTGCAAACATATCAGACAGGTCTGCACTACTCTCTTAGCCGTGCTAGCAATGTCAGCATTTTCCCAAACTCGTGTAAGCAATTTAGTAATTGCGAGAGCTCCAATGTGTGCCAGTCCATGTGTCATTTGCACCATTGTTTGTAAATAGGCCATGGGTAGTTTCCATCTCTCCATATCTTTACTACGCCAGCAACCCTCATCATCCAATACTCCCTCGGTGGCCCATTTCACAAGTTCTGCCTCTGATGCTGACTTCTGTATATCGAGTATTTCTTCTCTAGCATCATGCCACCGCTCAGCTTGTGACTTCACCACATACATGGGGAAATTATTTTGCAGCATAGCGGTCTCTCTCGCAATGCGATCAGCAAAAGCATTGCCCTGTCCTATTTTGTCCGTCACCTTTTTATGTGCACTGCACTTGACTATTGCAACTTTCTTTGGGCATAACAGTGCATTCAGGAGATCGCGTACCAACTCTCCATGCATGATGTGTACTCCGTGTGAAGTCAGGAATCCTCGTTCCTTCCAAAGTAGGCCAAAATCATGCACTACTCCAAAAGCGTAACGACTATCCGTGTAAATGTTCACACATAACCCAGTACTTAACTCACATGCCTTCGTTAAGGCTATCAACTCAGCCGCTTGAGCCGATTTTTGGGGTATCCGTGCTGCTTCTACCACAGTCTTAAGTGTCGTGATCGCATAAGCTGCGGAAGTCGTACCATCTGGTAGCCTCACACACGACCCATCAACCCACAGTTCCCCATCCACATCTGGAAATGGCGTATCCTGTAAATCGATACGACCCTTTGTCTGTTCCTCAGTCAGAAAAACACAATCATGTTGTTCTTCCTTCTGGGTCTCAGCAACAGGATCCGGCAGTAAAGTAGCAGGATTTAGTGCTGCACATCGTTTTAGTGTGATGTGCGGCGCCAACAACGTTAGCTCATATCCTGTCAGACGGGCACTGGTTAGATGCTGTGTTTTCGTTTGATTTAGTAACGCATCTACCGCATGGGGAACTAGCACCAACAATTTGTGTGACAAAACTATTCCCTCACTTTGTCGTATCGCAACTGCTGTTGCTGCAACTGCTCGAAAACATCCAGGCAACCCTCGAGCCACAGGGTCGAGTACCGCCGAGAAGTATGCACAAGGCCTCTGCTTGTCTCCGTGTGTCTGCACTAACATTGACAATGCGCACCCATCCTTCTCGTGTACATATAATGTAAAAATCTTCATGTAATCAGGTGTACCTAACACTGGTGCAGAACAAAGAGCTTGTCTCAATTGCTCAAAAGCATTCTGACATTCATCCGTCCATTCAATGGGAATCGGTGTATCTTTAGACAACAATGCTAACAATGGTTTAACGACATGTGAAAAACCCAGTATCCATTGCCTACAAAAAGACGTCAGACCTATAAAGGCGCGAACATCCTTCTGAGTGCGAGGGACTGGAGTATCTAGGATTGCTTGAATTCGATCTGGTGTCAATGCACGGCCCTCCTTAGACAAAAGATGACCGAGGTAGGTCACCTTTGGTCTACAATATTGCAGCTTTTTCTTCGAAACTTTATGATTATGTTTGGCCAGGAAGGAAAGCAAAGCAAAGGTGCTCTTCTCACATTGTTCTGGCGTGTCTGCAGCAAGTAAGATATCGTCTACATATTGAATGAGAACCACTCCCTCTTGTAAGTCAAAAGAATCAAGCTGTCTTTTTAATGCTTGACTATAAATGCTAGGACTTTCAGTATAGCCTTGAGGAATTCGACAGAATCTGTACGATTTATTATTTAATGTAAAGCCGAATAGATATCGACTGTCAGGATGTACAGGGATCGAAAAGAAGGCATTCTTCAAATCGATAACTGTAAAAGTAGTTGCCGTCGATGGAACCAACGTAAGCAACGTGGTGATGTCAGACACCACTGGGTACTGAGGCACTACTATCTTGTTTATTTCCCTCAAATCAATAATGAAACGGTAAATCTTAGCATCTGTATCTCTTTTAAGAATCGGTAAAATTGGGCTATTGCAAACATTGTAGGGAACTTCCTCAACTACTCCTGCAGAAATCAAATCATTTACAATGTATATCAAAGCAAGTTCACCTTCTCTAGAAATCTTATATTGTGGGACACGTGGTAAAGATACTCCCTCCTTTACAGTAATTCGTACTGGAGGGATTAACATCTGCCCCACATCCGTGTCAGAAGTGGCCCATAACGTATTTGGTAAGGAGGCCAATACTTCAGATTCATGGAGAAAACACACTCGCTCAAAGTCTGGGTAATTCTCATTCAGCACAACTCGCACTCCTTCTGGGGCACAGCGAATAGTAGCTCGAAAGTGTTTTAACATATCGAGTCCAATAATATTATCGGGTGTATTTGGGGACAACAAAAAGGGACAAGGGGCAGCAAATTTATCAACATGAAATGCAACAGGTTGAGACAGTGGGCTAGAAGTAGGTGTTCCATCGAACCCTATTGCTGTAATTACCTCGCCAGACAGGGGAGCCCTTGGAACCAAGTGTTTGGACAAAGCGCTACGAGTAGCTCCTGTATCGACCAGAAATTGATCAGTAGAACCCAAAACATGTGCTTCTATGTATGGACCCCTCTGATCAACTGGTACCTCAACCGATTCCACACCCCATCCTACGCAATCCTATGCGTAATGCTCATCCCGTGGTTCAGCAGGATCACCCTCATTTATCTGATATTGATTGCGGTTATCAAACGTATTATAATCTGACTGACCACGACCCCTTGCTCCATATCCTCCACGGTCATTCATGCCATAACCTCCTCGATCATTCGTGCCATAACCTCCTCTTGACCCTCCATAATAATTCCTAGATCTCCCACTTCCTCGTCCCCTCAAATTACGCTGCTCTCGAAACACCGGACAGTCTGCAATCCAATGCCCAAACTATTTGCAGTATGCACATTGATTCACAGAAATGTCAGAACGAGGGGGAGGAGCATTACTGTATGATCCTCGCCCTCCTCTATTGGTCCCTCTCGTAGCCTGAACCTGAGCTAACATTACCTTCGTCTTCAATTCCTTCGCCTTCTTTTCACTACTTTCTTTCGCCTCCAATTCCTGTCTTTCATAATATTGAGCCATAGTCAATAAAGAAGCAGGGGTTGCTGTGGTCCATGAACTTTCACTCGCTTTTAATCGTTTCGCAATCTCCGGTAGGAGATTAGCTACATACTTATCAACGAATAGATGCCTGCCAGTATCTTCTGTCAATAATTGACCACTGTAATCATGGAACGCTTCCTCGAAGCGAGAGAAAAAATCAGAAACTGATTCATCCGCTTTCTGCTTACACGAGGCTAATATAGTCCAATCAATCTTTTTAGCGGGAGCAAGAGTCTTTAATTTTGTTAGTATGGCACCTGGAAGGTCTAATATTAATTTACACGGTTTACATGCTGGTTCTCTATCTAAATCAGCCTGAACAATATCTTTCCAAGTGGCCCCGAGAGTCGTCTGGTCATCAAACCTACGAATTACTCTCCACATATCAGGGGGCAATATCAACCCGAAAAATAGATCAATATCAACTAACGTCATGATACATGAAGAAATTGCACTTTCAACAGTTTCATAAAAAGCCGCAGGGTTTTTACGGGGATCAGGTAACGCATTCTTAAGCGCCATAACATCTGCTCTATTCCAAGGCGTATAAACCCAATTATATACAAAATACCCTTTCGCGTCTTTGGAGCTTTTATCATCATCTGTGCCATCCCCTTTATGAGGGACATATAAAGGCGCAGCTTCTCGCATAGGTCTAACATTAATCGCAGCGATCTTATCTGTTTCAAAGATAGGGCATTCTTTGGATATCCCCGTTGCTCCGGACGTAGACGAATTCTTCGATTTTTCCAACTCCCGTAGCCGTGTCGTCTCATTACGCAGTTCAAGCAAACGCTTGAAGAAGTCGTCCGCATCTGAAAGAACAAAAAGACCTTTACGAAAATTCTCACGATCCTTGGATATCTCCTTAGGTTCTAACTCAAGAGAATATTTTCTATATCGCTCAACAACTTCATCTCCAAAATGATCTAAAAAATACAGTCGTTCCTTATCAGACCACTGTTCCATTTGTTTAGTAACATCAGAAACAGTAACAGTATTACTATTTAGCTTTCGCGCAATCGAGCGCAATTCCGTAGCTCGTTCCGTATATAACCTGGTACGCTGTGTTCGATCACTATCCTCGTCCGAGTCCTCGTTCGGAGCCGTAGGTGCGACGTACGGAGGCGGACAACGATCTAGTAATGAAAAATCATCCGTTTCATTAGTAAGGACTGGATAGAGAGGACGCCTGATAGGGAATTGACCATTAACCTGTAGATTACGTTCTCGTCTCTCCCTCTCTTTCTTTTCCTGTAATTCCTTCTCCTGTAGCTGTAAAGCTTTGTCATGTGCAGCCTTCCGCTGCACTTTCTCCGCCAAGGCTTCCTCACGCTTCGCTCGTTCACGCACGTCTTTCTCCCACGTACGCACACAATCAAACATATCTTGTCTAGACCTTCGCTGAAACAAGCACTGCTCTACATATTGTACCTTTCGAAGGTCAAACGACCCATATAGTGGCCACTGTAATTCACGATCAGTCTTAGTATACTTATGCCATAATGCACTATACATTATAGGTGGAATACCGTATTTAACATACATTTCACGATTTGGAGTCCCCTCTGGGGGAGCCGGCTGTTTTTCACTTAATCGATAATTGGTACCATTTTCAGAACAGCACATCCTATGGAGTGTGCTAAAAACAGGCATGTTTCAAAAAGTACCACGAAACCGCGATACTACAAAATGACACCTAACACGGTGCACTATTCAAATCAAATAAATCAGAGAAATATCCCTACATGCCTGCCTATGTGAGGTGCACTTCACATATTCAAATTCAAATTCATAGATTCAAAACGTTAGCTAACAAATTCAAATTCAAAATCAAAGTTTCAAAAAGCCACAGTAAGTGTCAGTAGACTACCTCACCACTCAAAAGCTTACCAATTTTCTTTTCAAACGTCCAAAGTCCAACTGCCAAGTTCTGTGGTCGAATCAGCCAAAACGGCACATCACGACAATCCAAGATCAGAATCTCAGTCGAGGACCGGCGCCACCTGGAAGGTCAGATCGGAAGGACGGGAAAACGCACCGTGGGTGCCGAGACTCGGGTCACTCAATGGCAGCGATCGCGTCCATGGCGAGTTTCCTAACCTTCGTCACGACCTTTCCTTCGGGCATCCGAGTCGCCGATGAGTCCCTTCGTGGTCGCCAATTGTGGTGTTGGGTTCAAATCAGGCCTACGTACTCTGCTAAACTCTCGAACACCTTGATATAGAAGTTGGCACGGACACTGGAAAAGGTAAAAGACAATTTTATTAAGACCCCATGGGGTGGTGATACATTCCTACAGCACCCTTCGGTAATGTAAGAAGTAGCACACCGAACATCGGTGCGCGACCTCTTTTATATAGTTTAATAGCAATAAAAAGATAGGCGGTTACAAGTTACACATTTTAGGTACATATAAGGTCATTTTTGGAACACAGCCAACATGTGGGAGGAGTTTCAACAGCACTGGTCAGTTAGCATGAGCATTCCTGAAGAGTGACCAATTGGTGCGTAATGCGCATGTGCGCTTGACCAGTACTAAAAATAGCTTGTTGCCGAGCAGACTAGTGACCATGGGTATCGAGAAAGGACAAAAGGGCACACTGACCACGAGGCAGCGTGTTCATTGAAACGGAAGTCAGAGGGATTCAAAATGGCCCCCGTTCGTTTTGGTCAAGTTAACAGAAAAGACCGTGTAGCTGTGCTAAACGCTAACTCAGGAGCTGCCAAAACACGACACTGATACTGAGTGAGGTCTATGCACATAGACTGAGGTCTATGTGCTTCTGGTCCATATTAGAACATGGCATATCTTTCTCTATTCTAGGAGGAAAGTTAGAAGATTGTGCTCCATATAGTGACATGATCCTGGTTTCTGCCAAAGCCTACAAATATGATATAAAGATATTTAGTAGAATATAGCACATTACAATGCAATGTATTACATTGTGGGCTTTTACAACACGGTTGTTACAACGACCGCATTGTTAGTACGCAATACATTTACATCGCAAGTGATTACAACGACTTGCAGTATGGGGCACGCTGGACTTAGGAATAGTATTATTTACTATTCCTACTCCAGTTTGCGCAACAGTAGGAAAGGTGTTAGAATTCATTTCCAATACATCAGCGCCCCCTACAGCAAGTCGTTGTAATGACTTGCGATGAAAATGCATCGCGTACTAACCACGCTGTCGTTGTAACGACCGCATTGTCATAGTACTGCGATGTAATGAGAGCATTGTAAATGCTGTTTCCCATTTAGTAGCATCATGATAAATTTAGCAGAGGTTTATAGAACATTTTATCTTGACCTAAAATGTTACATCTAGTTAGACATTTTACAAACCATGGACCTGATTCACAAAGGTACCTTACACGTTTGAGTAATTTACATTATTCACATAATCTGACTGTAAATTTACTCCAATAGTGTAATCTTCATATCTTCTTGTAGGAAGCTTTGAAAAGAATCTAGGACTTTTTAATATAACACAACCATCAGCAAAGCCAAACCAATCTTCAAAGCCACCATAACTAATCCACCTCTTAAGCAAGCAGTGTGAGATTCTACAAATTTCAATTTGAAGCCACTTTAGTAGTACAATAGGTCCAGCCATATTATCTTAAAACATACACAGTAAGAATATCTGATAAAAGGTTAGAGAGAGTAAACCTTGATACCCTGTCCTTAGAACCGTTGGTAGATCTGTGTTTGCATAGAGGGTGAAGGACTCCCAGAATCAAGGATAGGGAACTCCTTGTGAGGTTTATAAAGACCCAGTTAGAAAAACTGGAGAGGAGAGAAGAAACTGAATTATAGTTTGGGAGGGTCCATTAATACAAACCCATGTAGGGAGTGATGCAGAAGCAAACTCTCTGAGTCCTATAGTTCAGTTTTCCCTAAGAGACACCATGAGTATGTGGAAGGACAAGACATTCTCATCCTATCAAGGACTCACTCTCATCATCTCTGAAAACAGTCAGGACATGTGAGATGAATCACCAAATTGCTGAATCTGCTGTATCATGATCTTGGTTAAAACCTTGGTTGTGGAAGAAGATAAACTGACACAAGAGTAATAGGTTACTCTGGTCAATAGAAAGTTTCCTTAACAATAGCATATTTTGTTTGAGCTTCTATGGCACTCCTTCCCAAGTGAGATAAAACGTCTTGAATTGAAATTAAATGATGACAAAACCAAAATTTAATTATGCACTTAGTAAGGACCATTGGAGAACCATATTTGACTTCTTTAGAATGGCCCTACACAATGGTCTGTGGCCCAAAAACAACCAGATCTAAAACCTTTTATATGCAAGGTAATCTAGTTGACAAAGTAGCAGGTTTCCACTACTTGGGCAGCATTTGTAACACTCAAGTAACATGAGACCCTCTCTTACCTCTAAGGGTGCAACAAACAAATAAAGCAGTTGAAGCACTCTTCCACTTTGGAGCCAAACTGGGCCAGAAGCCTGTAATGTAAATGATAACCCTATATTAAGCAAACTGCCACTCAATTGCTACGTATGAGGCTGAGGTCTGGGGCTACAGTAACTGCTCCATTCTCCAGGGTGCTGAGAAAAACTATGGTAGTCTGCCAATGTACCTTGACCTCCGTTTGTCATTCTGATATAGGCTTCAGATATATAGATGATTGTATAGGCCTGCCCCCCTGTTATTGGGGGTCAAAATATGGATGATTCCCACATTAGATTTTTCAAAACATATTCCATTGGACTGCCTGAGAAAATCCCCTGGCTTAGATATGTTAAACACACTTTTGGTGAAATGGGCCTCATCAAGCTTTTTGATGACCCACTTCATATTTAGCCTTCAGCTAAAGACCAAATTAAGGCAGAATATTCTGAATGGGTGTTGCCCAAATGCCAGCACCCACCAACTCAGCAATATTCGTTAAGTACTCTAAATAATAGTTTTTTTATTCAAGAGAAGCAATTTTAATTGTCTTTTATCCTATATTCACAGGATGGATTTTGTTTGACTAGGTTTCACTTGGGCACTATACATTTTTTGGTGGCATTCCCAACTCAAGGCGGATGGTTGGAAAACCTTTCTTCATGCCCTTGTGATAATATCTTGAAGGAATCCACATTGCACTTTTTACTGTTCTGTACACTTTATAAAACTTTTCTGCTCCTTCTCTTGAGGCTGCATAGCTCTTGCTCATATCGAGAAGGTTTTAGATTTTACATTCCCTTGACTCTCCTGAAATCTGTTACACTGTAGGAAATTTTATATGAAGGGCACTTTTCATAGGGAAGCATTATGGTTAAGTCCTGTTCTTTGAATAGTAAGGACATTGTTGTGTTAACATTTGGTAATATACACAAAATGTCTGTGATAACATCTTGCACTGATGCATTTTATTTCATTGGTTTCTTCCTATTTAAATGCATCTTATACCTCAAGCTATTTTTGTCCCTGTAGAACTTCATTATTTAGTTGTTCGCATGAACACATCATCAGGTTTCTATACTCATCTGAGTCACTTCGAATCTGGCAAGTTTTTGTAGGCATCAAGAAGAGATGCCATTTCCATTAGGACAAGATAAGCCTAAAACTGCTGCTTATGGATTGATGTTGAAAGTGCTGATATATTGATGTACTCTTTTATGTATGATGCATGAAAATTTGTATTTTTCTGTTTGCTTTTCTGATTTTTATCAATCAAATAAAGCCTTTATGACTGACTGACTTCCTCATAGGTCACATTATGTCCAGCAGATTGATCTGCCACTTCAGAGGATTGTAAGTTAGGTATTACCAAGTCATCATTTAAATTGTTGACCTTAGCATTGGTGTTCGATCACTCAACAACGGATATAGAAATCTTTGGGGCATTTGATGAACATAGTTCTTCTATAATCATAGAGATTTTTTTAATTTTATTTGGAGAGTGAGCAATTCTGTCAGAATAATACTGCCTTTTGGCAAGCACGAGAACCAAAACACCTTTGCATAGTAATAGTGATTCCATAGTCATTGAAGTTTGTTTAGTATACCTAACGCATATCAATGGTGTATTTAGGCAGCCATTCTTATTGTTAGTTTCTGGCCACCAGCTGCAATCTTCCAACACTTGATTTAGCCACCTTACTGCTAGGTGCATATATGGAATATATATTTGCTTGGAATTAGCTTGGGATGGATGAAGAATTTCAAAGGTTATCCAATCATGCAGTACAAAGTAAGCCAATATGTCCATATCTGCAGCCTCTGGGGAGTAGTCTTCCAATTGGGAAGCAAATGTTGTGAAGTCCAACTATGAAAACTCTCCGTGGATAACGTTCATTGTATTAAGGCTTCAAATTATGCAATCCTTAATTAAAAAGACAAAGGACTTACTAACCAAATTGATGAAAATAAACATGTTGCTAAAATATATTTAGGAATAGAAACAATTAGTCAAAATATAGACCAATTTTTCAAGGTACACTGAATTTAAGTTGAAAGTTGTCAGCAAAGATATTGGAAATGAGTGCTCTAAGTGCTTTATCCACTGCTCAGCCCTAACATGGTAAATGACCAAAATATCGACTGAAAATATCGCATGACATGAATATTGTCTCAAAAATATTGTGACTGCCAAAATATTGTGGAACAGACTATTTAAAGTAGAAAGATCATTTTATTTTGGTATATATTATAATTAAAAAATATTGTTGCATTTAATATTGTTTACTTTCAAATAGTTGTAACAATTCTTTTTTATTAATGTAATATATTTGTTGTTGTATTATGTTAACCCCTTCCATGCTCATGACGGAACGGTTCCGTCATGAGCGTCGGTGCTCCGGTGCTCATGACGGAACATTTCCGTCATGAGTCAATGTGATTTATGACCCTTCAGCACTGCAGCGAAATTCACGCAGCACTGAAGGGGTTAAATTGTTAGCATTGTAAGAATTATTGTTATTAGTTTTTTAAATATAGTTTGTAAATTTACATGTGCATTTTTTACTTTTACTTAATTAGTAAGTTATACTGCAGTAGCAGTTTCTCAGATTTGTAGGAGTGTTGGGTGGGAAGTTAATTAAATTATGAATAATGTAATGTCAATGGTAATTATTTTTTATTGTTAATTAAATATGAATTGTTTATTAATGATGTACAT
This sequence comes from Lissotriton helveticus, assembly GCF_964261635.1. NCBI lineage: Eukaryota > Metazoa > Chordata > Amphibia > Caudata > Salamandridae > Lissotriton > Lissotriton helveticus. The sequence continues at coordinate 1,511,367,735 of NC_136067.1, read as the reverse complement.
TATTTAATTGTTATTTTGTAAGTTTAAGTGTAATTTTTCAATTTTTATTTTTAGTTTAATTGGTAAATTTACGTTAGTAACTTATATTTAAATATTGGGTTTTTGTGTGGGTAGAGGAACATAATGAGAAGTTAATTAAAGTGTAATTAATTAAGTGAATGTGTTAATTCTTTTGTATGATAAATATTGAATGGATTATGCATTTATTGTTTATTGTTATGTTATGCATTTTAGTTTAAATTGTAAATTGTAATGTGTTTTTTAATCCTTATACTTTTGTTAGTAATTTATCATTTAGTAATGAGTTGTTGCATTTCTAGGTGAATAGGGTGGGACGTTATTGAAAATATATATTTGTAAATGTATTGTTAATCTTAGTTAAATGTTTTATTATTAATTATTTGTGTTTCATAATTATGGATATTTTAATTACTTGTCAGAGACACACAACTCATATTTTCCCTCTCAGACAAGACCCTCACCGCCTGCTTAACCAAAGTTACTAACTGGATGATATCCTACTGTCTCAAGCTCAACACTGACAAGACAGGCATAAGGACACCTTACCATGGGACTCCAACTGGAGGCCGGCTGAACTCTGACCCACACCCACCACCCATGCTAGCAACTTTGGAATAACCGTTGACAGCAAGCTGGACATGATCGCACAGGTCAATGCCATCACTGCAGCCTGCTTCCATTCTATGAAGATGCTGAGGAAGATCTTCAAATACTCCCAGGCAACACTAGAAAAAACGTCACTCATGCCCTAGTCACCAGCTAAGGACTATCAGAACACCCTCTACAACGGGTTCACCAAAAAACCCACTAAAAGACTAAAAAACATCCAGAACTTGGCAGCAAGATGAGCGCTCAACCGCTCGCACATATCTCACATCACACCACATCTCAGGGAACTCCACTGGCTCCTGATACACAAACGCATTAATTTCAAACTTCTAACGCGCATTCAAGGTACTGCACAACTTATACCACACCTACCTGAACAGTTGCATCCCCTTCCATCAACACCCAAACACATACACTCTGCAGGATTCCTGCTCTCACACATTCCTTGCATACACAAAACCACATGTCAGGCGGACAGGAGTTTTCTTACTCATTCATAAAGCATGGAACAGCCTCCCACTTCACATCAGAGACTCCTCCTCCTCCTTTCTTCTTGAATTCCACAAGATGCTGGAGGCTAGGCTTTTCAATTAACAAACCTACCAAAAGGCTGGTCTAGGCACACATACTGCTAAGAGCCAGCATACCCGAGTGGATGATAGTGCGCTTTGCAAATACACATAACATTATTTAAAGGATTTGGTTTATTTGATTTTTTATTAATTTGTTTAATGTTTTTCATATTAATATTTCTAAAATGCATTTTGTATATGTTGTATTATGTTTCTTTAATTTAAGGAAGATTTCCATTGAAATGCGTTTGGAGTGTTTGTGTTGTTGGTTGTATGGAGGGTAGTGAATTTAATTTGAACTTTTAAAAGTTTAAAAGTTTAAAAGTTTAAAAGTTTAAAAGTTTAAAAGTTTAATTTGTGTGCATATTTTATGTAAAATATTATTAAAAATGTATTGTTGTTAGGTATTGCAATGGGAAAGGGGTTCTCAGGGCTTAATAAGGCTCAGGGGGAGGACCAAGTAGCCCCCCTCCCCTTTAAAATACATATGACCCTGGGGGCTGTGGTCCACAGGTACTAATGAGGCCTGGGGTTGGGGGCCTCTAGCCCCCCCATTTTTGTTGGTTTTACCCCGGATGAGGACCACAGGACCTTAAGATCAGCCTTATGCTGCGTGGTGGGGGGAATTGGCTTCATGTATGGTAATAAAATGAAACTTCAGGCTAAAAAGGAGCCTTATAAATTCATGGAAATAACCAAAGGTTAAAGTAACTTTAGAATTAGGTGTGGTAAAAAGATCTGTTCTTGTTTTTTTTTTTAAAAACCTTAGAAATTCGCAGAAAAAAAATCAAATTTAATGTAATGTTATAGTTAAGCGAAAATGGCAGTAGCAACATTAACATTCTGAACTAAAAAACCACAGAAGTTCACCAGTTATAGTTCGCTAAGCTAACTATACTTGTGCCTCCATGCACTGCATATGACCTCACATATAACATCACTCATTACATGTCCTATGAACTCATTTATGACATGACTGATGACATCTCAAATGACATCATTAATTACATCACTGATGACATCATCCAAGCTTCTTTTGTACAGATGACTCTATAAACTTGTAAAGATTTAGAGGCCTGAAAGTAAAAAAATTGCTCAGAATAATATAAAGCATTATTAACACCATCACAAATACAACTCTCTTAGGTGTTAGCAAGCACGTATTATGTGCAACATTAACCCTATACCATACACCTCATGGGTAGCCTAGTTCACATTAACTATCTACCAAAGATATATGGGAAACCAATATTGAACATGGTGCTTAATCTGTATACAATTGTTGAGAGAAAGACAAGTTTCTCAAGATACTTGTTAAGAGATACTTGTTAGAAATGTGGTCTCTAGTTGGCAGATGTTTGCATCCTGTCCATGTAGGTACCACAATCCTAGTCAGAGTAAGTCAGATATACAATCTAAATTATCCTGTTCTCACCCTCTGGTAGCTTGGCACAGAGCAGTGAGGTTTATAGCAAGAGGCAATGTGTAAAGTATTTCTGCAACACTTAAATTACAGTAATAAAGTGGAAACATAACCAAAAGAATCCACACCAGTTTAGAAAAATAAATAATATTTTTATGAGTAAAACAAAAACAAAACAACAAAAATCCTATAAGTAGAACTTGAGATATGAATGTTTAAAGATTAAACTGCAATACACTGCTAAGAATCATAAAGCACCAACTGGGACTATCTGGTCGCTCTAGACTGTGTCAAATCTGAAAATTCAGGGTGACCGGCATGGAGCATGGTTGGATCCAGGAACCATGCATGCCCTTCTGAAAACAATACCTTCACAGAAGAAGTGTCGACATCAAGGAGAAGATGCGAGGAGTAAAGGAAGCAATGCTTCAGTGCTGCTATGAAAGATTGTAGGTGATGTGTCGGCTCTGAGTCGTGCATTCGGGTCCCACGTCATTGTCGAGCTCTGGGTGATAAGGGCAATGCGTTGTCATCGAACTGCGCTGTCAAATCCCATGTTGTTATTGAGCACCGGTGTTAAAAGTAAGACGTCATCGTTGAGCCACTCTGTTGATGCTGTGGCATCCTCAAAGCATGATGTGTTGAAAACAAATGAATCGGTTTCAATTGGTGCAAAGTCGATGAGAAAAACTGCAGAATTCACTTCCAAGGCCCAGGACTGGATTGGTATCTCTTGGCAGGGCAGGATTCACAGATGGCAGAGTCCAGTAGCTGAAGAAAGGTTGTTGGAAGGCTTTGATGTCTCCGAGACATCAGAACAGGAGGGAAGCCATCAAGTTCTTGGAGTCACTTAAGTTCTAGGACGATGTAGAGATGCAGGTCCTTCTCACTCTCAGGGAAGAAGGCCAACACAGCAAAGCCATTCAGAAGAGTGGAGATTCTTCCTGGCAGCACAGCAGTCCTTCTTCCTGGCAGAATGCTCTCAGATCCAGAAGTGTATTGAGTTGTTGATGTCATGGGTCCAGTACTTATACCCATTTGTGCTTTTGAAGTGGGGAGACTTCAAAGAGAGAGGACTTTGAAGTCCAGAAGGTCACTGTCCTTCCTGCCCTGGTTCCAGACTCACTATTGAGGGGGGGATGCAGCCCTTTGTGTTGGGAAAGGCCCAGCCCTAATCAGGGGACAGTGTTAGCTCCTTCCACCTGCATAGCTCAGGAAGGCCCATCAGCCATCAGGATGTGAATAACACACCTGAGCTCCATTTGTGTGTGAATTTCTAGAGGGAATATGCAAAGCCCAGCTAACACCTGCCCCAGATGTTTATTTTGAGACAGGCAGAGGCACAGAATGGTTAGGAAATTGCCAACTTTCTAAAAGTGCCATTTTCAGACTTACAGTTTAAAAACCAACTTCACAATAATTGATTTTAAATTGTGAGTCCAGAGATGCTGAACTCAAAATTTCTATCTTGTCCCAAGTTGAAATTAAACTTATAAGACGCAATAAGACAATCCCAATGTTAAAGTATGGGCAAGATAGTCCTTGCAGTAGTGAAAAATGAATTGAAAGGTTTTTCACTACCAGGAAATGTTAAACTTAAAAGTACATGTCCACCTCTTTAAATAGACTGCACTCTGTCATTGGGGCTGTTTAGGGCATACCTTAGGGGTGACGTACATGTATGAAAATGGAAGGTTTAGGCCTGGCAAGAGGGTTGACTTTCCAGGTCGACATGGCAGTTTAAAACTGCACACACAGGCTAGGCAGTATTGAGCCTGAGACATGGATTCTGAAGTGGGTGGCACAATCAGTGCTGCAGGCCCACTAGTAGCATTTAAAATACAGGCCCTGGACAGATATAGTGCACTTTATTAGACACTTAGAAGGACATTAAATATGCCAATTGGGGATAAGCCAATGTTAGTATGTTTAGAGCACAGAGCAAATGCACTTAAGCCCTGGGTAGCAATGATACAGTGCATAGAATGCTAATGCCAGCAAAATGAAGTCAGGAAAACAGAAGGGTCAAAAGGTAAAAAGTCAGGCAAAACCACACCAATGATGCCAGGTCTAACAATACTCAACATCTGTTCCAAAAGTAATGCCCTACTATGGGCAGCTTTTATCTATTTCGAACCCCTCACAGTCACCAAACCTACATTGAGAAATTAATTTGATGTGAGTGAAAGGAAAGGAAAGGAAAGGAATGCACTTTATTGTTTCAGTTAATAAAAACCATGACAATCTTCCATAGGACGATTATTTCTGCATCATAAAATTATCAAAATTGTATTTCATAACAAAATCGATGGCGTTGCTTTTGTTTCTAAGCTCAATATAAAATACATTAGGTCAATTTTAAACCAATCTATGGATCCTTTATCATACCTGGAATAAATAAAAAACAAAACTAAATGATCCAATTTATATTACCACATTATTAAAACTAACTTCCATTACTATCTTTCTCAATCCCAATATAATGTCCGTTAATGCAATTAAAGAACCCATCTTATTTATTTTACTTTTTTAACTCCTACTACATCTTCTTAATTTTACAAAAAAAGAGTGTCTTAGAACTCCAGTACTTATAATCACTATACCGTCAATGAAACAGGGGTTTATTTGTTCTTTTTTCATTAGTAGCTATTCATAAAGTATCAGAAATCTCATCACCTTACAGTGAAGGTAGGGATCTGTTGGGTCGAGGCCTTTAATTATTGCTGCTCTATAAGACCGGATCCCTCTATCATTAAAAGCCTTTTCCAATAACCACACCAGAGTTGCTTTGAAAGAGGGACATAAGCAGATAAGATGAATGAAATCTTGCTTCGCTGCACCACATAGGTTGCATATAGTGGGACCAATATACTTCCATATAGGCTGATCCGCTAAACTTTGTAAAAGCCCAAACCTGGTAGCCATAAGTTTCCGATTTAAGTAGAATGGGTATGTTGTATTTAGATATTCTGCCGGTCGTGTTATTGTATAGGACTGCAGGACCATCCAGGCACAAGACCGCTTTACAAATTTATTTTTGTGCTCTAGTAATGAATGTTATTTTGCAATTTATTCTGTCACCCTAGAAAATAGGAAAGGAGGGAAACTGTGCCCAGAGATCTTTTGTCTTTGTTCCTCCAGGGCTATTTTCAAAAAGTTGCTATAACTTGAATGTGGATCTTCTTCCTGGGCCCGCAACAAGGCATCATGTAAATCATTTGCTAGACTTAGCCAGATTTTATACCAGCTTTTAATAGTAGAATAGCTTCTTCCGATAACTTGTTGAGTAAGACCAAATTCCAGTCTCACCTGAGCTTGGGGATGCATTCTGAGGTAAATTAAAAACTTTTTTGTACGCTTTAGTTTGTAGCTTGTCCAACAGTTTTGCATCTGTAGCATTTAGAATGATACTTGCATAAGCCACTGGCGGCAGGAATTTGGCACCTATTAAAGCGAGCAGTGGCTTAAAAGATGGAGCCCTTAACTTTTATGCAAGGCCATAGAATGCATAGATTAGGCCATTTCCTTTTGTTTCAAGATTGTGTTTATGAGTTTGGAAATTTAATCGATCATCTATGTACAGCCCTAGATTTTTATAGTTATTGACTACCCCTAAAGGTATTTCTCCCATCCTGATCGGGAATTGATGACCTGACCGCTTCGCAATAGTCATGGTCTTGGTTTTTTTATGTTAATTTCCAAGGTGTTGTCACTTGCAAATGTTAATAACTTGTTTAACGATTTTTGTAAGCCGACTCTTGATAGACTGATTAATACAATGTCATCGGCATTGGAGAGATGTGTTATCGGTAATGGGCCCAAGCGTGGTGGATGAGAATTTGCCTTGTTTAATCTTGTTGAGTGGTCGGCCATAAAGAGATTGAATAGATGAGGTGCTAATACACATCCTTGCTTTAGACCTATCTCAGTGTGGATTGCCCTTGATAGTCTTGTGCCATCTGCTATTTTTATTCGGATCCAAGTTCCTGTGTATAGTTGTATTAAGACGCGCAGTATTGATTCCGGGAGGCCCACATTCTTAAATTTGCTCCACAGCAGTCCTCGCTCTATGCTGTCAAACGCTTCTTTAGAATCAATAAAACAAAACTGTAACTTTATATGCAAATGTTTGTGAGTGAAAAAGTGGGTACTGTAAACTGTGTTCACTCTATGGAGAGAGTTTACTCTGTACCACACTGTTTGCAGGACAGTCAAACTCTCATGAGAAATAACCACAGAGTATTAAAAGGTATATACTTAGAGCAGTGTACACTCTATGCAAAACGTAAAATACAGTAAAATCAAACAATCAATCAACATTTTTACTATCAAAAAAATGATTTTACTGATTTCCAGATAGTAGGAAATGACACTCTTCTATGAACAACGTTCTTTATCAAACCACATTATACTTAAAGTGCAATTCAAAGTGCAATATAAGCAGCAACCTTTATGCCTATTGATTTTAGCTTATGTTTTTCACAATCAACAGGATCATAACTATTGCTTTTATTGTGACTGTTTATTAGAAACAATCAGACCTTTAACTTTTCCCATTGGCTTGTCACCATAACCAACAGCGGCTCCCCACTATGTTGCATTTGGGAGGGCAGGGCGTGTATCCCCGGCCTTGAGAGAACTTCCATTTTTCTCCCTCAAAATAATTGGGATGAAGCTGATGAAGGTATTATAATCATATACCCAGGGTGTTTTGTATTACTAAGATGGCGCCTCTAATAAAATATTCCTAGTTACAGTTCTTTACCAATGCCTTTTTTAGAGAACCCTTTCAAACTATTTTTTATCCCACTTACAGTACTAAATAGCACCCCTATTCACGTAGACCCCATTTACAAAGTGTTTCTGTGCTTGAGGTATATTTTCATGCCCTTCCATTTGTACCCTTGTCATATGTGCCAACAAACCTGTCTCAGCAGGGTGACTCACAATTTTTTAAACCAAATACAGCTTTATTTTAGCAGTCTCTTCCCTAAAATTGCTTCCTATTCAATGCAAGCCAATGCAAGCCAAAAAAATTCCACTGTTTGTTTTTTAAACATCCTTCTTTCTTGCTTCCAAATGTTGGCATTATGCCGTATGTGTGCTCATGGAGAGAGCGTGCTTGACTGGAAATGTGTGAGTACTGGTAGAAGTGTGTAATGAAAGTACCTATGGTTCAAGTACACATGTCAATTCTAAATAAGACTTAGGGGCAGATTTACAAGTAACTGACACATCTCTGTATTAGAGCAGAGGTGCGTCAGTTTCCCTGTGCCTGTGTGCACAACCCTTGCGCCACCATGAATAAGTCAAAATTAAAATAAGGCGCACCATGGTTCAAGGATTGACAGAATCGTCAGTAATTCTGACGCATCTGTTGCCGCAAAAGTCACAAATTGCTGCAGTTGTGTCGCAAGCACAACGCAACTCCAGCAATGCATGGGGAGGCCTATACTTATGGTGCTGCGTCACTCCTTACACCTGCTCTAAGGTTTCGACGAAGTGGCATCCTAAAAGCGGCGCAGTGAAATCTTGTAGATTTCATTGCATCACTTCTATGAAGCTATCCTGTGTGGGAATGCCCACCCTGCATACATTTTACCTGATGCAGGTGTAATGTGGCACATGGGCCGCAATGAGGCACATTGTTTAAAACGCCACTACGTCACAAAAAGTTACTCAACAGCAGTGCAAAAGTGACGCAATGGGCTTGTAAATCTGCCCTTTAGTGTTTTTGAGAGACAGGACAACTTTACTTTCCTGATAACTTGCATTGGTGTGAAATGCATCTGGAAAAAAGCTAAACTATCAACGAGTCTAACAAAATAAATTAGGTGTTTTCTGCTTACTTTGGGAGTGTTGGAACATGGGGATCCAGTGAAATATGGAGGTCATCTCCCTAGACAGGCCTTCAATTAGGCACTACATTTCTGGCTTTAGGCATGTCACTTGTAAATCATCAACATCATGCGTTTAAGTCTAATTAGTACAACTGAAGCCAACAAACACTTCAACATAAAATGCATTAAAGTGCTTGGTGTGTGGCTCCCCTGGCTAGTTTTGACGGCGCACCTGGGAGCCACGGCACACTAATTGGGAACCACTCCCTTACAGCATCCATTAGGTATATTACTATAAATTTCCAAATATGTATAAAATTACAGTTTCCTAAACATTTTACAATCTCTATTAATAGAGCCTAATGAGGATTATCATAGTGCAAATCTTCTATCCCCATGGTTTTTTGGAGTTGTTCTCCAAAACCCTTGCCTATTTTGTTAATCTGCAAGGTTGTGTATCAAATATGTAAGTGATCACACACGTCGCTCCATATCAAAATGTCTCTTTGCACCTTTTTATCTTTCCTTACCTTCACTAACCCCAAGTCCTCTTCTAATAGCCACTCCTTCAGACCTCACTTCCAACCCTCCTCTGGTCCAGTATTTTTAAGAACAGATAGTTATGTCTTTTTGACAGGAGAAGGGACAATGATGCAAGTCTGAGTTTAATCTTACCCTTTTTGAGGCATGGATGGAGTTCTATCAAACAATGTTTTATCGTAATGTCTACTGCATTGCCCACTGCTTTTAAAACATGACTCATGAAGCTACCTCTCCGAAAATTGTACCAGCAAAGGGCACTGCTGCACCATTTATATAAAGTCCACTTGCTGTATGTGGCATTTTGTCAAATACCTGTGGTAATTGTATTTGTATACAGTAGGATCCCTGGTTTAATATAATCTCTGGAAGTAAAACAGCATTGCATGTAGCAGACCCCAGCATCACTAGTTACTCATTTAGGGGCACATTGGGCCGCCCGCCATACCGGCGTAAAAAGGGACCGTCCCCATAAGGGCGGGGGTCCTGCCTGTGGGGGCCATTAGGATGTGCCCACCACACTGGGGGCGCATCCAGCATATTTAACATTGCAGCGGGCAATCAAATGCTTTCCAGTGCCTAAATCTTGAATAAACGAAAATTGTGGCAAATCTAAGGGAGTGCGCCCATTTATCCCTCTTGCTGGAGGGAGAGTGTGATGATATATATATATATATATATATATATATATATATACATACATATATATATATATATATATATATACACACAAGAGTCGCCTCCAATGAGAGAGCCCACAACAGATAGATACGCCTCATTGGAGGCGACTCTTGTGTGTTTATGTTAGCAGCTTGCCCGGCTGCGAGAGAGACCCGCTGCTGTGCGCAGACCTGGATGATGCTACCTAGCAATCATCGTTTTGGGACAGGAGCTGATATTCGTGGGACTAAGAGGCAAGCAAAATATCACGAAAAAGGCAAAGCCACCCACTGGGGAAAAATAAACAAAAAATTGATCTGGTTTGCAGGAAGGCTCACTGAAGCAACACGGTGGTGCACTACATGTCCCAGAGGGCCGTGCGAACGACCGCGCCCACAGAGGCGGCGGACTGATAAAAATCCCAGGTGCACCAAAAACTTTCTATGCTCCAGTTTCAAGAAACCAATGATTAAGGGCAGGGGCCAGAAACGCGTCTGGTTAAGTTAAAGGACTTTGAGCTTTTCATGGATTTTTGCTGCAACCACGAATAAATGTGTAAGCTTATCTACCTGTTGTGGGATCTCTCATTGGAGGCGACTCTTGTGTGTTTATATATATATATATATTCCAACCTTTCGTCCACGCTTCGAAGAACGACGTCCAAGCCACAAATGTAATTCAAACTGGATTTATTTCACATCCCACTCGACGCGTTTCGGGAATGGCCTTCCCTTTGTCACGAGTACATTGGTCTGTTACATCCATTCATTTAAAGAAAATCACATGACTTAATTGCATGATAAACATAGCCAACAGACTACCAACAAATCATATGTCTGGAGCTATGGACTGCGCCTTATTTTTAGAATACTATGCTCTAGTATGTATAAATCATAATACAACTCTTAAATGCATTTTATCAATCATTGTTGTTCATGATATAAGCTGGACGAAAGTTTGTCACGAAGCACTTTAAAAACATTTCATCTGATGCCTGTTTGCCCCTTATTACGCTCATGCCGAAGGACACTCGGTTTCGTTACAGCATGGAATACAAAACAATCATAACGTTTAGTTCGCTGTTTAAATACATTTGTTTAAACACCCGTTTTTTCAAAAAATAATTTCAAAAAATAATTTATCTGTTCGCCCGAGTCAAATAGGAGCTGCGAACCCTTGGTCAAGCCTTCATTGTTTATTGCTGTGCGCTCGCGCTATCGCTTGAGCTAACGCTCCAATTCATTCACAGCGTCGCTTTTACCTCTGCATTTAAGAGTTGTATTATGATTTATACATACTAGAGCATAGTATTCTAAAAATAAGGCGCAGTCCATAGCTCCAGACATATGATTTGTTGGTAGTCTGTTGGCTATGTTTATCATGCAATTAAGTCATGTGATTTTCTTTAAATGAATGGATGTAACAGACCAATGTACTCGTGACAAAGGGAAGGCCATTCCCGAAACGCGTCGAGTGGGATGTGAAATAAATCCAGTTTGAATTACATTTGTGGCTTGGACGTCGTTCTTCGAAGCGTGGACGAAAGGTTGGAGTATTTAGGGACTGGCGATCCCGTCCAAAGCCCGCCGCTGTAAGGGGCCAACACAGCTTAGCGCCAAAAACGTGGCTGGGATATATATATATATATAAACATATACCAGTAAAATAAAAATATAAATAAAAAATAAAAATATATATATAATAAATTAGAATATTTGTATTCTTTTACTATTACATTTTACACTGCATTAACAGCAACAGTAGGGAAAATATTGGATAGCGGAGGGGATCAAATTACTATTCCCACTCCAGGGAGTGCAACAGTAAGGAAAGTGTTAGATAGCGTAGGTGAATGATTTACTCTTCCCACTCCAGCAGGTAGAACTGTAGGCAAAGTGATGGATAGCAAAGTGGAATCATTTACTATTCCCACTCCAGAGAGTGCAATAGTAGGGAAAATGTTAGATAGCGGAGAGGTAAAAATTACTATTCTCACTCCAGCAAGTGCAACAGTAGGGAAAGTTTTAGGTAGCGGAGGGGAATAATGTACTATTCCCACTCAAGAGAGTGCTTTAGTAGAGAAAGTGTTGGATAGCGGAGGGGTAAAAATTACTATTCCCACTCCAGAGAGTGCATCAATAGGAAAAGTGTTGGATAGCGGATGGGATAAAATTACTATTCCCACTCCAGCAAGTGCTACTGTAGGGAAAGTGTTGGGTAGCGGAGGGGAATAATTTACTATTCCTACTACAGGGAGTGCAACAGTAGAGAAAGTGTTGGACAGTAGAGGGGTGATAATTACTATTCCCACTCCAGCGAGTGCAACAGTAGGGAAAGTGTTGGATAGCAGAGGGGTAACAATTACTATTCCCACTCCAGCGAGTGCAACCGTAGGGAAAGTGTTGGATAGCGGAGGGTATACAATTACTTTTCCCACTCTAGCAAGTGCAACAGTAGTGAAAATGTTGGATAGGGTAGGGGTAAATATTACGATTCCTACCAACTCAATTTCTTTATCCAACACAGAGGCTGACCTTTGCAAAAAAGAATCCATAGTAGAAACTGTTGTAGGCAATCCTGACTTCCCCCTTACCGTGTTAGCCGGGACAGGCACACCTTTGCGCCTGCCCATGGTTGGTATGAAATATAAAATCCATTAAGAAGTAAAAGAAGTTAAAAATCAGAATGTCATGTAGCCAAGAAAAAAAAGAAAAAAGAAGATGAAAATAAAGACACCACCACATCCAGGTAGTCGCTAGTGGGCCGAAAAAATTGGTGATCTGCGCAACAGATTGCACATGTGTAAATAGCCACAAAAAGTACTTATATGTCCTTATATGTCCTTACACTGTGCCTTGAGGATCAGCCACAATAATAATAAACAGACACAACTGTAAACTAATTACCGGCTATTTGGAAACAGCAAATATCAGAAATGGGGCATGGCCCAACCTCCTCCGGTCCGGCACAAATGGGCCCGCAGCGGGGGTCGAGGCAGCGCTTTATAGCGCGATGGTCATGCCTCTCCCAGTGGCAGCTGTGGGCAATGAGAATGTTGTGTTGCACCCTGGGACTCTGAGTCACACCAGGGTGTAGTGGCGGTGTAGCGGCGATGACCAATTAAATAATCCCGCATTGCTCCCAAATCAACAGGGGCACAGTCATCAACTCTTGGCCAGCAAGAACCAAGGAGATCACAGGAGGTTTTGCAGGAAAGTCCTCAAGACCGTGCATTTAGGCTGTATTTCAGGGGTCACACACAGGCGAGAGCTGCCTGCTGCTGAGCCCCACCCGCCCTGCAGCAAATGGCTGATTTGCGAGTGCAACAGTCAGGAAAGTATTGGTTAACGGAGAGGAATAATTTACTATTCTTACTACAAGGAGTGCAACAGTAGAGAAAGTGTTGGATAGCAGAGTGGTAACATTTACTATTCCCACTCCTGTGAGTGCAACAGTAGGGAAAGTGTTGGATAGCCTATAGGTAAAAATTATTATTCCCACTCCAGCAAGTGCAACAGTAAGGAAAGTGTTGGATACCAGAGAGGAATCATTTACTATTCCCACTCCAGCGAGTGCAACAGTAATAAAAGTGTTCGATTGCATAGGGGAATAATTTACTATTCCCACTCAAGCAAAATAATTAAAATTAACTAACAAACAATTAATTAATTTAAAAACATGCGCCTCCCACCATATTCCCCTATAAATGACACCACCAATGTTATAAAACATAGCACTATAAACACAATTAATTAATAATTAATAAATTAAATAATTAAAATTAACAAGCAATTTTAAAACAATCAATACTAATTTAATTCACATAAATAACAGTATAAATCACCTTAAAATAATCATGAAAATATATATTTTTAAAATATATTGAAATTAAATTACTTCCCACACTACTCCCCTATAAACCCAATACCCGTCCTAAAAAAATAACACATTTTACATATTTACCAATTGATTTTTAATAATTAACAATTAATCACTAATTAATAATACATTATTTACAACAATTAACAATATACAATCATAAATACTTAAATATTAATTAATACAAATTATTAATTAATTATAATGAAATTACTTCCCACTCTATTCTCCTATAAACCCACAACCTGCTCCTAAAAGAAGAAACAGGAAGGGGTGGGAGCACAGTGCTAAATGCAGTTCATGTTACATGCTTACTTGAATATTTCCTGGAGTTTTTCACCAAAGTTGGTGCAGGTTAGTGCTGTAAATCTTTAGACATGTGTTTCTGGACATCATACATCATCAGTAAAGACAAAAACAAATTTAATCTGGGGTTGCTGAGCAGGCTAATATTTTTCATTAATTAATATTTTAATTGTGGTAATTAATTTATTATTAATTAGTTATTAATCGCCTGTGAGAGGTACTGTGACCTGAAAGGATTGTGTCAGCCTGCTGCTCAGCAACCCCAGATTAAATTCATTTTTATCTCTACTGATGACGGTGGTGCAAATTGGTTCGATCATGGGCACAAATGTTGTAATTAGATTCAGCTTGTCCCGTGAGTTAACAGAGGAGCTTTTATTATTAGGAGTTAAATAGTGAATGAATCTTTCTGTTTCCTTGTACCAAACACACAGAAAACAATACCCCATCTGCAATTGCCATCTTTCACCCCTCTAGGAACCAAGGGGCATATATACAAGCCCCTATCGCCATAGGAACTGTGTGACTTTCCCGTGGCGGTCGGGGCCTTGCCTGATGTACAAGGCAGCATTAAGCCACCTAATGTGGCTTAACGCTACCTTGTACATAAGGCACCCTTTCACGCTATGTTTAGCATGAAAGGTGCATGCAGTGCGTGTTGTGGTGGGCGTTCCACCGCAACACCCATTGTATTTGACGCTGCCCCCTATGTACAAGGGTGGAGTACATAGGAGGCAGTGCCAAAATTAAGACCAGGAAAACCCTGGTCTTAAGGTGGCAAAACGAGGAGAAATGCATTATTTCTCCTTGTTTTGGCTTTGTCCATGTGTGCTGCTTTGTGCAGCACACATGGAAAAAGCAAAATGCCATGGTTTGTTTATGTACATGAAGGTGTCCCTTCCTGTACATAAACAAACCTTTTTAAAAATGTCATTTGGAACTTTCATGTGTGCTGCATGACGCAGCACACATGAAAGTTACACAATAGCAATTTAGGATTGTTTATGTGCAGGAAGGTGTCCCTTCCTGTACATAAACAAACCTTTTTAAAAATGCCATTTGGAACTTTCATGTGTGCTGCATGACGCAGTACACATGAAAGTTACAAAATAGCATTTTAGGATTGCTTATGTGCAGGAAGGGACACCTTCCCACACCTAACCAATCCTCCCCTGCACACAGACACCCTTGCACTCTGGATCAGGGGTGTCTGCGTTGGCGCTAAGTTGTGAAACTTAGCGCCATCACAGTGGGAAATGCAAGGTTGCACCACATTCTTGTAAATATGGTACAGCCTTGCATTTCCCAAGTGGCGGAGCATGTCGGTAAACCCAGGAAGCTAACTACACCCTCCGCCACTTCGTTGTACATATGGCCCCAAGTTTTAGCGGACCTCAGCCTTCTCAGAATGCAAGCACATTAATTCTACTTAAATTTACTGCCGGTCATTTTGACTATTATAAGCACCTAGTGATGTCACGGATCTCTGCAAATAAATCTTGGATGTATCCTATAATATTTTATCATACACATGCTGCGGTACTCTTAAATGAGTGTACCTTTTATTTTTTAGGGTATTTACCATAATTCCGACAATGAGTGGCCCAGGTCATCATACACATATGGGATAAAAAGCAGAGCTGCATGTTAACCTCTCAGTGATATTATTAATGGTGGAGAACTTCATTATTTAGATAGATGAAAATATGTGACTCCCTTCCTAAAAATATTTTTAAATCATGGTGAAAAACTAAAAAGGAAGAAAAAATTTGATTTATCGTCACTCACCATTTTATTCTCTCAAGCGATCTCAGCATTTTTTATCTCATCTAATCTAAACTGTGTGTCTAATTACTTTGCCTGTACGAGAAACATGTTCACTCTTTAGTCAAGATATAATGTGAACATATTTCAACGGCACCCCATATTTTTCATGCGATGTTTCCTTTTAATGTCATGCAAATGACAGTCAGAAATACATTCAGTGATGTTAAAGTCTTACCATTAAAAAACGGTATGCATTTTATATTCTAATTCAAGGTTGGCCAAAAACCCTGATAAAATCGCAGGCCTGATTCAACTGCTGCACTTACTGCATTAATGAGCATACTTTATGCCTTTTGAAAATCTGGATGTAGCCTGTTATATGATTGGAAAGGATGAGTTTGTATAACATTAGTTTGTTATTCTGGTCCACCCCTCCTTTAAACTTTCCCAGTACACAAGACAAATCATTCTAGTGCATTAAAATGAGACTGGGGGTGTTAAACTAAATAACTGAGGAAATTACTCTTCCCTGTCTTTTCCAGCATTTTTTTACAATTTATTTTTTCCCAGAAGGGTTTTTTTCCTCTAAAGCTTGGCCTCTCTAGGGAAGCCTTTGAAAGTGAAGGCAGCTCTACTAAAGCGTCCCTTAAGGTAAGTACAGTGGCTTCAGTGATTGAGTGAGTTTTGAACATGTCCATGTACTTCACAAACGGCCTGGAATAGACAACCTCATTTGCAGTGTTTAAAAAAGAACCAGGGCTTTCCTTCTGTTTTCCCTATGTATTTGCATATTTTTTCCTAATTAGTTATCACTTGCAGTACCATGCCCTACAGCAACACCCAGCAGGTCTGCTGTAGTGGAGCAGCCGGTGCTGTAGTTTCCTCCTGGATTTCGCTTGCTCTTGGAAACTCTGTAATTTGAGTTAGTGGCATATTAAATGTTTAACTTGGTGGAGATTTTTTTTCTCTTTCCCCAGAGATCCGTGCCACTGAGTTTCAATGTGAGGAGCTGCCTACGCCAGATGATGAGTGTGTGTAACTGGTTAGCAAACACATCTTGTAGTGGAGCACCATGTCCAATGCATAACAATCAATTTAACTAGATTGTATTAGTGAACTGGAGAGGTAATCATTGGTGGCATATATTAGAAATGGGATTTCTGCTTGGCTGAGGAATGCATCCAGGCCAGGCAGTAACCACCACTTTAGTCAGGACAAGCTAGATACACACTAAAAGATAACCTGTGCTCACCATCTGGTAGCTTTGGACAGAGCAATCTGGCTTATCTAAATTGGCAATGTGTGAAGCATTTGTGCAACACACACACACATACACAGTAAGCCAATGATTATACCACAAAAGACCCCACACAGATTAGGCAAAATAGGAAATATTTATCTGAGCACAATAAGACCAAAATGACATAAATCCAATAAGTAGAAGTCGAGATGGGATTTGTAAATATTAAATGAAAAAACAGTCCTTAGAAGTCACTAGCTGTAAAGAGATTACTTAAGGTTGCGGAGGACCGGTGCAAATCCAAAGTTCAGGCTGACTACAATGGGGGCAGATCAGCTACAGTATCCACGCTGGGCCCGCTGAGAAAGTACATTGGACCGAGCACAGCATTTATATTGAGGGCACGATGCGTAGAGTTTTTATGCGCAGTAGAGTTGGTACGTTATTGTCAAGCTTTGCTGAGGTGAAGGCAATGCATCATTGTTGAGCCACGCAAACGGTTGTCATCGGGCTGCAGAGGCTGTAGAACAGCTGTTGTGGAACAGTCTCTGTGTTGGCGTTGAAGGCCGATCGGTGCAAAAGTGACGATGCATCGGTTTTGTAGCAAAACAGCTGCAGAACCCACTTCTAAAGCCCAGAAATTGGACAGGGCACCTCAGGCAAGGGTATGACCACAGAAGGCAAAGTCTAGCACCACCACCAGAAATGCTTCCTGTGTTTGTGGCTATCTAGAGGGAATGCAAAAAGTGCAACTGTCACGCAACCCAGAAGTGTATTGGAGACAAACTGGCAGGCACATAGAGCAGTAAGTGCAGAGAAATGTTCACTTTGTAAATGTGGCATTTCCAAACTAGTAAAGTTAGAGCCAACTTCACCAGTAAGAAGGATTTATCATTACCATCCAAAGATATGAAACATGAAAAAACTTCTCCACTCTGATCAGGAATTACTGCTTAGAAGTGTATTAAGGAATTAATAAAGTTGGCCTATGAGAGGGGTAGGCCTTACAGTAGTGAAAAATGAAATAGGCTGTTTGTCACTACCAGGACATGCCAATGATCAAAGTCCATGTCCTACCTTTTACTTACATGGCACCCTGCCCTTAGGGTTACTTAGGGCATACAGTAGAGGTGACTTATATGTAATAAAAGGCGAGTTTAAGGCTTAGCAGGAATTTTTAAATGTCAAGTCGAAGAGACAGTGAACTGCACTCACAGGCACTGTAATAGCAGGCCTGAGATAGGTTTAAAAGGCTACTTATGTGGGTGGCACAATCAGTGCTGCAGGCCCACGTGTAGCATTTGTTATATGTTATTCCACTTTACAAAGAATTTACTAGTAAATGAGACATACCAATCAGGTATGCACCAATGTCACCATCTTTAGGGGAGAAGTACATACCATTTAGGATTGCTTAGCAGTGAAAAGTGCTCAGAGTCCTAAGGACAACAAAAAGAATAAGCAAAAACAGGAAGTGGGGATAGCCTGCCCTTGGATGACAGGTCTAACAGCGCCGTTGTATGGTACCTTTTGGATTACAATTAAATTATACATTCTGAACATTGTGCCTAAATGAATTGGGGTTGGTCAGAAAATCTGGGATTTTCGGCTCCAGTGTTGGCGGGCCCAGTTAATCCAGGCCCATAGAAACAACCTGTAAATACCCAAAGTGTATTTTTGAAAATTTTAATTGCTCCAGGCAGCTCATAGACAGAGTTGTGAAGTATAATTCAACAACAAACACAGTGTTGACAATATCTTGTATTTCAAGAATGTAATCTCACACTTCAAGCAGTGTAATTTGATTATTCGGTAGGACCTCATCTTACCTCTTTTAAGGGCAGATTCGCAAAGCTATTTCCAATATTTTAATGATAAAAGAAGGTCTGACTTACATCTGTAAATTTAAGAATAAATGAAAACAACGAAGCCTATTTGAACCTTGGCTTGGGGGCCAGCAAGCAGCTGTGGTGATGGAGGCCCAGCCTCCTTCAGGTCATATGTAGACTTCCCATTCACAAGAACAGGGACATTTTATCGAGTGTGCTGCTGCTGCTGATTTGGCAGGATTACATGGGTGAAAACACAATGCTGTTCAGCTCACCATTACATGATAGTCCAGTCACCATATTTCAAAACTGATTCTTTCTGAAAAGCAACAGAAATAAAGTCCCCTGACTCAGCAGATGTTTTTTAAAAACACTTGGGACACATTTCTAATTGTTATTCTGTTTGCGACCACCATACCTTGAGTCACAGTACATCAGAAAATCATAATTGTCTGAAGTCTTAAATAGCCAGCAGCCCAATAGAAGAATGACTCCCATCAAGTTTCAGATGGCAGAAGCAAATGAGGCCCTGGCATTGTGGTTTACCAACCGTTTCTAAATGACCCCGAAAAGTCACCCTGAAGGTTGTGGTAAATCAAGCCCTTATAGTACATCAGATACCTTGCATGTTTAGATTTGTAAGAGTGCAGGGCAGACTGCCTCCAATAAAGGTTGTTTAGTTGGCTTTTTCTCTTCTCGACACACAGAAGCACAGCTATCATAAAATGGTACAAAAAAGAGATATGGGCTTTGAACACAAATAGGCCCCTGGGTAAAGTCGAGCAGGAACTATCCAGGATCAAGCATACTCATGTTCTTGCCTAATAGGACGTATCTGCACTGCATATGTGCAAGAGGTTTGAACCGTAAAACTAATAGCCTTGCTCATTGAAGAAACCTTTTAGGAACACAAAGGGCCTGATCCACAAGGGTAAAGTTATACTTTTGTGCATGTTTACTATTTTTGTGGTATTCACAAACTGCGAGTTTACTTTTACTAATTGTAACTTTATGACGGTTGAGATTCTGCAGATGGAGTGGAGATCTCCACATATAAAATGATAGGACAGGCCTATCTTTTTATGTTCAGAGTATTCGCCATTTCATTAAATGTCCCTTTATTTATTAAGTAAACTTCAGCACAAAGAGGCCTCAAATTGTACCTCCTCTAAAGTTCCCCTTCTTGGCTATACGATAAAAAACATTAACAGTACTGAGGCATGCCACTTGGACATACTGAAAGCTGGTCCTGCAGGTCTGAATGACTCATAAAGGTTCATTATTTTTTTTTTAATAATGATTAATACTGTTTACAATATGCGGAGTACTCCGGTGAATTTCTTGGCTATAACAATCCTAAAATAGGATTCAGCACAGCTCTGCAGAGGTTCAACCAGATCACCAGCTTGCATAGCAGTACAGTAAGGGAAATCTGAGAGAAGCAGCCTAAATGGAAACAGAACTCCTCTCCAGTTAGACACATGTTGCTCTTAGTATCTTTAAATCCATAGAGACGTGGATCGCTGAGTGCTCTTTCTCTGATAGATATTCATTTCGTGAGCAGTAAAGACCGATCTCACTCAATAAATAGACTTGGGCATATTAGGGGTTTACTCTTTTGGACCAGTTGCCTGTGTGAAGAGAAAATAGCAAAATTGACATGGCCCCTACATCGCTTATTCAATACCATATCTAGGGCTGTGCTTTGGAATAAGGGAAACAATGTATGCAGCTGTAACACAACCTAAAGTACACCCTAAATCTGCCCGAAAATGAAACGTGAATATTACTCCCAAATATATTGATATCTGTGCACAGTTCACCAACAGTAGGTACATGTACTATTTCTCAAACATATGTGCTTACTTTTGTGCTGTACCCACTTCCCCCAGATAAATGTTTCATCTATCTATAGATATGCAAATATGTATATCTACGCATTAGATATGCATAAGATGATATACAAAGCTGTTGTGCTTTCCTTTGAGCTAATGCTGTAGTCTGGTAGCTTGAACAATGATCCAGCATCTGAGAGTGGTACAATTAGCTCTCCCATGAAAATTTGAAATTATCTTTAGTTTTGTCAATAGCTTTGAAATGCGCAATGAGATTATATGTGATTTTATGTGAATTTGTAGAGTGTGGTAAATCACCCATGAGGGTATCCAGGCACTGTGTAAGGCAGGCCTGAACAGAGAGGTGTAGATCGTGCCTGTTTCGTCTGGAAAAGGCATACCTAGAGGTTCCTTTGGCAGTCCATGAGGGAGGGGTATGTTTTCTGAGGTGTGGCGGGAGGTCGTTCTAGGTCTTGGCAGCAAGATATGAATAGGAGTGTCCTCTTCTGGTCTTCTTGATGCAAAGGATGTGTGCTCTGCCTGGGACTCAGATTTAAAGGGTCAGGTGGGTTGGTAGAAGTTGAGGCGGTGGTTGAGGTAAGCTGGACCGGTTTTGTGGAGAGCTTTGTAGGTATGGGTGAGTAGCTTGAACTTACATTTTTCCTGGACTGGGAGCCAGTGGAGATTGCTGAGGTGTGGAGAGATGTGGATGTTCAGGATGTCTAGTGGTGGTGCTCTGGGTGGCATGGAGTCAGCATATGACATGGGCTGAGATTCTGACATAGAAGGCGTTTCTGTAATCACATGTATTTGTGATTAGAGCCTGCACGACCCATCATCTGGTGTTCAGTGAGATCCACTTTAAAATCTTGCTTAGTATTTGCAGGATTTAGAAGCATGGTGAGGAGATGGGGCTGATCTGTCTGGTCATTGGGAGGTTGGTGTCCAGGATGGTCCCATGGTTCTTGACATGGTCCGCAGGGATGGGTGGGGGGCAAAGTTCAGTCCAAGAGGCATCACAGGGGGAGTGGTTGATACTGAAAATTAGGACTTCAGTTTTGTCTGTGTTGAGCTGGAGGCAGTTGTTTTTCATCCAAGCAGTGATGTTGCTCATGCAGTTGGCAAAGTTTGCTTTGGTGGTGCTGGTTGAGTTGATATGGGAGAGGATGAGCACTGTGTTGTCGGCATAGGATACTAAGTTTATGCCGAGGACTCTGGTGATGTCTGTGATGGGTGTCATGTAGACGCTGGAGAGTGTTGTGCTGAGCAATGACACTTGAGGCACTCTGCAGAGGAGTTTCTTGAGTTCTGAGGTGTAGGGGGAAGTCTAACTCATTGAGTTCCATCCATGAAGAAGGAGGATATCCACTTGAGGGCTGATCCACAGATACCCATGTGCTGAAGCTTTCTTTTTAGTGACTTGTGGGAGACCGTACTGAAAGCTGCAGAGAGGTTGAGGATGATGATGGCAACCATTTCTCCTCAGTTGAGGATTCTTCTGATGTTATCGGTGACTGCATTGAAGGCTGTCTCTTTGCTGTGGTTGTTGCAAAAGCCTAATTCAGAGCTGTCTATGTATTGAGGGAGTTCTAGGTAGTCTGGGATATTGATGGCTTTCTCCATTACGTTAGCTGGAAATGGCAGGAGCGAGATGGGTCTTTAGCTGATCAGGGTATTGGGCTCTGCTGGTGGTTTCTTCAATAAGGCGTTGACTTCTACATTCTTCCAGCAAGACGGGAAGGTGGCGGTGGTAATGGAGGTGTTAAAGACAGTGGTGAGTGTGGGGGAAATTATGGTTCTTCTAAGGTTATATATGAAGCGAGGGCATAGGTCGGAGTGGATGGCATTCATCAGGGTAGTGTTTTCTTCATTCAAGAGGGGCTTCCTGTTACTTAGGTGCTGTTTGGAGTTGTAGGAGGTGTCCAGCTAGCTGCAGCAGTTTGTATCGGTATGCTGTGGGTCAAAGTTGTTGTGGATCTTAGCAATCCTCTGTTCAAAGAAGTTTAAGAGATCATTGCAAAATGCTTGAGAGTCATATGATGTCATTGTTGGCAGCTGCGGTATTGGAGAGCTCCTTGATGATGGTAAAGAGTTCTTTGCTGATGTTAGCGCTGGCTTCGAGTCTGAGAGTTAGGGCCTTTTTTAGCATCTTGTAACAATTGGTGGTAGAGGTTGAAAATGGATTTGTTTGTGGATCTTGAGGTGGTGTTTTTATCGAGTCACCATTTTCTCTCAAGTTATTTGCAGTGGTGCTTGGAGGTCGTTCTTGTAGCAGTTGGGTCATTTGTTGTTTTTGTAGGTCTTAGTTCTGATGGAAGTGATGGGGTTGGCTCAGTCTGCTAGCCATTTATTGAAGAGCTTGGTTCGACATCGAGGTTCCTGGTGTGGTTGGCAAGGCGTTCCAGTAGTCTTGGTACAGTTTTTTTCAGATATTTTGCCCCAGTGTTTTGGTAGTGCTGTGGATTTTTCTGGTGGTTGGCTTGGTGGGCGGGTATCTTGAAATGTATGATGTAGTGGCTGAACCATGTGAGCGGGATCTTGTGGGTGGTGGTGATCTGTTGTTGGAGGATAGAATAGGGTCAAGGGTGTGGCCTGCTGTGTGGGTTGGTCCTTGGATGAGCCAGGTGAGTCTGAGGTTGCTAAAGCTGTTGAGGAGGGCCATGGAGTTAGAGTCTGTGGTGTCTTCCTGGTGGACATTGTGGTCCCCGAAGAGGATACAGTTGGTTGATCTGATGGCGAGGGGAGCGATGAAGTCTGCAATGTGGTTGCAAAATTCTACTCGGGTTCGTGGGATGTTAGGCAAGGGTTCCCTTAAGGGGTTGTTGTGGTCTGCTTACATTTTGAACTGTAGGTGTTCCATGAGATTGGTGGTGCATTCCTGCCCTTCCGGCGATACATCACATTCCTGCCCTTTTCTTTTGCTGTAGGGCAGAGCAGCAGGAAGGCCTGCAGTGCTGGTCTACGGCAAAACCTCATACATGAGGCCCTGCCTGCCAATAGTTGAAGGCTTTGCTTTCTACATTCAGTAAACAGTTGCAGCTGCTCCATACTTGCCCTCTTCTAGGTACACTACTTGGAGGATTGGCTTAAAATGTGATGTGTTTTCAATTCGAAGCTGTTTTGGCTGTTAAGTTTATACATCATAAATACTAAATAAAATCAAGTTCTGTGTGAGTTATTGTACAGATTGGAATTCTGAGTAAAGTGAAATGACTGCAACAGTTAACTGTCACTAAGAAGAACCTACACATTTCATCAGGGGAGGGAAGCTAAATAGCTGAAAGAAGGGCAAACCATTGTTGAAATTATTGTGGTGGACAAAACTTAGATTAGACCTTATTTACAGCACTTGGCAAATGCTTCGCATCAGAATATTTGTATTTAAAGGGTTTGGGAAAAATCACAGCCTATTCTGCACACCATGCACAAGGCATGAGAATTTCTGCAGTTTATCAGACACCATGATCTCTATCTAGCTTCTTAACAGTTCTCTCTAAATAAAATATACAATGTAAATCAGTCTTGCACTGAGTGTGTGAAATGATTAAACAAGTCAGTTGCAAAATAAAGAATATTACTGTTCAAATCTGTCATGTTGTCTCATTACAAAAATCTCTTTACGAAACAAGTCAATACCTGGCTATTAGCAAAACGGGCTTTAACACCAAGGGTGTTACTTCAGTTGTTATGGCTGCAATCTGTTCCTGACCTCCATTCTGCCATGTGAACACTGCAAATTTCAATAACATAGCATAACATGACAACATAACATAAAATAACATAACATTGACTCACACACCACCAGTATAACAGAATTTTCTTGGCACTATGGGCTGCACTTGACTGGTGGGATCAGGAGGAGTCATATTTGGTGAGTGAACAAGCTCACTCACAAAGCTTAATGTGACCAAGTACAGTTACCTATATCGAGCAGCAAAGAGAAGAGGGCACTATGTAAGTATTGATGCTCAGGTTTTGACAAGCTAGTGGTCTGCGGTAAGTCATCCACATGCAACACTGATTGTTTCACTGCTACAATACTTCCAGTGATCACAGCTAGTAAGAATTGATGGAGAAGGGGGGCTAAGACAGAGAAGGGGCAGCAGCAGGAGAGGTGAACAGTAATAGGGGGAGGTGGCAAGAGAGAGTTAAGCGATAGGAATGATGTGTGGTCATTGGTAGGAGAGAGGAAAAATGGTGAGCACTAAAGAGTATGTTGTCACTCTGAAGAGGGCATTGATATGAAAGAGAGACCCTGACAACAGAGGACTGGAAAAAATAGACAATGATGGGAGCGATGGCTGTGACAGGAGAAAGGGTCAGTGGCTGGAGAGAAAAGCAACTTCTGAGGTAGGCATGGCAGAGTAAAAGAAGAGGGGCTGTGATGGGAGAGGAAGATACTGAAGGAAACACAGACACTCACAGAAGAGTGACAAGTAGCAAGAGAGGTGGACATTGGCTGGAGAAAGAGATTCAGACAGAAGAAGTGGAAACTGAAAGGAAAGCAGAGAGTTGTAGAATATGAGGACAGTGACAGAAATTGGGGACAGTGACAGCCGAAATCGACAGAGAGAAGCGGCAAATGCATCAAAAGGATGTGAAGACTGGGAAGAGAGCTACAACCCAGTCCTCCACCTCTAGTGCCCCAGTGCAATTCATTATCCTTAATGGGTTTACAGTTTAACCCCCTCTCCCCTCATCCCTGTAATGCCTGCTGCCATTTGCCACACACTGAAAAAGAGAAGTCAACTCAAAAAGTGTGCTCTGTGGGGATCTGGGAGAAGGGCTAAGCATTCCAAAATATGAAGAACGCTGACACAGCAAAACATCAAATACATGGGTGTAGGAAGTGTGGGGGACGGGGGGATATATCCCCCAGATTTTGAAGTGGGGGGCATGGGGAACAAGGGTGTGAGGGACAAGGGGACAAAAAGATTTCCCCTCTCCCTTCTGTTATTCACAGGGCGATTAGCATGCTAAAGCGCTACCTAATGGCCCTTCACTTGACCTGTCTGGAGTCAAAGAGGCCACCGCCCTCTGCCCTTTGTTATGCTGCAGGAAGGCTTGCGTTCTGGGAAGGGCAGAGAAGGAAAAAAAACTCTGTCTCTTTTCCTTCATGCGCAGAGAAGGCAAGGACTGTGTCCACTTTTCCTGATCTGACTCTAGCAGCTGCCCTCCTCTCCTCTCTCTCTCTTTATTCCTTCATCTGTCTCTGTCTCGCTCCTCCTTGGTGATTTTAAGAGACAGCTCTTGTACTCTCTCTTGCCTCTCCTTTTCTTTATTTGTTCCCCTGTGAAATGGATCCAAAAAAGGTGGAACACTCTGGCTTGAAATGTCCTCATTTTAGGACCGTTTTCTATTCAAAAGAAAAAACTCAGGACATAGAGAAAAAATAATTAAATACCTAAATAAAGCAAATACAGAGTGGTTAGCAGACAGGCCAGATTGTTGTTTACACCCACACATATTAGCACCACTTTACAGAGTTTGCAAGTGAAAGCACTACTTTCATTGAACAACATTGGGGCATATTACCAACGTTAAGCGATATTTATCGCTAACGATGCTTAGCTACGAATTTTTTACCGCTAAGCATCGTCAGAAATTATCGCAGATAAACCTTGCTATTATCAAGGTTTATCGCAAATGCGATAAAAAACGGCCGCAATGCATAATTATCGCTGAAAAGTCAGCGATATTCATGCATTACCCAGCTAATGCTCTTAGCCATGTTAAAAAGGCTCCCACGAGCCGCGAGCTGACGAGCTCAGGGGCGCGCGACGCATGCTGAGAGTGGTAATATTCCTGATAAGATGACGGCAGCATGCACAAGAACCTATGAACTTTTTCCCTACCGAAGAGAAAGGAATTTCGAAACACGTGTATAGGGATACGGGCACTGGCCATGAAATTTGATAAATCAGCAACTTTGAAAACTACATTTACCATGATGCAAAAGGTAATTCCGTTGTGCATGTCCGTGGCTTGCCCTACCCCCTTTGACTGTTGAAAAGGCTCCCACGAGCCGCGAGCTGACGAGCTCAGGGGCGCGCGACGCATGCTGAGAGTGGTAATATTCCTGATAAGATGACGGCAGCATGCACAAGAACCTATGAACTTTTTCCCTACTGAAGAGAAAGGAATTTCGAAACACGTGTATAGGGATACGGGCACTGGCCATGAAATTTGATAAATCAGCAACTTTGAAAACTACATTTACCATGATGCAAAAGGTATTTCCGTTGTGCATGTCCGCGGCGTGCCCCACCCCCTTTGACTGTTGAAAAGGCTCCCACGAGCCGCAAGCTGACGAGCTCAGGGGCGCGCGACGCATGCTGAGAGTGGTAATATTCCTGATAAGATGACGGCAGCATGCACAAGAACCTATGAACTTTTTCCCTACTGAAGAGAAAGGAATTTCGAAACACGTGTATAGGGATACGGGCACTGGCCATGAAATTTGATAAATCAGCAACTTTAAAAACTACATTTACCATGATGCAAAAGGTAATTCCGTTGTGCATGTCCGCGGCGTGCCCCACCCCCTTTGACTGTTGAAAAGGCTCCCACGAGCCGCGAGCTGACGAGCTCAGGGGCGCGTGACGCATGCTGAGAGTGGTAATATTCCTGATAAGATGACGGCAGCATGCACAAGAACCTATGAACTTGTTCCCTACTGAAGAGAAAGGAATTTCGAAACACGTGTATAGGGATACGGGCACTGGCCATGAAATTTGATAAATCAGCAACTTTGAAAACTACATTTACCATGATGCAAAAGGTAATTCCGTTGTGCATGTCCGCGGCGTGCCCCACCCCCTTTGACTGTTGAAAAGGCTCCCACGAGCCGCGAGCTGACGAGCTCAGGGGCGCGCGACGCATGCTGAGAGTGGTAATATTCCTGATAAGATGACGGCAGCATGCACAAGAACCTATGAACTTTTTCCCTACGGAAGAGAAAGGAATTTTGAAACACGTGTATAGGGATACGGGCACTGGCCATGAAATTTGAAAAATCAGCAACTTTGAAAACTACATTTACCATGATGCAAAAGGTAATTCCGTTGTGCATGTCCGCGGCGTGCCCCACCCCCTTTGACTGTTGAAAAGGCTCCCACGAGCCGCGAGCTGACGAGCTCAGGGGCGCGCGACGCATGCTGAGAGTGGTAATATTCCTGATAAGATGACGGCAGCATGCACAAGAACCTATGAACTTTTTCCCTACTGAAGAGAAAGGAATTTCGAAACACGTGTATAGGGATACGGGCACTGGCCATGAAATTTGATAAATCAGCAACTTTAAAAACTACATTTACCATGATGCAAAAGGTAATTCCGTTGTGCATGTCCGCGGCGTGCCCCACCCCCTTTGACTGTTGAAAAGGCTCCCACGAGCCGCGAGCTGACGAGCTCAGGGGCGCGTGACGCATGCTGAGAGTGGTAATATTCCTGATAAGATGACGGCAGCATGCACAAGAACCTATGAACTTGTTCCCTACTGAAGAGAAAGGAATTTCGAAACACGTGTATAGGGATACGGGCACTGGCCATGAAATTTGATAAATCAGCAACTTTGAAAACTACATTTACCATGATGCAAAAGGTAATTCCGTTGTGCATGTCCGCGGCGTGCCCCACCCCCTTTGACTGTTGAAAAGGCTCCCACGAGCCGCGAGCTGACGAGCTCAGGGGCGCGCGACGCATGCTGAGAGTGGTAATATTCCTGATAAGATGACGGCAGCATGCACAAGAACCTATGAACTTTTTCCCTACGGAAGAGAAAGGAATTTTGAAACACGTGTATAGGGATACGGGCACTGGCCATGAAATTTGAAAAATCAGCAACTTTGAAAACTACATTTACCATGATGCAAAAGGTAATTCCGTTGTGCATGTCCGCGGCGTGCCCCACCCCCTTTGACTGTTGAAAAGGCTCCCACGAGCCGCGAGCTGACGAGCTCAGGGGCGCGCGACGCATGCTGAGAGTGGTAATATTCCTGATAAGATGACGGCAGCATGCACAAGAACCTATGAACTTTTTCCCTACTGAAGAGAAAGGAATTTTGAAACACTTGTATAGGGATACGGGCACTGGCCATGAAATTTGATACATCAGCAACTTTGAAAACTACATTTACCATGATGCAAAAGATAATTCCGTTGTGCATGTCCGCGGCGTGCCCCACCCCCTTTGACTGTTGAAAAGGCTCCCACGAGCCGCGAGCTGACGAGCTCAGGGGCGCGCGACGCATGCTGAGAGTGGTAATATTCCTGATAAGAGGACGGCAGCATGCACAAGAACCTATGAACTTTTTCCCTACTGAAGAGAAAGGAATTTCGAAACACGTGTATAGGGATACGGGCACTGGCCATGAAATTTGATAAATCAGCAACTTTGAAAACTACATTTACAATGATGCAAAAGGTAATTCCATTGTGCATGTCCGCGGCGTGCCCCACCCCCTTTGACTGTTGAAAAGGCTCCCACGAGCCGGGAGCTGACGAGCTCAGGGGCGCGCGACGCATGCTGAGAGTGGTAATATTCCTGATAAGATGACGGCAGCATGCACAAGAACCTATGAACTTTTTCCCTACTGAAGAGAAAGGAATTTCGAAACACGTGTATAGGGGTATGGGCACTGGCCATGAAATTTGATAAATCAGCAACTTTGAAAACTACATTTACCATGATGCAAAAGGTATTTCCGTTGTGCATGTCCGCGGCGTGCCCCACCCCCTTTGACTGTTGAAAAGGCTCCCACGAGCCGCGAGCTGACGAGCTCAGGGGCGCGCGACGCATGCTGAGAGTGGTAATATTCCTGATAAGATGACGGCAGCATGCACAAGAACCTATGAACTTTTTCCCTACTGAAGAGAAAGGAATTTCGAAACACGTGTATAGGGATACGGGCACTGGCCATGAAATTTGATAAATCAGCAACTTTGAAAACTACATTTACCATGATGCAAAAGGTAATTCCGTTGTGCATGTCCGCGGCGTGCCCCACCCCCTTTGACTATTGAAAAGGCTCCCACGAGCCGCGAGCTGACGAGCTCAGGGGCGCGCGACGCATGCTGAGAGTGGTAATATTCCTGATAAGATGACTGCAGCATGCACAAGAACCTATGAACTTGTTCCCTACTGAAGAGAAAGGAATTTCGAAACACGTGTATAGGGATACGGGCACTGGCCATGAAATTTGATAAATCAGCAACTTTGAAAACTACATTTACCATGATGCAAAAGGTAATTCCATTGTGCATGTCCGCGGCGTGCCCCACCCCCTTTGACTGTTGAAAAGGCTCCCACGAGCCGCGAGCTGACGAGCTCAGGGGCGCGCGACGCATGCTGAGAGTGGTACCTACTGAAGAGAAAGGAATTTCGAAACACGTGTATAGGGATACGGGCACTGGCCATGAAATTTGATAAATCGGCAACTTTGAAAACTACATTTACCATGATGCAAAAGGTATTTCCGTTGTGCATGTCCGCGGCGTGCCCCACCCCCTTTGACTGTTGAAAAGGCTCCCACGAGCCGCGAGCTGACGAGCTCAGGGGCGCGCGACGCATGGTGAGAGTGGTAATATTCCTGATAAGATGACGGCAGCATGCACAAGAACCTATGAACTTTTTCCCTACTGAAGAGAAAGGAATTTCGAAACACGTGTATAGGGATACGGGCACTGGCCATGAAATTTGATAAATCAGCAACTTTGAAAACTACATTTACCATGATGCAAAAGGTCATTCCGTTGTGCATGTCCGCGGCGTGCCCCACCCCCTTTGACTGTTGAAAAGGCTCCCACGAGCCGCGAGCTGACGAGCTCAGGGGCGCGCGACGCATGCTGAGAGTGGTAATATTCCTGATAAGATGACGGCAGCATGCACAAGAACCTATGAACTTTTTCCCTACGGAAGAGAAAGGAATTTTGAAACACGTGTATAGGGATACGGGCACTGGCCATGAAATTTGATAAATCAGCAACTTTGAAAACTACATTTACCATGATGCAAAAGGTAATTCCGTTGTGCATGTCCGCGGCGTGCCCCACCCCCTTTGACTGTTGAAAAGGCTCCCACGAGCCGCGAGCTGAGGAGCTCAGGGGCGCGCGACCATGCTGAGAGTGGTAATATTCCTGATAAGATGACGGCAGCATGCACAAGAACCTATGAACTTTTTCCCTACTGAAGAGAAAGGAATTTCGAAACACGTGTATAGGGATACGGGCACTGGCCATGAAATTTGATACATCAGCAACTTTGAAAACTACATTTACCATGATGCAAAAGATAATTCCGTTGTGCATGTCCGCGGCGTGCCCCACCCCCTTTGACTGTTGAAAAGGCTCCCACGAGCCGCGAGCTGACGAGCTCAGGGGCGCGCGCCGCATGCTGAGAGTGGTAATATTCCTGATAAGATGACGGCAGCATGCACAAGAACCTATGAACTTTTTCCCTACTGAAGAGAAAGGAATTTCGAAACACGTGTATAGGGATACGGGCACTGGCCATGAAATTTGATAAATCAGCAACTTTGAAAACTACATTTACCATGATGCAAAAGGTAATTCCGTTGTGCATGTCCGCGGCGTGCTCCACCCCCTTTGACTGTTGAAAAGGCTCCCACGAGCCGCGAGCTGACGAGCTCAGGGGCGCGCGACGCATGCTGAGAGTGGTAATATTCCTGATAAGATGACGTCAGCATGCACAAGAACCTATGAACTTTTTCCCTACTGAAGAGAAAGGAATTTCGAAACACGTGTATAGGGATACGGGCACTGGCCATGAAATTTGATAAATCAGCAACTTTGAAAACTACATTTACCATGATGCAAAAGGTAATTCCGTTGTGCATGTCCGCGGCGTGCCCCACCCCCTTTGACTGTTGAAAAGGCTCCCACGAGCCGCGAGCTGACGAGCTCAGGGGCGCGCGACGCATGCTGTGAGAGGTAATATTCCTGATAAAATGACGGCAGCATGCACAAGAACCTATGAACTTTTTCCCTACTGAAGGGAAAGGAATTTCGAAACACGTGTATAGGGATACGGGCACTGGCCATGAAATTTGATAAATCAGCAACTTTGAAAACTACATTTACCATGATGCAAAAGGTCATTCCGTTGTGCATGTCCGCAGCGTGCCCCACCCCCTTTGACTGTTAAAAAGGCTCCCGCGAGCTGACGAGCTCAGGGGCGCGCGATGCATGCTGAGAGTTGTAATATTCCTGATAAGATGACGGCAGCATGCACAAGAACCTATGAACTTTTTCCCTACTGAAGAGAAAGGAATTTCGAAACACGTGTATAGGGATACGGGCACTGGCCATGAAATTTGATAAATCAGCAACTTTGAAAACTACATTTACCATGATGCAAAAGGTAATTCCGTTGTGCATGTCCGCGGCGTGCCCCACCCCCTTTGACTGTTGAAAAGGCTCCCACGAGCCGCGAGCTGACGAGCTCAGGGGCGCGCGACGCATGCTGAGAGTGGTAATATTCCTGATAAGATGACGGCAGCATGCACAAGAACCTATGAACTTTTTCTCTACTAAAGAGAAAGGAATTTCGAAACACGTGTATAGGGATACGGGCACTGGCCATGAAATTTGATAAATCTGCAACTTTGAAAACTACATTTACCATGATGCAAAAGGTAATTCCGTTGTGCATGTCCGCGGCGTGCCCCACCCCCTTTGACTGTTGAAAAGGCTCCCACGAGCCGCGAGCTGAAGAGCTCAGGGGCGCGCGACGCATGCTGAGAGTGGTAATATTCCTGATAAGATGACGGCAGCATGCACAAGAACCTATGAACTTTTTCCCTACTGAAGAGAAAGGAATTTCGAAACACGTGTATAGGGATACGGGCACTGGCCATGAAATTTGATAAATCAGCAACTTTGAAAACTACATTTACCATGATGCAAAAGGTAATTCCGTTGTGCATGTCCGCGGCGTGCCCCACCCCCTTTAACTGTTGAAAAGGCTCCCACGAGCCGCGAGCTGACGAGCTCAGGGGAGCGCGACGCATGCTGAGAGAGGTAATATTCCTGATAAGATGACGGCAGCATGCACAAGAACCTATGAACTTTTTCCCTACTGAAGAGAAAGGAATTTCGAAACACGTGTATAGGGATACGGGCACTGGCCATGAAATTTAATAGATCAGCAACTTTGAAAACTACATTTACCATGATGCAAAAGGTAATTCCGTTGTGCATGTCCGCGGCGTGCCCCACCCCCTTTGACTGTTGAAAAGGCTCCGACGAGCCGCGAGCTGACGAGCTCAGGGGCGCGCAACGCATGCTGAGAGTGGTAATATTCCTGATAAGATGACGGCAGCATGCACGAGAACCTATGAACTTTTTCCCTACTGAAGAGAAAGGAATTTCGAAACACGTGTATAGGGATACGGGCACTGGCCATGAAATTTGATAAATCAGCAACTTTGAAAACTACATTTACCATGATGCAAAAGGTAATTCCGTTGTGCATGTCCGCGGCGTGCCCCACCCCCTTTGACTGTTGAAAAGGCTCCCACGAGCCGCGAGCTGACGAGCTCAGGGGCACGCGACGCATGCTGAGAGTGTTAATATTCCTGATAAGATGACGGCAGCATGCACACGAACCTATGAACTTTTTCCCTACTGAAGAGAAAGGAATTTCGAAACACGTGTATAGGGATACGGGCACTGGCCATGAAATTTGATAAATCAGCAACTTTGAAAACTACATTTACCATGATGCAAAAGGTAATTCCGTTGTTCATGTCCGCGGCGTGCCCCACCCGCTTTGACTGTTGAAAAGGCTCCCACGAGCCGCGAGCTGACGAGCTCAGGGGCGCGCGACGCATGCTGAGAGTGTTAATATTCCTGTTAAGATGACGGCAGCATGCAAAAGAACCTATGAACTTTTTCCCTACTGAAGAGAAAGGAATTTCGAAACACGTGTATAGGGATACGGGCACTGGCCATGAAATTTGATAAATCAGCAACTTTGAAAACTACATTTACCATGATGCAAAAGGTAAATCCGTTGAACATGTCCGTGGCGTGCCCCACCCCCTTTGACTGTGGAAAAGGCTCCCACGAGCCGCGAGCTGACGAGCTCAGGGGCGCGCAACGCATGCTGAGAGTGGTAATATTCCTGATAAGATGACGGCAGCATGCACAAGAACCTATGAACTTTTTCCCTACTGAAGAGAAAGGAATTTCGAAACACGTGTATAGGGATACGGGCACTGGCCATGAAATTTGATAAATCAGCAACTTTGAAAACTACATTTACCATGATGCAAAAGGTAATTCCGTTGTGCATGTCCGCTGCGTGCCCCACCCCCTTTGACTGTTGAAAAGGCTCCCACGAGCCGCGAGCTGACGAGCTCAGGGGCGCGCGACGCATGCTGAGAGTGGTAATATTCCTGATAAGATGACGACAGCATGCACAAGAACCTATGAACTTTTTCCCTACTGAAGAGAAAGGAAATTCGAAACATGTGTATAGGGATACGGGCACTGGCCATGAAATTTGATAAATCAGCAACTTTGAAAACTACATTTACCATGATGCAAAAGGTAATTCCGTTGTGCATGTCCGCGGCGTGCCCCACCCCCTTTGACTGTTGAAAAGGCTCCCACGAGCCGCGAGCTGACGAGCTCAGGGGTGCGCGACGCATGCTGAGAGTGGTAATATTCCTGATAAGATGACGGCAGCATGCACAAGAACCTATGAACTTTTTCCCTACTGAAGAGAAATTAATTTCGAAACACGTGTATAGGGATACGGGCACTGGCCATGAAATTTGATGAATCAGCAACTTTGAAAACTACATTTACCATGATGCAAAAGGTAATTCCGTTGTGCATGTCCGCGGCGTGCCCCACCCTCTTTGACTGTTGAAAAGGCTCCCATGAGCTGCGAGCTGACGAGCTCAGGGGCGCGCGACGCATGCTGAGAGTGGTAATATTCCTGATAAGATGACGGCAGCATGCACAAGAACCTATGAACTTTTTCCCTACTGAAGAGAAAGGAATTTCGAAACACGTGTATAGGGATACGGGCACTGGCCATGAAATTTGATAAATCAGCAACTTTGAAAACTACATTTACCATGATGCAAAAGGTAATTCCGTTGTACATGTCCGCGGCGTGCCCCACCCCCTTTGACTGTTGAAAAGGCTCCCACGAGCCGCGAGCTGACGAGCTCAGGGGCGCGCGACGCATGCTGAGAGTGGTAATATTCCTGATAAGATGACGGCAGCATGCACAAGAACCTATGAACTTTTTCCCTACTGAAGAGAAAGGAATTTCGAAACACGTGCATAGGGATACGGGCACTGGCCATGAAATTTGATAAATCAGCAACTTTGAAAACTACATTTACCATGATGCAAAAGGTAATTCCGTTGTGCATGTCCGCGGCGTGCCCCACCCCCTTTAACTGTTGAAAAGGCTCCCACGAGCCGCGAGCTGACGAGCTCAGGGGCGCGCGACGCATGCTGAGAAAGGTAATATTCCTGATAAGATGACGGCAGCATGCACAAGAACCTATGAACTTTTTCCCTACTGAAGAGAAAGGAATTTCGAAACACGTGTATAGGGATAGGGGCACTGGCCATGAAATTTAATAAATCAGCAACTTTGAAAACTACATTTACCATGATGCAAAAGGTAATTCCGTTGTGCATGTCCGCGGCGTGCCCCACCCCCTTTGACTGTTGAAAAGGCTCCCACGAGCCGCGAGCTGACGAGGTCAGGGGCGCGCGACGCATGCTGAGAGTGGTAATATTCCTGATAAGATGACGGCAGCATGCACAAGAACCTATGAACTTTTTCCCTACTGAAGAGAAAGGAATTTCGAAACACGTGTATAGGGATACGGGCACTGGCCATGAAATTTGATAAATCAGCAACTTTGAAAACTACATTTACCATGATGCAAAAGGTAATTCCGTTGTGCATGTCCGCGGCGTGCCCCACCCCCTTTGACTCTTAGCCATGTTATCCAACTCCCATTGGATAACATGGTTAAGAACTGCTCAGGGCAGGTGTTAGTTTTTGGAGATATTCATGCTTAGAGTGAATATCTCCAAAAGTTGGTAATAGGAGATAGCGATGTTAGCGACTGTTTCCAGTCGCTAACATCTTGGCACGCCCACTTTGCATGTCATTAGTGATAAATATCACTGACATGCAAAGTGGGGCCCAAGATGGTCGCTATCTCCTACTAGCGGTCGCTAACTGGTGTTAGCGACAGCTAGGTAATAGGGAGATAATTGTATCTCTGCTTTCTTGACTTTTAAAGCCAAAAAAGCGGAGATAAACCCCCTTAATAATATGACCCATTGTTTTCCCAGGGTGGGGAAGTGCACCATCCCTAAAGGGACTGCAATACCTGGTTGATGGGTGGAGTGGAAACGTTTAATATGATCGTTTTCAACTGTATTAATTATTTTAGCTTATGAAATGCAGCTCTGTGTTTTAGGATGTTTTTTTTTTTAAACCAAACTGCTTACATCTTGAAACAATATAAGCATTGGACATTGAAACGGGTCCCTTCCTGGTCCTGTAGCCATGTCCTGAACTTTTCAGGCAAAATCACTTACTGATTTCTGAATAATAAGTTTAAAACCGTTAAGGTAACCATGTTGCTACTGATTTCAGTTCACATGCTTTGCTTATTCTTGCATTGCCTATGAGTGTTTGCTTTTTCCAGGGTGTTATTCATTTTTTTTAAAGGTAGCATTTTACTGTTGACTAGTGCATAATTTGAATTCAGTCGCAGCACAATTGAGTTGTAGCTGAAGGCAGTGTGAGTTTCTCTCAGTGGGGCTGTATGGTGTTGTGTGGGAGAGGATGTGGCACTCTGGCCAGAGCTGCTGAATTTGGATCTGGAGAACAATGTTCAGCCTTCATGACCAGTCCACCAGACTACACTCCTGACAGAGCTCATTCCGATGCTACACCTTAGAAGGCCCGATAGACCTTAGAAGCCCTGGTGTCTTAGCACCCGCAGGTGGACCCTAACGGTGGCAAGTGTGAGTTAACCTTGAAGGCCTGTCCACCACAATCCATACTGCAGTTCCCCTCCAGTCTTGTGAGCAGGCATACGAAGAAGCACACCCTAGATCAACAGTGACTCTGTTACTGAGGTCACAAGACCCTTGAGGCCAGTCCACCTCACCCATTGGTACCTCCATTGGCTTTTTCCAGCAGTAGTCCTGCAAAGCAGGGGTTGGGAATGTAGGATTTGCATGTACACCAAACTTAGGAGGTGGTTATAATGGCAGTGAGACAGCCACGTCACCCCGTCTGTGGCAGTCCCACCGCCATCTACATCACCGCCCGCCATATTACAATGGCGAGTGGTTCCCTGGCGGTCTGAAAGACCAACCGCCACACACCCGACGGGCTCCTTGAGCACGCCTGTGCAGCGGAGGGGCTCGTGGATCTTACAATGCTGATGGTGCCTACCAGGCACTGCACTAGGGCTTACGATGTCCCTTACATGCCAGCCTATCCATGGCGTTTCACCCGCCATCGCAAAACTGGCGGAAAGGGACAGTGGGAGCCCGTAGCAAGCCCCTTTCCCTGAAGCACCCAGACATGGGATCTAGGGGGTATCTATGATGCCCCCATACATATCACTGCACCATGTGGCAGGCACCACATTGTGCCTGCCATGTAGTGCAGTGATATATGTAACGTCTCTTTTTTACATTGCGGCGGATGATGCCGCCAACAGCACCTGCTGCAAAGTAAAACATAGGCACTGCGAACGCCGCAGTGGCGGTCGCACTAATAATGCCTATCGTGGGCCCGCCACCTTGAAGGCCAGCTGTCCCATTCCCTGATTCAATGTCGGACAGAGTGAAGTCCGTCTGCCATTGTAATCAGCCCCTAAGTTTGCAAACTTCTTGGTCTCCTCTTCATGCACAACACTTTTAACATGTGCAGCCTGCTTTCGGGCAACTGGAGTTATGCAGCAATGGAGGCCAAAATTATGCTGCAGTGTTGACTAAATTATGCAACAATAAAAAGGTTGCAGCGTAATGTGGTACATTTTATGATACTTTATTATTTTGACATATTTATACATACTAACAGCCTCTGCAAAGCTTTTGCCTCATTAGTACTTGTGTAATGTACAAATGCAGCTGTGGGAAAGGTGACCAGTCAACCTTTACAGATATGATACAGCCATAGTTAAGTGGAAAACATTTTTCCACGCAACATAATTTTGCCCCAACATTGTAGTTGATCAATTTGTAAGTTCCCCAGCAGTCCTACAACACAGGGATACTTTTAAACTGACCTCAGGCTTTCGCAGTGCACACATGCAAGCACAGAAAGGGCTGCTGGCCTCTAAACTGCCATGCCCTATTATATTCTAGGGACTTAAAGATAGTTCTAATCGCCTTGCTCTATTATGTACTAGGGCAATATAGGAGAGACCATGCCAATCATAGGGGTACCCTAACCCATAGTGCACCCGAGTGTATGTAGGTGTTTTTACTGTATTTTTAAGTGTCTCTTTCAGAATAGGCCCTGGCCCTGGGCCTGTTTAAGCAGAGGCCAGGGTCAGTCAGAGTCATGTACCACCAGTACCAGTCAGCAAAAGTTGGGGAGTGCCCAGGGCACAGGGTGGCTTTGCATCACTAGAGAAGCACAATCTTAAAACACAACACCATGGTTGGGGGGTTCTCATTAATAATCAGAATTGTTTTTTATCCTAATGAACCCATTTTCCAACATTAGGATGAAGAAAGACTGGGTAAAATCATAACGTTCTAATCTATACTTTATGCAGCTCTTTGATGACGGTTAATCGCTCACTGTTCAATGTCAGAATTTTAACTTAAAACTGCAAATACCAAAAGAATCTCTGAGTCAAAAGAAGTACCTCACTGACCTATTTACATGATATGCATTTTTGTGATCTGCGTGGTACACGTTCTTTGCAGCAGGCATATTACCCCACTGTGGCTACCTTAATGTGAGTCAATACTGTCACTAGACAAACCTCCGATCTCTCTCAATAAAGAACATTAATCACCGAAGTTATCGTCACATTTTTATTGTTGCCTGAAAATTGCTGGAGACCATTAATGCAGCAGCAGGTACTTTTCAAACCATAATGCACATGCGAACACGATGACCTTTGTTTGCTTGGTGCATGAAGATGCAAGATTCATATTCATATTTTTTTAACATTTGGTCTGATTATTATAACCACCCCCTAAGTTTGGTGTGCATGCAAATCCTACATTCCCAACCCCTGCTTTGCAGGACTACTGCTGGAAATTAACAATAAAGCATAATGCAAACTGTGACTATACGCCTCCTTTTCTCAATATTTCACTTCAAAAGTATGCGATTGTATTTGTTTAAAGGGCGGTGATTTGTATAGGATCACTGGAAAGTCCACAAAGTTGTCCCTGTCCCTGTCCCCCCCCAGAATTTAAGTGTCTCCTACGCCCCTGATCAAATAAGATGTCAAGTGACATACAATAGCATAGTGTAACATAACATCGCATAGTATAATATTACACAACATGCAACAAATTTCGGTATCACTTTTGGTATTGAAATTCTACATATTTTAGAAAATTAGAGTTTCCACCTCATCTATCGATAACAGAAGATGTATCCTCACTTGAAGGAATGATATCTGTGTTTCTGCTTCGGTATGATAGTTTCCCTATACTTTTATTGGTCCTCCTTCCATTTTTTCCCCAATAACATTGGTAATATTTTACTCTCATTAACAGAGTGCAAACATTTAAAAAGAACAAGAGGCATATTTACGTCTTCTGGCGCATCTCTGCAAACCAGCAGGGATGCGCCAGAACCGATGCGTCATGCAATTCCCTCCTTGCGCCACCACAGATGCGCCGCATTTACAATGCGGCGCACCATGGTGCAAGGAAGGGCAGATGCGTGACGCATCATGTGGTGTACGGGCGGCGCATTGCTGGAGTCGCGTTGCAAGCACGACGCAACTCCAGCAATGCTCAGGGCCACCCAATACTTAACATGCTGCGTCAGTTCTTACGCCTGCTTCAAGCAGGCGTAAGGAATTGACGTAGCAGCGTCGCAGAAGTGCCTGCGTGAAATTTTGTAGATTTCACGCAGGCACTTTTGCGAGGCACACAGGCGCCGGAATGCACACCCTGCGTAGGAACGCCCTCATTGTGGCGCTGGGCTTTATAACGTGACGCATCTCCCTAGATGCGTCACGTTGTAAATGCCTCGCAGGGATGCGCCACATTTACGCCGCTGTTGCGTAACGCAAGGCGGCGTAAACGTGGCACAAGGGGCTTGTAAATCTGCCCCCAAGTACGTTACTTTGGCTTGGACAAGTTTTCCAGACATTAACAGTTTGGCACCGTGCAGGCTTGATTGGAGTGTTAGAAACAATGAATGACGATACTATGAATAATATTGGAAATGTCATGCAATTATCGTGTCCATGTATGCAATTATACAATACAAATGTCGAGGATTCGAGTTAATTGATAACAGAAACGCTGTTTTACCTTTAAACATATGATAATATCATACTTTTGGTATATGCAGTTTGATTAAAAGTTATAAAAATGCTGCTAATTATTATATCGATGGACCATTTTCTTGAGTTTCCTTTTAATTTATTTAACTTGGCACGTTTCATAGATTTGTTGAAATTGTTATTATTTGACGACAGGTGGCTGTAATCAATGATATACGGTTTAGTTTTTAGGAATATGAGGCAAACTAAAGCAGTGTTTAAAGGTTCATGCCATCCTCTCAAAATAATCGTGCTTAATTAATATTATTATTGATCACATAATAGAAGTCAGAGATTCAATGATACGGGGATTACACGATTTCATGGGATTGCTTTACAACTTAATTATGTTTCCCAAGGAGAATATAATATAATTCAATTTATTTTACCATCGTGTTCCATCAATCATTATCTGATTAGGGAGGATGTTGGAGGGTTTCTGCAAAGGGATTTCCTATAGTTTCCGAAGCAGTAAATCATTTTATAGAACAAAGATATCAATACAACACCAAGAACATTTAAGAAGGCCGTATATCTCCGTCGTGAATTTCAGGTTCCGACTTCACTTCACTTACACATACAATCAGCATCGTTGTGATTTTGCTAAACGGACGAAGAAGGTGTTTTCTCTTTATTATGTTTGTATGTCAGAAGACTGCGGACAGGAAGATATAGTCCTACAAAAATATTGTGGGCTTATTAGCAAGAACAAAAATATTGCGAAGGT
The DNA here is from genome assembly GCF_964261635.1 of Lissotriton helveticus. Lineage (NCBI taxonomy): Eukaryota > Metazoa > Chordata > Amphibia > Caudata > Salamandridae > Lissotriton > Lissotriton helveticus. Next base: position 1,511,326,940 of record NC_136067.1, on the reverse strand, counting down.
AAGTGTATATAGTAAGGTATAGATGTTCTATTATTAACCTCACAACCGCGCACCTTGAAAACAAATGCAAAACAATGCTAGCTATATTGAATCTGTTTTTTAATCACAACATAACACGTGTATTTGTAAAGCTAATGTTCATCCAGAAGGGCATCTTGGCGCTGAATTACAGATGTTTATTGTTGTTTTTTTAGTCCTCATTTGCCATGCTCACATCCGGCTGACCACCTAGATCTCCAGCTGGCAAACAGATCCGTCCTGGAGGAGCACTAGGTTTCTCAGTTGGGGAAGAAGGTTCAGACTTTCACGGGCTAAAATTTACCTGACACCACGTCCGGAAACCCAACTGGCTGTAATCATTGGACCAAGTAGAGAGCCACTCAACTTTGCCCCTGTGGTTTACTCCTGAAACCCAGCTGACAAGGGTCCAAGATGTTAGTTTCCTCTGCCCAATCTAAGATTTTGTTATAAAGAACTCTACATAAAATTTTAAGGGTGTTGTCTATTAGAGAGATAGGTCGATAGTTACACGGTAGTGATCTATCGCCTTTTTTAAAGATCGGAACTATTACACTTCTCGCCCAAGTTTCTGGGATCTTCGCCAGGGTCAGATTGTTAAAAATATTCAGAAGTAGGGGGGCCCAAAACACCGGATTCCATTTAATTAAGTCTATTGGCAACTCATCCGGGCCGGGGGCTTTATTGCCTAAACTTTGGTTAATTGCTTCAGTTACTTCTGAAATACCGATGTCTATAGGTGTAGGATTACCAAAAATAGGGGTTGGGTCAGATAGAGGTGGGGCACAGTAAATAGTTGCAAAATGGGCCACCCAGGCCTCACTAGTTATATTGCAACTGATAGGTGTCAGTGACTGCCCCATGGAACGCACTTCCCTCACTGCCGCCCAGAAGATGTTAGCATTATTTAAATTTGGCGGCGGCGGACAGCTTGTCCCAGCGCTCCTTTAGGACTTCATTTCTCCTAATTTTGGTTACTACCTTGTAATTGTTTCTGGCCTGCCTAACTGTTATAGGGCATCTCGGGACAGTAGTTAGGGCCATGCGAAGATCCCTATTTGCTTTCGAGCAGTCTCGATTAAACCAACTAGGGACAGGTGCTACCTTTTTGGGAGGTTTGGATATGAGGCTTTTAACAGTCAGACATATCTTACCAAAGTCCTCGATTATCTGTTCAGGTGTTGAGACAAGAGAAAGGCAGAACTCGATCAGAGGCATGTTGTTTTTAGCCAGTGCCATAAAGACTTCTGCATTGTCTGACACTTTCCAACATAATCCTATGAGAACTTACAACTAAGTCCATAACATTAGATAGGCTATGCGAGTTAATAAGTCTTTTAAGTTCTCAGCCTCTGGTATAAGAGGGTTGTGTACAGAAAGATGTTAACATATCAGTACCTTGGCTTTGAAATTTAGCATTAAAATCGCCACCTAATAAGATGCCTAAAGTATCTCCTTTTGCGGACTGGTTATCCAGATCAGACATAAAATCAAATAACTTTAAAAAGCTTTTGTTAGGGACTGACTGAAAATCATTGTTATAAAAATTTAATAAATAAAATTGAATACCCCTTTTAAACAATGCAGCTTGAAAATCTAGGCTATACGTTGGGATTATTTCAAATGTGCCACCAGATGTCACCTTGAATCCTATGAACAATAGGCCTTCCCTTCCTTGGTTTTTTATAACAATGAAAACCCTCATGTATAAGTTTTTGGTAGCCCAAGTTTCTTGAAACATCAAAATATCATGTTCCCTGACCAAATTTAGCCATTCAATATCATCAAGTTTTGAGTATGCTCAGACTTGTCCCTTCATTCCTTGTTGCTGGGACTTTCTTCCCTTGAGGTGGTGCGGTCAGTACTACTCTGGGTGGTGAAATACTGACAGCCTCAAAATCTAGGGGTGTTGGTGGTCAGTCTTGTTGATCCAAACTTTGAAAAGCACAAAAATTATTGGACAGGGGTATAGGTGTTCCAGTGCCACTATTGGGTGGGGTACTGGGTTTGTAAAAATAGCCCAAAGGAATGGCACTAATGTCAGTACGAGGATTAAGGGTTGCATTGTTAATAGACAAAAGATGGCGAACCAGCTGGGGCCTTCTAAAATTTAAGACCACACAGTCCCCCTGGATATGTTTATGAGAGGGGCCTATCCACCCAACTCGTCTGGCCATAAATTATATCATTACTTCTATTAGGATTAAAACATTTTTGCTTGCAAAGCCAGTCCACTGACTTTCTTTGCAAGTCTGGCCAAGACTCCCTCTGTCCTCTTTTTAATGGGGGGACTCCACTTAGGACCAGTACATATAGTGCAGAGTACGGTGGGAGATGCAAAACATCCTGGTTATGGCTAACACTTGACTCTGGTTATTTGGGTTACATCTTTACTACCGTTAATTGGCTCTAAGGGTGGTTTGGGGGTATGCAGTTAGCTGCGTTTACTTTATGTGAGACCCCTCTCTCCCCACAATTGTCACCCTGAGTTGATGGAGATGGTATCATAACATCGGATGCTCTATGGGGGTTAGGGGCCTTATCACAGTTTAATATGCCAGACAGCGTGGGTTCCAGAGCAATTATACCCTCTCCCACCCTTTTTATAACTGCTGCGACATCATTGATGTTATGCATTTCTTTACACAGGCCATCAAGTTTCATAGCAAACACCCCCATTAAGTCGTCCAACCTAGATTCAAAACCCTCCATCAAGGTGTCCAGGATTTCAATGCCCAAATCTTTTGTCTGGGAGTCACTGACAGCAAGAAAATCAGTTTGGATGGAGATAGAGTTAATCTAACATTGAGTGGTTCAGTGTCCGCCCCACCTTTGTTGTTCCTTGTAGTATCCATAGCGAGGCCTAGTGATTTTCTTCTATATTCCCTTTGGTTAGGGTTTTTACTGCCCGATACTGAAGCAGTTAATACCTGCTGTTTGATTGTCTTGCCTCGGGTGTTACTGGCTGGGACTTGCAGGTCCTGAGCAGACTGCGCCATAGTCAAGGGGGTATTTATTACCTGTATGTCCGGGCTTAATGAGACTGGTTTTGCTCCTAATTGTGAAGCAGGGAGTAACTTGTTTGTTCCCCCAGTGGGCAGGCGAGAGTGGGACGCTGCAAGAACTAAAGATAGCCGTCTCTCCGTGGCTTGGATTTGATGGATGAGTACAGACTCAGCCCTTACTATAAAGTCATCCAAGGTGCCTGCATCCCCTTTTCGTTTGCTCAGTAGAGACATGGTCGCCGGCTACGAAAATTAGCCTAAATGTTACCTTGCTACGGTGTATCGTTGCTCCTCACTCAAGCTGCCAAGGGGGGTGGCCCAGCCCAGCCTCTTCTGGCCCCTGACGGCCACAGACGGCCCACCCTTTGCCTGGGCTTCGCCCGGCGCATCCCGCTCGCGTCCCCGCAGGACGAGGGACCAAGCAGAGCTTTATGCACCTCCTGGTGCAGGTTGATGAGGGAGGCGGCGTCCTCACCTGGGTCTGGGCTGCAGGGCTGCTGGAAATCGTAGTTCCGGACCAGTGGGGCAGAGCCCGGCCAACAGAGGAAGCAGTGGGGGCAAAGGTCGCAGCGTCTCGGCAGAGCAAAGCCTAGCCGATGCAGGAGTGAGGGAGAGGTAAGCCTCGTTGCGCCTCGGCGGAGCTAAGCCCGGCCAACGCGAGTGCCTCCAGAAAAACAACACCAAGTCCTTGGCCCCAAGCAGAGCTTTATGCGCCTTCTGGCACAGGTTGATGAGGGAGGCGACGTCCTCGCCTGGGTCTGGGCTGCAGGGCTGCTGGGAATCGTAGTTCCGGACCAGTGGGGCAGAGCCCGGCCAACAGAGGAAGCGGTGGGGGCAAATGTCGCAGCGTCTCGGCAGAGCAAAGCCCGGCCGGCGCAGGAGTCAGGGAGAGGTAAGCCTCGTTGCACCTCAGCGGAGCTAAGCCCTGCCAACGCGAGTACCCTAAGAAAAGCAACACCAATTCCTCGGCCCCAAGCAGAGCTTTATGCACCTCCTGGCGCAGGTTGATGAGGGAGGCGGCGTCCTCGCCTGGGTCTGGGCTGCAGGGCTGCTGTGAATCGTAGTTCAGGACCAGTGGGGCAGAGCCCGGCCAACAGAGGAAGCGGTGGGGGCAAAGGTCGCAGCGTCTCGGTGGAGCAAATCCCGGCCGGCGCAGGAGTCAGGGAGAGGTAAGCCTCGTTGCGCCTCGGCGGAGCTAAGCCAGGCCAACGCGAGTACCCCCAGAAAAACAACTTCTTAAAGAAGGCCTCTTTCAGCCCTTGCACCTTGACTATTCTTGTGGGTGACAAAAAAGCTGTATTGGAGGGAGAACAAATTATTTTTCTTTTTCAGATAGGCAGGTTTTACTGTACTACATGACATATGCAAAAATACTTACAATAACTGATTTATCTATAGCTTCAGCAATAGTTCTTCCCACAACGTCACGGGCAAGCAGAAATCTCCATCCAAGATATCCAAAGTTAACCCATACCATACTGACATCTCCTTTTTTCGCTGAGTCCCATTAGTCAAGTGTTCCTCCAGCTCGTCAGATGTTTCTTGTTACCCAACAGTACTCATTTTATCAAACTGAAAGGAACTGCCAGGATTTTAACCTGTGACCATGAGGTCAAACACAGGCCCCTATAGTGGTTGCATTAGTCCGTTAAGCCCTCAGACCCCGCTAATCATGTATTTTGGTGTCCAGTGCAGGTATAAAGTGGCAACAACTTCAGGTTATGTTTTTAAACTTCTTCACACAGTAGCACACAGTTGATTTCTGCACCAGGAGCTGTCATGAAAGCTAAGAATTTCCATTTACTAATCTATATTAGTCACATAGTGCATAAAGTTTCAGTTATAATTGTGGGCTTGTTATGTTTCTTACATATCAAGCACCCAATTGAAGACGATGTGGTAATAATGTTATGGACAATAGCGCCCTTTTTGACAAGGGCGCTATTGTCTACTGTTGTCTATTGTTTTCTACAGAATTGGGTAGATCTGGGTTCAAATAGGTACACTAAGTAGACATTGATTGTGATGGAAATCCCATGCCACCCAAAAAAATGTTTACTTTTTTTAAGTGTAGATAGTTTTATCTTCCTGGTCCCAAAGAATCGCTAGTAAAATACACTGAGAGCGAGAAACATGTTGACCGACACTTTCTCAATAAAGACACTCTAAACCCAGACATTACTCTTGGGAAATGAGCCTTGTTGTTTGTTTTTACTTAGGAAAGGAGACCCCCAGAATAAAGTTTTGTTCTCTAGGTACTCCGAGTCCGAATCCTATTTTAAAGCACTTCCCTACATCTACACAGTGCTGGCCCCACACCCGCATTTCACCATATGGCTATTGGATAAAAGATCTCCGGTAAAGGGAGCCCGTTGGGTATTGCACCACCGACCCAATGAGGAGCAGCCCATATGATGAAGCATGACACCTGAAAGGGTGTGTGAGGGCATTAAAATCCAAGATATGGATTCCCAACTCTAAACCCCCTCTGGGGTGTAGTTGGCTCCGGTTTCCCTGACTATCACTCCATCACTTCTTGAGGAACAGCATAATCCTTCTTTTGAATCTTGACTTTGGGGCTGTTATGCTGGATCTCCCACTCTTGTGAGAGAGTGAGAGGCCCCCTCTCCCTTTATTTGTATACACATGTAATCCGGAATGTCAAGTTCAAGTTCAAATTTTTATTGTTTGAATAATTAAAACCATTACAAAACCCCCCTGGAGAAAAGAATAAAAAGCTACATAGGCAAATAGCGTTATCGTGCAATAAAAGAATGGATACACATCACTGTTTTTTTTATAAAAAAGTACATGGCAATAAAATTCAATTATTAAAAAACTTGCTTTGACGATTTTAAAACTCGAATAGCAGATTTAACAAAATGGAGCCCCTTGAAGAGGGTGTTGGGGTGATTTTACACGAATTTATATTTGATCTACGTCGGCTTGCAGTAGGAGGCTATTAACTGATTTCATGAATTTAACTCCTTGGCGTGCCAGGATGCACGACGAGCCCTCCAATCAGCGTATCACTGCTTGCCTGCTGGACCGGATGTTGAGTTCATTAAAGATTGATTTCAAGTACTGTCTCCTTTGGTCTTGGATGGCTGGACAGGCGCATAATAGATGGATTAGGGTTTCTTTTTTGAAGCCGCATAGTCGACAGGACTCTGATTTAAAGGCCTGTTTCCACAAAGGGTATAAGTCCTTTGAGTCGTGCACGCCCATTCGACACTTTATGAAGCTCATTTTTAGCTGAGAGCTGAAATGGGCGGATAAGTAAGCTTGTGGCTTTGAAAACTTGTACGAGTTTATAACTGTCCACCCGTGCCGCCTCTTGGTGAGCGCCATTTTGTCCTCCAGCAAAGATTTCTTTTTGGCTGCGACGTTTACTATTTTGACGAAGCTTCCTCTGTCCATCCCTTTGTCCCATGCTGTTTGTAGTTCCATCTTGACCAGAGAGTTACTCAAAAAGCTACCCCAGGAGTTTGGCGTTTCCTGCTCCCTCTGAAGCTTGATTACGTCCCAGCACAAACTGTTCAGAGTGCCTGGGTCTGAGGAGCGGAATGTGTGGCAAAGTTTTATAAAGCTGCTCATTCCCCGGTACTTCTGATGCTGGAGGCCGAATTCCAATCTGACCTGGGAGGACGAGGCACATTTTGGCAGATCAAAGACAGCTTTGTAAATCTTTGACTGCAACTCGTTCAATAAGTGCGCATCTTTGCCGCACCTAGGGGCCAAGCTGTAGGACAAGCCTGGGTGGATTTGGGCGGCCATTACTTTTAGCAAGTGGGAATGATTCGGGCAGTCCATTTTTTTGGGTATTAATCTATAAGCATAAATCAATGATTGTGCCTTAGCTTTAAGTGCCAGTTTGTGTTCTTTATGAGTTGCACCCTGCCCGGTTATTACGCCCAGGTATTTATAAGAGCTTTGTTCTTCAACATTAACCCCTTTGGCCATCTATTTGAACTTTGATTTTTTGCTGTCGACTAGGCAGACGATTTTTGTTTTCTCTTTATTTAGCTCCAGCTGTTCCTTGTCCAAGTAGGCTACGAGATTGTTTATTGATCTCTGTAACCCAATAGGGGTTTGGCTCAGCAAGACTATATCATCCGCATATTGTAGGATAGCAACTGGTTCGTTGGCCAATTTCGGGGGTGGGAGTCTGGTTTTTCTATATATGGTGCAATATCAGATAAGAACAGGTTGAATAGGCTGGGGGCAAAGACACAGCCTTGTTTCAGGCCTCTTTGAGTGTGAATGCTTGCGGTGGTACTCAACCCATCACCCAGCTTGACCCTTGCCCAGGTATCTGTATACAGAGAGATTATGGCGTTAAGCATTATGCTTGGCAGACCTCATGCGTTGAGTTTCTTCCAGAGCTGACTCCTGCTTACTCTGTCGAAAGCGGATTTAATGTCAACGAAGCAAGCGAACAGACGGAGTTTCTTTTTTGGGCTTTTTCCGTCAAAAGAGCTAGGGTGGCAAGGTTGGATATTGTACCCATGCCTTGCCTAAAGCCTGTCTGGAATTTTGGAATAATGTTTTTTATTCCATCCAACCTTGCAGCTGAATTAACAGGCACGAAGCATACAGTTTTACTTCAACGTCTATCGGTGAAATTAGTCTATAGTTTCGCGGCTTACGGTGATCTCCCTTTTTGAATATGGGGTGGATGATATTCCCCCTCCAGGAAGCCGGGATGTTGGACTGAGTGTAAATCTCATTGAAGAGTGGGGTGAGGATGGAAGACCACAGCTCTGGGTTGTACTTTAAAATTGCGTTGGGGATGCCATTTGGCCCAGCCGCTCCCTCAGACTTTAGTTTCGCTATAAGACAACTTAGCTCTTTCGCGTTCGTCAGGGAGTTTGGCTCCTTGGTGAGTGAATCTGATTGGAATGTGCTGCCTTCTGCAGGGGCCGGGTGGAGAAGGCTTGAGTTTCTTTCTGTTTGAGGTCTGGCCCGTAGGGCGTTCCTTCGGGACCCGTCTCTGACTTACTGTACGGGGTTTTCACATGGGCAATCCATATATCTGCACCAATTCCTGCTTCTTGCCGAAGTATTGGGCTGGATGTTAATTTGTTTATTATGCCCCAGAAATTGCTACTATTGGGCTTTTTGCTGGCCGATAATAATTGCAGCCAGATGGACCCTTTATGTGCTGTTTTTGCTCTCCCCAGGTTCCTCCTGTAAGTGCGCCTTAGCGCGTGCAGCTTTGTTTTTTCTTGTTTTAGATCCTTTTTTCCTGCTTGAAATTGACATCGCACTTCTCTTGCGATCTCTCTTTTTTGCTATCTGAGATCTTGGTTGAACCACGGGTCCCTTCTGGTGACTACTGTTGAAATCCGGCCCGGGGAAACTGGGAATTTAAGGGCCAAAAACTGGGCCAGCCGCTCCCAGAGGCAGACGTGATCGTTCTCTGGTAGGGGGCCTTGATTTTCCTGGAAAACCTTGACTGTCTCCTGAATGGATTGGGGAGCCACTCCTCGCCATTTTAGCTTGCGAAGATTGAACGTTTCAGGCGGCTGCATGATGGTATTGATTTTTTGAGCGCTATTGACTTTGTTATTCATGTTCAGGATGAGCGGGAGGTGATCACTTTTGGCTCGTGGAATGATTCTAAAGTTGTTAATTTGTAGGAGCAGGTTATTGCTGATAATTGTAAAGTCAATTGTTGAGGAGACTTTTCCGCTCAGATATGTTGCGGCGGCAGGCATATCCCCCGGAGCGTTGCCGTTCATGATTGTCAAGTCGAGGGCTGCTAGTTTACTCACTAATTCACTCGCACCCTGGGTGGCTTTACTATTACTTCCCCGTTGAGTCATTAAAAGGTTACTGTTAAAATCGCCTGAAATCACTATTTGGCAATTCGCGTGGCTTCTCTGCAATGATGTTAATAACTTTGTTAGGGTTAGATGTTTTCCCTTCTGCTCTTATCTCTCCGGATGGATATAAACGTTGGTTAATAGGAGTTGTCTCGTTGATTCCTTGCTGCTTACGTTGGTCGCTTGGATCCAGTTGGCCCCCGTGTCTAGTTCTTCCGTTGTCCAATTCAATTTTTGTGTGATAAAAGTTGGTAGGCCCCCTCTCGGATGACCATAGCTTGAATGTCTTTCTGCCAGGCAGTGATGGTCTGTAAAACCGGGAATTGGGCTTGCACCCAGGTTCCAGGTTTCCTGGAGCAGGATTATGTGTTGTTGCATGAAGAACTATACGGTTTTATGGTCTTGCCCCATGTCCTTAAATCCGTGCACGTTCCACGAGCAGAGTGAGATGTTGGCTATATGGACATCTTCTACTGTGGGAGCTGTCTCCATTGCTATTATTTTGCTTTTCTTTGCTTGGTTAGGAATGCTTATTGTTTAGTGTTCTGGGGATCCAAGACCAGTCCCTTATTTCCTGTGAACTGTCCTCAGTTTTACTGGGGCATTCTCTTATGGAATGCCTGTTCTTGCTGGAGGGAGCTACTGCTGAGTTGGAAAGCGCACCATGTACGCATGTGGACTGGCGTTTTCCCGAGCCTTTTGCTTCGTTTGGCTTTTAGAGGAGGGTGTGCGGGTACCTTGGGCGTTGGTGAGCATTTAGCTTGATTCCCCATGCTCCAAACCTTCCACTCGTTGCTACTATTTTATCCACCAGGTCCTTAGACGACTAGGTTGTCAGGGTCTCCTCAACTCCCCTCCCAATTGTTTCTTTAAATTCCACCGAAGTTAGGTCACACGAGCGGATTCCTTTTAGTTCTGGGATTTCATAAAACAGTCTCAAAAGGTTTCCTCTATTTAATGTATCTTGTATACCTTTTGTCGAGTACTCGGGGATGAAGGACAATTTCAGTTCGAACTCATCCGGTTGGACTTGGTCTTTATACGAAGGGGGATCGTTTTCCTTTCTTCCACCGATTAATGTTGAACTAAATGAGATGTTTTGTCCACGTTTTTGATCATACTCAGCGGTGTGTGTGGTTGGCACCTCTGAACTCGCATTAGGTATCCCCGGGGATTTTTTGACTGATTTCCCAGTTCGCGGCTCTGCTTGATCCTGGTTAAAGAGCTTGCCGTGGCGATCCTTTCCCCTTATTGTTACAACTGGCCCCTTGTTTGTTGCTACTTGTTGAAAAACACATTGTTGTGTTCTCGCACCATTGCAGCTCCCTGGACTTCTATTGCCCACTGTGTACCAGATTTTTCTTCTTTCTTCTTCACCCTCTTCATTATTAGATGGTGCTTTTCTTCCTTGTTGTTGCGCTGCCGGGGATGCTTTTTGAGTGACTTTGTCCTCTAAAGGTAAGGTTCCGACCCCTTGATTGGTTTGGGGAGAAGTTGGAAATTTACTGGCATGGCTCGGGCCCTGTTGCTTTGAGATGGAGGACTGAATGGATTGGGATTGGTCACTTGCAGGGTTTACCACCTCGGACAGGGGGGGAGTATTTTTTTCTTTTCCCTGGAATGTCATAAATGTCATCGAAAATGTCATGGGTGATGTAATCTGTGAGGTCATAAGCAGTGCATAGTGGGGTACAAGTTATAGTTAGCTCTGCATTCTATAACTGGTGAATTACTGTGTTTTTTAAGTTCAAACATTAATGTTTTCAATGACATATTCATCTAACTATAACATTACTTTAATCTTTGGGATTTCCAGTGAATACATAGGTAGATAGGTAGAAAGATAGAAATATAGATAGATAGATAGATAGATAGATAGATAGATAGATAGATAGATAGATAGATAGATAGATAGATGGATAGATGGATAGATGGATAGATAGATAGATAGATAGATAGATAGATAGATAGATAGATAGATAGATAGATAGATAGATAGATAGATAGATAGATAGATAGATAGATAGATAGATAGATAGATAGATAGATAGATAGATAGATAGATAGATAGATAGATAGACACATTTATAAGAGCGTGGCATCATGTTTGCACCACACAGGGCTTTGAATCAGATTTATGAAACTGCGCAAAGCCATCTTGCGTGGGTTTGAGTGGTCTCATTAATTTTGAGTTGGACAATGCAGTTAAAATCGCTTTGTCTCTTTACTCTGCACAAGGGACATGTTCCATGTCGTTACAATGTGTGTTCCCATGCAACTACCATGTTGTTAACGCAGTCCCAGGTACAAGGACTTCTATACCTGGGAAGGCATCAAAATCTTAATGCTTCCTGAGCTGAGGCATAACTAGGAGAAATATCTCTATTTCTCCTCATTTTTTCCACTTTCTATATGTGCTGCATTTAGCAGCACACTTAGAAAGAGGAAAACGCCTCTCAGGATTGTTTTTGTGCAGGAAGGTGTACCTTCCTGCACAAAAACAATCCTACTGACAACACAGGCACACTTGCACCATGGTGCAAGGATGCCTGCGTTGGCTTTAGGCTGCCGAAACGGCGCCAGCTCAGGGCAAAGGACAAGAATGCACCCTATTAGATAAATATGGTGCATTCCTTCCCTTTTACTTGCTGCACTGCCTTATGCCAGACCCCCATAAATGAGGCCTTATTGTCTAGGTACATACATGTAGAGAGAATTATAGTAAATCCATACTTTTGAATGTAAAAATCATCTTCAGGATATTCGGACCAAAATAGTTTTACAAAATGATATTTTGCACATGATATTCCAGTAGTATACCCCAAGGACACCAACTAGTGTCAGACCCTAAACATAAAATGGGGGACTTGTTCAGTGCATTGACATAGAGGCAATGAAATAAATATCTGTACACTTTTAATAGAGGTATCCGCACCTCAGCTTCAATGTTATTATCTTGGTGTGGGGGGGGGGGGGGGGGGAGGTTCATTATACAGAGTTTGCCTTTACTCCTTTCTAAAGTATGCAAGTGTTATCACCTTCAGGAAATTATAAATTATCATATTTTTCAAGGAAGATAGACACTTCAGACACAGTGTGAACTTCGAAAAGAAATTCAGAGATCTGGTTCCTTATTGTATTGCAACATGACCTCTGTGTTAATGAGGTACAGTGACACGACTAGCTTAATATACTGCCCGAGATGCCACCATGGAAACACCTCAATTAAAGCCATGGCAACTAGACATAATGACAGTTAACAATTAGTTCATTAATAACGTAATTAATGAGGGTTGTTGAATACAACTAAAATGTATATTTTATGACGCCAATCACCATGGCAATCTATTACTTTAGTAGAACCTGCTTTTTCCTGGTTTGAACTTTTGCAAATGTTGAGTGAGCCTTTAAGGCTGATCCTGCATAAAAGAATGACCTAACAGTGGTACTGCTGATGCCACTAACCCAATCAATGGAATACAGTGGCTTTTCCTTTCAGATTACTTATTCTTAGATAAAAGGCCTACATGTCCTACTGTTCATGCAACAAATTGACTTTATGAGCACTCCATAGCTGCAGAGGCCTTTGGCCTTAAGAGGATTCCATTTTTGGCCCAAAATTGGTGGAAAACCCTGGCTGTCAAGTAAATTAGATTCTATATAAAGTTGGTGAAATTTCCCAATATCCAGCATGGTCTTTACCACCCTTCCTCCACCAGTGTCCTTACTGGCTTCAGTCTTCAATTACTCCCATTGACTTCCATTTTTTATTACTGTTGCAAGTCTAGAATCCTAGAACAAAATAGGTATTTCAACATGTTTGTAAGCAGGGATGTAATTTGACTGTGGAACCTTGGTAGTTTACAGGTCAAAAACCATAATTCGCAAGCTCCTAAAAAAGCCATTCACATTAAAGAAATTCTTTAGGAGGACTAAAGCTGGTGAGGTGGCCAGAGATAAAACATCACACCTCAATGCAATAATCGAGAGCAAGAAAGTAGGGACATTTCAAGCATCCTCGACAAACACAAGAGAAAGAAAGAAAACCAAGGAGGAGTGAGGGCAAAGAAAGGATTCAAAATATCGACATCAATCAGAAATGTGACCCCATAGCTCAAAATGTGGCACACAATGCTATCATCCAAAGATGGATGTATCGAGCTAGAGAGATAAGAAAAGAATTGATCATCGATGAACTGTGCCAGTCGCTCTGTGGGACGACCTATCAGACAAGTCTCACACTGGATGTAAAGCATCACAGGCATCTCCAAAAAGGTGTGATACAGCTGCATATTCAGTTATAATTACACAGACAATAGCACACTCAGGAAAAAGGAGAAAATAAACTGCAGATGATTTATTAATACAACTACGCTCTGGAAATCACACAAACACACCTGAGAAAGACAAAATCAAAAGGATAGAACTGAGAGAAAGCAGTCAAGATTGCCAGAGCTACAGAGACAATATCCTCACAACCAAAAGAAATAAAGCAAAAGACGTCTATTGAGAAGGTCTATAGAAATCGTCAGGCAAATTAGAAGAAGAGTGTTAGTCTATTGAAATGTGTGAAATTGGGCACTTCACGATTAAAAGGCCAATTCCAATGCGATTAGGATGTGCCCGCTCAGATTCCTTTCCGACCGAGCAATTCCGATGGGCTCGGTCGGAAAGGAATCTGACTCAGTTTTCCGGATGGCTTCTGACTGTCTCGAAGAGCTCGTCCGCAATCTGGAAACCCTTCAGTACTCCCCCGCCCGTCTCTTTCCGACTGAAGGAGCATGATGGCAGTTTCCCACTGCCTTTCTGTGCCGGCCTTTCCAACACAGAAAGGCATTGGAAAATTGTCTTTGATGGCCACCGGAAGGGTCCCCATGGGTGCGAGGCTGCCGATTGGCAGCCCAGGGGCACCTATGGTGCCCCCTGTTGATCCCTACACCCCGTGGCAGGCACCTGGCAGGCACCCCGTGGCAGGCACCAACAGGGGGCACCTATGGTGGCTCCTGTTGATCCCTACACCCCGTGGCAGGCACCTTGTGCCTGCCACGGGGTGCAGGGATGAACTGCACCACTGCACTTAACAATGCTAGCATGAGAATGCATGCTCCCATTGTTAAGTATAGGATTGCGACCGAACAGGGTTCCGTCACTTCCTACTGGCAGGTATGGAACCGATGACTAGAGGTCATTCGGTTACAGTACCTGACCGATGTCAGAGGGACTCCAGTCCGTCCGACATCAGAATCTGCCCCTAATCCAAAAGAGAACAAGAGAACGAGGGGTGATGTGGAAAAGAACATTCAAAGACACCTCTGATTCAAGAAGCATCTCCCCACATTTAGATGGACCTATTGCACTACATCGAAAAGAACATTCACACAGGAACCCTCCCGAAGGAACTTAGGAACCAGACATTTCATAACAATCTCTTAGAGTCTTAAATCACACCAAGGCCAAGGAAACCTACAGTTAATCACAGAGAACACATCAGATTGAGAGAGCCTCTTGCATCCAATGAGCATTGCACTACATCCCTACAGTACAAAGCAACTACCTACACAATGTGGTTCAGTCCAACCATCTACACAATACAAAATGTCAGCAGGAGCTGCACAAGAACCTGAACATCACTCAATTTCTAGTAACAGGATAGCTTGACTTGCAAGATTTTGCAAGATCAGATGCATGAAAAGCCACTAGAGGTGTGTTTGCCTCAAGTTTGAGAGGGGGAAAGAAAGCAGTATATGGTATTAGTGCGACGTGTTGTTTTCTGTAAGAAGGGGAGCGATGCCATCTCATGAGGAACACATCAGGACCCTCCCAGGTCCCCAGTCAGAATAATGATCACCACTTCCTACACCAGGAACTCTGGGGAGGAGTTTATTTCAGTGTATGATATGCTAGGGACAGAATGGGCTAGAGACAAGGTCCACCTGGATTTGAGGAAAAAATGTAAGAGAAGACAGTAATTTAATTAAAACAAATAGTCTAATGTAGCACCCAGCCTCTGGTGCCACCTGTCTTTGCTGTTTTCTGTAAATAGCACCTTCCCAAATTGGTCTTTCAGAGGTGAACTGTGGTTTTCAGTGTGACTTGGTTTATTGTGCAGTCCACTTTTTCAGTACTGTTTAGCTTAGGTACTAGGAATGTATGACTTTGTATTAAGAACAAACTTGTCACACACCATAGATGTTTACGAGCAGAGGAAGTGAGATCCCGCACCCATTGACTCCTGTAAATAGTGCAGCTCGGCAGCAAAAAGAGCCAATCACAGATCACGCTTTCCGAGCTTTGCTGTGTGAATCTAACTTGTAAACACTCCCAGTTAAAATCATATGCCAAATATATATGTTTCACCATACAAACGCATAAAAACAGGTACTCAGCTCTGCACTGGAACCAGAACTGTTTGTGATACAGCACGTGGGGGCATATCAGCAAGGCGGCGCTATGAAATTATTGCCGATTTTGCGTCTGTATTCAGGCGAAAAGCAGCAAAATTTCATCACCTTATCAGCAAAGACAAGCTACCGTGCCAAAATAACTGGAGAAATGTCGATAACCGACATTTCTCCAATTATCAAACTGCACGCAAACAAGCAGAGCGATAAGAAAAGTAGCGCTAACCACAGTTATCGCTACTTTCCTTACGCCTGCTTGTAATCTGATTTAGCCATGTAATACAATGGGAGGAGGATTACATGGCTAAGACTACCCTGCCCCATCAACAAGGTATCGCTGGTCGCTGTGCAATTTTCGCTGGATTTCCAGCAATAATCACACAGATTTCCAGCTAGCGCATCGCTTGGGAGAAAAATGTTGCTCATATAGCCTGCGATTATTATCCTCGCGCTAAAAGCACTGAGCGATAATTACCGCAGGCCCTTGCTGATATGCCCCGTGGTTTGGAAAAAAGCTACAACTGCTTTTAGAATTGTTGGGGCATATTATCAAGAAACAGTGTTAAAATTATCGCTGTTTTAGCGGCAGGAAACAGCCGCTAAAGTGGCGATAATGGGCTTGATAATATGCCCTTGTGAATTCCCATAGAAGCCCATGTTCTGGTGTGAACATGGGCTTCTATTGGAATTCTCAAGGGCATATTATCAAGCCCATTATCGCCGAATTAGCGGCAGTTTCCTGCCGCTGAAGAGGCGATCATTTGAACGCCGTTCTTGATAATATGCCCCGCTGTTCTCAATAAAATGCACATGCGCTTGCATTGCTCGATTTTGAGATTATTTGCATAGTTTCTTGTGTTGTCCTTTTAATTACACCACTATAAAACGACTGAAACTGGTATTGTTCTGATCTTGGTTTGTTTTATTGGTTGCGTTACTTTGATCACATGTGTTGACATGATTTGCAACTCTCTAAGTATTTACCTACTTGTTTAAATAGCATTTTATTTTTGGTATTGAAATAGCGAGGCCTGAATACCTAGTAGAATACTTTAGTTTAGTAGTTTTTGAAGCCGCGGTACCTCCATGTAAATAACAACACCTGGTTTACAATAGGTAAAATAAGGGGCTCCACAGAAGATGTAATTCTTTTGCCTACATTTTTCGTGTGTGATTGATCAAGGTTTGCCCATTCGTTGTGGTCAGCGCCATTTCTTTGTGGGCTGCCTCAGGCTGCAGTTTTACCAAAATAATTCCCCGGCGGAGTCCAGCAGAGGGCGCTACAGACAAGAAGTGTCTGAATTTGGAGTGGAATTAAAGTGACCTCCGGCAGCAAGACTAGTTGCTTGAATTCTTTTCGCCTATGAAAGCCTGGCACATGGGAGCAGAAGACGCTCTGCAGCACACGACGGCAGCAGCAGACGAAGGAACCTTTCAGTCGAGCAATTCCTTTGCAAAGAAAGTGACTTTTACAATGAAAGGTCTCTTCCATTACCGCTAATAGGCAGGCTTTCATAATTCTCTCTATTACAGCGTTAACTCCCCCGCCTCTTTCCTTTCAGATCTTTTCGGAACATCTCATTGTCCGGCATTTGTATCCTTCACTTTAATGAGCGTTAAATAAGAATAACATAAGTATTCCAATAATTTTCACTGGACAGTTAATTAAGCAGCACTGAGTATCTGAGCAAGTCAGCTATTACCTCTTTTTACAGACAAGTGCTTCCAGAGACAGAAAGCAAAGAGGTCATATATATATTTTTAAAGTGATGCCCGGATTACTAATTTTCAAAGGTAATAAATGCCTTGGGTAATAAGGTGAAACACCGGCGAGCAAATTTACCTTACATTTTTTTCTCTTTGCGCGCCACTCTCTCGGGTTAGTTCATTCTGACTGCATAATGAAAAAGAAGTCCTTTTAACTATTATTTTTTTCAAGGAGTAGAGATAAGAGGAAAGAGCCAGGAGTCGGACAGGGTTTCACTGAAGCAAATAATCACTGTCCTTTTCTGATAACTCTGCACCAACCCTTCATTATCCCTTCACAGTTTCTGTAGCCATTGCGTTTTTTTTTTTTACTCCTGTCTGATGTATCCTACCGCAAACTTCAGCTACAGTGAGCGCAGGGGACCATAACACCGGCCTGGCACACTGGGGAATTTTTATTAAGTTCGGCAGTTAAAAAATGTACAAAGTTCCCTGTAATAATCCATTCATTCTGTTCTTGCCTGATTCCTAGAGTAAGCTCGCGCAATTATTCAAATCCCAGCTTTTAGCTGCGGCAGACACCGCGCCATGGGGCTGCGCCTCTGTGATCTTGCTTTGGTCTTGCATGTCAAATGGAATTAACTCCCCGAAGAAATGGATGTGAAGACATCCCAACGTGCCTAATCCGGCTGCCGCTGCCTGAAATATCCCAAACTCAGACCTGTCAGCTTTCTTCCTCCGCTTTGTTCAAGTACTCGCTTATATTTCAGTCCATCCATCTCGGACGTTTCAAGGAGGAAGCGATTAGCATTACTGTGTGTGTTTTTCCGTTGTGTTCTGACTTTTTGTTGCATTGTTGTATGCATGCTGTTTGTTTATGCTATTTCTAGGAAACGTTATCTGGCAGTTTTATTCGAGACTGCAACAAGAGCAGGGAAGATTGTATTGGCAGAGCTCTTGCGCTGTGTTTTGCAACAACCAGGTAGACAAAAAAAAACAATTGTTGCAGTAGGCCAGTGCAAAAAGTCATTTTTAACCAGTTGTTGCAACAGTTTATGGTTGAAAATGATTTAACAAAATCGCACTTACACCAGTGCATAAGTGCCAAGTGTAATCCGATCCTCAGGGGCCAGGTTACAAAAATACCAGGAGTGCAGCTGGTGTTTGTGCCCACTTTTTTTTAACTCCAGGGAAGCCTGCCAATTACAGAAGGGGACACAGATATTTGTTCAGGTCCTTCTTAAAAAGACACTGTGCAGGTGCAAATGTCATGCCTTTGCAATGTGAAAGTGGCATCCCCTCATCTGCAGATGGGCCTGCACCCATTGAAATGAGGCAACACATTTTCCTTTGCACCATTATTAAAAGAAACAAACCAGGTGTGGCGTTAGCATTGGTGGCGCCAGGTGCGACAATCTCTGTTGGCACACCATATACAAAAAATAATAATTCCTTTGGCGTTTTCCATACTTCCACGGCAATGTACCTGCTTCACTTCACATATAATCATAATTTCAATTACCCCATATATGAACATTGTTATGTTTCTAGAGCTTTCAGTCGTGAGGTTCACACGTGCTACATAAAGAATCCCTAACAGGGTGGATAGAGGAATCAAATGAATGATAATGGAGCATGGGACGAGGAGGAAACACGAGGGGAAGAGAGGGGGAGAGATTGGATCATATGTGACCAATGCCATCATTCTCTTTGCAGAGAGGCCAAGGATTGGATGAGTGTGTAGTCTTCAGATTCTTCAGCTGGAGACTGTGGCTCCCTGCTGGGATACCTGCTGGTGGCTGCCAGCAGATTCCCCGAATGTTGATACTCCTTCCCCAACGCATTGAGGCGGCACACGGCAAGTGATTGGAGCCGTTGTTTATGTGGCTTTGCATAAAGTATTCAAGGCCTTCCTGGCTATCAAAACTTGTAACCGGGGTTTCGGCATCTTCTTTGGTGCTTCCCCCGTTGAGTGGCAGCTGATTCCAATCAAGGCTTTGCTTGCACGTTCCTCCACCTCCAGAGTGCAAGCTGCGGAGGGATTCTCCACAAGGACAGCAGCCAAGTAACTTTTTATTGTTGTTCTTCATTCAAACTTATATTTTTCTGAGCAGTCGTTTGTTTTATTAATCAGCTTTGTTTGGTTTCCAGCGGATTTACGGCTAAGATGTTTGTCTCATGATGATTAGTACAAAGAACATTGATTCCTTCATGCTCAGGACATAGTTAGGATTCCAGTACACGACTCATTGCATTTGAGTGATTAACTTACTGACTGATTTACACGCTGTGCAGTATACACTGTTTAAACCTGCTGACTGGGGCTCTTTTTATCCTTTGCTTTGCCGTCAGAGTGGGGATTTCTGTGGCGTTCACAGACCTGGAGTGAGACCGCTCCTGTTGCATAATCCACTCCACTCCAGGCTTTGGCATCATCTGCCCTGAACTGTGGAATTCAAAGCCCAGGGTGCACAGCGCCATACCCAGCTGCCACTGACGAGGGGGAGGCACCCAATCCAGCCTCTCCCCCCCGCAGCGAGGGCGGCGCCAGGGGTCGCCGGAGGAGGCCGGGCCGGGTCACACTTCTAAGCCCCAGGAATTAAGGTTTGTTTCATCTAACCTGTGATTTACCTGGGTGCCTGGGTTCCAGAACACTATTCACGAATATACAAGGCACAAATGGCCAAGAAAAGTGTAAGCAATGGCCAGCGTGTTGCAGGCACTTTGGATGCTTTTCTACAGAGGGCGGAATCAGTGCTTATTAACTAAATTAAACTCACGGAGCGGAGGCTGTCACTAGAGCCGATTTTTCCTCATACTAGACTTTCTATGACGCCTGTGCTAACTGAATCCTGTGTAACGATCAACACTGATGCACCTTCTCCTTGGTCTGGCTCTATTCAACAAGCTAGAACAGAATCCATAGTAGACATTGTGCCTTAGTCATCCTCTGAGTCAGAACTTAGCCCCTTTAGGCCTATAGCCACTGCGAGAGTGCAAAAAACAAAGTCTAGGACAACCCCCACTGCAGTGCCATTGCCAAAGAAAAGGACAACTGGGAATAGCCGGAAGCAGAGCAAATCTGGACCAAAATTAAACGAGAAGGCTGCGGAAATTTTAGACAGCCCGAGAGTGCCTAGCAAGGGCCAAATGTCTGTTGACAACTCCAATGAGTTAAATGACTGTCTAGATAGTTTGCAAGTCGGTCATATCTGCGGTAGACTTAAAACCATGATTACAACTCTCCTGGAACCTATTCACCTAAAGATATCTGCTGTTGAAGCCAGGCTAGCTAAGGTGGAGGAACACACTAGCCATATACACTTACCCATACCATCACATAGCTACAATCCAAGTTCTCGTGTATTAATTAACAGAGAGGCTGACACAGTGCCAGGCCACCTTAGCAGTACTACAAGCCAGCAGCTACAGTGCAGTAATACCATCAAAAGCAAAGAGTCAGGTGTAACAAATACCATAGCTCAC
The DNA here is from genome assembly GCF_964261635.1 of Lissotriton helveticus. NCBI lineage: Eukaryota > Metazoa > Chordata > Amphibia > Caudata > Salamandridae > Lissotriton > Lissotriton helveticus. The sequence goes on along the minus strand of NC_136067.1, from coordinate 1,511,306,495 downwards.
ACCAGGCAGCCCCCCCTCAAATAGGAACTCCTGGGGATCATCCCAGCATTTCCTCCGACTTAGCAAGTGGAGCACCGACTCTTAGGTCATCTGGTCCGCTCAAAGATAGCGTTAGAGGTACTGCTCCTAGGGACCACTTTGAGTCCCCTAACCACCCTCCATCTACTCTAAATTTGTCTCCAGAGGTTACCCCTTATACAGTGGTCCTGGAAAATGTTCCCCCATTATCCCATAATACTTTTGAACACTGGGCGGCGCTGAAGAATAAGTCACTTCACTATTTGGGTCAAAGAACTGGTTTAGGTAAACCTGAATTTAAAATGGCCCGAAGAATAGGTTGGGTTGGACCCTCAGGGAAGACTTTTCAAGGGGATTGTATTGTGCTAACTTTTAGTTCACCTCTTCTGGTGCGCACAATCTTGGAAAGGACAAACCACGGGCCTCCTAATTCTAGTGATATATATATATATTACCATTAGGTTATTTCTATAAACCACCGAACCCCTTCGAATCCCGAGATACCACTTACATGGGAGGCTATACGAGGGGTTTCAGAGAGCCCAGATTCCTAATCCCAGTGTCCAATCGCTTTGATGCTTTGCGTTCACTGGAGGATATGGGTTGACTGTACTCAGGAATCCAAGTAACTATAAATTCTGAAGTGGAAAGGCTCAGTGCGGAACGATTTTTTAGCCCTCCCAGTGGGTACTTAGATGGTCTGTCTCCTAGTTGCCCCAAGGTTTGTATTGGGCGAGAGGCCAAACAAAAGTTGAAGGCAAAGATCCCACTATCTGAAGAAACTCTGGATTCCCCAAACATCCCTCTACCTCCTAATAACATACCAGAGGATGCAATTATGACAGATATAGTTAAAAATCCTGTGAGTAGTAAACCTGATCTTTGCAATGTTCTTTCTTGGAACATTGCTGGTATATCCTCCAAGTTAAATAATCCTTTATGGGGGAATTGATTTGCCAGTTTGAGATCTTGTGCTTTCAGGAGACCTGGATTAAGGAGGCGGTTCACCTGAACGGTAATAGGACCTTCCATACACCAGCAGTTAGCAGTTTGAGTGGTAGGGCTAAGGGGGGCCTTTGTACATATATATGATGTAACATAAACTCTAAAAAGATAACACTATATGCACATGATAAGTATTATCAACTAGTCACATTGGAGCTAGACTCTATGCACCTGATTGTAGTTATTCATCTATATATTATTATTCCATCTGATAATGTGAGAGCTGTGATTTATAACATGTTAATAACGCTAACAAATATAGGCAGAAGTAAAGATTTAATGTTAATTCTGGTTGGGGATTTTAATTGTACCTTATGTGCAAACGTGGGGGATAAACAGTGTGAAGCGTTAAATGATGAAGGGGCTTGCGTATCCCATTTTTTGTCATTCAGTTTTGGGGGATCTATTTAATGAGCTTATTTTTACCCTCGAACTGGGATTCGCAAATTAAATATGCCCAACCCCTGCTACCATGCCATGTAAATTCAATGGTAGGGGCCTTTGCTCCACCATTGATTATGTACTAGTCTCTAACAGTCACGCACACACTCTCCATTTTTTCTGTTTCTGAAAATTCCCTCAGTGATCACTTTCCTCTCTGCCTAGTATTCTCACTTCCGTCCAACATAATCTCAAGAACGAACAAGAACAAATGCTTGTCAGGTAACCTAGCTATAAAGAGTACTAATGGTTTTTCCCTTGCACTGGTCCTCGGTGGATCAAGATGCCCTGATTAAATCAGTGGTGGGCAAAACTAAACTAGAGATAGAGATAGGCCTGAGTGATACAGCCACTTCAGAAGTTATACTAGCCTCTTTTCAGGCTATCTCGAAAGCCATCAGTGAGTCTTTAACTAAACGTAGAAACATAAAGGGTGCCAGCAAAAGATGGTTTGATTCCAGATGCACTCAAGTCTATTCTGATTTAAAAAGGGTGCTACATAAAATCCCAAGAATCAATAGTGAGGTAAAGGTGGCCAGAGACGCATATAAACTAGCGATCAGGGATAGGAAAGCTACAATGAAGACGGAGCTGTGGGATGCATTACTCACTGCATCAGTGCTCAAGGATAGCGTGGCTTTCTGGAAAGTTGTTAGGACCCCTTTCCTGGCTACGGAGGACAGCCCATCACTAGAAATAGCAAAAACAGAGGAGCAATGGATGAATCATTTTACTAAGGTCTATCAGGGCACGGGAATTCCTGCTCTGACGGACCGCCCCGTCCAGGATGTCTGTAAATCGAACCTCCGCTCACAAGCAAATGCACTAATGTTTACTTTGGATGAGATGGAGCGAGCTCTGTCTGCTAGCAAGGGTGGAAATGCACCTGGCCCGATGGGGTACCAATAGACCTGTTTAAATCTGATATTATTTTGTGGGTACCTCTCTTGACACAGGTCTTAAATGCTAGCTGTGTAGCTGATTTCCCACCTACGTGGGTGGAATCAACTATTTTCGCCATTTTAAAAAAAGGGGATAAACAGGATCCGGTATGCTATAGGCCCATTTCACTACTAGATGCTACCACAAAAGTAGCAGGCAGAATAATTTTGGAGCACCTTCAGGTGTGGGCGGAGGAGAACTCTGTTCTGTCGGACCTGCAATATGGCTTTCGTGCCGGTGTAGGAACCGTTGAGCAGGGTCTGAACCTATCTCTTTTAGTTGGTAAATACACTGAGGCCAAGGTGGGGAATCTAATTTTAGCTTTTGTTGACCTCACAGCTGCATTTGATTGCGTGATTCATAACAAACTATGGTCAATTTTAAAAGTGATGGGGGTCGATCCGCAGATAAATTATTTTATTAAACGTTTTTATAGTGATGCCAATGCTCGAGTGCGCTTTGGTCTGCAGGGCAAACGCTCGGCTCCCTTCCTGATTAAAAGCGGAGTCAGGCAAAGTTGTGTCCTTGCTCCGTTTCTTTTTAATCTGTATATAAATGGGCTTGGTGAGGCCCTTTTAAATGACAATCATGACTTCCCCCAAGTGGCGGGACGACCTATTCCAGCCCTTATATATGCAGATGATGCAGTACTGATGTCCCGTACTAATATAGAACTGCAGAGGGTTCTGGATAGTTTTTCAAGATTCATGAATGAGCTCGGCCTAAAAATTAATTCCTCTAAGACTTTTATTATGCATTGCTCTACTGGCAGCAAAAAACCTAAAGATATGTTTGTATCAGGCCAAAAGATCAGGGTCACCAAGAAATATTCATATTTGGGCATTCTCTTTGCCCACAATGACTCATGGTCTCGGTCGGTGTATGCAAAAAAATTGGCATTATTGCGCACTACATCTGCCATCAGAACCTTTGCAATTAAACTTGGGAAAAGACACCCAAGGAGCTTATCAAAATATATAAAGCTAAATGTGTCTCTGCTGCAATTTACGGGACTGGGGTTTGGGGACCAGTGTACTTGCTTCCCATCCAAAGAGTAGAAAATTATTTTCTAAAATATATCTTTTTTGTTCAGAATGGTACTTCCGCGAGAATTTGTCACGCGGAGTTGGGCCTCTCTTTTGTTTCAGATTTATTACAACTTGAGCCTGTACTGGTATGGCACAGACTGTGGACAAAGGAAGAGATCAAACTAAATAGAGACATCATTCAGGACAATTTGAAACTGGATGGGGCATTGAAAATCCTCTGGATAAGCTATGTTCGTAGGTTATTCCAAGATCATGACCACCCAGAGTACTTTACGAATCCCAGTAACATCAGGGAAATAACTAGGAAGGAACTAAAAGCAAGGGGCCTGTCTCTGCTAGACACTGCCATACTATCAACTGAAATCACAAAACCTACAGTCCTGCACAACCAGTTGATTTTAATTACTATTAACATACAACCTTACCTCACTTTGGTCCTGAGTAATTTTGACAGGTTCCTTTTAACTTGCTTTCGCTTGGGAATTTTTTATAGATTGGTTACTCTGCCCAAAGCGAAGGACTGGTCCCAAGTCTTACAGCTGTGCCCTTGTGATAAAATGTCTAAGCCGACTTCGATTCATGTTATTCTTTTTTGTAAATTGTATTCTAATGCCAGAAGAATGAGCATAGTACCTGTACTAAAACAGGTTGGGCTTTGCCAATGTAGACCTGCCCTTCTGGCATTACAACAACTAGACAATGTACATATTGTTTTTAGGATGGTAACTTATTTGAAAAAGGTATTGCGTCTAAGGAAACAGTTTCTTCTTTATTAAATAGTTCAGTTTTAAAATTCAGGAAAGCTTGTGGAGTTTAATAATGTTTTATCTCTCAATGAACTTAATTAATATGTTTAAATTAATTTCATAGGTATTTTAATATTTGTGAACTGCTGCTACTGTGCTTTTATGATTGTTTGTTTTCAATCGAATAAAGCTTTCTGACTTGACTTGAATGTGTAGTCTGAATATGGTCTGACCCAGTGACAGGCATTGTGAAAATCATGCACCACTTTCTCTCTCACCTCCAGAGCTCTCAATCAAGGCCTGTCCACAACATCCATCCACACTCTGAACATAGACACCGGGGGTGACTCGCGAATAGTACGTTTTTGATGCTTGGATGTCGGTTGACCACCTAATAAGTCACCTATCCGCTTTGCCGTGACAAAAGAATTGTGGGTTTTTACTCCGAAATGCTCGTCGGTTCTTTATTCTCTTCAATGTACTTATGAAATGAATTATGTATATAATTATGTGTCTAGTTTGGTTATGTGATTGGGTATGATCGTACTGTGTATGATTGTCGGTTGTATGTCTTGTGGCGATTGACTGTGTTTTGAGATGTTTCAATAACATGCTCAAGGGGCTCTAAGTTTGTTGAAATCATGTATAAAATTGACGTTGTAAATAAATAAATGTATTTATATATATTACAAATAAAATAAAATAAAGATATTTTTTGATAAATAAACAATGAACTATTAATGTTGTAGTGGGACAATGTATTTTTGAAGCTGGATGTATTACCTGTGCATTAATTAATTGTTAAGGAGAGGTTCTCTGTTATTTTTTTTCAATTTGTTCCCTACTCTCCTCTCCTTACATTTAGCGTTTCAGGGACCCTCTGCTGTATTTGATCATAAACAGTAAGCACCATACACGACTCATGTGTTGCATGAAAAGTAAAACTGCAAAAACACAACATCAGGGATTAGGAAGTAATCTTAGTGGCTATGTACACATATATCATACAACATGAACTAAAATGAGTGAAAAATAATCAGAGACTCCATCACTGGCTTGGATTGCATTCAGGGGTCTTGCACGCATTACAGAGAAACAGGTCGGAGTTGTTCATTTATAAAGTTATGGACTTGACCACTGGGCCCCTTAAAGACGTATTTCCATGTCAGATTGGAATTACTGCTGGTGCTGACCACCATTGTCATATTTCCCTACATAAGCATTGTCAGAAATTTAAAAGTAAATGTTTCTTTTAAAGGTGCATTTTTACAAATCTATGTTGCCCTATTTATCTCCCTCTGACTGTGCTTGAAGTGGGATAGAAAAGGTGGGGCTCCTCGAAAGGGGCATGGCCAAATAAGCCTAAATTACAGTAATTTTCAAAAAGCGTGATCTAATGGTGTGGATTAAAAGAACAAAGCTAGAAGCTTGTACTTTAGACAGAGTGCCACCTGATGAGTATTTCTTTACTTCTCAATTGTCTGTAAATGCATCCAGACATCACACAGCAACATGCATGTCTAAACAATCCAGATCTATCCCCTTCACAAAGGCTTATTACCAGTATCATTTAAATGAGTAACACTAGTGATAATGCTGTGAATACATAGAATTGAAATGTTTTCAATTGTGAAAATATATAATTGTGATTTAAGCATTACTAATTTGTGTGAAAGGTGTGACTGCGGAGAGAATCATTTACTCCAGCTCTTTATTTAGCTTCATTTCCCAGTGAATTCTCTCATTCTGTTGGACACTTGGACCTTTTTTCTCTCCACATCTTTCTGAAATCCTCAATCTGCATATCTTACACATCACCTTTCTCAATGTCTTTTCGCTCTAACATTTTATATGTACTTACTTGCATCACCTCCCCTTCACCATGCTCTCATGCACACACACACTCATTACCTCCTCGTCTGTTTTCCTCACCACAGTAAATCACACATGAGCTTTAGGCTCCTACAGAAACTCCAAGTGAAAATTTAGCTTACTGGTCTCCAATTCCCCCAATATGGCCCCCACCTTTATCCACCAATGGGATGAAATGAGGCACCATCCACCAAAAAGACTAGTTTTTTTGGTGTCTGCACTACTCCGAGTGCGGTTTCCTGATTGTAAGGTAGGTGAGATTAAGGTCCTGCTTTAGAGGACTCTAGTATAAAAGGGGTTGAGGTTTGCTGAGCATGCCGGGGCGACCTCTTGTTTTGGTTTTGTTGACAATCGCGTTCCCCAGAATTGGCAGCCCTGCTTAAGTGAACTCACATGGAGCGTGGTTACTGCCTTTTTCATGAGTGGGCCACCTGCTGTGTTCAATTTGCAGCATACTCTACTGGCCTTGTCCTGCTGGGACATCACACAATCTGCTGGGAGGTGCTCCTTAAAGACAAGTGCTGCAGGTAGTGTTGGTGAAGGTCATGGGAGCAGAGAATCTGCTTCAATCATGGCCAAAGGTGAAGCTGATGAGGAAGAAGAGGGTGACATCTTTAGACAAATCAGCCCTACACCTGCAGTGCACCAGTATTGCTCACATCTGTAATGTCAACATGGCACAAGACGCAGAGTCAGATGGAAACAGCACAGCAACAGCATACAGTGACTGCCCCGAGATCCACATTGAGTCTACCACCTTCTTCTTTGCAGAAGTCATCTGTTTCAGGGGTGCCAGAAAAGAAAAAAATCCAGGCTACTATTATGTCCATGTTTAGGCAGAAGGGTAGTACAAACACAAACTGAACATTTGTACAATGAGCAGTTGGCTATAATGTTAGCGCTGGACCTGCTACCTTTTCATTTTGTAAAAGGAGCTGTTTTACTAGAATCTGTGGTAGCCATCTGCCCGAAATGAAAGGTACTTAGCTTGACCTATTTTGCCAGTGTTCCTGTTCCAGCCCTCCATCATAATGTGCTGGAATTGGTTGCATAAACTTTGCAGCAGAGTGCTGTTCACACTATGCACCTGACGACAGACACGTGGTTGATTTGCCAAGCCGCTAATTACATGTGTTATTATAGAACAGTGGTCCTTGACAACGAAGAATGTAGCAGTTAGATAATTATAGGCCACGATATGCGCTATAATAAGTAAGGTGTCCAGCCAGACCCTTAGATTTAATCAATGAAAAAGATGCAAAAAAATAACAGCAAAACAATTATGAAGTGGGACACAAGCCTGTATCCACAGCATACAACAGGACTAGACAAACAAGGAGGTAAAAGGTTCATCAGGCAATATATCTTTTGTGAGAAGCTAGTACATATAGAACCTAATATCATAGCTTTTCTCATGTAGTAAAAACATAATTATGTCGCACAGTGGGGAACCATAGTTTAAACTACATTTACTGTCGACGGCGTTTCGATCCTATAAAAATAAGGGATCATCATCAGGACAAACAATGTACTGCCTGGAATTGCGAGCCTGTAATAAAACAATGGGAAAACAAAAAACAACAAGGGACATTTGTTTAGATTCTCACCTCTACCTTAATTGCATTCAATCAATCAATCAAGACATTTATATAGCGCACTACTCACCCGTAGGGTCTCAAGGCGCTAGGAGGGGGGGTGCCGTTACTGCTCGAACAGCCAGGTCTTGAGCTTCTTCCTGAAGGCGAGGTGGTCTTGGGTCAGGCGCAGGTCGGGAGGGAGGGAGTTCCAGGTCTTGGCGGCCAGGTAGGAGAAGGACCTTCCTCCTGTTGTCGCTCTTCGGATGCGTGGGACATCGGCGAGGGCGTGGCTGGTTGATCTGGGGTGGCGCTTGGGAGCGTAGAAGTTGATTCGGTTGTTGAGGTAGCTCGGGCCTTGGTCGTGTAGGGCTTTGTGTGCGTGGGTGAGGAGACGGAAGGTGATTCTTTTCCTGACGGGGAGCCAGTGCAGGTCTCTCAGGTGTCCGGAGATGTGGCTGTTTCGTGGGAGGTCGAGGATGAGTCTGGCTGAGGCGTTCTGTATCCGCTGGAGTCTCTTCTGGAGCTTGGCGGTGGTTCCGGCGTAGAGGGCGTTGCCGTAGTCCAGTCGGCTGGTGACGAGGGCCTGGGTGACGGTCTTCCTGGTCTCGGTGGGGATCCACCAGAAGATCTTCCGTAGCATGCGTAGGATGTTGAAGCATGATGAGGAGACGGCGTTGACTTGTCTGGTCATGGAGAGGGAGGAGTCCAGGATGAAGCCCAGGTTGTGTTCGTGGTCCGTTGGTTTGGGTGCGGTGCCCAGGGCGGGGGGCCACCAGGAGTCGTCCCAGGCGGAGGGCGAGGAGCCCAGGATGAGGACCTCCGTCTTGTCTGAGTTCAGTTTCAGGCGGCTGGTCGTCATCCACTCGGCTACATCTCTCATCCCTTCGTGCAGGTTGGTTCTGGTGGCGGCGGGGTCGTTGGTCAGGGAGAGGATCAGCTGGGTGTCGTCGGCGTAGGAGATTATGTTGAGGTTGTGTTTGCGTGCGATGGCCGCGAGGGGGCTCATGTAGACGTTGAAGAGGGTGGGGCTCAGCGAGGATCCTTGGGGGACGCCGCAGATGACTTCGGTGGCCTCTGACTTGTACGGTGGTAGGCGGACTCTCTGTGTTCTTCCTTCGAGGAAGGAGGTGATCCATTCCAGTGCCTTCTCCTGGATTCCGATGTTGCCGAGGCGCTGTACTAGGGTGCGGTGGCAGACAGTGTCGAACGCCGCGGAGAGGTCTAGGAGGATGAGGGCCGCTGTTTCTCCGTTGTCCATCATGGTTCGGATGTCATCGGTGGCAGCGATGAGGGCGGTCTCGGTGCTGTGGTTGGCTCGGAAGCCAGACTGTGAGGGGTCGAGGGATCCATTCGTCTCGAGGAAGGCGGCCAGCTGTTTGTTGACGGTCTTCTCGATGACTTTGGCCGGGAATGGAAGAAGCGAGATGGGACGGTAGTTCTTGAGTTCGGTGGGGTCCGCTGTAGGTTTCTTCAGTAGAGCGCTGAGTTCCGCGTGCTTCCAGCTCTCCGGGAAGGTGGCGGTGTCGAAGGAGGTGTTGATGATGTCCCGCAGGTGGGGTGCGATGACAGTGTCGGCCTTGTTGAAGATGTGGTGAGGGCAGGGGTCGGTTGGAGATCTGGAGTGGATGGAGTTCATAGTGCGGATGGTGTCTTCGGTGCTGATCGGAGTCCAGGCGCGGAGGGTGGTGGTGGGTGGCGTTGCTGTGGTCGTGGCGTGCGTTGGTTGGATGCTGAAACTGTTGTGTATGTCCGCGATCTTGTTGTGGAAGAATGAGGCGAGGGAGTTGCAGAGGTCTTGCGACGGGGTGATGTCGTTGTTTCCGGCATTGGGGTTGGAGAGCTCCTTTACTATGTTGAAGAGTTCCTTGCAGTTGTGTGCGTTGTTGTCTAGCCGGTCCTTGTAGGCATTTTTCTTGGTGGCGCGGATCAGTTGGTGGTGTTTCCGGGTGGCGAGCTTGAGGTTGGTCATGTTGTCCATTGTTGGTTCCCTTCTCCACACTTTCTCGAGGGCTCGGCAGTTCTTCTGGAGCTCTTGAGTTCGTCGGTGAACCATGGGGCTTTTCTGCTGCCGGGTCTGCTAGGCGGGGTCCTCAGAGGGGCGAGTTCGCCCGCGCAGTTGCTGATCCACTTAGTGAGGTTGTCGGCGGCCTGGCTGGGGTTCGTTGAGCCGGCGGGAGGGTGCTGGCTCAGGGAGGTGGTGAGCTGGTCGGCTGTGATCTTGTTCCAGCTTCTTCGGGCAACCTGTTGCTGGTGGTGGTGGATCGTCGTTCTTTTGAAGGTGAAGTGGACGCAGCTGTGGTCCGTCCAGTGGAGTCCTGTGGCGTGGCTGAAGGCGATGTCTTTGCTGGATGAGAAGACGGCGTCGAGTGTGTGTCCGGCGAGGTGGGTGGGGGTGGTCACCAGCTGCTTGAGTCCGAGGTTGGCGAGGTTGTCGAGCAGGGTGCTGGTGCTGGGGTCGCTGTTGTTCTCCAGGTGGAAGTTGAGGTCCCCCAGGAGGATGTAGTCGGCGGAGGGGAGGGCATGCGGGCTGATGAAGTCGGCGATGTCTTCGCTGAATCGTGTGCGTGGTCCTGGGGGGCGGTAGATCAGGGTGCCTCTGAGGGTTGTTCTGGGGTCCGTGTGGATTTGGAAGTGCAGGTGTTCGGCGGTAGTTAGGGTGTCGTCGGTGTTGGTCGTGATGCGGATGGTGTCTCTGTGGATGATGGCGATGCCTCCTCCCGTCTGGTTGGCGGTGCGGTCCCTCCGTGTGATCTTGTAGCCCTCTGGGATGGCGATGGCGATGTCGGGCGCTGAGGAGGCGTTCATCCAGGTCTCAGTGAGGAAGGCGACGTCAGGGGCTGTGGTGTTGAGGAGGTTCCAGAGTTCGATGGCGTGTCTGTGGACGGAGCGGGTGTTGAGCAGGATGCACTTGAGGTGGTTGCTGCTGGTGTTCGGCTTGGCGGGTGGTGGAGCAGGGTAGGTCCGGATGCAGGTGAACTTGCAGGCGTGGCAGCTGAAGGGTCCGTGGGTGTGCTTCGGGGTGGCTCGGTGACATCCCGGGATGCCGCCGGTGTTGAGTGCGAGGAGGTCGGCGGCGTTGTAGGTTCGTCGGGTCGGCTTCCGTCGGTGGGGGCCAGGGGTCCTGGCCCTGGGCGCGGTCCAGGCGCGGACGGGCGCAGACGGGCTTACCTTCGGCGCACAATCGGCGCGCCCGCTGCGCGTCAACGCTGCGCGTTCGCACGGTCGCCATATATGGCCAAGTGCGCGGGTGGGCGGAGCAGCTGGGAGGCGGGAGCGGGGAGGGAACAGAAGGAAAAAAGGGGTGGGGTCAGCGTTGGTGGCGGGAAGCGGGGAGCGGGGAGGGACGACGGAGGGCGGCAACAGGCAGGAAAGAAACAGGAAATACAGCGGGAGAAACAACAATTATAACAAATACAATTCTACTCAGTAAATACAGTAAATACACCAGGGGCACAGGGAGAAGAGCGCTGATCACGGACCACGCCGCTTGAAGGAGGGGGCGTGGTCACGACGCGGCAGTCGGGCAGCAAGGCACAATGGAAGGGGAAGCACACGCAGCAGCTGGTGGCCGTGCGGCGCGGGAGCGCCCCTCGGTTATTATCGTCGCCTTCATTGAGCACCACACCGCCATCACCCTCACTGCCTCCCCATCCACATCACGCCAGACTGTCGGCAGTACCCAGCCCCTCATCACCTTGGTCCCTTGTGGTAACGCATTCCTGTGAGCAATAGATGAATTCTCCTTATGGCAAACTAGCATGCTGTATTCTCCCCTCACCTCGGGGCTTACGTAGCACCACAATAAGTGTTTTGTTTTTCTCATCGCCGCAATCACTGCATTCTAGTATGAATGTCACCTGACAAGGAATTCACCAACACGTATGGCAGGTTGTCACCTTAAGGCATGGTTTGCAATCGTTGATGCAATGCAATTAAGGTAGAGGTGAGAATCTAAACAAATGTCCCTTGTTGTTTTTTGTTTTCCCATTGTTTTATTACAGGCTCGCAATTCCAGGCAGTACATTGTTTGTCCTGATGATCATCCCTTATTTTTATAGGATCGAAACGCCGTCGACAGTAAATGTAGTTTAAACTATGGTTCTCCACTGTGCGACATAATTATGTTTTTACTACATGAGAAAAGCTAAGATATTAGGTTCTATATGTACTAGCTTCTCACAAAAGATATATTGCCTGATGAACCTTTTACCCCCTTGTTTGTCTAGTCCTGTTGTATGCTGTGGATACAGGTTTGTGTCCCACTTCATAATTGTTTTGCTGTTATTTTTTTGCATCTTTTTCATTGATTAAATCTAAGGGTCCGGCTGGACACCTTACTTATTATAGCGCATATCGTGGCTTATAATTATTTAACTGCTACATTCTTCCTTGTCAAGGACCACTGTTCTATGTTAATACTAATACCCCTGGTCCTTGCTTACCAAGTGGGTTCCCTTGTTTCCCTAAATAGTTAATTACATGTGTATCACTTAACACTGAATCTCTTTTGTGGGGTTAGAGAAATTATATCTTCAGGTTTTGAGGCTAATGAAATACTTAATGGTTTTCCATGGAGAAATCCCGTACAGCTGCAAGCATCTTGGAAGACTTTAACAGCAAGGTGTTTGAATGGATGTGACCCAGGAGGTTTAACATTAAATTTGTTTCCACTGGCAATGGCGTTAATATAGTTAAGGCCATGGCAGAAGGAGGCTATTTCAGGTTCCTGTGTTTGATGTACTGTGTCAACATCATTGTTCAGGACTTCCCCAAAAAAGATTGACTCAGTAACTTACTGTCCACCAGCAGAAAAATCTGCACTCATTTCAGCCATTCTTTTAAATCCCAGAAGCAGCTGAGGATCATTCAGCGTGATAATAGAGTGCCACTTAAACCCCTCATACAGGAGGTGGCAACATGTTGGACCTCTACCTATTGCATGTTGATATGCCTGTTTGAGCAATACAGACCTATCAATGTGTATGTCATGCAAAGAGGGGATGCAATTGGGAAAGGCATGATCATTGAGATGGGCAATAGGGGCCAAGTGAAATGCCTGACAGAGATTCTGCTTCCTTTTGATGTTTTCATTATTTATTTTTTTATTTATTTTTGGCATTTGTACAGCGCTTGTTACCCGTAGGTGTCCTGGCGCTAAGTGTTACTCCTGAGATAGGGGCAGGTTAGGGAATCAGATGGTAAACAGCCGGGAAGTTAGCAAGGAGGACAGTACGATTGGCCAAATTACTGTGTTGTTGCATCTAATAGAGGTTCAGCTAAAAAAGGTGTCTGAAATGTACGTAAGTGTGGACAAAAATAAAGATGCACATGAGCTGGTAGAGAGCTTAATCCTTCACTTGGCCGATAATATAAGACTGCAAAGAGGCATTTAGCCATCCAAACAGTCATCTGTGCCACAATACTTCTTGCTGAGCTCAGGACAAATGCAGGGCAAAGCCCTGAGTTCACCCAGGCGGATTGTCAGAGGTTCCAGGATTTTTTTGTGAATAAAATCTCCAATATCATGGGAGAAATTGCCGCTACTATACCTCTCGATTGTCCCTGCCCACCTGTGCCCCTGATCCCATTGGACATTCTACCGCTGGTTGAGTTCATTCCAATGGCAAAACAGGAGCTACGTACAATCATGGATCGGGTTAAATCTGGCTCTAAGGTCGATCTCTGTCCTCCGGATGTGTACAAACTGGCACTGCCAGGCATTGAGAATGAAGTTCTACACTTGCTGAATGCCTCTCTTCTTACAGGACAGGTGCCTTCAGTTTTTAAAGAGGCCCGCCTGATCCCCCTAATAAAGAAACCTGGATCAGATGTGAAGTGCTTAAAGAACTTTCGACCTATCTCCCAGCTGCCTTTTCTGGCCAAAGTTATTGAGCAGCATGTTCTGGCCCAGCTCTCGGGACATCTGGAGAGCAACAACCTGCTGGAGTCCAACCAGGCGGGGTTCCGTGCTAACCATAGCACGGAACTAGTTATGCTCTCTATCTTAGATGAACTGAGGAGCCGCGCCGATATAAAAACATCGAGTGCCCTGGTACTATTGGATCTCTCCGCGGCATTTGATACCGTATGTCATGAACAGCTATTGTCGCGGTTGAGGTCCTTTGGTATCAGGGGCACAGCGCATGCATGGCTCACCTCATTCCTGCAAGGCAGGACACAGAGAGTACAGCTGGGGGACTTGCTTTCCACCTCCTCCTCCATTACTTGTGGTGTTCCGCAGGGCTCCGCCCTGTCACCCTTACTTTTTAATGTATACCTGCAGCCTTTAATAGCACTCCTGAATAGGATGGATTGCTTGGTGTACAACTACGCTGATGACACCCAGATAATCATCCAGTTGGATGATGGTCCGGGAGCGTCCACCAGGCTGCAGAACATACTTAAAGTCACCACCAACTGGATGTCCGAGAACTCTTTAAAAATTAATCCGGACAAGACGGAGGTGTTGCCCATTTCCATCACGGGCAACCCTTGGAGGGAGAGATTCTGGCCTGTGGAGCTGGGCGCGTCGCCGGAGCCGGCATCTGCAGTAAAAAGTCTGGGTCTCTACGTGGATGATAAACTTTCTATGAAGAAACAAGTCACCACGGTAGTGGGCACTTGTATAGGCCTGCTGCGGCAATTGAGGAAGCTTTCTCCTCTGCTCTCGTTTTCCACCATGAGACACGTGGTCTCAGCCACAATTCTAGCTAGGCTAGACTACGGTAACTCCCTGTATATTGGCCTACCCCAACGGCTGTTGGATATGCTACAGGGGGTTATGAATGATGCAGCTCGGCTGATCTATAAAAAACCTAGAACTGCCCACTCTTCCCCACTGATGCAGGAACTACATTGGCTACCGATTCGCCAGAGGGTTGCTTTTAAAGGTCTGTGCATCGTACACAAGGTGTTGTATGGTAATGCACCAAGTTACCTGAAATCTCGCTTGTCCTCTTATACTCCGAGCAGGACTTTGCGCTCGTCGGATGCGTCCCTCCTGTCCCAATCCCGCTTCAAACTTGCCACGATGGGAGGACGTGCCTTTTCTAACACGCTTCCTGCCCTGTGGAATAAATTGGCTCCAGAGCTAAGGAAGGAATGTAATTTGCTATCCTTCAGGAAAAAATTAAAAACTACTTTATTTAGGCAAGCATGGGGTAGCCTGTAAGCGCTTTGGTAACATCAAGTAAAGGCCTTACTCCCACTACGTAATCCTGGACAAACAGCACTTAGAGACCCCGGTGGTTATAACGCGCTATATAAATTAAATAAATAAATAAATAAATAAATAAATAAATACTTGATCCAAGGGGTTGTTTCACAGGACAAGGCATGGATTGCTGAGCAAACCAGTGACCTAGAAGAAGAACGACTGGAAATTAGAGGCCCTCTCCCAGGCAGTTGTTCTTGGGTACAGGGTTAAACATATGCAGGAGGCAGTGCTGTTAGCTCACAAAATCCAACACCAGTAACAATTATACTGGCAACAACCACAACCACAGGAGCTTCAGCCCTAACCACTGCAATGGCTTGGTTTCAAGCGGGAAGTCTTACGTTCCGAGCAGAGGTGAAGGCAACAGAGGTCTAGCAAGTTGCAGCACCAAGGATCATTCAGAGGGTGGTCCATGACTCTTTCTGGATGACCCAACAGAGATTTTGCGTTCTCCGCAAAATGCTAAATTACCCAAAAGCGAAATGGAATTTACTGTCCAGGCCTAATTACATCATACCTGAAATAACATAGGAGGAGGACATGGGTGATTGGTCAGACTCAGGTAGTGTGTTAACTGACCAACTTCTGGGCAGAGCACCTGAATTTGAGGACAACCACTATTCCTTGACAGAGTATGCCTGGGCCACCATAGAACATTTTATCACTGGACTGCTTTGCCCAAAAACAAATGGATATAGGTAGGGGAACATTATATATTTTGTTTGCTTGTGTATGACTGACTTGTGCAGCCCCACTGTTTTAGACACATGTATGGCTGGATTGGAGTTTGACCAGTGTGTATTGAAGAAGCCTTCCCCCATTCCTGTTAAAGACATTGGAGAGAAAATGCCTTCCTCCATCTTGCGCCTATACTTATTTCATCCCCTAGCAGGACTGCCCTAGAACATTTTGATTTACAAGACTGCCCAATGTGTGTTGCGTGCATCAAGGAGGATCGACCATTTCTTTTTGCGACTTGCACTATGCTAATTTTAGTGACTCACAATTTTTAAATCGCAAAAGGAAATGTACTAATGTCTCACAGATACATTTTGCGATTCCCAATAGGGTTGCAAATGACCTGCCTCATCAATATTCATGAGGCAGGTTGCAATTTCGGACCCATTGGGAATGGACAAAAACACAGGGATGATGGCCTGCTGGGGACAGTAGACCCCCATATCTGTGTTTGCGTCTTAAATAAAGCAACTTTAAAAAAAAATACAGCCCATTTTCCTTAAAGGAAAACGGGATGTGTTTCAAAAAGAAAAATGAAATATTTCTGTTTTATATTTGAATAGTAGGCACTGCCTGCTCCTAAAATTGTTTTTCAAAGTGTCTTAGTGACTGCTGAAATTGTAGTGGATTCATCAACAATAACATATAGGACGATCTCAAGGACCATCTTTTACACAGTCACTTCCAGAATCCACAAATAAAAACTAAAAGATGGATGAGAAAAACAGAATTCTGGAAATGCACGCATGTAAAGCATTTAAAATAGGAGTAAACGCTACCTACTACATAAAAGGAAAACAAATAAAGAATCACATGTTGATTTATCCATGCACAATACAATACATAGGATGTACAGGTGAAAAAACACATATTAGAGCTTGTGTCAGCAGTAGCCAATGATTGAAGCTATGTGGTTGCCAAATACGTAAAGAACGAGCACAATAGTAACAATGCAATGAGATTCTATGGGGTTGGTCAAACAAATTAAAATAAGGACAATACAAAGCAAGAGCCAAATGGAGTCACATAATTGAATGTCCTTAAAAACCATGGCCCCAAAATATGGAATAACTACGAAGCCCTACACGTACTTTTGAATTAAATCCTTTCTAAGAAATTGCAGACTGAGCAATAGGGATCCACGATTGAAAACAAAGGGGCCGATTAGGAGCGCGGACGGACTTGAGTCCATCTGTGACCCCTGAGGAGGGGGGAACGTCTGCAGGGGCTGCGGCGTTCCCTCCGAGCAGATTAGGATGTGACCGCCAGGGTGGCGGTCACATCCTCTATCTTTAACATTGCGGCGGGTGCAGCTTCAAGCTGCACCCGCCGCAATATTAAAAATGCATGCATCACATTTGCATGCACAAAGCGGCAGGCACCGCACGGTGCCTGCCGCTTTGTGCACGCAAATGCAGGGGGGTACAATAGGTACCCCCCATGTGCACCCCCCAACCCCCTTCACCTCTGGGGGCCTGCAACAGGCCCCCAAACAAAAGTCTGTATGCCTTTCCACGGCGGAAATGCCGCCGTGGAAAGGCATAGAAATGCAGACATCCTAATCTGCCTGGCGGTGTCTGATAGACACCGCCAGACATGTTAGAGCTTTTCTGCCGCGGTCGGAAGGCAACCGCGGCGGAAAAGCTGCGGACGGTCTTTCTGACACCCCAGCCATCCTAATCTGGCGGGGGTCTTTGAAGGCTCCGCAGCGGTTTTTCCGCATACTCCGGGCCGGCGGACACTACCGCCGGCCCGGAGGATGCGGAAAAACCACAATCATAATCGGCCCCATAGTTTGAAAGAAGTAAAAATGCATAATAAACAAGATTAATCATTTAAGCAATAGCCAGCCGAGAACTAGAGGACAAAACCTTAATATCAATGACAGCTATTTGAAGTAAAAAAACATAGATGGCCATTGGTGGATCACAGTGCCACACCAGGTAAGTATAAATAAAAAATGTCTGCTGCCAAAATCCTTGCTATTTTTGATGTATAAGGGAAAGGTCCATCACACAAGGTGTGATAAAATAATCAATATACCTCACTGTGTTTTCCAATACACTACTTTTAGATGACATTGTTTGCCTCCATCAAGGCTTCTTAGGATCTTTATGCAACTTAGGAATCAAACAGATTACCAGCAGTTTTGGATGATCACATTTCAAGTTGTATTTATCTACTTTAACAGAACCTCGGTTTTTCCAACATGATCAGGGCTGGGACAGAAAATGGACCCTACCATCAAAGTTAAAGGGACTTCCCATTAGTGAATCAGAAACCTAATAAAAATCACAGCAGTTTCGAATTTGGTAATACAAGCTATGTATGATTTTTGCAAGATTTGGGTGGCTGCACTCATTTCTGCTAGCTGCAGGCAGTGTTTGTTGTAATACCAAAGAAATAAAATGTTCCACCAAACAATAAAACAGGTCCACAAACAGCCAACAAACGACCCACACACAGACCTGACAGTCCAGATCTTTGGGCACTGCCATATTTAACTGTAGGTCACTCAAACCCTGCTTACTAATCCATCAGCAAATCCCAGTATCTCTTGCTAAGTGACATTTATTCACTCTAATCTATCTCCTGGTGATATTTTCATCTGCCTGTTGTCCATGGCCTCATCAACATGCATTACTTTAGGCATTACCTCAATATTACCACACTTAGCTTAACAACCTAATAATCAACCGACTATCATGTAAGGATTTCAGTAATTTCCACTAACTACAAGTGATGTTATTATTTCTATGAAACTCTCTACATCTCATTTTTATATCAGATCTTGTACTAATGTCTTATGAAAGATATTAATTGCATCACACAGGGCTGGGGTAAACAAAAACAATTTGGCTTTGAAACCATTTTGACCTCTCTTCCAACCCTAAGTCTGAAAACAGTTATATTAATTGTTGCTCCAGATTCAACAATATCCTTTTATTTAAACAATGTAACCAATATGTCTACATGACTTATCAAAAGGCCTCTGTCAGTTCTGCTCTCACAAGTTCATTTTCCATTTTCTGAGTCTTGAGTCTTTATTTTATGGGCTATAAATAACTTGTTCCTGAGTTCAACTATATCAATGCGGGACTGTGTGCAATTTAAGTCACAGGTAGGTCAGAAAGATAGACCAAATCTTAAAATAGATATTTCATTAACACTCAGCTGTTTGTCAGGGAAAATTGGTTTTTCTGCCATGTTTTTTTATTTCTTTTCTGATCCCTTAATTCTCTTTCAACTTGGATTTTGTCTTGTTGCTCACTTCTTCCCTTTATCCTTGGTTTACTCTTTTGCTTCCTGTGTTGCTTTCTATTCCACCTCCTGCATTTCTTCTTCTTGGCTGTTGTTTGTTTCACCCTCTTTTCTTGAGGCAAAAGCTTTATGTTGTTCATTTTCCCTTGTATCAGTTTTGTCATAACTTTGAAACATCACTCTCATCAAATGTGTCCAATTCCACATCCAAATCTTTTCTCTGGTAATACCTGATTCTCGTTTTGTCTTGTTGTTATAAATTATTTAATCTCTTGCTAAATGTTAAAATTCTACCTGACTGATAGTCCGGTAAAGTTCTGATTTTTAGGTTTTTCCACCTCTTATATTATAGAAAGGTGGGTTAATGATAACCATTAATACAATATAGTTAAGCAAATACACAAATTCCACAACCTCTCCACAAAGGAAAGAATGAGTCACACACATTGTGGAAAAATTAAAAGGTTTTATTTCCTCTTTGCACACTCCGCTGTGCCTGATGCATTTCGGCCAAACTTTTGGCCTTCTTCTGAGGAGGAGGTGCTTCAAGCATCTGGGGGCTGCAACAGACACAATGGAACCAAGTCATTCCTCTTATATGTCACAGTGATTGCCCTCTAGTGGGCGGCGCCATGGGCTGCAGTGTGGCACCTTCTGGTTCTTGTAGTGAGTTTGCCCGCCTCATAATTGTTTCCCTTCAGTGGGCGAGGCCTGCATAATTCTGCAACAAGGTTTCTTCCGCGATTCCCTTTCATGCCATTTTCAAGCTTGCAAGGGTCCAAACCAGGGAACGGTCCCTGGTGGCTGCCACTGCCCTAATGCCTTTCAGCAGAGTCACAGAAGGGTCCATTTTGGGCACTTGTAGGCGTGCTTAAAGTGGTGGTGCGTTGCTCCCAGTGAGACCAAACAGCATTATATTTCCACAACCTCTCCACAAAGGAAAGAATGAGCCGCACACATCGCGGTAAAATTAAAAGGTTTTATTTCCTCTTTGCACATTCCACTATTCCTGATGCATTTCTGCCAAACCTTTGTCCTTCTTCTTCTGAGGAGGATCATCAAGCATCTGGGGGCTGAAACAAACACACTGGAACCAAGTCATTGCTCTTATATGTCACAGTGATTGCCCTCTAGTGGGCGCCGTGATGGGCTGCAGTGTGGAGCCTTCTGGTTCTTGTAGTGAGTTTGCCCGCCTCCTAATTTTTTCCCTCCAGTGGGCGATGCCTGCATAATTCTGCAACAAGGTTTCTCCCGCGATTCCCTTTCATGCCCTTTTCAAGCATGCGAGGGTCCAAACTAAACCAAATGAATGAATTGAAAACAATTTCTGTGCATAAAAAGATGCATTCGAATATATGAAAGATTATTCAGAAATGAAATGAGGCTTAGCACTTTAGAATAGAACATCTGTATTTTTTAAAATCCAAAATGCTATGTAATGTCTAAAAATAAACACATAAATAAATATATTCAAATATCTTGCCTGAGGTCCTGTGAGGTCTGTGCCTCCTTCTTCACTGCCGCCGCCACTGTGTGGGGATTGGAAGTTGTGGGAGCAGACTATTGTGGATATTCACTGAAAAAACCATAGGTTTCACACACGTTATAGTTAGGAATTAGCATTTAAAAAACCTCGCAAATTCAATGAAAAACCATATACGTGCTGGGGCATGCTGGGTGCGCAACTCCCGCAAAAAAAATTATGTTCCATAATTATATGTATGTGTCTTTAATATACATATTAGGGCAAGAGATTATCTAAGATATTCATAAAAATAATATATTTGTACTTAAAATAAAATATTATTTTAAAATATATTTTCGAGAAGTCGGGTGTGTGCATCGTGAGAGCAGAGAACCAGGTCAGCAGAGCTGCTTTAGAGCCAGAGAAACCAGGTCAACAGAGCCGCAGTAGAGCCAGAGAACCAGGTCAGCAGAGCTGCTCTAGAGCCTAAGAAGCAGATCAGCAGAGCTGCTCTAGAATCAGAGACCCAGGTCAGCAGAGCTGCTCTAGAGCCCGAGAGCCAGGTCAGCAGAGCTGCTCTAGGGGCCGAGAACCTGGTCAGCAGAGCTGCTGTAGAGCCAGAGAAACCCGGTCAGCAGAGCTGCTTAAGAGGGAGAGAACCAGGTCAGCAGTACTGCTTTAGAGCCAGAGAACCAGGTCAGCAGAGCTGCTTTAGAGCCATTGAACCAGGTCAGCAGAGCTGCTTTAGAGCCATAGAACCAGGTCAGCAGAGCTGCTCTAGAGGCAGAGAACCAGGTCAGCAGAACTGCTTTAGAGCCAGAAAACCAGGTCAGCAGAGCTCTTTAGAGGGAGAGAACCAGGTCAGCAGAGCTGCTTTAGAGCCATAGAACCAGGTCAGCAAAGCTGCTTTAGAGCCAGAGAACCAGGTCAGCAGAGCTTCTCTAGAGGCAGAGAACCAGGTCAACAGAGCTGCATTAGGCGGAGAGAACCAGCTCATTAAAGCTGCTTTAGAGCCAGAGAAACCAGGTCAGCAGAGCTGCTTTAGAGGGAGAGAACCAGGTCAGCAGAGCTGCTTTTGAGCCAGAAAACCAGGTCAGCAGAGCTGCTCTAGAGCCAGAGAACCAGATCAGCAGAGCTGCTTTAGAGCCATTGACCAGGTCAGCGGAGCTGCTTTAGAGACAGAGAACCAGGTCAGCAGAGCTGCTTTTGAGCCAGAGAACCAGGTCAGCAGAGCTGCTCTAGAGCCTAAGAACCAGGTCAGCAGAGCTGCTCTAGAGCCAGAGAACCCGGTCAGCAAAGCTGCTGTAGAGCCAGAGAAACCAGGTCAGTAGAGCTGTTTTAGAGCGAGAGAATCAGGTCAGCAGAGCTACTTTAGAGGGAGAGAACCAGGTCAGCAGAGCTGCTTTAGAGCCAAGTGACCAAGTCAGTAAAGCTGCTCCAGAGCCAGAGAACAAGTTCAGCAGAACTGCTTCAGAGCCAGAGAACCAGGTCAGCAGATCTGCTTTACAGCCAGAGAACCAGGTCAGCAGAGCTGCTCTAGAGACTAAGAACTAGGTCAGCAGAGCTGCTGTAGAGCCAGAGAAACCAGGTCAGTAGAGCTGTTTTAGAGCGAGAGAATCAGGTCAGCAGAGCTACTTTAGAGGGAGAGAACCAGGTCAGCAGAGCTGCTGTAGAGCCAGAGAAACCAGGTCAGCAGAGCTGCTTTAGAGGGAGAGAACCAGGTCAGCAGAGCTGCTTTTGAGCCAGAAAACCAGGTCAGCAGAGCTGCTCTAGAGCCAGAGAACCAGATCAGCAGAGCTGCTTTAGAGCCATTGACCAGGTCAGCGGAGCTGCTTTAGAGACAGAGAACCAGGTCAGCAGAGCTGCTTTTGAGCCAGAGAACCAGGTCAGCAGAGCTGCTCTAGAGCCTAAGAACCAGGTCAGCAGAGCTGCTCTAGAGCCAGAGAACCCGGTCAGCAAAGCTGCTGTAGAGCCAGAGAAACCAGGTCAGTAGAGCTGTTTTAGAGCGAGAGAATCAGGTCAGCAGAGCTACTTTAGAGGGAGAGAACCAGGTCAGCAGAGCTGCTTTAGAGCCAAGTGACCAAGTCAGCAAAGCTGCTCCAGAGCCAGAGAACAAGTTCAGCAGAACTGCTTCAGAGCCAGAGAACCAGGTCAGCAGATCTGCTTTACAGCCAGAGAACCAGGTCAGCAGAGCTGCTCTAGAGACTAAGAACTAGGTCAGCAGAGCTGCTGTAGAGCCAGAGAAACCAGGTCAGTAGAGCTGTTTTAGAGCGAGAGAATCAGGTCAGCAGAGCTACTTTAGAGGGAGAGAACCAGGTCAGCAGAGCTGCTGTAGAGCCAGAGAAACCCGGTCAGCAGAGCTGCTTAAGAGGGAGAGAATCAGGTCAGCAGAGCTGCTTTAGAGCCAAGTGACCAAGTCAGCAAAGCTGCTCCAGAGCCAGAGAACAAGTTCAGCAGAACTGCTTCAGAGCCAGAGAACCAGGTCAGCAGATCTGCTTTACAGCCAGAGAACCAGGTCAGCAGAGCTGCTCTAGAGACTAAGAACTAGGTCAGCAGAGCTGCTGTAGAGCCAGAGAAACCAGGTCAGTAGAGCTGTTTTAGAGCGAGAGAATCAGGTCAGCAGAGCTACTTTAGAGGGAGAGAACCAGGTCAGCAGAGCTGCTGTAGAGCCAGAGAAACCCGGTCAGCAGAGCTGCTTAAGAGGGAGAGAACCAGGTCAGCAGTACTGCTTTAGAGCCAGAGAACCAGGTCAGTAGAGCTGCTTTAGAGCCATAGAACCAGGTCAGCAGAGCTGCTCTAGAGACTAAGAACTAGGTCAGCAGAGCTGCTCTAGAGCCAGAGAACCAGGTCAGCAGAGCTGCTGTAGAGCCAGAGAAACCAGGTCAGCCGAGCTGATTTAGAAGGAGAGAACCAGGTCATCAGAGCTGCTTTAGAGCCAGAGAACCTGGCCAGCAAAGCTGCTTTAGAGCCAGAGAACCAGGTCAGCGGAGCTGCTTTAGAGCCAGAGAACCAGGTCAGCAGAGCTGCTCTAGAGCCAGAGAACCAAGTCAGCATAGCTGCTTTAGAGCCAGAGAACCAGGTCAGCAGACCTGCTTTAGAGCCAGAGAACCAGGTCAGCAGAGCTGCTTTAGAGCCAGAGAACCAGGTCAGCAGAGCTGCTCTAGAGCCTAAAAACCAGGCCAGCAGAGCTGCTCTAGAGCCAGAGAACCAGGTCAGCAGAGCTGCTGTAGAGCCAGAGAATCCAGGTCAGTAGAGCTGCTTTAGAGGGAGAGAACCAGGTCAGCATAGCTGCTGTAGAGCCAGAGAAACCAGGTGAGAAGAGCAGCTTTAGAGGGAGAGAACCAGGTCAGCAGAGCTGCTTTAGAGCCAGAGAACCAGGCCAGCAGAGCTGCTCTAGCTGACACTGACTGACTGACTGACACTGACTGATTCACACTGACTGACACTGATTGACTGACACTGACACCGACTGACACTGACTGACACTGATTGACTGACACTGACTGACTGAAACTGACTGACACTGATTGACTGACACTGACTGACTGACTGACACTGATTGACTGACACTGACTGAATGACACTGACTGACACTGATTGACTGACACTGACTGACACTGATTGACTGACACTTACTGACTGACTGACACTGACACTGACTGACTGACACTGACTGACTGACACTGACTGACTACTCTCTTCTACTCTACTACTCACTCTCTACTACTCTCTACTACTCTCTCTCTACTACTCACTCTCTACTACTCACTCTCTACTACTCACTCTCTACTACTCTACTAATCTCTACTACTCACTCTCTACTACTCACTCTTTACTACTTTCTACTACTCACTCTCTACTTCTCACTCTCTACTACTCACTCTCTACTACTCTCTCTCTATTACTCTCTACAATTCACTCTCTACTACTCACTCTCTACTACTCTCTAATACTCTCTCTCTACTACTAACTCTCTACTACTCTACTACTCACTCTCTACTACTCTACTACTCACTCTCTACTACTCTCTACTACTCACTCTCTACTACTCTCTCACTAGTACTCACTCTCTACTACTCACTCTCTACTATTCACTCTCTACTACTCACTCTTTACTACTCCCTACTACTCACTCACTACTACTCTCTACTGCTACTCTCTACTACTGAATTTCTACTACTCTCTACTACTCACTACTACTGTCTACTACTCTCTACCACCCCCCTCTACTACTCTATTACTCACTCTCTACTACTCTCTCTCTACTACTCACTCTCTACTACTCTCTTTACCACTCTCTTCTACTCACTCTCTACTATTCACTCTCTACTACTCACTCTCTACTACTCTCTACTACTCAATCTCCACTACTCGATCTCTACTACTCGCTCTCTACTACTCACTCTCTACTACTCTACTGCTCTCTACTACTCTCTCTACTACTCGCTCTCTACTACTAGCTCTCTACTACTCACTCTCTACTACTCTCTATTACTCTCTACCACTCACTCTCTACTACTCTACTACTCACTCTCTACTACTCTCTCTCTACTACTCACTCTGCTAATCTCTATGACTCTCTCTCTCTACTACACACTCTCTACTACTCACTCTCTACTACTCACTCTCCACTACTCCCTCTCTACTACTCGCTCTCTACTACTTTCTACTACTCACTCTCTACTACTCTCTCTACTTCTCACTCTCTACTACTCACTCTACTACTCTCTCTCTACTACTCTCTACTACTCACTCTCTACTACACACTCTACTACTTGCTCTGTACTACTCTCTACTACTGACTCTACTACTCCCTACTACTCACTCTACTACTCACTCTCTACTACTCACTCTCTACTGCTCCACTACTCTCTACTACTCATTCTCTAATACTCTACTACTCTACTACTCTCTCTACTACTCACTCTCTACTACTCTCTACTACTCACTCTCTACTACTCTCTCTCTCTCTACTACTCTCTACTACTCTCTACTACTCACTCACTACTACTCACTCTACTACTCATTCTACTACTCACTCTCTACTACTCTCTTCTACTACTCTCTACTACTCACTCTAATACTCACTCTCTACTACTCCACTACTCACTCTCTACTACTCACTCTACTACTCTCTACTACTCACTCTCTGCTACTCTCTCTACTACTCTCTATTACTCTCTACTACTCACTCTCTACTCTCAAATACTCACTCTCTACTCTCTACCTCTCTCTCTACTACTCTCTACCTCTACCTCTCTACCTCTACACCTCTACCTCTACACCTCTACCACTCTACTTCTCTCTACCTCTCTCTACACGCAGACATATGCACATATATGTATGCATATGCATTTATATATATGTATGTGTGTATATATATTACCTACTGGCGTAGGTATATATAGTTAGGATTGTTTTCCATAGGGAAATCACAACATTCTATTGGGAATAACTTTGGCGCCGGTTGAGTAATCTTCCTGAAATTTTCCTTAACTTTGCCTCGCGGCGCTCCGGTCCTTCCCTGAAAGTTTGGGGGTGATTCGTCAAGCGGGGGCCGAGATAAAAGGGGGGTCTCAAAACGTGTTTCCCCCATGTTAATTTCCATAGGGCGGTTGGACTCACATTTAGCCCGAACGGCTGAATGGTTTTCCACCAAACTTGGCAAAATTGTAGGGACTGGTAGCCCGATGTGCCTTTGCTATGTCTCAAGATATGTGCTCCAGTGGTTTTTTACGAAAATTAACTTTGAAAAAATATATATTGGGCTACATTGGGCTATATATATGTTAGAGCCCAAATGTAGCCCAATGTAGCCCAATGTAGCCCAAAGATGGCCACCAGAGACAAAAAAAACAAATGTAGCCCAAATATCAGCCAGATGTAGCCCAACTATAGCCCAATGACAGAATGTCCCAGAGTGTTCTAAAGAACAACTAGAGCGCTAACAGTCTTACTTATGACAAAAGTATGGCACACCTGAAGTCATCTTGATTGGAATAAAGTGTTAACACTTAAAACATTTAATTTGCAAAGGAACAAAACGAGGGGGTTCATTTTGCCATAGAAATTATGATTAGTGCTGAAGAAAGAAAAATTAGGGCACATTTTGAGTGACTTCTCAAATCCTCTTCTATTTCATTAAAGAAATTCTGACATGCAGACTGAAACATGCACTTTGAATACCAGCAGCAGACTTCCCTGGTGAGCAGTAGCTTTACTGCGGTGATCTAATGAGCAACTAGAGTGCTAACATTCAGAATTTATGGCAAATGTGTGACACATCTGAATGCCTTCTTGATGGAACCAAACAAGCATTGAAAATGCAATAGATCTCGCCCTCATTTAAGTTAAAGCCATTCTGTTTGTAATGAGGTGGCTTTTTAGCTTTGCTTTTATTAGTGTTTTTAAAACTTTCATGTAAATAACATGCATATGTATGCATATATGTAGATGTATGCATGCATTTATATTTGTATTCATATGGATATGCAGATTATATATGTTTATATATGTATGTGTATATATATATATATTCACTGAAAAAACCATAGGTTATAGACCATATATAGTTAGGAATTAGCATTTACAAAACCTTGAAAATTCACTGAAAAAACCATAGGTTATAGACCATATATAGTTAGGAATTAGCATTTAAAAAACCTTATTTTACTCACACAAAACCATTGAAATTCCATATATAGTTAGTTGCACTAACTATATATCGCGCACCCGCAATCCACTGCTGATCATGTCACATATTACATCATTCATGACATGGTCAGTGACATCACTGATGACATCACTGATGACATCTCAAATGACATCACTGATGAGATCACTGATGACATCATCCAGTGACTGTGTGTTTCTGTAAAGTTTAAATATGTTTTACATATTGAAGAATGAGTAGATGTATAAGTGTCTGGACGAAGGATTTAGTAGGTGCATGACTGAATGTATGAGTGAGTGATTAAATGTGTCTCACTGAGTGCATGGGTTAGTGACTAAACTGTCTTAATTTGTGCATCATTATGTCTGTTGTTCTGTAAACTGCTGCATGTGTTGATCAGTAGCTATATGATTAACTATATGGGTTATTGATTGATTGTCCAAGTATTTGTATAGGAGACTGAGTGTGTGTGTGGCTGGCTGGGAGGTGTGTGACTCTGTGCCGATCAATGTGTACTTGTATCAATGATTGTATAAGAAAGTAAGTATGTGTTAGTGTATGTTTGAAAATGTAAGGTGCTCTATGTTTAACTGTATAGACAAGAAAATGGAAGTGTGATTGATTCTTTACAGGACTGACTAGGTGTGTGAGTAACTCCATGGATGAGTGGCAGAGTGTAAGTGTCTGTATAGGTGTATGAGTGCATATGATAGTGTTGTAAAGATGAGTGATTGTATGTATGAATGATTGTATGGGTGAATGAGTGAATGTGTGTGTAGACGTAGGAATCAGTGAGTACGTATGTAGTAACTAGTATTGGTGTGTCAATGGTTTCAAAAATTATACTCTGTATTTAACACTGGGTGAAACAGAGGTTATATTAAAACGTGAGGAGATGCATTGTATTGTCACATGAATGATATCATCAGTGATGTGGTCATTGATGTCATTTGAGATGTCATCAGTGATGTCATCAGTGATGTCACTGACCATGTTATGAATGATGTAATATGTGACACGATCAGCAGTGGATTGCGGGTGCGCGATATATAGTTAGTGCAACTAACTATATATGGAATTTCAATGGTTTTGTGTGAGTAAAATAAGGTTTTTTAAATGCTAATTCCTAACTATATATGGTCTATAACCTATGGTTTTTTCAGTGAATTTTCAAGGTTTTGTAAATGCTAATTCCTAACTATATATGGTCTATAACCTATGGTTTTTTCAGTGAATTTCAATGGTTTTTTAATAGCAAATATCATAAGCTGTCGAATGTCAAGTACGTGGTAAGTAAAAACATTTTCGTGTTTATGCACACTGATCTGCTTTGAATACTGCCCCCCACCCCTCATTTCTATTAGGAGTACTCTCTCTTTGCAGATAGTGAAGGGTAGTTAACGCAGCCCTTTGCCCCCTTTGTAATACGTCGTGCCTGCTTCTCTCTCCATTTGATTGATTGTTCTCTTTGGTTCATTCTCTATTTACAAACAAGCACAGAGTCGCAATACTCTGTTTAGTCTTTGCAGATAGCGAAAAATCGTGTAAAAAAACAAAAGGAATCGAGCAAAATCAGTAGGCCACTAATGGGATCTCTTTTTGACCTCGCTAAAATAGAAACATTAGGAACAACCTGTTGAAAATAGCAATGCGTATGTACATAAGCGGCGTTCATTTGTGTTCACAGTACCCCTTGTTGATTGTTTCAATCGAGCATTGAATTGTTCGAAGTTAATTCTCTTAAGGATCTTCTCTACCTGCAAACGAGGAAGAATAGGAATATTCTCTCTCCCTTTGCAGATAGTGAAGGGTAGGTAACGCAAGCCTTTAACACGTCGTACCTATTTCATTCCTCATTGATTGATTGATTGTCCGAACATTGACTGTTTGGGAATTAGTTCTTTTTGGAGGTATTCCCTGTTTGCAAATAAACGTAGGAAAATCTTTGCAAGTAGTGAAAGGGTACGTAATGCGGACCTTTCTCCCCCGTTGTAATCTGTCATGCCTATCTACTCCCCACTGATTGATGCACCTTTTTCACCCGGACCATTTACTAGAGATACGTCATCTGGCCCGACCAGAGAGCACCCCTAGTGAAAAGGACATATGCAATAATAACGAAGTGATCACTGTATCCTGTTAACAGAAACTTTACCATGAAACAACCTGGAAAGAAAAAAATATGAAAACGAAAATCAGTAGGCCACTGATGAACATGAACTTTTATTAAACAACAAACAAAGAAACGATAACATAACGTAATGATAAAACCTATTAATGTCCTAGAAACAAGAAAACGTTAAAGTATGCCAGTGGTGAGAGACCAGAAAAACAGTCCGAGAAACCAAATCACCCCTCGCTGTCCCAACTCATGCACTCTGAAAGTTCAAAGTTTTGAGGAGTGCTTGTAACATTGTCTGAAGCCTATTTGCAATTGCTTCATCTTCACTATTCTTAAAGTAAGTGGGGGCTGTTGTGATGCGGTGCCACCCTGAACCGCTTGACGGAGGCCCCCGAGGGACGGTGTCATGTCGCGGACTCGGAGGGGGCGCTTGGCTCCGGCCCCCTCCCCAAGTCGTGTTGCCCTGGTGTGGCCTGAGATCGCCCCCGACATAGGTGGCCGGCTCCCGGGGTCAAGCGGAACTTTTTTCCTTTTGGTGACTCTTCCATTCTTCACCTTGTCCCACAATCCGTTTCACCTAAAGACACGCTGTAGTGGGGCACCCCTTTTCCGTTTCATTTGCCATTCAGCCCGCTTTTGCTACACTGTGCCTCTTCCGCTATTCAGCTGTTTACCGCCCGCTCTTTCGACTACAGCGTCTCGCTCACCATGTACTTGAGTTGCTCCCGCTCTTGCGGTGCAGCGATAGGCGGCTGCCACAGGACTCTCAAAATGGCGGCCATCTCTTCAGATTTGGGCGTGGTCCACTAAAATGGGCCTGCGACACCTTGGAACTCGGACGCTTGTCTGCTAGAGCTTGGGCTCCATTCTCGAAAGCGTCCCCTCATCCTTGAAGATTCTACAAAAGTCTTGGGGGCCCCCGACTCCCGCAGGCTTCTGGTGGGGAGCGCCTAGCATGATTGCTCGTGGAATGGCCACGACGGAGCTACGAAATGGTGGTGCTCTCATGCTAACGCCAGCTTCAGTCTGAAACATCCAGAAACACTGTAGACTACCAATTCGATCAGTTCCGGTAGCGCTCCAACGTGACCCGGTAGAGAAGAACTTGCCCTCCCCTCTTTGACTGATGGTTCTTGTTGCCTGTCCCTTCTGTTGTCATTTAACAGAACTATTTAGCCTGCTGAAAGGGGTTGTGTGCCGTCCGCTGGTTGGTGGAGACATTTTGACTATATTCTGGACCTGCGTTGTCGCGTAATGCGTCATATGACGTGCCGCGTTAGAAAGTTTAATAAATTATTAAACACAATAAACAATCCTTAAAAAATAAAAAAAAATAAAAAATAATCAACAAAACCAACAATCAATTAACAACAGTATTTGAAAAGTCTATCATTCATTTTTCATTGCAGTACGCTGCCCAGAAAGCTTCCCGGTTCCCGGACCGGGCGCTACCCACGCAAAAAAACAAAAAAAAAATTTTTTTTTTTTTTGCCCCGCGGGGCCGTTTTAAAGCCTCCACATTAAACCTAGGGGGTCAGGGAGGATCTACTATGCCCCCTTATGGTTATTTGCCCCTTTGTTTTGGCCTCCTCTTGTCTCTCGATCCTACCGAGAGACAAGATGGCGGCCGCTACGGACTTTTTGGAATGTTGACAGACGCCAGAGAACCAATCAGCTTCGCTTCACAAAGCTCCGTTGCGCGAAAAGTACGCGTCCTGGAGCGCTGCCCGGTCCGCTGTTACAGATATATATCTTTTTTTAAACGTTAATTTCTCAAAATCCACTGGAGCACATATATTGAGACCTACAAAAGGCACATCGGGCTACCAGTCCCTACAATTTTGCCAAGTTTCGTGCAAATCTATTCAGCCGTTCGGGCTAAAAGTGAGGCTAACCGCCCTATGGAAAAATCAATGTTAAAAACACGTTTTGGGACCCCCCTTTTTTCTCGGCCCCCCCTTGACGAAACCCCCCCAAATTTTCAGGGG
This sequence comes from Lissotriton helveticus, assembly GCF_964261635.1. Lineage (NCBI taxonomy): Eukaryota > Metazoa > Chordata > Amphibia > Caudata > Salamandridae > Lissotriton > Lissotriton helveticus. Next base: position 1,511,275,382 of record NC_136067.1, on the reverse strand, counting down.
CTGCTCAGAAACAAAATGTGCCATTTTCCTGAAAATTTCAGCCAATTCCGTCCACAAACGCCAAAGTTATTAGACATAGAATTTTCAAAAAACCCATAGGGAAAAAATCCTAACTATATATACCTACTGGCGACCGCCAGTAGGTAATATACACATACATATATATAAATGCATATGCATATATATGCATATATATATATATATATGTGTATATGTGTGTGTGTAGAGAGAGGTAGAGAGGTAGAGGTTAGAGGTAGAGAGGTAGATGGCCACCAGAGACAAAAGAGCCTGTGCTTATAAACTCTGTTAGCAAAGCAGGCATTTGAGATTTAAAAAACGTTTTAATATATAAAAACGTTATCCGCTAATAGAATTAGCATTTAAAAAAACCTTTGAAATTCACTGAAAAAAACCATAGGTGTCAGGCCTTATATAGTTAGGAATTAGCATTTAAAAAAAACTTGCAAATTCACTGAAAGAACCATAGGTTTCAGGCCTTATATAGTTAGGAATTAGCATTTAAAAAACCTTTGAAATTCACTGAAAAAACCATAGGTTTCAGGCCTTATATAGTTAGGAATTAGAATTTAAAAAACCTTGCAAATTCACTGAAAAAACCATAGTTTTCAGGCCTTATATAGTTAGGAATTAGCATTTAAAAAACCTTTGAAATTCACCGAAAAAACCATAGGTTTCAGGAGTTCTATAGTTAGGAATCAGCTATTAAAAAACCTTTGAAATTCACTCAAAAAACTATAAGTTTTAGTGGTGTTATAGTTAGCTGGACATTTTACTCATACAAAACCATTGAAATTGCTCCTAGATAGTTAGTTGTACTAACTATATTTCGCGCACCCGCAATCCACTGCTGATGATGTCACATATTAGATCATTCATGACATGGTCAGTGACATCACTGATGACATCTCAAATGACATCACTGATGACATCACTGATGACATCATCCACGTGACAATCACATACACCTTTTCATACACTATTACAATTTTTCATCACTCTTTGTAAAATACAGAGTATCATATTTAAATCCATTGTCACAGCAATACAAGTATCTAAAAATCCACTCAGTGATTCATAGATGTATACACACATCTAATCACTTACCTATGGATTCACTCATACATGCTGTCAATGAACAATAGAACACTATCAAAAATACTTATACATCTATATCGTCATTAAACAACAGCACACATCCTATTCACATATGAAGTCATCCTACTCACTTATGCAAACAATGGATCATACTTACATATTTACTTAGCAAAACACTTATACAAACACCACTTCTTCTATTCATTTAGATAGTAAGTCATACTTAGTGAATTATAAAATCATTATTACAAGTATACAGTTATCCATACAGTCACTCACACAATCATTGTGTCTTATGTATACTTATTTATATACAACTGACACATACACTGCCTTTTATTTTTCTAGTTTGTTGGACCTGTATCATTGAGAAATATATTTGCTCATAACCACACCCATAAAGATATTCACTCACCCAAACAACTGTTAGAACATGTAGTTTTAACTTCATATATCTACTGAATCAACTATTCACACATCTTTGGACAGTCACACACCCCCCACCGAACCACACACACTTTCACACTTCCATACAAATACTCAGGTAACTAATCAATAACTAATATAGACTTTCACATAGCTAGTAACCAACTGTAGAATCAGTTTACACAACAACTGACAAAGTGATACAGATATTTACACATTTTAGTCACTATCCACTATATTTAGTGAGACATTATAAATTGGTCAAGTAAACAGTCAATTACACTCCTACTAAATCCTCCATCCAAATATTTATTTATATATATCCACTTATTCTTCAATGCAAATTGCTATATATATAATGCATATTTAAATAACGAAGCAAACCACATTCACTGGATGATGTCATCAGTGATGTCATTTGAGATGTCATCAGTGATGTCACTGACCATGTCATGAATGATCTAATATGTGACATCATCAGCAGTGGATTGCGGGTGCGCGAAATATAGTTAGTACAACTAACTATATAGGAGCAATTTCAATGGTTTTGTATGAGTAGAATGTCCAGCTAACTATAACACGACTAAAACTTATAGTTTTTTGAGTGAATTTCAAAGGTTTTTTAAAAGCTAATTCCTAACTATATAACTCCTGAAACCTATGGTTTTTTCAGTGAATTTCAAAGGTTTTTTAAATGCTAATCCCTAACTATATAAGGCCTGAAACCTATGGTTTTTTCAGTGAATATATATATATATATACATACATATACAAACATATATATAAAACGCATATCTATATAAATACAAATATAAATGCATGCATACATATCCGCATACAAATGCATTTTATGTAAATGAAAGTTTGTAAAACACTAATACAAGCAAAGCTAAAAAGCCACCTAATTACAAACAGAATTGCTTTAACTTAACCCCTTCGGTGCTCATGACGAGCTCAGCTCGTCATGGCATATACCTCTCAGGTGTTCATGACGAGCTGAGCTCGTCATGACCACACCCGTTTTTATTACGGCCCAGCACTGCAGGGGAATCGCTCCAGCAGCCATGAGGTTAAACGAGGGCGAAACCTATTGCATTTTCAATGCTTGCTTACTTTGGTACCATCAAGAAGGCATTCAGATGTGTCACACATTTGCCATAAATTCGGAATGTTAGCACTCTAGTTGCTCATTAGATCACTGTAGTAAAGACACTGCTCACCAGGGAAGTCAGCTGCTGGTATTCAAAATGCATGTTTCAGTCTGCATGTCAGAAGTTTTTTAATGAAATGGAAGAGGATTTGAGAAGTCAAAATGTGCCCTAATTTTTCTTTCTGCAGCACTAATCATAATTTCTGTGGCAAAATGAACCCCCTCATTTTGTACCTTTGCAAATTAAATGATGTAAGTGTTAACACTTTATTCCAATCAATATGGCTTCAGGTGTGCCATACTTTTGTCATAAGTAAGACTGTTAGTGTTCTAGTTGTTCTTTAGAACACTCTGGGACATTCTGTCATTGGGCTATATTTGGGCTACATCTGAGTGATATTTGTGCTACATTTGGGCTCTTTTGTCTCTGGTGGCCATCTTGGGAGACGTATTTGTTATGAAGTTTCCTAATTTCCGCATTTACTACAGTCTCCTCAGTAGGAAATACTTTCAGTTTTTTACTTTGATTCCATCAAGGAGGCATTCAGATGTGTCACACATTTGCCATAAATTGAGAATGTTAGCACTCTAGTTGCTTATTAGTCACTGTAGTAAAGCTACTGCTCACCAGGGAAGTCTGCTGCTGGTATTGAAAGTGCATGTTTCATTCTGCATGTCAGAATTTCTTAATGAAATAGAAGAGGATTTGAGAAGTCACTCAAAATGTGCCCTACTTTTTCATTCTGCAGCACTAATCATACTTTCTATGGCAAAATGAACCCACTCATGTTATTCCTTTTTAAATTAAATGTTTTAAGGGTTACCACTTTATTCCAATCAAGATGGCTTCAGGTGTGCCATACGTTTGTCATAAGTAGGACTGTTAGCGCTCTAGTTGTTCTTTAGAACACTCTGGGAAGCTGCAGTAGAACACAAAGGAATCAACTGACGGTCTCTGCTCTTGTTGGATGTACATTTTACTGAGAATGTCAGACTTCATTCTCACATGACTGAGAAAGATAATGTGAATTTATAAAAAATATACTCTCAGTTTAGCTTATAGATCACCTTCCAAACCTCTGTGGGAAAAGCATGAGAAAATAGTTTTCTCTAAAACATGATTCATGATATCCCAGCAGAAGGCTTTTTCACATGGTAAAATCACCTTAGAACACACCACAATTCCTAAAGTTAGTATGGTACTGATGGAGCAAGGTGGCAAGACAAAATTGTGTGTACCCCTTGTAAAATCAATGTTCCATAACGTTAATATTTACTAATGGTATGTTGTGTTAAAATTAATCAACCATAGAATAAGTTGCATAAATGTTTACACATGGGAATACTAATTTTGCCTGCATGATGCTATAAAATTAACTAATATGTGTTGTTATCGTGTTGTGAATTAATGCACAGCTTAGATATAAACAAACGCAGTTAAATGTGCTTATTGTACACGTTTTGTGCTTGAAAAGTGGTCGGATATGTAAGTATAAAGTGCATTTATGTAGCTTATTTGCTAGGTAACAACTAATAGGGAAACATTAGTATGGTGGGAGGTAAACAGAAGGGTTTTATTTCCATATTTTAACATGAATTTGTGTTTGTTTCTATGATAGTTCCAAAAGTGGCCTCTGAGGCCTGTTAGAAAAATGGCTGCTCGGGTAAACTGTGAACGAAAGCTGGACAGCGCAGGCGCGCCTAAAGCCTGCAAGTCAGAGTGAACTGCCTGTGCTCAGGGAGTTTCAAGGCTACCTTGCCCCGGAAGCTAGGATGGGTGCCAAACATGGATGTTCGAATGTTCTGATCCTGGGAAAAAGTCCCGAAGTTGCGACTGAAGTAAGTGACTAGGCCATGGACTGTCCTAAACAAATCCCCTTTATTCTTCTGCTGAATCATTGTGAAGATGATGTTGTAATGGTGAGAAGATGCTCACCCACCCCAAATTGTCCAATCAGAACACAAATTGGTAATATTAGATACTTTTTAGATAGATTAGGTTAGGAAATTAGTGTATAAAACCCCCTGTTTTTGTCTAAGAGGGGTCGTTTTTTCAATTTCCACTCGAAGTGCTGCCCGACTGAAGATTGACTCTTGGATGTAAGAACTCTTTGAATTATTTTTGTTTGCTTTACAGGTCTGAAGGATAAGATGAGGGTGTTAGTTAGGGATGTTAGGAGAGAATGAATTTGGAACTATCTGTTCTTTGCTAAACTTTTAACTGATTTATAAATAAGCGATTTTTCCTGAGCTCTAATTAAAGTGATAATTTTGAAATAAAGTTTAAGATTTTACTGAATAAAGAGTAAATCAATGCCTAAATGTCAGACATATTAAAGTTTTGCTGTTAATAAAATTGGGAAAATTGAATTTTAAAGCTGGTCTTGTGACTTTCCTACGCCTACTTTTCTTTCTAGCAGATCCATTGCCACTATGGTGGTGCGTCTGTAAAATTAAAAATGTTTAAATAAAACCATGGTAAAGTGTAATAAACTGCAGGTGTAAATAATAACTGATTAGTTAGGTTTAGACTAACCCTGGGCAAAGGACTTGGCTGCGCCCACGGAGTGGGCGTAGTGTTGCCTACTTCACCCTTTGCAAAGTAGGCGTAGCAGGCAACACTACGCCCACTCCGTGGGCGTAGCGAATTGGCCGCCAACCGCCTCCCTCCCGCCCTCCCCTACATACCTAATTTGTGCAAATACTAAAAGAAAAGTAAATAAAAGGCACTTACCTTGTCCGCTGCGTCCCGGGGCTTCCTCTTCACGTTCGCGCCGCCGTCTTGGATACCAATGCACTTGCGCGGCCGCCCGCGCATGCGCATTGGTATCCAAGATGGCGGCGCGAACGAGAAAAGGGAGCCCTGGGACGCAGCAGACAAAGTAAGTGTTTTTATTTACTTTTCTTTTAGTATTTACACAAATTATGTATGTAGGGGAGGGGGGCAGGCAGCGCATAGTGGGGCTACGCGAAGTGCGTAGGTGGGCGTAGTTTCTTGCCCACTTTGCATAGCTTCCCGTAGCCCCACTACGCATACTACGCCCACCCTTAGTTTAGACACTCCACCAAATGTTACAGCATTTCTCGAGTGTGATTCACCAAAAGCCCTGAAGCTAAGTGTAAGTGAACAGAGTAAATGTGCAGTGTTACGGGCCCCGAATGGTTGTGTGTTTAAAGGTTTTCAGGGAAATGGTGAGTACGGATTAGAAATTATTTTTGGAGTTGCGCTGTAGCAGTACTATCAACAAATGATTTATAATGTAACTAAAGTCTTAAAACCTTCTATTAACTGCAATGCTTTTTAATGAGGTGCTATCATGTATATTGGTCCCAAGATGGCTGCCAACAATTTCTGGTTTGGAGTGTTGACAGACAGTTGACAGCCAATCAGCATGCAGCTCGTGCTCGGAATGCTAGATAAACATATTTTATTTCTTTTGATTTTCTCAGGAACTACTGGAGGGATTTCCACCATTTAAGCAAAAGCGTGATCTGCGAATCAGACTCTACCATTTTGCCAAATTTCATGCAATTCCGTTCAGCAGTTCGGGCTGTAGCTGTGTCTGATCGTCCTATGGAAAAGAACATGGGGAAAACACGTTTTGGTACCCACTTTTTTCTCAGCCCCACTTGACAAATCCCCCTCAAACTTTCAGGGAAGGAGCGGAGCGGGCCATCTTCTCATCTTCTTTGAGAAATTCGCGAAGATTCGTCCACCGGCGCCAAAGTTATCCCAAATAGAATGTTGTGGATTTCCTATGGAAACTAGGTCCTAACTATAACTACCTACTGGCGACCGCCAGTAGGTAATATATATATATATATATATATATATATATATATATATATATATATATATATATATATATATATATATATTACCTACTGGCGGTCGCCAGTAGGTATATATAGTTAGGATTTTTTCTCTATGGGATTTTTGAAAATTCTATGTCTAATAACTTTGGCGTTTGTGGACGGAATTGGCTGAAATTTTCTGGAAAATGGAACATTTTGTTTCTGAGCAGCCCCTAAAAATTTGGGGGGGGGGGTTCGTCAAGGGGGGCTGAGAAAAAAGGGGGGTCCCAAAACATGTTTTTAACATTGAGTTTTCCATAGGGCGGTTGGCCTCACTTTTAGCCCGAACGGCTGAATGGATTTGCACGAAAATTGGCAAAATTGTAGGGACTGGTAGCCCGATGTGCCTTTGCTAGGTCTCAATATATGTGCTCCAGTGGATTTTGAGAAATTAACGTTCAAAAAAAGATATATATCTGTAACAGCGGACCGGGCAGCGCTCCAGTTCGCGTACTTTTCGCGTTACGGAGCTTTGTGAAGCGAAGCTGATTGGTTCTCCGGCGTCTGTAAACATTCCAAACAGTCCGTAGCGGCCGCCATCTTGTCTCTCGGTAGGATCGAGAGACAAGAGGAGGCCAAAGCGAAGGGGCAAATGACCGTAAGGGGGCATAGTAGATCCTCCCTGACCCCCTAGGTTTGATGTGGAGGTTTTAAAAGGGCCCCGCGGGGCAAAAAATAAATAAATAATAATAATCGAACGGCTGAATGGATTTGCACGAAACTTGGCAAAATATTAGGGACTGGTAGCCCGATGTGCCTTTGCTAGGTCTCAATATATGAGCTCCAGTGGATTTTGAGAAATTAACGTTCAAAAAAAGATATATATCTGTAACAGCGCTCCGCTTCGCGTACTTTTCGCGTTATGGAGCTTTGCGAAGCTGATTGGTTCTAGGGCGTCTGTAAACATTCCAAACAGTCCGTAGCGGCCGCCATCTTGTCTCTCGGTAGGATCGAGAGACAAGAGGAGGCCAAAGCGAAGGGGCAAATGACCATAAGGGGGCATAGTAGATCCTCCCTGACCTCTTAGGTTTGATGTACCATTTTGCCAAGTTTGGTGTAATTCCGTTCAGCCATTCAGGCTGTAGACGTATCTAAATGTCCTATGGAAAATTGCATGGGGAAAACACATTTGAAAGTGTGGAAATTTAGAACCAATTAAAATGTTACTTTGGTTTTGTATTTGTGTGTGATGAAAGTTAATTGGTTATGTATATATCTAAAATGAGAGGAAACCACAGCCATTTTGTGATACTACTGTCTGAGGTACATTTGTGAGGAATTTTTGGTGCTCAATTTCTGGTGTTTGGTTTACACAGTACTAACACTTCTCCTACTTTTAAAAAGGTGAGTTGTTAATTTGTAAGGGGAACTATGTTGTACACTTTAAGATAATTTGAAAAATGTTTTCTGTTATTTATTTACAGTCCTTCTGTTATACTAAATACTTGATAAAGTTAGTTTTATATTATGTATTACTAAAAACGATAAATGAAAGTGATTATTTTTTTCTGCAATTTACAGCAAACAATTTCAAAATAAAATGGCTCACAATGAAGAGACCGTGGCAATTTCTTTTGAATTATCCACTACATTTATTGAAATTGACAGCACCAATAATGAAGTATTCTCACAAGGAAGAGATGACGTGAATGATTTTTTGGATCAATCTCTTGATGGCGAATTTATCGAATGTTTGGAGACCATAGAGTTACAAGAATCATCATTGCAGACTTTTCATGAGGAGATTCCTGATGAGATGATTGAAGAGGAAATTCCTGATGAGGACATGTTACTAGTTCTTTCAAATTTTGAAAATTCAGAAGAATTAATTTATATTTAGAAATCAAAAATTGGTTGAGACATTATTCATTTTTATTTTTAATTTATGAGGTTGTAGCGAAGTGATTGTAGTATAAAATGAGACTTATAGTATAGAGTGCAACATTTTTATGTTACATGGTAAGTTTACTCATATTTACTTCCCTTCTCCCACTATATTATCTCCAATGTGTATTTGACATCTCTTCTTCATCTCCGGCCTCCTTTCTCTCACTGTCTGTCTCTGATGCATCTTATCGCTGCCATTTTGTGTAATTATAGAAGAGAGTAAAATAAAATAGTTCGGAATGTGAAAAGGGGGCAAAGTAGAGTACCCCTCACCCCCTAGGCCTTCTCAGGCGGTCCCAAAAGGATCAGTTTCTGTTTTCCTGAGAGATTATGGTATGAGTTCCATATACCACAATAACTTGCATTACAACATGCAAGATATCTATCTCCTATTACCAACTTTTGGAGATATTCGCGCCAAGCGCGAATATCTCCAAAAACTAACACCTGCCCTGAGCAGTTCTTAGCCATGTTATCCAATGGGAGGTGGATAACATGGCTAAGAGCATTAGCTCGGTAATGCATGAATATCGCTGACTTTTTAGCGCTATTCATGCATTGCGGCCGTTTTTTATCGCATTTGCGATAAACCTTGATAATAGCAAGGTTTATCTGCGATAATTTCTGACGATGCTTAGCGGTAAAAAATTCGTTGCTAAGCATCGTTAGCGATAAATATCGCTTAACTTTGGTAATATGCACCAACGTCTGTTAACGTTCGATTTGAAGGAAATGAGGCAGTGTTGAAAAGCATTGTCTGCGCCATCTTGCCTTTTTTGAAATGCCACACTTTTGTCGTGCACGGCAGCCATTTTAGATGCCTTGACCAGACCCACTCTCTGCACGCTGTCGATCCGTAGTATGGCTCCCCACCCTCGCAAGCATCTTCCCCAGGCACTGGTCACCCCCGCTCTCTGTCTTATGCATCGGCAATAAACCTCCCCCATCTGCGCTGCTCTTCCCTGAGAATCACACTCTGTGCCCGCCCGACACCTCCCTTTCGCCCTATTCACTACCGCACCCTCTGACACTCCTCTTCCTCTGTGTACGATTGTCCAGGCTATCAGCTAGCCCTGCAGATGTAGTTTATGGCCCCAGCTGTAAAGAATCACCCCTCTTCAAAGGAGTTATAGTAGATCAAGGCCCACACCCGATGAGATCCGTCAAACCACACGCGTTCCTACTATCTGAAAACCATCCTGTATTGTGATTGGGGAGGGGACCGAGCCTGAAGCGGAAGATTCCAGGGATGACTCTTTGTACATCAAAGTTTATACAATTATGTGTCACATTAAAAATATATAGCACTCCAACAAAGTAGTAGGAATATAAAACTTTAATAACTTATAAATATATACAACAAAACAAAAACAGTAAAAACATTTAAACAATGAAGAGACCGTGGCAATTTCTTTTGAATTATCCACTACATTTAATGAAATTATCTCTTGATGGCGAATTTATCGAATGTTTGGAGACCATAGAGTTACAAGAATCATCATTGCAGAGTTTTCATGAGGAGATTCCTGATGAGATGATTGAAGAGGAAATTCCTGATGAGGACATGTTACTAGTTCTTTCAAATTATGAAAATTCAGAAGATGTTGCCTGGGGGTGGGTCGTCAGTAGCGGTCTGTTGTGCGAATAGTTCCAAGGCAGCAGAACGCGCTGAAATCTAGATGGCACGAAGGTGATGTCTAGTAAGTTGCCGCCCAGCAAATAACGGCGTGGGGTGCCGCGCGGGGGGGGGGAGGCAGTCCAAAGTTCCGTTAAAAGGGCAAAGGAAAGGATCGGTGGTTTGAACCATCAGTCAAAAAGGGGAGGGGGTGCAACAATTTTTCCTACCGGGTCACACCGTGCTTTCACCGGAACTGAGGTCTGCAGGATTCTAGTCATTCAAACTGAGGCTGGCGCCAGCATGGGAGCGCCGACGTCCTGCGGCTACAGGTTCGTCACTCCACGGGCGATCATGGCAGTCATTCCCCATCGGGGGTGTCTGCGGGGGTCGGGGACTCCCGCGGCTCCTCTAGAATCTTCAAGGTCGTGGAGGACTACGGTGGTGGAGTCAACCAGTGACCGGGCCATTTCTTTATGCTGGGCCCGCTCTTGCCAGGTCGACCGCCATTTTGAGAGTTCGGTAGCTACTGGCGATCGCGGGGTCAAATGAGCGGACGGGCTCCACCCTGACGGGCGAGACGTTGCAGCATCGCCACAGTGGAAGAACCCTTTTCCGGGCGCCTGGAGCGCTGAGGGTGCAGCTGGGAAGCCTCCACCTGGGGAGGCGGGAGAGGCCTGTTCGCACCGTCTCTCCCACCCAGTGCACCCCACGGCGTCTCGCTTGACATTTGTTATGGCCGGACCAGGCGATGAGGACGAGGGGGGGGGTCGGAGGCATGTGCAAGACATCCCCCCCCAGTGTTGTCGCAGCCATTATAAAAGAAAGAAGAAATGTCCCGTCCGTCTTTGGGCCGGACCTCCGGTGCATGGCGGCCGGACGCCCTTTGCTCTGGCCCCATGAACGGGTTCCTTGGCTCATCGGCTGCAGCCGGATCCCGTCGGCCCCAGCCCCCGGCCGTTGGTGGCCGGACCGGGAGAGAGAGTGGGGGGACAACCTGCAACTCTCAAGTGCCACCGCGGCCGGACTGGGAGAGAGAGGGGAGGGTCGAGGACATAGACATTCCCCCCCCTGCAACTCTCCAGTGTTGTCAATCCCCTGGCCGGGTCCCGCTGGCCTCGGCCTTTCCTCCGGCTACACCCTACGTGATGATCTTCTGCCGACGGTTGGCAGCAGGACCCGCCTTATATGTGTTGCTTCCGGCTGGGCGTAGCCGGAAACCTGTTGCACTTTGGAAGTTTCCAGAATGGGGCGGATGTCTGCTGACTTGTATCTTTCCCAGTTTGCCGTTATTTGGCCGTGGCAGGCGGTGGGACAGACACGTTTTGGGGCAGTGAGGGGCGATGAAGCCTCGTTGCCTTGTGGCCGTTGCAATGTCACACTTGGTTTCTCTTACTGTTTTCAGGTTTCTTATTACGGGCTTACTTCTAACGTTTCTTGTTTCTAGGACAATAATAGGTTTTATCATTACGTATTGTTATCGTTTCTTTGTTTGTTATTTAATAAAAAGTTCATTAGTGGCCTACTGATTTTCGTTTTCCTATTCCTTTCTTTCCAGGTTGTTTCATGCTAAAGTTTCTGTTAACAGGATACAGTGATCACTTCGTTATTATTGCATATGTCCTTTTCACTAGGGGTGCTCTCTGGTCGGGCCAGATGACCTATCTCTAGTAAATGGTCCGGGTGAAACAGGTGCATCAATCAGTGGGGAGTAGATAGGCATGACAGATTACAACGGGGGAGAAAGGTCCGCATTACCTACCCTTTCACTACTTGCAAAGATTTTCCTACGTTTATTTGCAAACAGGGAATACCTCCAAAAAGAACCAATTCCCAAACAGTCAATGTTCGGGCAAACAATCAATCAATGAGGAACGAAATAGGCACGACGTGTTAAAGGTTTGCGTTACCTACCCTTCACTATCTGCAAAGGGAGAGAGAATATTCCTATTCTTCCTCGTTTGCAGGCAGAGAAGATCCTTAAGAGAACCAACTTCGAACAATTCAATGCTCGATTCAAACAATCAACAAGGGGTACTGTGAACACAAATGAACGCCGCTTATGTACATATGCATTGCTATTTTCAACAGGTTGTTCCCAATGTTTCTATTTTAGCGAGGTCAAAAAGAGATCCCATTAGTGGCCTACTGATTTTGCTCGATTCCTTTTGTTTTTTTACACGATTTTTCGCTATCTGCAAAGACTAAACAGAGTATTGCGACTCTGTGCTTGTTTGTAAATAGAGAATGAACCAAAGAGAACAATCAGTCAAATGGAGAGAGAAGCAGGCACGACGGATTACAACGGGGGCAAAGGCCAGCGTTAACTACCCTTCACTATCTGCAAAGAGAGAGTACTCCTAATAGAAATGAGGGGGGGGGGGCAGCATTCAAAGCAGATCAGTGTGCATAAACACGAAAATGTTTTTACTTACCGCGTACTTGACATTCGACAGCTTATGATATTTGCTATTAAAAAACCATTGAAATTCACTGAAAAAACCATAGGTTATAGACCATATATAGTTAGGAATTAGCATTTACAAAACCTTGAAAATTCACTGAAAAAACCATAGGTTATAGACCATATATAGTTAGGAATTAGCATTTACAAAACCTTATTTTACTCACACAAAACCATTGAAATTCCATATATAGTTAGTTGCACTAACTATATATCGCGCACCCGCAATCCACTTCTGATGATGTCACATATTACATCATTCATGACATGGTCAGTGACATCACTGATGACATCACTGATGACATCTCAAATGACATCACTGATGACATCACTGATGACATCTCAAATGACATCACTGATGACATCACTGATGACAACATCCAGTGACTGTATGTTTCTGTAAGTTAAAATATGTCTTACATATTGAAGAATGAGTGGATTTATAAGTGTCTGGATGAAGGATTTAGTAGGTGCATGACTGACTGTATGAGTGAGTGATTAAATGTGTCTCACTGAGTGCATGGGTTAGTGACTAAACTGTCTTAATTTCTGTATCATTATATCTTTTGTTCTGTAAACTGCTGCATGTGTTGATCAGTAGCTATATGAGTAACTATATGGGTTATTGATTGGTTGCCCATGTATTTGTATGGGAGACTGAGTGTGTGTGTGGGTGTCTGGGAGGTGTTTGACTCTGTGCATAGATGTGTGAGCAGTTGATTCACTAGATGTATGGGTTCAAAAGTGCATGTGGAAACAGCTGTATGGGCGGTTGACTGTGTGCATGAGTGTATTGGTGAGTGAATGGATATCTCAGTGCTACATGTCAAAGTAAGTACATATGTAAAACACAGTACATGTGAGAGTTGACATATATAAATAACTGTGCATAAGAGCCAGTGAATGTGTGAGTGGCTGTATGGATCATTGTGAACTTGTATCCGGGATTGTATAAGAGAGTAAATATGTGTTAGTATGTGTTTGAATAAGTAAGGTGTGTATAACTGTATAGTTGAGAAAATAGAGGTGTGATTGATTCTTTGCATGACTGAATAGATGTGTGTGTAACTTCATGGATGAGTGACAGTCTGTGAGTGTCTGTTTACACTGAGTGTATCTGAGTGTATCTAAGGTTATATTAGAGTCTGAAGAGGTTCATCGTATTATCACATGAATGATGTCATCAGTGATGTGATCAGTAATGTCAAATGAGATGTCATCAGTGATGTCATCAGTGATGTCATTTGAGATGTCATCAGTGATGTCATCAGTGATGTCATTTGGGATGTCATCAGTGATGTCATCAGTGATGTCACTGACCATGTCATGAATGATGTAATATGTGACATCATCAGAAGTGGATTGCGGGTGCGCGATATATAGTTAGTGCAACTAACTATATATGGAATTTCAATGGTTTTGTGTGAGTAAAATAAGGTTTTGTAAATGCTAATTCGTAACTATATATGGTCTATAACCTATGGTTTTTTCAGTGAATTTTCAAGGTTTTGTAAATGCTAATTCCTAACTATATATGGTCTATAACCTATGGTTATTTCAGTGAATATATATATATATATATATATATATATATATATATATATATATATATATATATATATATATATATATATATATATATATATATATATATATATATATATATATATATATATGTAAAAAAAGAGGAAAGAAAGGAAGAAGAAGGAGAGAACTCTGGGTAGTTCTCAAGTTTAGGTGGAAAGCAGCTCCTGTTAGAGCACTCTCAACACTAGCAACACTCTAGATCTGCCCTCCTCAAATGTCTGTTTTTCTATCAAAGTCTTTAAGCATAGGATTAGTTTAGTGCCATCCACGCCGAGATAGAAAAGGACAAAGTCTTTTGCCATTTCCACAGCAAAGTCTTTAAGCATAGGACTTCTTTTTTTGCACGCAGGCTCGGGTGCTACCCGCTACTTGGACAACCCCATGGAGAGTAATACATTAGCGGCGGTCCGCCGCTGGGTTGCACCACCCTGAAGAAACGGGGGCCACGAGACTCGCTATCCAAGGAGTCTCGTATGTGGAGCTGCGTGATGGATGAGGACAGGAGTGATGTTTGGGGCTCATGGTAGAGCCTTTGGAACGAGCAGTAATTTGAAAGTGCATCCATCCAGGATATATGGACTACATCTCCCACAAGCACAATGTGTGTTTTCATATAGGGAGATGGTAGACGTCGTGCACTTTACTGCTGGCCCCTGATGAGGAAAATAAATTTCCGAAACGCGTCGGGCCTATTTCAAACACGCAACTGCCCATACCAACTAACGCTTTGGGGAAGGCGCACGCAGGCTCGGGTGCTACCCGCTACTTGGACAACCCCATGGAGCGTAATACATTAGCGGCGGTCCGCCGCTGGGTTGCACCACCCTGAAGAAACGGGGGCCACGAGACTCGCTATCCAAGGAGTCTCGTATGTGGAGCTGCGTGATGGATGAGGACACGAGTGATGTTTGGGGCTCATGGTAGAGCCTTTGGAACGAGCAGTAATTTGAAAGTGCATCCATCCAGGATATATGGACTACATCTCCCACAAGCACAATGTGTGTTTTCATATAGGGAGATGGTAGACGTCGTGCACTTTACTGCTGGCCCCTGATGAGGAAAATAAATTTCCGAAACGCGTCGGGCCTATTTCAAACACGCAACTGCCCATACCAACTAACGCTTTGGGGAAGGCGCACGCAGGCTCGGGTGCTACCCACTACTTGGACAACCCCATGGAGCGCAATACATTAGCGGCGGTCCGCCGCTGGGTTGCACCACCCTGAAGAAACGGGGGCCACGAGACTCGCTATCCAAGGAGTCTCGTATGTGGAGCTGCGTGATGGATGAGGACAGGAGTGATGTTTGGGGCTCATGGTAGAGCCTTTGGAACGAGCAGTAATTTGAAAGTGCATCCATCCAGGATATATGGACTACATCTCCCACAAGCACAATGTGTGTTTTCATATAGGGAGATAGTAGACGTCGTGCACTTTACTGCTGGCCCCTGATGAGGAAAATAAATTTCCGAAACGCGTCGGGCCTATTTCAAACACGCAACTGCCCATACCAACTAACGCTTTGGGGAAGGCGCACGCAGGCTCGGGTGCTACCCGCTACTTGGACAACCCCATGGAGCGTAATATATATATATATATATATATATATATATATATAGATATATATCTATATAGATATATATATATATATCTATATATCTATATATCTATATAGATATATATATATATATATATATATATATGTAAAAAAAGAGGAAAGAAAGGAAGAAGAAGGAGAGAACTCTGGGTAGTTCTCAAGTTTAGGTGGAAAGCAGCACCTGTTAGAGCACTCTCAACACTAGCAACACTCTAGATCTGCCCTCCTCAAATGTCTGTTTTTCTATCAAAGTCTTTAAGCATAGGATTAGTTTAGTGCCATCCACGCCGAGATAGAAAAGGACAAAGTATTTTGCCATTTCCACAGCAAAGTCTTCTTTTTTTGCATAATTTACGCGTCACTCTATTCCTGAAAGGGTTTTGTTTTGACTTATACTGGGTGCTACCTTGTGTCTGGACAAAGCTATACCTCTCTGAAGAGCTCTAATTAGAGTGAAACACTGTGTCAGGGTTGCTTTTATTCATTGCAGGTTGGCTTGAGTTGGTATTTTACCAATTCAAAGCTGTAATACTGCAAGGACAGCACTTTGCTAGTCCATTGCTTAAAGACTTTGCTGTGGAAATGGCAAAATACTTTGTCCTTTTCTATCTCAGCGTGGATGGCACTAAGCTAATCCTATGCTTAAAGACTTTGATAGAAAAACAGACATTTGAGGTGGGCAGATCTAAAGTGTCGCTGGTGTTGAGATGCTCTACAGGACGGCACGCAGGAATCCTTTTGACAAAGCGATTTATTCAGCTTCAAATGCTCCCATACCTTATGGGGCAAATAACCAGCAAAGTGCAACGTGCATATTAATCCACAAAGCAGACCTATGTGTTTCGGCCATTTCCTTCTACTGGGTCATAGAGTTTAGTGCACAGAGAGTCAATTTAAAGGGACATCAGTACCCTTTCCCTACCACCAATTAAAAAACATCCACAATGTCAAAGGGGAAACAACCATTTTTTTCTCATCCTTATCAAGATAAGTTATATCATTGCAGCAGGTTGTTATAAGCATGAACGGAGAATCATAAGCAATCCTTGTGAAGTACAGAATATAAGAGACACAGTTCACTGTGGTCATAAGTGTCAAGTGCTTAGAGCAGATACTTTTGGTGTTTGGTCTCATTAGGCAGTTTTTTTTCGGATGGCTAAATAGTTCATAATGATTAAATCACAGGTTTTTGATTACATATTTAGACAATATATTTTTTCAAAGAGGAAAGGACCAGTGTTGGTCGCATTATATCAATTCTATTGTAACTTAAACAATTTCTATAAACCCTTGTATTAATGTAGTAATATACATAAATATATTTATAAAGTGCAAAGTGCATTTCATAACATATATTACCCCATAAAATACAAGGATAAAAGAGATTTTAAAGTGCAAAGTGCAACGTACTGCCTCTGTAAAGTACCAGACATCAGAATGCAACATACCAAAGCAGGTATTTCAATATTAGATGTAAAGTGACAAGTGCTATATCAATCCTAATTGTAAGATGGATGGAGCCAAAATCCGCTCCTCTATCATCTCCTCAAATACACCAATATCCGATTAGAAATTGCTCAGATATTTACCCCACCAATGTCACATGTATAGAGATATATAAAAAGGATTAATGAAAAAATACTTTAGATTACCAAAATTGGAAAAGTGCTAAGTGCTACCATTGTGTAACCTCCCATTTTGCACACATGCTCAATCAATATAGATTCCATTATTGCACAAAATTGTATAAATATAAAGTGCAACGTGTTGTTTTCTGTAAAGTACAGAAGTTAGCAAATCAGCTACCGCCACCATGGGAGGACACTAATTTTGTGCTATTCAGGAAAAAGGGCAAACCCCCTTTAAACCGAAGCTCTTATAGACCGATATCTCTGATAAATTCAGACATGGAAATCTATGCAAATCTTAGCCACAATGTCTGGGAAGGTAGTCACTAACTTGGTCTCTCCCCGCCAACATGGCTTTATTCCGGTATGCAGAATGGTCGACCATGTGCAGAGGGTTATTACATTGTTAGACACAGCTGAGGTCACTAAATCACCTATGAGGCTGGTTCTGCATGATGCACAGAAAGCCTTTGACTGAGTCTCTTGGGGGTACCTTTGGGAAGAGACTTGTTCTGGGCTTTAACCCTTTGGGTGCTGGTGACGGAACCACTCCGTCACCAGCCACAGACGGGCTGTGCTAATGACGGAGTTGTTCCGTCACGGCCCCGCCGACACGACTGCGCGGGAGCGATTTCGCACCTGCGCTCAGCGTTCTATTGAGCGGGCAGGGCCGTGACGGAACCACTCCGTCACAAGCACAGCGCGCCCGAGGCTCGTGATGGAGTGGTTCCGTCACGAACATGGTGGAGCCGCGCGGCCCCCCTCCCCCCAGTGCTGCAGCGGAATTACCGCCACAGCCAAGGGGTTAATAAAGCCATTATTGCTCTGTATCAAGCTCACACGGCTAAACTGCAGATTTGGGGAAGGGAACAGTCTTGATTTATATAACTAGAGGTACTAGGCAGGGGTGTCCCTGCTTAACCCTGTTATTTGCCTTTTATATCGACCCCTTCATTACCCGACTGGAAGATAACTGCAGGATTCAGCTAGTCCCTATACGTCAAACACACTACAAAGTGTTGGCTTACGCAGACAATATAGTGGTTTCAACACCTGACTCTTGTAATGCTTTGAAGGCTATTGAAAATGAGGCTGGCATGTTTGGTGCTATCGCGGGGTACCATCTCAATGAGTGTAAGATTCAGGTGATCTCTACTGCGGGCGCAGACGCTGGGTATCTGCGCTGGGTTAAAGAGGCGACTTGTTTGGGAGTAAACATATCATCAAAACTAGAGAGAGTAGTGGATTCAAATCTAGTCCCATTGTTCAGTAAGATCAAACAGGATCTGTACAAGATCAATATCCTGTATTTATCATTGGTAGGAAGGTGTTATGTGTTAAAAATGTGTATTCTTCCAAAAGTGTTATATCTATTCCGAGCCATCCCATTGGAGATCAACTAGAATTGGCCGACTAAACTGGAAAGCCAGCGCTTCAGTTTTTTGTTGCAAGAAACCTAGAGGGGTATCAAGATTTATGATCTTCCCGAGAGACCGTAGAGGATAGGCAGACCCCAACTTCGTGCTGTAATTTTGGTCTTGTATGCTGCAGCACTTTAGGGTTCTGATAACCAGTTATAATTATAGTATTGACCCAGCTGAAGCACCATCCACATATCGTATTGTATTGTATTGTATTGTAAGGCATACTTATAAAGCGCAACTGTCACCCGGCGGGTATCCTGGCGCTATGATCTTTCAGGCCTGAACACAAGAAACATTACATTTGCAGCCAACTATATTGTTCTTGGAAAAAGGTGAGTTTTTAGTTCCTTTTTGAAGGCGGGAAGGTCTCCCATACTCCGGAGAGAAAGTGGAGGCGCATTCCACAGCCTAGATGCTGCGTGGCCAAAAGAGCGACCACCCATCCGTATCCTACGGATTTTTGGGACTGCCACTAGATAGGCTGAGGCAGAACGAAGGGGTCTGGTGGGAGTGTACCAGGAGAACATTTCTCGTAGAGAAGTCGGACCCAGATCGTGAAGAGCCCGAAACACCAGGCACAAAGCCTTAAATTCGACGCGCTGGCATATGGGCAGCCAATGAAGATCTTTAAGGGCCGCTGAAGAGGAATCATAGCGTCTACGAGAGAGTGCCGATTTTGCAGCAAAATTCTGAACCCGCTGCAATTTGCCCAACAAGATGGCAGGGGCCCCCAGAAGCAGTGCGTTGCAGTAATCTAGTCTGCTTAGGATGATGCTCCGCACTACTTCTGGTCTGGCATGGGTTGGGAGCAATGGGAGGATCTTCCGTAGAGTGCGCAACAGCACCATACAGGTGGACACAGTTTTATTTACAAAACCGTCTAGTTGAAGGTTAGATTCCATCGTCACTCCCAAGTTTCGAACAGATTCAGCCGCTGATCCCGTGCCTTGACAGGCTAAAGGCCAGAAATCTTGCGGAAGAGGACGAGGAATACGGTCTGCTGAGCAATAAAGCACCTCAGTCTTAGAGCTGTTGAACTGTAAGGAGTTATTGCCCAGCCATTCCACCGTGCTGACCATGCAGTGATGGAAGGACTCCTGTGACACTGCATTATTACCCTCAAAAGAGAAGATAAGTTGCGTGTCATCGGCGTAGTTGGTGACTGTGATGCCAAAAGATTTAATAAGCTTGATATGGGGTCGGAGGTAAAGATTAAAAAGGATGGGGCTGACGGCCGAGCCCTGTGGTACGCCCTGCTCAACCCTTTTGATGGAAGACTTAAAGGGGGCAGTGCAACTACCTGATGTCTGTTGGCGAGGTACGAAACCAGCCAATCCAGGGCCAGGCCCGCCACCCCAGCCTCCTCCAGTCTCCTGATCAAGATGACATGACTGACCGTATCGAACGCTGCTGACATGTCGAGCAGCACAAGAAATGCTGCTCGGCCTTGGTCGGCACGCGATCGAAGGTCATTCAAAACAGTCACCAAGGCTGATTCTGTTCCATGGGCTAGTCTAAACCCGAACTGCGCCGAGTCCAGACAGTCATTAGCCTCCAAGAAACTGGACAGGTGTTTTGTGACCATTTTATCCATGATTTTAATCGGAAAGGGGAGCAATGAGATGGGTCTATAATTTGCAGGGCACAAAGGGTCCAAAGATTCCTTTTTCAGCAGTGGAGAGACTACCGCAAGCTTCCAGTTAGCTGGGACTTGGGCAGTCCCAAGAGACTGGCAACAAATAGCATAAAGAGGGGGGAAAAGTTCATCCCTGAACAACTTCCAGAATTTATGTGGAAGCACATCAAGGGGAGAGCCAGAGGCTACCCCATCCACCAAAGAGCAAAATTCCACAAATGAAGGGAGAGAGAAGTTAACCAGCCGAGCTTTCCCGGGTTCCAACTCAGAGACGGGAGGAGAAGCCGTCACCAGTGCCAGTGGACTCAAATTGCTTAGAATAGTCCTGATCTTATCCTCGAAGGCTTTAGCCAACGAGTCACATAGCAATTGGGAGGCTGGGATAGCTGTTGTGACGCAAGACGGGTGAGATAGATTTTTAACGATTTTAAACAAGGCCTGGGCTTTGAATGAGGCTGAACATAAAGTTTCCCCTAAGAAACTGGCCATTGCGTACTTAATCTGCGACTTATAAGACGCCAGTTCCTGTTTAAAGAGGAGTTTGTCAGCCTCACGGTATTGTTTTCTCCATGTCCGCTCAGCGCGCTGTGGAAAAGTAAATTTTGCCATGTTCTGTGTCCCTACGTGTCATCCATCATATGTTATGTGTGCATGATCAATATGCGTATGTTATTCCCCATGTCCGATTCAAGACGCAATTACAGTTGTGTCCTCCTCTAGTATGCCAGTTTCCAGTCCTCGTGAATACTACGAATATCAGGCCTATGTAAAGCTACGATGCCACGTTTCTCAGTGTGCACGTTATTCTATTATAAAGTCCCCGTTTCTAGGCCTCAAAAGGGCCTGGACACCAGATTCAGCTCCTGTCTCCTGAAGCCTTGCTGAGGAGCGATCCAGCCCCCACCTGTATCCTCGACCTTCCACTTACTTCCTGCCTCGCAGTGCCCGGTGCAGCTTGGCTCTGCCTCTGAGTCTGCCAAGACTATGTTATGATTCCAGTTATCAGTTTAGTCCTCCTTCTCTGCATTCCTAAGCTACTGAACTACATCAATAGTTTCCGTCATTGTCTAGCCTATGCGGCTCTATGTTAAGAGAAATACTGTATTTAATGGTCATTTAATATTCTTCATCACGCACTATATGTAGAATAAATGCATGCTCCAGTCTTAGAGTCAGTTAGCTTTTCCCCTCATGACTTCTAGTTTATATCAACATGTTCCCTAAACATCAGATACTAGATAGGGTTTAGGTACATGTCGCTCCGACCCTCCAGACTTTAGTCTCTGCTCCTAGCACAGAGTTCATAGCCCCCAGCTTCTCCTCGTAACACGTCATTGCCAGTTTGCGCGCACCACCAGGTTAGAGGTCCCGGCTCCTTAGGTAGCCCCCTCCTATGTTTCCGCCCATTTATGACATATTCTGTTACGTTTGCATCACATGTCTATGTATACGCCCTGTTACACCTCCTTCTCACCCTTATCTTTCGCGACTGCTACGCGTCACGCCTTCTGCTCCACCCACTGCTACGCCTACTGCAATGTAATGCTATGTGTTTGCGTTATGTATATATGCTCATGTATTGTTATTAAAAGTCAGCGCGCTCATCCCAGACCCAGCCCCAGCAGCTGCTGGGCCCTGTCATCCTATTCCTATGCAGGTTGTCCTGTTCCTGTCCTTATGCTGTATTAAACCTGCAAAAACTCCCACTACCTCGAATCTTGACTCTTATTTATTGAGCTATCTGTTATGATATATGTCTAGTCAAAAATAGGGTATTATTTATTTATTTACCACATAATGGCGCCCGAACAGGGACTTGCCCTTTCCCCACGCGTCGGTGAAGCCACGCCGACCCCCTGACCCTCTGCAGTCGTGACGGAACTCTTCTGCGCAGTGGCAGATATTTCTGCTCAAGTATCCCTCAAGCCCACGGAGGAGACGGAGGAGGCGGTCCAGCATCCAGACGAGACGGTGGAGGAACGCGGCGAGTCCCGACCAGAGCCCAAGCCAAGAGTCCAAGGTCCGAGGTATCCGGAGGTCCACCCGTAACTGAAGTCCGAAGTCCGAAGTTCGTCGTCGTAGCAGTCCAGTCCAGTCCGAGGCCTTCCGTTCTTGCTGCCCGGTGAGTACCGTTACTGGGGTGGTATCTAGACAGGGTCAATTTAATTGACTCTGGTCTGTGGGTTGGTGGTACACAGTCCCACAAACGAAGTGTCCACTTCGGTGGATGCGGGTCCTGACGTGTCTCTTTAAGAGACCGGTAAGTTTCGTACTGTTTCAGCAGTGCATCTAGTTTCTGTTCTAGTCAGTTCTGTTCTCGAGAAATTTCAAGTATTTTCAGGTGGTATTCTGTTCGAACTGTTATTCATAATGTTCTTCATGTATTTTAATGTTGTGGTATGAGTGCGACGTGATTTCGTGTTTTCATTGTGTATTGTATTATGTCCAGATTATAGTCCAGTCATGCCGCTCTTCTCAAAATTACGTCAGTTAAAAACTAGAAAGGGTCTGCTGGAAGCAGCAGTTCCCGTCCCGCCCAGGGACAGTCCAGGTCACTTTATGTATCAGAAGCATGGCATAAGCGCCATATTGTATCTAGATTTATGGGTAGAGTATACCAAACAGTTAGAAGAAAAGTATAGATGGCCCGTATCGGGTACATGGGATGCCGAATGCATCATGCGAGTAGAAGAAGCATTATGGAAAAAGAAAGCCAGACAGTCACAGAAAGATGCCATCGAGTTATGGCGCAAAGAAGCTCATAAAAGAACCGAAAAAGAAATCAGAAAGACAGAACTAAGTAGAGAATCCCAAGAACGAGCCCAAGAAAGAGAATTAATCGAGATAGGTGAACGAGTTAGAACTGAGCAATCAGACAGACAGAGGAATGCCCTCATTAAGGGTATGTATCCTCTTCTTGCTGAGGTCTTGCCAAAAGCGACCCCAGAGGCATCCAGTAATTTCCCGCCACCATTAGTTCCGACCAAGCTACGTCACAAACCGACCGCAGCTGATATTTTTATTTCGTCCTATCTGGACGACACAGTCCCCGAATATGCAAATCCTGTTCGCGCTCCGCCAGTCCCTGTAAATCAGGTAATTCCTGCTCCTCCAGACACCGGGGTGCCCTTAACAGCCCCCCCGGGTCAGCCCGCCATACAAGTCCAGCCCACGTTACAATTACCGACCCTGCCAGGACGAAAAGCATCAGTTGATGATTCTAGTTTAGGGGCCGCAGGAGGAGGTCTTCCTCAAACCCCGCCGCCATACAAGCGTTTATCAGCAATCGAATTACATGCTCAAGCATCACAGCGTACTCCTAAAAGTAATAAGTCTGTTGCAGAGATCAGGCAAACCCTTGGCGAATGTGTCTATGACCCAGTTCCAGGCGAGTTTAATATGGTTTTATATTCCGTACGCGTAAGGAGAGTGACCGAGTATCTAGTCACCCTGCCGAATATGAAAGAAGATCTAGACAGGATATATCGTTTCATCCGTACAGGGGATGACCCACAAAGTATTAGTGATGCCATGTCTCAAAGGAAAGCCGAGATTCAGCGCATGATATTAAAGTTCTTAATTAACTGTCTAATAAGAGAACAGGATTACCCGTCTAAAGACCCGGAAGAAATGAAAACTCTGACAAAGTGGAGTGATAATATAGCCGAAGGAAAGCACAATACCATTGGTGCCATGGAAAGTATGTACAAGAAAATCCGTAGAGAGATAATAAAGATACACGAACAGCGTAAAGCAGCACAAGTAAGCGAGAAAGAAAGTACCTCTGATCCTGAAGAGGAAGACGACGAGAATACCGCCAGAATAGCGTATGTAGGAAAATCTAGATTTCCAGATCGCCATTTACGTCTAGAACACAAGTCTACTTTCCATCATTCAGCACCAGAACAAGGTTCCCTAGAACAAGTATTTCAAGCTACCGATCACATTCTGAAATCACGAATCGGTTATAGTGAGTTAAGTACTATGCATGAACAAGAACTGGTCCGATCAGCAGTCAGATGGATTACTGATTCTACCACTTTTCCAGACGAAATAGTGGCACAAATGTTTCTGAAAATGCCCCCAGCCGAGCAGCGACTGGTGGGTATGTATATGATTCAGCACCTCATTACACTGTATGAGGGTCAGCATTCTGATCCAGGCCCGTTACATGATATCCTGAACGAGTTACTCCAGTATAGATGGAAAGGTTTAGGTACCGATTTAATTAGTGTCATTCTAGAACAGCGCCACAAATATAGAACATTCTTAAACCCGCATTTTGTTCATGTCTCACCCCCAGAAAGTAAATCATTCTACATAGACAGACAGAATCCGTTACGAGAAGTCCACCCAGTCAGAGGAGCGGGTGGCGAAATGCAGCGAGTGTTTGTATACACTCCGATCACAAAGATGGAACTCCTCGAAATGAAGAAATTAATTCCCTGTCATGACAAAGATCCAGCAGGGTTCCATAGAGAATTAAAAGACATGCTCCGTATGGGAGAATACACTTACCCAGATATCATTAAAATGTTAAAGGTTCTGCTGCCCGCAGGGGTGTATGAAAAGCTAAAGGAAAAAGAATGGGAGGTGGGAGAGAAAAAGATAGATTGGGCAGTCCTAGAAGCAGAAGATAAGATACGTGTACCAGGTACTGGTCTTGGAGAGAAATGTAAAGAATTACCAGAATTATTAATTCAAGTTTTACCCAGATTATTAACAACGATAAAAGAAGACTGGGATGCAATCTCAGCCTGTAAACAGAAACAAGATGAAGATATTAGTGATTTTTATTCTAGGTTTGAAAAGTGCTTTAGTATCAACAGTGGTCTCAAGACAAGTAGTGAGTCATACCCTCACCTTTTCGTTACCAAATTAGTCGAGAATTCAAGTCCACCAATTAAAAACCGAGTTCTGAAAGTCGAAAGTACCTGGCAAGCAAATACTCCGTCCCAGATGCTCCAGATGCTCCAGTACCACCAGAATAGAATCAGGGAAGAGCAAGAACACGAGAGAAAACGTATGAAAGACACGAAAATGAAAGTACTAGTTGCACAATCTGTTCCTCAAGACAGTCAGAAGAGGGGTCCGAATCAAGTCAGTCATCCTGCAGCTCCCGTTAAAGGGAACTGCAATTATTGTAAACAGCCAGGTAATTTTATAAATGAGTGTGCAGTTCTGAAACACAACATAGCTACTGGTAAGACTAAAGAAAGACCACGTCCGCCTAGACAGGAACAAGTTTCACAGATTCCTCAGCCACAGAATGCACAACAGACAGTTACAGTACCGCAGCCTATTGCTGCAACACAGCATGTTACATCGCAGATGTACCAGTATGCACAGTCTGAGTATCCAGAGTACCAGCCATATTCATGAAACAGCCTAGAGAGGGAGGTAGGCTTGCCTCTCATCGAGATACCTGTAGATCAAGAAGGTCCCTATGTTCACAGTCAAGTATTAGGGAAAGACAGAAAGTTTTTGATTGATACAGGGGCAAGTAGGACCACAATTAGTCATGCCGAAGTTCCAGGGGCTCCGCTCTCAGGCTCAAGAAATATTTCCCTTGGATTTTCAGGAAAGCCTATCGTTAATGAGATTTCAAAGCCAGTCACTCTAGAAGTAGGTCCATTGTCCCGCACTACTGATCTGTTACTTACTAAGTCATGTCCAGAAAATCTATTAGGCATTAAAACACTGAAAGAGTTAGGTGCAGTTATATGTTGTTCCCCAGAGGGAATACGATTGTTCCTACGTGACTTTAAGGGTCACTATGTATTACGAGATTTTGATTCCAGACTGTCTAAAGTTCCGCAGCATTTATGGGCGCAAGGTCCAACTGATGTAGGTTACATGCAAATCACACCCCATCGTGTGACTCTCAAACCAGGTGTAGTGTTACCACGAATCAGGCAGTATAGATTGCCACCTGAGGCTGTAGCAGCCTTATCCAAAATTATAGACGAGCTCAGGGCTCAAGGAGTAGTTGTAGAAACTGACTCCAATGTATGTAACTCTCCGATCATTCCAGTCATGAAACGTACTGATCCAAATGCACCCCCAGTATATCGATTAGTGATTGATTTACGGGAACTTAATAAATGTATTATTCCGCAGTACCCAGTTGTCCCAGATATCTCTTCCCTGTTAACTGCTATTGATTCCGAAGCCACGTTCTTCACTGTCATAGACCTCAAGAACGCATTTTTTAGTGTTCCCATCCATCCAGACAGCCAGTTTCTTTTCGGATTTTGTTTAAATGGAAGGAGCTATATGTTTACACGAGCTCCTCAAGGTTTCACAGAAAGCCCTAGTATTTACAGTCAAGCACTTAAGAGACAACTAGATAATATTCACATGCCAACTGACACTGCCCTGCTCCAGTATGTCGATGATCTACTGATCACAGCCCGTTCTGAACGTGCTTGCGAGCGAGCATCCCTGACGGTTCTGTATTTTCTAGCCGAGATGGGGCACAAGGTGTCCCCTTCGAAGCTTCAATTCTGTGTCCAGCAAGTGGTCTACTTAGGACACTTACTGTCCAAGAGGGGTAGGCAGTTGACACCAGACCGTATCCAGTTAATAGCGAGTCTTCCTCAGCCCAGGACCCAGAAGGAGGTACGTGCCTTTATCGGCCTTACTTCTTACTGTAGACAATGGATTCCTCAGTATGCATTTCTAGCCAAACCACTGATACAGTTAACGACACAGGAGGCAGCCGCATCGACTGTTCTCCCTTGGACATCTGAACATACACTTAGTTTCAACGAGTTAAAGAAAGCCCTATGCCAAGCTCCAGTTCTAGCTACACCGAACTACAGTAAGCCTTTTACACTTTTCGTTACTGAACGTGAAGGTACAGCATTATCTGTTCTTACACAAGATCAAGCAGGACAATACAAGCCCTGTGCTTATTTTTCGAGCACACTAGATCCAGTCGCCCAGGCTCTGCCTGCGTGCCTCAAGTCAGTTGCAGCCACAGCACTAGCTATCAGACAAAGTGATTCCATAGTCTTAGGACACTCCTTGACAGTACAAGTCCCACACTCCGTGGAAGTTCTTTTAAACCGAACACAAACACAGCACTTGACAATTGCACGTTTAACAGGTTATGAATTGACACTGTTCCAGCCACACATAGATATTAGACGCTGCAACATCCTGAATCCTGCTACACTGTTACCATCAGTTAGTTCAAATCCTGCCGCACACGACTGTCTGGAAGTAGTCAACATTACGACAAAGCCAAGACAAGACCTGACAGACATTCCGTTACCAGATCCTGACCTGACACTTTATGTGGATGGTTCATGTATGAGAACTAGTACAGGAGAACTAGTCGCCGCGTATGCAGTGACTACTGACACCGAAGTTATTGAAACACACCGTATTGATACCCTGTCCGCTCAAGCAGCAGAGCTAGTTGCTCTGACACAAGCCTGTATACACGCCAAGAACCTGAAAGTTAATGTTTACACAGATTCACGTTACGCATTTGGAGTTGTACACGACTTTGGAGTGCTCTGGCAGGAGAGAGGTTTCATGACTTCTCATGGAACCAAGATTCAGCATGGTTTCCTTATCCAAGCTCTGTTAGATGCAATACATTTACCGACATCTATCGCTATCATGAAATGCAAAGCACATACGAAAGTCACTGACATTATTTCTCAAGGTAATGATCTAGCAGATCGCACAGCCAAGCTTACAGCACAGACTCTAGACAGTCCAGTTAACATGACACACACTCCAGATCTGACTACATGTATGACAGTTAAGGACCCTACTCAAGATGTCATAGATATCCAGTTACATGCTACTCCCGATGAAACCAAGAAGTGGTCTGAACAAGGAGGGGTCCAGACAGATCAAGGATGGGTGACAAAGGGTAGGACCACATGGTTTCTTCCCGACTCTATGGTTCAAGTCATCATTAATACCGCACATAGTCCAGCACATTTAGGAGAAAAAGCTATGTTAGACAGTATCCAGAACATTTGGTTCAACAAGCATTTACGAGCTGCAGCCAAGCAGAAAGTCCGTACCTGTATGATATGTTGTCAGTTTAATCCAGGTAAAAGTGTCCCGGTGGAACAAGGTGGTTTCCAGCCTCCTGACCACCCTTTTGAGGTCCTCCAGATGGATTATATTCAGATGGAGCGATGTCGAGGTTTCAAGTATGTTCTTGTAGTTGTATGCGCTTTGTCCAGATGGACAGAAGCATATCCAGTCCCAGATTACACAGCCGCGACCACTGCCAAGCAGTTGGTTCGTGAGTTTTTCCCTCGATATGGACTCCCTAGAGTCGTATATTCTGATAACGGTCAGCCATTCTCATCCGAGTTGATGAAGCACGTTTCCCTGTTGTTAGGGTACCAGTGGAAGTTTCATTGTGTACGCCATCCTGAAGCAGCCGGTCTAGTCGAGAGACATAATCAGACTCTGAAAATTCGAATTGCCAAAATATGTAAAGATAAGGGTGTGGACTGGCTAGTAGCTCTGCCAGTCGCTTTGTTTTATATGCGCATGGTCGCACATTCCAGATCAGGTCTGTCCCCGTATGAGGTCGTATTCGGCCGCCCCCCTAACATGTGGGGTACTCCTAGACCCCGAAGTATTACTGATGTTTCATGTAATATGCTGACAGATTACCTAGCTTCCTTGATGTCTGCCCTCAACTCATGTCGTTCACAGGTTGCCGCCACATTTCCAGACAATACCGAGGTGGCACCGCATGAAATCGTTCCAGGTTCGATGGTGCTCGTACGTAACTTCGACAGATCAAGTCCGCTGGAGCCACGTTGGAAGGAGCCCCGTCAGGTCCTCCTCACCACCCGTACAGCTGTGAAATTGGAAGGACGCCGCGGCTGGGTGCACCTTTCGCACGTCAAGAAATTCTACGGATTGAAACCGGTCTCCAAGAACATTTCCCAGGATATCAAGACTTGTCAAAACATTGTTTCTAAGGACTGTCCCGCAAATGACATTGACACAACCCCTCCCCTGTTAGAGAAAACTCCGCAACAGGAGTATAAACAGAAATTAAGGTCTAGTAAAATAAGTCAGCCAGTTTGATTGTCTAAGTCCTCCCCTAGGTGAAACGGTTAGACTGTTTCTGACATGTATAAAATAGACCCCCATAGTGAGAGAGTTAGTCAAAACTCAATCCGATGTATCGTTTTTCTAAGTTTCATATTATTTCTCAGCCTTTTGATTTCCTGCACTAGTTACGCATTTTTCCTGTGTTTTCCAGTTCCTCATGTAAATAAGCCTTCTAATGTTACAGTAGAGCACACGTTTAGTGATCTGCCTCCTCACGAATATTCATACCGCCTCGCTATGCGTAACAATACATTTATCCGCATGTTGCATTATTCACATCAAACCAGCAATGCCACTAAGTGTTGGGTGTGTGGTCGACTGCCCCCTTTCCAGACGTCAAAGGGAGTTCTGCCACTTTTTCCTTATCCTTTTTCACATAATGGTTCGTGTGGAGCATGGTCCACGTTAACGTCATCCTTAACAGATATGTCTTTTCTTAACAGCACATGTTTCCCAGACAAGCAAGGTTTCCCCCACAGAACAGGTTTAGATCTAGAAAATGAAGTGTATAATTTAGGTAACTATTCTTCGAATTTCATGGTCCTGAATGTTCAGTCTGATACTACTCCAGACTCACCTGCTATTTCAGTATTACCAGTCAAAGGCGAATTATGTGTCCGTAATTATGGTTCTGTACACGTAGGACATAGTGATTGTACTACTATTATCCAGTATAGTGACAGTGGGAAATCTATTTTTAAAGCTTCACATCATTCTTATTTTGTTTGTGGTCAAACTGCATATGTTCGTCTGCCCCTCGATTGGGAGGGAACCTGTTACATTGCCTTCCTACTGCCACCTGTTTTCCTAGCCCCACCTGACTACCATAGGAATTCCTTCCTAGTACATACTAGACACAAGAGAAACCTCCCGATTGTCGATTATACTGAAACTGCTGCAGAGCAATTCATTGATATTGATAAAGGTGTGTTCCCTTATTTAGGTACAGTTGTAAACAGTAAGCTAATCCGTAGGTTAACAAGAACCCTTGAAGCTGTAGTAGATGAGACTGCCTCCGCTCTAGGTAACTTAACCGAAGAGCAATCCTTTATGAGAATTGTTGTGCTCCAGAATCGTCTCGTCCTTGACGTCATACTGGCCGATAGGGGCGGGGCCTGTAGAGTCATCGGATCCAGTTGTTGCATTTTCATTCCAAATAACGCGCCGTCTGTTTATTCAGCTATAACCAGACTTCATAAAATTGCCCATCTATTACACCAGGATCCAGGCACCTGGACATGGTCCGGTTGGTTCTGGAATATAATTTCCGCCTGGGGATGGAAAGTCCTGTCCTTTCTAGGTATCGCAGTAGCGATCATATTCAGCTGCTGCCTCTGTATACAATGTGGCCCTGCGATTTGCGGCATGTGTGCTACCTCTTGTATTCCTAGTCCCAAGCCCCGTTCTAAATCCCGTTCCAAGACAATTCGAGATGAACAAATGGTACTGTATGAAATGATAGATGGTATCATGAATATTGATGTTTCCTGATGGAAACGTAGTGACAAGGAGGGAATGTGGAAAAGTAAATTTTGCCATGTTCTGTGTCCCTACGTGTCATCCATCATATGTTATGTGTGCATGATCAATATGCGTATGTTATTCCCCATGTCCGATTCAAGACGCAATTACAGTTGTGTCCTCCTCTAGTATGCCAGTTTCCAGTCCTCGTGAATACTACGAATATCAGGCCTATGTAAAGCTACGATGCCACGTTTCTCAGTGTGCACGTTATTCTATTATAAAGTCCCCGTTTCTAGGCCTCAAAAGGGCCTGGACACCAGATTCAGCTCCTGTCTCCTGAAGCCTTGCTGAGGAGCGATCCAGCCCCCACCTGTATCCTCGACCTTCCACTTACTTCCTGCCTCGCAGTGCCCGGTGCAGCTTGGCTCTGCCTCTGAGTCTGCCAAGACTATGTTATGATTCCAGTTATCAGTTTAGTCCTCCTTCTCTGCATTCCTAAGCTACTGAACTACATCAATAGTTTCCGTCATTGTCTAGCCTATGCGGCTCTATGTTAAGAGAAATACTGTATTTAATGGTCATTTAATATTCTTCATCACGCACTATATGTAGAATAAATGCATGCTCCAGTCTTAGAGTCAGTTAGCTTTTCCCCTCATGACTTCTAGTTTATATCAACATGTTCCCTAAACATCAGATACTAGATAGGGTTTAGGTACATGTCGCTCCGACCCTCCAGACTTTAGTCTCTGCTCCTAGCACAGAGTTCATAGCCCCCAGCTTCTCCTCGTAACACGTCATTGCCAGTTTGCGCGCACCACCAGGTTAGAGGTCCCGGCTCCTTAGGTAGCCCCCTCCTATGTTTCCGCCCATTTATGACATATTCTGTTACGTTTGCATCACATGTCTATGTATACGCCCTGTTACACCTCCTTCTCACCCTTATCTTTCGCGACTGCTACGCGTCACGCCTTCTGCTCCACCCACTGCTACGCCTACTGCAATGTAATGCTATGTGTTTGCGTTATGTATATATGCTCATGTATTGTTATTAAAAGTCAGCGCGCTCATCCCAGACCCAGCCCCAGCAGCTGCTGGGCCCTGTCATCCTATTCCTATGCAGGTTGTCCTGTTCCTGTCCTTATGCTGTATTAAACCTGCAAAAACTCCCACTACCTCGAATCTTGACTCTTATTTATTGAGCTATCTGTTATGATATATGTCTAGTCAAAAATAGGGTATTATTTATTTATTTACCACAGCGCTTACACTGGAATTTTTGCTGAAAAAGCTCCTTCGAGAACCAGGGCATAGCGGTTTTGGTTTTATCTCGCGTTTCCCTCAGTGGAGCTAGTTTGTCCAATGAGGCGGTTATTTGCCGGCTGAGAGAGTTATAACTTTCATCCGCATTATCGCCCAGCATCAAGATTCCTTGAAGTATCTTAGGTAAACTAGTAATTTCAGAAGTCTCGACCATTGTCTGCCTATCTTAACCACTCCAGAGCTATTTATTTATTTATTTATTTTATGCGATTTTTAGAGCGCGCAAATGCCCGTGAGGGTGTCTCGGCGCTAGTACTACTAAGCTCACTCTAGAGGCAGGAAATAGTTTAGGATGAAAACAGCCAGGTTTTAAGGTTCTTTCTGAAGTGTAGTAGGGAAGGGGCAGTTTTAATGTGAGATGGTAATGTGTTCCACAGTTTGGCAGTTCCTATGAAAAAACATCTGTCTCCCCAGTTGGTCCTCCTTGTCCGTGGAACCCTCAGTAAATGTGCAGAGGATGATCGCAAGGTTCTTGCATGCTCCACGGGACGGAGAGCTGTTTTTAGAAACTGCGGGCCGGGGCAATTAATAGCTTTATAGGCTATGCATAAAGCCTTAAATTTGATTCGACTCCGTATGGGGAGCCAATGTAGCTTTCTGATATAGGGGGAAGTGGGAGTGAATTTGGGAATAGCCAAAAGGATCCTGGCTGCGGCGTTTTGTACCGTCTGTAGTTTTTGAAGGACCTTTTCTTGGGCATTTAGAAGGAGGGCATTGCAATAATCTGTTCTTGAGAACACCAGGGAGCTAATCAGGGTTTTGCCCGCAGAAGGCGGCAGGTATGGCAATAGTTTTTTAATTCTTTTTAAGATATAAAAGGAAGAGGATACCACCGCATTGGCATGATGAGAGAAGGTCAGCTTGGTGTCAAAGATTACTCCCAGATTGCGCACCTTGACTACAGGTTGAGGAGGGTTCCCCAGCTGGGAAGGCCACCACTGAGGGGACCAGGTGGGTTGCAAGTTCCCGAATGTCATCACCTCCGTTTTGTCGGAGTTTAGTTTGAGACAGTTTGATGACATCCAGGAACTTATTGCCCTCATTCCCTCCTGGAAGTTTGCCGCGACTGCAATGCCATCGTTGTGTACCGATAACACTAACTGAGTGTCATCAGCGTATGTTGTGAGTGCGATTCCATAGGATTTTATTACCCTCGCCAAGTCCGATACGTAGATATTAAAGAGCATCGGACTTAGCGAGGAACCCTGTGGCACTCCACACGAGAGAGAAAAGGTTGGGGAGGTGTAGTTGCCCAACTTCACAGTCTGTGGACGGTTAGCCAGGAATGAGGCGAGGAGGTCCTTAGCTTTGCCTCTTATTCCCGCAGCCGAGACACGGTCGATCAGTGTAAGATGATCGACCGTGTCAAAGGCGGCGGAGAGATCCAAAAGTACAAGGACAGCAGAGCCTCCCTTGTCCATCGTGGCTCTTATTTCGTCCGCTGCCTTAAGTAGTGCTGTCTCCGTTCCGTGGCCTTGTCGGAAGCCGAACTGAGTATCATCAAGAAGTTCATTATCATTGATGAATTTCGAGAGTTGGATGTTCATTATCCTCTCGAATATTTTGGCTGGGAAGGGGAGACATGCGATAGGCCTGTAGCTGGCCGGGAGGAGAGGGTCAAGAGTGGGCTTCTTTAGAAGAGGCTTGATTATAGCCTTCTTCCAGACAGAAGGATAGATGCCTGTTGCAAACATTGCATTGCAGATTGTAGATAAAGCAGGCGAGATGGCTTCCGGTATATGATTAAAGATTGCAGCAGGGCAAGGGTCAAGAGGGGAACCCGATTTAGTACCAGCCACCAGCTGTTGAACTTGCTGCTGTGTGGTTGGTTCAAAACAAGTAAAGATCGGGGAATTGTTATTGATCGAAGGGGTCGTAGTAGGCGTAGGGATTGGAGGATTGATGGAATGACGAAAGTTCAGAAAGATGGAATTGACCTTGTCCTCGAAAAATTTGGCCAGGGAGTCCGAGAGAGCTTGTGATCCTTCTAGGCGTGGAACCGGGGGGTTGGAGAGGTGAGTGACTACCTGAAATAGTTGCCCTACCGAGTTTTTTGCCTCATTGATTTGGGCGGTGTAGTAGCGACTTTTTTCTGCTTTTATGAGTTTTTTGTAGTTCCGGAGTGCACTTTTATAGGTCTGCTTGTCAGTGGAGTCATAATGTCGGCGCCACTGCCTTTCCAGGTTCCTACAGTACTGTCTCTGAATTCGCACGGGCTCAGTGAACCACTGTGCTGAAGGAGCTAGCCTACTAAGATGACGAGTTTTAATAGGGGCTAGTTTGTTACAGGCCATATTGACACTTCTTAGAAAGCTTGCGGATGCTGAGATGGGGTCAGTTCCATCAGGAATATGATTGGCTAACATCAGTTCTCCTAAAAGATCCAAGTTGATGTGTTTCCAGTCTCTGTATGAGATTGTAGCCGAAGTTGTGGAACTGTCTTTAGTAGACAGGGTTGCAATGGAAAAGCATATGGCTGAGTGGTCCGTCCAAGTCAACGGGATGACCTTGGTGACAACAATATGAGGATGGTTGGTAAAAAGGCCGTCTAACGTGTGACCTGCTTGATGTGTAGGATCTTTTATTAATTGCAGCAGGCCAATAGATGCTAAATCATTTATTAGCTGCGCTGTGTGCGGGTCATTAGTGGATTCCAAGTGGAAATTAAAATCTCCCAGTAAGGTAAAATGGGGGGAGCCTACCGATACTTCGATCATATTACCTATGTTAGCAAGGAACTTGGCACGTGACCCGGGAGGGCGGTAGATTAACATACCCTTAAATGATTCTTTGGGCGAGAGGCCTATGGTAAAAAGAAAGGCTTCATACTCAGCACAATTGACTAGCGTCGTGGTGAGTTTGAACTGGTTGCTGTAAATAATTGCTATGCCTCCTCCCTTCTGTTTGGGTCTGTCCAGTCTACAGACACTGTAATTGGTTGGAGTGGCTGCTGTGAAGTCAGGGCCAGACGATTCGTCCCCCCAAGTTTCCGTGAGAAAAAGTAGGTCTAGTTTGTGTGAATCAATCAGGTCGGCCACCTCCATTTTATGTTTGGGAAGTGATCTAGCATTTATTAGCGCAGCTGACACTTGATTGGTGGCAGTTTTAGTAAAAGGAGGAGAGATGTTTGTACATAAAGGGCATTTATGTGGGCCCACTGTGACGTTGGTATGTCTGAATTGTGGTAAGGCATGGGGAACTTTCAGACCTTGTTTGAGTCCCAGTAGCTCAGCGGACGTGTAAGCCAGTCTTGCTGTAACAGCCTTCGTGGGCAGTGGTGCGGTGGCAGGGTGGGTGGCCCTAGGCCCGTCCTCGGCGCGGACGAGCGCAGACGAGCTTGCCTTATGCGCGCCTTCGGCGCGCAATCGTCGCGCCCGCTGCGCTCGTCCGCTGCGCTTCCGGTGCTGCAGCATGATTTATGTCGTCTGCGGGATGCCGTGGCGGGGAGGGGCGTGGCCTGCGTGGATGGGCGTGTCCGCCGGTGGGAAGGCGGCGTTGGCCAGGCAACGCTCTCGCCGCGTCAGCCTTCGTTCGGCTGAGCGGAGGTTTCTGCGCGAGTGAAAGTGGCTGGTGCAGGTAATTTTAAAACAAGTTATCACAAAGTTTCAACAAAGTAAAATTTCAACAAAGTAAAATACTCCCGGCTATTTCGCCTCAGGAGTGGGTGTGTAGAGCGCCGCGCTAGCAGTCAGCGCTCGCTCTTCTAGTGTGGCGGGGGGGCGTGGCCTGCGTGGATGGGCGTGTCCGCCGGTGGGAAGGCGGCGTTGGCCAGGCAACGCTCTCGCCGCGTCAGCCTTCGTTCGGCTGAGCGGAGGTTTCTGCGCGAGTGAAAGTGGCTGGTGCAGGTAATTTTAAAACAAGTTATCACAAAGTTTCAACAAAGTAAAATTTCAACAAAGTAAAATACTCCCGGCTATTTCGCCTCAGGAGTGGGTGTGTAGAGCGCCGCGCTAGCAGTCAGCGCTCGCTCTTCTAGTGTGGCGGGGGGGCGTGGCCTGCGTGGATGGGCGTGTCCGCCGGTGGGAAGGCGGCGTTGGCCAGGCAACGCTCTCGCCGCGTCAGCCTTCGTTCGGCTGAGCGGAGGTTTCTGCGCGAGTGAAAGTGGCTGGTGCAGGTAATTTTATAACAAGTTATCACAAAGTTTCAACAAAGTAAAATTTCAACAAAGTAAAATACTCCCGGCTATTTCGCCTCAGGAGTGGGTGTGTAGAGCTACAGATCTTCGGGCAACCCTTTGGGAGAGCTATAGAAAAGAGGACCAAAGCATGATCTGTCCAGCATTGTGGTAGGATATCTCCAACAAACACCTGACTGGTGTTGGCAAAAATCTAATCCAGAGCATGACCCTTTTGGTGGGTTTGGGAACGAACTAACTGCTCCAGTTGGATGTTACAACAGGCCTGAGTCAGATATTTAAAGGCTGAGTCTGTTGGCCCCTCTGGCCACAGATTAAAATCCCCTAACACCACCAATCTAGCGCGGGAATTTGAAAGGTCATAAATTAGATCCGTGAGCTTGGTTATGGCAGATAGGGTGCAGGCTGGTGGACGATAGCACAATAAGCCAGTATAGAGGACCCCGCTCTGCTCCTTTAATGAGAAAGCCATCAGCTCACAGTCAGGGATCTTCTTGATTTCCAAGTGGGAAAAATCCAGCGATTCCCTATAGATTAGTCCTAGACCTCCTCCTCTGGCCCCCACCCGAGGAGAGTGTATGATCTTATAGCCTGGGGGACAGGCTTGACCCAGCTCCACTACCCTATCTGTCCTGGTCCAAGTTTCTGTCATGAAGAGAGCGTCAAGCTCATGCTGTTCTATGAGTAACGCTATCTCCATGAAATGCTTGCAGAGTGATCTCACATTAAGCAAGCCACAGGTCAGAGTGTCCTGACATCTAATTGTAGGGAGCTGAGAATCACCTATATCAGGAGATTTCCAGCTAAGGAGCTGCTCCTTTGTGTAGACCAGAGAAGGGGAGGCAACAGGGGCAGCATTTCCAGCTGCCAGCGCGCCCTGTGCGCGAACGGGCGCAAACGGGCTTACCTGTGGCGCACCTCCGGCGCACCAACGACGCGCCCGCTGCGCGCCAACGCTGCGCGTAGCGTCCGCCATTGCTATTTATCACCGTAAGCGCGGGAGTCCACCGATGCGAGCCTCTGGACCGCCAACAAAAATTGCGTCTAGTGAACCCAATATGGCGGCTAACGCCGCGATGCGAGTATCACGAGCAGTCCTGCAATCTAGATCCCACAAAGTGCGGGTGCGGACACAATTATAGTGCGGGTAAGTCCTCACAACATAAAACCACTAAAGTAAATGAGAACGCAAGTGCGCGTGTTACAGCGCAAGCGTGCACAGTGCAAAGAAATTAAAAGTATTTAAAAGCTGCCAGTGCAGTAACGTGCGTGCAGGTTCCAAAAAGATCATTTTACATTGGGCTCTTCGGCCAAGAGCTGTTTTATGAGGCACGTAGAGAGAAGTTATTAAAAGAAGAACATGTTTAAAACAGTGGATGGGGCGTTCAAGGTCCGATGACAGATCAAAAGAAAGGTTAATATTACTAAGTTAAACCGCTGTGCTCCTATGTGGGACTCCCCAGCCTTGCCGGGTATATTTCAAGATGGAATGTGTGAGAGGTTGGTGGCCTGTGGATTCTCAAGTATAGGGCAATGTTACAACAATGACCAAATATACTTTTTTACTGAGCTGCAGGACAAGTTTGGTCGAGATGGTGTCTCGCTGGAGATATATTATGCTGCTATATTGTAAATGTATTGTATGTTGTAATACTAAGGTCATTAGGCTGCTAACCATGATTTCCTTGTAAATTATGGGATGAACTGATTTAAATCCATGCTTTATTTGTCCTTCTTTCCTATGCATTTTTTTCTGCTATAACCTTCGGCTGATATTGATTATGTACTGTAATAAATTTTTTTTAAAAACAATTCATGTGATTGGTTCAGTATCTGTGTAATCAAATTTCCGATTATAGAGCTGTGCACGATAAGTGATAAAAAAAGTGTGTAGTTTTTCATCAACATTCAGCCTGATAGGCTCTTTACAATACATTCCTAGAATGAATTTAGCTTCTAGTTTCCTCAATTCTCATTCTCTGTCTCTTCCCCTTGTATTCCTAGGTATCTGTGGTATACAAATGTATAGTAATTTAATTTAATCACCCTTGTGTACTTTTTCAAAATGCCTTGCACTGTATTTGTTGTATCATTTTACTGATTGCCCTCACTTAAGTGAGTTCCACGGGAGACCACTTAGTTAAAAGTGATGTAAAAACTACTGGAGGTAAAGATACTTGGTTGACACCCAGAAGGGTTTGCGAAATGTAGCAAGTGCCAGACTTTCAGACACGGTGAAAATATTACCTCAATTGACACACCATTAAAAAGAATATTAAAATGATGCCTACGTGCCCGTGTCTGAAAAGGTATAAAGGAAGCACCACACTACCATTACATAACATAATTTTACATCTGAGGGCAATAAGGAATAATGACACAACAAATAGTGCAACTTTTTGGCCCGCTGTAAGGAAGATGCGGGACTTGGGTAAACAGCTATCACCAATCAGCTGCACCATTTCAAGTCAGAACTGGGAGCAACATTTCTCCAATATATATGCTAACCCCGCTGCTCCTGTAGAAAACCAAAATTTTGATAAGCTGAGCCCACTTGACATAACCCTGGGGGAGGTCCTCGTGGCCATTAATCAAAGCCTGGGGAACAAGGCACCTGGGCCGGACGGCTTCCCAATTGATTTAATCAAACACAGACCAGAATTTTGGGGACCCATTCTGGCTAATGTTTTCAACAGCGTATCGCTGGGTATCATTCCTGCTACCTGGTCCACAAGCACAATAGTGCCCATTTACAAAAAAGGTGAAAGATCTGACCCAGCAAATTATAGGCCCATCTCACTCTTAGACAATACCCTGAAAATCTTAGGCCGGGTGTTGTACAACAGAGTGAATGATTGGGCCGAAGAAACAGGGGTGCTAGACAGATGTCAGATGGGCTTTAGAAGTAGGGTTGGGACAATAGAACAATGCCTGAATCTCAATCTTATAATAGGCAAATACACCATAGCCAAAGCTGCTCCTATTTACTTGGCCTTCATGGACTTGTCGTCCGCATTCGACCTTGTGAATAGGTCGAAATTGTGGGCGACACTTCTCTCCTATGGCCTTGATGAACCCTTGGTACACTTTCTAGCCTATCTACATGCGGACACTAAAGCTCGGGTACGAATCGGAATGGATGGCGAAACCTCGGGGGCAATTAAGGTAGAAAGAGGCGTCCGTCAGGGGTGCGTTTTAGCACCCCTGTTATTCATCATCTACATAAACGGTCTGAGTGACTCCCTGAAAGAGACGACAACGGATGTCCCGAAAATCCAAGGGAACCCGCTACCCGCACTCCTCTATGCAGATGATGCGGTGATCATGGGCTTAACACCGAATGCTCTTCGTGCCCTGGTCAAGAGCTTCTCCCTTTTTATGGGGAAACTGGACCTGAAGGTGAACTTTAAAAAATCATTTGTTATGACTTGCGGGCCAGGGGCCAAACAACTGAACTCCATCTCAATTGGATCAGAGAAGCTATACTCCACCAAATCATTTCCATATTTAGGCATGGTCTTTGCTGCGAACGGCCTGTGGAGTGGGCATCTCGCCCACGCCACAGGCAAGTTCTCAAAGGCCATAAATTCCATCCTTGCCTTGCCACGACCAAAAAGGTCAGAAACAACCGGGGCAATTATGAAAATCTACAAATTGCAATGTGTTCCGGTTGCAACCTATGGAGCAGAAATTTGGGGGATAGTGAGCCCATCTAGCCTGCAGACAGAAGAAAACCGGTTGTGCAGAAAAGTTTTAGGAGCTCCGATCTCCTCTTCTGGGTATATCTGTCATGCCGAGCTCAACCTGCCCTACATAACCGACTTCATTGCCACGCGACCCGCAACATTTTGGCTGTCGATTTGGGCTAATGAACGTGCCACCTTAACACAGGACATTGTATCTGAATGTCTAAACTGTGATAAGGGTATGAGCATCCCGTGGCTCCGGGCAACAAAGGAAAGCCTGGATAGTATTGGGAAAATTAATCTTTTTAACGACCCTGCCCAGATTAAGAACTCAGATAAGAAGGTCATACAAACTGAACTTTATGCCCTCTTTAGGGAAAAGAGGTTGGAGATAGAGTCACAAAAACAAACTGTTAAATCTTATGTGACCAATATAAACAATGATCTATCCCCACAACGAATACCTTTATACCTCAGACTCCCTCTGACCAACTGGGAGAGGTCGCTGTTATTCCGCCTAAGAGCTGGATCCACAAAATACTCACTCTGCTTTCCCATGGGCCACAGCACTTTGAACTCTGGGCACGAGCTAAGCCCCTGCCCCTGTGATGGTCACAGCAG
Organism: Lissotriton helveticus; assembly: GCF_964261635.1. Taxonomy (NCBI): domain Eukaryota; kingdom Metazoa; phylum Chordata; class Amphibia; order Caudata; family Salamandridae; genus Lissotriton; species Lissotriton helveticus. Next base: position 1,511,234,664 of record NC_136067.1, on the reverse strand, counting down.
ACAAAACGAACTGCATTTCTTTTTCCATTGTAAATTTTTTATGAAATATATCAAGTGGTTCTTAGCTCCATATTTTAAAAAACAAAGGCCAGTTTCCCTAAATCAATCTTATGTAATGTTTTTAAACTTAGACAATGCAGATCTGATTTTTCGTGCAACCTCATTTCTGAAAGTCATTTTTTATGCACGGAAATCTATGGAACCTCCCTGAAATGCCCATGTACCCAAGAAGAATGTCTCCTATGCAACAGCACTTTGGTTACCTATAATGTATATTGGAATGCACTTTAATAACCTGATCTAGACTGTTTACATCATCATTGCTGCTCTCTTTTCTTTTAATAATTTTTATGGTAACTGTGTAAAATTATTTTTAAAAAAAAAACGTGTTTTATGTCTATGTGACTTTTATGGATTTTTTGCAATCCGAATAAAGTTTTCTTGAATTGAATTGAATTGACACAACAAATACAGTGTTAAGACATCAGGTATATATTAGGTTGAATATTGATGAAGTATTGCACACTTTTTTTTATTATTTATCAAAAATAGCTCCACAACTCGATATTTAATGCCATAGATATTGTACCAATGACATAAATTGTGTTTGTGCTTATCTTGTATTCTCATTTATTTGAGAGGCTGGCAACAGAGGATCTGATTGAAGTGATTCTTTCATGAATTGGGGTTGGCTATTCAACAGATAGCAATATTGATGCAGTAGGACAGATGGGATACAGTTGATTAGTTGTACTATATGTATATTTTTTATAAATATAGTGCCCCTTTTGGAAGTGAATTATAATGAATTGTTGCGCCATATTGGAGTAACGTTTGAGTCAGAGTACACCCTGTTTGGATGTATTGAGTATACTGTGTTGACCATTTAATGTAGTTTGAATATTTTTGTATATAATATTGGGGCATTTTGAACAATTATGAATGTGACTTTGAAAAATATATATATTTTTTTTAATCTTTATTTGTTGATTTTCAAACATAAAAAAAAATTGCAGCTGAGTCATATAAACACAATCTTAGGTCATACATTACAGTAAATGCAAAGAAACAGTGAATCTATCAGTGAAAGTCAAGCAGGTAATTAGGGGGTTATGACAGTTCATCCACATCAATCTGTGCGTTCAGGAATATTCAATTGTTCAGATCGTGTGTCTGCATATAGGCAGTGTACGGACCCCACACATCCAGGGGTCTGGATGCTCTTGGCAACTCTTCTGCATAACAAACTAGTTGATCACGACAATAGGCAAGGTCATGTAGCCACTGCTTTATCGAAGGCGCCGGTCTACCGTCCCAATTGATTGCGACTCTCCGCTTAGCTAATTGGAGAGACAGCACCACAAACCTAAGAGCGCCTGAAGGAATGCTAGAAACAATACCCAGCAAGCACAACTTCACATCTCTCAGGACCGGTGCACCCACCATTTCAGTTAGTGCTTGCACCACATCATCCCAGAAAGCAGACACCTTTGGACACACCCAGGCAAGGTGTATAAAATCCGCATTGTCCACTCCGCACCTTTTACAACAAGACGATTCCTGGAGACCATAGCTAAACAGCTGGACCGGCATATAATACATCTGATTAATATACTTATAATAATAAGCTTAAAGTTCCCATTCACCGCGAAGCTTCCAGTATCCTACAGCTTTCTTCCCATTCCTCATCCGTTAGCGGCTATAATAAACACGCGTCCCATTTTCCCCGGGATTTAGTTGATGCAGCACCCTCATCTAGCTGCGAGGCTTGATAGAGACATGAAACTAATTTAGTCTTATTTTGTGCAGTGTAGAGGAGTTGCAAAGCCCCCAGCACGGAGGGTTCATCGGGAAAGCCTGGGTATAAGCTACACATGGCAGACTGAAGTCTAGTGTATATGAATATGGGCATAGCCTCTCTCACCCAATCCTTCAGAATGTCCTGCGGAGATATAAATGTCCCATCTAGAAAGACATCACCCATGGTATACATTTCGGCAGCCTTCAAAACCCTGAGGGCCCCTGTTTCCCCCGTCACCGATAGCGCTGCATGATGAAGCAAGGGCGTCGACGGAGCGTACAATGGGAGTCTCTGCACCCGCCTCCCCAGCTCTTCCCAAGCCCAGGCTGTACATTTGACCTTGTCCACCTCCTCAGGCTCAAATACCGAATAAGAATGTACAATCATTGCCTTCAGAGGCAAGGGATGAACAGCACCAGCCTCGACTGCCATGTGCGGTGTGAACGGCGGCGCATTATGCCAATAATAGGCGAACTGCGCCTGCGCACATAAATAGTATAAATGCATATCCGGCACTGAGAATCCGCCCATCACGTAAGGCTTAGTTAATGCCCCCCCCCATGCTAAAGTGATTAACAACGACTGTAATGTCATGAAAAAGTGCTGTTTTAAGCTGATAGGAACATGGACAAACAGATACAGAAATGTAGGTAGCACTACCATTTTAATTAGGGCAACCCTGTCTGCAAATGTCAGCAGTAAATGGGTCACCTGATCCTCCAACTTAGAGATTGCCGTGCCATAATTCACCCTGAGAATTTCCTGCGGGTCCCTATGAATCCATACCCCAAGGTACTTTACGGGATCAGTGGCCCACTCCAGGGTATAATTCAGCACAGAGGGCACAGTACATTGTGTGAGAGAGAGTATGATAGATTTATTCCAATTAATGGCTAGCCCAGAGTACCACTCGAATCAAATGTACTCCTGAATAATCGGCTCTAGATGTTGCGCCAGTTCCCGCACATATAAAACCATGTCGTCAGCATACATGGACACAGCCAAGGGCCGCTGGTGAAAACCCAATGCTGAGCCAGCATGCCGCTGCCTCAGCACACATGCAAGCGGCTCCAGCACCACTGCAAAGATCAAAGACGACAGCGGGAAACCTTGCCTGGTGCCCCGCCGAATAGCAAACGCCTTCGATGTGTGCCCATTAATATGCACACGGGCTACCGGGTCGGAGTACAGCAATTTTATCCAGCTAGTAAAAAAAAAAGGGCACCCCCATTCGGGGCATCACGGCAAACATATATGGCCAGGCAATGGAATTGAACACCTTAGCGGCGTCTAAAAGAACTGCTGCTGCCAGCAGTTCGGGTTTTACCAGATGCAGGACTGCAAACATTGCTCTTAAATTATGCGACGTTGAACGTGTAAGAACAAACCCGTACTGGTCCGGAAGGACCATGACGTTCAACAGCAGTCGCAGCTGAGTCGCTAAAACTTTCGCCAGTATTTTTATGTCAGTATTCAAAAGTGATAGCGGCCTGTACGACTCGCAGTGATCTGGGGACTAACCCGGCTTTAGCAACGCAACAATTAGTGCTTCTCTGAGCGTATCAGGCAGTCGCTGCTGCTCAAACGCCGCAACATACATGACCATTAAATGGGGCAGCAACAGATCGGCATACTCCTTGTAGAACTCAGGTGGGAGTCCATCAGTGCCTGCTGCCTTCCCATTAGGCAATGAGGAGATAGCGTCTTTAATTTCCTCAGCAGTTAGTGAGTGCATTAGAAAATCCTGTTGATCCTTGGATAGCCATACTAATGCCACATCATCCAGATACTTTGCTATTTCCTCCTCAGCGACCATCTGCCTATACCCATATATATCCTTATAGTGTTTAACAAATTGATCAAGGATACCGGCAGTGTCCCCCTCCGTAATGCCCTGCACTGTGCAATACCTGGCCCACAGATCCGTAACCCTCTCAGCTAGCACCTGTCCCGGTCTGCCACCCTTGCCATATTATCTATCTTTGCAGCGTCGCGATAAATGCCTCACTTCCTGATCTGCCAGTTCATTGTACTCCGTCACCTACGACCGTATTGCAGCCAGAGTAGCAGCAGCAGGCGACAATTCATACTGCCGCTCCAGCCTCACCAAATCACGCTCTACCTTTTCCATAGAGTTCCGTAACGATTTAAGCACCCCTGCCTGTATGCCAAGACAAGCTCCCCAGATGGTCACTCTGAATGCCTCCGATAAAGTGCCCATGCTGTGCACCGACCCGAGATTATCAGTAAAATATTTTCCAATAGTCACCCTCAAGTCTTCCTTAAAGACTGGATCCAGCAGAGCTGAAGGCTGCAGTTTCCAACTGAACGGGTCCGGAGCATAAGTGGGTATTTGCATGACCAGCAGAACCGGTGCATGATCCGACAGTGTGTGGCCCAAATGTGACTCCTTGGACACCCAAGCATTGACATCATGTGTTGCGAGCCAAAAATCTAACCTGGACCACGTGTTGTGTGTATATGAGTAGGACGCTCCCTCCCGCAACCCAGGATGCCGCAGCCTCCAAACATCAACTAGGCCCAGAACGCCCATACTATTGTGACCCGCCTGTGCAGCCCTTTTAACAGTAGCAGTTACTCTCGAGTGCCGATCCATCTCTTGATTCAACACCACATTAAAATCCCCCCTACAAATGATGGCATATGTCGGTAGCTTATACACCTTGTTCCATAGCATTGTAAAAAACTCTGGATCGTCTATATTTGGGCCATGAACATTCACCATCGTGATCAATGTGCCACACAGCTTCCCCTGTACCAAAATACATCTACTCTCTGCATCAATCTCCTCATACGTACTGACAAAATAAACATTTCTTTTAACTAATATCATTACTCCCCTCACATACGATGAGTATGTAGAGGCAAACCTTGCACCAGCCCATCTTTTGGCCACAAAGGAAGCCACCATCTTATTAAGATGAGTTTCCTGCAAGAGCACCACTTGCACATGATGTCGGTCCAAATACGCCAGTACCTGCCTAGTTTGTTTCGGATTATTTAACCCCCTAATATTCCAGGTAATCTAAGTTATTTTCCCTGTCCCCTCCATTACCCACAGGACTGAATCAACTACCAATACACAACCAGATGAATAACACATGAGATTGCTAAACCATTTTGCACAGCTGCACTCAAGAACAACCTAACAACCACCAACCCCCCAACCACCCCAGCTCCAGAACCTTGCAGAGGACATTGCCGACCATCCCCGCCCCCTCCACCCTCCCAAACATATCAAGCCAGCACAGACCCATCAACAGAGAACAAGAGCCCCAACAGAATCTCACCCATGGTGAGTAACAAATGCACTCACCGAACCCGCCCCCATCACAGAACATCTTGGGGTGCACGCTCAGGAGGAACACCAGCTCCCCATAGATCCCCTTTTAAAAAAGAGAGGAGGTCAGGGCTCCTTTTCAGTAGCACACCCACCCCCTTCCAGCACCATAAACCTGCACGTGTCCAAATATCCAGCCGTAGTAAGGTCACCCACCACAAACATGTTAAAACCAGCATACACCACCCAGAGCAACAGTTCCACCCCAGAATAGCTGAGCCCAATCGCTCCTATCTCCTACTAAGCAGATCCGCACTCGCAGACCCGCTTTGCCACCTTAATTTTCCTTACAAACAAAGCCATCCAAACAGCAGTTTGGTAGAGAGACAACAACGAGGCCCACATTGTCCCCTGTTAGCGGGTGTCTTGGGTGAGGTAAAGGGTGACGGTCCAGTAGCCTGGCCCCTCCCGCACTCACCTGCTCATAAAAAGCGCTCTGGGTAGCGGGCGCATTGGATATAGTAGCAGCTCTTCCTGAGACGGAAAGCCGGGAAGTTTGTAACGCTTTTAAAAATTTGTGATTTTGTGTTTTGACATTATATTTAAATTCCTTTACCTGCTGGCACACTTACTTTGTCTCCCACCTCATTTAGACACCGTGCAGCAGAGTAGGTGATATCGCGGAGCTCTAATCAAAACCCAGCCGCCATCGTGGGTGAAGTACAGGGTGACGGTCCAGTAGCCTGGCCCCTCCCGCACTCCCTGCTTGATATGACAGTCCTGACTCGGCCACGCAGCGGACAAGAGCAGCGGGCGCGCCGAAGGCGTGCCGAAGGCGCACCAAAGGCAAACACATCTGCGTCCGTCCGCGACCAAGACGTGACCGGGGCCGGTCCCCCTGTCCGTCTGAACAGCGATGAATGTATGACCTATAAGCGGAAAGAGATTTTTGCTCGGAGACCCCCACGATGCCCTTACGGCCAACTGCCCTCCCTAGACCTAAAGTGCCCGGTTTATGAATGCAAGGGCTATGGTTTCTCTCCGACTCATCACGAAAGACAGGATAGACAGCCCCATACCCGTGACTCTGCTCCTTCTCGTGGTCCAGGATCTTCCCTGAACCTGAGAGCAGCACTACTCAATTGCAGATCTTTGGTCAGACACGCTTTCAACATCTGGCAGTCTCTCCTGGACAATAAATGGGATCTTCTTTTTCTCACCGAAGAATGCATGAGTGATACAACTAAGCATGGGCGAATTTTGCGAATTCGCGATCCGCGAATTTGCGGATTCGCGAATTCGCGATCCGCAAAATTCGCGAATTTGTGCAAATTTGCGGATTTTTTTTTTTTAGCGTGTTCGCGGGGCTCTTGGCGTGTTCGCGGGGTGTTTTGCGTGTTCGCAGGGTTTTTTTTTGTACGAGACCGCGATGCGCCCTCTGGTTCATCACTGCCACCCTCTCGTTTTTTTTGTGCCCTTCTGCCCTCTGCCCCACTCATTTTTGTGCCCTTCTGCCCTCTGCCCCACTCGTTTTTGTGCCATTCTGCCCTCTGCCCCACTCGTTGTTGTGCCCTTGTGCCCCTTGCCCCACTCGTTTTTGTGCCATTCTGCCCTCTGCCCCACTCGTTGTTGTGCCCTTGTGCCCCTTGCCCCACTCGTTTTTGTGCCATTCTGCCCTTTGCCCCACTCGTTGTTGTGCCCTTGTGCCCCTTGCCCCACTCATTTTTGTGCCATTCTGCCCTCTACCCCAATCGTTGTTGTGCCCTTGTGCCCCTTGCCCCACTCGTTTTTGTGCCATTCTGCCCTCTGCCCCACTCGTTGTTGTGCCCTTGTGCCCCTTGCCCCACTCGTTTTTGTGCCATTCTGCCTTTTGCCCCACTCGTTGTTGTGCCCTCGTGCCCCTTGCTCCACTCGTTGTTGTGCCCTTTTGCCCCTTGCCCCACTCGTTTTTGTGCCATTCTGCCCTCTGCCCCAATCGTTGTTGTGCCCTTATGCCCCTTGCCCCACTCGTTTTTGTGCCATTCTGCCCTCTGCCCCACTCGTTGTTGTGCCCTTGTGCCCCTTGCCCCATTCGTTTTTGTGCCATTCTGCCCTCTGCCCCACTCGTTGTTGTGCCCTTGTACCCCTTGCCCCACTCATTGTTGTGCCCTTGTGCCCCTTGCCCCACTCGTTTTTGTGCCATTCTGCCCTTTTCCCCACTCGTTGTTGTGCCCTTGTGCCCCTTGCCCCACTCGTTGTTGTGCCCTTGTGCCCCCTGCCCCACTCGTTTTTGTGCCATCATGCCCTCTGCCCCAATCGTTGTTGTGCCCTTGTGCCCCTTGCCCCACTCGTTTTTGTGCCATACTGCCCTTTGCCCCATTCGTTGTTGTGCCCTTGTGCCCCTTGCCCCACTCGTTGTTGTGCCCTTGTGCCCCTTGCCCCACTCGTTTTTGTTCCATTCTGCCCTCTGCCCCAATCGTTGTTGTGCCCTTGTGCCCCTTGCCCCACTCGTTTTTGTGCCATTCTGCCCTCTGCCCCACTCGTTGTTGTGCCCTTGTGCCCCTTGCCCCACTCGTTGTTGTGCCCTTGTGCCACTTGCCCCACTCATTGTTGTGCCCTTGTGCCCCATGCCCCACTCGTTGTTGTGCCCTTGTGCCCCTTGCCCCATTCGTTGTTGTGCCCTTGTGCCCCTTGCCCCACTCGTTGTTGTGCCCTTGTGCCCCTTGCCCCACTCGTTTTTGTGCCATTCTGCCCTCTGCCCCACTCGTTGTTGTGCCCTTGTGCCCCTTGCCCCACTCGTTTTTGTGCCATTCTGCCCTTTGCCCCACTCGTTGTTGTGCCCTTGTGCCCCTTGCCCCACTCGTTGTTGTGCCCTTGTGCCCCTTGCCCCACTCGTTTTTGTGCCATTCTGCCCTCTGCCCCAATCGTTGTTGTGCCCTTGTGCCCCACTCGTTTTTGTGCCATTCTGCCCTCTGCTCCATTCGTTGTTGTGCCCTTGTGCCCCTTGCCCCACTCGTTTTTGTACCATTCTGCCCTCTGCCCCACTCGTTGTTGTGCCCTTGTGCCCCTTGCCCCACTCGTTGTTGTGCCCTTGTGCCCCTTGCCCCACTCATTTTTGTGCCATTCTGCCCTTTGCCCCACTCGTTGTTGTGCCCTTGTGCCCCTTGCCCCACTTGTTGTTGTGCCCTTGTGCCCCTTACCCCACTCGTTTTTGTGCCATTCTGCCCTCTGCCCCAATCGTTGTTGTGCCCTTGTGCCCCTTGCCCCACTCGTTTTTGTGCCATTCTGCCCTCTGCCCCACTCGTTGTTGTGCCCTTCTGCCCTCTGCCCCACTCGTTGCTGTGCCCTTCTGCCCTCAACCCCACTCCTGTTTTATTTTAGAATGGCGCCGGCAAGCTGCCAGCGCCATTCTAAAATAGTTACTAAGTTAGCTTCATCAGGAAGCACTAATAGATAAAATAAAGCAGGTGCTCGAGCACCTGCATTTTATCTATTAGTGCTTCCTGTTGATGCTAACTTAGTAACTATTTTAGAATGGTGCTGGCAGCTTGTCGGCGCCGTTCTAAAATAGTTACAAGCTTGAAGCTTGAACTTTTGCCCCCCGGATCCGTTCCGCTCGCGGATTCACGGATTTTTAGCAAATTCGCGGGAATTTGCGGATCGCGAATTTGCCGAAAATCCGCAAAACCCGCGAGCGGAACGGGTTTTGCGCCCATGCTTAGATACAACTAACCCTGCCTTGACTCTGGCTATTCCGGAAGGCTTCAGTATCCTCTGTGCCAATAGACTTAATGGCAAACATGGGGGCGGGGTGGCACTCATCTATAAATCGGAATGGACTGTTACCACTCCCTTATACTATCAAATTGACTGCATAGAGGGTCTTCCATTCTGTATCAAGGTATCGGCTTCTACTTCTTGCTCAGGACTTTTGATCTATCGCCCCCCCCATTCCAGTACTTTGCATCTGTCTGCCCTGGCAGATTATATCATTATATCATCCAGGCCAGCACACGATATGCAAATTATACGGTTTTAGGGGATTTCAATCTTCATGTGGACGATGGCTCCTGTCCGCATAGCAAAAGCCTGATTTCTACTTTGGCTGCATGCAACTTAATTCAAAGGGTAGAGTCACCCACTCACAAAGCTGGTCACACACTAGATTTTATCTGCTCAAATTTGGCGGATATCCGGGTGGAGAATTCCACACCGGTAGTGTGGTCAGACCACTTTCTCATCCCTTTTTCAATCGGTTTATCTTACCCTGATAGACCCGTCCTGACCCCGAAGGTATCTGGGAGAAATTGGAGCTGAATCACTTTGGTTTCACTCCAGGAACTCTTAAAAGACTCCCAGCCAATTCCAGCCTCAGACCTAGACACCTGCATTGTCAATCTAGATGCCTGGATTGGCCAGGCCATGGATTCACTTGCCCCCTTGAAACCTATTAAAACCTTTAGGTCGGCACCGTCAGCCCCCTGGTATTCAGATGATCTTCGTCAGAAAAAAGCCTCCTGTAAAGTTCTTGAGCGAGTCTGGAGACAAAAGTACTCTTCGGAACGTAAGACTGATTGCAGGACAGCCCTTAAAGAATACTGTAGAATGATTGTGAAACATAAAAGAGCCTACCTGGCTACTCGAATTAAGATAGCCAGTAGTGGATCTAGAGAGATCTTTAGCATTGTTAAATCCTTTACAGACCCTCAAGCATTGAATCGGAGTCACCCCTCCTCCCAGCTTCTCTGCAATCAACTCTTGGAATTCTTTGAGGAAAAAATTGCGCAAATTTATGCCTCCTTCCCCTCCAATGATAGCCTTGACCTAGAGGAGGTTCCGAGTACCCAGAATCTCCAGATTCTCTCCTTTACAGAATTTGCAGAAGTTTCAGAAGAGGCCTCCCTTCTAGAACTATTCAAATGCAAATCCGGATCCCCTAATGACCCTTGGCTGGCGAAGCAATATAAGGCTTTGGCCGTTCTTTTGAACCCTTATATCAATCTCATATGGAATGATTCCTTGAGGGCTGGAAGATTTCCCGATAAAAGGAAACACGCTTTCCTAGTTCCTATTTTGAAAAAGCCTAACACGGATCCGGATAATCCAAAAACCTACAGTCCGATTTCCCTTTTGCCCGCCCCGGCAAAGATTCTGGAAAAACTGGCACACTCTCAACTTGCCAACTATATTGAGTCCCATGGGCTCTTGCATAACTCTCAGCATGGCTTCCGGTCAGGCCACAGTACGGAGTCGGCCCTGATCGAAATGGCCGACTCGGTTAGGTGGACGTTGGACCGAGGGTCGAGGGCGGTGTTAGTGCTGCTGGACCTTTCAGCAGCATTTGACACCGTCTCTCATAAGATTCTGCTGAAAAGACTGGGTGCCTTGGGCATCGGGGGAACCGTACTAAAGTGGGTTGCTTCCTTCTTATCAAACCGCACCCAGAAGGTATAAACTCCCCCCTACAGGTCCTCTGCTAGGCCACTTAAATGGGGAGTCCCTCAGGGCTCATCGTTGAGCCCGCTCCTTTTTAATGTGTATTTCACCCCACTGGCCGAAATGATCGCACGAGCCGGTGTTAAATCTACCTCCTATGCGGATGACATTCAGCTCCTCTTTACATTTGACGAGTCAACTTCCACAACTTTTGACCTTTTGAAATCATGCCTCAGGAGCATATCAAAATGGATGGATATGAACTCTCTGAGACTCAACGCAGAAAAGACGGAGGTTTTGTTTTTTAATTTACCTTCCCCACTAGAATCTAGCTTATGGTGGCCGGAAGATCTGAGCCAGGCTCTCATACCCAAAGACTCGGTTAGGAACCTGGGAGTTCGCTGGGATAACAATCTTTTCTTTGGATCCCAGGTCCAAACAGTGGCAGCCTCCTGCTTCGCTAAGATTAGAATAATAAAAAAAGCTCATAAACTACCTTCCAACTGATTGCCGCAAAACTGTGGAACATGCCCTGATAACTTCCCACCTCGACTACGCCAGCGCGTTATACGTGGGCCTTACTGCCGGTCTGTTTCACAAGCTTCAGACTGTTCAAAATGCTGCGGCTCGCCTGGTGGAGGGCATTCCTCCTAGACATCACATTTCCCCTCACCTCCGTAAATTACATTGGCTTCCCATTGCAAAAAGATGTTCAAAGCTTTGACACTGGCCTATAGAGCCACGAAGGCAAGGGATCTGCTCACCTTAAAACCAGCTTGCATCCCTACTGCAACTTCAGAACATTGAGATCTAATTCCCAACTTCTTCTTGTGACCCCCAGATTTAAAAGAACCCGAATGGGAGGTAAAACATTCGAAGTCTGCGCCTCACAGCGCTGGAACAAGCTTCCGCTGCCCCTACGCTCAAGTCGGTCCGAACTTGAATTCCGTAAATCCCTCAAGACCTTCCTCTTTGGTTCCTAAGTTCTTATCTGCGTCCTCTGCTACCTGATCTATTAGCGCCGGGACGCCCCGTTGGGGCAACTGCGCGCTTTACAAAACACACAAATAAACAAATAAATAAGCTCACTCTGGAGCATTAAATATGCGAGCCCACTATCCGTATCGCAGGTGATCAGCTAGAAATAGAACAAAACGCTCAACACAAATGTAATGGTTAGCCCCCACAGCAACTGAGAACAGCACCACCTCGGCAATGGTGTACAGTCCGCAGGCGTTTCAATCTTCATCACATTGGTGACTCCGCCACCCCCATGATGCACAAGTTATTCTGGCGCGGTCTCACCTCCAAATCCTCATTCTTTGATTGTATTATCGCCGACAGCTTGTCCATTTGGGCACACGAAGTGGTGACCGCCTCCACCTTGTCCTCCGCCATGGATATACGCTGCTCCGCTTCTGTTAATCGGGCTCCATGTTTGTCCAATTCTGAAGCCATAGTGTCCATGCGTAAATTTAGATTGTCGATCTTGCCGTCGATAGTATGCAAACCCTGTTGCATGGCCAGCATCATGCTTTACAATTTACTACAGCTGCCTGTCTCCACTTCCTGTTCGGTATCAGAGACCGTAGGGGTGGTGGATTTTTTCTGACGTTTGGACTCAAAAGAGAGCTTATATTGCAGCTGTCTATCCGGTTTGCCCATTGTAGCTACCCTGCAATGTCCCACTCTAGTCGCAGTACACACCACCACCTTCTTCAAGACCAGGTAACACTGCTGCCTGGAGCCCACACACTAGGAGCCAGTACAATACACCTCCACAGTCCACCAGGACCCAGGTGCCCCCGCAGTCCCCGCACCTCCACAGGGCTCACCTCAGTCAGTTTTTATATTGCAGGCAGTAATGGCCCCACGCGCTCTCAGGAACCCCCAGGCAGCTCCAACAACATGCAGCAACCAAATCCTAGTGACAGCAATAGTGCAACACTATGCTCCACCACCAGCGTCAAAGGAAGTTCGCCAAATATGCCCCGGTAGCTGCGGGCACAAAATGGCAGCAGTTTGTTTCAGGGATGCCAAGCTGAGTCAGTAACAGTCCCTCCTGAAGGTCAGAATCAGGCTCCATGGAATCTGCCCCACACTCTTGCCATGCCCACTCTAGCTCTTCACAGTGCTTGCACACGATCGCGCAAGCCGCAAAAACCGCCACAGCTGCCTCACAGTCCTCCTCGTGGCCTTCCTCCCCTCCGTTGCTTGAGTAAGCAATGCCAGCCGCTCCGCGCCGCTGGCCGGTAGCCGTCACTGCTACAAGCTGCCCGTGGCCCCCACTCCTCCACTGGCATCAACTCCTCACGCACCGGCAGTGTGCTGTGGCTCAGGCAGCAGACGTGGCTGCAATATGACGGCGATTCACCCTCCAGGGGACAGGCATGCAAAGTCCCAGTCTCACTCGGGGCACTGGCTCAGGCTACCGGTAACCGCGCTCAAGCCAGCGATGAGCGTGCTGGACTGCCACAGTGTTCTCAAAGCCTGAGGTGAGGCACAGCCTCACCTCAGGCTGCTTCGTGGCCCCCAGCCAGTCCGATGCACCGGTGGTCAGCGCCAACGCGGCATAGACAGCTTCTCCTCCACCGCCGCCGATCTTCCGATTCCCTGCTGCACATCGTCAGCCAGCAGCCGCCACCTCGTTGAGCCGCCCCTTGTACACCACAGCCCTGTGGCAGCAACACCTCACGCTCCCGCAGCAAGTCACCACCGCGGCTCCAGCCGCACTTCTCCTTCAGCCCGCCGATCGCTGACAACATGGCGTGCAGGCCGCAGCTGACCAGGGGCCTGTCTCACCAATATCGCCTTCTTTTAAGATCAGAAGCACACCAAACTGTCGCCCAGTGGTTGCAGAGTCCGACCCGGACACCAGCAGCAATGGATGGCAGGGTAGCCACAGGATAATTAAAGGATTATTGCCCCGACCAGCAGAGCTGCACTAAGGTGCGGCCATCTTGCTTCGGGCTCGCTAGCGCCCCCCCCCCCCGACTTTGGAAAATATAAAGTAGTTTTGCTCATGTAAATTTTATTATATTTTTTATGTTTATGAATAGCGTAATTAGTTTAAAGATAAATATGGTTCATGACATTCAGACAGAAATGCTATACGTGTTATAAGATGGCACCCCCCCTTGACTTAAGTTGGTACTTTGTTAATGTTTAACTGCACCGGTGCCAGGGAGAGAAGTAGTGTGTAAAAGGCTGAGAAATCATGGTGTCTGTTTCGTGAACATGGCTGGTTAGAGCCAAAACACACTGATCGTGCCTCAGAAGAGCTTTTGGAGTGCGGGTCCATTCTTATACATTACAAATAAGTAAAGAACATTTGTAACACGCAGGCAGGAACATCTGAGTCATGCACCACCGAAACTCATGAGTGTCAGGTTTGCCGGTCACGTGCTACCGGCGAACTACAAATATGGCGACTCCTGGCTTTGCGCATGTGCGGGAACCGGCTGGGGAGCATGAAAGCTCGCTGATCCAGAGCAGAGACGCTTCGCGTTCCTGCTTCGGGAGAGAATAGTCCGTTTCCAGGGCATTCACCTTCACTTCCAGGTCATCGTTCTCCTTGTCGGCGTCCTTCATCGAGGCGGCGTCTCCGTCATCAGCATTCCTGTTCCTGGCTTCATGTGCCCATTCTAAATCCCCATCAGCGACTACTGTGGGTTTCTGTTATCATGGAAGTTCATTTCCAGTACAAGAGACAAAAGCAAAAGAAAGCCGCTTATAACGATAACAGCGCTTGTGCGCTGGATCCACCAAGTATTGTTTATATCTTATTATGTACTTATCTGATTTGGACCACAAGTTTTGTGGAGATCTGTTCTTTCTGATTATTCATTTAAATTCCTGTTAATTCCTGAAAGATAAGAAATAAGGTAATTTCTGCCTGAAGTGAAGGTGGATAACTTTCAGTACTTTAACCCCTTTGGTGCTCATGACAGAATGGTTCCCACTTTAACACCTCTCCAAAAAATGCCACAGTCTTTATGCCCCCCCTCCTGGGGGCGGATCGAGGCAGTGGCGCCTTTTTTTTAGCAATGTGCCTACCTTGTGGATTTTGGACCCTAGCACAGCTGGCACATGGGGAAACCTAGCAAACCTGTACATTTCTTTAAACTAGACACAAAGGGGAATCCAGGATGGGATAACATGTGTGCCTCTCACCAGGTTCTGTTACCCAGGATCCCTTGCAAACCTCAAACTTAGTTAAAGAAAAACATATTTTCCTCACATTTCTATGATGAAAAGTTCTGGGATCAGCGTGGATCAACAAAAGTCAACCCTCCCCGCACTGCCCAATGTCTTCCGAGGAAAATGGTACCTCACTTGTGTAGGTAGGCCTAGTGTCTGCGACAGGCGAACCCAACGTGGACACACCACATTTTCACAGTGAAAACTGACACTTTTTTGCAAACTGCCTAGCTGTATATATTGAACCATAGCTCTGCCAGCACTTGGAGTGACTTGTCTGGCTCTCACAAGGTTACCCAGAATCCCTTGCAAACCTAAACTTTTGTAAAAAAACAAACAAATTTTCGTCACATTTCTGTGGTTGAAGGTGCTGGCATCTGTATGGATCCACAAAATTCCACCCACCCCTCATTTCCCGAAGTCTTTAAAGAAAAATGGTACCTCACTTGTGTGGGTAGGCCTAGTGCCAGAAACAGTACACGGCCCAAAACTCAACGTTGACACACCACATTTTACAGTGAAAACTGACACTATTTTGCAAAGTGCCTAGCTGTAGATTTTTAACCCTAGCTCTGCCGGCAGCTAGTGAAACCTAGCAAGCCTATATATTTTTTAAAACAAGACCGCCAGGGGAATCCAAGATGGGGTGACTTGTCTGGCTCTCACCAGGTTCTGTTACCCAGAATCCCTTGCAAACCACGAAATGTGTTAAAAAACACATTTTCCTCATATTTCTGTGGTGGGAAGTTCTGGAATCTGTGTGGATCCACAAAATTCCACCCAACCCGCATTCCCCAAATTCTTCTGAGAAAAATGGTACCTCACTTGTGTGGTGGGTCAAGTACCCATGACAGGCAAGGGCCAAAAACCTATTGAAGCATCATCAAATTACCTATCACAAAACAACCTGGTTTTGCAAGGGGGGGGGGTCCCATGAGCTTTTGGCCCCGGGATCGGTGGCCTTCTAGGGAAATCTACCAAACCCACATATTTCTGAAAACTAGACACCCGGGGAATCCTGCAAGGTAAGGCTTGCATGGGTCCCCAAACATTTCCCTACCCCAAATCCACTGAAAACCTAAAATTTAGCTGAATTTATCACTATTTTCTCAGGTTTCTGTGTGGGAAAGTTCTGGAATCTGCTTGGATCAACAAAGTTCCTTCTACCCAGCATTACCCCAGGTCTCCCGATAAAAATGGTACCTCACTGGTGTGGGTGGGTCAAGCACCTGTGACAGGCAAGGGCCCACAACATATTGAGGAGACATCCAAATAACCTATCACAAAACGACCTGGTTTTGCAAGGGGGGTCACCTGGGTTTTTGGCCCCAGGCTCAGCGACCATCTAGGGAAACCTACAAACCCACACATTTCTGAAAACTAGACGCTTAGTCCCCTTGAATCCTGAGGGTCCCTGGGGAGCAACTAGCCCACTAGCCCACCCGGTACGTCCAGTAAGTGCCACAGAATTGTGTTGTAGAGAGGTGTAAAAAAGGGCATGGTCTCGGACCACCTCTCTGCAAAGCAGTTCTGTGGCGCTTACTGGAGGTACCTGGTGGGCAAGTTTGCCCCCAGGGACCCTCAGGATTCAAGGGGAATTAATCCCTCAACTTAAAACCTGCCAGGGGGCGCGTTTGCACAGTGGTGAAGGGAAAGGGCGGGAATGATGTTACATGTGTGTACTTATCCAATCACTCCGCCAAAACCCAAGCACTTATAAATTCACCATGCACTCTCCTTGCAGCACTCTAATCATCCAGTCACTACTGGTGTACTCATGCAATGACCCAGGCATTAACTCATGGCAAATACAGAGGAGGTTATGCTAATCACACCCCAATGCATAGTGTTCCCTAGTGTATGTAGGTGTTTTTACTGTATTCTAAGTGTCTTTTAGCATATCACTGGCTCTAGGCCTGGTTAGTCAGTGTCAGTTACCAACAGTACCCATCAGCAATATGTTAGTGACACGGGAGGATTTTCTTCCCCTTTGTTGGTTCTTTCTGTATTTGTCTTGCTTCTTCCCTCGCTTTTCTTCCTCTTTCTTCACATGTCCTACCTTTGTAGGCATAGTTAGAAAATAGCATTTAAAAAACCTCTGAAATTCACTGAAAAAACATAGGTCTCAGGGACGTTATAGTTAGAAATTAGCAAAAAAACATAGAAATTCACTGAAAAAACCATAGGTTTCAGGGACGTCATAGTTAGTTGGGCATTTCACTTGTACAAAACCAGAGAAATTCATCCGTTATAGTTAGTTCAGCTAACTACAACTCATTGGTTAGCATTGGTAAGTAGTCGTACCAGGCCATGCCCACTTTGCCATTGGAGGAAAACCTCCGCTCGCTTCAATAAAGAAAAGGAGAAATGGTTTTGGGCAAGGGAAGCCGCATGTTTGCAGCTCCCATTGCCCAAAAGGAATGCCGGCTCCCTGAGGAGGTGTGGAGCCGATAGGACTGTGGTGGCATTGGGGCTCCCCCCATGGTCCCCAACAGAGAGGCCAGGCACCGGGGGATTGGGTCCTTTGGGCAGAAGTGGCCTGGGAAGGAAGATATGCGGACCCCCTCCCCTTTGAAAAAAAATATGTAGAAGTGGGCATGCCTCATGGGTGGGGTCCCGAGGCGAATGTAAATTGATGAAAGTGAACACTTTTTATTTTTCGAAAAGTTTGGAGTTGCTACCCTAGAGCATCCCCTAGTGTGAACACAAAGGGTGCACAGCTCTTTGCTCGGCTTCCTAGTATGAATATGAAGGGTGTGCAGCTCTCAGCAGGGACCCCTAGTGTGAACGCACTGGGTGCGCGGCACTCGAGTCTTTCTCAGGTCTATAAAACACTGAGGGGCATATTCTCAAGAGCACATTGCCGAGTTAACAACACTTTATCACAGCGAAAATGGTGATAAGTGTAACGCACCATTCACAAGCTGGTGCAAACAGACCATATCACCAGTTTACCAGCGATAGCATCTTCAAAAAACATCATCACAGATGACCCCGGCAAATATCGCTAATGAGATGCAGAGTAGGCGTTCCCGTGCAAAAGCAGCAAGCACAGCACTTCGCAACTTTTTCAACCACCAGCAAGAACGGCGAAGAGAATACAAAACTGGTGATAAGGTGCGTTAGCAGGTGGAGGTTTACAGCTGCTCTGACCTGGTGTAAAGTCGACTACAACCTGTAATATGAAAGGGAACCCAGCCCACAGCCAAACCTGAACGACAACAGATGATATGGAGCCAACGATCATGCAGCTCGGATATCCGACAGTGCCCCGACACCACCCGCCACCAGCCCCGTGTCCACCATCCCCCCTGACCCCCCCAACAAACAAATGTGACACCAACCTTCCAAAATCTGGAACGTAACAAATCGTCTGATGTTGCACAATTATAATAAAAAATATGCCTGTCAGGTTGGACAAATGAGAATCGCAGTCATCTATGGATTTACATATAAAACATTTTATTTAAACAAAACAACAACAAATAAAAGTAGGTACAGCCATTGCGTGTCATCCCTCGAAGATTTGTGAATCACAGCCTGCAAGACAAAAAGCAAAATAAGATTGTGCATCATGCGCCCATCAAAGGAGAGAGAGAGAGAGAAAGAGAGAAAGAGTGAGAGAGAGAGGAAGAGAGAGAAAGGAAGAGTGAGAGAGAGAGGAAGACAGAGAGAAAGAGTGAGGGAGAGAGGAAGAGTGAGAGAGAGAGGAAGAGAGAGAGAAAGAGTGTGAGAGAGAGAAAGGGAGAGATGTAGAGGGAGAGTGAGTGCCGACACTGTGGACAACACCCTCAGAGCTCACCTTTCTGCCACTGGTGTGTCTCCAATCACGTGCTGGGACATACTGCAGCCCTCAAGCTCACTCATCTGAAACAAAGTATAGAATCATTAATGGCAGAGTACATACAACTGCACATGCCTAAATTGATGACCCGCTGCTGTGCACCCAGGCTGCTGCAACCCATCCACTCTCGCTGGCCAAAGGTGTCTGCCTGCCCCTGCGCACCCAGGCTGCTTCACCCCATCCACTCCTGCTGCCCAGAGGTGTCTGTCTGCCCCTGCGCACCCAGGCTGCTGCACGCCATCCACTCCTGCTTGCCAGAGGTGTCTACCCGCCCCTATGCACCCAGGCTGTTGTACACCATCCGCTCCCACCGCACAGAGGTGTCTGCCAACCCCAGCGCACCCAGGCTGCTGCCACCATCCACACCCACCACCCAGAGGTGACTGCCTGATACTGCACAAACAAGCCTCTCTGCTCACCTTCTGCCACCGGCGTGTGTCCAAGAGGGCCCACCACATGCCGAAGCAACCATCTCAGTAATGGCATACACGCAGTTGAGCCGAGCTCACAATTCAAATCCAGTCTTGATTGCCAGGATGGTGTATCGAGGCCAGGCATCATCGCAGGTTGCACACCCGCTCGAGTCTGGTGGCACTAACTCAGTGGAAATTAAGTCATCACCACGTGGCGGGAGGCCCATATCGGGCAAAGTGGCTCGGCTGCCACCAACTCTGTGTACTTCAATTCATGGGAGAGAATGGAAATGGCCTCCAGCACTTGTGCCCGGCTCTTTTTATTGGCATGGTCACATGCTCTGTGATGCCTCTGCTGCATGGGTGTGGTGTGGGTGTAAACCAGCCATTAGGGAGTGGCTGTGGCATGCTGACAACTAGACCTGTGATCAGCAGATCACTAGAGGGAAGACCTGGGACATGTAGCGTTGTCATTCCTCCCTGTAAGCGTAAGCGGAGTGGGCTAGTCTGGCATATGCCAGTTCTGCGTGAGGCTGTGAATAATGACTCCGGAGCTGTGGGCAATGTTTCCGTCCTGGGCTGTATGAAGAATCAACTGATGCAGGTGTTTCTATTGTAGTGTTGCCGTCATGCGGGCCGCAAGCACCAATGTGTTAACCTGTGACCCAAATCCCACAACATGGCCAAAATGGAAGGTGGGGGAATCACTTACCTTACATTCATCCATACTTCCACACATAAAAGATCTTGGACATGACATATCTATGTGGATATGAATGTTTATTGCACATTCAGTGGAATGTTGCAGCTGTAGCAATACAGGGCTATGCAAAGTCCAAATTTCAGTTTTTGGCACATGGAGTGCAGCCAATTAGAGCTAAGCTCATGCTCAGGGGTTAGGCTCCGCCAACATATGGACTTATCCAATCACTCTGCCAATCCCCAAGCACTTATAAATTCACTATACACTCTCCTTGTAGTACTGTAATGATCCAGTCTCTACCTATGTACTTATACAATGACCAAGACAAAGTTATATAGCCAAAGTTTTTCCCACTACCAGAGGTAACATGGTTGTGTGCATTATCTACAGCACAATGTAATGTGGTAGGGCCCAAGTGCAGCATCATGCATACATAATGAACACACGGATACAGTTAGGTAGATAGTGGACCTGGCTATGGGCATGTGCGCTCGGCCCCTTTTTAGTACCAGGGTCACATGTCCAGTGACGTCAGTGCTCGATGCGTGTGGGGTAAGTGTAAGCTAGCCTTCAGGGAATGGTGGGTGCTGGCAACAAGTACAATGGTAAAATGATCAGATCATACACAGAGATTCAATCATAAAGGGTCTACGACTTGTACTAAGGTAGGGGCACCATATGTGAATAATACACAAAAGATTCTATCGTAAAGGGTCCATCACTCGTGGTGCACTGAGGTAGGGGCATCAGAAGCATTCAGCATAAGCGCAGCCAGCGATGATACATGGTCCGGGCGGGCCGCACTGGAAGCAATGTCTGTTGCCTACTGGACTGCGTCATCTGCAATCGTGACTCGATCTGAATTGTGAGCCCTGCTGTCCGCAAAGTAGATCGAAGGTAGTTGTCAGCACAGACATCGAGGAATTCTTTTTGTCACTTCCTCTTGTCTAAATCTGAGGACATAGAGTACAATTCTCTCTGCAATTAATAAATCAAGACTGAATTCAAATTGTGCGGTCTGCTGACCCCAGTGTAGGTGTATGGAAGAAAAGATGAAATATGTATGGAATACATTGTCGAAATATGTAGGTTTCAGAGACGTTATAGTTAGTTGCCTACTGGACTCTGAAATTAACTAATTAGGACTAACCCTGGGCGGCCAGCTACGCTCCGTGCACGGAGTGCACGGAGTGCCGTCTCCTACGCATTTTGCGTAGCGGGCGTAGCCAGGCGGCACTACGCGCGCTCCGCAGACAGTGCGTAGCCGGCCGCCACCCGCCTCCCTCCCGCCCTCCCTAAATACATAAATAAACAGTATAGAAAGCTTCTAAAAACACTTACCTTGTCTGCCGCGTCCCCGGGGCTCCCTCTCGCCGTCCCGCGATTCGCGCCGCCATTTCGGATCCTAATGCGCATGCGCGGGCGGCCGCGCATGCGCATTTCTCATGAGGAATGCGCATGCGCGGCCGCCCGCGCATGCGCATTAGGATCCGAATCGGTGGCGGCGCGAATCGCGGGACGGCGAGAGGGAGCCCCGGGGACGCGGCAGACAAGGTAAGTGTTTTTAAATGCTTTTTATACTTTTATTTATGTATTTAGGGAGGGCGGGAGGGAGGCGGGCGGCGCGGAGTGGGGCTACGCGGAGTGCGCGGGTGGGCGTAGTTGTGTGCCCACTTCGCGTAGCTCTGCAGAGCCCCACTCCGCACACTACGCCCAGGGTTAATTAGGACTGAATTTGAATTGTGAGCCCTGTTGACCACAGTGTAGGCTGGAGGCAATGGTTAGCAAAGGCCCACAGCCATGTGGGGTTGACTTGAGCTGCAAAGATTGGAAGCATTTGGTCTTCTTAACCGATTATAGTCTCTTACACAATTTGCATCTGTACTAATCTTGAATTGTGAGCCGTGCTAACCGCAGTGTAGGCTGGAGGCAGCGATCAGGAAGGGCCCTCAGCCACGTGACATTGACTTGAGCCGCACAGAGTTAGGGGCACCTGAAGCACGTGTGCGCAGCCAGCGATGATGCGTGGTCCTGGCAGGCCACACTGGGAGCAATGTCTGTTGTCTACTGGACTGCGTCATCTGCAATCGCGACTCTATCTGAACTGTTAGCCCTTGCTGCCCGCAGTGTAGACTGGAGGCAGTGGTCAGCAAGGGCCAAGAGTCATGTGGCGTTCACTTGCGCTGCACAGTTAGTAGCACCTGACGCACTCAGCGTGTGCGTGGCCAGCGATGATACATGATCCTTGTGGGCCACACTGGGAGCAATGTGTCTTCCCTGCTGGAATGCGTCATCTGCAATCGCGACTCGATCTGAATTGTGAGCCCTGCTGGCCGCAGTGTAGATCGAAGGCAGTAGTCAGCAAAGACATCGAGGAATGCTTTTGGTCACTTGCTCTTCAAAAATCTAAGGATATAGATTACATTTCACTCTACAATTAGTAAATCAAAACTGAATTCGAACTTTGAGCTCTGCTGTCCACAGTGTAGACTGCCATTCAGTGTTCCTTTGGACTTGCAAGATGAATTTGGTCATTGTAGAAAAACTATAACTGATATAAAACAAGTTCTTGAAGCAAGGATACTAAAAGGATATTATGTAGGTTTTATGGAAGTTATACTTAGTTGCATTCTGGACTCTGCAATTAATGAATCATGACTCAATTTGAATTGTTAGCCCTGACGACCGCAGTGGAGGCAGGAGGCAGCGGTCAGCAAGGGCCCACAGCCACGTGGCATTGAGTTGAGCTGCACAGTTAGTGGCACCTGAAGCAACCAGCGTGTATGGAGCCTGCGATGATGTGTGCTCAGGGCGGGCCACACTGGCAGCAATGTCTTTTGTCTAATGAATTCTGCCTTAATAAGGCTACGTGGCGATGACTTGTGGTGTACTGAGTTAGTGGCACCTGAAGCACTCAGCATGTGCGTGCCCTGCGATGATGCATGGTCCGGGTGGGCCGCACAGGTAGCAATATCTTATGTCAAATGAATTCAGCCTTAATAAGGCTACGTGGCGATGACTTGTGGTGCACTGAGTGAGTGGCACCTGAAGCACTCAGCGTGTGCACACCCTGTGATGATGCGTGGTCCAGGCGGGCCGCACTGGGAGCCATGTCTTTTGCCTACCGGACTGTGTCATCTGCAATCGCAACTCGATCTGAATTGTGAGCCCTGCTGTCCGCAGTGCACATCGAAGGCAGTAGTCTATACAGACATAACTCTGCGGTGCTGTGGTGCTAGGTTCAAGGAGGCCAGCGGTCACGGCAGCGGTCTCGTGGCAGGGTGAGACCGCTGCTCTGGCAGACACGTTGGTCTTCCCAGAAGTGAACCACACTCAGAGCCCCAGCCTATTTATTCACACTCCTACGCTGGAGTGGCATACATTGGACCAGCCCACTCCGCTTCTGCTTACAGGTGGGGGGACGACACAGCTACATGATCGAGATCTTCTCCACTGCCCGAGGGTACATGGTTGCGTCCACTGTCCACAAAACTACAAGTACACATGGAGATGTCTGTGCTCTGCATAGTGAGGTCTGTCCAGCACATCACCGCTACACTTGGCATTGTGTGCATTGTTCTTGATGGGTGACTTGCGTCCTTCACACATACTTGGTTCCCACATCTCCCAACATGCAGCTATTGTGCGGCTGAGGGGACATGTCATTTTGGGATGGTCCGCTGTCCTGTTCTGTGCTGCCTCGGTGGTAGTGGGGGCGTGTGGTCTGGGGGAGGTCTTGGGGGTGGTGGCAGTGGGTGTTGGGGCCTTCTGGTGTCGAAATTGCATGATCAGTAGCTCTATGAAATATGTTGGTCTTCAGATGTGGCTCTGGGCTGGACTCCCTTTCATACTGTAGGTAGTCGTCCTGCTTTACACCAGTAAAAGGCAGATGTTAAATTCTTACTGTTAACACGGCTTGTGATGTCACTGACCATGTCATGAATGATCTAATATGTGACATCATCAGCAGTGGATTGCGGGTGCGCAAGTTATAGTGAGTACAACTAATTATAACGGAGGAATTTCAATGGTTTTGTACGAGTGAAATGTCCAGCTAACTTTAACACCGCTAAAACCTATGGTTTTTTCAGTGAATTTCTAAGGTTTTTTAAATGCTAATTCCTAACTATAACATGTCTGAAACCTATGGTTTTTTTCAGTGTATTTCAAAGGTATTGTAAAAGAAAGTTTTTAAATGTTTTAATTGGTATACTTATTTTTTTGATACTGATTTACTACATTTTTGTAAACTATTTATTTTCAGATATTTTAGTTTTTAAATTACAATATAATTACATTATACATTACATTACACAATATACTTTCTCAGAATGAATTACTTAAGTTTAAATACTTTGCAAATAGGCAATAGACTTTTAAATACAGGAGTTACAGTTGTTGCAATGGGCAACACAATTTCAAACACAACGCAACATTGAGCTCAATGGGAATTTCTAGTTAAATGCAATTAGTTACTTTATGGATTACTTTTCTAACCACAGGACTGGATCCTAGATTCAGTCCTGGTACATCTCCTGTAAACAGTTGAGTAAAAGCATTTTGGTTACAGTAGTGAATTTTAAGGAATATGTTTATTTATTTATTCATTTATTTGTATTTTAAAAGTTGACACTTAGAAACTTTTTCACATAGAATCTCCAATGTTATCCTATAGGAGGAAATTCACTTAGCAGATAAGCAGTGTTATCGTTACTTTTTCTTACTCAGTGGTGGATCCTGGATCCAGCACTGGTGCATCTCCTGTAAACAGTTGAAAGAATGCGTTTAAGTCATAAAGGCGATTTTAAAGGAATATTTGTAGTTTGTGAAAATCGACAGAAACCTTTCTGGTGAAAACCACACAATAGATTCCTATGGTAGGAAATACAAGTTACTGGTAAGTACGGTTATAATTGCTTTTCAGGGTCAGTGCTGGGCTAAAAGATTCAGCACTAGGTTCTCTCCTGATAACAGGTGAGTTAATCGGAATTCTTTGTTCGGATGATTTTCGGTGAATATTTTAAAGATCCAATACTCCACACTTAGAAGAATTTCCAAGTGAAACCAGTCAATGTTAGCCTTTTTATAGGAAATTCAAGTTACTGGTAAGTACAGTTAGAATTACTTTTCAGGATCAGTACTGGGCTCAAAGATGCAGCACTGAAGTCTCTCCTGATAACAGGGGAGTAAATCGGAGTTTGTAGTTCGGCGGATTTTAGAGGAATATTTGTAAGTTCCAAAACTCCACACTTAGAAGAATTTTCAAGTGAAACTAGTCAATGTTAGCCTAAGAAAGGAAATTCAAGTTACTGGTAAGTACGGTTAAAATTACTTTTCAGGATCAGTACTGGGCTCAAAGACGCAGCACTGTGGTATCTCCTGATACCAGGCGAGTAAATCGGAATTCGTAGTTTGGCTGATTTTACTTTGGTCCACTACATATAGAGCCACTTTCCTACACCATCCCCTCCTTTCACCACTGTGTAAACACACCCTGTGTCCGTTGTAATTTGGTTGATTAAGTCCCCTTGAGTCCTGATGGTCCCTAGGGTCCAAGTAGCCCACTAGGTATCTCCAGTAAACGCCACAGAGCTGCGTTGCAGAGAGGTGTAAACAGGGGCACGGCCTGGGCCACCTCTCTGCAACGCAGCGCAGTGGCGCTTACTGAAAGCATCTGGTAAGCTAGTCAGCCCCCAGGGGCCCTCAGGATTAAAGGGGAATTATTTTCCCAACGTAAATCCGCCACAGGGCTTGTTTGCATACGTCACCTCGGGCCCGTCCCCTCCCTTCGCCCTTGTGTAAACGCGCCCTGTGTCCGTTTTAAGTTGGGAGATTAAGTTCCCTTGAATCCTGAGGGTCCCTATGGTCCAACTAGATCACTAGGTACCCCCAGTAAGCACCAAAGAGCTGCATTGCAGAGAGGTGTAAAAAGGGTAGTGGCATCTGAACACCCCTCTGAACTGGGGTGGCAGAATGGGCTAAAGAATGGTGATGGATTAAACCCAGAGCTTTTGACTGGGTGTGAGTGTTTGATTGGGTCAGATGCTCCGTCCATCACCACCCCCTTTTGTACCACTCTGTTCGCCATAAGTTGGCAGGGTATGCTCAGACGTGAGTCCCTTGCTCACTTTGCCACTGGATTCAAGCAAGCCTGGCTGAAGACGGCTGAAATGCCAGAAACTGGTCCTAGGAAGCTTGTTTCCGGTCCAGGGAAGGCATGGTTTGGCAGTTCAGGCTGGACTGTTCCTATGAGGCACAGGGTCAGACTGATTTGCATATGGCCATGTCTGAACTGGGGTGGCAGAGTGGGCTAAAGAATGGTGATGGATTAAACCCAGATCTTTTGACTGGGTGTGAGTGTTTGATTGGTTCAGATGCTCCGTCCATCACCACCCCCTTTTGTACCGCTTTGTTCGCCATAAGTTGGCAGGGTATGCTCAGACGTGAGTCCCTTGCTCACTTTGCCACTGGATTCAAGCAAGCATGGCTGAAGACGGCTGAAATACCAGAAACCAGTCCTGGGAAGCTTGTTTCCGGTCCAGGGAAGGCATGGCTTGGCAGATCCGGCTGGACTGTTTCCATGAGGCACAGGGTCAGACTGATTTGCACATGGCCATGTCTGAACTGGGGTGGCAGAGTGGGCTAAAGAATGGTGATGGATTAAACTCAGATCTTTTGACTGGGTGTGAGTGTTTGATTGGTTCAGATGCTCCGTCCATCACCACCCCCTTTTGTACTGCTTTGTTCGCCATAAGTTGGCAGGGTATGCTCAGACGTGAGTCCCTTGCTCACTTTACCACTGGATTCAAGCAAGCGTGGCTGAAGATAGCTGAAATGCCAGAAACCGGTCCTAGCAAGCTTGTTTCCGGTCCAGGGTAGGCATGGCTTGGCAGTTCGGGCTGGACTGTTCCCATGAGGCACAGGGTCAGACTGATTTGCATATGGCCATGTCTGAACTGGGGTGGCAGAGTGGGCTAAAGAATGGTGATGGATTAAACCCAGATCTTTTGACTGGGTGTGAGTGTTTGATTGGTTCAGATGCTCCGTCCATCACCACCCCCTTTTGTACCGCTTTGTTCGCCATAAGTTGGCAGGGTATGCTCAGACGTGAGTCCCTTGCTCACTTTGCCACTGGATTCAAGCAAGCCTGGCTGAAGACGGCTGAAATACCAGAAACCGGTCCTAGGAAGCTTGTTTCAGGTCCAGGGAAGGCATGGCTTGGCAGTTCGGGATGGACTGTTCCCATGAGGCATAGGGTCAGACTGATTTGCATGTGGCCATGTGTGAACTGGGGTGGCAGAGTAGGCTAAAGAATGGTGATGGATTAAACCCAGATCTTCTGACTGGGTGTGAGTTTTGGATTGGTTCAGATGCTCCGTCCATCACCACCCCCTTTTGTACCGCTTTGTTCGCCATAAGTTGTCAGGGTATGCTCGGACCTGAGTCCCTTGCTCACTTTGCCACTGGATTCAAGCAAGCCGGGCTAAAGATGGCTTAAATGCCAGAAACCGGTCCTTGGAAGCTTGTTTCCGGTCCAGGAAAGGCATGGCTTGGCAGTTCGGGATGGACTGTTCCCATGAGGCACAGGGTCAGACTGATTTGCATATGGCCATGTCTGAACTTTGGTGGCAGAGTGGGCTAAAGAATGGTGATGGATTAAATCCAGATCTTTTGAATGGGTGTGAGTGTTTGATTGGTTCAGATGCTCTGTACATCACCAACCCCTTTTGTACCGCTTTGTTCGCCATAAGTTGGCAGGTTATGCTCAGATGTAAGTCCCTTGCTCACTTTGCCTCTGGATTCAAGCAAGCCTGGCTGAAGACGGCTGAAATGCCAGTAACCGGTCCTAGGAAGCTTGTTTCCGGTCCAGGGAAGGCATGGCTTGGCAGTTCGGGCTTGACTGTTCCCATGAGGCACAGGGTCAGATTGATTTGCATATGGCCATGTCTGAACTGGGGTGGCAGAGTGGGCTAAAGAATGGTGATGGATTAAACCCAGATCTTTTGACTGGGTGTGAGTGTTTGATTGGTTCAGATGCTCCGTCCATCACCACCCCCTTTTGTACCGCTTTGTTCACCATAAGTTGGCAGAGTATGCTCAGACGTGAGTCCCTTGCTCACTTTGCCACTGGATTCAAGCAAGCCTGGCTGAAGACGGCTGAAATGCCAGAAACCGGTACTAGCAAGCTTGTTTCCGGTCCAGGGAAGGCATGGCTTGGCAGTTCGGGCTGGACTGTTCCCATGAGGCACAGGGTCAGACTGATTTGCATATGGCCATGCGTGAACTGGGGTGGCGGAGTGGGCTAAAGAATGGTGATGGATTAAACCCTGATCTTCTGACAGGGTGTGAGTGTTTGATTGGTTCAGATGCTCCCTCCATCACCACACCCTTTTGTACCGCTTTGTTCGCCATAAGTTGTCAGGGTATGCTCGGACCTGAGTCCCTTGCTCACTTTGCCACTGGATTCAAGCAAGCCTGGCTGAAGACGGCTGAAATGCCAGAAACTGGTCCTAGGAAGCTGGTTTCCGGTCCAGGGAAGGCATGGCTTGGCAGTTCAGGCTGGACTGTTCCTATGAGGCACAGGGTCAGACTGATTTGCATATGGCCATGTCTGAACTGGGGTGGCAGAGTGGGCTAAAGAATGGTGATGGATTAAACCCAGATCCTTTGACTAGGTGTAAGTGTTTGATTGGTTCAGATGCTCCGTCCATCACCACCCCCTTTTGTACCGCTTTGTTCACCAACAGGGCATGCTGAGACGTGAGTTTCTTGCTCACTTTGCCACTGGATTCAAGCAAGCATGGCAGAAGACGGCTGAAATGCCAGAAACCGGTCCTAGGAAGCTTGTTTCCGGTTCAGGGAAGGCATGGCTTAGCAGTTCGGGCTGGACTGTTCCCATGAGGCACAGGGTCAGACTGATTTGCATATGGCCATGTCTGAACTGGGGTGGCAGAGTGGGCTAAAGAATGGTGATGGATTAAACCCTGATCTTTTGACTGGGTGTGAGTGTTTGATTGGTTCAGATGCTCCGTCCATCACCACCCCCTTTTGTACCGCTTTGTTCGCCATAAGTTGGCAGGGTATGCTCAGACGTGAGTCCCTTGCTCACTTTGCCACTGGATTCAAGCAAGCATGGCTGAAGACGGTCCTGGGAAGCTTGTTTCCGGTCCAGGGAAGGCATGGCTTGGCAGTTCCGGCTGGACTGTTCCCATGAGGCACAGGGTCAGACTGATTTGCACATGGCCATGTCTGAACTGGGGTGGCAGAGTGGGCTAAAGAATGGTGATGGATTAAACTCAGATCTTTTGACTGGGTGTGAGTGTTTGATTGGTTCAGATGCTCCGTCCATCACCACCCCCTTTTGTACCGCTTTGTTCGCCATAAGTTGGCAGGGTATTAATTAATTGATTTAATTGTGAGTTTTATATAGCGCTAGAATCAACTCCCGGAGGAGTATCTCCGCGCTTCGACCGCTGGGGAACCCGTCCTGGCTCACCCTGAGAGACGGTCCCTAATGGGTATCTCTAATGTGCGACCAAGCATCCCCGGCGGTCTGGGGGGCCGTTGTGAAGACGAGGCAAGCTAATGCCCAGAGTTGCCGAATGTGGTCCCTGACTGGAGTAGGCACTGAGGCGAGAATTATCGAGCCCGCTGACCCTGGTCCACGACCCTGCCGCGTCGGGAATCGAACCCTGGTCCCGGGCCGTCCTCTGCTTACGGGTCTGCCGCCTCTAACCAGTGAGCCACACCACTCCACTCAGACCACTATGCTCAGACATGAGTCCCTTGCTCACTTTACCACTGGATTCAAGCAAGCCTGGCTGAAGATGGCTGAAATGCCAGAAACCGGTACTAGCAAGCTTGTTTCCGGTCCAGGGAAGGCATGGCTTGGCAGTTCGGGCTGGACTGTTCCCATGAGGCACAGGGTCAGACTGATTTGCATATGCCCATGTCTGAACTGGGGTGGCAGAGTGGGCTAAAGAATGGTGATGGATTAAACCCAGATCTTTTGACTGGGTGTGAGTGTTTGATTGGTTCAGATGCTCGGTCCATCACCACCCCCTTTTGTACCACTTTGTTCGCCATAAGTTGGCAGGGTATTCTCAGACGTGAGTCCCATGCTCACTTTGCCACTGGATACAAGCAAGCCTGGCTGAAGAAGGCTGGCATGCCAGAACCGGTCTTAGCAAGCTTATTTCCCGTCCAGGGTAGGCATGGCTTGGCAGTTCGGGCTGGACTGTTCCCATGAGGCACAGGGTCAGACTGATTTGCATATGGCCATGTCTGAACTGGGGTGGCAGAGTGGGCTAAAGAATGGTGATGGATTAAACCCAGATCTTTTGACTGGGTGTGAGTGTTTGATTGGTTCAGATGCTCCGTCCATCACCACCCCCTTTTGTACCGCTTTCTTCGCCATAAGTTGGCAGGGTATGCTCAGACGTGAGTCCCTTGCTCACTTTGCCACTGGATTCAAGCAAGCCTGGCTGAAGACGGCTGAAATACCAGAAACCGGTCCTAGGAAGCTTGTTTCGGGTCCAGGGAAGGCATGGCTTGGCAGTTCGGGCTGGACTGTTCCCATGAGGCATAGGGTCAGACCGATTTGCATATGGCCATGTTTGAACTTTGGTGGCAGAGTGGGCTAAAGAATGGTGATGGATTAAACCCAGATCTTTTGACTGGGTGTGAGTGTTTGATTGGTTCAGATGCTCTGTACAACACCACCCCCTTTTGTACCGCTTTGTTCGCCATAAGTTGGCAGGTTATGCTCAGATGTAAGTCCCTTGCTCACTTTGCCTCTGGATTCAAGCAAGCCTGGCTGAAGACGGCTGAAATGCCAGAAACCGGTACTAGCAAGCTTGTTTCCGGTCCAGGGAAGGCATGGCTTGGCAGTTCGGGCTGGACTGTTCCCATGAGGCACAGGGTCAGACTGATTTGCATATGGCCATGCGTGAACTGGGGTGGCAGAGTGGGCTAAAGAATGGTGATGGATTAAACGCTGATCTTCTGACAGGGTGTGAGTGTTTGATTGGTTCAGATGCTCCGTCCATCACCACCCCCTTTTGTACCGCTTTCTTCGCCATAAGTTGGCAGGGTATGCTCAGACGTGAGTCCCTTGCTCACTTTGCCACTGGATTCAAGCAAGCCTGGCTGAAGACGGCTGAAATACCAGAAACCGGTCCTAGGAAGCTTGTTTCGGGTCCAGGGAAGGCATGGCTTGGCAGTTCGGGCTGGACTGTTCCCATGAGGCATAGGGTCAGACTGATTTGCATATGGCCATGTTTGAACTTTGGTGGCAGAGTGGGCTAAAGAATGGTGATGGATTAAACCCAGATCTTTTGACTGGGTGTGAGTGTTTGATTGGTTCAGATGCTCTGTACAACACCACCCCCTTTTGTACCGCTTTGTTCGCCATAAGTTGGCAGGTTATGCTCAGATGTAAGTCCCTTGCTCACTTTGCCACTGGATTCAAGCAAGCCTGGCTGAAGACGGCTGAAATGCCAGAAACCGGTACTAGCAAGCTTGTTTCCGGTCCAGGGAAGGCATGGCTTGGCAGTTCGGGCTGGACTGTTCCCATGAGGCACAGGGTCAGACTGATTTGCATATGGCCATGCGTGAACTGGGGTGGCAGAGTGGGCTAAAGAATGGTGATGGATTAAATGCTGATCTTCTGACAGGGTGTGAGTGTTTGATTGGTTCAGATGCTCCCTCCATCACCACACCCTTTTGTACCGCTTTGTTCGCCATAAGTTGTCAGGGTATGCTCGGACCTGAGTCCCTTGCTCACTTTGCCACTGGATTCAAGCAAGCCTGGCTGAAGACGGCTGAAATGCCAGAAACTGGTCCTAGGAAGCTGGTTTCCGGTCCAGGGAAGGCATGGCTTGGCAGTTCAGGCTGGACTGTTCCTATGAGGCACAGGGTCAGACTGATTTGCATATGGCCATGTCTGAACTGGGGTGGCAGAGTGGGCAAAAAAATGGTGATGGATTAAACCCAGATCTTTTGACTAGGTGTAAGTGTTTGATTGGTTCAAATGCTCCGTCCATCACCACCCCCTTTTGTACCGCTTTGTTCGCCAACAGGGCATGCTCAGACGTGAGTTCCTTGCTCACTTTGCCACTGGATTCAAGCAAGCATGGCTGAAGACGGCTGAAATGCCAGAAACCGGTCCTAGGAAGCTTGTTTCCGGTTCAGGGAAGGCATGGCTTAGCAGTTCGGGCTGGACTGTTCCCATGAGGCACAGGGTCAGACTGATTTGCATATGGCCATGTCTGAACTGGGGTGGCAGAGTGGGCTAAAGAATGGTGATGGATTAAACCCTGATCTTTTGACTGGGTGTGAGTGTTTGATTGGTTCAGATGCTCCGTCCATCACCACCCCCTTTTGTACCGCTTTGTTTGCCATAAGTTGGCAGGGTATGCTCAGACGTGAGTCCCTTGCTCACTTTGCCACTGGATTCAAGCAAGCATGGCTGAAGACGGCTGAAATACCAGAAACCAGTCCTGGGAAGCTTGTTTCCGGTCCAGGGAAGGCATGGCTTGGCAGTTCCGGCTGGACTGTTCCCATGAGGCACAGGGTCAGACTGATTTGCACATGGCCATGTCTGAACTGGGGTGGCAGAGTGGGCTAAAGAATGGTGATGGATTAAACTCAGATCTTTTGACTGGGTGTGAGTGTTTGATTGGTTCAGATGCTCCGTCCATCACCACCCCCTTTTGTACCGCTTTCTTCGCCATAAGTTGGCAGGGTATGCTCAGACGTGAGTCCCTTGCTCACTTTGCCACTGGATTCAAGCAAGCCTGGCTGAAGACGGCTGAAATACCAGAAACCGGTCCTAGGAAGCTTGTTTCGGGTCCAGGGAAGGCATGGCTTGGCAGTTCGGGCTGGACTGTTCCCATGAGGCATAGGGTCAGACTGATTTGCATATGGCCATGTCTGAACTTTGGTGGCAGAGTGGGCTAAAGAATGGTGATGGATTAAACCCAGATCTTTTGACTGGGTGTGAGTGTTTGATTGGTTCAGATGCTCTGTACAACACCACCCCCTTTTGTACCGCTTTGTTCGCCATAAGTTGGCAGGTTATGCTCAGATGTAAGTCCCTTGCTCACTTTGCCACTGGATTCAAGCAAGCCTGGCTGAAGACGGCTGAAATGCCAGAAACCGGTACTAGCAAGCTTGTTTCCGGTCCAGGGAAGGCATGGCTTGGCAGTTCGGGCTGGACTGTTCCCATGAGGCACAGGGTCAGACTGATTTGCATATGGCTATGCGTGAACTGGGGTGGCAGAGTGGGCTAAAGAATGGTGATGGATTAAACCCTGATCTACTGACAGGGTGTGAGTGTTTGATTGGTTTAGATGCTACCTCCATCACCACACCCTTTTGTACCGCTTTGTTCGCCATAAGTTGTCAGGGTATGATCGGACCTGAGTCCCTTGCTCACTTTGCCACTGGATTCAAGCAAGCCTGGCTGAAGACGGCTGAAATGCCAGAAACTGGTCCTAGGAAGCTGGTTTCCGGTCCAGGGAAGGCATGGCTTGGCAGTTCAGGCTGGACTGTTCCTATGAGGCACAGGGTCAGACTGATTTGCATATGGCCATGTCTGAACTGGGGTGGCAGAGTGGGCTAAAAAATGGTGATGGATTAAACCCAGATCTTTTGACTAGGTGTAAGTGTTTGATTGGTTCAGATGCTCCGTCCATCACCACCCCCTTTTGTACCGCTTTGTTCGCCAACAGGGCATGCTCAGACGTGAGTCCCTTGCTCACTTTGCCACTGGATTCAAGCAAGCATGGCTGAAGACGGCTGAAATACCAGAAACCAGTCCTGGGAAGCTTGTTTCCGGTCCAGGGAAGGCATGGCTTGGCAGTTCCGGCTGGACTGTTCCCATGAGGCACAGGGTCAGACTGATTTGCACATGGCCATGTCTGAACTGGAGTGGCAGAGTGGGCTAAAGAATGGTGATGGATTAAACTCAGATCTTTTGACTGGGTGTGAGTGTTTGATTGGTTCAGATGCTCCGTCCATCACCACCCCCTTTTGTACCGCTTTGTTCGCCATAAGTTGGCAGGGTATGCTCAGACGTGAGTCCCTTGCTCACTTTACCACTGGATTCAAGCAAGCCTGGCTGAAGATGGCTGAAATGCCAGAAACCGGTACTAGCAAGCTTGTTTCCGGTCCAGGGAAGGCATGGCTTGGCAGTTCGGGCTGGACTGTTCCCATGAGGCACAGGGTCAGACTGATTTGCATATGGCCATGTCTGAACTGGGTGGCAGAGTGGGCTAAAGAATGGTGATGGATTAAACCCAGATCTTTTGACTGGGTGTGAGTGTTTGATTGGTTCCGATGCTCGGTCCATCACCACCCCCTTTTGTACCACTTTGTTCACCATAAGTTGGCAGGGTATTCTCAGACGTGAGTCCCATGCTCACTTTGCCACTGGATCCAAGCAAGCCTGGCTGAAGAAGGCTGGCATGCCAGAACCGGTCTTAACAAGCCTATTTCCGGTCCAGGGTAGGCATGGCTTGGCAGTTCGGGCTGGACTGTTCCCATGAGGCACAGGGTCGGACTGATTTGCATATGGCTATGCGTGAACTGGGGTGGCAGAGTGGGCTAAAGAATGGTGATGGATTAAACCCTGATCTACTGACAGGGTGTGAGTGTTTGATTGGTTTAGATGCTACCTCCATCACCACACCCTTTTGTACCGCTTTGTTCGCCATAAGTTGTCAGGGTATGCTCGGACCTGAGTCCCTTGCTCACTTTGCCACTGGATTCAAGCAAGCCTGGCTGAAGACGGCTGAAATGCCAGAAACTGGTCCTAGGAAGCTGGTTTCCGGTCCAGGGAAGGCATGGCTTGGCAGTTCAGGCTGGACTGTTCCTATGAGGCACAGGGTCAGACTGATTTGCATATGGCCATGTCTGAACTGGGGTGGCAGAGTGGGCTAAAAAATGGTGATTGATTAAACCCAGATCTTTTGACTGGGTGTGAGTGTTTGATTGGTTCAGATGCTCCGTCCATCACCACCCCCTTTTGTACCGCTTTGTTCGCCATAAGTTGGCAGGGTATGCTCAGACGTGAGTCCCTTGCTCACTTTGCCACTGGATTCAAGCAAGCCTGGCTGAAGACGGCTGAAATACCAGAAACCGGTCCTAGGAAGCTTGTTTCGGGTCCAGGGAAGGCATGGCTTGGCAGTTCGGGCTGGACTGTTCCCATGAGGCATAGGGTCAGACTGATTTGCATATGGCCTTGTCTGAACTTTGGTGGCAGAGTGGGCTAAAGAATGGTGATGGATTAAACCCAGATCTTTTGACTGGGTGTGAGTGTTTGATTGGTTCAGATGCTCTGTACAACACCACCCCCTTTTGTACCGCTTTGTTCGCCATAAGTTGGCAGGTTATGCTCAGATGTAAGTCCCTTGCTCACTTTGCCACTGGATTCAAGCAAGCCTGGCTGAAGACGGCTGAAATGCCAGAAACCGGTACTAGCAAGCTTGTTTCCGGTCCAGGGAAGGCATGGCTTGGCAGTTCGGGCTGGACTGTTCCCATGAGGCACAGGGTCAGACTGATTTGCATATGGCCATGCATGAACTGGGGTGGCAGAGTGGGCTAAAGAATGGTGATGGATTAAACCCTGATCTTCTGACAGGGTGTGAGTGTTTGATTGGTTCAGATGCTCCCTCCATCACCACACCCTTTTGTACCGCTTTGTTCGCCATAAGTTGTCAGGGTATGCTCGGACCTGAGTCCCTTGCTCACTTTGCCACTGGATTCAAGCAAGCCTGGCTGAAGACGGCTGAAATGCCAGAAACTGGTCCTAGGAAGCTGGTTTCCGGTCCAGGGAAGGCATGGCTTGGCAGTTCAGGCTGGACTGTTCCTATGAGGCACAGGGTCAGACTGATTTGCATATGGCCATGTCTGAACTGGGGTGGCAGAGTGGGCTAAAAAATGGTGATGGATTAAACCCAGATCTTTTGACTAGGTGTAAGTGTTTGATTGGTTCAGATGCTCCGTCCATCACCACCCCCTTTTGTACCGCTTTGTTCGCCAACAGGGCATGCTCAGACGTGAGTTCCTTGCTCACTTTGCCACTGGATTCAAGCAAGCATGGCTGAAGACGGCTGAAATGCCAGAAACCGGTCCTAGGAAGCTTGTTTCCGGTTCAGGGAAGGCATGGCTTAGCAGTTCGGGCTGGACTGTTCCCATGAGGCACAGGGTCAGACTGATTTGCATATGGCCATGTCTGAACTGGGGTGGCTGAGTGGGCTAAAGAATGGTGATGGATTAAACCCTGATCTTTTGACTGGGTGTGAGTGTTTGATTGGTTCAGATGCTCCGTCCATCACCACCCCCTTTTGTACCGCTTTGTTCGCCATAAGTTGGCAGGGTATGCTCAGACGTGAGTCCCTTGCTCACTTTGCCACTGGATTCAAGCAAGCATGGCTGAAGACGGCTGAAATACCAGAAACCAGTCCTGGGAAGCTTCTTTCCGGTCCAGGGAAGGCATGGCTTGGCAGTTCCGGCTGGACTGTTCCCATGAGGCACAGGGTCAGACTGATTTGCACATGGCCATGTCTGAACTGGGGTGGCAGAGTGGGCTAAAGAATGGTGATGGATTAAACTCAGATCTTTTGACTGGGTGTGAGTGTTTGATTGGTTCAGGTGCTCCGTCCATCACCATCCCCTTTTGTACCGCTTTGTTCGCCATAAGTTGGCAGGGTATGCTCAGACGTGAGTCCCTTGCTCACTTTACCACTGGATTCAAGCAAGCCTGGCTGAAGATGGCTGAAATGCCAGAAACCGGTACTAGCAAGCTTGTTTCCGGTCCAGGGAAGGCATGGCTTGGCAGTTCGGGCTGGACTGTTCCCATGAGGCACAGGGTCAGACTGATTTGCATATGGCCATGTCTGAACTGGGGTGGCAGAGTGGGCTAAAGAATGGTGATGGATTAAACCCAGATCTTTTGACTGGGTGTGAGTGTTTGATTGGTTCAGATGCTGGGTCCATTACCACCCCCTTTTGTACCACTTTGTTCGCCATAAGTTGGCAGGGTATTCTCAGACGTGAGTCCCATGCTCACTTTGCCACTGGATCCAAGCAAGCCTGGCTGAAGAAGGCTGGCATGCCAGAACCGGTCTTAGCAAGCTTATTTCCCGTCCAGGGTAGGCATGGCTTGGCAGTTCGGGCTGGACTGTTCCCATGAGGCACAGGGTCAGACTGATTTGCATATGGCCATGTCTGAACTGGGGTGGCAGAGTGGGCTAAAGAATGGTGATGGATTAAACCCAGATCTTTTGACTGGGTGTGAGTGTTTGATTGGTTCAGATGCTCCGTCCATCACCACCCCCTTTTGTACCGCTTTGTTCGCCATAAGTTGGCAGGGTATGCTCAGACGTGAGTCCCTTGCTCACTTTGCCACTGGATTCAAGCAAGCCTGGCTGAAGACGGCTGAAATACCAGAAACCGGTCCTAGGAAGCTTGTTTCGGGTCCAGGGAAGGCATGGCTTGGCAGTTCGGGCTGGACTGTTCCCATGAGGCATAGGGTCAGACTGATTTGCATATGGCCATGTCTGAACTTTGGTGGCAGAGTGGGCTAAAGAATGGTGATGGATTAAACCCAGATCTTTTGACTGGGTGTGAGTGTTTGATTGGTTCAGATGCTCTGTACAACACCACCCCCTTTTGAACCGCTTTGTTCGCCATAAGTTGGCAGGTTATGCTCAGATGTAAGTCCCTTGCTCACTTTGCCACTGGATTCAAGCAAGCCTGGCTGAAGACGGCTGAAATGCCAGAAACCGGTACTAGCAAGCTTGTTTCCGGTCCAGGGAAGGCATGGCTTGGCAGTTCGGGCTGGACTGTTCCCATGAGGCACAGGGTCAGACTGATTTGCACATGGCCATGTCTGAACTGGGGTGGCAGAGTGGGCTAAAGAATGGTGATGGATTAAACTCAGATCTTTTGACTGGGTGTGAGTGTTTGATTGGTTCAGGTGCTCCGTCCATCACCATCCCCTTTTGTACCGCTTTGTTCGCCATAAGTTGGCAGGGTATGCTCAGACGTGAGTCCCTTGCTCACTTTACCACTGGATTCAAGCAAGCCTGGCTGAAGATGGCTGAAATGCCAGAAACCGGTACTAGCAAGCTTGTTTCCGGTCCAGGGAAGGCATGGCTTGGCAGTTCGGGCTGGACTGTTCCCATGAGGCACAGGGTCAGACTGATTTGCATATGGCCATGTCTGAACTGGGGTGGCAGAGTGGGCTAAAGAATGGTGATGGATTAAACCCAGATCTTTTGACTGGGTGTGAGTGTTTGATTGGTTCAGATGCTCGGTCCATCACCACCCCCTTTTGTACCACTTTGTTCGCCATAAGTTGGCAGGGTATTCTCAGACGTGAGTCCCATGCTCACTTTGCCACTGGATCCAAGCAAGCCTGGCTGAAGAAGGCTGGCATGCCAGAACCGGTCTTAGCAAGCTTATTTCCCGTCCAGGGTAGGCATGGCTTGGCAGTTCGGGCTGGACTGTTCCCATGAGGCACAGGGTCAGACTGATTTGCATATGGCCATGTCTGAACTGGGGTGGCAGAGTGGGCTAAAGAATGGTGATGGATTAAACCCAGATCTTTTGACTGGGTGTGAGTGTTTGATTGGTTCAGATGCTCCGTCCATCACCACCCCCTTTTGTACCGCTTTGTTCGCCATAAGTTGGCAGGGTATGCTCAGACGTGAGTCCCTTGCTCACTTTGCCACTGGATTCAAGCAAGCCTGGCTGAAGACGGCTGAAATACCAGAAACCGGTCCTAGGAAGCTTGTTTCGGGTCCAGGGAAGGCATGGCTTGGCAGTTCGGGCTGGACTGTTCCCATGAGGCATAGGGTCAGACTGATTTGCATATGGCCATGTCTGAACTTTGGTGGCAGAGTGGGCTAAAGAATGGTGATGGATTAAACCCAGATCTTTTGACTGGGTGTGAGTGTTTGATTGGTTCAGATGCTCTGTACAACACCACCCCCTTTTGAACCGCTTTGTTCGCCATAAGTTGGCAGGTTATGCTCAGATGTAAGTCCCTTGCTCACTTTGCCACTGGATTCAAGCAAGCCTGGCTGAAGACGGCTGAAATGCCAGAAACCGGTACTAGCAAGCTTGTTTCCGGTCCAGGGAAGGCATGGCTTGGCAGTTCGGGCTGGACTGTTCCCATGAGGCACAGGGTCAGACTGATTTGCATATGGCCATGCGTGAACTGGGGTGGCAGAGTGGGCTAAAGAATGGTGATGGATTAAACGCTGATCTTCTGACAGGGTGTGAGTGTTTGATTGGTTCAGATGCTCCCTCCATCACCACACCCTTTTGTACCGCTTTGTTCGCCATAAGTTGGCAGGGTATGCTCAGACGTGAGTCCCTTGCTCACTTTGCCACTGGATTCAAGCAAGCATGGCTGAAGACGGCTGAAATACCAGAAACCAGTCCTGGGAAGCTTGTTTCCGGTCCAGGGAAGGCATGGCTTGGCAGTTCCCGCTGGACTGTTCCCATGAGGCACAGGGTCAGACTGATTTGCACATGGCCATGTCTGAACTGGGGTGGCAGAGTGGGCTAAAGAATGGTGATGGATTAAACTCAGATCTTTTGACTGGGTGTGAGTGTTTGATTGGTTCAGATGCTCCGTCCATCACCACCCCCTTTTGTACCGCTTTGTTCGCCATAAGTTGGCAGGGTATGCTCAGACGTGAGTCCCTTGCTCACTTTACCACTGGATTCAAGCAAGCCTGGCTGAAGATGGCTGAAATGCCAGAAACCGGTACTAGCAAGCTTGTTTCCGGTCCAGGGAAGGCATGGCTTGGCAGTTCGGGCTGGACTGTTCCCATGAGGCACAGGGTCAGACTGATTTGCATATGGCCATGTCTGAACTGGGGTGGCAGAGTGGACTAAAGAATGGTGATGGATTAAACCCAGATCTTTTGACTGGGTGTGAGTGTTTGATTGGTTCAGATGCTCGGTCCATCACCACCCCCTTTTGTACCACTTTGTTCGCCATAAGTTGGCAGGGTATTCTCAGACGTGAGTCCCATGCTCACTTTGCCACTGGATTCAAGCAAGCCTGGCTGAAGACGGCTGAAATGCCAGAAACTGGTCCTAGGAAGCTGGTTTCCGGTCCAGGGAAGGCATGGCTTGGCAGTTCAGGCTGGACTGTTCCTATGAGGCACAGGGTCAGACTGATTTGCATATGGCCATGTCTGAACTGGGGTGGCAGAGTGGGCTAAAAAATGGTGATGGATTAAACCCAGATCTTTTGACTAGGTGTAAGTGTTTGATTGGTTCAAATGCTCCGTCCATCACCACCCCCTTTTGTACCGCTTTGTTCGCCAACAGGGCATGCTCAGACGTGAGTTCCTTGCTCACTTTGCCACTGGATTCAAGCAAGCATGGCTGAAGACGGCTGAAATGCCAGAAACCGGTCCTAGGAAGCTTGTTCCCGGTTCAGGGAAGGCATGGCTTAGCAGTTCGGGCTGGACTGTTCCCATGAGGCACAGGGTCAGACTGATTTGCATATGGCCATGTCTGAACTGGGGTGGCAGAGTGGGCTAAAGAATGGTGATGGATTAAACCCTGATCTTTTGACTGGGTGTGAGTGTTTGATTGGTTCAGATGCTCCGTCCATCACCACCCCCTTTTGTACCGCTTTGTTCGCCATAAGTTGGCAGGGTATGCTCAGACGTGAGTCCCTTGCTCACTTTGCCACTGGATTCAAGCAAGCATGGCTGAAGACGGCTGAAATACCAGAAACCAGTCCTGGGAAGCTTGTTTCCGGTCCAGGGAAGGCATGGCTTGGCAGTTCCGGCTGGACTGTTCCCATGAGGCACAGGGTCAGACTGATTTGCACATGGCCATGTCTGAACTGGGGTGGCAGAGTGGGCTAAAGAATGGTGATGGATTAAACTCAGATCTTTTGACTGGGTGTGAGTGTTTGATTGGTTCAGATGCTCCGTCCATCACCACCCCCTTTTGTACCGCTTTGTTCGCCATAAGTTGGCAGGGTATGCTCAGACGTGAGTCCCTTGCTCACTTTACCACTGGATTCAAGCAAGCCTGGCTGAAGATGGCTGAAATTCCAGAAACCGGTACTAGCAAGCTTGTTTACGGTCCAGGGAAGGCATGGCTTGGCAGTTCGGGCTGGACTGTTCCCATGAGGCACAGGGTCAGACTGATTTGCATATGGCCATGTCTGAACTGGGGTGGCAGAGTGGACTAAAGAATGGTGATGGATTAAACCCAGATCTTTTGACTGGGTGTGAGTGTTTGATTGGTTCAGATGCTCGGTCCATCACCACCCCCTTTTGTACCACTTTGTTCGCCATAAGTTGGCAGGGTATTCTCAGACGTGAGTCCCATGCTCACTTTGCCACTGGATCCAAGCAAGCCTGGCTGAAGAAGGCTGACATGCCAGAACCGGTCTTAGCAAGCTTATTTCCGGTCCAGGGTAGGCATGGCTTGGCAGTTCGGGCTGGACTGTTCCCATGAGGCACAGGGTCAGACTGATTTGCATATGGCCATGTCTGAACTGGGGTGGCAGAGTGGGCTAAAGAATGGTGATGGATTAAACCCAGATCTTTTGACTGGGTGTGAGTGTTTGATTGGTTCAGATGCTCCGTCCATCACCGCCCCCTTTTGTACCGCTTTGTTCGCCATAAGTTGGCAGGGTATGCTCAGACGTGAGTCCCTTGCTCACTTTGCCACTGGATTCAAGCAAGCCTGGCTGAAGACAGCTGAAATACCAGAAACCGGTCCTAGGAAGCTTGTTTCGGGTCCAGGGAAGGCATGGCTTGGCAGTTCGGGCTGGACTGTTCCCATGAGGCATAGGGTCAGACTGATTTGCATATGGCCATGTCTGAACTTTGGTGGCAGAGTGGGCTAAAGAATGGTGATGGATTAAACCCAGATCTTTTGACTGGGTGTGAGTGTTTGATTGGTTCAGATGCTCTGTACAACACCACCCCCTTTTGTACCGCTTTGTTCGCCATAAGTTGGCAGGTTATGCTCAGATGTAAGTCCCTTGCTCACTTTGCCACTGGATTCAAGCAAGCCTGGCTGAAGACGGCTGAAATGCCAGAAACCGGTACTAGCAAGCTTGTTTCCGGTCCAGGGAAGGCATGGCTTGGCAGTTCGGGCTGGACTGTTCCCATGAGGCACAGGGTCAGACTGATTTGCATATGGCCATGCGTGAACTGGGGTGGCAGAGTGGGCTAAAGAATGGTGATGGATTAAACGCTGATCTTCTGACAGGGTGTGAGTGTTTGATTGGTTCAGATGCTCCCTCCATCACCACACCCTTTTGTACCGCTTTGTTCGCCATAAGTTGTCAGGGTATGCTCGGAACTGAGTCCCTTGCTCACTTTGCCACTGGATTCAAGCAAGCCTGGCTGAAGACGGCTGAAATGCCAGAAACTGGTCCTAGGAAGCTGGTTTCCGGTCCAGGGAAGGCATGGCTTGGCAGTTCAGGCTGGACTGTTCCTATGAGGCACAGGGTCAGACTGATTTGCATATGGCCATGTCTGAACTGGGGTGGCAGAGTGGGCTAAAAAATGGTGATGGATTAAACCCAGATCTTTTGACTAGGTGTAAGTGTTTGATTGGTTCAAATGCTCCGTCCATCACCACCCCCTTTTGTACCGCTTTGTTCGCCAACAGGGCATGCTCAGACGTGAGTTCCTTGCTCACTTTGCCACTGGATTCAAGCAAGCATGGCTGAAGACGGCTGAAATGCCAGAAACCGGTCCTAGGAAGCTTGTTTCCGGTTCAGGGAAGGCATGGCTTAGCAGTTCGGGCTGGACTGTTCCCATGAGGCACAGGGTCAGACTGATTTGCATATGGCCATGTCTGAACTGGGGTGGCAGAGTGGGCTAAAGAATGGTGATGGATTAAACCCTGTTCTTTTGACTGGGTGTGAGTGTTTGATTGGTTCAGATGCTCCGTCCATCACCACCCCCTTTTGTACCGCTTTGTTCGCCATAAGTTGGCAGGGTATGCTCAGACGTGAGTCCCTTGCTCACTTTGCCACTGGATTCAAGCAAGCATGGCTGAAGACGGCTGAAATACCAGAAACCAGTCCTGGGAAGCTTGTTTCCGGTCCAGGGAAGGCATGGCTTGGCAGTTCCGGCTGGACTGTTCCCATGAGGCACAGGGTCAGACTGATTTGCATATGGCTATGCGTGAACTGGGGTGGCAGAGTGGGCTAAAGAATGGTGATGGATTAAACCCTGATCTACTGACAGGGTGTGAGTGTTTGATTGGTTCAGATGCTCCCTCCATCACCACACCCTTTTGTACCGCTTTGTTCGCCATAAGTTGTCAGGGTATGCTCGGACCTGAGTCCCTTGCTCACTTTGCCACTGGATTCAAGCAAGCCTGGCTGAAGACGGCTGAAATGCCAGAAACTGGTCCTAGGAAGCTGGTTTCCGGTCCAGGGAAGGCATGGCTTGGCAGTTCAGGCTGGACTGTTCCTATGAGGCACAGGGTCAGACTGATTTGCATATGGCCATGTCTGAACTGGGGTGGCAGAGTGGGCTAAAAAATGGTGATGGATTAAACCCAGATCTTTTGACTAGGTGTAAGTGTTTGATTGGTTCAGATGCTCCGTCCATCACCACCCCCTTTTGTACCGCTTTGTTCGCCAACAGGGCATGCTCAGACGTGAGTTCCTTGCTCACTTTGCCACTGGATTCAAGCAAGCATGGCTGAAGACGGCTGAAATACCAGAAACCAGTCCTGGGAAGCTTGTTTCCGGTCCAGGGAAGGCATGGCTTGGCAGTTCCCGCTGGACTGTTCCCATGAGGCACAGGGTCAGACTGATTTGCACATGGCCATGTCTGAACTGGGGTGGCAGAGTGGGCTAAAGAATGGTGATGGATTAAACTCAGATCTTTTGACTGGGTGTGAGTGTTTGATTGGTTCAGATGCTCCGTCCATCACCACCCCCTTTTGTACCGCTTTGTTCGCCATAAGTTGGCAGGGTATGCTCAGACGTGAGTCCCTTGCTCACTTTGCCACTGGATTCAAGCAAGCATGGCTGAAGACGGCTGAAATACCAGAAACCAGTCCTGGGAAGCTTGTTTCCGGTCCAGGGAAGGCATGGCTTGGCAGTTCCGGCTGGACTGTTCCCATGAGGCACAGGGTCAGACTGATTTGCACATGGCCATGTCTGAACTGGGGTGGCAGAGTGGGCTAAAGAATGGTGATGGATTAAACTTAGATCTTTTGACTGGGTGTGAGTGTTTGATTGATTCAGATGCTCCGTCCATCACCACCCCCTTTTGTACCGCTTTCTTCGCCATAAGTTGGCAGGGTATGCTCAGACGTGAGTCCCTTGCTCACTTTACCACTGGATTCAAGCAAGCCTGGCTGAAGATGGCTGAAATGCCAGAAACCGGTACTAGCAAGCTTGTTTCCGGTCCAGGGAAGGCATGGCTTGGCAGTTCGGGCTGGACTGTTCCCATGAGGCACAGGGTCAGACTGATTTGCATATGGCCATGTCTGAACTGGGGTGGCAGAGTGGACTAAAGAATGGTGATGGATTAAACCCAGATCTTTTGACTGGGTGTGAGTGTTTGATTGGTTCAGATGCTCGGTCCATCACCACCCCCTTTTGTACCACTTTGTTCGCCATAAGTTGGCAGGGTATTCTCAGACGTGAGTCCCATGCTCACTTTGCCACTGGATCCA
Organism: Lissotriton helveticus; assembly: GCF_964261635.1. Lineage (NCBI taxonomy): Eukaryota > Metazoa > Chordata > Amphibia > Caudata > Salamandridae > Lissotriton > Lissotriton helveticus. The sequence goes on along the minus strand of NC_136067.1, from coordinate 1,511,190,285 downwards.
AGCAAGCCTGGCTGAAGAAGGCTGACATGCCAGAACCGGTCTTAGCAAGCTTATTTCCGGTCCAGGGTAGGCATGGCTTGGCAGTTCGGGCTGGACTGTTCCCATGAGGCACAGGGTCAGACTGATTTGCATATGGCCATGTCTGAACTGGGGTGGCAGAGTGGGCTAAAGAATGGTGATGGATTAAACCCAGATCTTTTGACTGGGTGTGAGTGTTTGATTGGTTCAGATGCTCCGTCCATCACCACCCCCTTTTGTACCGCTTTGTTCACCATAAGTTGGCAGGGTATGCTCAGACGTGAATCCCTTGCTCACTTTGCCACTGGATTCAAGCAAGCCTGGCTGAAGACGGCTGAAATACCAGAAACCGGTCCTAGTAAGCTTGTTTCGGGTCCAGGGAAGGCATGGCTTGGCAGTTCGGGCTGGACTGTTCCCATGAGGCATAGGGTCAGACTGATTTGCATATGGCCATGTCTGAACTTTGGTGGCAGAGTGGGCTAAAGAATGGTGATGGATTAAACCCAGATCTTTTGACTGGGTGTGAGTGTTTGATTGGTTCAGATGCTCTGTACAACACCACCCCCTTTTGTACCGCTTTGTTCGCCATAAGATGGCAGGTTATGCTCAGATGTAAGTCCCTTGCTCACTTTGCCACTGGATTCAAGCAAGCCTGGCTGAAGACGGCTGAAATGCCAGAAACCGGTACTAGCAAGCTTGTTTACGGTCCAGGGATGGCATGGCTTGGCAGTTCGGGCTGGACTGTTCCCATGAGGCACAGGGTCAGATTGATTTGCATATGGCCATATCTGAACTGGGGTGGCAGAGTGGGCTAAAGAATGGTGATTGATTAAACCCAGATCTTTTGACTGGGTGTGAGTGTTTGATTGGTTCAGATGCTCCGTCAATCACCACCCCCTTTTGTACCGCTTTATTCACCATAAGTTGGCAGAGTATGCTCAGACGTGAGTCCCTTGCTCACTTTGCCACTGGATTCAAGCAAGCCTGGCTGAAGACGGCTGAAATGCCAGAAACCGGTACTAGCAAGCTTGTTTCCGGTCCAGGGAAGGCATGGCTTGGCAGTTCGGGCTGGACTGTTGCCATGAGGCACAGGGTCAGACTGATTTGCATATGGCCATGCGTGAACTGGGGTGGCAGAGTGGGCTAAAGAATGGTGATGGATTAAACCCTGATCTTCTGACAGGGTGTGAGTGTTTGATTGGTTCAGATGCTCCCTCCATCACCACCCCCTTTTGTACCGCTTTGTTCGCCATAAGTTGTCAGGGTATGCTCGGACCTGAGTCCCTTGCTCACTTTGCCACAGGATTCAAGCAAGCCGGGCTGAAGACGGCTGAAATGCCAGAAACCGGTCCTAGGAAGCTTGTTTCCGGTCCAGGAAAGGCATGGCTTGGCAGTTCTGGATGGACTGTTCCCATGAGGCACAGGGTCAGACTGATTTGCATATGGCCATGTCTGAACTTTGGTGGCAGAGTGGGCTAAAGAATGGTGATAGATTAAACCCAGATCTTTTGACTGGGTGTGAGTGTTTGATTGGTTCAGATGTTCCGTCCATCACCACCCCTTTTGTATCGCTTTGTTCACCATAAGTTGGCAGGGTATGCTCAGACGTGAGTCCTTTGCTCACTTTGCCACTGGATTCAAGCAAGCCTGGATGAAGACGGCTGAAATGCCAGAAACCGGTCCTAGGAAGCTTGTTTCCGGTCCAGAGAAGGCATGGCTTGGCAGTTCGGGCGGGACTGTTCCCATGAGGCATAGGGTCAGACTGATTTGCATATGGCGATGTCTGAACTGGGGTGGCAGAGTGGGCTAAAGAATGGTGATGGATTAAACACAGAGCTTTTGACTGGGTGTGAGTGTTTGATTGGTTCAGATGCTCCGTACATCACCACCCACTTTTGTACCGCTTTGTTCGCCATAAGTTGGCAGGTTATGCTCAGATGTGAGTCCCTTGCTCACTTTGCCACTGGATTCAAGCAAGCCTGGCTGAAGACGGCTGAAATGCCTGTAATCGGTCCTAGGAAGCTTGTTTCTGGTCCAGGGAAGCCATGGCTTGGCAGTTCGGGCTGGACTGTTCCCATGAGGCACAGGGTCAGACTGATTTGCATATGGCTATGCGTGAACTGGGGTGGCAGAGTGGGCTAAAGAATGGTGATGGATTAAACCCTGATCTACTGACAGGGTGTGAGTGTTTGATTGGTTCAGATGCTCCCTCCATCACCACACCCTTTTGTACCGCTTTGTTCGCCATAAGTTGTCAGGGTATGCTCGGACCTGAGTCCCTTGCTCACTTTGCCACTGGATTCAAGCAAGCCTGGCTGAAGACGGCTGAAATGCCAGAAACTGGTCCTAGGAAGCTGGTTTCCGGTCCAGGGAAGGCATGGCTTGGCAGTTCAGGCTGGACTGTTCCTATGAGGCACAGGGTCAGACTGATTTGCATATGGCCATGTCTGAACTGGGGTGGCAGAGTGGGCTAAAAAATGGTGATGGATTAAACCCAGATCTTTTGACTAGGTGTAAGTGTTTGATTGGTTCAGATGCTCCGTCCTTCACCACCCCCTTTTGTACCGCTTTGTTCGCCAACAGGGCATGCTCAGACGTGAGTTCCTTGCTCACTTTGCCACTGGATTCAAGCAAGCATGGCTGAAGACGGCTGAAATGCCAGAAACCGGTCCTAGAAAGCTTGTTTCCGGTTCAGGGAAGGCATGGCTTAGCAGTTCGGGCTGGACTGTTCCCATGAGGCACAGGGTCAGACTGATTTGCATATGGCCATGTCTGAACTGGGGTGGCAGAGTGGGCTAAAGAATGGTGATGGATTAAACCCTGATCTTTTGACTGGGTGTGAGTGTTTGATTGGTTCAGATGCTCCGTCCATCACCACCACCTTTTGTACCGCTTTGTTTGCCATAAGTTGGCAGGGTATGCTCAGACGTGAGTCCCTTGCTCACTTTGCCACTGGATTCAAGCAAGCATGGCTGAAGACGGCTGAAATACCAGAAACCAGTCCTGGGAAGCTTGTTTCCGGTCCAGGGAAGGCATGGCTTGGCAGTTCCCGCTGGACTGTTCCCATGAGGCACAGGGTCAGACTGATTTGCACATGGCCATGTCTGAACTGGGGTGGCAGAGTGGGCTAAAGAATGGTGATGGATTAAACTCAGATCTTTTGACTGGGTGTGAGTGTTTGATTGGTTCAGATGCTCCGTCCATCACCACCCCCTTTTGTACCGCTTTGTTCGCCATAAGTTGGCAGGGTATGCTCAGACGTGAGTCCCTTGCTCACTTTACCACTGGATTCAAGCAAGCCTGGCTGAAGATGGCTGAAATGCCAGAAACCGGTACTAGCAAGCTTGTTTCCGGTCCAGGGAAGGCATGGCTTGGCAGTTCGGGCTGGACTGTTCCCATGAGGCACAGGGTCAGACTGATTTGCATATGGCCATGTCTGAACTGGGGTGGCAGAGTGGACTAAAGAATGGTGATGGATTAAACCCAGATCTTTTGACTGGGTGTGAGTGTTTGATTGGTTCAGATGCTCGGTCCATCACCACCCCCTTTTGTACCACTTTGTTCGCCATAAGTTGGCAGGGTATTCTCAGACGTGAGTCCCATGCTCACTTTGCCACTGGATCCAAGCAAGCCTGGCTGAAGAAGGCTGACATGCCAGAACCGGTCTTAGCAAGCTTATTTCCGGTCCAGGGTAGGCATGGCTTGGCAGTTCGGGCTGGACTGTTCCCATGAGGCACAGGGTCAGACTGATTTGCATATGGCCATGTCTGAACTGGGGTGGCAGAGTGGGCTAAAGAATGGTGATGGATTAAACCCAGATCTTTTGACTGGGTGTGAGTGTTTGATTGGTTCAGATGCTCCGTCCATCACCACCCCCTTTTGTACCGCTTTGTTCGCCATAAGTTGGCAGGGTATGCTCAGACGTGAGTCCCTTGCTCACTTTGCCACTGGATTCAAGCAAGCCTGGCTGAAGACGGCTGAAATACCAGAAACCGGTCCTAGGAAGCTTGTTTCGGGTCCAGGGAAGGCATGGCTTGGCAGTTCGGGCTGGACTGTTCCCATGAGGCATAGGGTCAGACTGATTTGCATATGGCCATGTCTGAACTTTGGTGGCAGAGTGGGCTAAAGAATGGTGATGGATTAAACCCAGATCTTTTGACTGGGTGTGAGTGTTTGATTGGTTCAGATGCTCTGTACAACATCACCCCCTTTTGTACCGCTTTGTTCGCCATAAGTTGGCAGGTTATGCTCAGATGTAAGTCCCTTGCTCACTTTGCCACTGGATTCAAGCAAGCCTGGCTGAAGACGGCTGAAATGCCAGAAACCGGTACTAGCAAGCTTGTTTCCGGTCCAGGGATGGCATGGCTTGGCAGTTCGGGCTGGACTGTTCCCATGAGGCACAGGGTCAGATTGATTTGCATATGGCCATATCTGAACTGGGGTGGCAGAGTGGGCTAAAGAATGGTGATAGATTAAACCCAGATCTTTTGACTGGGTGTGAGTGTTTGATTGGTTCAGATGCTCCGTCCATCACCACCCCCTTTTGTACCGCTTTGTTCACCATAAGTTGGCAGAGTATGCTCAGACGTGAGTCCCTTGCTCACTTTGCCACTGGATTCAAGCAAGCCTGGCTGAAGACGGCTGAAATGCCAGAAACCGGTACTAGCAAGCTTGTTTCCGGTCCAGGGAAGGCATGGCTTGGCAGTTCGGGCTGGACTGTTGCCATGAGGCACAGGGTCAGACTGATTTGCATATGGCCATGCGTGAACTGGGGTGGCAGAGTGGGCTAAAGAATGGTGATGGATTAAACCCTGATCTTCTGACAGGGTGTGAGTGTTTGATTGGTTCAGATGCTCCCTCCATCACCACCCCCTTTTGTACCGCTTTGTTCGCCATAAGTTGTCAGGGTATGCTCGGACCTGAGTCCCTTGCTCACTTTGCCACAGGATTCAAGCAAGCCGGGCTGAAGACGGCTGAAATGCCAGAAACCGGTCCTAGGAAGCTTGTTTCCGGTCCAGGAAAGGCATGGCTTGGCAGTTCGGGATGGACTGTTCCCATGAGGCACAGGGTCAGACTGATTTGCATATGGCCATGTCTGAACTTTGGTGGCAGAGTGGGCTAAAGAATGGTGATAGATTAAACCCAGATCTTTTGACTGGGTGTGAGTGTTTGATTGGTTCAGATGTTCCGTCCATCACCACCCCTTTTGTATCGCTTTGTTCGCCATAAGTTGGCAGGGTATGCTCAGACGTGAGTCCTTTGCTCACTTTGCCACTGGATTCAAGCAAGCCTGGCTGAAGACGGCTGAAATGCCAGAAACCGGTCCTAGGAAGCTTGTTTCCGGTCCAGAGAAGGCATGGCTTGGCAGTTCGGGCTGGACTGTTCCCATGAGGCATAGGGTCAGACTGATTTGCATATGGCCATGTCTGAACTGGGGTGGCAGAGTGGGCTAAAGAATGGTGATGGATTAAACACAGAGCTTTTGACTGGGTGTGAGTGTTTGATTGGTTCAGATGCTCCGTACATCACCACCCACTTTTGTACCGCTTTGTTCGCCATAAGTTGGCAGGTTATGCTCAGATGTGAGTCCCTTGCTCACTTTGCCACTGGATTCAATTTCAAGCAAGCCTGGCTGAAGACGGCTGAAATGCCTGTAATCAGTCCTAGGAAGCTTGTTTCTGGTCCAGGGAAGCCATGGCTTGGCAGTTCGGGCTGGACTGTTCCCATGAGGCACAGGGTCAGACTGATTTGCATATGGCCATGTCTGAACTGGGGTGGCAGAGTGGGCTAAAGAATGGTGATGGATTAAACCCAGATCTTTTGACTGGTTGTGAGTGTTTGATTGGTCCGGATGCTCCGTTTATCACCACCCCCTTTTGTACTGCTTTGTTTGCCATAAGTTGGCAGGGTATGCTCAGATGTGAGTCCCTTGCTCACTTTGCCCCTGGATTCAAGCAAGCCTGGCTGAAGACGGCTGAAATGCCAGAAACCGGTCCTAGGAAGCTTGTTTCCGGTCCAGAGAAGGCATGGCTTGGCAGTTCGGGCTGGACTGTTCCCATGAGGCATAGGGTCAGACTGATTTGCATATGGCCATGTCTGAACTGGGGTGGCAGAGTGGGCTAAAGAATGGTGATGGATTAAACACAGAGCTTTTGACTGGGTGTGAGTGTTTGATTGGTTCAGATGCTCCGTACATCACCACCCACTTTTGTACCGCTTTGTTCGCCATAAGTTGGCAGGTTATGCTCAGATGTGAGTCCCTTGCTCACTTTGCCACTGGATTCAAGCAAGCCTGGCTGAAGACGGCTGAAATGCCTGTAATCGGTCCTAGGAAGCTTGTTTCTGGTCCAGGGAAGCCATGGCTTGGCAGTTCGGGCTGGACTGTTCCCATGAGGCACAGGGTCAGACTGATTTGCATATGGCCATGTCTGAACTGGGGTGGCAGAGTGGGCTAAAGAATGGTGATGGATTAAACCCAGATCTTTTGACTGGGTGTGAGTGTTTGATTGGTTCAGATGCTCTGTCCATCACCACCCCCTTTTGTACCGCTTTGTTCGCGATAACTTGGCAGGGTATGCTCAGATGTGAGTCTCTTGCTCACTTTGCCACTGGATTCAAGCAAGCCTGGCTGATGACGGCTGAAATGCCAGAAACCGGTCCTAGGAAGCTTGTTTCTGGTCCAGGGAAGGCATGGCTTGGCAGTTCGGACTGGACTGTTTCCATGAGGCACAGGGTCAGACTGATTTGCATATGGCCATGTCTGAACTGGGGTGGCAGAGTGTGCTAAAGAATGGTGATGGATTAAACCCAGATCTTTTGACTGGTTGTGAGTGTTTGATTGGTCCGGATGCTCCGTTTATCACCACCCCCTTTTGTACTGCTTTGTTTGCCATAAGTTGGCAGGGTATGCTCAGATGTGAGTCCCTTGCTCACTTTGCCCCTGGATTCAAGCAAGCCTGGCTGAAGACGGCTGAAATGCCAGAAACCGGTCCTAGGAAGCTTGTTTCTGGTCCAGGGAAGGCATGGCTTGGCAGTTCGGACTGGACTGTTTCCATGAGGCACAAGGTCAGACTGATTTGCACATGGCCATGTCTGAACTGGGGTGGCAGAGTGGGCTAAAGAATGGTGATGGATTAAACCCAGATCTTTTGACTGGTTGTGAGTGTTTGATTAGTTCAGATGCTCCGTCCATCACCACCCCCTTTTGTACTGCTTTGTTTGCCATAAGTTGGCAGGGTATGCTCAGACGTGAGTCCCTTGCTCACTTTGCCCCTGGATTCAAGCAAGCCTGGCTGAAGACGGCTGAAATGCCAGAAACCGATCCTAGGAAGCTTGTTTCTGGTCCAGGGAAGGCATGGCTTGGCAGTTCGGGCTGGACTGTTTCCATGAGGCACAGGGTCAGACTGATTTGCATATGGCCATGTCTGAACTGGGGTGGCATAGTGGGCTAAAGAATGGTGATGGATTAAACCCAGATCTTTTGACTGGGTGTGAGTGTTTGATTGGTTCAGATGCTCCGTCCATCACCACCCATTTTTGTACCACAGATTCCCAACAACTTCCAAGGGCCCCACAATTGGATCAAGCACTCTAGGAAGGGCAGAACTCACTCAGCAGAGTTCAGGGGGCAAGTTGGGGTTGAAGTCCTTTTGTTCCTGGGACTTCTTAACAGGAGGCCAGCTCTCCTCAGGCCCTTGGAGATATCTTCAAGCAAGGGGACACAGCACACAGTAAAGTCCTTCCCCTCTCCTTGGCAGCAATGCAACTGCAGGTCAGTCCACAAGCACACACCAGGACATTCCTTCCTCTTCAGTCTTCCAGCTTTCTCCTGGGCGGAGGTTCCTTCTAATTGTTCTGTAGTCTGGGTAGCCCTTTTTATACCAGTCTTTCCATTGTTTTCTGGAGGCAGAGAGGCCTTGGTTTAGTCAGAACCAGTTCTGGTCAGTCCTTGAGCACTTTGTTTTCCTGACTTCTTCTTTCCTTTCACAGAGAGGGGCAGGGTCGTCAACTGCCCAGCAGGAGCTAGAGCTAGCATTGTGGAAGGCAGGCACAGCCCTTTTCAGGCCCAGGTGCTATCCCCTCCCACCACTCAAGATGCAGATGCAGCTATTTAGCCTAGGGCTGACTCATCCAGCCTCCTCAGCCCCTGTCACTCGCAAACCAGACAGTCGATTCACAAACAGGCCAAGGCACACAGAAAGGTCAGACAAGAGAACAGCCACTTTCTAAAAGTGCTGTTCTCAAGCACAGGATTTAGGATACCAGACTTTAATTTTCCATCTTGCTCCTATGGGAAGATATGCAGGTAAACATTATACACAGCATTCCCGATGATAGCCTATGGGTAAGATAGCCTTACAATAGTGAAAAATGAAAATGGCTGTAATTCACTACCAGAGCATGTCACATACACGAGTACATGCTCTACCTTTCACATACACTGCACCCTGCCCAGGGGGTATCTTCGGCCTTCCATAGGGGTGACCAATGTGTCTAGAAAGGGAAGGGTTAGGCCTGTTCAGTGTGGGCACTGGCCAGGTCAGCATGGCAGTTAGCAACTGCCCACAGGCACTGTGGTGGCAGGCCTGAGACACCATTTTAGGGTGACTCATGTGGGTGGCACAATCCGTGCTGTAGGCCTACTAGTAGGATTTGAACCACCAGCCATGGCACACTCAGTGCACTTTACTAGGAACTTCCTGGTAACACAAATATGCCAATCATGGATAACCAATCACAATAACAATTTACCTAGGAAGCACTTGCACTTTGACACTGAACAGCAGTGGCAAAGTGCCCAACGCATCTAAACCAGCAAAAACAATATCCAGCACAGCGTCAAAAATACAAGAGGTAGAGGCAAAAAGTCAGGGGAAACCACGCCGAAGATGCCAGGTCTAACACAGACTCAGCCAAGTCCAAAACAAAAAGATTAAAGAGAAGAGGGCAGGGTAGGAGTACCCTTACCCCTAGATCTGGTGGTGGGGGTCCCCCAGCGACCCCACCACCAGGGCCAAAAAACATTTGTTTTCAGCACAAATTGAGAAAGTTTGGCATATTTGCATGAAAATTTCAAAAAGAGCATGCACGGTCTACTGTGCTTGTTTGTATTTCAGCTCCTAGGTGAGGCAAGTTCTGGGGGCATCGTGAATTAAATAAAGTTGGGAGTGGGTGCACACACCCCTGCTTAGGCTGTTTTGAACCCCAGGGACCTCCACCTCCACAGGACTTTAGATAACTAATAGAGGGGGCTGCACAGACCCCTCTCATTTTACCCGTAAAAGCCCTGGGGACAACCAGCTCCCCGGGGCATTACTGGGATATTGGAAGGGGGCCTGCGTACCCCCCTCATGTTGCTCAGAGGAGCCGCAGGGACCACCAACTCCCCGGAGATTTAAAATAAAATTGATGGGGAGCTTCACAGACCCCACTCCATCTTCTTGTAATACCCTGAAGCTCACCATCTCCCTGGGGCAACAAATGTAAATAAAGAGGGAGGGGCAGCACGGCTACCCTCCTGGGCCATATATGGCCCCAGGGACCACCCCTCCCAAGGGCCAGCCACACTAACTGGTAGAATAGAAAAATGTATGTTTGCGCATTGTTCTATGTATGTTAGCATTTGCGGCTCCATTTTCTATGCCGGCGCCATTTTGTCCTATGATCAAAACTTATACTCCACTATTTTCGAGAAAAGGCCTCTTAGGTTATGTTTCTACAAGGCCAGGTTTTGCTTTATTATTAGCGCATACCTTTCCCTTTAGATAGAGGCCTTCTCCCACTTGTCTAGTGACGGGGCATGAGCATAGTGACCTTGGGAAGTAGATAGTGTGTGCCCGGCCTCAGAATCTAAACTTATCCTCTGTACTTCATTGTTTAGTTGTATCTGCTTGAAAAATTCCATTGTGGGCGCCCGTCCATTGGTTCTGAAATGTACATAATGTATCTTTATGCTTGCTGATGTCAGTCTCTCTTCAGCACTCCTAGCGACTGGGCAGACTGGGCTCCACTCTAAGTATACCTGACTAAACAGATATTGGCTTGTATTCTCTACTATATGACCGACTCTTCATTTGGTATGGAAAGCTGAGAGGTGGTTGTGAATGACCCGAGTGATTCTAACCGGGCCACTTCCTTCAAAACTGAAAATGGGCCTGGGGACTGCCACCTCCCCAGCCCAGCTCCCTATATCTCAAGGTGCCCACCCTCGGGAGAGAACAGTTTGCTTTCACTTTGCGGCTTTGCAGGAGCGTTGACAGCTCCCTCCAAGCAAGAGCAAACAGTGACTGCACTCCCAATGGTTGGGAGCAGGAAAACTACTCCTGACCGCTGGGAGTGGAGTTTTCATCTGTTTTCCTGCACATAGAAACATTGCTCCCACATGCAGGGAGCAGAATTATTTGTTGCTCCCAATGTGTGGGCCAATGCCGGCTCCAAGGTGGGGAGCAGGCAGGGACTTGAGGGGCATTGAGGCTCCCCCGGTGACCCCCAACAATACATACAGAGTGCCCTGGGTGGACTCCAGGGTACCCAGGATCAAGAGGCCGGTCCTGGGGGATGATGTCTTCGGGGCCAAATCAGCCCTTGAAGGGGAGCTGCCTGGCACACCTCACCTTTTTTAAAGCAGAAAGGATCCTCTTGTATTCCATGCAGAATAACAATCTGAAACCCTCAATGGAGGTGAAGGAAGATGTGAACTATTGGAGCACAATCTGATCTGTAGTGACTGACAAGTGGTTTTGTTCTTGTTATCTCCTGGTGAGAGCAGAGTCAATGGTTCTCCACTTTAGTTACTCTGAGTATCCAAATGACCCAAATCATCTGCAAGCTCCATCCATCCTTAGTAGTATGCAATGGTCTTTCTGCCTTTTCCCACATAGTTGGGCAGCTTACCAAAAGGCCCCGAGTACGTTTCCCACCAATTCTGGTGATGTATTCTTGATGCAGAGAAATACGAGAACATCTCCACCAAACAAAGAAGCACTTCATATAGTTAAGAGGAAGTACCACTGTTTGGTGGAGATATTCACCTCTTTGTAGTTTCGTCGTCTTCTCTTGACAGGGATTCTTGTTATCACAAATTTGTGAATGAAGATGCTGCCGGAACAATCACATAGTCAGAATAAAATGCACACAAGGACACAGTAGATATTACCTCATGGTCCTTTACATAGCTGTAGTGTCGAATCTGCACTAACCACTTACCCAATGTGTTAGCACTTATTTAATAATCCACGGAAAGTACTCCAGTTGGATAGACATTTTTGGCAAAACTGTGGAACCTTCTTGGAAAAAATGAGGTTCCATTTTGACTCTGATGGTGATTTCATAGAAATGAAACCTCAACAGAAAGCACTTATAAATAAACACTTAGTATTTGCCCCAGTTGAAGCTCCACTTCTGTAAGCCACAAATGATTCTATCTTCTTGGGCTTAGCAAAGGCAAAGCAAGTGTGTTTCCTCTTGTATTCCACGTTGAAAAATGATCTGAATTTCTTAATGGAGGTGAATATATCATTGGTCGACTGGATCACAATCTAATCTGCAGTCACTGTGACAAGTAGTTTCTTTCTTGTCTCAAGAACAAAGTCAATGGTTCACCTGTTTAATTACCCTGAGTATGCAAATGCCCAAAATCATCTGCAAGATCCGCCCATTTGGCCCTGCCTTATTTTCCTTAGTACTAATTTCCTTAGTAGCAATGGACTTGCCATACTTTTCCATGTTGTCCGACTGCTTACCAAAAGGCCCCTCAGTGCGTTGTATAGATCTATAAGTGGGTGTGTGAGTGGGTGTATGAGTTGCTTTGCAGTGTGTGAATGACTGTATGGGTCTGTGAGTGGTATGTAAGTGGATATATAGGTGTATGAGTGGGTAAGCAAGTGACTATATGGGTGTATAAGTGGCTGTGTAAGTCTCTTAGTAGATGTGATAGTGGCAGAATGGGTGTGACTGGACCACAATGGAACCTCATCTGCCTCATTAGTCAACAAGAGTCCACAGTTTTCCCAAAAGTATCTACCCAACTGGAGTACTTTCTGCTGGTTAATTACTAAGTGCCGCCTCATAAGGTAAACATCCAGTGCATATTCTACACCACAGCTGCATAATGTCTCTAGTGACTTTGTGAGCATTTTGGCAATGTGATTGTTCTTTGTTCATCTTTATCCCGAAATCTGTGATAACATGAATCATCCTATAGAGAAGACAACAAGACTGCAAAGAGGTAAATTTCGACAAAACAATGGTACTTCTTTTAACTATATGAAATGTGTTTCTTTGTTATTCACCCATACAGCCACTCATACACCTTTTCACACACCCATACTGCCACTCATATACCCACTCACACACGGATACACAAAGTCACAGAACCACTCATAATATATATATAATAGAAATAGTATCACTCATTAGTAGTATATAAAGTATACTTTAACTCTTATAGTACCTTAGTATTAATGTTTAACATACATAAACATTTAGAAAACACTCACACACCCATTCACTCACCCATAAAGCCACTAACTCAGCCACTCTCTTACCAATACACCTACTCATATAGCCACTAACCCATACAGACGGCCACACAACTACTCATTCACTGACACAGCTACTCACAAACCCACTTATTCACCCATACAGCCACTCAAACACCTATACTCACTCACCCATACAGCTTCTCAACAGTCACTCGCTCACCCATACAACCACTCATCCAGCTATTCAATCACCCATAAAGCCACTCACATACCCACTCACCCTTACAGTCACTAATACATCCTCTCGCACACAGATACACCAGTCACAGAATCACTCACATGATATATATTAGAAATAGTATCACTTATTGGTAGTAGACAATGTATACTTCTTTAACATATGTAGTACCTTAGTATAATTGTTTAACACTCATAAATATTTCATAAACATTGACACACCCACTCACTCACCCATACAGCCACTCACAGAGTCACTCACTTACCAGTATATCTACTCATACAGCCACTCCTCCATACAGTCACTCACACAGCCACTAGCTCACCCATTCAGCTACTCACACACCCACTTATTCACCCATACAACAAATTACACACCTACTCACACACCCATACTCACTCCCCCATACAGCCTCTCAGCAGAGTCACTTACTCAACCATACAACAATTCACATAGCCATTCATGCACCCAAACATACACACTCACAAATGAATACACACAGTGACAGAACCACTCACATAATATATATTAGAAATAGTATCACTCATTAGAAGTACACACAGTCTACTACTTTGCATGTTGTAGTACCTTAGTACATATGTTTAACACTCATAAACATTTAGAAAACACTCACAATCACTTGATGATGTGTTTGTTACATCACCACTGATGTCACTGAGTGGTTCTACGGATTAATGAGTGGATTTTGAGCAGTTGTATAGGTGTGTGAGTGCGTATATGAATGGTTGTGTGGGGGTGTGAGCGGATGTGTGAGCGGTTCTCTGGAGGATGTCAACAGTGATGTCATTTGAGATGTCATCGATTATGTCACTGACCATTTCATGAGTGATGTAATATGTGAGGTCATAACTCATAAGAATTGCATGGTGGGGGCCTAAGTTATAGTTAACTCGGGTAACCATAACCGCTGAATTTGTATAGTTTTGCTTGATTGAAATCTGAGCGTGATTATAACGTCCCTGTAACCTCTATTTTTTCAGTGAATATATACATCTTTTTTTTTAAAGTTGTGATCCTGCTGGACTCCCATAGGATAATGAGCACTAAAAGAAAACAGTATGCAGCCTTTGGCATTTTATTATATAGATTCATTTTGGGCGAAAGGCATGTGGCCCCCTTAACAAGCATGAAGTGGCTGTGGGACCACCTTCTCCCAGGGCCAAAGACTTTTCTTTTAGGAGAAGGCATTCTTGGCCCTCCTCCCTGAACCCAAATGGGCCCTGGTGACCCCATCCCCTGGAGTAAATCAATAAATACATGGTAAGGGGGCACATAACTCTCCCACCCCGAAGCCTTACAAAGCCCATGGGACCCCACTGCCTTGAGCTGGCTGTTTATCTGTGACCCATGGAGTGCATCCCCAGCACACAGTGGTTGTCCCTACCCACAAGATCTCAGGCAGGGAAAATAGTCTGCTCCTGCCCGGCGGGAGTTTTGAAGATGCTCCTGCCGGGTGGGAGCACACTCCTGTTTCTCTGCACATGTTGTTGTGGGCAGGGAACTCTGATTGTTCAGGCCCAGCTGAGGCAAGCAGATGCATGAGTGATGTACTAAGTGAGGTCATAAGCAGTGCATGTCGGGGGCAAAAATTATAGATATCAGTGATAATTTTAACTGATGAATTGCTGTTTCATGAGATTAAAACTTTATGTTGTCACTGAATATATATATATATATATATATATAAATATATATATATATATATATATATATATATATATATATATATATATATATATATATATATATATATATATATGTATATATATATATATATTCACTGAAAAAACCATAGGTTTTACACACGTTATAGTTAGGAAGTAGCATTTACAAAACCTATGAAATTCACTGAAAAAACCATAGGTTTGACACCAGTTATAGTTAGCTGGAAATTTTACTGATATAAAACCAATGAAATTCCACGTTATAGTTAGTTGGACTCACTATAACTTGCGCGTGTAATGCACTGCTGATGACGTCACATATTACATCACTCATGACATCACTGATGACACCATCCAGTGAATGTGTGTCTTTCTGAAAAATAAATATGTGTTATATATGTATATAATATTGAATATCTTAGTGAATACATATATTACTGAGTAATGCTTAAATATTTAAATATATGTATTAGTGTTTCACTTTGTGTATAAGTGGCTGCATGGGTTGATGAGTAGGTACATGTGTATGTATATAGGTTATTAGATGTTTTTCTTAGTATCAGTATGAGTGTTTGCATGCTTTGGTGGGAGTATTACTTAGTACATAGATGCAAGAATGACTGAGTCTCTGTTTGTATGTGTTTTGAAGACAGCATATGTGCAGGACTGTATGGGTGGATGAGTGTGTATATGTCTGTGTTAGTGAGTGAATGACTGTCTTATTAGTGTCTTTATCAGTAACTACATATGTTTTAATCTAGTATATGTGAATATTGATGTATATAAGTGAGTATATGTGAGAGTGAGGGATTGTAAGAGTTCCTGTTTAAATTAGTATGTGTTTCTATAAGTGATTTTTTAAGAGAGTAAGTATGTGTAAGTTTCCTTAGAAGTAAAGTGGTAGTGTGTGTATAGCTGTTTATGCAAATAAATGGATGTTCAATAGTTTATTTGCATGTGTGAGTATGTGTGTGAATAACTTTTGGATGACTGTCGGTGTGTAACAGGATGTGTAGGTGTATCACTACATATGATTAGTGAATATATGTATGAGTGACTATATAGAACTGTTGGTGAATTAGTGCATGTGTATATAGATGGTGGAATTATTGAATTGGTTGTTGTAACTGGTATGGGTATCTCCATTTTTTTGAAAATTTTAGTTTCTATTTTTGAATATGTGTTTCAAGGGTTAGATTATAGTGAAAGGAGGTCTGTCACTGTGTCACAAGGATGGTGTCATCAGTGATGTCATGAGTGATGTAATATGTGACGTCATCAGCAGTGCATTACACGCGCAAGTTATAGTGAGTCCAACTAACTATAACGTGGAATTTCATTGGTTTTATATCAGTAAAATTTCCAGCTAACTATAACTGGTGTCAAACCTATGGTTTTTTCAGTGAATTTCATAGGTTTTGTAAATGCTACTTCCTAACTATAACGTGTGTAAAACCTATGGTTTTTTCAGTGAATTTCATTGGTTTTTAAAATGCTAATTCAGAAATATCTCGTGTATACAACCTATACTTTTGTCAATAAAGTTCTGGCAATATTTTTTTCGGAAACAAGCCGTTTTCTTCACTGTTCAAGTTGCATAGAGACTCCTTGTAAAGCGATACAGAATTAGAAAGTCTGTACCTTGCCTTTTTTTCAACGCATTAAAATTTGCCTGTAAATAAAAATAGCCTTTCTAAACTTTCGTGCACGACCCGGTGTGCGCACTCTCGGCAACAGTTCTCAATAAAATGGATAGTGCATTTCCAGGCTTTCGTGCGCGACCGACTGCGCGCACCCGCCTATATATTTCGTGAAAACTTTGCAATCTGAACTTATTGAATTTCTTCATAGACCCATCAGGAAAGCATTGAAAACTTGGTGCTTCATTAAAGCCTACCAGTGAGCTCCTGGTTCTGGTTGCCGTCAGCTAGTTTTTGAGTTAGGCGCCTTGACGCCCACTGGGCATAGCTGCGCGTAGACAAATAACATTTCATTCATTCATTCATTCATTCATTCAAAGAACTTATACTACGTCAAAGAGACTAAACCTAGGCTTCTTTTTTAATATTATGAAAATTTTCATTAAATGGAGCCGAATGTCTTTTTAAACTTTCGTGTGTGACCGAATGTACACACCTTGGTATTTTAATAAAAATATAAAAGGTTTTATACTTTAACAATTGTATGCTTGAATCGAGCTCAGAAGATATATTAAATCCGGATATGTTTGGATTTACTCCTTTTCACGTTTTGAAACTTTGCTGAATTAGACCGCTACTTCCAAATGGCGTACGTGACCAGATACTATCACCGCGTACACGTCCTGAGACGTGCATGTGAAGTCATGTGACTTGAAAACAACACTTCCAATTGATTCTTAGTAGTTTCTATTCTGCAATTTACACGAAGCACTCCACCCACTTCTCTCACTATCTTTTCTACTCTCAAAAGAGAACAACGTTCAACACCCTTCGGAAGACTTTGCTGAAATGGCTGCCGCCCCGCATTCATCTTCCGAATCTGAAGGAAATGAGCGACTACCTTTAAAAAGAAAAAAGGAATCTTTTATTTGGCAATTTTTCACTTATCCTGAAGAACAAAAGAAAGTGAATGCGCCAAAAGTTACCTGCACGATATGCAATTCGGTTCTCTCAAGAGGAAATCCAAGAAAAAAATATTCCTTTTCCATACATACCATGGTGCGGCATGTCAAACAAGTGCACCCTGTGGAATTCGCACAGGCATCGACAAGAGCCCTGGCCACGCTATTACCATCAGAGGTGGCCAGCACATCTTCTGATCGACGACCTGTATCTCCATCGAGTGCTGTGATGGACTTGAGACCATATCTTGCAAAGGTGCACATGAAATGCAACGAGTGTGGAGAAATTCTTCTGTACGGAGAGCAGAGCCTCATTCTTACTAAACTAAAAATTGAGAGTCATAAATGCCCCAAGAAAAGATAAATTTCTTCATTTCATTTTGATCCTGTCACACATGAAAATGTTGTTGCAAGTTTAAAAAATCAAAAACAACATAACCCTTGTTTAAAAAAAAAAAAAAAAAAAAAGTTCTTTTCAGAACTAACTCATTCTACCAAAAAGAGCTCCAGGAGCATATTATAAAGGGGGTTTATCTCCGCTTTTTTGGCTTTCGTTCGTGCGCGACCGTGTGCGCGCACCCGCCTATATATTTCGTGAAAACTTTGCAATTGCAACTTATTAAATTTCTTCATAGACCCATCAAAGAACTTATACTACGTCAAAGACACTAAACCTAGGCTTCTTTTTTATTATTATGAAAATTTTCATTAAATGTAGCCGAATGTCTTTTTAAACTTTCGTGTGTGACCGAATGTACACACCTTGGTATTTTAAAAAAAAATATAAAAGGTTTTATACTTTAACAATTGTATGCTTGAATCGAGCTCAGAAGATATATTAAATCCGGATGTGTTTGGATTTACTCCTTTTCACGTTTTGAAACTTCGCTGAATTAGACCGCTACTTCCAAATGGCGTACGTGACCAGATACTATCACCGCGTACACGTCCTGAGACGCGCATGTGAAGTCATGTGACTTGAAAACAACACTTCCAATTGGTTCTTAGTAGTTTCTATTCTGCAATTTACACGGAGCACTCCACCCACTTATCTCACTATCTTTTCTACTCTCAAAAGAGAACAACGTTCAACATCTTTCGAAAGACTTTCTTTTCACGCGATAATGTGAAATACTGAGATTGTTACAGGATTTTCTATCAGATATGTGTTCCCATTTCTGTTAAAGCACTAACACCGTGGAAAATTCCACCGATAGCAGTGATATTTTTAACGGCGAGCACCGGCGATTTTTATCACTTAGAAGCCTTCCTATTATGAAGGTTTATCTCCTAAGTCTCTGATTCTCAAACTGTGCAACGCGGCTCCCCTGTGTGCCGCAATGAAGTGCTAGGGGCGCCGCCCACACTCTAGTGTGACTAACCATCTATAAATTCCACAGACATCTCTACCCTGTTATCTGCAATTGTGAGCATCAAAAGGAGCTGCGCTACGCCCCTGTGAGAGGCCTCACTCCCACTGCTGCAACGGCTTGGCAGTCCTCCAGATGCACAGGAACAGCCCCTCCGATCCATTGAAGTTCTCTGTCGTGAGAGGCCTCACTCCCACTGCTGCAACGGCTTGGCAGTCCTCCAGATGCACAGGAACAGCCCCTCCGATCCATTGAAGTTCTGTGTCGGTCTCAATACCACTTACGAAATGAAAATAAGCACTGAAGAATATTCAAGCATGTAGTACTCCTCCTGCTACAGCATACAGAATGCATTGTATTACCTATAAAAAGTGAAACACCCACGCTACAATCATATAGAATACTTCCTCTAAAGAAGCCTGTGAATAACTTTAAAACATCAGGTTAACCTTTTTTTACTCTCTCATCATTGTTAAAGATAAGTATTTACAATACTATATTAAACAATGCCATGGTTGTTGCTTTTTAATTTTAAAAATCTTGCAATCTTTCACAAACCCAATACTCATGGCTTCTTTTTCGTGACAAAAATATTGCAATATTACATACCTACATAGAATAACAGAAAAAACATAAAACTACAAAGGCCAAACAGTCTACTAAACGCGGATTTGTAAACTATGGGGCAGATTTATGTTAACTACTTCATACCCAGATATGCACCAGTTAATGTGCACCACAGTATGCTAGTGCTCCGTTACCCATGGTGTGCCACATTTGAAATGTGGCGCACCATGGTACAAAAACACCATACATGCGTAACACATCTGTGCTGAAAAAGTAATACATTGCTAGAGTTGCATCGCAACTGTGATGCAGCTCCAGCAAGGCTCACCAATGCACTATATTCACAATCCTGCGTCAATACCTACGCCTGCTTCAAGCACATGCACAGTTTTGAAACAGCATGGGCCTGAAAGTCACTGAGTGAAATATCATACATTACAGTCAGCCACTTTCAAGACGCATTCCTTCAGAGGAACACTTACCGTTTATTAGAGGTAGATCGTCCGACTCCACCGGAGGACACCCCTAATAAAAAAGACATATATATAAAATGCGGACTAGCCGCTGTATCGTGCTAGCAAACTTTAACTTAAAAATCGTTAGAAAAAACAAAAGGAATCGAGCAAAATCAGTAGGCCACTGATAGGATCTCTTTTTGACCTCGCTAAAATAGAAACATTAGGAACAACCCCTCATGAGAAATATGAAACTAGTAAGAGAAACCGAGCTCGACGCCATGATGGCTGCAACATAGCTCGGCTCCGCCGCCCACCCCGCCCAAAATAACGACAAACCCTATGCAAATATTATAAATAAATACAACACACCAGCAAAGTAACAGGGTAAAACGTTTTATTAAATAACTATTTACATGGCAGCCTGCTGCAACATGAAAACAACACTTCCAATTGGTTCTTACTAGTTTCTATTCTGGAATTTACACGCAGCACTCCACCCACTTCTCTCACTATCTTTTCTACTCTCAAGAGAGAACAACGTCCTACATTTTTCGGAAGACTTTGGTGAAATGGCTACCGTATCTCATTCATCTTCCAAATCTGAACAAAATGATCGACTACCTTTAAGAAGAAAAAAAGAATCTTTCATCTGGCAATTTTTCACTTATCCTGAAGATCAAAAGAAAGTAAATGCACCAAAAGTAACCTGCACGATATGTGACTCGTTTCTCTCAAGAGGAAATCCAACAAAAAAATATTCCTTTTCCATACATACCATGGTGCGGCATGTCAAACAAGTGCACCCTGTGCAATTTGCAGAGGCATCGACAAAAGCCCTGGCCACGCTATTACCATTAGAGGTGGCCAGCACATTTTCTGATCGACGACCTGTATCTCCATCGAGTGCACAGATGGACTTGAGATATTTAACTATATATGGTCTATAACCTATGGTTTTTTCAGTGAATTTTCAAGGTTTTGTAAATGCTAATTCCTAACTATATATGGTCTATAACCTATGGTTTTTTCAGTGAATTTGCTCCGCCGCCCACCCCGCCCAAAATAACGACAAACCCTATGCAAATATTATAAATATATACAACACACCAACAAAGTAACAGGGTAAAACGTTTCATTAAATAACTATTTACATGGCAGCCTGCTGCAACATCGATCCAAATGCATGACACTGTTCCTGTCAAGCTAGCATAGCTGGCGGCCTAGGGGTAGAGGACCGTTGTGCAAATACCCCGGGGAGGACTCTGGATATGCTTGGTCCCTGAGATTCTTCGATGTCACTGCCTTCCACAAATGGCATAAGTCCTGGATGTTCGGTGCCATACTTGAGGGTTTGACCTAAAGACACGTCCTGCGGTGCCCTGGTCCAACCATCACATATACCTGCGCCAGGAGACGGCGTGGGGTGCACTGGAAGGGAGAGGCGGCACGAACGAGCCTCCCCCACCTCCCCAGGTGGAGGTTTCTCAGCTACACCCCTAAAGACACGTCCTGCGGTGCCCTGGTCCAACCATCACATATACCTGCGCCAGGAGACGGCAACATCCACGACTTATGCCATTTGTGGAAGGCAGTGACATCGAAGAATTTCAGGGACCAAGCATATCCACAGTCGTGGATGTTGGGTGCCATAGTTGAGTGTTTGACCTAAAGACACGTCCTGCGGTGCCCTGGTCCAACCATCACATATACCTGCGCCAGGAGACGGCGTGGGGTGCACTGGAAGGGAGAGGTGGCGCGAACGAGCCTCCCCCACCTCCCCAGGTGGAGGTTTCTCAGCTACACCCCTAAAGACACGTCCTGCGGTGCCCTGGTCCAACCATCACATATACCTGCGCCAGGAGACGGCGTGGGGTGCACTGGAAGGGAGAGGCGGCGCGAACGAGCCTCCCCCACCTCCCCAGGTGGAGGTTTCTCAGCTACACCCCAGCGCTTCACTGATCTCCTTGTCCTCAGTCAAGCATCAATAGTAAGATTTTCATAGGTGAGTGTAGGTTCATATTTTGCCTTCCAGAAACTAAAAGCCTGGAGTGGGAGTGAAAAAAACATAACTAGGTAAGAAGGAACGCAGAGGCTGTAGGAAGGACTCTGGATATGCTTGGTCCCTGAGATGCTTCGATGTCACTACCTTCAACAAATGGCATAAGTCCTGGATGTTGGGTGCCATAGTTGAGGGTTTCACCTAAAGACACGTCCTGCGGTGCCCTGGTCCAACCATCACATATACCTGCGCCAGGAGACGGCGTGGGGTGCACTGGAAGGGAGAGGCGGCGCGAACGAGCCTCCCCCACCTCCCCAGGTGGAGGTTTCTCAGCTGCACCCCAGCACTTCACTCGACATAGGCGGCCGGCTCCCGGGGTCCGGCGGAACTTTTAGCCTTTTGGTGACTCTTCCATTCTGGACCTTGTCCCACAATCCGTTTGACCTGAAGACACGTCCTGCGGTGCCCTGGTCCGACCATCACATATACCTGCGCCAGGAGACGGCGTTGGGTGAACTGGAAGGGAGAGGCGGCGCGAACGAGCCTCCCTCACCTCCCCAGGTGGAGGTTTCTCAGCTGCACCCCAGCACTTCACTCGACATAGGCTGCCGGCTCCCGGGGTACGGCGGAACTTTTAGCCTTTTGGTGACTCTTCCATTCTGGACCTTGTCCCACAATCCGTTTGACCTGAAGACACGTCCTGCGGTGCCCTGGTCCAACCATCACATATACCTGCGCCAGGAGACGGCGTGGGGTGCACTGGAAGGGAGAGGCGGCGCGAACGAGCCTCCCCCACCTCCCCAGGTGGAGGTTTCTCAGCTGCACCCCAGCACTTCACTCGACAAGATGAGTTGCGCCCGCTCCTGCGGCACATTGCCTCGCTCGGCCAGCTGAATTACGCCTGCTCTTGCTATTACAGCGTCTCACCCGCCATCCGGCTGAATTGCACCCACTCTTGCGGTACAGCGACAGGCGGCTGCCACGGAGCTCAGGAAATGGCGATCGGCTCCACAGACTTGGGCCTGGCCTGCAAGGATGGCTCTGGACAACCCTGGAACTCGGACGCTTGACTGCTACGGCATGGGCCCCATTCCCAAAAGCGTCCCATCAGCCTTGAAGATTCTACAAGAGTCACCGGGGCCCCCGACTCCCGCAGAGTTCCGGTGGGGAGCTTCTGCCATGATTGCTCGCAGAATGGCCACGACGTAGCCACGGGGTGCTCTCATGCTGACGCCAGCTTCAGTCTGAAACTTCCAGAAACACTGTAGACTACCAATTCAATCAGTTCCGGTGGAGCCCCAACGACGTATCGCTTTGTTGCATAATGCGTCATATGACACGCCGCGTTAGTGCACCCGGAAGTGCTCCGGTGTGCGAGGCGCAAAGCGCAGCCTCCCGGAAGCCTTCCGGGGCGCGGCGCGGAGCGCGTAACGTAAGCATAACAGGTCATGTGACTTGTTAATAAAACTTTTCATTGGTTTAGAAATATTTTTTGTCCCAAATGATGAAAACCCCTCCTTGTTTCCTCTTGGCTCCTGCCCCCTCCCCAAGTCTTTCTCGGCCAGCTGAGTTTCGCCCACTCTTGCGGCCTACGACATGGATACGCCGGGGCGTTATGGATCAGTATGAGCAAATATACACTTGGGGATTCACAAGCAACAACAAGCCTTTGTATTTGGGGCTCTAAATCAACAACAGTGACAGAGAACAGAACCGAACTAAGCACTCAGGGGCTACGTTTAAACGTAACATCATCTCCCCAGAGTTACATCACCTTACACACACATCCACTCTGATCTCCTTGGCCTCAGTCAAGCATCAATAGTATGATTTTCATAGGTGAGTCTAGGTTCATGGATTTCCATCCACAGACTAAAAGCCGGGAGTGGGAGTGAAAAAACCCTAACTAAGTAAGAAGGAAGGCAGAAACAGAATCTTCCTCTGCAACATCCGGCTCTGCATCGCTACTTACTTATAAATGCAGAAAAAACTCAATTAACACAAGGGCTCTTTTCAGAGCCACCTTATATCAAAGCACTGAAACTTCTGATTTATCTCCATTTTCACACTCTTGTAAATAGGTGTGCGCGCACGAGTGCGCGCACCCCGCAACTTTAAAAAAAAAAAATATATATATTTTCGCCTTTAAGGACCTTACTGCACACCCTGAGAAAACCTACGCAGCAAAACAATCTCTACCTTCTCCCCTTTCCATGTTCCAACGCTTTGAAATGAACAATATATTTACTCGCAGTGACAAAATGGCGGTCAACACTTCCTGATTTCCTTCGAATCGAACGTTAACAGACGTCACGCAGCAAAAAAAAAATTCCGCTCGCGCGCAGCCGCTTGAGTGCGCGCACCCGTGCGCGCGTATAGATATATAATTGACTTTAACTTTAATTTTCTCAGCAACTACTGAACGGATTTACACCATTCCCAAAAAAGTGTAATCTGCGAGTCGGACTCTACAGTTTTGCCAAATTTCTTATAAATCCATTCAGCCGTTCGACCTGTAGCCGTGTCTAAACGTCCTATGGAAAATAACATTGAGAAAACACGTTTTGGGACCCCGCTTTTATCTCAGCCCCCACTTCACCAATCCCCCCCAAACTTTCAGGGAAGGAGCGCAGCGGACCGAGCCATCTTCTTTGAGAAATTCGCAAAGATTCATCCACCAGGGCCAAAGTTAATCCAAATAGAATGTTGAGGATTTCCTATGGAAACTAGGTCCTAACTATAACTACCTACTGGCGACCGCCAGTAGGTAATATATATATATATATATATATATATATATATTCACTTAAAAAAAACATAGGTTTCAGGCCTTATATAGTTAGGAATTAGCATTTAAAAAACCTTTGAAATTCACTGAAAAAACCATAGGTTAGTACAACTAACTATATAGGAGCAATTTCAATGGTTTTGTATGAGTGAAATGTCCAGCTAACTATAACACTCCTAAACTCGCAAAGGGGCCAGAGTAGAAGCACCCTGACCCCCTAGGCCTGCTCAGGGGGTCCCACAAGGACCCCCAAGGCAAAAATAAAAAAATGTTTAAAGTCGTGGGGGAACGCATACCGTGCGCTTATGTTTTTTTTTTTGGAGTGTTTAACTAACAAGTATCCACATAATGCACAGAGAATGCATGATGGACCGGGTATTAGTGTTTGAATAAGGTCCGTAGCCTGTTTTCCACTTTATGCTTAGGGACAGTACGCGCCATGTTTTTTCAGTGCTCAATTAAAATGAAAACTTAGCACTACATAATGTGACTGCGCAAAGGGGTGGCAGCGGTTACTTTATCTGACCATATTTGCCACTGTCCTAAATGGGCAAAGCTCGGTTTGCAGTTGCCAAGAGAGGGGGGGGTTAAGAGAAAGGGTAAAGAGCTAGTGCTTTCTATACCCAAAGGTCTATATGTTGCATAAGTGCAAATAGCAAATCTTTTAGGACAATGCGCAGATTATGCGATGGCAGCTGTCAATGAAAATAAAGTGCGGGTGGTATGCAATGGCAGCTGTCAATGAAAATAAAGTGCGGGTGCATGGTTGAGTTTGTTTGTTGTAACAGCAGTTGGAGATAAAGTGCAAGTGCTTTTTCCCTCAATCTAAAATCGCCTGTGTTCAAAATCGCATTTGTTAGACTCTAGAGTCCATATCTCACTATAGTGCAAATGTCAATTTGTTTGGGAATTGTGCAGATTTTATTAGCAGCTGCCAATGAAGATAAAGTGCAAAGGCACAACTGAATTACAGTACTGGCTGCAGTTGTATATGTGTAAAGTGCAAGAGCTCTCTCGCTAACTCCATACTGCCTATATATATATATATATATATATATTCACTGAAAAAACCATAGGTTATAGACCATATATAGTTAGGAATTAGCATTTAAAAAACCTTTTTTTACTCACACAAAACCATTGAAATTCCATATATAGTTAGTTGCACTAACTATATATCGCGCACCCGCAATCCACTGCTGATCATGTCACATATTACATCATTCATGACATGGTCAGTGACATCACTAATGACATCACTGATGACATCTCAAATGACATCACTGATGACATCACTGATGACAACATCCAGTGACTGTATGTTTCTGTAAAGTTAGAATATGTCTTACATATTGAAGAATGAGTGGATGTATAAGTGTCTGGATGAAGGATTTAGTAGGTGCATGATTGACTGTATGAGTGAGTGAATAAATGTGTGTCACTGAGTGCATGAGTTAGTGACTAAACTGTCTTAATTTGTGCATCATTATGTCTGTTGTTCTGTAAACTGCTGCATGTGTTGATCAGTAGCTATATGAGTAAGTATATGGGTTATTGATTGGTTGCCCAAGTATTTGTATGGGAGACTGAGTGTGTGTGTGTGGGTGGCTGGGAGGTGTATGACTCTGCATAGATGTGTGAGCAGTTGATTCACTAGATGTATGGGTTCAAAAGTGCATGTGGAAACACCTGTATGGGCGGTTGACTGAGTGCATTGGTGAGTGAATGGATATCTCAGTGCTACATGTCAAAGTAAGTTCATATGTAAAACACAGTACATGTGACAGTTGACATATATAAATAACTGTGCATAAGAGCCAGTGAATGTGTGAGTGGCTGTATTGATCATTGTGAACTTGTATCAGGCATTGTAAAAGAGAGTAAATATGTGTTAGTATATGTTTGAATAAGTAAGGTGTGTATAACTGTATAGTTGAGGAAATGGAGGTGTGATTGATTCTTTGCATGACTGACTAAGTGTGTGAGTAACTCCATGGATGAGTGACAGTCTGTGAGTGTCTGTTTACACTGAGTGTATCTAAGGTTATATTAGAGTCTGAAGAGGTTCATCGTATTATCACATGAATGATGTCATCAGTGATGTGATCAGTAATGTCAAATGAGATGTCATCAGTGATGTCATCAGTGATGTCATTTGAGATGTCATCAGTGATGTCATCAGTGATGTCATTTGAGATGTCATCAGTGATGTCATCAGTGATGTCATTTGAGATGTCATCAGTGATGTCATTAGTGATGTCACTGACCATGTCATGAATGATGTAATATGTGACATGATCAGCAGTGGATTGCGGGTGCGCGATATATAGTTAGTGCAACTAACTATATATGGAATTTCAATGGTTTTGTGTGAGTAAAAAAGGTTTTTTAAATGCTAATTCCTAACTATATATGGTCTATAACCTATGGTTTTTTCAGTGAATTTTCAAGGTTTTGTAAATGCTAATTCCTAACTATATATGGTCTATAACCTATGGTTTTTTCAGTGAATTTCATTGGTTTTTTAAAAGCTAATATCTATAGCTGTAAAATGTATTCTTCTTTAAATCAAAAAATATATTTTATATGTTTATTAATAATTTTTTTTATTATTATTTTTTTTTGTTCGCTCCCGGTTCGCGAACCGGGAAGCTTCCCGTTAGCTCAATTTGGTGCCGCGACCCGGTCCGCGAACCGGTAAACGTTCCGTTTGCGCAACTGCCGCGTTAGAAATCAACATCGTGACGCGTCGCGGAAGCGCGACGTATCACGTTGTCGCGTAATGTGTCTTATGAAGCGCCGCATTAGCGCACCCGGAAGTGCTCCGGTACGCGAACCGAGACGCGAAGCGCAGCTCCCCGGAAGCGATCCGGGGCGCGTCGCGAAAGCGCGACGTATCGCGAAAGCACGACGTATCGCGTTGCCGCGTAATGCGTCTTATGACGCGCCGCGTTAGCGCACCCGGAAGTGCTCCGGAGCGCGAACCGAGGCGCGAAGCGCAGCTCCCCGGAAGCGATCCGGGGCGCGTCCCGCAGCGCGTAACATAAGCGTAACAGGTCATGTGACTTGTTAATAAAACTTTTCATTGGGTTATTTCACTTTTGGTTTCCTAATGATGTAAGGCTAGGTCATGTGACCTAAAAATAACACTTTTCATTGGTTTAGAACTATTTTTTTTCCAAAATGATGAAAGTCCTCACCTTTTTTCTCACTCTGACTTTCAACTTTGTGAAAGGAAGACCTATTTTGCTGAGTGGAAAATGGCTTCACTAGTAGCTGCAGCTGGTGCACCCCCACCACCACCACCACCTCCTCATAGGAAGAGAGGACCACCTCCACAGTTCCTTCCCAACACAGAGGAGGAAGAGGATGAAGAAGAGGAAGAGGAAATACAGCCAACACAGTTTTTACGTGAGGTGCCCCGGATATCTCACCATAAAAATAGTTTCATTTGGCTGTTTTTTTCTTTTCCTGAAGGACAAAAAAAGTTAATGCTCGCTATGTGACGTGCCTCATATGCAAAGAGGACTTATCTAGAGGCACAAATAAGAAGTATAGTTACGGCAACTATACTATGCACCGTCACATGCAGAGGTGGCATCCACTAAATTACAGCAGGGCAGAGATGCGTGACCTCCAGGACAACCCACCAACTCCTGTGGCCAGGACATCGGCACAGGTAACTCTGTCGGGGCCAGAGGCACGGGAAACAGTGCCAAACATTCAAGACAACTTTGTCCACATGAAGATAGTGTGTTTATATTGCGGTACCTTACTCTCATGTGGCAATATGAGTATTAATTTGATAAACAGAGCATTTGAAAACCACAAGTGCTCAAAACGCCCCAAAAAAAAAAAAAAAAATTTGCACCTGTTGAGCCCTTTCCAATGCCTGTTTTTCGTTGTTTCCCCCCCCAAAAAAACTAAAAAAAACATAAAATTGTTCAAAAAATACAAAAAAAACAAAAAATGTTCAGAAAAATAAAAAAAAATATAAAACAACAAAAACATTAAAAAAAAGTTCTTTTCAGAACTACCTCCCCTTTATAAAAAAAATTGCTAGAATGTTTAGCACTCTGGCAACCTCTATTTCTTTTGGTTCGCTTCCCGGTTCGCTCGCCGGTACGCGAACCGGGAGCGAACCAAAAAAATTTAAAAAAGAAGAGTAAGTATAAGGGAAGTAAACAGAGAGTAATGTTAAAAGAAAGACAGCTATAGGGACTACACCAGAGATACTGTTTAATAGATTTATTTACCGAAGAAAAGATGTAAGAGGATATAATTGTGAAAAACAAAATAGATAAGGAAGTGAAAGAAAAAAAGGAGAGTAGAAGAATAACAAAGAAGAGTTTCTTAGAGAATGTGAGTGAATGTTCAAAATAAGATTAAAACATGTGGAATAACAGAGAGAAAAAACAGAAAGCAGAAAAGAAGAAGTAACAGAAAAAGAATAATTGAAACAGCAAAGAAATGTAAATAACATAGGGGCATATTATCAACATAGGCAATACAAGTTTTGCAGCTTTTATCGGCAGAAATGTGTCGCTAAAGCCGCTTTTGCTGCAGAAAACTGCCGCTAAAACCGCTTTTGCAGCAGTTTTCTGCTGATAAAAACAGCAATAATTTTATTGGCTGTGTTCAAATATGCCCCTTAGTGTGCTTCAACTACACAGAGAAAGCATAATGAACAAGTAGTGAAAGAGTGATCAGTCAGAGACACTAAGAGTAATAGAGACGGAGTGAGTGAACAAGAGTGAGGAACTATGAGAAGAGAAAGACTGAGAAAAGGAGTGGAAGGAGTAGAGTAAGTAAGTAATAGGGAAAGGAATGAGGGAAGTAGCAAAGGCAGGAAAGTGAGGGTTAAAGAAATGAAGTAGTGAAACTAATAGAAGTTAAATGTGATAGAAATGTAACGAAAAGAGTAGAAACCATTTACCTTATAATTGTCGTTAACTTAGTCACTTGTTATTTTTATACTTTCAATCTGTGACAGAGAGAACAAACATTTGAAAAATATTAAAACATGTATTTAAAAATTAGAAAAGACAAGGGAAAAGATTGAAGGACAAACAGTTTTTCAACAACTTTGACACTTACAGAAGCTTCTGCTTCTCCAGGCCCCCTACACAGTCCTAAAGATATACATTTTAAACTAACAGTATCTTGATGCTGATGAAGTGAGGCCTATCTTGGAACATGGTGCATCTTTTGCACTGCTGTTGTCTCACAAAAGTGACGCAATGGCAGCGCAAAAGAGGTGCACAATCATCATAAAACTGTTCCTAACATTTTAAATGATTGTTTCAGGATGGCAATAAGGTGTGTCCTATCCAGACGTTTGTTTCAGGTGAGGCCTACTCAGGGTTGCAGATGAAATTTACGCTTGTTGAAGAGTACAGAGGAGATAATACATGTCCAGGCCAACCAATAAAGTTCAGACCTCCTCTGTTTCCCTGAACAGGCCTAAACTTCATCTGCACAATGTGATTCGTAATGTTAGGAAACACAGGTAATGTATTTGAAAAACGTGCAATTTCATTTGCTCATTTCACAATCACATCACTTGTGTTTCCTTTGGTTAGGTATCTCATTGTGTAGATGTAGTCCAGCATATGAAAGAGTATGCACTGCATGCAACAACTTTGACACTTACTGAAACCTCAGCTTCTCCATGCCCCATACACAGTCCTAATTATATACATTTTAAACTGACGGTATCTTGCTGGAAATGAACTGAGGCCTATCTTGCAACATGGTGCATCTTTTACACAAAAGTGACGGAACAGCGGCGTAAAAGAGGCACACAGCCTTCATAAAACTGCCCTTAACATTTTAAATGATTGTTTCTAGATGCTGATAAGGTGTAACCTATCCACAGATTTGTTTCAGGTAAGTCCTACTCAGGGTTGCAGATGAAATTTAGGCTTGTTGAAGAGTATAGAGGAGATAATACATGTGCAGGCCTAATAACGAAGTGAGTCATGTCCACTGCACTCTTGAACAAATGTCAGACCTCCTCTGTCTCCTGGAACAGGCCTAAACCTCATCTACACAATATGATGTGTAATGTTAGGAAACACAGGTAATATAATTGAAAAACGTGCAATTTTTTTTGCTCATTCCACAATCACATCACCTGTGTTTCCTTAGCTTAGGTATCTCATTGCGGAAATGTAGTCTATCATATGAAAGACTATGTAGAATGTGAGCACTGTATGCAACAACTTTGACACTTACAGAAGCCTCAGCTTCTCCATGTCTACTACACATTTCTAAATGTATATCATAAGTACAAAAAGTACAGAATTAATTATACATGTTAAATGGTTTATTTTTGCTGTTCTCAGAATTTATCAAATTTCACTAAAAACAGTGACTTGAAGGTATTCATCATATAACAGCGGGGAAAAAAAACCACAATCAAAATGATTGTGTTTAAAAAACCCATATAACATAACCAATCAGAAATCAGAACTCCTCAAAAGTAACTTACTTTCCATGACGTCGAAGGATGTCCTATGAACAGCTTACACTCGGTTGTGCTGTTTTTATTTTCAGCCCGCCACTTTCTGAAAGAAAACCTCCATCGTTTTGAAAAATATGTTACATACAATAAATGACTTCTCGCTCTCTACCACACGTTTCCACAAGGCCAAATCATGTAAGAGCCATTTATAACTCTTGGAATTCTTGTAAGCAAATCCCGTCATTTTGTATTTCCGCAACTTTCAGAAAGAAAACGTTCAAGATCACTTTCACAATCCTGGACTAGTAATATCTTACCCTTCTTGCTCACTCATGTTCTACATTTCCTATGACACTGATACTGCTTACTATGAAGCCGACTTACACTACCTCTATGACTACTACAATTATTTAATTCTCTACATCACTTTTAATCACAAAGCAATATAAAACAGTAGATAAAATTATATCAACCCCTAGAATCATTACACGCCAGTTACCTACCCTAAATTCTCTTTTCTGAAAACAGAAAGTAAGAATATTTTTAAGTAAAAAGACAACATTGTATCGTAGTCAAATGGGAATAATTTCCGAAACAGCAAATTTTTTTACATTTTCAATAAGCTGTGTAATAAGCGGATCTTGTCAAATGACCATCATGCCATATAATAGCTGCAGTTACAAATGTTCTTCCTAAAATCAACGACTGTGTAGCCACAACATTTGTAATTAAAGTTGAAGACTTACTTTCATCAGGTTTGTATAGTTGGATTTTTAAAATGACATTATAATCAAAAGTTTGGACCAATAATCTAGACAGCATTGCAGACTTACATTCCCTCTACTCCATGTTTTGATTGGCTGCTTGAATTAGCTTATAAAAAGAAACAGTTTTTCTGAACTCATACAAAGTGCAGTTATTTTTCCATGACGTCAAGTGTTATGGTAAGAACACCGTTTGCTTTGGGAAATACTCTGTTGTCCTTCAACTAATCTCTGCCCACCACGTTCTGTAAGAAAATCTTCTTTTTTTCCAGGAACTATTTAAAACTCAAAAATAACTTTTGACTCTGTACTACACTTATCCTCAAGGCCAAATCGTGTAGGACCCATTAGAGCCTCTTGAAATTCCTCAGAGCAAATCCTGAGATTCCTTCCCTAAAATTTTGGTTTTAAAAACACCAGGTAAGAATTTTTAAGGTCAAAAGGCAATTTTTTTTTGAAAGTTAAAACAGAATCATTGCAGAATGACCAGCCATTTCTAGACTTTAAATAAGCTGTGTAATGTCCTGATGTTATTGAAGGACCGTCATGATATATAATTGCTGCAGTTACAAAAGTCCTTCCTGATATTGACAACTGTGAAGCCACAACATTTTTAATTAAAGTTGTCAATTTTGTTCCATCAGGCCTACATCGTTGGAACATTAAAATGACATACTGGCCATATGTTCGTATAAATAATGTTGACAACATTTCAGACTTACAATGGCTACACTCCATGTTGTGATCAGCTGCTTTTACTAGCTTATTAAAGGACACTGATTTACTGTCTGGCAAAGTTAAATATATAAATCTTTCTGAGTCTACACTAGTAGTACTTGATACCCTACAGTTCTCGCAGTCATGCTGCCATTGATAAGAAAGCCCAAACAGGTGATCTATATCTACACCTTCAGCATGCAATACATCAAGCATATACATTAAAAACTCCTGACAATCTTGCTGAATATTTTGAGAGAATTGTGTTTGCCCTGAACATCTGTCTAACAGATTTCGAATTTCAGACACACTTTCTATGTTTCTTCTATCAGTGCTACATTTCTCTAACACAGAATTCAACAAACTGCAAAATCTTTGATCCGAATTGACCACAATCTCTTCTTTTACATTTTCTAGAGAAAAGACAACATTAACCACTACATTAGCATAGCAGTTGACACCAGAACTGTTTTCAAATTGAAAACCAACAACATCTTCAACAGAATCCTTTTTCTTTCTGCTTATAATTTCAGGTTCATCGACTTTTCGTCTTTTTGCTACAACCTCCCTACTATTGGTCACATTTCTTCGTTTCCGGCCTACCACACGTTTCTCAAACAAAGGATATTGAGGCAAATGTGGCGCATACTCTCTTCTTAACCTATTGTATTCCTTAACACAATCTAGATCCGCACAAATGTTTGTGACATCACACTCAATCAAGTACAATCCCGATAAAGTTCTAACTCGTGACAATGCCACATATGCCATACCCTCCTTGAACACAGAACTGCCAATATTCACCAATGCACTGTCTACACTTAAACCTTGCGATTTATGGATTGTCACCGCATATGCCAAGCAAACAGGAAACTGCTTACGGCGAACATATAAGTCTTTTACAAGCAAAAATCTAGCAGAGCAACGACCAATTAGCTGTACTTCCTCAATGCCATCAAATTTAATTTTTAAAAATTCAATTCCATCTCTATTTCTGTATTTCACAAAATCAACAACATTACCCATTGATCCATTTACCAGACCTCTTTCAACATGTAAATTCCTTCTTAAAATTATACGACAGTTTAAGCACACATTCAGAGTCTTTTCAAAACCTGCAGTTTTAGATATAGTCTTCTCTAATGAATCCAATTTTGTTTTCAAAATCTCAGACAACATAATTGTTGATCCCATATGCTCTACTCTGTCAATAGCTTCCATTTTCACAATCTCTTGGTTTTCTAAATGCAACATTTTGTTGTTGAAGATGGCACATTCTGCAAGAGTTGGCATCAAACATATTCCAGATTTCTTCTCAGTAATTTTCTGAAAAATGTTCTCAGGCACAACGTCTTGTTCTGGATATAAATTTGACAGTAATCGTGCATGTAAAGCTTCTTTCCCATGCTCGGTCACTTTTCCAATATCTGACATCTTGTAGAATATTCTTGTAATCTTCATCCTTTGCCTGACGCATATTTTCATGCAGTTCAGCATAATTGAAGTTTAACCATATATTGACGTTACCAATGCTCCCTAGGCACTTCCTGGTATCTTCATGCGTGAGCATTTTGAACACAGGTTGTCCTTTCACTGGTGTCAGCTGCAGAAGATCTCCGAAAACAATGATGTGTTTGCCACCAAATAACACATCATACTCTGTTTTAAGAACTTCTTGCATTCTCAAATGCACAAAGGCAAGCATGACATTGGAAACCATGCTTACTTCATCAATGATAAGAAGTTTCATTTTCCTCAAGACTCTTGAAACTTCACAACAAGCATCTCCAGATAACTTGTGGTATTGTAATTTGTTATCATGCTCCACTGGCAGCATCAATAGACGATGCAAAGTAATACCTTTAATGTTATGTGCTGCCAGTCCAGTTGGAGCGGTGGCAACACAAGACAGCGATGACTCAGTCCTTTCCTGCAAATAACATGAAATTGCTTTAATGAGGAAACTTTTTCCAGTTCCCGCTTCTCCACTCACGTACAGTCGGACAGGCTTCAACGACGTACATGAGCACTCTTTCTTCTCATGACTTAATCCATGATCAATTTGGTTGGTAACTTCGTCATATATTTTCCTCTGCTCAACGTTGAGTTGTCTTTCCAAGTCTTCTAAGTTAACCACATCCTCCTGAGCATGTGCCATGGCTCTTTCCACTTCATTCATGGCAGTGGCAGCTTCATTTTCGATAACAGGTCCTCTTAGTGGATCCTGACTCAATGAAACAGAACTCTGACTGTCCTGAGAACTGTCTCTGGCAATCTCGGCTGCAATCGTTGCTTCCTGCTCGATTTCCGCATTCAACATTTCAAGATATTTGGGAAAAGCAGGACATTCTATGGTCTCCTTGGCGGCAGTGAAAGAGTCTTCGTAACAGAGGAAATCTCCAAGCAGTTCCTCTTCTGCACGCCAATGCTTAAAAAGTTGCAAAAGTGCTAAATAGAAAAACTCCTTTTTTTCAGGAGATTCGCCACTCAATTTTCGATGGTTTACCAAGTGGCATTTTCTTTGCTTGACCAGACATCCCTCACTTCCAATTACAACATACACTCCTTTATCAATATCTTCTTTGATGTTCCTCTTGAATATGTAATTTTGTAGAACCTCATACAGACAAACATTCTCGAGGTGACTGCTTCGATTTGGATTATATGTATCCAACATGTTGGTCTTCAAAATATCGGTACTGTTTGGCTCCTTTTCCGCCAAATACTCAATTTCCCGCACAGGTTTCAGAACTCGATTACGCGTTGCAGCAAGACCAAGACTCGCCCAAACGATACTCCTAGATTTGGCATAGAGACTTGCTGAAGACAACCGGTCAGAACATTCGTAAGCTCCGATTTCTCGATGCGACAACATCTTCAGACTGAAACTGTACAACTTCTTACTGAGGCTCTTTTCATGGGAAATGTCCTCCCACATATCCTTCAATTCTGTCTTTTCTTTTTTTGGTGATGTAAGATGTCACATACCGAGCCACAGCCATACAGTTATCAGCCACAAACTGTATATCCATGTTAGCATTCCACATGGACAAAATCACTGGGTTGTAGTCGTTGATATACTTCGACTCTTCGTTCCTTTTCAAATTGTATGTGTTTTTAGGTGATTTCTTCATCACATTATGTCGCAGCGAAGACATCAAACTGTTTACTCTTCCTTTAGAAATCACCGGTCGTGGAAAGCCAAAACGACATTTGGTGTAGAACTTGTCCTTGTTTCTGAATTTACGACGACAGTACTTTCCACAACGAGGGCTTTGGAAACGTAGAACTTGTTCTCTTAGGCTTTTCTTCTCCTTTGCGTTTGGAACAGCACACGTAGAATACTGTTGTATGAAACTCATCACTAAGTCTTCTGGATCTGTTCCAAACTTAGGTGCATCCTTGATCCACAGCAGCATATGTATATGAGGAGCACCTCTTGCTTGGTACTCCTTTCTCCAGAAGAAATCCAACACCTCTCCAAGAGGTGGATTCTTCTTATTCATGATGAAAGACATCATAGCTTCAAATCTATGATTGAAGTACCTGCATACATTCACTGGATCCAAAGAGCACAGTTCTCCGGGTGTCTTGAATTCGATGTTTTCAATGTTTCCATTTGCCTCTCGTAGAAATTCAAGTAAGTCTTCCCAGCCATACTCGGCACAGCTCAGAGTGAGGAACCATGTGGGAGTTCCTAAGTTCCTCAGCAAACATTTTAAATCACCATGACGACGGTACCAGTACTCATTAGTACCACGCTGACACGCCATGAGATTAATCAGGTGACAATCCAAAATACTGTCTTGGACATTGACTTTATCCATAAAGTCACTTGCCGAGATGTTTTGCATCTGTATACCACTTTTCAAGATGTGGTTCACTGCATATGACAGTCCAGACAGATCGCTTTCAAACAGGAGATGAAACAAATAGGGAATGCATTGTCGAAACCTAGCATCTTCTGCATACAATCGTAAAGTCCGGTATTCAGAAGCAGGAATTTGATGAGGTCGCTCATCATATCTTCCTCCTTGACCTGTTGGAAATAGCTGTGGGAAACACCGAGCTTCCAAACTTTCCTCCCAAACACTAATGGGACTCCCTTTGGCTTGTTTCCTTTGAAACAACTCAATAGCATTCCCCATGACTTCCTTGGAATGCAAAGGATGAACACTATAATGTTCATATATTTCTTCACTTTTAGAGGGTTCTACTTTCTCAATTTGACCAGCACACAAATCGCTATCCTCTTCCTCACTTACTTCCTCTTCTGCAACATATACATTCTTATAGTACTTATTGTTTTTTTTCAAATACAATGTTGCCTTTTTGACTTTCCTAACATCCACTAAATCTTGCCATATTTTCTTATTCTTTGTCGGAACCCCATTAACTAAGATAACCAGAGGTTCCTTTTCCACTTTTTCTACTCCAATTGTGTTAATGTTTTTCTTCAAATCTAGAGGCAAATAAACAACTCTTCCCTTTAATCCTCTCTGTAAATCTGATGGAGGCAATTTCCCTGTCTTTGGCTCCATTCTTACAATAGCCTGAAAGGGATGGATACTTTGAATCAAAATAGATTCATAAGTATTTAAATCCTTCAATTCAGAAGGAATCTCAACCAATTCCAGATTATTATGAACCGCTCTAGCAGGCATCTGGTTTTGATTTAATTTATTACAACAATAAGTACACACACGTTGATCCGATCCCAAATCAAAACAATTTTGTACCATCAAGTATGTTGCGAAATCCTTCCATTCACTATTATTTTCCCTTTCACTTTTTGCATATAAATCCACTAACTTAGTCTGATTCTTATAATTAGTGCGTCGACAACACACACAAGTGAAATTAGGCCTCTCACTTGATTTCACCTGAAACGTGGCAATTTCCTTCTGAAAATTATCTGTACTGGAAACCTGTACACTATCTTCCACATAACCCTCTTCTTCTGGGTCAATTTCAACATTCTCCTCTTTACTTCCAAAGTAACAAAACTCAATTTCTTCACACATATTCTTCACATCTATTTCAGAACCATGCAAAAGAGCAGCGCATAATTGTTTAAGCATAACTGCTGGACTCTTAGCATAATACAACATTCTAACTAATTTCCTCACTTTATTATGATGCACTGCTAGCATCCTGAAATGATGAAAAACACTCTGGCATACTCTCCTGGAAAGACAAGCCAGTGAATGACCATGCAAACCTGTCACTTCTCTCACTCTGCAAGGATCTAATTCTTGCAACAACTTCATTTTCTGCTTCAAACTTTTCTTATTAAATGTCCGTACAAAATCACAAAGCAAATTGATGGAATCCTGTCGCACACTGCAAATACTACTACACTTCCAGGTGTACACAGGTCCCTTAGGACGTCTTCCTAAAACTTCATTACCTAACACCTCTTCTGTCTCTGTTGTCACAAGTTTTTCTTTTTCAACTGGACAACCATCTTTCACCTCATAAGCTCGACCATTGGTCTCAACTGCATGCACCAAATCATTATCCTGGAAATAACTCTCCTCATTAAAAAATGCCTCACAACTTGAACTATGCATCCATTCTCCTGAAAAAACTTCACAAAAATTACTACGATTAACTGTTCTCTTCCATCTACTATTTGTTTTGAAATCATAAATTGCCTTGTTTAGCTTCCTAATTCTATTGATTATCAAAATAAATAACTTTCGTTTAATTTCGAATGCCTGATCAATAACTTTCTCAACTTTTTTTTTCTCTTATAAAAAACCACTTTCTGTTGACCTTTCTTAATATTTTTTAACAAATTGCCAATTATCCTGTTGCGGAACATTCGTTTACGAATGTCCCTAAACTGTTGTTTCCTTCTACGATCATCTTGCTCTAGCAGTAACATTTTTGATTGGCCTTTCCTTTCCGTTTAAATTGCTTCTCTTTTTCTGGACTAAAACATTTTCTGTTGTACTACTTTTTTTTTTACAAATGTTTCTTATGAATGATTTCGTGGTCTTACCCGGTGCTTTCTTGGTGACTTGACGATTTTTTATTGTAGAGGACTGCTGCATTAATTGATGAACCTGCTGTCTTTGACGTTTTGTAGCCTTTCTGATTCTATCCTTAGACGGCATTCTCAAAATTTGAAATGATCTGCAGTTGAATCTGTGGTAAAATATAATAAAAAATGTTATTAACCACTATTACCAAACAGTAAATCAATAACAGTCATCAAAAACTTAACACACTAATTGACATTTTTACATAGAATATTTTTTAGTGCTTTGGCAAATTTAGAATACACAAATAGCAGAAAAGAAATGGAATGCTTCTACATTTTACCTGTGCTGTTTTATATGTGAATCTGATCTAATTTTATGAGCATATTTTAATATTTTATTGAAGACACTACACATAACCTGTTTTTGAAGGTGTGTTTAATTTTAAATGAAACGGTTTACATTTTTACTTTTCATTTATTGTAAATTTTAAAAATAAATGTTTATAGTTTCATAGGCTCAAGCAGGTCAGCTTCCCACCCTATGTCATACAATTCTGACAAATCGGCATCCTCATCATGTTCTTCATCATCCTCAGGATTTAAATCATCCAAGGGATCTACTTCCACTGATGTTTCAATCACAATTTCAATGATAATGTCGAGATCAACAGATTGATCATTATCACTCATGCTTGATGTTGTCGTTATCTTTAAGGAAAGAGAACAACAATGAGATGTTGCAAAGTAAGAGACAAATCTCAGAGACTATAATAGTAAAATTGTTTAACAAGAGTAACATTTTGCAGCTATTATTTAGCCATGTCCAGTGATGCTGAGGAGGTGTGGCCTATGTCCAAGTTTTCAGTGAACAGGACTCATCTCTTCTTAACCTTGGATAACCCTCACCGACTCTGTGTCCCCCGCTCATACTTAAATGTAAAGGGGCAGATTTATGTTAACTGGCGCATCCCCACGGATGCACCAGTTAATGTGCACCGCTGCTCTGCCACCCATAGTGTGTCGCATTTACAATGTGGAGCACCATTGAGCAAAAACAGCACAGATGCGTCACGCATCTGTGCCGCAAAAGGAGCACATTGCAGGAATCACGTCATAAGCGCGACATGTCTACTGCAATGCACAGGAGGAAGCCTCACATTGCATGGTGCATCACTTCTTATGCCTGTTTCAAACAGGCGTAAGGATTTGATTCAGCAATGCTATAAAGCTGACTCAGTGAAATCTTCTAAATTTCACTGTGTTAGTTTTACAGGGCTTTCATGCAAATTAATGCATACCTTGCAACAAAACACCTATATGAAAACTGACGCAGGTTTAATGTGGCACAGGACTTTACAGCATGACACATCTGCCTAGATGCATCAAGTTGTAAATATGTCGCCACATAGCAAATCTTTTGCACCGCCGCTGCGTCACAAAAGTGACGCACAGTGACGCAAAAGAGACATACACCTATCATAAATCTGTCCCTAACATTTTAAATGATTGATTCAAGATGACGATAAAGTGTGGCCTATCCAGAGGTTTGTTTGAGGTGAGGCCTACTCAGGGTTGCAGATGAAATTTACGCTTGTTGAAGAGTACAGAGGAGATAATACATGTGAAGGCCTACCAATGAAGTAAGTCATATCCACTTCACTCTTGAACAAAGGCCAGACCTTTTCTGTGTCCGTGGACAGACCTAAACCTCATCTGCACAATGTCATTCGTAAACTTAGGAAACACAGGTGATGTAATTGAAAAATGTGGAGTTTCTTTTCCTCATTTCACAATCACATCACCTGTGTTTCCTTTGCTTAGGTATCTCATAGTGCAGATGGACTCTAGCATATCAAAGAGTACACATAAGTTGAGCAGTGTATACAACAATTTTGACATTTACAGAAGATTCAGCTTCTTATCTTGTTGGAGATGAAATGAGGCCTGTCTTGCAACATGGTGCATGTTTTGCATCACTGCTGCATTGGTTTCATGTGGCACGGGACTTTACAGCATGACACATCTGCCTAGATGCATCAAGTTGTAAATATGTCGCCACATAGCAAATCTTTTGCACCGCCGCTGCGTCACAAAAGTGACGCACAGTGACGCAAAAGAGGCATACACCTATCATAAATCTGTCCCTAACATTTTAAATGATTGATTCAGGATGACGATAAGGTGTGGCCTATCCAGAGGTTTGTTTAAGGTGAGGCCTACTCAGGGTTGCAGATGAAATTTACGCTTGTTGAAGAGTACAGAGGAGATAATACATGTGAAGGCCTACCAATGAAGTAAGTCATGTCCACTTCACTCTTGAACAAATGCCATACCTCTTCTGTGTCCGTGGACAGGCCTAAACCTCATCTGCACAATGTCATTCGTAAACTTAGGAAACAAAGGTGATGTAATTGAAAAATGTGGAGTTTCTTTTCCTCATTTCACAATCACATCACCTGTGTTTCCTTTGCTTAGGTATCTCATAGTGCAGATGGACTCTAGCATATCAAAGAGTACACATAAGTTGAGCAGTGTATACAACAATTTTGACATTTACAGAAGATTCAGCTTCTTATCTTGTTGGAGATGAAATGAGGCCTGTCTTGCAACATGGTGCATCTTTTGCATCACTGCTGCATCGGTTTCATGTGGCATGGGACTTTACAGCATGACACATCTGCCTAGATGCATCAAGTTGTAAATATGTCGCCACATAGCAAATCTTTTGCACCGCCGCTGCGTCACAAAAGTGACGCACAGTGACGCAAAAGAGTCATACACCTATCATAAATCTGTCCCTAACATTTTAAATGATTGATTCAGGATGACGATAAGGTGTGGCCTATCCAGAGGTTTGTTTAAGGTGAGGCCTACTCAGGGTTGCAGATGAAATTTACGCTTGTTGAAGAGTACAGAGGAGATAATACATGTGAAAGCCTACCAATGAAGTAAGTCATGTCCACTTCACTCTTGAACAAAGGCCAGACCTCTTCTGTGTCCGTGGACAGACCTAAACCTCATCTGCACAATGTCATTCGTAAACTTAGAAAACACAGGTGATGTAATTGAAAAATGTGGAGTTTCTTTTCCTCATTTCACAATCACATCACCTGTGTTTCCTTTGCTTAGGTATCTCATAGTGCAGATGGAGTCTAGCATATCAAAGACTACGCAGAAGGTGAGAACTGTATGGAACATGGCTATGTAAGTCAAATAATCAAAATCTAAATTTGCCAAGCACACATGGGGGCGTATTTACAAGGACCTTGCACCACAGGGAAAGGTCTTAAATTAAAATGGGAAAAATAACATCAGAGAGACTCAAAGGCCTTATAAATATGCCCCAAGCAACCTATGAAGCTCTAGCATTACATATCAAGAAACCTAATTGATTTCAAAAATCGTTTTTAAACACATCATCTAAATCAATTATATACCTACATTCATCAGGAAGTGACTTAAAATGCCCTAAGACACATGAAAGCGTTTTTTTTAAGCCCTTGCTCCATTTTTAGATCACTTTTAACATGGCTATGTAAGTCAAATAATCAAGATCTAAATTTGCCAAACACAGATGGGGGCGTATTTACAAGGACCTTGCACCACAGGGAAAGGTCTTAAATTAAAATGGGAAAAATAACATCAGAGAGACACAAAGGCCTTATAAATATGCCCCAAGCAACCTATGAAGCTCTAGCAGTACATATCAAGAAACCTAATTGATTTCAAAAATCGTTTTTAAACACATCATCTAAATCAATTAAATACCTACATTCAAGGGGAAATGACTTAAAATGGCCTAAGACACATGAAAGCGTTTTTTTTAAGGCCCTTGCAACATATTTGGGTCACTTTTAACATGGCTATGTTAGTCAAAGAATTAAAATCAAAATTTGCCAAGCACAGATGGGGGCATATTTACAAGGACCTTGCACCACAGAGAAAGGTCTTAAATTAAAATGTGAAAAATAACTTCAGAGAGACTCAAAGGCCTTATAAATATGCCCCAAGCAACCTATGAATCTCTAGCAGTACATATCCAGAAACCTAATTGTTTTCTTAAATCGTTTTTAAACACAACATCTAAATCAATTATATACCTACATTCATGAGGAAGTGATTTAAAATACCCTAAGACACATGAAAGCATTTTTGTAAGACCCTTGCACTATTTTAGCGTCACTTTTAACATTGCTATGTAACACAAAGAAACAAAATCTATTTGTAAAACACTTGACACAAATCAAAATTTTAAATACATAAATTAAATGAATCTTTTCTCACCTTAGCAAATACTTTATGAGTTTCAAAACAGTCTCAGAAACACACCAAATTGTCTTTAGCAGAGCAAAAGGTATGCACTCCAGAGTCTGCAGCTATAAAAAGCACAGAAAAGCTGTAATTCATCACACATATCTCTCATGTCACCCAATCAAAACTCTTCCCTCACTTTTTTCAAATCAACACCCTTCCCCCTCTACCCTTTCTGCCTTTTTTGCATAGCAACCACCTCCTGAAAGACCTCTCATGTTTGCAAGTTCACACAACAATGTTTCAATTGAACTCTGAACTCTCAGTACACCTGCATATCCAGTGCAATCTTTCATAAAATGATTTTTTTTTGACCATTCAAATTACATCTTTCAAAGAACTCATCCATGCACCCTAACTTTCTGTTTTCAGCAATCAAAATCCACCAATCACTGCTACTGCTTCATTAACACAGAAACTCCACAGTTTTTTTCATTTTAAACTCTTATTTTTTCAACTCCCATTTCATTGCCACACTTCATCTGACTGCAGCAGAACCTCCTCTCACCATGTTTTCTGTCTGGATTGTTGGACATAGTTACATCTACTGGGCTCAGAGGTATGCTGATAACAGAAATTTACCTAACCTCAATTTACAAGATGTGGAAATTAAGTGGTTTGGCCACAGAGGATTAAAATGTCACCAATTGATACCATTGGTGAAAACCTTTATGCATTTGCCTAAACCTGACCTGTTAATTGTGCACTGTGGAGGAAATGACTTGGGCACTTTGACTGGGGTAGGTCTGGAAATGCTTTTAAAGGACACCTTTGAGCAATTGATGGCACTTTTTCCTCAAACTGCCTTGGTATATTCAAATATATGCCAAAGACAGAAATGGAGGTGGTCGAACCAATCTTGTCCACAAATTGAGAAATCGAGGAAGCATGTAAACAAATCTGTTTCAGCTTACATGAGAGACCATGGAATGGGCTCCATCTACAACAATAACTTACGTTACTACATGCAAGATATCTACAGAGGAGATGGAGTTCACTTCTCAGATGAAGGGAACAGAATTTTCATTCTGAATTTAAAAATGTGCATTGGTACCTACTTATAAGTACCTAAATGTACCATAAACCCAAAAGCTCTTCTCAGAGCTACCCTACATCTGATCACTCACAATTATTATTTTACTCTAACTTTTTTCACTAATTTTCAACAAAGTACGCTCCCCGGAGCGCTACCCGGTACGCGAACCGGAAGCTAACCGCGCGAAATGGGCCTACTCAGCCACCCTCAGAAAACCTAGGGGGTCA
The DNA here is from genome assembly GCF_964261635.1 of Lissotriton helveticus. Taxonomy (NCBI): domain Eukaryota; kingdom Metazoa; phylum Chordata; class Amphibia; order Caudata; family Salamandridae; genus Lissotriton; species Lissotriton helveticus. The sequence goes on along the minus strand of NC_136067.1, from coordinate 1,511,146,568 downwards.
AAATACGTCTACCGTGCCCCCTTCTACCCATTCTGAACATTATTTGCCCTCCATCTTGTATCTTAATTCGACCGAAACACAAAATGGTGGACTCCCGTAACGCTGCCGGTTCGCGTACCGGGGCGCTCACCGGGAAGCGCTCCATTAAAAAAGGTGGGAAAGTAATTTACAGAAGAAACCCTGGAGACACTTTCACCAAATATAGATTAGCTCATACTACATACCAATCCCTACCATTTTCACACATTTGTTTGGAATTCCATTTAGCCATTTAGCCTGTAGACCTCTCTAAATACCCTGAGGTAAATTACTTCACAAAACACATCTGAAGTGTTGGAATTGACAACCAATTAAAATGTTACTTTCATTTTCTACTTTTTTTACCTGACATTTGATCGGTTATGTACCTGAATATATATAAAAAAAGAGAGAAAAACACAGCCATTTTTACTACTACTTCCTGAACTACATTGCAAGATCATTTTCACTCACAACTTAAACTTGTTTTTAAAAGGTAAGATATTATTTTATAAATTTGAAAACATTTTCAGGTAGTTATATACTATCCCTCTGTAAGAGTTAGACATTGAGAAAGGCTTGTTTATTATAATTATGGATTGATTTAGGTTTCTGTGGTATTATTATGAATTTACATAGGCTTTCTCACAGGCACTTTTTAATAGTACTACTTCATGCCTCAAAAGTACCTGTCTGAACTTAAACCCAACAGTGCCCTATCTCTACTGATATATTTATTTTTTATTCAAATTTCAGCACAAAAATGCAAGGAGAACAGAACGTTTCCTTTGAAATTGTCCTAGACATGAACAATGAGGAAATAATTGAACCCATTGACTTGGAATTCATGGATGAATCACGAGACCATGAACTTCTACAATGTGTAGAATCTGTGGATCATTTACTTCATTATGATGACGGTCATCATCATCATCAAGAAATACTTTATTCGGTTTGAATTTTCAAAACCATAAAAGTACAAGACACACATAAAAAATGGTCCAGAAAACACAGTACATCATTAAAAAGGTTACAATTAACAATCATGCTTTAGTAAAAACATTACAGGGTAAAAAACTTGATTCAGTTATACAGTAAACAAAATTGGTAATGAGTGTTCTACATCCAATTGATCTTTTTACCCAATCTCACTGCAATGGTTAAAAATTTGGCCACATTATAGATTTCCCAGATATTAGTTAACATCTGAAGGTATAATAAAGCTGGTTTAACCTGCCTAAACCCTCTCCCCTTTAACAGAGGAATAATGAATTTTTTCCTGATGGCTTTGAAGTGGATACAAAAGAACAGGTAATGGGCAGTGTCCATAATTGAATAGCCATCACAATTGCATATGGTCAGTTCCGAGTCCCTAGTCCAGCCAGGACGGCCAGAAATTAACAAATGGACTTTGTTCAGGCGGAACTTAGTGAGGAGGTACCTGTGGCTTGAGTTGTTTACGACCTTCAAATAAAGCTCCGGTTCATGATCGGAAGAGACAATCAATTGATGCGACCTGACAGAGGGTTTTATCAACTCCCTGTTTTCTCTATCCATTCCACTATACAACAAAAAGGTATTCTTTGTCCACTTCAAATCAGCCTTCACAAGGGCGGGAGGATTATGGAACAATTCAGGCCTTCCCAGCTTAACACACAATTGTTCAACATATTTCAGCCAGGGGATCTTGTTCCAATGATCTAATTTTAAGCAGTCCTTCAGGATTTCATGATTGACCTCAAGCTCTGGGTTGAGCCACACAGATATCCATTTCAGGAGGGGAGCCATAGAGACTCGATCCTCCAAAAAATCCACCCCGCATTCCTGATGTACAATAAAGCTTGCCGTGGATTTTGGTGAGGAAAGAATGGATTTTAAAAAATTATCTTCGATCACTTGGAGAAATTTAACGGGCCTAAAGCCCCACAGGTCTGCGCCATACATAGCGATAGCTATACATTTAGCGGCATACACTTTTAGGACAGCCTCTAAGGGCTTCACCCCAATTTTGCGTGAGAAACCGAGGACTGCAGATATGGAACGTGCCAAGACCTTTTTTTTCTCCAACATTTGAGGGAGCCATGTAGAACGATCGTCAAACACTACACCCAAATAGGGGAATCTGGAAACTCTGGATAATTTGTGGCCATTACAGTGTAAGGTCATGGCATTTTTTTTGGCCTTAGCGTGGTGACCTACCACCATTACATGGGATTTACCAAAATTGATACTTAAGTCCAGTTTTGCCATAAAATTATAAAAAGAGTTCAACAGACTTTGCAGACCCACTGCAGTTCTAGCTATGAGAGCCGCATCATCTGCGTACAGTAATGCGGGCAATGTATATTTCCCTGCCCTAGGAATATCTTTACATGCTGTGCCCAGTATTCCACCCAGATTGTTAATATATAATGTGAAGAGCAGGGGAGCAAGAATACAGCCCTGCCTGACACCATTGGTGATACAAATTTTCCCTGTGCAATTCCCTTTTCTGTCATAACGGACAGTAGCGGTAAGGTCCTTGTGGAGGTCTGCTAGAAAGTACACGATGTTTGGGTCAATACCTATGCTAAGAAGCTGGCCCCACAACTTGGATCTGTTAACTCGGTCGAAAGCCGAGGACAGATCCATGAAGGCGATGTACAGGGATCCATGCTTTGCTTTAGTGTATTTTCCTATCAGCAGTTGTAGATTTAAACTCTGATCAATGGTGCTCCTTCCCTTTCTAAAACCATACTGAAGGGGGGAGAGAATGTTAGTCTCCCCTAACCATTCAGTAAGTTTACTGAGAACCACTCTCCCTATGACCTTAACCGCAGAATCTATTAGGGATATAGGGCGATAGTTTCCCGGTTCCCCCCTGTCTCCTTTTTTAAAAATAGGGACAATTACTGATTGGGTCCATGATTCTGGGATTCCTGTTTTAAAAATGCCGTTGAAAACTCTAGCTAAAATTTTGGACCAGAATAAAATATCCACTGTAAAAAGATCAGCGGGAACCCCGTCCGTACCAGGGGCTTTATTACTAGTCATTTTTTCGATGGCTAGGCCCACCTCTTCCTCATCTACCGTTAAGCTGTATGGGAGTTGGTATGAACTGGTCGTGTCCTCAGCCCCAGGAGTTTCCTGTTCATACACAGATTTAAAGTGCAAGTGCCATTTGTCTTCTTGGATGCCACAATCCAGTTTACTATTGCATGAGTCCGCAAAGAATGGTTGGTTGACCACGGCCCAGAATTTGGCGCTACTTTTCAAGACATCAGTTGAGGTCAGGTCAGCCCAAGCATCCTCTCTGATCTCACGCCGTCTATTCTCAATGGTGGTCTTGTATGCTTTCCTGAGGGTAGCCACGAGTTTTCTATCTACTGGTTTGGTTTTTAAAGCTAATTTTAACTTGTGGTTAGCAGCAGAACATTTATTGTCAAACCAGCCTACCCTTTCTTGGGTTTTCCTTTTACACTGTTGTGACAGTTTGGACACGATGTCGGCGCAGACCCTATTATAGGCCTCTAACACCTCAGTATCCCCCGCCTGATCGTTCAAACAGAGTTCAAAGGCCTCCTGACTACTTATACACAGATTACCAAAAAAATCCTCAGGAATTATCTTACACCATTTGATTCGACGGGCCTGGTCGGTTGGTCGTAAATCACATTTATCTACTAGACTCAAACTGCTGTCATTTATATTCAATACATTTTTAATTTTTAATACAACAAGATTGTGGTCACTAAAATGGGACCTTACAACAGTATAACAAACAATATAGCTGCCATAGCTACTGCTCAAAAAAATTTAATCAATAGTGGACCCACTGCCATGACCCGTGAAAGTTGGAATGGCCTCTTCCCCCCCAATTGGCAACATTAAACCGTTTTCAGCTAACAGGGATTCTAGGAAGGTTCCCTGTTCTGAATGTTCGAAATGGATGTTCTCATCTTCTGGGGGGCCAAATAGAAGATTAGGGGGACATTTTTCCTGACAGCCATGGACATTGAAATCTCCCAGTAAAATGACAATACAATTAGGCTCCATAGACTCCTGGAAATTAATTAAGAAAGAGTTTAACCTCAGCAGGTTGTCAACTGGGTGTTCTCTGTCAAAGGAGTTATAGAAGTTCACTAATAATACAGCATTAGAGCCCCTATGCGTAATTAAAACTGCAAGACAATAGGGGCTGCCTGTGGGAATTTCTTTGTAGGTGCCTGAAATTTTTGCGGATATCAAAGTGACCAGACCACCTCTGGCCCGCCCTCTCATTGAATTAACAGCTGGGAGGAAAAAGGTGGTATATCCATCCACTGTAAGCAAATTTTCGGTCGCCCACGTTTCCTGCATGGCAATTATGTCCCTAGTGCCTAGGAGGTCTCTCCAATGAGGGTTATCGATTTTATTCCTAAGGCCCGCAATGTTCCATGTAGCCATTGCGATCACCTGCATGCCTCCTTCATTCCCATCAATCGCACACAAAGCTGTCCCTTCCTCCATACCCTGTCCTAAAGTTAGCATTGACTCAGTACTTAGCTCAGGGTTTAATTCTTGTGCGGGTTGATTGCTCTGTGGAGAGGTGTGTGGGGCAATTAACAATTGTATAGCGGGGGGGCTAGATGTTTGTCAATCTACCCACTCCATGAAGGACGGGTGATCATAATGATTGAATGTTGGGACATTAAAATAGTTTTCTTGCCCATTTACATAGTGATAGTCATGATATGAGTGGTTATTTTGGGGACCCGCAGCAAACCCGCCCTGAAAAGGTCTAGCTCTTCTTCTCCTGACCACATTCCACCCGTCCTCACCCCCCTCCTCCCAGCCACGTGATTAAGCCTCCCATGGGCGATTGAACTTCTGTCTATAATTGTGCTCCTGGGGGCCCTTTAGCCAGCTCCATCTTCTATCGGGTTGATTCCCCTGAGCATAGAAGTAGGAGAGAGGCCTGGCAGTGACCGTACTCGCCTGATATCGCGGTGTGCCGGCACAGATATGACTTACTACCTGTGGATGCTCAAAGGTGACCACAACGCAGTCGCCTTGTAAGTTTTTCCTGTTGCCTCCCACCCAAGGAGTTCTCTCCACCATTAGGATGTTACTGGGCATGCCGGACGGTAATGGATAATTTTTAGACAGCCAGTGACATACCTTATTTTTTAGGGTTTGGTAGGACTCCGTTTCAGTTGGTACTAGTTCATTAACCCCGGTCAAGATCACGACGTAGGAGCATGCATCCGGGGGAAGATGGATGCTTCTCCGTGGTTCTCTCTTTTCTTTTGGGGCCTGATCTAATTTAGGGGTCGGGGGTGTGGGGTCTTTAAACTTGACCTGGGATGTTACCTTAGATTTAACAGGATTCGGGGTCTGTTTTGAGTCAGGGGTTTTTGTAGAAGTGCCTCCTGAGATGATGGTATTAGTGGGATTGCTAGGCACATTTTTTTTGATAATAGAGATGTTTTTGTCAACTATGGAAGGCTTATTTGTGGCCTTTTTTACGGGGGGTATCTTATTATCCAAACTAAAACTGGGGGCACTTATATCTTTATGAATGTTTTTTAAGATGGTTTCTAAGCAACGTAACCTAACCTCGATGGGTTCAAGGAGGATTTTTAACATTTCAAAGATGTTGTTATTTACCATGTTTAAGCTGTTCCTATCCTCGTTGCTTCTAACATGATTATCTACTTCACCACTTAAATTCAAAATTTCCTCTAAACTACTATCAATAACCGTGTCATCTGGTAAGCTTAGGGGTAAACCCACGTTGGTTTGATTAGCTCCATCCGTATCAACAGTGTGCGCAACCAAAATGCTGTTCGAGTTTAGGAGCGCCAGGTCTAGGGTGGTTTGATCTGGATTCTGAGTGATCAGTGCTTTTTTCCCTTTACGTGTGAGAGGTTTGGACTTTCGTTTAGGGATTGCACCCTCTTTCAAACCCCTTTGATGTGCATTAGCCATAGAAGCGTTTTCAGACTCATTTAATGAGCCGCTCTCTACTAACAAAGCAAGATTAGGTGTTGCCTCCAAACCTTCTTGGGAGCTGAAATCATCATGGGCCCCCTCATTATGTACAATAGCAAAAGTGTTTGGGCCTGTAGCTGCATGTGGGGTACAAGCTTGAGCTATGAGTCCTAGAGAAGATCTCCTGGCCATTGCCAAATCTTGAGACACCCTTCTATCCATTAACACGATCCCTTTGTCTATTAGGGCATGAGTCCGAACGATGAAATCATCAAGGGTACCGGTCAGTTTTTTGGCTCCAGCAGCTGCCATGCTTCTAGTCTCTCGACCGTTCATAACAGGCCCCAGAAGAATTGCAGTGCAAGGTTGCCGAAGGTACGTATAGGCAATCACAACAGTCAATCTGTTATAATGGTCTCGGTAATAATAACACGAACAACAAAGGGCAAACTTACAGTTGTGTTGAAGGTCCGTGTGCCCAAGGGCTAGGAAACAAATGACAAAGGGTGTGGCCCAGGCCAGGCTCCTCAGGCCTCTGAGGGCCACAGAGGGCCCGCCCTTTGCCCGGGCCACAGAGGGCCCGCCCTTTGCCCGGGCCACAGAGGGCCCGCCCTTTGTCCGGGCCTAGCCCCGCGCTGTGCCCCGCGCGCGTCCCGCGGTGTGGTAGTTGTCACTGCAGTAATGTAGGAGGAGGCTAGGGGCGTGGCCGCCGGGGGAAGAGGACCAGCTGTGTAGAGCTGGGGCTGCTGGTCCTCGCAGTCCCCCTGGTAGGCTCAAGCGCTCAAACTCGCCCCGTGTACTCTCACCGGCCGCTCCTCAGCTGGGAGCGTGTAACTCTCTGCCGACTGCAGAGACGCTCACACCAGCGAGTGGCAGCCTTAGGAGGCGGATGAGCGGCACCCGCGAAGCGGGTGTCGCGAAAAGTGGCGTGCAAATGAGAAGACAGGCAGCACAAAAGTCCGTGAAGCTCCTCGTGCAAACAGAAATCCGGTAGGGGAACCCACTGAGCTGGCGTTTACCGCGTCTAAAGTATGCTGGAGGCTGGGGGCGTGGCCGCCGGGGGAAGAGGACCAGCTGTGTAGAGCTGGGGCTGCTGGTCCTCGCAGTCCTCCTGGTAGGCTCAAGCGCTCAAACTCGCCCCGTGTACTCTCACCGGCCGCTCCTCAGCTGGGAGCGTGTAACTCTCTGCCGACTGCAGAGCCGCTCACACCAGCGAGTGGCAGCCTTAGGAGGCGGATGAGCGGCACCCGCGAAGCGGGTGTCGCGAAAAGTGGCGTGCAAATGAGAAGACAGGCAGCGCAAAAATCCGTGAAGCTCCTCGTGCAAACAGAAATCCGGTAGGGGAACGACGGTCAAATGTGGGAAGTTATGTTCACTCAACAAGAGGACATATCGGACAGTCAAATGTTAGACGTTCTATTAAATTTTGAAAAAGAATCAGAAAAATAAAATTATATTTAATATTAAAAAATTGTTTGAGTCTTTAATCATTTTTATATGGAATTCATAAACTAGTACCAAATTGATTATAATGTAAAGTCAGACTTATAGTATACTGTGCACAATTCCAAAAATAAATTTATATTTAATAATCATAAATACTGCTACTTAAATAACAAAAAAAACAAAAAAAACAACAAAAAGAACAATCAATAAACATACAATATTTCAAAATATCATAGTCTATCATTCTTTTTTCCTTATAGTACGCTCCCCGGACCGCTTCCCGGTTTTTTGCCCCGCGAGGCCCTTTTAAAGCCTCCACATCAAACCTAGGGGGTCAGGGAGGATCTACTATTCCCCCTTATGGTCATTTCCCCCTTTGTTTTGGCCTCCTCTTGTCTCTCGATCCTACCGAGAAACAAGATGGCGGCCGCTCCAGACTGTTTAGAATGTTGACAGACACCGGAGAGCCAATCAGCTTCGCTTCGCGAAGTTCCGTTACGCGTCAAGTACGCGAACCGGGGCGCTGCCCGGAGCGCGCTTACAGATATATATATTTTTTTGAACGTTAATTTCTCAAAATTTACTGGAGCACATATATTGAGACCTAGCAAAGGCACATCGGGCTAACAGTCCCTACAATTTTGCCAAGTTTGGTGGAAATCCATTCAGCCGTTCGGGCTAAAAGTGAGGCCAACCGCCCTATGGAAATTAACATGGGAAAAATGCGTTTTGGGACCCCCCTTTTTTCTCGGCCCCCCCTTGACGAACCCCCCCCAAATTTTCAGGGGCTGCTCAGAAACAAAATGTTCCATTTTCCTGACAATTTCAGCCAATTCCGTCCACAAACGCCAAAGTTATTAGACATAGAATTTTCAAAAATCCCATAGAGAAAAAATCCTAACTATATATACCTACTGGCGACCGCCAGTAGGTAATATATACATATTATTCTGGCATGTGAAAAAGTCTCCACGACGCGTTTCGCCAATAAGGCTTGGTCATGCTGGAGTGTGACCAAGCCTTATTGGCGAAACGCGTCGTGTAGACTTTTTCACATGCCAGAATAAATTCCTGAACTGAAGCTCTGGGTGTCCGGTGTTCTTCTTTACCGAGGAGATTTTGGAGCGAATATACGAGCCGGCTGGTGGCTACGCAGGACCGCCTGTTGACAGCCAAAACTCTTTCACCAGCACTAGTGGAGTATATATATATATATTCACTGAAAAAACCATAGGTTATAGACCATATATAGTTAGGAATTAGCATTTACAAAACCTTGAAAATTCACTGAAAAAACCATAGGTTATAGACCATATATAGTTAGGGATTAGCATTTACAAAACCTTATTTTACTCACACAAAACCATTGAAATTCCATATATAGTTAGTTGTACTAACTATATATCGCGCACCCGCAATCCACTGCTGATCATGTCACATATTACATCATTCATGACATGGTCAGTGACATCACTGATGACATCACTGATGACATCTCAAATGACATCACTGATGACATCACTGATGACATCTCAATGACATGACTGATGACATCACTGATGACATCTCAAATGACATCACTGATGACATCTCAAATGTCTTACATATTGAAGAATGAGTGGATGTATAAGTGTCTGGATGAAGGATTTAGTAGGTGTGTGACTGACTGTATGAGTGAGTGATTAAATGTGTGTCACTGAGTGCATGGGTTAGTGAGTAAACTGTCTTAATTTGTGCATCATTATGTCTGTTGTTCTGTAAACTGCTGCATGTGTTGATCAGTAGCTATATGAGTAAGTATATGGGTTATTGATTGGTTGCCCAAGTATTTGTATGGGAGACTGAGTGTGTGTGTGGGTGGCTGGGAGGTGTATGACTCTGTGCATAGATGTGTAAGCAGTTGATTCACTAGATATACGGATTCAAAAGTGCATGTGGAAACAGGTGTATGGGCGGTTGACTGAGTGCATTGGTGAGTGAATGGATATCTGAGTGCTACATGTCAAAGTAAGAACATATGTAAAACACAGTACATGTGAGAGTTGACATATATAAATAACTGTGCATAAGAGCCCGTGAATGTGTGAGTGGCTGTATCGATCATTGTGAACTTGTATCAGGGATTGTAAAAGAGAGTAAATATGTGTTAGTATATGTTTGAATAAGTAAGGTATGTATAACTGTATAGTTGAGGAAATGGAGGTGTAATTGATTCTTTGCATGACTGAGTAGGTGTGTGAGTAACTCCATGGATGAGTGACAGTCTGTGAGTGTCTGTTTACACTGAGTGTATCTAAGGTTATTTTAGAGTCTGAAGAAGTTCATCGTATTATCACATGAATGATGTCATCAGTGATGTCATCAGTAATGTCAAATGAGATGTCATCAGTGATGTCATCAGTCATGTCATTGAGATGTCATCAGTGATGTCATCAGTGATGTCATTTGAGATGTCATCAGTGATGTCATCAGTGATGTCACTGACCATGTCATGAATGATGTAATATGTGACATGATCAGCAGTGGATTGCGGGTGCGCGATATATAGTTAGTACAACTAACTATGTATGGAATTTCAATGGTTTTGTGTGAGTAAAATAAGGTTTTGTAAATGCTAATCCCTAACTATATATGGTCTATAACCTATGGTTTTTTCAGTGAATTTTCAAGGTTTTGTAAATGCTAATTCCTAACTATATATGGTCTATAACCTATGGTTTTTTCAGTGAATTTCAATGGTTTTTTAATAGCAAATATCAAAACCTTTACAATGTATTCTTCTTTAAATCGAAAAATATTTTTTACATGTTTTTAATACAATTTTTTTAAAATTATTTTTATTGTTTGGCTCCCGGTAAGCGAACCGGTTAGCTTCCCGTTAGCTCAATTCGGAGCCGCGACCCGGTCCGCGAACCGGTAAACGTTCCGTTTGCGCAACTGTCGCGTTAGAAAACAACATCGTGACGCGTCGCGTCAGCATGACGTTTCGCGTTCTCGCGTGATACGTCATATGACGTGCTACGTTAGCGTACCCGGAAGCGCAGCGGTACGCGAACCGGAAGCGATCCGCGGCGCGGCGCCGACCGTGTAACGTAAACACAGCAGGTCATGTGACTCGGTAATAACACTTTTCATTGGTTCATTTCACTTTTGGTTTCCTAATGATGTAATACTAGGTCATGTGATCTAAAATGAACACTTTTCATTGGTTTAGAACTTTTGCTTTTCCCAAATGATGAAAACCCCTCCTTCTTTCCTCACTCTGACTTTCATCTTGGTGAGAGAAAGACCCTTTATTTACATTGTGACATGGCTTCATTAGTAGCTTCAGCTGGTTCTAACCCACCACCTCCACCAAATCCAAAGAAGAGAGGACCACCTGCTGAAGTAATTTTACAACAAGAAGAGGAAGAACAGGAAGAGGAGGAAGAGGAGGAAGAGCCAAGGTTTTTGCCAGAGGAGCCCAGGAGGTATAATCGAAAAGAGAACTACATTTGGCAATTCTATAAATTTCCTGAGGGGCAAAAAAAAGTAAATGCACGCTACGTGTTTTGCCGTATATGCGGTGATAGACTGTCAAGGGGAACTGAAAAAAAATACAGTTACGGCAATCACACTATGCATCGGCATATGAGTAGGTGGCATCCTAATAATTATAGTGCTGCCCAGCTACGTGATGAGCAACAAAATCCCCTTCCGATGGCAAGAAGATCGGTTGTTCCAGAGGTGTCGGGACCAGAGGCGAGGGAGATGATCCCAAACATTCAAATGTTGTTTGGGCACGTGAAGCAAGTGTGCGTGCACTGCGGCGATTTCATTTGCTACAGGGAAAGTAGCATCATTTTGATTATGAGAGCTATTCAGAATCATGTTAATGTTTGTCCGAAACGCCCCAAAAAATAAATTCTTTTTTTTTTGTTGCTCCTGTTGAGCCCTTTACAATGGATCGTTTTTGTTTCCCCCCCCCCCACAAAAAACCCAAAAAAAATATAAAAACGTTCAGAAAATACAAAAAAAGTAAAAAAATGTTCAAAAAATACTAAAAAAAATATAAAACAACAAAAACATTAAAAAAAAAGTTCTTTTCAGAACTACCTCCCCGTTATAAAAAAATTGGTAGAATATTTGGAACTCTGCCAACCTCTATTTCTCTTAGTTCGCTCCCCGGAGCGCTACCCGGTACGCGAACCGGAAGCTAACCAAAAAAATTATTTTTTAAAAAAAAGAACAGTAAGTATAAGGGAAGGAAACAGACAGTTATGTGAAAAGAAAGACAGCTCTAGGGAGTAAACAAGAGATACTGTTACCCACAATCCACTGCTGATGATGTCACATATTACATCATTCATGACATGGTCAGTAACATCATCAGCAGTGGATTGCGGGTAACAGTATCCTTAGTTTACTCCCTATAGCTGTCTTTCTTTTAACATAACTGTCTGTTTCCTTCCCTTATAGTTACTGTTCTTTTTTTAAAAATTTTTTTTTGATCAGTCAGAAACAGTGACATTAATAGAAACAGAGAGAGTGAACAAGAGTGAAGAACTATGGTCCTCCTCAGCCACCCTCAGAAAACCAAGGGGGTCAAGATACATCTACCGTGCCCCCTTCTACCCATTCTGAACATTATTTGCCCTCCATCTTGTATCTTGATTCGACCGAAACACAAAATGGTGGACTCCCGTAACGCTGCTGGTTTGCGAACCGGGCCACTTCCCGGGAAGCGGTCCAAAAAAAAAGGTGGGAAAGTAATTCACAGACACTAAGAGTAATAGAGACGGAGTGAGTGAACAAGACTGAGGAACTATGAGAAGAGAGGGACTGAGAAAAAGAGTGGAAGGAGTTGAGTAAGTAGGTAATAGAGAAAGGAATGAGGAAAGTAGCAAAGGCAGGAAACTGAGGGTTAAAGAAGTGAAGCAGTGGAACTAATAGTAGGTGAATGTGATAGAAATGTAACGAAAAGAGTACAAAATATTTACCTTATAATTGCCGTTAAATTACTCACTTTTTGTTTTTATACTTTCAATCTGTGAAAGAGAGAACCAACATTTGAAAAATATTAAAACATGTATTTAAAAATTACAAAAGACAAGGGAAAAGATTGAAGGACAAATAGTTTTTCAACAACTTTGACACTGACAGAAGCTTCTGCTTCTCCAGGCCCCCTACACAGTCCTAAAGATATACATTTTAAACTAACAGTATCTTGATGCAGATGAAGTGAGGCCTATCTTAAAACATGGTGCATCTTTTGCATTGCTCTTGTTTCAGAAAAGTGTCGCTTCAGGATGCCAATAACATGTCTCCTATCCAGAGGTTTGTTTGAGGTGAGGCCTACTCAGAGTTCAAGATGAGATTTACACTTGTTGAAGTGTACAGAGGAGATAATATCTGTGAAAGTCTACCAATGAAGTGAGTCATGTCCACTGCACTCTTCAACAAAGTACAAACCTCCTATGTTTCCCTGGACAGACCTAAACTTGATCTGCACAATGTGATTCGTAATGATAGGAAACACAGGTGATGTAATTGAAATACGTGCAATTTATTTTGCTCATTTCTCAATCACATCACTTGCGTTTCCTTTGCTTAGGTATCTCATTGTGCAGATGTAGTCTAACATATGAAAGAATACGCAGAAGTGCAGCACTGTATGCAACACCTTTGACACTTACAGAAGCCTCACCTTCTCCATGCCTCCTACACAGTTCTACATGTACATCATAAATGCAAACAGTACAGAATTAATTATACATGTTAAATGGTTTATTTTTGCTGTTCTCAGAATGTATCAAAATTCACTAAAAACAGTGACTTAAAGGTATTCATCATATAACAGCGGGGAAAAAAAACACAATCAAAATGATTGTGTTTAAAAAACCCATACAACATCAGAAATCAGAATTCAGAACTCCTTAAAGTTAACTTACTTTCCATGACGTCCAAGGATGTCCTATGAACAGCTTACACTCTTTTGTGCTGTTATTACTTTCAGCCCGCCACTTTCTGAAAGAAAATCTCCATCGTTTTTAAAAACACGTTACATCGAATAAATGACTTCTTGCTCTCTACCACAAGTTTCCTCAAGGCCAAATCTGGTCAGAGCCATTTATAACTCTTGGATTTCTTGTAAGCCAATCCCGTCATTTGGAATTTCCGCAACTTTCAGAATTAAAATGTTGAAGATCATTTTCACAGTCCTGGAATAGTAATATCTTCCCCTTCTTGCTCAGTCATGTTCTACATTTCCTATGACACTGATACTGCTTACTATGAAGCAGACTTACACTACCTCTATGACTACTACAATTATTTAATTCTCTACATCACTTTTAATCACAAAGCAATGTAAAACAGTAGACAGCATTGCAGACTTACATTCCCTCTACTCCATGTTTTGATTTGCTGCTTCAATTAGCTTATAAAAAGAAACAGTTTTTCTGAACTCATTCAAAGTGCACATATTTCTCCATGACGTCCAGTCCTATGGTTAGAAGTTATGTCTCTGAACTACACTTATCCTCAAGGCCAAATTGTGTAGGAGCCATTAGAACTTCTTGAAATTCCACAGAGCACATCCCGAGATTATTTCCCTAAAATTTTGGTTTTAAAAACACCAGGTAAGAGTTTTTAAGGTCATACGGCAATTTTTTTTTGAAAATTAAAACAGAATCATTGCAGAATGTCCAGCCATTTCTAGACTTTAAATAAGCTGTGTAATGTCCTGATGTTATTGAAGGGCCGTCATGATATATAATTGCTGCAGTTACAAAAGTCCTTCCTGATATTGACAACTGCGAAGCTACAAAATTTTTAATTAAAGTTGTCAATTTTGTTCCATCAGGCCTACATCGTTGGAACATTAAATTGACGTACTGGCCATATGTTCGTATAAATAATGTGGACATCATTTCAGATTTACATTGGCTACACTCCATGTTGTGATCAGCTGCTTTTACTAGCTTATTAAAGGAGACTGATTTACTGTCTGGCAAAGTTAAATATATAAATCTTTCTGAGTCTACACTAGTAGTACTTGATACCATACAGTTCTCGCAGTCATGCTGCCATTGATAAGAAAGCCCAAACAGCTGATCTACATCTACACCTTCAGCATGTAATACATCAAGCATGTACATTAAAAACTCCTGACAATCTTGCTGAATATTTTGAGAGAATTGTGTTTGGCCTGAACATCTGTCTAACAGATTTCGAATTTCAGACACACTTTCTATGTTTCTTCTATCAGTGCTACATTTCTCTAACACAGAATTTAACAAACTGCAAAATCTTTGATCAGAATTGACCACAATCTCTTCTTTTACATTTTCTAGAGAAAACAAAACATTAACCACTACATTAGCATAGCAGTTGACACCAGAACTGTTTTCAAACTGAAAACCAACAACATCTTCAACAGAATCCTTTTTGTTTCTGCTTGTAATTTTAGGTTCATTGACTTTTTGTCTTTTTGCTACAACCTCCCCAGTATTGTTCTCATTTCTTCGTTTCCGGCCTACCACACGTTTCTCAAACAAAGGATACTGAGGCAAATGTGGCGCATACTCTCTTCTTAACCTATTGTATTCCTTAACACAATCTAGATCCGCACAACTGTATGTGACATCACACTCAATCAAGTACAATCCCGATAAAGTTCTAACTCGTGACAATGCCATATATGCCATACCCTCCTTGAACACAGAACTGCCAATATTCACCAATGCACTGTCTACACTTAAACCTTGCGATTTATGGATTGTCACCGCATATGCCAAGCAAACAGGAAACTGCTTACGGCGAACATATAAGTCTTTTACAAGCAAAAATCTAGCAGAACAACAACCAATTAGCTGTACTTCCTCAATGCCATCAAATTTAATTTTTAAAAATTCAATTCCATCTCTATTTCTGTATTTCACAAAATCAACAACATTACCCATTGATCCATTTACCAGACCTCTTTCAACATGTAAATTCCTTCTTAAAATTATACGGCAGTTCAAGCACACATTCAGAGTCTTTTCAAAACCTGCAGTTTTAGATATACTCTTCTCTAATGAATCCAATTTTGTTTTCAGATTCTCAGACAAAATAATTGTTGATCCCATATGCTCTACTCTATCAATAGCTGCCAGTTTCACAATCTCTTGCTTTTCTAAATGCAACATTTTGTTGTTAAATTTGGCACATTCTGCAAGAGTTGGCATCAAACATATTCCAGATTTCTTCTCAGTAATTTTCTGAAAAATATTCTCAGGCACAACATCTTGTTCTGGATATAAATTTGACAGTAATCGTGCATGTAAAGCTTCTTTCCCATGCTCGGTCACTTTTCCAATTCTAACATCTTGTAGAATAGTCTTGTAAACTTCATCCTTCGCCTGACGCATATTTTCATGCAGTTCAGCATAATTGAAGTTTAACCATATATTGACGTTGCCAATGCTGCCTAGGCACTTCCTGGTATCTTCATGCGTGAGCATTTTGAACACAGGTTGCCCTTTCACTGGTGTCAACTGCAAAAGATCTCCGAAAACAATGATGTGTTTGCCACCAAATAACACATCATACTCTGTTTTGAGAACTTCTTGCATCCTCAAATGCACAAAGGCAAGCATGACATTGGAAACCATGCTTACTTCGTCAATGATAAGAAGTTTCATTTTCCTCAAGATTCTTGAAACTTCAAAACAAGCATCTCCAGATAGCTTGTGATATTGTAATTTGTTGTCATGCTCCACTGGCAGCATCAGTAAACGATGTAAAGTAATCCCTTTAATATTATTATTATGTGCTGCCAGTCCAGTTGGAGCAGTGACAACACAAGACAGCGATGACTCTGTCCTTTCCTGCAAATAGCATGATATTGCTTTAATGAGGAAACTTTTTCCAGTTCCCGCTTCTCCACTCACGTACAGTCGGACAGGCTTCAACGACGTACATGAGCACTCTTTCTTATCATGACTTAATCCATGATCAATTTGCATGGTAACTTCGTCATATATTTTCCTCTGCTCAACGTTGAGTTGTCTTTCCAACTCTTCTAAGTTAACCGCATCCTCCTGAGCATGTGCCATGGCTCTTTCCACTTCATTCATAGCAGTGGCAGCTTCATTTTCGATAACAGGTCCTCCTAGTGGATCCTGACTCAATGAAGCAGAACTCTGACTGTCCTGAGAACTGTCTCTGGCAATCTCGGCTGCAATTGTTGCTTCCTGCTCAATTTCCGCATTCAACATTTCTACATATTTGGGAAAAGCAGGACATTCTATGGTCTCCTTGGCGGCATTGAAAGAGTCTTCGTAACAGAGGAAATCTCCAAGCAGTTTCTCTTCTGCACGCCAAGGCTTGAAAAGTTGCAAAAGTGCTAAATAGAAAAACTCATTTTTTTCAGGAGATTCGCCACTCAATTTTCGATGGTTTACCAAGTGGCATTTTCTTTGCTTGACCAGACATCCCTCACTTCCTATTACAGCATACACTCCTTTCTCAGTATCTTCTTTGATGTTCCTCTTGAATATGTAATTTTGCAGAACCTCATACAGACAAACATTCTCGAGGTGACTGCTTCGATTTGGATAATATGTATCCAACATGTTTGTCTTCAAAATGTCGGTACTGTTTGGCTCCTTTTCCGCCAAATACTCAATTTCCTGCACAGGTTTGAGAACTCGATTACGCGTTGCAGCAAGACCAAGACTCGCCCAAACGATACTCCTGGACTTGGCATAGAGACTTGCTGAAGACAACCGGTCAGAACATTCGTACGCTCCGATTTCTCGATGCGACAACATCTTCAGACTGAAACTGTACAACTTCTTGCTGAGGCTCTTTTCATGGGAAATGTCCTCCCACATATCCTTCAATTCTGTCTTCTCTTTTTTGGTGATGTAAGACGTCACATACCGAGCCACAGCCATACAGTTATCAGCCACAAACTGTATATCCATGTTAGCATTCCACATGGACAAAATCACCGGGTTGTAGTCGTTGATGTACTTGGACTCTTCGTTCCTCTTCAAATTGTAAGTGTTTTTAGGTGATTTCTTCATGACATTGTGTCGCAGCGAAGACATCAAACTGTTTACTCTTCCTTTAGAAATCACCGGTCGTGGAAAGCCGAAACGACATTTAGTGTAGAACTTGTCTTTGTTTCGGAATTTACGACGGCAGTACTTTCCACATCGATGGCTTTGGAAACGCAGAACTTTTTCTCTTAGGCTTTTCTTCTCCTTTGCGTTTGGAACAGCACACGTAGAATACTGTTGGATGAAACTCATCACTGAGTCTTCTGGATCCGTTCCAAATTTAGGTGCATCCTTGATCCACAGCAACATATGTATATGAGGAGCACCTCTTGCTTGGTACTCTTTTCTCCAGAAGAAATCCAACACCTCTCCAAGAGGTGGATTCTTCTTATTCATGATGAAAGACATCATAGCTTCAAATCTATGATTGAAGTACCTACATACATTGACTGGATCCAAAGAGCACAGTTCTCCGGGTGTCTTGAATTCGATGTTATCTACGTTAGCATTTGCCTCTCGTAGAAATTCAAGTAAGTCTTCCCAGCCATACTCGGCACAGCTCAGAGTGAGGAACCATGTGGGAGTACCTAAGTTCCTCAGCATACATTTTAAATCACCATGACGACGGTACCAGTACTCATTAGTACCACGCTGACACGCCATGAGATTAATCAGGTGAGAATCCAAAATACTATCTTGGACATTGACTTTATCCATAAAGTCACTTGCCGAGATGTTTTGCATGTGTATACCACTTTTCAAGATGTGGTTCACTGCATATGACAGTCCAGACAGATCGCTTTCAAACAGGAGATGAAACAAATAAGGAATGCATTGTCGAAACCTAGCATCTCCTGCATACAATCGCAAAGTCCGGTATTCAGAAGCAGGAATTTGATGAGGTCGCTCATCATATCTTCCTCCCTGACCTGTTGGAAAAAGCTGTGGGAAACACCGAGCTTCCAAACTTTCCTCCCAAACACTAATGGGACTCCCTTTGGCTTGTTTCATTTGAAACAACTCAATAGCATTCCCCATGACTTCCTTGGAATGCAAAGGATGAACACTATAATGTTCATATATTTCTTCACTAGTAGAGGGTTCTACTTTCTCAATTTGACCAGCACACAAATCGCTATCCTCTTCCTCACTTACTTCCTCTTCTGCAACATATACATTCTTATAGTATTTATTATTTTTTTTCAAATACAATGTTGCCTTTTTAACTTTCCTAACATCTACTAAATCTTGCCATATTTTCTTATTCTTTGTCGGAACCCCATTAACTAAGATAACCAGAGGTTCCTCTTCCACTTTTTCTACTCCAATTGTGTTAATGTTTTTCTTCAAATCTAGAGGCAAATAAACAACTCTACCCTTTAATCCTCTCTGTAAATCTGATGGAGGCAATTTCCCTGTCTTTGGCTCCATTCTTACAATAGCCTGAAAGGGATGGATACTTTGAATCAAAATAGATTCATAAGTATTTAAATCCTTCAATTCAGAAGGAATCTCAACCAATTCCAGATTATTATGAACTGCTCTAGCAGGCATCTGGTTTTGATTTAATTTGCAAGAACAATAAGTACACACACGTTGATCCAATCCCAAATCAAAACAATTTTCTACCATCAAGTATGTTGCAAAATCCTTCCATTCACTATTATTTTCCCTTTCACTTTTTGCATATAAATCCACTAACTTAGTCTGATTCTTATAATAAGTGCGTCGACAACACACACAAGTGAAATTAGGCCTCTCACTTGATTTCACCTCAAACGTCGCAATTTCCCTCTGGAAATTATCTGTACTGGAAACCTGTACACTATCTTCCACATGACCCTCTTCTTCTTGCTCAATTTCAACATTCTCCTCTTTACTTCCAAAGTAACAAAACTCAATTTCTTCACATATATTCTTCACATCTATTTCAGAACCATGCAAAAGAGCAGCGCATAATTGTTTAAGCATAATTGCTGGACTCTTAGCATAATACAACATTCTAACTAATTTCCTCACTTTGTTATGATGCACTGCTAGCATCCTGAAATGATGAAAAACACTCTGGCATACTCTCCTGGAAAGACAAGCCAGTGAATGTCCATGCAAACCTGTCACTTCTCTTACTCTGCAAGGATCTAATTCTTGCAACAACATCATTTTCTGCTTCAAACTTTTCTTATTAAATGACCGTACAAAATCACAAAGCAAATTGATGGAATCCTGTCGCACACTGCAAATACTACTACACTTCCAGGTGTACACAGGACCCTTAGCACGTCTTCCTAAAACCTCATTACCTAACACCTCTTCTGCCTCTGTTGTCACAAGTTTTTCTTTTTCAACTGGACAACCATCTTTCACTTCATAAGCACGACCACTGGTGTCAACTGCATGCACCAAATCATTATCCTGGAAATAACTCTCTTCATTAAAAAATGCCTCACAGCTTGAACTATGCATCCATTCTCCAGAAAAAACTTCACAAAAATTACTACGATTAACTATTCTCTTCCATCTACTATTTCTTTTGAAATCAAAAATTGCCTTGTTTAGCTTCCTAATTCTATTGATTATCAAAATAAATAACTTACGTTTAATTTCAAATGCCTGATCAATAACTTTCTCAACTTTTTTTTTTGTCTTATAAAAAACCAGTTTCTGTTGACCTTTCTTAATCATTTTTTAACAAATTGCCAATTATCCTGTTCCGGAACATTCGTTTACGAATCTCCCTAAACTGTTGTTTCCTTCTACTATCATGCACAGAGTTATCTCTTGCTCTAGCAGTAACATTTTTCATTGGCCTTTCCTTTCCATTTGATTTCCTTCTCGTTTTATGGACTGAAACATTTTCTGTAGTAATATTTTTTTTACTACACATATTTCTTATAAATTGTTTTGTGCTCTTACCCGGTGCTTTCTTCGTGACTTGACAAATCTTTTTGTTAGAGGACTGCTGCGTATTTTTTTTCACCTGCTGTCTTTGACGTTTTGCAGCCTTTATCTGTCTTTCTATTGTAGGCATGGTGAAATCTTGAAATGATCTGCAGTTGAATCTGTGGAAAAATATAATAAATAATGTTATTAACCATTATTACCAAACAGTAAATCAGTAACAGTGATCAAAAACTTAACACACTACTTGACATTTTAATTAGAAGATTTTTTAGTCGTTGGCAAATTTACAATACAGAAATACCAGAAAAGAAATGACATTTATATTTATGTTACCTATGCTATTTTATATGTGAATCTGATCTAATTTTATGAGCATATTTTAATATTTTATTGAAGACACTACACATAACCTGCTTTTGAAGGTGTCTTTATTTTTAAATTAAACGGTTTACCTTTTTACTTTTTATTAATTATAAATTTTAAAAATAAATGTTTATATTTCCAAAGGCTCAAGCAGGTCAGCTTCCCATCCTATATCATATAATTCGGACAAATCTGCATCCTCATCACGCTCTTCTTCATCCTCAGGATTTAAATCATCCAAGGGATCAACATCCACTGATGTTTCAATTACAAGTTCAATGATGAGGTCAAAATCAACTGATTGCAGATTGTCGCTCATGTTGAGGTTGTCTTTATCTTTAAAGAAAGATAACAACAATGAGATGTTGCAGAGTAAGAGACAAATCTCACAGATTATAATAGTAAAATTATTTAACAAGAGTAACATTTTGCAGCTATTATTTAGCCATGTCCAGCGATGCTGAGCAGGTGAAGCCTATGTCTAATTTTTCACTGAACAGGACTCATCTCTTCTTAACCTTGGATAAGCCTCACCGACTCTGTGTCCCCTGCACATACTTAAATGTAAAGGGGCAGATTTATGTTAAATGGCACATCCCCAGGCATGCACCAGTTAACGTGCACCACTGCTCTGCCACCCATGGTGTGCCGCATTTACAATCAGATAGGAGAAACCTGCGTCAAAACCCTGCGCCTGCTTGAAGCAGGCATAGGTCTTGACGCAACATTGTGGAGATGGTGCACCCCTGAGCCTTGCTGGAGCTGCATCGCACTTGCGATACAACTCCAGCAATGCGCCACCTTAACGGCACAGATGCATCAAGCATCTGTGCCGTTTTTGCCCCATGCTGCGCCGCATTGTAAATGCAGCACACCATGGGTGGCGGAACAGCGGCGCAAGATGACTGGCACATCCCTGGTGATGCGCCAGTCATCATAAATCTATCCCTAAGCTTCTTATCTTGTTAGAGATGAACTGCCATATGTATCATCAAAATATTTTGCATTTCCTAAATAGCGAATTTTAAGGAATAAATAGCGATTCTTTACCATTCCTAATTTGCGATGAGCAAATTGCTAATTGCAAGTTACCCATTCATTTCCATGGGCTAGGAGGCTCATAGGAATGAAGGTTTAATTTGCGATTAGCAATTTGCTCATCACAAATTAGGAATTTTTCCAAGGGTGCAGGGGTGTCTCAAGAACACCCTGCTGCACCCCTGAAAAAGAAATTTGGGGGCATATGGCACACATACATGCCCTAAGGGCATGTGTTGGCGTCATATGGGACCTTTTGTTTTTTTAAAAAAAAGCTTTTTGAAAAGAATTCACAAATTACCACCAATTTACCACAATAGTTTCCAAATCCTTAATGTCATTTTTTACATATTTTTTGTTTGATACATTGCATTTAAGTAGTCACAAAATTTGCAAATCCTTCAGTGCAATTGCAAAATAAGGAATAGCAAATTTTGCTACTCCTTATTTTGCATCAAACTTGTTTGATACATACCATTTGTCTAATTAACATTCGCAAAGGCCAAAATTCGTAGAATTTTGATCTTTGCGAATGCTAATTAGCTTGATACATATGGCCCCAAGTGAGGCCTGTCTTACGACATGGTGCATCTTTTGCATCACTGCTGCATCGGTTTCATGTGGTACGTTTTTTTTACACCATGACATATCTGCCTAAATGCATCAATTTGTAATGTTGTCGCCTCATAGCAAATCTTTTGCACCACCGCTGCATCATAAAAGTGACGCACAGTGGCACAAAAGAGGCATACACCTATCATAAATCTGTCCCTAGCATTTTAAATGATTAATCCAGGATGACGATAAAGTGTGGCCTATCCAGAGGTTTGTTTAAGGTGAGGCCTACTCAGGATTGCAGATTAAAGTTACGCTTGATGAAGAATACAGAGGAGATAATACATGTAAAGGCCTACCAATGAAGTAAGTAATGTGCACTTTATTGCGCCAGTCATCATAAATGTATCCCTAAGCTTCTTATCTTGTTACAGATGAACCACCATATGTACCATCAAACTATTTTGCATTTCCTAAATAGCAAATTTTAAGGAATAAATAGCAATTCTTTACCATTCATAATTTGCAATGAGCAAATTGCTAATTGCAAATTAGCACCGCCGTTGCATCATAAAAGTGACGCACAGTGGCACAAAAGAGGCATACACCTATCATAAATCTGTCCCTACCATTTTAAATGATTAATCCAGGATGACAATAAGGTGTGGCCTATCCAAAGGTTTGTTTAAGTTGAGGCCTACTCAGGATTGCAGATTAAAGTTACGCTTGATGAAGAATACAGAGGAGATAATACATGTAAAGGCCTACCAATGAAGTAAGTAATGTCCACTTTATTGCGCCAGTCATCATAAATGTATCCCTAAGCTTCTTATCTTGTTACAGATGAACCACCATATGTACCATCAAACTATTTTGCATTTCCTAAATAGCAAATTTTAAGGAATAAATAGCAATTCTTTACTATTCCTAATTTGCAATGAGCAAATTGCTAATTGCAAATTACCCATTCATTTCCATGGGCTAGGAGGCTCATAGGAATGAAGGTTGCAATTTGCGATTAGCAATTAGCTCATCACAAAATAGGAATTTTTTCAAGCGTGCAGGGGTATCTCAAGAACACCCTGCTGCACCCCTGAAAAATAAATTTGGGGGCATATGGCACACCTACATGCCCTAAGGGCATGTATGGGCGTCATATGGGACCTTTTGTTTTTTGGAAAAAAATGCTTTTTGAAAAGAATTCGCAAATTACCACAAACTAGAAGTTGGTGGTAGTTTCCAAATCCTTAATATCATTTTTTACATATTTTTTGTTTGATACATTGCATTTAAGGAATCGTAAAATTTGCAAATCCTTCAGTGCAATCGCAAAATAAGGAATAGCAAATTTTGAATTAAGGACATTTTAAGTCATTTCCATATGTGCAGTGTTTTGAAATTATGATTTGAAAATCGTTTTTGGGGAAAAGTAATGGTTTGCAAATTTATGACAAGGACATAATGGTGTATGCTTCTCTATAAGGCATTTCAGTATCTCTGATGTCATTTTTCCCATATTACATTATAAGACCTTTCCCCATGGAGCACATTCCTTGTAAATATGCTCCCACCTGAGCATGGCGAATTTAGATTTTGACTGTTTGAGTCACATAACCATGTTAAAAGTGACCCAAAAAAATTGCAAACGTTTTAAAAAAACACATTCATGTGTCTTAAGGACATTTTAAGTCATTTCCCCATGGACAGTGTTTTCTAAGTGGCGCAAAAGAGGCATACACCTATCATAAATCTGTCCCTAGCATTTTAAATGATTAATTCAGGATGACAATAAGATGTGGCCTATCCAGAGGTTTGTTTAAGGTGAGGCCTACTCAGGATTGCAGATTAAAGTTACGCTTGATGAAGAATACAGAGGACATAATACATGTAAAGCTCTACCAATGAAGTAAGTGATGTCAACTTCATTGCGCCAGTCATCATAAATGTATCCCTAAGCTTCTTATCTTCTTAGACATCAACCGCCATATGTATCATATAACTATTTTGCATTTCCAAAATAGCGAATTTTAAGGAATAAATAGCGATTCTTTACCATTCCAAATTTGCGATGAGCAAATTGCTAATTGCAAATTACCCATTCATTTCCATGGGCTAGGAGGCTCATATAAATGAAGGTGCAATTTGCGATTAACAATTTGCTCATCGCAAATTAGGAATTTTTCCAAAGCTGCAGGGGTGTCTCAATAACACCCTGCTGCACCCCTGAAAAAGAAATTTGGGGGCATATGGCGCACATAAATTTTAACAACATTCCTTTACCTCAAAAACGATTTTCAAATCATAATTTCAAAACACTGCACATGGGAAAATTACTTAAAATGTCCTTAAGACACATAAAAGCGTTTTTTGATTGCCTTTGCAGCATGTTTGTATCACTTTTAACATGGCTATGTAACACAAACATTCAAAATCTAAATTTGCCATGCACAGGTGGGAGCATATTTACAAGCAATTTGCGCCACAGACAAAGGTCTTACACTAAAATGGGAAAAATAACATCAGGGACAGTCAATTGCCTTATAAAGAAGCATACACCATTATGTCCTTGTCATAAATTTAAAAACAATTCCTTTTCCCCAAAAACGATTTTCAAATCATAATTTCAAAACACTGCACATGGGAAAATGACTTAAAATGTCCTTAAGACACATGAAAGCGTTTTTTGATTGCCTTTCCAGCATGGTTGGGTCACTTTTAACATGGCTATGTAACACAAACATTTAAAATCTAAATTTACCATGCACAGGTGGGAGCATATTTACAAGCAATTTGCGCCACAGAGAAAAGTCAGGGACAGTCAATTGCCTTATAAAGAAGCATACACCATTATGTCCTTGTCATAAATTTAAAAACAATTCCTTTACCTCAAAAACGATTTTCAAATCATAATTTCAAAACACTGCACATGGGAAAATTACTTAAAATGTCCTTAAGACACATAAAAACGTTTTTTGATTGCCTTTCCTGCATGGTTGGGTCACTTTTAACATGGCTATGTAACACAAACATTCAAAATCTAAATTTTCCATGCACAGGTGGGAGCATATTTACAAGCAATTTGTGCCACATAATTCATAATTTTCTCCTTAAAGCACACTATTCTCTAAATTAAAGAAATATTTTCTCACCTTAGCAAATACTTTGAGTTTGAAAACAGTCTCAGAAACACACCAATTTGTCTTCAGCAGAGCAAAAGGTATGCACTCCAGAGTCTGCAGCTATCAAAAGCACAGAAATGCTGTAATTCTTCACACATATTTCTCATGTCACCCAATCAAAACTCTTCCCTCACTTTTTTTCAAATGAAAACCCTTCCCCCCTCTGCCCTTTCTGTCTTTTCTGCATGGCAACCACCTCTTGGAAGACTTCTGGTGTTTGCAAGTTCACACAACTTTGTTGCAATTGAACTCTGAACTCTCAGTGCACCTGCATATCCAGTGCATTCTTTCATTTAATGATTTTTTATTGACCATTCAAAATACATCTTTCAAAGAACACATCCGTGCACCCTAACTTTCTGTTTTCAGCAATCAAAATCCACCAATCACTGTTACTGCTTCATGAACACAGAAACTCCACAGTTTTTTTCATTTTAAACTCTCATTTTTTCAACTGCCATTTCATTGCCACACTTCATCTGACTGCAGGAGAACCTTCTCTCACCATGTTTTCTGTCTGGATTGTTGGACATAGTTATATTCACTGGGCTCAAAGGTACGTTGAAAACAGGAAATTACCTAACCTCAATTTACAAGATGTGGAAATTAAGTGGTTTGGCCACAGAGGATTAAAATGTCACCAATTGATACCATTGGTGAAAACCTTTATGCATTTGCCCAAACCTGACCTGTTAATTGTGCACTGTGGAGGTAATGACTTGGGCACTTTGACTGGTGTAGGTCTGGAAATGCTTTTAAAGGACACCTTTGAGCAATTAATGGCACTTTTTCCTCAGACTGCCTTGGTATATTCAAATATATGCCAAAGACAGAAATGGAGGTGGTCAAACCAATTTTGTCCACAAATTGAGAAGTCGAGGAAGCATGTAAACAAATCTGTTTCAGCTTACATGAGAGACCATGGAATGGGCTCCCTGTACAACAATAACTTGCGTTACTACATGCAAGATATCTACAGAGGAGATGGAGTTCACTTCTCAGATGAGGGCAACAGAGTTTTCACTCTGAATTTAAGAATGTGCATTGGTACCTACTTATAAGTACCTAAATGTACCATAAACCCAAAAGCTCTTCTCAGAGCTACCCTACATCTGATCACTCACAATTATTATTTTACTCTAACATTTTTCACTAATTTCCAACAAAGTACGCTCCCTGGGGCGCTACCCGATACGCGAACCGGGAGCTAACCTCGCGAATTTTTTTTAAAAAATGTTTTTTTTCCGCACATATAAGCCTCCTCAGCCACCCTCAGAAAACCTAGGGGGTCAAGATAACTCTACCGTGCCCCCTTCTACCCATTCTGAACATTATTTGCCCTCCATCTTGTATCTTAATTCGACCGAAACACAAAATGGTGGACTCCCGGAACGCTTAAGGTTCGCGAACCGGGGCGCTCAACGGTTCGCATACCGGGTCGCTCTCTGGGAAGCGCACCATCAAAAAAGGTGGGAAAGTAGTTCACAGAAAAGCCACTGGAGACAATTTCACCAAATATAGATTAGCTCATACTACATACCAATCCCTACCATTTTCACAAATTTGATTGGAATTCCATTTAGTCATTTAGCCTGTAGACCTCTCTAAATACCCTGAGGTAAATTACTTCACAAAACACATCTGAAGTGTTGGAATTGACAACCAATGAAAATGTTACTTTCATTTTCTATTTTTTTTACCTGACATTTCATTGGTTATATACCTGAATATATATAAAGGAAGAGAAGAAAACACAGCCATTTTGACTACTACTTCTTGCTGTACATTTCAATAGTATTTTCACTAATTCCTTCAACTTCTTTCTAAAGGTAAGTTTTTATTTTTAAAACTGAAGTATATTGTGCACTATAAGTTAATACGGTAAACTTTTTCTGATAGATATATACTATCCCTCTGTAGTAGTTATAGATTTAGAGAGACTTCTCTGTTATAGTTATGGATGGAGTTAGGCTTCTCTTGTATAATTATGAATTTACTTACGTTAAATCACATACACTTTTTTATATTCCTACTTCCACTCTGATACTATACACTGCCCAAAGATAAATTCACTGATAAAAAATGCCTATCTAAAATTATTCCCAACATTGCCCTATCTCTACTAATATATATTTTTTTAATCCAAATTTCAGGCAAAATGGAAGGCGAAAACCAAGTTTCTTTTGAAATGGACCTGCAAGAGAGCAGCCAAGAATTGATTGATACAATTGATCAAATTGACATTGAATTTTTCGATGAAACTTGGGACAATGAACTACTGCAATGTGTACAAGCAGTAGATAACCTCCTTGCAAATGAGGACATTTTACACCCTCAGAGACTACAATGTATATTCCATGATAATTATGAAATTTCTGACAATGAAATGTTAGAAAGTTTAATAAATTATGAAACACAATCACATTAAAAAAAAATGCTTAAAAAATAAAGAAAATAAAAAATAATCAACAAAAACAACAATCAATTAACATACAGCATTTGAAAAGTCTATCATTCATTTTTCATTGCAGTACGCTGCCCAGAACGCTTCCCGGTTCGCGGACCTGGCGCTCCCCACGAAAAAAAAACAAAAACATTTTTTTGTTTTTTTTGCCCCGCGGGGCCCTTTTAAAACCTCCACATTAAACCTAGGGGGTCAGGGAGGATCTAGTATGCCCCCTTATGGTCATTTTCGCCTTTGTTTTGGCCTCCTCTTGTCTCTCAATCCTACCGAGAGACAAGATGGCGGCCGCTCCGGACTGTTTAGAATGTTGACAGACACCGGAGAGCCAATCAGCTTAGCTACGCGAAGTTCCGGTACGCTTAAGGTCCGCGGACCGGAGCGCTGCCCGGAGCGCGCTTACAGATATATATCTTTTTTTAAACGTTAATTTCTCAAAATCCACTGGAGCACATATATTGAGACCTAGAAAAGGCACATCGGGCTACCAGTCCCTACAATTTTGCCAAGTTTCATGGAAATCCATTCAGCCGTTCGGGCTAAAAGTGAGGCCAACCGCCCTATGGAAAACTCAATGTTAAAAACACGTTTTGGGACCCCCCTTTTTTCTCGGCCCCCCCTTGACGAAACCCCCCCAAATTTCCAAGGGCTGCTCAGAAACAAAATGTTCCATTTTCCAGAAAATTTCAGCCAATTCCATCCACAAACGCCAAAGTTATTAGACATAGAATTTTCAAAAATCCCATAGGGAAAAAATCCTAACTATATATACCTACTGGCGACCGCCAGTAGGTAATATGTATATATATATATATATATATACATATTACCTACTGGCAATAGCCAGTAGGTATATATAGTTAGGATTGGCTACCATAGGATATCCGCAACATTCTATTGGGAATAACTTTGGCGCCGGTTGAGAAATTTGCGTGTAATTTTACAACATTTTGGCCAGCTCCGCTGCGCTCCTTCCCTGGAAGTTTCGGGGGGATTCGTGGAGTGGGGGCTGAGAAAAAGGGGGGTCCCAAAACGTGTTTTCCCCATGTTAATTTCCATAGGACGGTCTGACGAGTCTACAGCCCGAACCGCTGAACGGAATTACACCAAACTTGTGAAAATTGTAGGGACTGGTACGCAGATGTGCCTTTGCTATGTTTGGTGTAAATTTGCTCCAGTGGTTTTTATGAAAATTAACTTCAAAAACACATAAATATCTATACCAGCTCACCCTAAGCTTACTCCTAAGCTTACCGGTACGCCTACCGTACGCGTACGTACGCGTACGTGCGCATACCCCTACGTGCACGAGCTGCATGCTGATTGGCTGCCACTGTCTGTCAACACTCTAAAACAGAAATTGTGGGCCGCCATCTTGTGCCTCGGTAGAGTGAGGTACAGGAAAGCAGAAAAACAAATGTGTAGAACTCAAAAAGGGGGCAGGGTAGAAGCACCCTGACCCCCTAGGCCTGCTCAGGGGGTCCCACAAGGACCCCCAAGGCAAAATATTTTTTTAAAAAATTTAAAAGTCACGGGGTACGAGTACGTACGCGCACGGTACGCATACCCCACGGCTTTAAAAAATATATATATATATTTTTGCCTTGGGGGTCCTTGTGGGACCCCCAGAGCAGGCCTGGGGGGGTCAGGGTGCTTCTACTCTGGCCCCTTTGTGAGTTTCACACCTTTGTTTCACTGCTTTCTTGTGCCTTGGTTCTAACAAGGCACAAGATGACTGCCAACACTTCCTGGTTTGGAGTGTTGACAGACAGTGGCAGCCAATCAGCATGCCTTCCCGAGAAAGCTGCATGGTCATTGGCTGTCAACACTTCTAACCAGGAGGTGTTGGCATCCATCTTGTGCTAGTGTTGACAGACAGTGGCAGCTAATCAGCATGCCTTCCCGAGAAAGCTGCATGCTCATTGGCTGTCAACACTTCTAACCAGGAAGTGTTGGCATCCATCTTGGGTCTTTGTAGACTGAGGCACAAGAAAGCAGAAAAACAAACGTGTAGAACACAAAAAGGGGGCAGGGTAGAAACACCCTGACCCCCTAGGGCTGCTCAGGTGGTCCCACTAGGATATTAATATATTTAAACGTTATCCGCTAATAGAATTAGCATTTAAAAAACCTTTGAAATTCACTGAAAAAACCATAGCTTTCAGGCCTTATATAGTTAGGAATTAGCCTTAAAAAATGTTTGAATATATAAAAACGTTATCCGCTAATAGAATTAAATTTAAAAAACCTTGCGAATTCACTGAAAAAACCATAGGTTTCAGGCCTTATATAGTTAGGAATTAGCATTTAAAAAACCTTTGAAATTCACTGAAAAAAACATAGTTTCAGGCCTTATATAGTTAGGAATTAGCATTTAAAAAACCTTGCGAATTCACTTAAAAAACCATAGGTTTCAGTCCTTATATAGTTAGGAATTAGCAATATAAAAACGTTTGTCATTTGAGATGTCATCAGTGATGTCACTGACCATGTCATGAATGATCTAATGTGACATCATCAGCAGTGGATTGCGGGTGCGCGAAATATAGTTAGTACAACTAACTATATAGGAGCAATTTCAATGGTTTTGTATGAGTGAAATGTCCAGCTAACTATAACACCCCTAAAACTTATAGTTTTTTGAGTGAATTTCAAAGGTTTTTTAAAAGCTAATTCCTAACTATATAACGCCTGAAACCTATGGTTTTTTCAGTGAATTGTATATATATATATATATATATCTATATATATATATATATATATTCACTGAAAAAACCATAGGTTATACACCATATATAGTTAGGAATTAGCATTTACAAAACCTTATTTTACTCACACAAAACCATTGAAATTCGCATATATAGTTAGTTGCACTAACTATATATCGCGCACCCACAATCCACTGCTGATCATGTCACATATTACATAATTCATGACATGGTCAGTGACATCACTGATGACATCACTGATGACATCTCAAATGACATCACTGATGACATCACTGATGACATCTCAAATGACATCACTGATGACATCTCATTTGACATTACTGATCACATCACTGATGACATCATTCATGTGATAATACGATGAACTTCTTCAGACTCTAATATAACCTTAGATACACTCAGTGTAAACAGACACTCACAGACTGTCACTCATCCATGGAGTTACACACACACCTAGTCAGTCATGCAAAGAATCAATCACACCTCCATTTTCTCAACTATACAGTTATACACACCTTACTTATTCAAACATATACTAACACATATTTACTCTCTTATACAATCCCGGATACAAGTTCACAATGATCCATACAGCCACTCACACATTCACTGGCTCTTATGCACAGTTATTTATATATGTCAACTCTCAAATGTACTGTGTTTTACATATGTACTTACTTTGACATGTAGATATCCATTCACTCACCAATACACTCATGCACACAGTCAACCGCCCATACAGCTGTTTCCACATGCACCTTTGAACCCATACATCTAGTGAATCAACTGCTCACACATCTATGCACAGAGTCATACACCTCCCAGCCACCCACACACACACTCAGTCTCCCATACAAATACATGGGCAACCAATCAATAACCCATATAGTTACTCATATAGCTACTGATCAACACATGCAGCAGTTTACAGAACAACAGATATAATGATGCACAATTAAGACAGTTTAGTCACTAACCCATGCACTCAGTGAGACACATTTAATCACTCACTCATACAGTCAGTCATGCACCTACTAAATCCTTCATCCAGGCACTTATAAATCCACTCATTCTTCAATATGTAAGACATATTTTAACTTTACAGAAACATACAGTCACTGGATGTTGTCATCAGTGATGTCATCAGTGATGTCATTTGAGATGTCATCAGTGATGTCATCAGTGATGTCATTTGAGATGTCATCAGTGATGTCATCAGTGATGTCACTGACCATGTCATGAATGATGTAATATGTGACATGATCAGCAGTGGATTGCGGGTGCGCGATATATAGTTAGTGCAACTAACTATATATGCGAATTTCAATGGTTTTGTGTGAGTAAAATAAGGTTTTGTAAATGCTAATTCCTAACGATATATGGTGTATAACCTATGGTTTTTTCAGTGAATTTTCAAGGTTTTGTAAATGCTAATTCCTAACTATATATGGTCTATAACCTATGGTTTTTTCAGTGAATTTCAATGGTTTTTTAATAGCAAATATCAAAAGCTTTAAAATGTATTCTTCTTTAAATCGAAAAATATATTTTGTATGTTTTGATACAATTTTTTTATGTATATATTTTTTTTTATTTTTTTTTTGTTTCGCTACCGGTCCACGCACCGGGTAGCTTCCCGTTAGTTCAATTTGGTGCCGCGACCCGGTCCGCGAACCGGTAAATGTTCCGTTTGCGCAACTGCCGCGTTAGAAAACAACATCGTGACGCGTCGCGTAAGCGCGACGTATCGCGTTGTCGCGTAATGCGTCTTATGACGCGCGAAAACACAAGATGGCGGACTCCCGTTACGCTACCGGTTAGCTACCCGGTTCGCGTACCGGGTAGCGCCTCTACCGCGAAAACACAAGATGGCGGACTCCCGTTACGCTACTGGTTAGCTACCCGGTTCGCGTACCGGGCAGCGCCTCTACCGCGAAAAAAACGGAAAATTTTGGTTGTTTTTTCATTTTTTGCCCCGCGGGACCCTTTAATAGCCCCCTCATCAATCCTAGGGGGTCAGGAGGGGTCTACCTTGCCCCCTTTCATTAATTTCCCCCTTCGTTTTTCTTCACCTCTTGTCTCTCAATCCTACCGAGAGACAAGATGGCGGCCGCTCCGGACTGTTTAGAATGTTGACAGACACCGGAGAGCCAATCAGCTTCGCTTCGCGAAGTTCCGTTACGTGTCAGGTACGCGAACCGGGGCGCTAACCGGAGCGCTGTTACAGATATATATATTTTTTTGAACATTAATTTATCAAAATCCACTGGAGCACATATATTGAGACCTAGCAAAGGCACATCGGGCAAACAATATCTACAATTTTGCCAAGTTTCGTGGAAATCCATTCAGCCGTTCGAGCTAAAAGTGAGTCCAACCGCCCTACGGAAAATTGCATGGGAAAAACGCGTTTTGGGACCCCCCTTTTTTCTCGCCCCCCTCTTGATGGAACCCCCCCAAATTTTTAGTGGCTGCTCAGAAACAAAATGTTCCATTTTCCTGAAAATTTCAGCCAATTCCGTCCACAAACGCCAAAGTTATTCGACATAGAATTTTCAAAAATCCCATAGGAAAAAAATCCTAACTATATATACCTACTGGCGACCGCCAGTAGGTAATATATATATATATATATATGTATACATGAATCCAGTCACAGCTGAGCTCCTGAAAAATCTGCAAGTCTCCTTAGCTTAATGCTTAAGTTAGTTTATTTTAGAACAAGCAAAGTAGGAAAAAAAGAGTAGCCAACGCATTTCAGAGATCCACATCTCCTTGACTCACCTCTTTGTCACAATCAGTGCAATAGAAGGAGAACCATGCAATTCAACGATCAAAACAGATTCTTTGTAAATGTGAGCGCCATGATTGTAGACATAAGGAATGCAAGATGTTATAACTGGGAAACAGCCTTTACACTGCAACCGTTACAACCGTTGCATTTACCTCGCATG
This sequence comes from Lissotriton helveticus, assembly GCF_964261635.1. Taxonomy (NCBI): domain Eukaryota; kingdom Metazoa; phylum Chordata; class Amphibia; order Caudata; family Salamandridae; genus Lissotriton; species Lissotriton helveticus. Next base: position 1,511,112,941 of record NC_136067.1, on the reverse strand, counting down.
CCGTTGCAAAGTAAAAGGCATGTAGCAGTGGTTAGAAGGTGTTGGACTTAACTCCAATACCTTCCCTACTTTTGCACACACTGGAGCTGGAATAGAAAAGTGATCTATTCCAACTTCCAGCGCTCCCCGGACAGCAAGTCGGGGTAAAGTTTGGTGTTGCAACGGCATGCGGGCTAATGGCATGCGTTGCAACGTCACATAACCGTTATAACTTCACCTTCAAAAGCACATGCTCTCGAAGTAATCAGTAATCCACACCCTCCGCAATGCCGTGGAATGCCTCCTGAGTGCGTAATAAGGCTACTCAGTGATTTGCGCTGCCTTGCCCTACTCCATATCTATGAGGCCATGCAAAGATATTTTTGTAGTTTTCACTGGGCTTATAAATATGTCGCTATGTCTGTTATTTGAACAACATTGGTTTGCAGTGTGTATCTGAGTTTAGCATTGTTATCTGAGATCATACGGTGCAATCACTATTAGCCAATGCCCACCCTACAATGTGTTTTCCTTGGCAGCAGTTTGCATTGACTATAGGAGTTACATGTAATTCACTTACAAACCATCTCATGCTGGATGTGATCCAAAAGGTTAAAGGTCAACCCTCCTTCTCCAGTCCAACAATATCTGGAACTCATTTTCAAATCTGTACGTTGGCTATTTGATTGGTTTTAAATGCACTTCTCTGTAATCTTACTGCAAACAGACAATTTAAGTTAACATGAAAAAGTAAATCATTGTGTATTTATAAGTATTCAAGTTATGAACGTTACATTTCGAATATTTAATACCGAACTAATTGATTCAGGCACCATCTGGAAAGAGTTAGATTGGGGCTGCATTTTCTCATGATGTCATGGTGATTAACGACAAAGCAAGATCCGCAGTACATGCTTTTAAATACATGTTTTAAGGTCATAAGTTCAGAAAATCCCAATATTACAGTGCTGACACTGGTCTAGAACAAAAGCAAAGCAGCCCACGCGTGGAGACGTTGCACCAGTCTGCCCTTGGCAATAATTAACTATCACACACATTTTATTACAAACACTGTTCATCGTTTCGCAAATATATTGAACCTTAAAGGAAATATGAAACTTTACTTTTGATGCAAACCAATCTACTCAATGCTCAGTTGAAGTACTCCACTTGATACATTTTTTTCTACTTTAGTTTAGCTCAAACTCATTTTCATTAACATATTTCAGTTTTCAGAAAAATACAATAGTGTTCCAGATGATCTCGATGGTGAATTTTTGTGAATTCAACTAACAGATGGTCAACATGTAATAGCCATGTGCATAGCAAACAGCATACTCTAGGCCCTATGCCCCTGGGACATAATTCACCCACTGCAGAGTTAATGTCTCATTTAAACTTCAGCTAATGGACATTTTTGCCCCAAAGCTGCTCATGTGTACACGCTTGGAGGAAAAAATGCGACAGAAGATTCTGCAGGCCCTTCCAGTCGTCAGCACTTATGATTCTTCCAAAGATGGAGGCCTCTAGTGCGAGGATTTATTTGTAGAAAAAGTGTAACTATTATCCCAGCCCTCTGGGCTCTTTCATCTATTTCATGGAAACATTTCTGTACTTTTTCTGACCGTGCCACAACGGTTGACATGGTGGACCTGGACAAAATGGATGCCAGTGGAGACGGGCATCAGTAGGGGTCCCCTAATATAGAGTCTCTTCAGGAGCTACTCTCATTAATGTAGCTTCTTCTTCAAGGGCATCCAAACACAAGCAGTTCCACTCATTAAAACATGCATTCCCGCAACCTCTAAAAGAGGCGTTGGAACCAAGAGAAGGGCAGATGAGGTGGCTGTCATTTTACAGTGGATATCCCATTATCCCCCTGCTCGTAATGTCTGCTGTTGTGGATACAGAGTTGAGTTCCACTGCCTTCCCACCCTTGTGCCTGCCTTTTGGCCTCCCCAATAAAGCTCTGTAAGCTGTTGTGGAAAACAGTATCTTCTCTAGTGAAATTACAGTGACATTTAATAAGGGAGCTTTTGTTTTATCTGCACAGGCACTTTGTTGTTCTGCTGCTAACTAACTGGACTGTGAGGCATACACTGCCATGTCTGCTTGGAGCCTTTACCAGTTGGCGAGGTGGTTCTGTTTTTAGTAGTGTTGCCAATCTCCAATTGACATTCTGCCTTCATTTCCAGACTTTTGCCCGGCTAACTCCCATTTAAAACTCTGCCAGCTAAAACGAAGAATGTATTATTTACTGACCCAGTACCAGAGTGCTTTTTGCTAAGGCACCGTTTTTTTATCTGAAATACTCAGGTTTACCCAGGCAATATCTGCATGGGTGGGGCGTCCGAATTTGGGGGAATGGTTTGAGTGTTGGGAGGTTTGACTTGCTCTCATTTGCTCTCTGCCTTTTTGCCCTACCTTTTGCCTGTCAATGTCAAAGATGCAAAGGCTAACACGGTGAAAAGATTGTTTACTGTTGTTAAACCAGAGTGACATTGCTGAGCAAACTTTTAGTTTTATATGCACATGGCTTTTGTGATGCTGCTAATAATCTGTACTTGGAAGCATACAGAAAACTGACTACTTAGGAAACTGACAGCCAGAGAGCCGTGTGATCATTGGAAGTGTTGTCCAGCTCCTGTAGGCTCTTACCCATTGTGCCCCAGGAGATTTCCATGTTACCCTCAAATCTAAAATGTGAGATTTCAAACATTCTTAGCCCTTGTGATTCAATAGTGACCCTAAGACCAGGTTGCTTACATAATCATTTATCTTTCACAGAGTAATTTTGTATCATTTTTTATCTCAGCCATCAATTATGAAGCAAGATATTGTGCAAACGAGCCTTCTTGTAGTGTTGGACCTAAAAATACGTAAGGCATCAGAGGGGTGTGAGAAAGAAATCAAATGACAGGCAGGAATTATCCAGGTTTTCCTGTGATTAACATAGGTGTGACAGAAAAAGATGAAGTGTTCCAAAGTCTCAGGAGAGATTTACTCAATACAAATGTAGACTAGCCTGGGAGTGAACTCTCAATGGATCCCATGGCTGCACCTATTACTAATTTCTGTGGTATTAATTTTAAAACAGCTTGTAATGTATGCCCTCTAATAAAATCCCCACCTGGTGGAGGTAGCCATTATTCCTGAAATTTGAAAAAGAACGTTATGCTGTTCCTCAGTGGACAGACAAGGGAAATTGGCACCAACCTAACCGTTTAACCTCATGCGCGCGGTGGTTTTTCCAGCTGCGCGCTGAAGTTTTAAAAACCCCGCGGTTCATGACGAGCTCAGCTCGTCATGAGCGCACGGCAGGTGACACTCATGACGAGCTGCGGTTAAATTCATGTTGGGGGTTCATTTGTTGGATTATAATGCCCTCACACACCCAATAGGGTGTCATGCTTCATCATCTGGGCTGCTTCTCGGGTCGGGGGTGCAATACCCAATGGGCTCCCTGTAGTAGGGGCACTTTGGCGGAGATCTTCTTCCAATAGCAGTGAAGTGGGGGTGAGGGGCCTCTACTGTGTAGATATCATTTGAGTGAGTGTTTTAAAATAGGTTTCGGAGTACCTGTGAGAACAATTTTTAATAAATAAGTCTCCTGCCCTAAATAAAATGAACAATGCGGCGCTCAGCTAAGTATTATGTCGTAGGTCTAAGCGTCTCTATTGGTGCAATGAGGTCAACATGTTTCTCGCTCTATGTAGAAGTATACATGTGATTCGTCAGGACCTATCATGTGAAGACTATCTACACTCTAGGGTTGGTGACATGGCAACATACTCACATCAACCAAACAACTACCTAAATGTGTACCTGTCAAACCTGGAACTACACAATGTTGTAAGCTAACCAGGCATCAGCAGTACCCGGTAGGTCAGACAAGAGGGGTTTCTCAAGTGCTGGACATGTTTTTTGTGCTATTGTCATGTCTCGGATCAACCTACCCACAACTACTGGCCACTCACCCCCACTTCACCATACAGCTATTGGAAGAAGATCTGCGTCAAAGTGCCCCTACTACAGGGAGCTCCTGTGTCTTTAAGGGGTCTGATGGTGCTACCCACATAGATTAGATCACGCAGGCAAATGATGGAATACAAGATATATTTGGAATTACAGTTCATAAAGTGGTGTATCTTATGGACCTGACCAGTGTTGTAGTTGAAGCTAATGGTCTTGTTAGAGGCAAATTGACATACACTACACATCGAACATTTAAAAAAACCCAAAGGTCTTGCAGATAACCAAGTTCTTGTCTGTCCAGTCAGTCTATTCTGAATGATTGATGAACTCAATATATTTCTGAGCATTCTACCCCTATTGTACGTAATCTGGGGTTTGTTGGATGTATATGGATCCAAATCATGATCCAAATTAAGAAGATACCAATGTCGTGTGTAGAGACTTAAACACGTTATGACTGTGTGAATCGAATTGCGTCATGAACACGATATTCTTCCTCTCTGTTTTCTTTTTCTTTGTGTTGGATTTCAAAAGCCCTGTCCATCTACTTCTATTTATCCTAGAATGATCTTTCTCCAAGATGGTCCTATCATTCTCCCTGATTTGAAAGCGTTGTTTTAGATTGTCTACTTCTTTTTGAAAGATTACATCATCGATGCAGTCTCTCCTTAAGCGTGTCATCTCGCCAAATGGAATTGCGTGAATTTGAGTCTCTGGATGTGCAATACTTGCATGCAACACTGTGCTGCAGGTCGTTTGCTTACAAAACAGTTTACATTCAAGTATGCCCTTCTCTATAAACAGTGTAATGTCCAAAAAGTCTATTTAACTTCTACTGATGTTATATGCGAAGCTCAAGTAATATTGGTTGGTGTTGAGATGTTCTATAAAGTCATCGAGAGTCTTGCTGTCACCCCCCAAATCATGATGATGTCATCGATGAAATGACCCCAATAAACAATAGAACTTGTTAAATTAGGCTGACACAGTCTCCAGATATAGTGTTCTTCAAAAAAGCCCATATGTATGTTGGCAAACGATGGGGAAAATTTAGAACCCATGGCCACCCCAGAGTACTGTCTGTACTGGGTGTCATTGTGCATGAAGTAGTTATTGTTAAGAGTCAAGTGTGTGAGCTCAAGTAGCATTTCAGTATGTTCATATACCTTTCCAAACTGACTTCCAGCAATATCATGCAACCAGCTTCATTTATGATGAACATAATGGGCGCATTTACTGGCAATTTGATTATGCTGGGGAGCTCTGTGACAAGGAAATAATAATACCATAGAAGAGTCCACATTTTGGATTTCCCAATGGTTAAAAAAATTTATTGATAGACATCTTGGATGAATTTAGTGTGAATTATCAAGACACAAACACAGTTCTAAGATGGTGGCTTCATTGGGATAACAGAATGATTGTTTTCTCCTGATGTATGATACTAGTTAAAGAGGTCAAGATGGCGCCCATGTGAACACCGACTTAAGCAAGGAGAACTCTACGGCTGATAACCCCATTGGGATTTGGATATTTTTTAACAGGTGGTGGATAAAATTTGATTGAGCGTATTATTTTGTATTAATAGTAACTCTTGTATATTTAGAGCAGTAGGTATATACGTGACTTTGCTACTTTCAGATTCTGGGATATTGTGATACAAACTGTGTGTATAGAATTATGTGCCAATAAGTGAGTGGATATTTGGTCACACTGTATGCTTTCTTGGGTATGTGTAAGTGGTTGGATATTTAGACAAACACTCCCTTTGTTTTTTATGTTTTAGTTTATACTATGAGTGAGTGATAGTTAGGTATGAACATTTTAAGCTCATGGGTAGGCTGGGTGAATTGTGATTTTGAATTTATTTTTCACATGGTGTTGGAGAGGTAATCTGCATGTGTCACAATAAGGTGAGCATGTATTTTCTCAAATATGGTTTATGATTAAACTACTGTGATTGAAACAAATACTTTGACTGTTGTTGAAAGGTTTCCACAATGGGTATAACAGTATGGCACTTGATTGAACATTGATTGTTTTCTGTGGGCGCCAATCGCTTTATTATGTATGAGCCTGTCACCAGGTGTGGGATATTAGTGGTAACGCAATATTATGGATAGCCTATGTAAATTGAGATTTTGTTTTATTTTAGCTCTGACAAAGTCATGGACGATACACCTTTGTGATTAAACATGTCTTGGCAGAGAAGTGATAAAGACTTAACAGTGTGACGACTGGAAGTTGGGCTTGTCCCCAATAATTATTTCATAGATATAAATATCATCATGCTAAACATATGTGAAGTTAAGAATAGTAAACCTATCTATAAGTATATATAGACACAAACACAGTCCTGGCTCCCCACAGATTGCTATTGCGGCCAATCGGGTAAGGACCACTCCACGTTTTTTTGAGTTTTAATAATACTTTATTCAGGCAAAGTTTCTCCAATAAATCAAATAGTCAAGGCAATTGCCGTCCATAATGCATTTCACCCGCTACATCGCGGTCTTGATCACATGACACTCTGCGTTATTTGCAGTCTTTTTATACCATTTGCTAATAACTCGTGCACAATAGAAAAGCAAAGATAGATAACAGACTGCCATAATCAACATTCATTGACAGTCTAATCATAGCAACATAAAGATAAAATAACACCACAAATAACAAATTGCTCTAGACATGCCGTATTCATCAACTCAACCTTATCTCTACCAGTTTTTTTATATTGTGTTAAAAAAAACACTGTCTACACAAAATATGTTTTTGAGTGAGTGGTGATAATGTTATTGCCGTTCTTTGATAATATAGTCCTACATTATTAGCTACAGGAAAATCGCTTGCATGCACCTGTGCACCCAGGGTGCTGCACCCCAGCCCCTTCGCCCGCACTGTGCTCAATTGTAGGTCTTGCACACCGAGGCTTCACTACTCACCTGCCACCACTGGTGTGTCCCACGATGTGTTGGTGCAAGCTCCTAGTCCGGGGTACGTTTGTACGGCAGACCAGGTCTCCGGTCGGGGACGTTGCCTTGATACCACGATGGAAGGTGTCAGAATGCCCAGGGCATCATTGCGGAGTCAGGTCCCGCTCCGTCCTTTTTGAGGTAATCAATGGAATGTCTGAAAAGGGAGAAATAATTGAATGGTGGAAAAGTCTGGAGGTAAATGAAGGTTTATTTCAAGCTTGATAGAAAATAGGAGTTGAGTGGATCCTTCGTTTTTGAAGTACAATCTACCAACTGCTAGGGGGTAATCGTGGTTCAAAGAGGAGATGGAGTGCTCGAGAATTCACAAGGTTAAATAATTATACGTTATACAAAGGTTTTTATAGAAAGGAACAGAGCGCGTGCTAGAAGCATAATGGGCGCATGTAATGCAGTGGCGGGAGCCTGTGTGCATTTACACTTAGTAACGAGCTCACAACAGTGTCCTAAAAGCCAATGCCATGTGTCTGTAGGGCAGCGCTGCCTGCTGGCTCAAGCCTACAGTACGGTCCAGCAGGTCCTTAAAATGAGACCAATGTGACTGAATGAGGTCAGAGATCACATCATTATGCACGGCAACATAACCTTTTCGCACGTGTGCACTCAGGGTGATGCACCCCACCCCTCCTGCAACATCGCGCTCAACAGGTGTCTCTAGGGCAGCGCTGCCCGTCGGCTCAGGCCTATAGTATGGTACAGCATGTCTTTAAAATGAGATAGAGATGTGACTGAATGAGGTCAGAGATCACATCATTATACACAGCAATATCGCTTATTCACAGGTGCGCACTCTGGCTGATGCATTCCCACCCCTCCTGCAGCACTACGCTCAAGAGGTGTCTGTAGAGCAGCGCTGCCTGCTGTGTCAGGCCTATAGGTACTGTCCAGCAGGTCTTTAAAATGAGACAGAGATGAGACTGAATGAGGTCAGAGATCACATCATTACGCACGGCAATATCGTTTGTTCGCACCTGCGCAGCCAGGCTAATGCACCCCACCCCTGCCGCCGCACCGTGCTCAATTGGAGGTCTTGTGCACCAGGCCGCTCTGCTTACCTGCTGTCACTGTTGTGTGAGCAAACACTATGGACAGCAGTGCTCACAATTCAGATGGAGTGTTGATGGCAGGAGAGTGTACACCTCATGGATCCCTTTCATAGACAACGGGCAGTAGGGCTCACAATTTAGAGCCCGTGTTGATTGCCAGGAAGGTGTACACCTCATGGATCCATTTCTTTTTTTTATTGTGCATTGTGATATACGAGGTGGATGCGGCATATCACTTGAGGTATTGTGGAAGAAGAGGGATGTGTGGCATCTTGGTTATCCTATTTATACATACACAAAGTGGGCTGGGCTTGTGTATGTCAGGCCAGCGTAGGGGTGTGAATAATTATTCCGGGGACCTGGGCGTTGTTCAGTTCCTATCTGTCCAGTAAGTGTACTTATGTGTGTTTCTTTTGTAGTTTTGACCTCACAGAGTGTGCAATTTAGATTAGTGTAGCATGTGTCAGGAGTGCGGAAACTATCGTTAATGAGATGGTGTTTGAAAATATTGAATGGTGAACATTACATGTCATTGTCAAGGTTGTGGATATGCACAGGTATGCATGCCAATGGTGTGTGGTGTTATTGAAAGTGTTGCTATCACGAAACGTACACATGTGAATGTGCTTGGATAGAGGGGGGATCAGCAGTGTGTTGTGAACGTATCTAGGACCCTATTTAAATATTCCCAATTTATGCCCTTATGTGGTTATAACAAATCATACCCTTATAAAGGCATAAGAATCATATCCATATTTAGTCATAGCCAATGCAGTCCAAATATGGCAAGGCTACTCCCATAGACTCCTAGAAAGTACAACGTGTTCTTTAAACAAACCAAGCCTCGAGAAAGCCGGGGAATTCCCCCTGCTTTTGTTTTGATTTGTCCAAGAACTCCTGGAGTCCTGAAAGAACTGTAAGTTCTTAGTGACGTCTTATGTCCACCCTTACGTCAAACTCGGCACCTTCCAGGTATAAATATACCAGCAGCTGCCCTAACAAACACATGGGGGTTTGGAGCAGATCGGCTATCTACTTACCCGAAGCCCAGCTGTAACGAGAGCCGAAGGAAGCCGACTCTCCCATTGACGCACTGAGAGAGACGCTGTGTTTTCTCCTGTCGAGAACTCCAGCTCCAGTGTTTCCAGTCACCCTTGAGGATTGCTGGGAGATCGAGTCCTGAGAACGAGATACAAGCCCTCCTCCATTCTATAAACCAAGGTACGGAGCTGATTAGATCCTTAGAGAATTCTTGATTCAGATTCTTGGCAAAAACTATCTTAACTTAAACTGCAGCTCACTTACTCCTACCCACGTACTAGGCTTAGGTTAGGTACACCGGGGTAATAATAATAATAATAATCCACATTTGTATAGCGCACAATCACCCGTTAGGGTCTCTAGGCGCTGGGGGCCGTCGGGAAGATTAAGCAAGCTATTGCCCAGAGTCACATGGTGCTGGGCTAACCTGCCGCCACAGCCGGGGATCGAACCCTGATCCCCAGATTCCAGCGTCAGTCGCCCTGGCCGCGGCGCCACACCTCTTCCTCTGCATATCTTAGAAGCACCAGTTGAGTATGTTTAGTCAACTTTTATCATTGTATGTATTTTATCCGTTTTAAGTATCTTATGGCTTAGAAACCATATAAATGCTTTTACATATTATTTCATAATGCTCCTTTTACTGTACGCACTTTACTTTATGACAAGTATTGCAATTGTGGCAATCCACTTCTCTTGCATGAGAAAGAAGACTGCTCAATAAATAACCACTTTTATTGAAAACGCCCGTCTCTCCATTTCTCTGCACATCTGGTGAAACTAAGTATGCACGATTGATTTAGTGAAATAGTTATCTATTGTTTCCGCGACTCTGGAGATATACTCCTTATTCTGGAGGGAGCAAAGTTGTCATGTTTATGCGGTTGTCAGAAGCTAATCTCTTCTTGTCTAATCAGGAGAGTTAACACCTTCCTGTTTACTCGAGAAAGTTTCTAGTGACCTCTGAGCTAGCTGGCATTCATAATTAAGCCTAACATATTCAGTGGAGACCTCGTTGACCTCAGTCCCATGTCTAAACTATCGTTTATGTTATTCCAATGCGCAGAGCCTATTGGGAATATAGGAAGTGCACTACATGGCGCCCAACGTTTGGTAAGGTGATAATTTAACGCTAGATGCTAGAGTAACTCAGTCGGGCTTTTCACACAGACCCCTTTTTTCCCTTAAAAACTCCAATAGACGTCTGGAGTGGGTGAAAGGTTAATATCCGCCAAAACTTAGTGGGATGAGAATCCTATGTATTAGTTCTTGGTTTAGTCAACGTTGAAGGATACAGTGTTCCAAAATATTGTGCACCTAATCTTTGTTTCCATGAAACTTGCTCTGCAACAAAAAACTTTCTGTCAAAAAAATGTCGGATAGTGAAGACGAAAGAGAGAGAGCTAAATTAGCAGCTCAACACTTAGCGGAAGACACAAGTCTCCGGGAAGAAGACGCGGGGGCTATATTAATACCAGTCAATGTAAGGAAGATTGTAACTTACAAACTAATAAATAATGGAGTATCACCAAGAGGTGGTACGGTCATATTTTGTGGTAGAGGCCCATGAATATCGGCAGACAGAGGTATTCTGTTCCTGGATACATTTTCCAGCAGCACACGCTGTAACACACGAGTTCCACTACTACAAAGTAGGGGAATCTCTAACGGAATACGCTCCTTTTGAGGACGGTGAAATTCCACTAACATACCAGGAGCATCAGCTCTGGTTTATTGGCGCCCTAAAACATCAAGATCACTTCACCAGGTTCGGTCCACTAGGTAGACCAGGATCCAAATGGCCGGTTCTATCCAGCTATACACCACATCCTGACATTGGAAAAATGTCAGACCAAGAACTTTTAGTTAAACTAAAAGAATTAACAAAAGCATATAGAGAATTAGTTCAATTGACAATTGACGGTTCAGCGATCCAACATATACCCGCCAATAAGAGAGGCGGTAATAGGGAACAATCCTTAAGGAGGGAGGAAGCTAAGTGGATTTGTCGCCTTCGGGCGATTGAGTGTGGACACAACTCTGACAATGAAATGCATCATTTCCTATGAAGAATTCCCACTTCTGAAAGTGGTGGTACCCCTGTACACTTGTGATGTCTAGTTTAGATTTCTGGATTACGACCTCATGATGAAATAACTTCTCTTTTAGTAGGATGTTCGCCTGATCCAAATGTATAACTTACTGGGATGTCTAAGTCTTGAACCAAAGTCGAGATGATATAATCTTATGAATAGGATCACATCTTGTTTCAAACTCTTTACCCTTTGGGTTCGTCTTGACACTGAATAAATGTTAAGATGCTATATGCAATGCTTCCTACAACCTGGTTTCCTTTTTCTATTTATCTCATCTACTACTCTTTTCCTAATTTTGGTTTGATTATCTGTTTTTATACTGTGGTTCAAACTAGTTGACATATTTGTGCAACTTATATATGGCTGGCTGAGGTAGCCAGTATCGATTAGATTCGGGCGATTAGGAATGTTTTGAATCAGATTAGGGTGCCTATCCTGGAATTCCTTTAGATGAATTTTTTTAATTCCCGCATGGTGTGTTTGTATAATTCCTAAAGCTCCTTCAATTTGTCACGTCATAAATGGCGCCCGTGCTTATCGCTCACATCCCCTTTGGTATGTGGTTATGTCGAACCTTTGACTGTTGGTGTAAATATGGGTTAATCAGTCATAAATGGCACCCGTGCTTATTGTTCACAGCCCCTTCGGTATGTGGTTATGTAGAACCTTTGACTGATGGCGTAAATAGGGGCTAATCAGTCATGTGACTTGATTTAAATTCCCCCAATTTTGACTCTTTTGCTCTGAAGCACAAACACGTCCCGTATATATTTCGTGTTGGAATGTGTTTCTTTAGGTATTTAAAGAATGTGTAATATTGGCATACCGATTATGTGATATAATCAAGACTTTTTAAATGTATTGGCTCTTTTAATCTGAAGTACCAACACGTTTCGTTATTTTAAGTGTTGAGACGCTTCTCCTTTGGGTATTTGAATATGGCGCCTGCTGTTCGTCTGTGTTAGTGCCTTCATATCGTCATGGCAACCAAAGGCAGGGATCAGGTGTCAGCTGAGGCACACACCTGATCGGGATTTATGGTTTAAAAGACTCGGCTTTGGACCACTATGGCGCTGGCGTCTCACACGGGGGCTTTGCTGTTGAGGACATACGTTCTTAAGGTAAGCGGGATGCTTTACTAATTCGTTCCAGGTTCCATCTCGGAGACGAGATGGATTTGGCATTTCCGGGTTAGGTATCGCAACTTGCGCCACGGGGGTGACTTTTCACTTTGAACCTTTGGATTTATACAGAAGTGATTTGTGTAACTTTTCAGACACTTCCTCCGCTTTCCGTAACTCGATTTAGTGTAGTTACGAGTCACTATTTCTTTTTTGGCAAATGGAGGCTGTACTCTAAACTATTACCTATTTTATAATTGTGTATGAGGATGCGCTTATTTAGGCGAGGGGATAGCACACGATGCTCCATGTGACCTAGTGCTCACTTATTTTTAGCTATTCATGCGTTTTCAGTTTACTTTCAAAATTACCCTGTCCTTTCCCGACATAACTATATTAGGTGGTACTTGTGAAGGAGTGACAGCGATACAGCATGCGTGATCGCCCGCCTGTAACATAGGGCTCTATCTAAACCAGTGCTGTTTGTCCGGGTCAACATCCAATGGGTCGCCTTTAGGATGGTTGTTAGGTTTGCTTTATTACTGCTCTCTGTTACTAGCGCCCCCTTGTTGGTCTGTTTCTATTTCGGAACAAGCAGGTTTGGCAGCTTATCAAGGTATGCCAAGCTCTTCAAGATAGACCGTATCTTTGTGACCTACCCACAAATATTACTCTGATGTAAGTCGTGTTTATATATATTCTAGTATACTAGCCTTGCTGTATGTCTGATCAATACACACTGTTCTAACTTTACGAGGTAGATGTAATTTTTCCAGAATTATTATTAGTGTTTTTGTGGATTTCTATTGGATCAATAAAATTGCCAGACAGTTTCAGCCTGGCTTTAGATATGAGTCGTCGCCTGGGTGACTTTTCTATTCCGCTATTGGTACATCCCCTTGTGGGTGGATATTTTCCTCAATCCCTTTATTTTTATATAATTGACTTTATCTGACTGACCTGCTATATATTCAAGGTTGTTGTTTTATCTAGCTGAGAGTGAGGTATCCTAGGTGGTATTTACCATCCCGGCTATTTAATGAATTTTTGTTGTAGCAACTGTGCCATAAAATATCATGTTTTTTGCCGATGTTGAAATTTAATTTATAAGCAATGATGGTAGGAGGGGGCCTTAGATTCTGTTTTCACATTTACAGATTGTACTTATTCTGGAACTAATACTTTATGTAAATTGGTCCTCAAGGCGCCCTGGCTCTCGTGCTACACTTTTAACTTTGGTGAGATCCCTTATTTTTCTTATAATTTTCTGTTCACTCCTGTGTGTTGTGTTACAAGACCCACATTCATATCTTGATTTATCGTTCTTTTTTACTCTCTTTTCACCAAGATTATCAGTTCATCCTTTGTCCATGTGGATTTCAACTAAGCCCAATATGGCCTGCCCAACCTGGACTTGTATATTTTTGTCTATGTAATTATCCGTTGACTCTGGTGAGACCCTGTTTATGTGTTCCTACTTTGAAACTGTTTACTGCCAAGCTATAACCGGTACTTTAATATAAATGACTCTCTTCCATCTTTTTACCTAAAAGTTCTCCCCTTTGCCTTTCCTCCCTTGTAAACTATCAGTATAGGATGCAGCAATAATGCTCCCTTGAATAAAGAATGTATATGTGACATATCTTGAAACTACAGGATACAAATGGCATTTGTTAAACTGGCCATCCTTACTGTAGTCCTTTCTTCTTATATGTGATTATTCTTTTTACAGACATTATGCTTGTTTCTTTTTCATCCTCAATTGCCATCTACGCTCATAAATTGGTTTGTGTATCAATTATGCTTTTATTGTTAGTCGATGTTGTGTATTTGCATATTTTTGTATTTTTGTATTAATGTTTTATATATGTTTCACGTTGCTCTCAGCCCTGACGAAGCTCCCAAGGTGGGGAGCGAAACGCGTTGGCTGTCCTGTACATCACTTAAAAAAAGATCAATAAAAAGGAGAATATTTTTCTAAAAACTTTGCTTCTGCGACTTACTTTATACCTGGTGCTGCCTCTACGTCTCTTGAAGTTTTCATCTGGGATTCCAGTGAGACCGAACCACAGCAGGTCTTGGAGGTTTAACAGCACATGACATTGAATATCTTTGGGACTGTTGAAGTTGAGGTGCTATTTGCTTGGTCCGCTGTAGGGATCTGCCTTTGCTGTTTCAATTGGACCTTTTGAGCACTCTCTTCCTCGTTATAAGAATTTTATAATATCATGCCTAATAACTATGATGGACGCGAGGAGATGGCATTCAATCTGTGTGGCCCAAGTAATCCTAGGGTGACCACGGCGCCAGAACAAGCCGGCAAAACCAGTTTAAAAACATTGTTCTTGAGACTGGAGAGACTACGCAAACAAGAACTTAGTAGATGGTGGGATGGGGTGACACTAAAATAATATCTGTAAAATTACACAGTCCCTAGGGGAATTAGGATCCTTATTTTCTCCACCTTCAAAGACCTTAGTCAAAAGTTGCTAAAAGAATGGGAGGGCAACCTAGAGGGAGCCTCACGCATTATGATGGAGATTCTAGTAAAACATTCTATGGAAAAAGGTGAAAAACTCCAACAAGAGATTGAACAGGTAGAGAAGGAGATTAATGATATAGGGGAGAATGATTTAACTGAGAAAAACTTTGCTATTCTAAAACAAGTTATGGATAACAACCAAATGTATTTAAAAGAAAAAAAGCTGAGGAAAATCAAAAGGGATGACCGCGACTATAAAGACGTTCGTATTTACACCTTCGCTAAAAAATTTGATAATTTGTCCATACTAGAAGATAAAAAGAGAAGTAGGGAGGATAGGGATGATGGTGAAGACAATCGATCTGTTAGTAACATCTCCATCTCATCCACCAGTAGTGTTGCCTCTTCTGTCACACTACAGGAAATCCCTTTAGGCGAAGGAGCCTCGTCATTTCAAAAGGAATTGGCGAAGCTACGAATATCAAGCCGTCTACAACAAAAAAGGGAACAACCAAAACCAAGAGGGGGGGTAGGAGGTGGAAAGGCAACTACCAGAACAGGAAAAATTGAGATGGTAGCAAAAGTAAAGAAGATCTAATTGTATCCTTGACAAGTAATGGTAATTTGGAGGATGTGAATGGCAATATACGAGACTTGAAAATTGTACATTTGTCTAATAAAGTTCTGAAGCCTGTGGAAATCAATGTGTTGAGTAAAGGTCTTAATTTTTGCCCTTCCCAGAAGGGTGACTTCGCTGATATCCATGTTGATTTTTTTCAATTCACAAGGCTTCTCAAGTTGAAAGATGTCTTTGCCAATAGAGTCTCACATAAGGAACAACCAATAGACAGAGGAGGTGAAAGCTTACATACGGTTGCAGCTATCCGTGCGTTTCACTGTCTGATGACTCTTGATGAAGAGTATCAGACAGAGATACCGGTTTTAATGGAGGAACTGGGTATTACCCAGGAGATTTCGGACAATAGTGGTTTGCGTCCTAGATCTAAATACATTCCCACGTTTGGTTACCACCCAAATATTGATGTCTTCCATAAAAAGGTCACAGAGGAACCCTATAATTTAGAAACACCTACTCTCTACAGCTCAGGAACTAAGGCAAATCTCACCCGGTATGAAAAGGAAGCCCTTAAAAAACTAAGGGAAGATTCTAATATTGTAATAAGGGAAGCCGACAAGGGTGGGTGCGTAGTCATTATGAATCGAGAGGATTATCTCAATGAAATAAAACGCCAACTAAATGACTACCATAGCTATAGGGAAGTTAGAGGTAACCCAATACCTGATGTTATGACACAGATAAACAGCAGACTCTGTGAATGGAAGGACTCATGTCTTTTAACAGAGGATGAATTTAGATTTGTGTATGTATCCCATCCATCTTTTTCATGTATCTACATCCTTCCGAAGATACATAAGGGAGGTGAAGGATTTCCACCAGGCAGGCCCATCATTTCTGGGGTGGGCTCACCCACTGAGGGCTTGTCACACTATGTAGATCTCAAACTACAAAAGCATGTACTTAGCCTTCCCTCCTATATTCGAGATGGAAAAGATATTCTTGTAAAGCTAAAGGATTTTGAATGGTCGGATGACCTTACTTTTGTGATGCTGGATGTTGCCAGTTTATACACGTGCATTGACAGAAAATATGGACTAATGGCAGTTCAGTCCTTTCTGGACAGAGAGGATGCTGGACTTTTTTCTCAAAATGAGATGGTCATGCAAATGATTGATCTTATACTATTGAACAATTTTTTTCTTTTTGATGGTCATTGGTACCAACAGACCAGTGGTACCGCGATGGGTTCCAGGTTTGCTCCCTCGTACGCCTGCCTTTTTATGGGGTGGTACGAGAGGGAGCATGCCTGGGCCCGATGTGCCTCCCCCGGGACCAACAACATCGTGTTCTGGGGAGGTACATCGATGATGTTATCTGCCTCTGGTCAGGAACTTTGGAAGACCTTGAGCATTATTTTTCGTACCTTAATGACAACACTTTTAATGTGAAATTTACGATGTCTTTCCATAAAAGTAGTATTAACTTTCTGGACATCGCATTCTACATAGAAAATGGCCGTATACAAAGTAAACTGTTTCGCAAGGAAACTTCTTGCAACTCTGTACTGCATGCGTCTAGTGCGCATGCGGCCTCAGTTGTCAGAAATATTCTCTTTGGAGAACTCACAAGAATACGTACGTTTTGTAGTGAGGATAACATCTTCAGGGAAAATGTGGTCGAGACGAAACAAAGATTTCTGAAACGTGGTTACGATTCAAAAATTCTGGATAAAGCTATCACAAGGGTTGGGTCACTGGATAGGGACTCAACATTGAATGATAGTGCAAAAAACAAGAGAAAGGACAAGAATCCGACTAAACTGAGATTTATCACACAATATACCACACAAAGTGATAAAATATTTAATGTGTTCCGCAGAAATTGGCATCTATCAACTGGAATCTTGGGCATCAAAGACTGTTTGAGTGCAAGACCATCCATCACCTATAGGAGGGGAGTTTCCCTACGCAACCAATTGTGTCCTAGTTATGTTACCACGCCCCCCAAAAAAGATACGTGGTTGCCCACTAAACCTGTGGGATTTTTTGTCTGTGGAATGTGCATTACTTGTGACATGGGTAGGAACAAAATCATCACCACCTTTTCATATAACAGTGATCAAGTTTTCAGAATTACTCAATTCTGTAACTGTAACACTCCATTTACTGTCTATGTACTTGGTTGCCCATGTGGCCATATTTATGTTGGAAGTAGCATACGACCATTAAAATTACGAATACAAGAGCATCGCCGGGCAATCATAAATAGAGATGTGAGACACCCACTTACTGACCACTATAATTCTGAACACCAGAATGATAATACCTTCTGGTTTCATGCGATCCAACATATACCCGCCAATAAGAGAGGCGGTAATAGGGAACAATCCTTAAGGAGGGAGGAAGCTAAGTGGATTTGTCGCCTTCGGGCGATTGAGTGTGGACACAACTCTGACAATGAAATGCATCATTTCCTGTGAAGAATTCCCACTTCTGAAAGTGGTGGTACCCCTGTACACTTGTGATGTCTAGTTTAGATTTCTGGATTACGACCTCATGATGAAATAACTTCTCTTTTAGTAGGATGTTCGCTTGATCCAAATGTATAACTTACTGGGATGTCTAAGTCTTGAACCAAAGTCAAGATGATATAATCCTATGAATAGGATGTCATCTTGTTTCAAACCCTTTACCCTTTGGGTTCGTCTTGACACTGAATAAATGTTAAGATGCTATACGCAATGCTTCCTAAAACCTGGTTTCCTTTTTCTATTTATCTCATCTACTACTCTTTTCCTAATTTTGGTTTGATTATCTGTTTTTATACTGTGGTTCAAACTAGTTGACATATTTGTGCAACTTATATATGGCTGGCTGAGGTAGCTAGTATCTATTAGATTCGGGCGATTAGGAATGTTTTGAATCAGATTAGGGTGCCTATCCTGGAATTCCTTTAGAAGATTTTTTTTAATTCCCGCATGGTGTGTTTGTATAATTCTTAAAGCTCCGACAATTTGTCACGTCATAAATGGCACCCGTGCTTATTGTTCACAGCCCCTTCGGTATGTGGTTATGTAGAACCTTTGACTGATGGCGTAAATATGGGCTAATCAGTCATGTGACTTGGTTTAAATTCTCCCAATTTTGACTCTTTTGCTCTGAAGCACAAACACGTCCCGTATATATTTCGTGTTGGGATGTGTTTCTTTAGGTATTTAAAGAATGTGTAATATTGGCATACTGATTATGTGATATAATCAAGACTTTTTAAATGTATTGGCTCTTTTAATCTGAAGTACCAACACGTTTGGTTATTTTATGTGTTGAGACGCTTCTCCTTTGGGTATTTGTATATGGCGCCTGCCGTTCGTCTGTGTTAGTGCCTTCATATCGTCATGGCAACCAAAGGCAGGGATCGGGTGTCAGCTGAGGCACACACGTGATCGGGCTTTATGGTTTAAAAGACTCGGCTTTGGACTAATATGGCGCTGGCGTCTCACACGGGGCCTTTGCTGTTGAGGACATACGTTCTTAAGGTAAGCGGGATGCTTTACTAATTCGTTCCAGGTTTCATCTTGGAGACGAGATGGATTTGGCATTTCCGGGATAGGTATCGCAACTTGCGCCACGGGGGGGTGACTTTTCACTTTGAACCTATGGATTTATACGGAAGTGATTTGTGTAACTTTTCAGACACTTCCTCCGCTTTCCGTAACGCGATTTAGTGTAGTTACGAGTCACTATTTTTTTTTGGCAAATGGAGGCTGTACTCTAAACTATTACCTATTTTATAATTGTGTATGAGGATAGCGCTTATTTAGGCGAGGGGATAGCACACGATGCTCCATGTGACCTAGCGCTCACTTATTTTTAGCTATTCATGCGTTTTCAGTTTACTTTCAAAATTACCCTGTCCTTTAACAACATAACTATATTAGGTGGTACTTGTGAAGGGGTGACAGCGATACAGCATGCGTGATCGCCTGCCTGTAACATAGGACTCTATCTAAACATGTCTTGTTTGTCCGGGTCAACTTCCAGTGGGCGCCTTTAGGATGGTTGTTAGGTTTGCTTTATTACTGCTCTCTGTTACTAGCGTCCCCTTGTTGGTCTGTTTCTATTTCAGAACAAGCAGGTTTGGCAGCTTATCAAGGAATGCCAAGCTCTTCAAGATAGACCGTATCTTTATGACCTACCCACACATATTGCTCTGATGTAAGTCATGTTTATATATATTCTAGTATACTAGCCATGCTGTATGTCTGATCAATACACACTGTTCTAACTTTACGAGGTAGATGTAATTTTTCCAGAATTATTATTATTGTTTTTGTGGATTCCTATTGGATCAATAAAATTGCCAGACAGTTTGAGCCTGGCTTTAGATATGAGTCTTCACCTGTGTGACTTTTCTATTCCGCTATTGGTACATCCCCTTGTGGGTGGATATTTCCCTCAATCCCTTTATTTTGATATAATTGACTTTATCTGACTGACCTGCTATATATTCAAGGTTGTTGTTTTATCTAGCTGAGAGTGAGGTATCCAAGGTGGTATTTCCCATCCCGGCTATTTAATGAATTTTTGTTGTAGCAACTGTGCCATAAAATATCATGTTTTTTGCCGATGTTAAAATTTAATTTATAAGCAATGATGGTAGGAGGGGGCCATAGATTCTATTTTCACATTTACAGATTGTACTTATTCTGGAACTAATACTTTATGTAAATTGGTCCTCAAGGCGCCCTGGCTCTCGTGCTACACTTTTAACTTTGGTGAGATCCCTTATTTTTCTTATCATTTTCAGTTCACTCCTGTGTGTTGTGTTACAAGACCCACATGTATATCTTGTTTTATCTTTCTTTTTTACTCTCTTTTCACCAAGATTATCAGTTCATCCTTTGTCCATGTGGATTTCAACTAAGCCCAATATGGCCTGCCCAGCCTGGACTTGTATATTTTTGTCTATGTAATAATCCGTTGACTCTGGTGAGACCCTGTTTATGTGTTCCTACTTTGAAACTGTTTACTGCCAAGCTATAACCGGTCCTTTAATATAAATGACTTTCTTCCATCTTTTTACCTAAAAGTTCTCCCCTTTGCCTTTCCTCCCTTGTAAACTATCAGTATAGGATGCAGCAATAATGCTCCCTTGAATAAAGAATGTATATATGACATATCTTGAAACTACAGGATACGAATGGCATTTGTTAAACTGGCCATCCTTACTGTAGTCCTTTCTTCTTATATGTGATTATTCTTTTTACAGACATTATGCTTGTTTCTTTTTCATCCTCAATTGCCATCTTCGCTCATAAATTAGTTTGTGTGCCTATTATGTTTTTATTTTTAGTCGATGTTGTGTATTTGCATATTTTTGTTTTAATGTTTTATATATGTTTCACGTTGCTTTCAGCCCTGACGAAGCTCCCAAGGTGGGGAGCGAAACGCGTTGGCTGTCCTGTACATCACTTAAAAAAAGATCAATAAAAAGGAGAATATTTTTCTAAAAACTTTGCTTCTGCGACTTACTTCATACCTGGTGCTGCCTCTATGTCTCTTGAAATTGACGGTTCAGCGATCCGCCAGAAATTGAAAGATACAGATATAGCAGAACAACCTTTTGAACTTGCCAGAATAATTGAAAAATCCTATGAAGAATTAGGTAGAGGTAGTTTGGGTGGGAAACCACTAAAAGCTCAACTAACTGAAAATCCTGAAAAAACCTTTATTAAAAATAATCTTATTACTCCAAAAAAGAAGTGGGAGGGTCATAAACAAACCACTCCCAGAGAAAAACAATTTCAGTCCAGAGGAAGGTCTCCCCAACGGAGAATAGATCTACAGAACGGGGGGCAGGTCGCCACAACGGGAGCCCTCTGAGAAAAGATACAACCTTAGAGATAGGGATAAATTAAGAAAACCTGACAGATATCAAGATATTGATACATGTCCCTCTCGATCTTTTCAGACTACCTCACAGAAATCGTAGAGAAGAGGACGGTCAGAACACAAGGAAGAGCATGTCAAGTCCAAAGACAAGGAACCTGCTCATCAAAGTAAAAAATTACAATTTCCAAGAAAGAAGGTAGCCAGTATTAAAATAAGAAATGCCGAGGATTCTGAGGACACAACTGAAAAACGGAGAATGGGCCCAGACAATGTTAGACAGTGCAGCAGAAGTGACCATAGCTCGCAAGATCCTGATTAATCTTCTGGAGACAGTGGACACGAATGAATACATTCAAGTGGAAACTGCAGACACCAGAGTTAGCGTGCCTCATAAAATATACAAAATAACATTACGTATAGAAGGGGACAAAACTAGGAAAATAAGAGGTCTATTTTGGGAGAACCTATCTAAAGGCTATGATATCCTGCTAGCAGAGAAAGACTGGCCACTAGATCTTGTCAGGGAGTGCCCACATGGCGAAGAAATGATTATGCCTGCCTTCTCAAATCACATTCCAATTCATAAAAAATACACATTTGCTAGAAAATGGGCAGTGGCCCAAGCCCCTGCATTATATAAAAATCATGCAGGATGGGATGAGGATTCTCCTCACCATAAAATTCAGTTAAAAAATCAACCTACTGCACAGAGGCAGTATCCTGTTAAGCAAGAAGCTAAAAAACAAGTCAGGGAGATCTTAGATCAACTTGAATATCAGGGGGTAATTGAAACATGCACCTCACAAATGAACAATCCTTTGTTTCCTGTCCCCAAGCCAGACGATTCATATCGTCTAGTTTTGGACTACAGACACTTAAACTCTTGTTGCAAAACCTTTGCAGTACAAAACTCACACAGTGCAGCACTAATGAATAACATTGTGCGCAAAAAATATAAAACAACATTAGATATCTCAAATGGTTTCTTCTGTCAAAACATAGCACCAGAAAGCAGGTATTTGACCGCTTTCTCCTGTATGGGGGCTCAAAAGCAATGTTGTCGTCTCCCACAGGGATTCAAGAACAGCCCAGGATTATTTTCAGCCAGGGTAACAGAGTTACTACACATGTATGATGATGAGGCATTATCTTATGACGATGACATCTATCTTACAGACGACGACCTGGAGACACACTTGAAAAGAGTGAACACCATTATACTTGGGTTCGCAGCTGAAGGGTAAAAATTCAACTTTAAAAAGTCACAAATTGCCCACCTCACTGTCCTATTTTTGGGACATGAGTTATCAAGTGAAGGCAAAAGCCTAGCAGACAACTTCTTAGAGAAGTGCGCAGTACTCCAAGCTCCAAAAACGCTGAAAAACTTACAATCAATTTTAGGTTTCCTGAATTTTGGAAGAACTTACATTCTAAATTATGCAGAGAGGGTTAAACCCCTCTACGAATTAATAAAACCTGATTTCAAACCAATTAATGGACTCAGAAACACACAGAAATTTTACGATCATTACAAACAGACATGTTAACTGAAACAAAACTGCAAACACGCGCGAACGAACGCAACCTTGTAATCCGAGTCATCCCAGGAAGATGCGATTCACATACCTGACCTCTAATGAGGGAGAAACTGTACCAATAGCTTATAAATCACACTTGTACACACAAGCTGAAATGAAATTCAGTTCTACTGAAAAAATTCTGACTGCGGTTCAAATTGCTGTAGCAAAAGAAAGAGCCCTAGCCCAAGGGAAGAACATATCTGTTTTAACAGCAGTATCAGCCCTTGAGGCAGTAACAAGACCAAGCATTCCGAATGCTAAAGCTTTAAATCCGAAATGGATACAATGGGAAAATTCTCTTGCTGCAGCAGATGTGAAACACGCATTTGATCCAAAAATGAAAAAACTAGAAGATCTGGAATACGAACATGAATATCCTCTGCCAATCGAAATTCTGCCTCTCGAACAATACACCTGTGTAATTTACACAACACTACGTTGTGGAAAAACAAATTTACAATGCAGCATGCGCGATTGTTAAAGGTCACTGGTGCTTAGGGAAATTTAGACCGATGGTCACCAAAACTGAATCACTCAGAAACGGTATAGCTCAGCGAGCTGAAATAAGATCTTTAAAGATGGCGCTTGAAAATGCCGATCGCGAATTCCCCACACTAATAGTGTGCGATTTGCATTACTGCGTCCAGTCTTACAATAATGACATGCAGACCTGGATCAAAAACGGTTACAAAGATGAGACAGGTGCCACAATAAAGCATAAAAAACTTTGGGAACAAGTAGTTCTTTTGCACAAAGAACTACAAAAGACTCACGTGATACATACACTGAGTCATCAACATGATGGCGTTCACGTTGCAGGGAATTCATTGGCTAACAGAGCCACAGCGGCAGCTGTCAAACCAGCTTGCGTAGCCACAAAAAAGCGTTCTAAAAAACAGATAGACGGTGAAACGCTACTAGCAGTAAAAGCCTCAATGGAAGGCAACTATGCGGCGTTACCTCTAAATTATCCACTCGGAAATACGTACATAATTGATGCGAACTCCGTTCCTTTTGCTCAAATACCTGGAGTGGGGGATAGAGTAATTCCAAACACGAACCGGAGAGCTTACTTGATTCAAGAAGCACACATGGGAATGGGTCTGCGGCACCAAGAGATCTTGAAGTCTCTAATAGAATTACAATCACAATACTGGTGGCCGGGGATGAGCGTGCAAATATATAACTTTGCAATGAATTGTCAGGACTGCAACAGAGATCGCAGTTGTGAACTGGACCAGACACCAGCCTAGACACCTCTATTAGAAAGCATTAGGCTACCTATGCACAGACGTCCAGACGGAAAAATGCGATCCCATAATTATTAAGACGAGATTCAATTAGATGTGGCCCCAGTGCTCGGCTGACGCCAAAACTGTTCTAAAAGATTTGCGAGTCTTTATCGGCACATACGCAATTGCATGCTACATTCTGACCAGGGTCCTGCGTTTAGCTCTCGAGCTTACAAGGAGGCCATGACCAGCATGGGCATTGCATTGCGGTACTCTAGTCCATTCCATCCCGAGGGAAATGCGGTAGTGGAGAGAAAAAACTGTGACATAAAGCAATCTATAACAGCGAGGGTATTAGGTTCGGGTGACGGGTGTGTCAAACATCTAATAAGTGTCCAACATAGTCTTAATAATCTGCCAAGAAATTCTCTAGGAGGTATCACTCGATACGAACTTTTGTTTGGTACTAGAATGATCATTCATGATCTCGATTGTCACACTTCAGTGGTGGAACAAACAACCTTTGATATCAAAGATCGTTTGGCTGTTTTACAGGACTTAAATGAAATAAGAAGTCTAAGTAACACAAAGCTAAAGCCAACGGCCACTGAAAAAAAAACACCTGTCCCAGCAAGACCTGTCTGGATTCCAAAGATTGGGGATCTGGTCACAGAAAAGATCGCGGTGAAGAAGGAATTTGGGCCTTCTTACAGAAAAGCAGTACCTGTCTTAGCTGTCAGCGGAACAAGATCAGTAGTACTACCGCCCTTGCTGGTAAAAAGGAGAACAGAGTTGTATCAATCGACCTGGTAAAACCACAATCATGTGGCCAACAATAAGTAGTAGGCCCAGTGGACTCCCAAGAAGTAGCAGAAGATCAAACCTTGCTACAGTCCAAGAGGTTCAAACTGAGAGACTAATCACATTTGATAAACCTGCAGGTAATAAAAAAGGTCTATGCAACAAAGCCATGGAACTTGTGCCTCTTGAAACCCAAATTGCAACAGTTCGTCAAGAAACCCCAATCTACAATGATGTACCCTCTGAACATACAGAATCAAAGATTAATAACAATCCGGAAGCAATTCCAACAATTGACAGAACTGTATCTGGCTAGTTCATCAATTTCGATGACCTTTCTGATGATCCAAGTGAACATGAAGAAACGCCAGCAACTAAAACTTTCATAGAAAAAATGACTGAACTCTTTCATCAACTCAAAGAAACATATCTGATTTCACCATGGATTGAATTATGGATTGTGTTGGGTGTACTTTTCCTCCTACTATGGCTCATTTATTTTTAAGCTTGGGAAAATTCATTGATGGAAAATGTTGTACAATGGACACAGGAAGTCAGAACATCAACTTGGTCCTAAAGCCTCACAGATCTTCTCACATTGAAAAAAGAGAACTATCGTCAGTGAACATCACAGCCATTCCTATACCTGGTGGTGTAGCATGGGACGCTACTGATTACGAAATCTATGGCCCGGTCGAACTCTTGAAATATCCACACCAGTTCAAGGTTTCATTAAGTGACTTTGTGACACCAAGTACTTTCTCTGATGATTGGGACTTTGAAAATATTAATAATATGATGTCTGATTTAGAAATGTCAGCAAAATTTACAGAACATGATTATTTATAAGGTTCATCAAATTATGAAGAAATGTATTGCTTTAATCATTATGGGCATCACTATTTGCATAAATCTGCTAATCCTAGAAATGTTTTTACTTATAAACAATGGGAACATTGTCCAACACCGCCAAAAGGCAGCTCGAAAACATTTTATGAGAAATTCCCATACTTCTCAGGGTTTAACAACACAGATTCAGAAACGTTTTATTTTAAAATGTTAAATAAGACAGGAATGAAAAACATGTTGACAAATACTAAATTGATTTATTCTGAAAAAATGTATGAAAAAATGTCTACATTTGGTTTTGAATTTTGGAAAAACAACATTGAAAAAAACCCCATCTGGGGTACAAAAGACTGGCAGGTACAAGGTCTAGAATCATTATTCAGAGCCTGCATGATCCCAGAACAGATAATATTCCTGAATGACACCATTCAACAAACAACCTGTCTTGGCCTAGCCAAGATAACAGACTTAAACAAACCGTCTATTCCAAAACCCATACCTGATAGTAATAGCACTACAGATATGGAGATAGACGTATCCCATATTTTACACCAAAACAGAACAAATCCTGATTGGAAAAAATAGTTGATCTGGCCCACAGACACTAATAACTGTCAAAATAGATTCCTGAACAAAACACAGGGGTTCCAACAGACCAGGCCAGACCCAAGATATTCCCAGAGACAACATCCAGGGATAGTTACAACATACAGTGTAGGAAAGCTATGCCTCGAATCGTTACAGAAATCCACACTGCCTGAAATTAAGCAACACTTGACTTTACTTAAAGAAGGTGCTGACTTGGGAGATTTCATTTTGGGACCTCACAAACAGCGTCAAAAACGTTTCATGTACGCTGGTATATACGCTGCTTACAACGAAGCTTGGAAAGTAATGCAAATTGAAACTGCTGAAAAAATACGAGAAATTGATCGTATTAATTTGGAAAAATCACTGTCTGTAATGGACAATGGGTTAACGACTCTGTCCTCCAGAATTTATTCACTGGACAGCATTGTATCATCTGCTATTGATATAATAGAACAGGGTATGCTAATGTTACAACATGGCCAGTCCCAATTACGTTCTATTGTACAGTTAGGCTGGACGTTACAAAACCTCCGTTCAGGCTCCGTGCCATGGCTTCTAATCAACAAAACGTCATTAATTTCTATCTTTAACCTTACAGATAAACAAATCTCTTTGGCACAAAAAGGAGCAGACTATACGATACTGAGCATTGAAAAACTTGAAAAATTACCATTGACAATGTCAGAACGACCTGTCATTGAATGGATAATACATGGTACAATTACAATTCCGATAACAACTTTTCAGTTTCAATATTGACAAAAGTATATACCAGCAGGCCTGTATGAAAGGTTGGGTAAAGGATACATCAAGTCAACCTGGAATTTACCTTATACACATAGATGTTATAGTGAAGGGAAAAAAGAGGTATTTCTTAGTGGCAACAACTGTAAAAATTCACTAAGCGGTACACTTCTGTGTCAAGATATTAACTTGCATGGAGCCTGCGAAGGTTCATCGAACAACCTTTCATGTCACCTGCACGGCACCCCTGCAACACAGATAGAGCCTTTTTTCAGACAGCTTTCCAACGGCAGCTACGTTATAATAAGTGACCACAGCTGTTGTGGCATGGTGCCAGGAATAGCCTATCTCGTGAGCGTTACTTCCAGGGTCATTTGCTGTATGCAAGTATTGTATCCAAACAGCAAACCAGACAAGGAGGCAGCAATATGGCCTTCTCTGAATATCTCTTCTATTCGAATTGATACTTTAAGCAGAATGAAGTCTATTCTTTTACAGACAACTGTGCCTTTAACCTCGTCCAAAAAGACGTATGATCTGCAAGTTGCAAGGACAGTGGCAGAGATACATACACTATTATCAACAAATTGCCCCGTACATTTCGTAGAAATGTTAGGTCAAATCTTAAACATGTCTGATACCAGTGGCATCGCACATGTATTTAAGACAATTTTTTCGGGACTATTAGCACCCTTTGAAGCAGTCCTGAACATCTTCCCGATTTTCCTGCACTCTGTGTTCGGTGGCCTGCCTCTTCTTTTGGGACTCGTAGCAGGAATTTATTTTTGTTCCTTCTGCTCCGATATGGTAAGTCAAGTCACAGACAAAACCCAGGCAACAATGGAAGAAACGATCCTAGCGAGAAGATACCGAGAAAGGATTACTAAGGTCCTTGGCTTGGCGAAGCTAAGAGATCTGAATACTACCTGGTTTCTTTCATTCAGACCAATCTGGCAAGATTGCATCTTACCTGTTCTACGATGCCTGCTATGCGGAGAAGAATGCGTGTTGGGCATCTGTCTTACACTATCATCAGCAGTACCTATGGATATCGATACTTTGCTTGGTTCGGTAACGGCTCATGCAACGTGTTGTCCCCAGCGGCTACCTATTCTGATGACGGCATTCGTTGAGACCTCACCATTACGATTAGGTGGCGGTGAGGTACGAGATGAAAGCGGCACACAGGTACAACCCTCAGTGAGCATTGCTGATCCAGACATCGATGATGGCAATGAGTCTCACATATGCACTATTTCTACTTTTTCGGACTTGGTCCAACTTTCACCTACTGTTGTAGACAAATTCTTTGCCAGCCTATCTGAGTTAATGTTCTCTCCTAGCAACGAGAATAATTTTTGAAGAACTTTTGAAAACATGAGCACACAGCGTTCCCTGAACTCTGAATTCGTCCTTCAGTTTTGATAAACAGAACTCCTAAAAAACTACTGGAACTATTTTTTGCCCTGAAAGCGAAATTCTTTTCCCGTTCCAAAAATATTTACTTTTTTTTTTTGGCGCATGGTACTCTGCTTAAAGTAGAACTATTCTTAGAGAACAAGATTTCTATTTTGAAACTCTAGAGACAATATTTTGATTCAGCCTCTAGCACATGTACAGTCTTGTATAAATATGTGATGAAATGGTCTCGACCTTCTCTTCTGTATTAAGAGCCATTTCATAAATGTAATTTTCGCAAATCATTCAGCCAACGTACCATACATGCATTATCTGAATGTTACCACTGCTTGAAATCGTACAGTATAATAATCATTTTTCATGTACATACCATTTCAAATGCATTTTATGTATTTTGGGGTGGGTTGAAAAACACATGCATCGTTATATGTTTAGTATTGCTTAGTATTTAGTAATGATGGACGTGGAGTGGGTGTTATGAACGTATCTAGGACCCTATTTAAATATTCCCGATTTATACCCTTATGTGGTTATAACAAATCATACCCTTATAAAGGCATAAGCATCATATCCATATTTAGTCATAGCCAATGGAGACCAAATACGGCCAGGCTACTCCCATAGACTCCTAGAAAGTACAACGCGTTCTTTAAACAAACCAAGCCTCCAACAGCCCGGGAATTCCCCCTGCTTTTGTTTTGATTTGTCCAAGAACTCCTGGAGTCCTGAAAGAACTGTAAGTTTTTAGTGACGTCTTATGTCCACCCTTACGTCAAACTCGGCACCTTCCAGGTATAAATATACCAGCAGATGCCCTAACAAACACGCGGTGGTTTGGAGCAGATCGGCTATCTACTTACCCGAAGCCCAGCTGTAACGAGAGCCGAAGGAAGCCGACCCTCCCATTGACGCACTGAGAGAGACGCTGTCTTTTCTCCTGCCAAAAAATCCAGATCCAGTGTTTCCAGTCACCCTTGCGGGTTGCTGGGAGATCGAGCCCTGAGAACGAGATACAAGACCTCCTCCATTCTATAAACCAAGGTACGGAGTGGATTAGATCCTTAGAGAATTTGTTATTCAGATTCTTGGCAAAAACTATCTTAATTTAAACTGCAGCTCACTTACTCCTCCCCACTTACTAGGCTTAGGTTAGGTACACCGGGGTAGGTGTATCTTAGAAGCACCAGTTGAGCACGTTTAGTCAACTTTTATCATTGTATGTATTTTATCCGTTTTAAGTATCTTATGGCTTAGAAACCATATAAATGCTTTTACAGTATTATTTCATAATACTCCTTTTACTGTACGCACTTAACTTTATGACAAGTATTGCAATTGTGGCAATTCACTTCTCTTGCATGAGAAAGAAGACT
This sequence comes from Lissotriton helveticus, assembly GCF_964261635.1. Lineage (NCBI taxonomy): Eukaryota > Metazoa > Chordata > Amphibia > Caudata > Salamandridae > Lissotriton > Lissotriton helveticus. The sequence goes on along the minus strand of NC_136067.1, from coordinate 1,511,083,148 downwards.
GCTCAATAAATAACCACTTTTATTGAAAACGCCCGTCTCTCCATTTCTTTGGACTTCTGGTGAAACTAAGTATGCACAATTGACTGAGTGAAATAGTTATCTATTGTTTCCGCAACTCTGGAGATAACCTTATTCTGGAGGGAGCAAAGTTGTCATGTTTATGCGGTTGTCAGAAGCTAATCCCTTCTTGTCTATTCAGGAGAGTTAACACCTTCCTGTTTACTCGAGAAAGTTTCTAGTGACCTCTGAGCTAACTGGCATTCATAATTAAGTCTAACATATTCAGTAGAGACGTAGTCGACCTCAGTCCTATGTCTAAACTATCATTTATGTTATTCCAATGCGCAGAGCCTATTGGGAATATAGGAACTACACTACAAGTGAGGCTACATCATACAGAGTGATAACGCTCATTACAGTCAAGTAATGTATGTCAAACGTGAATATGAAAGTGTCTCATATGACACACTTCTATACTGGTAAAGCCTGACAACTGAGCGTACAGCAATACCAATCTATACATTACTGTTTACTGTTTGTTGCATGTGATCTAGGATGTGCACTCTGCCCGTGGCTGATGACACTTCCTAAAGCCACCAATACCCAGGCCGAAAGGCAGCACAATAATGTGCACACACACACACACCAGGGGCATCGTGTAACACATATTTGTTTTTTAATGGAACGTTTGAGATGCATGGCAATCACACGTGGAAGGCTAATATACAGAGCATGAATATTGATCAGGATGATAGTTGCATGTTGTGTGTAGTATAAGATATGTGTATACAGGAAAACGTTTTTGAAAAAAGCTTTCTAAGCAGAAGAGGTGTCTGTCATCAAACGCTGTTGTGAGAATGAGTAAAATTGGTGGGGTCGTCCAACTGTTACAAAAGAAAATGTTATGAACAAATCAAATGCTTTTTTTTAAGGTTACATGGCAATCGTGCACCGAGCGATTTTGACAAAATATATTGCTTATTACAGTTATAAGTATATAAATGTTTAAAATATTTTAGATTAAATTATCGCTTGCTCTCATATACTGTTTAAAGTTATTTAGATATACTTTGGAGACAAAAAAAGGGAATGGCGTACCCGGCGCGATACTATACGTCTGTGACGTAACACAGGGCCTGACCCCATATTTACATGACGTACTGCGTGGCTTGGTACTGCGTACCCGTTGGATACCAAAGTAGCACCTGGGGTGACTTCATGTGTATATAATGTTACGCGGGATGCGGTGACACGAAGTCGTCGGATACGAAATGCGCATCATTTACAAGGTTAGCAATGTGGTAGATAAGATTTGTGTGGTGATGGAGCTTGGTACACTACCGGTATGAGAGTGCAGTTTTCTCTCCCCCAAAAACATTTTCTTGGGGAAGATATAAAACATTACATAATTTTTTTAATTAAAAATAAGAAGAAGTTTAACAGGGTTCCAAAATATTAAAAAATATATTTGAAAAAATATAGGTTTTAGAAACATTAAAATATGTAATTAACATTTAAAAAACCTTTGAAATTCACTGAAAAAACCATTGGTTTCAGAGACCGTATAGTTAGTTTGACATTTGAGTCACGTAAAACCAGAAATATTTGCCTGTCATAGTTAGGTGAGCTAACTATAACTCACGCGCCAGCAATACATTGCTGATGATGTCACATATTACATCACTCATGGCATGGTCAGTGACATCACTGATGACGTCTCAAATGACATCACTGATGACATCCCTGATGACATCATCCAGTGATTGTGTGTTTCTGTATAGGTTAAATATGTTTTATATATATATATATATATATATTCACTGAAAAAACCATAGGTTATAGACCATATATAGTTAGGAATTAGCATTTACAAAACCTTGAAAATTCACTGAAAAAACCATAGGTTATAGACCATATATAGTTAGGAATTAGCATTTACAAAACCTTATTTTACTCACACAAAACCATTGAAATTCCATATATAGTTAGTTGCACTAACTATATATCGCGCACCCGCAATCCACTGCTGATGATGTCACATATTACATCATTCATGACATGGTCAGTGACATCACTGATGACATCACTGATGACATCTCAAATGACATCACTGATGACATCACTGATGACATCTCAAATGACATCACTGATGACATCACTGATGACATCACTGATGACAACATCCAGTGACTGTATGTTTCTGTAAAGTTAAAATGTGTCTTACATATTGAAGAATGAGTGGAAGTATAAGTGTCTGGACAAAGGATTTAGTAGGTGCATGACTGAATGTATGAGTGAGTGATTAAATGTGTCTCACTGAGTGCATGGGTTAGTGACTAAACTGTCTTAATTTGTGCATCATTATGTCTGTTGTTCTGTAAACTGCTGCATGTGTTGATCAGTAGCTATATGATTAACTATATGGGTTACTGATTGATTGTCCAAGTATTTGTATGGGAGACTGAGTATGTGTGTGGCTGGCTGGGAGGTGTGTGACGCTGTGCATATCAATGTGTACTTGTATCAGTGATTGTATAAGAGAGTAAGTATGTGTTAGTATATGTGTGAAAAGTATGGTGTTCTGTGTTTAACTATAGATGAGGAAATCGAAGTGTGATTGATTCTTCACAGGACTGACTAGGTGTATGAGTGGATATCATAGTGTTCTAATAATAACTGACTGTATGTATGAGTAATTGTATGGGTGAATGAGTGAATGTGTGTGTAGACGTACGAATCAGTGAGTGCGTATGTAGTAACTGGTATTGGTGTGTCATGATGTCATCAGTGATGTCATTTGAGATGTCATCAGTGATGTCATTTCAGATGTCATTAGTGATCTCATCAGTGATGTCACTGAAGTATGGTGTTCTGTGTTTAACTGTATAGATGAAGAAATGGAAGTGTGATTGATTCTTTACAGGACTGACTTGGTGTGTGAGTAACTCCATGGATGAGTGGCAGTGTGTGACTGTCTGCATAGGTGTATGAGTGCATATGATAGTGTTGTAATAATGAGTGACTGTATGTATGAGTGATTGTATGGGTGAATGAGTGAATGTGTGTGTAGACATAGGAATCAGTGAGTGCGTATGTAGTAACTGGTATTGGTGTGTCATGATGTCATCAGTGATGTCATTTGAGATGTCATCAGTGATGTCATCAGTGATGTCATTTGAGATGTCATCAGTGATGTCATCAGTGATGTCACTGACCATGTCATGAATGATGTAATATGTGACATCATCAGCAGTGGATTGCGGGTGCGCGATATATAGTTAGTGCAACTAACTATATATGGAATTTCAATGGTTTTGTGTGAGTAAAATAAGGTTTTATAAATGCTAATTCCTAACTATATATGGTCTATAACCTATGGTTTTTTCAGTGAATTTTCAAGGTTTTGTAAATGCTAATTCCTAACTATATATGGTCTATAACCTATGGTTTTTTCAGTGAATTTCATTGGTTTTTTAACAGCTAATATCTGTAGCTGTAAAATGTATTCTTCTTTAAATCCAAAAATATATTTTATATGTTTATTAATAACTTTTTTTTAAAATATTTTTTTTTCTTCGTTCCCGCTTCGCGAATCGGGAAGCTTCCCGTTAGCTGACCTTGATGCCGCGAAATAGACCGCGAGCCGGTAAACGTTTCTTTACCGCAACTGCCGCGTTAGAAAACAACATCGTGACGCCTCCCGTCCGCATGACGTTTCGCGTTGTCGCGTGATACGTCATATGACGTGCTACGTTAGCGAACTCGTACGCTTACCGAGTCGCAAAGCACAGGTTTCTGGAAGCAAACCGGGAGGCCCTGCAAAGCGCGTAACGTAAACACAGCAGGTCATGTGACTTGGTAATAACACTTTTCATTGGTTCATTTCACTTTCGGTTTCCTAATGATGTAAGACTAGGTCATATGATCTAAAATGAACACTTTTCATTAGTTGAGAACTATTTTTTTTCCCAAATGGTGAAAATCCCTCTTTCTTTCCTCACTCTGACTTTCATCATTGTGAGAGAAAGACCCTTTGTTACCAGTGAGCAATGGCTTCTTTACTAGCTTCAGCTGGTGCTTCCCCACCACCTCCACCACATCCAAGGAAGAGTGGACCACCTGCTAAAGTTATAATTCAGCAAGAAGAGGAAGAAGAGGAACAGGACGACCTAGATAATCTCCCTATTATGGCCAGAAGATCTGTTGTACCGGAAGTAACGGGACCAGAGGGCAGGGAGATGGTGCCAAATATACAAACGAGATTTCGTGAAGTAAAACAAGTCTGCGTACATTGCAGTGGATTCATTTGCTACGGAGAAAGTAGCATCACTCTGATCAACAGAGCTATTGACAATCATGCTCATGTTTGTCCGAAACTCCCCAAACAATAAATTCTTTTTTTTTTGTTTTCTTGCTCCTGTTGAGCCCTTTACAATGAATCGTTTTCGTTGCCCCCTCCGAAAAAAAAACAAAAAAAATATAAAACTGTTCAGAAAAATTCAAAAAAAGTAAAAAAATGTTCAGAAAAATAATAAAAAAAATATAAAACAACAAAAACAATTTAAAAAAAAGTTCTTTTCAGAACTACCTCCCCGTTATTAAAAAATTGGTACAATATTTGCAACTGTGCCAACCTCTATTTCTCTTAGTTCGCTTCCCAGTTCGCTCCCCGGTACGCGAACCGGAAGCGAACCAAAACAATTTTTTTTTTTAAAAGAACAGTAAGTATAAGGGAAGGAAACAGACAGTTATGTTAAAAGAAAGACAGCTATAGGGGAGTAAACTAGAGATACTATTACCCGTAATCCACTGCTGATGATGTCATATATTACATCATTCATGACATGCTCAGTGACATCATCAGCAGAGGATTGCGGGTAACAGTATCCCTAGTTTATTCCCTATAGCTGTGTTTCTTTTAACATAACTGTCTGTTTCCTTCCCTTATACTTACTGTTCTTTTTAAAAAAAAATTTTAGATCAGTCAGAAACAGTGAAAGTAATGAAATATAAAAGACTACGTAGAATATGAGCACTGTATGCAACAACTTTGACACTTACAGAAGCCTCACCTTCTCCATGCCTCCTACACAGTTCTACATGTACATCATAAATGCAAACAGAACAGAATTAATTATACATGTTAAATGGTTTATTTTTGCTGTTCTCAGAATGTATCAAATTTCACTAAAACAGTGACTTGAAGGTATTCATCATATAACAGCGGGGAAAAAAAACCACAATCAAAATGATTGTGTTTAAAAAACCCATACAACATTACAAATCAGAATTCAGAACTCCTTAAAGTTAACTTACTTTCCATGACGGCCAAGGATGTCCTATGAACAGCTTACACTCTGTTGTGCTGTTATTACTTTCAACCCGCCACTTTCTGAAAGAAAACCTCCATCGTTTTCAAAAACATGTTACATACAATACATGACTTCTTGCTCTCTACCACAAGATTCCACAAGGCCAAATCTTGTCAGAGCCATGTATAACTCTTGGATTTCTTGTTAGCCAATCCCGTCTTTTCGCATTTCCGCAACTTTCAGAATTAAAATGTTGAAGATCATTTACACAATCCTGGACTAGTAATATCTTCCCCTTCTTGCTCAATCATGTTCTACATTTCCTATCACACTGATACTGCTTACTATGAAGCAGACTTACACTACCTTTATGACTAGTACAATTATTTAATTCTCTACATCACTTTTAATCACAAAGCAATGTAAAACAGTAGACAGCATTGCAGACTTACATTCCCTCTACTCCATGTTTTGATTGGCTGCTTCAATTAGCTTATAAAAAGAAATAGTTTTTCTGAACTCATTCAAAGTGCACGTATTTCTCAATAACGTCCAGTGTTATGGTAAAAAGTGATGTCTCTGTACTACACTTATCCTCAAGGCCAAATAGTGTAGGAGCCATGAGAACTTCTTGAAATTCCTCAGAGCACATCCCGAGATTCTTTCCCTAACATTTTGGTTTTAAAAACACCAGGTAAGAGTTTTTAAGGTCATATGGCAATTTTTTTGTGAAAATTAAAACAGAATCATTGCAGAATGACCAGCCATTTCTACACTTTAAATAAGCTGTATAATGTCCTGATGTTATTGAAGGACCATCATGATATATAATTGCTCCAGTTACAAAAGTCCTTCCTGATATTGACAACTGTGGAGCCACAAAATTTTTAATTAAAGTTGTCAATTTTGTTCCATCAGGCCTACATCGTTGGAACATTAAAATGACATACTGGCCATATGTTCGTATAAATAATGTGGACATCATTTCAGATTTACATTGCCTACACTCCATATTGTGATCAGCTGCTTTTACTAGCTTATTAAAAGAGACTGATTTACTGTCTGGCAAAGTTAAATATATAAATCTTTCTGAGTCTACACTAGTACTACTTGATACCCTACAGTTCTCGCAGTCATGCTGCCATTGATAAGAAAGCCCAAACAGGTGATCTACATCTACACCTTCAGCATGCAATACATCAAGCATATACATTAAAAACTCCTGACAATCTTGCTGACTATTTTGAGAGAATTGTGTTTGGCCTGAACATCTGTCTAACAGATTTCGAATTTCAGACACACTTTCTATGTTTGTTCTATCAGTGCTACATTTCTCTAACACAGAATTTAACAAACTGCAAAATCTTTGATCAGAATTGACCACAATCTCTTCTTTTACATTTTGTAGAGAAAACAAAACATTAACCACTACATTAGCATAGCAGTTGACACCAGAACTGTTTTCAAATTGAAAACCAACAACATCTTCAACAGAATCCTTTTTGTTTCTGCTTATAATTTCAGGTTCATCGACTTTTCGTCTTTTTGCTACAACCTCCCCAGTATTGGTCACATTTCTTCGTTTCCGGCCTACCACACGTTTCTCAAACAAAGGATATTGAGGCAAATGTGGCGCATACTCTCTTCTCAACCTATTGTATTCCTTAACACAATCTAGATCCGCACAAATGTTTGTGACATCACACTCAATCAAGTACAATCCCGATAAAGTCCTAACTCGTGACAATGCCACATATGCCATACCCTCCTTGAACACAGAACTGCCAATATTCACCAATGCACAGTCTACACTTAAACCTTGCGATTTATGGATTGTCACCGCATATGCCAAGCAAACAGGAAACTGCTTACGACGAACATATAAGTCTTTTACAAGCAAAAATCTAGCAGAACAACGAGCAATTAGCTGTACTTCCTCAATGCCATCAAATTTAATTTTTAAAAATTCAATTCCATCTCTATTTCTGTATTTCACAAAATCAACAACATTACCCATTGATCCATTTACCAGACCTCTTTCAACATGTAAATTCCTTCTTAAAATTATACGGCAGTTCAAGCACACATTCAGAGTCTTTTCAAAACCCGCAGTTTTAGATATACTCTTCTCTAATGAATCCAATTTTGTTTTCAGATTCTCAGACAAAATAATTGTTGATCCCATATGCTCTACTCTGTCAATAGCTTCCAATTTCACAATCTCTTGCTTTTCTAAATGCAACATTTTGTTGTTGAATTTGGCACATTCTGCAAGAGTTGGCATCAAACATATTCCAGATTTTTTCTCAGTAACTTTCTGAAAAATATTCTCAGGCACAACATCTTCGTCTGGATATAAATTTGTCAGTAATCGTGCATGTAAAGCTTCTTTCCCATGCTCGGTCACTTTTCCAATTCTAACATCTTGTAGAATAGTCTTGTAAACTTCATCCTTTGCCTGACGCATATTTTCATGCAGTTCAGCATAATTGAAGTTTAACCATATATTGACGTTGCCAATACTCCCTAAGCACTTCCTGGTATCTTCATGCGTGAGCATTTTGAACACAGGTTGCCCTTTCACTGGTGTCAGCTGCAGAAGATCTCCGAAAACAATGATGTGTTTGCCACCAAATAACACATCATACTCTGTTTTGAGAACTTCTTGCATTCTCAAATGCACAAAGGCAAGCATGACATTGGAAACCATGCTTACTTCGTCAATGATAAGAAGTTTCATTTTCCTCAAGACTCTTGAAACTTCAAAACAAGCATCTCCAGATAGCTTGTGATATTCTAATTTGTTGTCATGCTCCACTGGCAGCATCAGTAAACGATGTAAAGTAATCCCTTTAATGTTATGTGCTGCCAGTCCAGTTGGAGCGGTGACAACACAAGACAGCGATGACTCTGTCCTTTCCTGCAAATAACATGAAATTGCTTTAATAAGGAAACTTTTTCCAGTTCCCGCTTCTCCACTCACGTACAGTCGGACAGGCTTCAACGACGTACATGAGCACTCTTTCTTGTCATGACTTAATCCATAATCAATTTGCATGGTAAGTTCGTCATATATTTTCCTCTGCTCAACGTTGAGTTGTCTTTCCAACTCTTCTAAGTTAACCGCATCCTCCTGAGCATGTGCCATGGCTCTTTCCACTTCATTCATAGCAGTGGCAGCTTCATTTTCGATAAGAGGTCCTCCTAGTGGATCCTGACTCAATGAAGCAGAACTCTGACTGTCCTGAGAACTGTCTCTGGCAATCTCGGCTGCAATCGTTGCTTCCTGCTCAATTTCCACATTCAACATTTCTACATATTTGGGAAAAGCAGGACATTCTATGGTCTCCTTGGCAGCATTGAATGAGTCTTCGTAACAAAGGAAATCTCCAAGCAGTTCCTCTTCTGCACGCCAAGGCTTAAAAAGTTGCAAAAGTGCTAAATAGAAAAACTCCTTTTTTTCACGAGATTCGCCACTCAATTTTCGATGGTTTATCAAGTGGCATTTTCTTTGCTTGACCAGACATCCCTCACTTCCTATTACAGCATACACTCCTTTCTCAGTATCTTCTTTGATGTTCCTCTTGAATATGTAATTTTGCAGAACCTCATACAGACAAACATTCTCGAGGTGACTGCTTCGATTTGGATAATATGTATCCAACATGTTGCTCATCAAAATGTCGGTACTGTTTGGCTCCTTTTCTGCCAAATACTCAATTTCCCGCACAGGTTTCAGAACTCGATTACGCGTTGCAGCAAGACCAACACTCGCCCAAACGATACTCCTGGACTTGGCATAGAGACTTGCTGAAGACAACCGGTCAGAACATTCGTAAGCTCCGATTTCTCGATGCGACAACATCTTCAGACTGAAACTGTACAACTTCTTGCTGAGGCTCTTTTCATGGGAAATGTCCTCCCACATATCCTTCAATTCTGTCTTCTCTTTTTTGGTGATGTAAGATGTCACATACCGAGCCACAGCCATACAGTTATCAGCCACAAACTGTATATCCATGTTAGCATTCCACATGGACAAAATCACCGGGTTGTAGTCGTTGATGTACTTAGACTCTTCGTTCCTCTTCAAATTGTATGTGTTTTTAGGTGATTTCTTCATCACATTATGTCGCAGGGAAGACATCAAACTGTTCACTCTTCCTTTAGAAATCACCGATCGTGGAAAGCCGAAACGACATTTGGTGTAGAACTTGTCTTTGTTCCGGAATTTACGACGACAGTACTTTCCACATCGATGGCTTTGGAAACGTAGAACTTTTTCTCTTAGGCTTTTTTTCTCCTTTGCGTTTGGAACAGCACACGTAGAATACTGTTCTATGAAACTCATCACTGAGTCGTCTGCATCCGTTCCAAATTTAGGTGCATCCTTGATCCACAGCAACATATGTATATGAGGAGCACCTCTTGCTTGGTACTCCTTCCTCCAGAAGAAATCCAACACCTCTCCAAGAGGTGGATTCTTCTTATTCATGATGAAAGACATCATACCTTCAAATCTATGATTGAAGTACCTACATACATTGACTGGATCCAAAGAGCACAGTTCTCCGGGTGTCTTGAATTCGATGTTTTCTACGTTAGCATTTGCCTCTCGTAGAAATTCAAGTAAGTCTTCCCAGCCATACTCAGCACAGCTCAAAGTGAGGAACCATGTGGGAGTTCCTAAGTTCCTCAGCATACATTTTAAATCACCATGACGACGGTACCAGTACTCATTAGTACCACGCTGACACGCCATGAGATTAATCAGGTGAGAATCCAAAATACTGTCTTGGACATTGACTTTATCCATAAAGTCACTTGCCGAGATGTTTTGCATGTGTATACCACTTTTCAAGATGTGGTTCACTGCATATGACAGTCCAGACAGATCGCTTTCAAACAGGAGATGAAACAAATAAGGAATGCATTGTCGAAACCTAGGATCTCCTGCATACAATCGCAAAGTCCGGTATTCAGAAGCAGGAATTTGATGAGGTCGCTCATCATATCTTCCTCCCTGACCTGTTGGAAAAAGCTGTGGGAAACACCGAGCTTCCAAACTTTCCTCCCAAACACTAATGGGACTCCCTTTCGCTTGTTTCATTTGAAACAACTCAATAGCATTCCCCATGACTTCCTTGGAATGCAAAGGATGAACACTATAATGTTCATATATTTCTTCACTAGTACAGGGTTCTACTTTCTCAATTTGACCAGCACACAAATCGCTATCCTCTTCCTCACTTACTTCCTCTTCTGCAACATATACATTTTTATAGTATTTATTATATTTTTTCAAATACAATGTTGCCCTTTTGACTTTCCTAACATCTACTAAATCTTGCCATATTTTCTTATTCTTTGTCGGAACCCCATTAACTAAGATAACAAGAGGTTCCTCTTCCACTTTTTCTACTCCAATTGTGTTAATGTTTTTCTTCAAATCTAGAGGCAAATAAACAACTCTTCCCTTTAATCCTCTCTGTAAATCTGATGGAGGCAATTTCCCTGTCTTTGGCTCCATTCTTACAATAGCCTGAAAGGGATGGATACTTTGAATCAAAATAGATTCATAAGTATTTAAATCCTTCAATTCAGAAGGAATCTCAACCAATTCCAGATTATTATGAACTGCTCTAGCAGGCATCTGGTTTTGATTTAATTTGTTACAACAATAAGTACACACACGTTGATCCAATCCCAAATCAAAACAATTTTCTACCATCAAGTATGTTGTAAAATCCTTCCATTCACTATTATTTTCCCTTTCACTTTTTCCATATAAATCCACTAACTTAGTCTGATTCTTATAATAAGTGCGTCGACAACACACACAAGTGAAATTTGGCCTCTCACTTGATTTCACCTCAAACGTCGCAATTTCCCTCTGGAAATTATCTATACTGGAAACCTGTACACTATCTTCCACATTACTCTCTTCTTCTTGGTCAATTTCAACATTCTCCTCTTTACTTCCAAAGTAACAAAACTCAATTTCTTCACATATATTCTTCACATCTATTTCAGAACCATGCAAAAGAGCAGCGCATATTTGTTTAAGCATAATTGCTGGACTCTTAGCATAATACAACATTCTAACTAATTTCCTCACTTTATTATGATGCACTGCTAGCATCCTGAAATGATGAAAAACACTCTGGCATACTCTCCTGGAAAGACAAGCCAGTGAATGACCATGCAAACCTATCACTTCTCTCACTCTGCAAGGATCTAATTCTTGCAACAACTTCATTTTCTGCTTCAAACTTTTCTTACTAAATGACCGTATAAAATCACAAAGCAAATTGATGGAATCCTGTCATACACTGCAAATACTACTACACTTCCAGGTGTACACAGGACCCTTAGGACGTCTCCCTAAAACCTCATTACCTAACACCTCTTCTATCTCTGTTCTCACAAGTTTTTCTTTTTCAACTGGACAACCATCTTTCACTTCATAAGCTCGACCACTGGTGTCAACTGCATGCACCAAATCGTTATCCTGGAAATAACTCTCCTCATTAAAAAATGCCTCAGAGCTTGAACTATGCATCCATTCTCCAGAAAAAACTTCACAAAAATTACTACGATTAACTATTCTCTTCCATCTACTATTTCTTTTGAAATCATAAATTACCTTGTTTAGCTTCCTAATTCTATTGATTGTCAAAATAAATAACTTACGTTTAATTTCAAATGCCTGATCAATAACTTTCTCAACTATTTTTTTTCTCTTATAAAAAACCACTTTCTGCTGACCTTTCTTAATATTTTTTAACAAATTCCAAATTATCCTGTGGCGGAACATTCGTTTACGAATATCCCTAAACTGTTGTTTCCTTCTACTTTCATGCATAGAGTTATCTCTTACTCTAGCAGTAACATTTCTCATTGGCCTTTCCTTACCATTTGAATTCTTTCTCCTTTTCTGGACTGAAACATTTTCTGTAGTAATATTTTTTTTACTACACATATTTCTTATGACTGTTTTTCGACTCTTACCCGGTGCTTTCTTGGTGACTTGACAAATCTTTTTGTTAGAGGACTGCTGCATTATTCCATGGTCCTGCTGTCTTTGACGTTTTGCAGCCTTTCTTACTCTTTCTTTGCTAGGCATCCTAAAATCTTGAAATAATCTGCAGTTGAATCTGTGGTAAAATATAATAAAAAATGTTATTAACCACTATTACCCAACAGTAAATTAATAACAGTCATCAAAAACTTAACACACTACTTAAGTATATAATATACTGAAGCCTATCTCCAATTTTTCACTGAACAGGACTCATCTCTTCTTAACCTTGGATAAACCTCACCTACTCTGTGTCCCCTGCACATAATTAAATGTAAAGGGGCAGATTTATATTAACTAGCACATCCCCAGGGATGCACCAGTTAACGTGCACCGCTGCTCTGCCACCCACGGTGTGCCGCATTTACAATCAGATAGGACAAAGCTACATCAAAACCCTGCGCCTGCTTGAAGCAGGCATAGATCTTGACGCAGGTAGGCTGAAAGCTAAAGCAACAACTAAGTGTCGTGTGCAGAAGTTACAAAAAAGGAAAAATGGCGTTTAAACCAGTAATGAGACCATGCTAACGTAATACAGAGTAAAAATATCCAGGATCTACATCAGTTTGGGGTTCACGAACCTGGCAGGTACAAGGCACTGAGGCTTTCCACCGTGCATGTCTCATCCCAAAACATATGTTGTTTGTGAATGAAACAATTTCCCAGACCAAATGCTTTGGATTGGCTACTTCTAAAAAATTAAACACCCCTACTATCCCGGAGTTAGAGGAATATGATGGTTGGAGTAATTTTACTCGTTGTCTATTAAAGATTTACAGGCCCTACTCCGTAATTCTTCCTTTAACATTTCCAGTATAAATCCAAAAGGTTGACTGCTTTGGCAACGTGCCTTATCCACGGTTTAATAACGCTGCCTTTTGCTTTATATAAGTTTTCAAATTGTATGAAATATATACCAATAGGTCGTTATTAACCTTTAGGTAGTGGTTTTCTTCATGAAGTCTGGTCGCTTCCATACACATACAGATTTTCAAAGATGATCAAGAACTTTATCTGAATGGAGAGGAATGCACTGAGACGCCAGATCATTCACTAATGTGTAGGCACATACAGTTACACGGTTCATGCAACAAACACCGACCAAATATGGCTTGCGTGTTGCAAGGCACACCAGTTCCTGCTATCATCCCCACGTTCAAGTTCTTGGAAAATGGTAGTTATTTGATGCTCAATAATGAAGATTGTTCTGGGTTAATTAAAAGTATTCATTTTATCGTAACAGTAAATGAACGGGTTATTTGCTGCAGAAATGTTCTATTTCCTCCCACACATGAACATAGGGAGTTTTCAATCTGGCCACAAATACCAACCTTGGGAGCACATTTCAACGGCATGGCAAGAATAAGAGCTATTTTGTCTCAGAGAGAGGTGGCCTTGAGTTCGGCCCGTGAAACTTTCGTGCTTCACACAGCGAACTCCCGTACAGAGGTGCAGACCCTTTTAAATACAGATTCGCCTTTCCATTTCAGCAAGATGGTTCGGACTATCTCTAACGCGTCCTCCACAAAGGGCCTGGCGCACTTTTTTAAAGTTGTTACCAGTGGTCTCGTGACTTCATTTGAGAAAATCTTTGGAGTCATCCCTGCTTTCTTACATTCTATTTTTTCCACTCTGCTTCGTGGATTCCCATTTTTACTTGCATTACCAGCGGACGCTCTTGTGCTTTTTTACATTTTTAAATATGGATGTCCCTCCTGTGCAAGCTCCCGCCCTGCAGCTGCTGACACTGTTCCGCAATCGCATGCTAGAATATTATGGCAGAATGCCGTTGGCGATATTAAGCACGGCATATGGATTATCTTTTCTATGCTGATGTGATTCCTTCAAATCTAAGACACTAAAGTATCGGCACACCCTAAACCAACACAAAGAGACCTTCTTAGCAAATAATATATTATGTGTATTAGGGAGGGTGAGATATAAGCAGCCGCGGGCCGTGGAGGGAGTTACGGTGGGGCAGGGATGCGGGGAGGGGGAGGGGCAGGGTGGAGCCCTCTCCACCCTGCCCCTCCCCCTCCCCGCCTCCCTGCCCCACCGTAACTCCCTCCACGGCCCGCGGCTGCTTATAAGTGTTGCTAACTCTTATTCATTTACAGCATGTTAACATACTGTCACCATTCGCTTTTTATGTACTATTGACTATGCTGGTAATTTTGCTACTGATAATATGTGTACTTGTATAATCTAAGATACTACGCCTGAGAAGACGGCATTAGTAAATAAACATTTCAAATACACATGTGTTCTTCTTAACTCCATGTTCTCGTTTCTAAGAAATATATAACGACCGACTGTTCATGAGTTCCACGTATCCTGAGGTACTATAAGTTCATATTCTGGATTGTCTAAACATTGAGGGTTTGTTATATCCAATGTGACACTGTACCTAGCTTGCTAAGGGGTTTTGATTACTAAGGTGAGTTTTGGGACACCCTAATTCGCCGAGGTTCCAATCCTCTGTCCACAGTTCTGTGTCAGAACAGAAACCCTGCGACAGGGGCACCCCTCAACCTTACTGGAGCTTCATCACACTTGCGATACAACTCCATCAATGCGCCAACTTTACGGCACAAATACGTCACGCATCTGTGCTGTTTTTGCCCCATGATGCGCCGCATTGTAAATGCAGCACACCATAGGTGACGGAACAGCGGCACAGAATGACTAACACATCCCTGGTGATGCGCCAGTCATCATAAATCTATCCCTATGCTTCTTATCTTGTTAGAGATAAACCGCCATATGTATCATCAAAGTTTTTTGCATTTCCTAAATAGCGAACTTTAAGGAATAAATAGCGATTCTTTACCATTCCTAGTTTGCGATGACCTATTTGCTAATTACAAATTACCCATTCATTTCCATGCAGCAGGAGGCCCATAGGAATGAAGGTGCAATTTGCGATTAGCAATTACCTCATCGCAAATTACGAATTTTTCCGACGGTGCAGGGGTGTCTCAAGAACACCCTGCTGCACCCCTGAAAAAGAAATTTGGGGTCATATGGCGCACATAAATTTTGAAAACATTCCTTTACCTCAAAAACGATTTTCAACTCATAATTTGAAAACACTGCACATGGGGAAATGACTTAAAATGTCCTTAAGACACATAAAAGCATTTTTTGATTGCCTTTGCAGCATGTTTCAGTCACCTTTAACATGCCTATGTAACGGAAACATTCAAAATCTAAATTTGCCATGCACAGGTGGGAGCATATTTACAAGCAATTTGCTCCACAGACAAACTTCTTACATTGAAATGGGAAAAATAACATCAGAGACTCTCAATTACCTTATAAAGAAGCAGACACCATTATGTCCTTCTCATCAATATTAAAACCATTGCTTTTTCTCAAAAACGATTTACAAGTCATAATTTGAAAACACTCCACAGCTCCTATGCACATAAAAGCCCTGTCAGTACTAATACTTCACATTTTCTCCAATTACAATTTCTCAAAGAAACAAAATCTATTTGTGAAACACTTGAGACAAAGCAACATTTGAAAAACACAACTTTCTTCATAATTTTCTCCTTAAAGCACACTATTTTCTATCTAAATTAAAGAAATATTTTCTCACCTTAGCAAATACTTTGAGTTTCAAAACAGTCTCAGAAACACACCAATTTGTCTTCAGCAGAGCAAAAGGTATGCACTCCAGAGTCTGCAGCTATCAAAAGCACAGAAATGCTGTAATTCCTCACACATATCTCTCATGTCACCCAATCAAAACCCTTCCCTCACTTTTTTTCAAAGCAAAACCCTTCCCCCCTCTGCCCCCTCTCTGCTTTTTCTGCATAGCAACCACCTCTTGCAAGACCTCTCACACAACAATGTTGCAATTGAACTCTGAACTCTCAGTGCACCTACATATCCAGAGCATTCTTTCATTTAATGATTTTTTCTTCGCCACTCAAAATATATCTTTCAACGAACTCATCCATGCACACTAACTTTCTGTTTTCAGCAATCAAAATCCACCAATCACTCTTACTGCTTCATTAACACAGAAACTCCTCAGTTTTTTTCATTTTACACTCTCATTTTTTCAACTGCCATTTCATTGCCACACTTCATCTGACTGCAGCAGAACCATCTCTCACCATGTTTTCTGTCTGGATTGTTGGACATAGTTACATATATTGGGCTCAAAGGTACGCTGAAAACAGGAATTTACCTAACCTCAATTTACAAGATGTGGAAATTAAGTGGTTTGGCCACAGAGGATTAAAATGTCACCAATTGATACCATTGGTGAAAACCTTTATGCATTTGCCAAAACCTGACCTGTTAATTGTGCACTGTGGAGGTAATGATTTGGGCACTTTGACTGGGGTAGGTCTGGAAATGCTTTTAAAGGACACCTTTGAGCAATTGATGGCACTTTTTCCTCAGACTGCCTTGGTATATTCAAATATATGCCAAAGACAGAAATGGAGGTGGTCGAACCAATTTTGTCCACAAATTGAGAAATCGAGGAAGCATGTAAACAAATCTGTTTCAGCTTACATGAGAGACCATGGAATGGGCTCCCGGTACAACAATAACTTGCGTTACTACATGCAAGATATCTACAGAGGAGATGGAGTTCACTTCTCAGATGAGGGCAACAGAGTTTTCACTCTGAATTTAAGACTGTGCATTGGTACCTACTTATAAGTACCTAAATGTACCATAAACCCAAAAGCTCTTCTCAGAGCTACCCTACATCTGATCACTCACAATTATTATTTTACTCTAACCTTTTTCACTAATTTTCAAGAAAGTACACTCCCCAGAACGCTTCCCGGTTCGCGAACCGGGCGCACTCCACGCAAAAAAACTAAAAAAACGGTATATTTTTTTTTGCCCTGCGAGACCCTTTCAAAGCCTCCACATCAAACCTAGGGGGTCAGGGACGATCTACTATGCCCCCTTATGGTCATTTGCCCCTTCGCTTTGGCCTCCTCTTGTCTCTCGATCCTACCGAGAGACAAGATGGCGGCCGCTACGGACTGTTTGGAATGTTTACAGACGCCGAAAAACCAATCAGCTTCGCAAACCTCCGTAACGCGAAAAGTACGCGAAGCGGAGCGCTGTTACAGATATATATCTTTTTTTGAACGTTAATTTCTCAAAATCCACTGGAGCACATATATTGAGACCTAGCAAAGGCACATCGGGCTACCAGTCCCTACAATTTTGCCAAGTTTCGTGCAAATCCATTCAGCCGTTCGATTATTATTATTTTATTTTTTTTGCCCCGCGGGGCCCTTTTAAAACCTCCACATCAAACGTAGGGGGTCAGCGAGGATCTACTATGCCCCCTTATGGTCATTTGCCCCTTCGCTTTGGCCTCCTCTTGTCTCTCGATCCTACCGAGAGACAAGATGGCGGCCGCTACGTACTGTTTGGAATGTTTACAGACACCGGAGAGCCAATCAGCTTCGCTTCGCAAAGCTCCGTAACGCGAAAAGTACGCGAAGCGGTGCGCTGTTACAGATATATATCTTTTTTTGAACGTTAATTTCTCAAAATCCACTGAAGCACATATATTGAGACCTAGCAAAGGCACATCGGGCTACCAGTCCCTACAATTTTGCCAAGTTTCGTGCAAATCCATTCAGCCGTTCGATTATTATTATTATTTTTTTTTTTTGCCCCGCAGGGCCCTTTTAAAACCTCCACATCAAACCTAGGGGGTCAGCGAGGATCTACTATTCCCCCTTATGGTCATTTGCCCCTTCGCTTTGGCCTCCTCTTGTCTCTCGATCCTACCGAGAGACAAGATGGCGGCCGCTACGGACTGTTTGGAATGTTGACAGACGCCAGAGAACCAATCAGCTTCGCTTCACAAAGCTCCGTTGCGCGAAAAGTCCGCGTCCTGGGCCGCTGCCCAGTCCGCTGTTACAGATATATATCTTTTTTTAAACGTTAATTTCTCAAAATCCACTGCAGCACATATATTGAGACCTACAAAAGGCATATCGGGCTACCAGTCCCTACAATTTTGCCAAGTTTCGTGCAAATCCATTCAGCCATTCGGGCTAAAAGTGAGGCCAACCGCCCTATGGAAATTAACATGGGAAAAACGCGTTTTGGGACCCCCCTTTTTTCTCGGCCCCCCCTTGACGAACCCCCCCAGGGGCTGCTCAGTAGGTAATATATATATATATATTACCTACTGGCAATAGCCAGTAGGTATATATAGTTAGGATTTTTTTCCTATGGGATTTTTGAAAATTCTATGTCGAATAACTTTGGCGTTTGAGGACAGAATTGGCTGAAATTTTCAGGAAAATGGAACATTTTGTTTCTGAGCAGCCCCTGAAAATTTAGGGGGGTTTCGTCAAGGGGGGCCGAGAAAAAAGGGGGTCCCAAAACGTGTTTTTCCCATGCAATTTTCCGTAGGGCGGTTGGCCTCACTTTTAGCCTGAACGGCTGAATGGATATACACCAAACTTGACAAAATTGTAGGGACTGGTAGCCCGATGTGCCTTTGCTATGTCTCAAGATATAGGCTCCAGTGGTTTTTACGAAAATTAACTTTGAAAAATATATATTGGGCTACATTGGGCTATATATATGTTGGAGCCCAAATGTAGCCCAATGTAGCCCAATGTAGCCCAATGTAGCCCAAAGATGGCCACCAGAGACCAAAAAAAACAAATGTAGCCCAAATATCAGCCAGATGTAGCCCAACTATAGCCCAATGACAGAATGTCCCAGAGTGTTCTAAAGAACAACTAGAGTGCTAACAGTCCTACTTATTACAAAGGTATGGCACACCTGAAGCCATCTTGATTGGAATAAAGTGGTAACTCTTAAAACATTTAATTTAAAAAGGAACAAAATGAGGGGGTTCATTTTGCCATAGAAAGTATGATTAGCGAATATATGACGAAATCCCGCATACCATCAGTCCGCAAAAAAAATCCCGCATGTACTATTAGGCCGCAAATTAAAATAACGAAAACTTTTAGAACGAATATGCCTTTAGCATACACTAAACAACTAAACTACCCTAAACCCTAAAACACTACCCCCAGCATGACCCTACACTACACAAACAGTACAACACTACCCTAAACCCTAAAACACTACCCCCAGCATGACCCTACACTACACAAACACTACAACACTACCCTAAACCCTAAAACACTACCCCCAGCATGACCCTACACTACGCAAACACTACAACACTACCCAAAACCCTAAAACACTACACCCCAGCATGACCCTACACTACGCAAACACTACAACACTACCCTAAACACTAAAACACTACCCCCAGCATGACCCTACACTACACAAACACTACAACACAACCCTAAACCCTAAAACACTACCCCCAGCATGACCCTACACTACGCAAACACTACAACACAACCCTAAACCCTAAAACACTACCCCCAGCATGACCCTACACTACGCAAACACTACAACACTACCCTAAACCCTAAAACACTACCCCCAGCATGACCCTACACTACGCAAACACTACAACACTACCCAAAACCCTAAAACACTACACCCCAGCATGACCCTACACTACGCAAACACTACAACACTACCCTAAACCCTAAAACACTACCCCCAGCATGACCCTACACTACGCAAACACTACAACACTACCCAAAACCCTAAAACACTACACCACAGCATGACCCTACACTACGCAAACACTACAACACTACCCTAAACCCTAAAACACTACCCCCAGTATGACCCTACACTACGCAAACACTACAACACTACCCTAAACCCTAAAACACTACCCCCAGCATGACCCTACACTACGCAAACACTACAACACTACCCTAAACCCTAAAACACTACCCCCAGCATGACCCTACACTACGCAAACACTACAACACTACCCTAAACCCTAAAACACTACCCCCAGCATGACCCTACACTACGCAAACACTACAACACTACCCTAAACCCTAAAACACTACCCCCAGCATGACCCTACACTACGCAAACACTACAACACTACCCAAAACCCTAAAACACTACCCCCAGCATGACCCTACACTACGCAAACACTACAACACTACCCAAAACCCTAAAACACTACCCCCCAGCATGACTCTACACTACGCAAACACTACAACACTACCCAAAACCCTAAAACACTACCCCCAGCATGACCCTACACTACGCAAACACTACAACACTACCCAAAACCCTAAAACACTACCCCCAGCATGACCCTACACTACGCAAACACTACAACACTACCCAAAACCCTAAAACACTACACCCCAGCATGACCCTACACTACGCAAACACTACAACACTACCCAAAACCCTAAAACACTACACCCCAGCATGACCCTACACTTGGCAAACACTACAACACTACCCAAAACCCTAAAACACTACCCCCAGCATGACCCTACACTACGCAAACACTACAACACTACCCAAAACCCTAAAACACTACCCCCAGCATGACC
The DNA here is from genome assembly GCF_964261635.1 of Lissotriton helveticus. Classification (NCBI taxonomy): domain Eukaryota; kingdom Metazoa; phylum Chordata; class Amphibia; order Caudata; family Salamandridae; genus Lissotriton; species Lissotriton helveticus. Next base: position 1,511,062,287 of record NC_136067.1, on the reverse strand, counting down.
CTACACTACACAAACACTACAACACTACCCTAAACCCTAAAATACTACACCCCAGCATGACCCTACACTACGCAAACACTACAACACTACCCAAAACCCTAAAACACTACCCCCAGCATGACCCTACACTACGCAAACACTACAACACTATCCTAAACCCTAAAACACTACGCCCAGCATGACCCTACACTACGCAAACACTACAACACTACCCTAAACCCTAAAACACTACCCCCAGCATGACCCTACACTGCGCAAACACTACAACACTACCCTAAACCCTAAAACACTACCCCCAGCATGACCCTACACTACGCAAACACTACAATACAACCCTAAACCCTAAAACACTACCCCCAGCATGACCCTACACTAAACAACCACCACAACTCTACACTACACTAACACAACACTACACTACACAACACTACACTACACTACACAATCACTAACCCACGAAAAAATTAACACAAACCCACTTACCTCTCTCGTCATCGTGGTTTTCACAACGCAAATGCATTTACCATACATGCCTTTAAAACGTAATTCTTTGTAAAGGCATGCGCGATAAATGCACATGCGTTTTGAAAAAATGCGAGATAATGGTATGCAAGGTCAATGACCTTGCGGGATAATGGTATGCGGACTGAAAGTCTGCGGGATAAAAAATGCGAGAAAATGGCTGCAAACCATGATTAGCAGCAGACTTCCCTGGTGAGCACTAGCTTTACTACAGTGATCTAATGAGCAACTTGAGTGCTAACATTCAGAATTTATGGCAAATGTGTGACACATCTGAATGCCTTCTTGATAGAACCAAAGTAAACAAGCATTGAAAATGCAATAGATCTCGCCCTCGTTTAAGTTAAAGCCATTCTGTTTGTAATGAGGTGGCTTTTTAGCTTTGCTTTTATAGGTGTTTTTAAAACTTTCATGTAAATAACATGCATATGTATGCATATATGTATATGTATGCATGCATTTATATTTATATAGATATGCAGATTATATATGTTTATATATGTATATTACCTACTGGCGATAGGCAGTGGGTATATATAGTTAGGATTTTTTCTCTATGGGATTTCTGAAAATTCTATGTCTAATAACTTTGGCGTTTGTGGACGGAATTGGCTGATGACACTTCCTAAAGCCACCAATACCCAGGCCGAAAGGCAGCACAATAATGTGCACACACACACACACCAGGGGCATCGTGTAACACATATTTGTTTTTTAATGGAACGTTTGAGATGCATGGCAATCACACGTGGAAGGCTAATATACAGAGCATGAATATTGATCAGGATGATAGTTGCATGTTGTGTGTAGTATAAGATATGTGTATACAGGAAAACGTTTTTGAAAAAAGCTTTCTAAGCAGAAGAGGTGTCTGTCATCAAACGCTGTTGTGAGAATGAGTAAAATTGGTGGGGTCGTCCAACTGTTACAAAAGAAAATGTTATGAACAAATCAAATGCTTTTTTTTAAGGTTACATGGCAATCGTGCACCGAGCGATTTTGACAAAATATATTGCTTATTACAGTTATAAGTATATAAATGTTTAAAATATTTTAGATTAAATTATCGCTTGCTCTCATATACTGTTTAAAGTTATTTAGATATACTTTGGAGACAAAAAAAGGGAATGGCGTACCCGGCGCGATACTATACGTCTGTGACGTAACACAGGGCCTGACCCCATATTTACATGACGTACTGCGTGGCTTGGTACTGCGTACCCGTTGGATACCAAAGTAGCACCTGGGGTGACTTCATGTGTATATAATGTTACGCGGGATGCGGTGACACGAAGTCGTCGGATACGAAATGCGCATCATTTACAAGGTTAGCAATGTGGTAGATAAGATTTGTGTGGTGATGGAGCTTGGTACACTACCGGTATGAGAGTGCAGTTTTCTCTCCCCCAAAAACATTTTCTTGGGGAAGATATAAAACATTACATAATTTTTTTAATTAAAAATAAGAAGAAGTTTAACAGGGTTCCAAAATATAAAAAAATATATTTGAAAAAATATAGGTTTTAGAAACATTAAAATATGAAATTAACATTTAAAAAACCTTTGAAATTCACTGAAAAAACCATTGGTTTCAGAGACGTTATAGTTAGTTTGACATTTGAGTCACGTAAAACCAGAAATATTTGCCTGTCATAGTTAGGTGAGCTAACTATAACTCACGCGCCAGCAATACATTGCTGATGATGTCACATATTACATCACTCATGGCATGGTCAGTGACATCACTGATGACGTCTCAAATGACATCACTGATGACATCCCTGATGACATCATCCAGTGATTGTGTGTTTCTGTATAGGTTAAATATGTTTTATATATATATATATATATATATATATATATTACCTACTGGCAATAGCCAGTAGGTATATATAGTTAGGATTTTTTTCCTATGGGATTTTTGAAAATTCTATGTCAAATAACTTTGGCGTTTGAGGACAGAATTGGCTGAAATGTTCAGGAAAATGGCACATTTTGTTTCTGAGCAGCCCCTGAAAATGTGGGGGGGTTTCGTCAAGGGGGGGCCGAGAAAAAAGGGTGGTCCCAAAACGCGTTTTTCCCATTCATTTTTCCATAGGGCGGTTGGACTCACTTTTAGCTCGAACGGCTGAATAGATTTACATGAAACTTGGCAAAATTGTAGATATGGTTTGCCCGACATGCCTTTGCTATGTCTCAATATATGTGCTCCAGTGGATTTTGAGAAATTAACGTTTAAAAAAATATATATATCTGTGACAGCGCTCCGGTTAGCGCCCCGGTTCGCGTACCTGATGCGTAACAGAACTTCGCGAAGCGAAGCTGATTGGCTCTCCGGTGTCTGTCAACATTCTAAACAGTCCGGAGCGGCCGCCATCTTGTCTCTCGGTAGGTTCGAGAGACAAGATGTGGTGAAAAAAGAAGGGGGAAATGAAGGAAAGGGGGCAAGGTAAACCCCTCCTGACCCCCTAGGATTGATGAGGGGGATATTAAAGTCCCCCGCGATTTTTCGCGGTAAAGGCGCTTCCCGGTACGCGAACCGGGCAGCTAACCGGCAGCGTAACGGGAGTCCGCCATCTTGTGTTTTTGGAACGTCCGGTTCGCGTACCGGGTAGCGTCCCGGTAAGCGTAACAAGGGGAAAACCAAGAGAAACAGTAAAAAAAAAATTAAGGGACTAGATTTCCAGCAAACTTGGCAAAATTGTAGGGACTGTTTGTTTGATGTGCCTTTGCAAGGCCTCAAGATATGTGCACGTGTGGATTTTGTCTAATTAAGGTTAAAAAAAATATATATATCTGTAAGCGTGCTCCGGCACGCTTACGTTACGGGTTTTGTTTGCGCTGCAGAGCCGATACGTCACGGTTATGCGACGCGTCATGAGGCGTCTCACGTGGCTACGTGATACGTCACGTAATAAAGAATATATTTTACAGCTATAGATATTAGCTTTTAAAAAACCAATGAAATTCACTGAAAAAACCATAGGTTATAGACCATATATAGTTAGGAATTTGCATTTACAAAACCTTGAAAATTCACTGAAAAAACCATAGGTTAGAGACCATATATAGTTAGCTGGACATTTTATTGACATAAAACCAATGAAATTCCATATATAGTTAGTTGCACTAACTATATATCGCGCACCCGCAATCCACTGCTGATGATGTCACATATTACATCATTCATGACATGGTCAGTGACATCACTGATGACATCACTGATGACATCTCAAATGACATCACTGATGACATCTCAAATAACATCACTGATGACATCATGACACACCAATACCAGTTACTACATACGCACTCACTGATTCCTACGTCTACACACACATTCACTCATTCACCCATACAATCACTCATACATACAGTCACTCATTATTACAACACTATCATATGCACTCATACACCTATGCAGACACTCACACACTGCCACTCATCCATGGAGTTACTCACACACCTAGTCAGTCCTGTAAAGAATCAATCACACTTCCATTTCCTCATCTATACAGTTAAACACAGAACACCATACTTCACTGACATCACTGATGACATCACTGATGACATCTCAAATGACATCACTGATGACATCTCAAATGACATCACTGATGACATCATGACACACCAATACCAGTTACTACATACGCACTCACTGATTCCTACGTCTACACACATTCACTCATTCACCCATACAATCACTCATACATACAGTCACTCATTATTACAACACTATCATATGCACTCATACACCTAGTCAGTCCTGTGAAGAATCAATCACACTTCGATTTTCTCATCTATACAGTTAAACACAGAACACTATACTTTTCACACATATACTAACACATACTTACTCTCTTATACAATCACTGATACAAGTACACATTGATATGCACAGAGTCACACACCTCCCAGCCAGCCACACACACACTCAGTCTTCCATACATCCACTCATTCTTCAATATATAAAACATATTTAAACTTTACAAAAACACACAGACACTAAATGATGTCATCAGTGATGTCATTTGAGATGTCATCAGTGATGTCATCAGTGATGTCATTTGAGATGTCATCAGTGATGTCATCAGTGATGTCACTGACCATGTCATGAATGATGTAATATGTGACATCATCAGCAGTGGATTGCGGGTGCGCGATATATAGTTAGTGCAACTAACTATATATGGAATTTCATTGGTTTTATGTCAATAAAATGTCCAGCTAACTATATATGGTCTCTAGCCTATGGTTTTTTCAGTGAATATATATATATATATATTACCTACTGGCGGTCGCCAGTAGGTATATATAGTTAGGATTTTTTCTCTATGGGATTTTTGAAAATTCTATGTCAAATAACTTTGGCGTTTGTGGACGGAATTGGCTGAAATTTTCAGGAAAATGGCACATTTTGTTTCTGAGCAGCCCCTGAAAATTGGGGGGGGGTTCGTCCAGGGGGGGTCGAGAAAAAAGGCTGAATGGATTTGCACGAAACTTGGCAAAATTGTAGGGACTGGTAGCCCAATGTGCCTTTTGTAGGTCTCAATATATGTGCTACAGTGGATTTTGAGAAATTAACGTTTAAAAAAAGATATATATCTGTAACAGCGGACCGGGCAGCGCTCCAGTACGCGTACTTTTCGCGCAACGGAGCTTTGTGAAGCGAAGCTGATTGGTTCTCCGGCGTCTGTAAACATTCCAAACAGTCCGTAGCGGCCGCCATCTTGTCTCTCGGTAGGATCGAGAGACAAGAGGAGGCCAAAGCAAAGGGGCAAATGACCATAAGGGGGCATAGTAGATCCTCGCTGACCCCCTTTAGGTTTGATGTGGAGGTTTTAAAAGGGCCCCGCGGGGCAAAAAAAAAAAATAATAATAATAATCGAACGGCTGAATGGATTTGCACGAAACTTGGTAAAATATTAGGGACTGGTAGCCCGATGTGCCTTTGCTAGGTCTCAATATATGTGCTCCAGTGGATTTTGAGAAATTAACGTTCAAAAAAAGATATATATCTGTAACAGCGCTCCGCTTCGCGTAACGGAGGTTTGCGAAGCTGATTGGTCATTCTGTCACTGGGCTATAGTTGGGCTACATCTGGCTGATATTTGGGCTACATTTGTTTTTTTTGTCTCTGGCGGCCATCTTTGGGCTACATTGGGCTACATTGGGCTTCATTGGGCTTCATTGGGCTACATTGGGCTACATTTGGGCTCCAACATATATATAGGCCAATGTAGCCCAATATATATTTTTCAAAGTTAATATTCGTAAAAACCACTGGAGCATATATCTTGAGACATAGCAAAGGCACATCGGGCTACCAGTCCCTACAATTTTGCCAAGTTTCCTGGAAATCCATTCAGCCGTTCGAGCTAAAAGTGAGTCCAACCGCCCTATGGAAATGAAGGAAATGAATGGGTAATTTGTAATTAGCAAATAGCTCATCGCAAACTAGGAATGGTAAAGAATCGCTATTTATTCCTTAAAGTTCGCTATTTAGGAAATGCAAAAAACTTTGATGATACATATGGCGGTTCATCTCTAACAAGATAAGAAGCATAGGGATAGATTTATGATGACTGGCGCATCACCAGGGATGTGTTAGTCATTCTGTGCCATTGTTCCGTCACCTATGGTGTGCTGCATTTACAATGCGGCGCATCATGGGGCAAAAACAGCACAGATGCGTGATGTATCTGTGCCGTAAAGGTGGCGCATTGCTGGAGTTGTATCGCAAGTGTGATGAAGCTCCAGCAAGGGTCGGGGGTGCCCCTGTCGCAGGGTTTCTGTTCTCACACAGAACTGTGGACAGAGGATTGGAACCTCGGCGAATTAGGGTGCCCCAAAACTCACCTTAGTAATCAAAAACCCCTTAGCAAGCTAGGTACAGTGTCACATTGGATATAACAAACTCTCAATGTTTAGACAATCCAGAATATGAACTTATAGTACCTCAGGATACGTGGAACTCATGAACAGTCGGTCGTTATATATTTCTTAGAAACCAGAACATGGAGTTAAGAAGAACACATGTGTATTTGAAATGTTTATTTACTAATGCCGTCTTCTCAGGCGTAGTATCTTAGATAATACAAGTACACATATTATCAGTAGCAAAATTACCAGCATAGTTACTAGTACATAAAAAGCGAATGGTGACAGTATGTTAACATGCTGTAAATGAATAAGAGTTAGCAACACTTATAAGCAGCCACGGGCCGTGGAGGGAGTTACGGTGGGGCAGGGAGGCGGGGAGGGGGAGGGGCAGGGTGGAGAGGGCTCCACCCTGCCCCTCCCCCTCCCCGCCTCCCTGCCCCACCGTAACTCCCTCCACGGCCCGCGGCTGCTTATATCTCACCCTCCCTAATACACATATTATATTCTTTGCTAAGAAGGTCTGTTTGTGTTGGTTTAGGGCGTGCCCATACTTTAGTGTCTTAGATTTGAAGGAATCACATCAGCATACACCAGCTCTCTCTTCATGTGAACCGCATCAACTGTTGTGTATGTGTGTTCGGCAAAGCAATATAAAACCCGCCTCATGCCCAGAATTGGCAGAAGCTGCACTTATGTTATGAGTATGAAGTCGTGGAGATCAGACCTCATAACAATTCTGTATCGTGTTGTTCTTGAAACTTCAGCACTCGCTGTACAGATATAGTTTAACAAGCAAAGCAGATAGTAGAGCAATAACATATTATTCTCATGTAAACCACGATGAACTACTAGGTTGAAAGCTAAAGCAACAACTAAGTGTCGTGTGCAGAAGTTGCAAAAAAGGAAAAATGGCGTTTAAACCGGTAATGAGCCCATGCTAACTTAACACGGTGTAAAGATATCCAGGACCTAGATGACACCTCCTCATGATCCGGAAACAAACTGAATAAGATAATAGAAGTGCCATCTCATGAGAGCAGATTGCAACTTTATATGTGGACGGTCCGCAAGGTAAAACATTAAAAACTAGGAAAATTTAATGCTAAAGAAAAATAAAACAGCCAAGTACTTTATCGAGTCTTAAGCCAATAGGCAAGCTAAATAATAAAAACTTGACAAATAAGTCAATGAATTGTCAATGAAATGCTAGTACTCAGCATATCAAACATGAAAAAGGTCTATGACATAACTGTGTATGCAAAATAAGCTGCAACAGCCTCCAATAGGAAGTCACCGTCTTCATCCGAAAAGAGTTCAGCCATCCAATTTAAAAGCGGAAAAGAACATACGTGCTCTCCCAGCACCGGATCCTCTATCACCATCAGAGGACAGCTCGGTGGGTTTTCAAGAAAGCTCTGTTCCAAGAAAGACTGTGTTGCCGCCAGTAAATTCCAGGGACCAATTAGTCCATGCATCAATGCCACAGCCATAATCCTTTCCCAGGACAAACCAACTCGTGAGTAATGATAGGAGTCATCAGCTGATTAAAGTCGACGTCAGGAGAAACCGGTCCGCAGAGACACAAATCAATGGCCCAATCGAAATCACAGGTCAGGCAGTGAAATACAGGCTGGACACAGGTGAAGTAGGAGAATCGAAAAGATAATCCATATGCCGTGCTTAATATCGCCAACGGCATTGTGCCATAATATTCTAGCATGCGATTGCGGAACAGTGTCAGCAGCTGCAGGGCGGGAGCTTGCACAGGAGGGACATCCATATTTAAAAATGTAAAAAAGCACAAGAGCGTCCGCTGGTAATGCAAGTAAAAATGGGAATCCACGAAGCACAGTGGAAAAAAATAGAATGAAAGAAAGCAGGGATGACTCCAAAGATTTTCTCAAATGAAGTCACGAGACCACTGGTAACAACTTTAAAAAAGTGCGCCAGGCCCTTTGTGGAGGACGCGTTAAAGATAGTCCGAACCATCTTGCTGAAATGGAAAGGCGAATCTGTATTGAAAAGGGTCTGCACCTCTGTACGGGTGTTCGCTATGTGAAGCACGAAAGTTTCACGGGCCGAACTCAAGGCCACCTCTCTCTGAGACAAAAGAGCTCTTATTCTTGCCATGCCGTTGAAATCTGGTCCCAAGGTTGGTATTTGTGGCCAGATTGAAAACTCCCTATGTTCATGTGTGGGAGGAAATAGAACATTTCTGCAGCAAATAACCCGTTCACTTACTGTTACGATAAAAGGAATACTTTTAATTAACCCAGAACAATCTTCATTATTGAGCATCAAATAACTACCATTTTCCAACAACTTGAACGTGGGGATGATAGCAGGAACTGGCGTGCCTTGCAACACGCAAGCCATATTTGGTCGGTGTTTGTTGCATGAACCGTGTAACTGTATGTGCCTACACATTAGTGAATGATCTGGCGTCTCAGTGCATTCCTCTCCATTCAGATAAACTTCTTGATCATCTTTGAAACATCTGTATGTGTATGGAAGCGACCAGACCTCATGAAGAAAAGCACTACCTAAAGGTTCATAACGACCTATTGGTATATATTTCATACAATTTGAAAACTTATATAAAGCAAAAGGCAGCGTTATTAAACCGTGGATAAGGCACGTTGCCAAAAAACCCGCAATCCTCTGCTGATGATGTCACTGAGCATGTCATGAATGATGTAATATGTGACATCATCAGCAGTGGATTACGGGTAATAGTATCTCTAGTTTACTCCCCTATAGCTGTCTTTCTTTTAACATAAGTGTCTGTTTCCTTCCCTTATACTTACTGTTCTTTTTAAAAAAAAAAAATTTTGGTTCACTTCCGGTTCGCGTACCGGCGAGCGAACTGGGAAGCGAACTACGAGAAATAGAGGTTGGCACAGTTCCAAATATTGTACCAATTTTTTAATAACGGGGAGGTAGTTCTGAAAAGAACTTTTTTTTTAATTGTTTTTGTTGTTTTATATTTTTTTAATTATTTTTCTGAACATTTTTTTACTTTTTTGGAATTTTTCTGAACAGTTTTATATTTTTTTGGGTTTTTCTTGCAGGGGGCAATGAAAACGATTCATTGTAAAGGGCTAAACAGGAGCAACAAAACAAAAAAAAAGTATTTATTATTTGGGGCGTTTCGTACAAACTTGCATATGATAGTCAATAGCTCTGTTGATCAGAGTGATGCTTCTTTCTCCGTAGCAAATGAATCCATTGCAATGTACGCAGACGTGTTTTACTTCATGAAATCTCGTTTGAATATTTGGCACCATCTCCCTGGCCTCTGGTCCCGTTACTTCCGGTACAACAGATCTTCTGGCCATAATAGGGAGATTATCTAGGTCGTTACGAAACTGTGCAGCACTGTAGTTGTTAGGATGCCACTTAGTCATATGGCGATGCATTGTGTAGTTTCCGAAACTGTATTTTTTGTCGGTCCCTCTGGACAGTCTATCTTGACATATAAGGCAAGTTACGTATCTTGCATTTACTTTTTTCTGACCTTTGGGAATTTTTAAAAAATTGCCAAATGAAGTTTTCTTTCCGGTGAGACGTCCTGGGCTCCTCAGGCAAAAAGTGCCTCTCTTCGTGCTCGTCGTCCTGTTCCTCTTCTTCCTCTTCTTGCTGAATTATAACTTGAGCAGGTGGTCCACTCTTCCTTGGATGTGGTGGAGGTGGTGGGGAAGCACCAGCTGAAGCTACTAAAGAAGCCATTGCTCACTGGTAACAAAGGGTCTTTCTCTCACAATGATGAAAGTCAGAGTGAGGAAAGAAGGAGGGATTTTCATCATTTGGGAAAAACAATAGTTCTCAACCAATGAAAAGTGTTCATTTTAGATTATATGACCTAGTCTTACATCATTAGGAAACCAAAAGTGAAATGAACCAATGAAAAGTTTTATTACCAAGTCACATGACCTGCTGTGTTTACGTTAAGCGCTTTGCAGGGCCTCCCGGTTTGCTTCCAGAAACCTGTGCTTTGCGACTCGGTAAGCGTACCAGTTCGCTAACGTAGCACGTCATATGACGTTTCACGCGACAACGCGAAACGTCATGCGGACGGGAGGCGTCACGATGTTGTTTTCTAACGCGGCAGTTGCGGTAAAGAAACGTTTACCGGCTCGCGGTCTATTTCGCGGCATCGAGGTCAGCTAACGGGAAGCTTCCCGATTCGCGAAGCGGGAACGAAGAAAAAAAAATATAAAAAAAAAAAATTATTAATAAACATATAAAATATATTTTTGGATTTAAAGAAGAATACATTTTACAGCTACAGATATTAGCTGTTAAAAAACCAATGAAATTCACTGAAAAAACCATAGGTTATAGACCATATATAGTTAGGAATTAGCATTTACAAAACCTTGAAAATTCACTGAAAAAACCATAGGTTATACACCATATATAGTTAGGAATTAGCATTTAGAAAACCTTATTTTACTCACACAAAACCATTGAAATTCCATATATAGTTAGTTGCACTAACTATATATCGCGCACCCGCAATCCACTGCTGATGATGTCACATATTACATCATTCATGACATGGTCAGTGACATCACTGATGACATCACTGATGACATCTCAAATGACATCACTGATGACATCACTGATGACATCTCAAATGACATCACTGATGACATCATGACACACCAATACCAGTTACTACATACGCACTCACTGATTCCTACGTCTACACACACATTCACTCATTCACCCATACAATCACTCATACATACAGTCACTCATTATTACAACACTATCATATGCACTCATACACCTATGCAGACAGTCACACACTGCCACTCATCCATGGAGTTACTCACACACCAAGTCAGTCCTGTAAAGAATCAATCACACTTCCATTTCTTCATCTATACAGTTAAACACAGAACACCATACTTCAGTGACATCACTGATGACATCACTGATGACATCTCAAATGACATCACTGATGACATCTCAAATGACATCACTGATGACATCATGACACACCAATACCAGTTACTACATACGCACTCACTGATTCGTACGTCTACACACACATTCACTCATTCACCCATACAATTACTCATACATACAGTCAGTTATTATTAGAACACTATCATATGCACTCATACACCTAGTCAGTCCTGTGAAGAATCAATCACACTTCGATTTCCTCATCTATAGTTAAACACAGAACACCATACTTTTCACACATATACTAACACATACTTACTCTCTTATACAATCACTGATACAAGTACACATTGATATGCACAGCGTCACACACCTCCCAGCCAGCCACACACACACTCAGTCTTCCATCCATCCAGTCATTCTTCAATATGTAAAACGTATTTAAACTTTACAAAAACACACAGACACTAGATGATGTCATCAGTGATGTCATCAGTGATGTCACTGACCATGTCATGAATGATGTAATATGTGACATCATCAGCAGTGGATTGCGGGTGCGCGATATATAGTTAGTGCAACTAACTATATATGGAATTTCAATGGTTTTGTGTGAGTAAAATAAGGTTTTCTAAATGCTAATTCCTAACTATATATGGTCTATAACCTATGGTTTTTTCAGTGAATATATATATATATATATATATATATATTCACTGAAAAAACCATAGGTTATAGACCATATATAGTTAGGAATTAGCATTTACAAAACCTTGAAAATTCACTGAAAAAACCATAGGTTATACACCATATATAGTTAGGAATTAGCATTTAAAAAACCTTATTTTACTCACACAAAACCATTGAAATTCCATATATAGTTAGTTGTACTAACTATATATCGCGCACCCGCAATCCACTGCTGATGATGTCACATATTACATCATTCATGACATGGTCAGTGACATCACTGATGACATCACTGATGACATCTCAAATGACATCACTGATGACATCACTGATGACATCTCAAATGACATCACTGATGACATCACTGATGACATCTCAAATGACATTACTGATGACATCACTGATGACATCATTCATGTGATAATACGATGAAGCTCTTCAGACTCTAATATAACCTTAGATACAGTAAGTGTAAACAGACACTCACAGACTGTCACTCATCCATAGAGTTACACACACACCTAGTCAGTCATGCAAAGAATCAATCACACATCCATTTTCTCAACTATACAGTTATACACACCTTACTTATTCAAAGATATACTAACACATATTTACTCTCTTATACAATCCCTGATACAAGTTCACAATGATCCATACAGCCACTCACACATTCACTGGCTCTTATGCACAGTTATTTATATATGTCAACTCTCACATGTACTGTGTTTTACATATGTACTTACTTTTACATGTAGCACTGAGATATCCATTCACTCACCCATACACTCATGCACACAGTCAACCGCCCATACAGCTGTTTCCACATGCACTTTTGAACCCATACATCTAGTGAATCAACTGCTCACACATCTATGCACAGAGTCATACACCTCCCAGCCACCCATACACACTCTCAGTCTCCCATACAAATACGTAGGCAACCAATCAATAACGCATATAGTTAATCATATAGCTAATGATCAACACATGCAGCAGTTTATAGAACAACAAACATAATGATGCACAAATTGAGACAGTTTAGTCACTAACCCATGCACTCAGTGAGACACATTTAACCACTCACTCATACAGTCAGTCATGCACCTAATAAATCCTTCATCCAGACATTTATACATCCACTCATTCTTAAATATGTAAGACATATTTTAACTTTACAGAAACACACAGTAACTGGATGATGTCATCATTGATGTAATCAGTGATGTCATTTGAGATGTCATCAGTGATGTCATCAGTGATGTCATTTGAGATGTCATCAGTGATGTCATCAGTGATGTCACTGACCATGTCATGAATGATGTAATATGTGACATCATCAGCAGTGGATTGCGGGTGCGCGATATATAGTTAGTACAACTAACTATATATGGAATTTCAATGGTTTTGTGTGAGTAAAATAAGGTTTTTTAAATGCTAATTCCTAACTATATATGGTGTATAACCTATGGTTTTTTCAGTGAATTTTCAAGGTTTTGTAAATGCTAATTCCTAACTATATATGGTCTATAACCTATGGTTTTTTCAGTGAATTTCATTGGTTTTTTAAAAGCTAATATCTACAGAAGTAAAATGTATTCTCCTTTAAATCCAAAAATATATTTTATATGTTTATTAATAATTTTTTTTTAATATTTTTTTTGTTTCGCTCCCGGTCCGCTAACCGGGAAGCTTCCCGTTAGCTCAATTCGATTCCGCGATCCGGTCCGCGAACCGGTAACAAATCAACATAGTGACGGTATCGCGTTGCCGCGTAATGCGTCTTATGACGTACTGCGTTAGCGCACCCGGAAGTGCCCCGGGGCGCGGACCGAGGCGCGAAACGCAACTCCCCGGAAGCGATCCGCGGCACGAAAGCGCGACGTATCGCGTTGCCGCGAAATGCGTCTTGTGACGTATCGCGTTAGCGCACCCGGAAGTGTCCCGGGGCGCGGACCGAGGCGCGAAGCGCAGCGAACCGGAAGCTAACCGGGGAGCGTTCCGCAGCGCGTAACATGAGCGTTAGAGGTCATGTGACTTGTTAATAAAGCTTTTCATTGGTTCATTTCACTTTTAGTTTCATAATTATGGAAGGCTAGGTCAGGTGACCTAAAAATAACACTTTTCATTGGTTGAGAAGTATTGTTTTTTCCAAATGATGAAAACCACTCCTTCTTTCCTCACTCTGACTTTCATTATTGTGAGAGGAAGACCTATTTTGCTTCTTGGAAGACCTATTTTGATTGTATGAAAATGGCTTCACTGATTGCTTCAGCTGGTGCACCCCCACCACCACCTCCACCTCCTCATGGGAAGAGAGGACCACCTCCCCAGGTGGTTACCAACACTGAGGAGGAAGATGAAGAGATGGATGAGGAGGGAGAACAACCACAATTTCTTGAAGAGTTGCCCCGGGTTTCAAGAAAGAAACCCAGTTTCATCTGGCAGTTTTTTTCCATCCCTCGTGGCCAAAAAAAGGTCAATGCCAGGTACGCAACATGCCTCATATGCAAGGAACAATTGTCCAGAGGGACGGACAAAAAATACAGCTACGGTAATCATACCATGCATAGGCACATGACGAGGAAACATCCCTTAAATTACAGCCGGGCGGAATTAAGGGATATGATGGACAATCCTCGACCAACTCCTGTGACGAGACCAACAACATCGGTTTCTTTATCACCAGAGGAGGCACGGGAAACTGTGCCAAATATCCAACCCAATTTTGGGAACATGATACACTTATGTATGCGCTGTCGTGCATTATTATCTTGTGGCAACATGAGCATCAATGCACTGAACCTGGCGTATGAACACCATGATTGCCCTAACCGCCCCCAGTAATTTTTTTTTGCTCCTGTTGAGCCCTTTTCAACGCCTGTTTTTTGTTGTTCCCCCCCCCAAAAAAACCAAAAAAAATATAAAATCGTTCAAAAAATACAAAAAAAACAAAAAAAATTCAAAAAATACAAAAAAAATATAAAACAACAAAAATATTTAAAAAAAAGTTCTTTTCAGAACTACCTTCCCTTTCCAAAAAAATTGCTACAATGTTTAGCACTCTGGCAAGCTCTCTTTCTTTTGGTTCGCTCCCGGGTTAGCTTCCCGGTACGCGGACCGGGAGCTAACCAAAAAAATTTTTTTTTTTTTAAAAAAGAGTAAGTATAAGGAAAGTAAACAGAGAGTGATGTTTCAAGAAAAACAGCTATAGGGAGTAAAGAAGAGATACTGTTTAATAGATCTATTTACCAAAGAACAGACAGAAGAGGGTATAATTGTGAAAAACAAAATAGATAACGAAGTGAAAGAAAAACAAGCATTGGCATAGCCAATAGGTATCGACTTTGGGACCTTCTAAGTATTTAGTTATGCAGCATAATATCCTTGGTGCAGCAACATCAACTGTTGCATGGCTAAACACGTATAAGGTCCCAAAGGCGAGACCTATTGTCTATGCCAATGCTTGTTTCTTAAGTAGAATTGCAATACGTATGGCTCTTCCATGTAAAAAAATCTTATCTTGTGCTCTAAAGATTGCTAAAGTCTCGACAGAGAACAGGCTAGATTGTAAGTAGGGTAAATTGCGCTTGGTGATCTGTTTGAGGGAGCGTCTGCTTTGCCTGGTGTCTTTGGAGAGCAATTTTGATTGTTATACTGGACAATATAGCCCTAATGTAAATAACATAGGGGCATATTATCAACATAGGCAATAAAAGTTTTGCAGCTTTTATCGGCAGAAATGTGTCGCTAAAGCTGCTTTTGCGGCAGAAAACTGCCGCTAAAGCCGCTTTTGCACCAGTTTTCTGCCAATAAAAAGAGCAATAATTTTATTGGCTGCATTCATAATATGCCCCTTAGTGTGCTTCAACTACACAGAGAAAGCATTATGAACAAATAGTGATACAGTGATCAGTCAAAGACACTAAGAGTAATAGAGACGGAGTGAGTGAACAAGAGTGAGGAACTATGAGAAGAGAGGGACTGAGAAAAAGAGTGGAAGGAGTTGAGTAAGTAGGTAATAGAGAAAGGAATGAGGGAAGTAGCAAAGGCAGGAAACTGAGGATTAAAGAAATGAAGCAGTGGAACTAATAGTAGTTCAATGTGATAGAAATGTAACGAAAAGAGTACAAAATACTTACCTTATAATTGTCGTTAAATTCCTCACTTTTTATTTTTATACTTTCAATCTGTGAAAGAGAGAACAAACATTTGAAAAATATAAAAACATGTATTAAAAAATTACAAAAGACAAGGGCAAAGATTGAAGGACAAACAGTTTTTCAATAACTTTGACACTTACAGAAGCTACACAGTCCTAAAGATATACATTTTAAACTAACACTATCTTGATGCAGATGAAGTGAGGCCTATCTTAAAACATGGTGCATCTTTTGCATTGCTGTTGTCTCAGAAAAGTGTCGCAAGACACTAAAATTTAAAATAATTGCTTCAGGATGCCAATAAGATGTCTACTATCCAGAGTTTTGTTTCAGGTGAGGCCTACTCAGGGTTGCAGATGAAATTTCGAGTTGTTGAAGAGAATAGAGGACATAATACATGTGAAGGTCTACCAATGAAGTGAGTCATGTCCACTGCAATCTTCAACAAAGTCCAAACCTCCTATGTTTCCCTGGACAGACCTAAACTTGATCTGCACAATGTGATTCGTAATGATAGGAAACACAGGTGATGTAATTGAAATACATGCAATTTATTTTGCTCATTTCACAATCACATCACTTGTGTTTCCTTTGCTTAGGTATCTCATTGTGCAGATGTAGTCTAGCATATGAAAGAATACGCAGAAGTGCAGCACTGCATGCAACAACTTTGACACTTACAGAAGCCTCACCTTCTCCATGCCTCCTACACAGTTCTACATATACATCATAAATGCAAACAGTACAGAATTAATTATACATGTTAAATGGTTTATTTTTGCTGTTCTCAGAATGTATCAAAATTCACTAAAAACAGTGACTTGAAGGTATTCATCATGTAACAGCGGGGAAAAAAAAACACAATCAAAATGATTGTGTTTAAAAAACCCATACAACATCAGAAATGAAAATTCAGAACTCCTTAAAGTTAACTTACTTTCCATGACGTCCAAGGATGTCCTATGAACAGCTTACACTCTTTTGTGCTGTTATTACTTTCAGCCCGCCACTTTCTGAAAGAAAATCTCCATCGTTTTTAAAAACACGTTACATACAATAAATGACTTCTTGCTCTCTACCACAAGATTCCACAAGGCCAAATCTGGTCAGAGCCATGTATAACTCTTGGATTTCTTGTTAGCCAATCCCATCATTTGGCATTTCCGCAACTTTCAGAATTAAAATGTTGAAGATCATTTTCACAATCCAGGAATAGTAATATCTTCCCCTTCTTGCTCAGTCATGTTCTACATTTCCTATGACACTGATACTGCTTAATATGAAGCAGACTTACACTACCTCTATGACTACAACAATTATTTAATTCTCTACATCACTTTTAATCACAAAGCAATGTAAAACAGTAGACAACATTGCAGACTTACATTCCCTCTACTCCATGTTTTGATTGGCTGCTTCAATTAGCTTATAAAAAGAAACAGTTTTTCTGAACTCATTCAAAGTGCACATATATCTCCATGATGTCCAGTCCTATGATTAGAAGTTATGTCTCTGAACTACACTTATCCTCAAGGCCAAATTGTGTAGGAGCCATTAGAACTTCTTGAAATTCCATAGAGCACATCCCGAGATTATTTCCCTAAAATTTTGGTTTTAAAAACACCAGGTAAGAGTTTTTAAGGTCATACGGCAATTTTTTTTTTAAAATTAAAACAGAATCATTGCAGAATGACCAGCCATTTCTAGACTTTAAATAAGCTGTGTAATGTCCTGATGATATTGAAGGGCCGTCATGATATATAATTGCTGTAGTTACAAAAGTCCTTCCTGATATTGACAACTGCGAAGCTACAAATTTTTTTATTAAAGTTGTCAATTTTGTTCCATCAGGCCTACATCGTTGGAACATTAAAATGACGTACTGGCCATATGTTCGTATAAATAATGTGGACATCATTTCAGATTTACATTGGCTACACTCCATGTTGTGATTAGCAGCTTTTACTAGCTTATTAAAGGAGACTAATTTACTGTCTGGCAAAGTTAAATATATAAATCTTTCTGAGTCTACACTAGTAGAACTTGATATCATACAGTTCTCGCAGTCATGCTGCCATTGATAAGAAAGCCCAAACAGCTGGTCTACATCTACACCTTCAGCATGTAATACATCAAGCATATACATTAAAAACTCCTGACAATCTTGCTGAATATTTTGAGAGAATTGTGTTTGGCCTGAACATCTGTCTAACAGATTTCGAATTTCAGACACACTTTCTATGTTTCTTCTATCAGTGCTACATTTCTCTAACACAGAATTTAACAAACCGCAAAATCTTTGATCAGAATTGACCACAATCTCTTCTTTTACATTTTTTAGAGAAAACAAAACATTAATTACTACATTAGCATAGCAGTTGACACCAGAACTGTTTTCAAACTGAAAACCAACAACATCTTCAACAGAATCCTTTTTGTTTCTGCTTGTAATTTTAGGTTCATTCACTTTTTGTCTTTTTGCTATAACCTCCCCAGTATTGTTCTCATTTCTTCGTTTCCGACCTACCAGACGTTTCTCAAACAAAGGAAACTGAGGCAAATGTGGCGTATACTCTCTTCTTAACCTATTGTATTCCTTAACACAATCTAGATCTGCACAAATGTTTGTGACATCACACTCAATCAAGTACAATCCCGATAAAGTTCTAACTCGTGACAATGCCACATATGCCATACCCTCCTTGAACACAGAACTGCCAATATTCACCAATGCACTGTCTACACTTAAACCTTGCGATTTATGGATTGTCACCGCATATGCCAAGCAAACAGGAAACTGCTTACGGCGAACATATAAGTCTTTTACAAGCAAAAATCTAGCAGAACAACGAGCAATTAGCTGTACTTCCTCAATGCCATCAAATTTAATTTTTAAAAATTCAATTCCATCTCTATTTCTGTATTTCACAAAATCAACAACATTACCCATTGATCCATTTACCAGACCTCTTTCAACATGTAAATTCCTTCTTAAAATTATACGGCAGTTCAAGCACACATTCAGAGTCTTTTCAAAACCTGCAGTTTTAGATATACTCTTCTCTAATGAATCCAATTTTGTTTTCAGATTCTCAGACAAAATAATTGTTGATCCCATATGCTCTACTCTATCAATAGCTTCCAGTTTCACAATCTCTTGCTTTTCTAAATGCAACATTTTGTTGTTAAATTTGGCACATTCTGCAAGAGTTGGCATCAAACATATTCCAGATTTCTTTTCAGTAATTTTCTGAAAAATATTCTCAGGCACAACATCTTGTTCTGGATATAAATTTGACAGTAATCGTGCATGTAAAGCTTCTTTCCCATGCTCAGTCACTTTTCCAATTCTAACATCTTGTAGAATAGTCTTGTAAACTTCATCCTTCGCCTGACGCATATTTTCATGCAGTTCAGCATAATTGAAGTTTAACCATATATTGACGTTGCCAATGCTGCCTAGGCACTTCCTGGTATCTTCATGCGTGAGCATTTTGAACACAGGTTGCCCTTTCACTGGTGTCAGCTGCAAAAGATCTCCGAAAACAATGATGTGTTTGCCACCAAATAACACATCATACTCTGTTTTGAGAACTTCTTGCATCCTCAAATGCACAAAGGCAAGCATGACATTGGAAACCATGCTTACTTCGTCAATGATAAGAAGTTTCATTTTCCTCAAGATTCTTGAAACTTCAAAACAAGCATCTCCAGATAGCTTATGATATTCTAATTTGTTGTCATGCTCCACTGGCAGCATCAGTAAACGATGTAAAGTAATCCCTTTAATATTATGTGCTGCCAGTCCAGTTGGAGCAGTGACAACACAAGACAGCGATGACTCTGTCTTTTCCTGCAAATAGCATGAAATTGCTTTAATGAGGAAACTTTTTCCAGTTCCGGCTTCTCCACTCACGTACAGTCGGACAGGCTTCAACGACGTACATGAGCACTCTTTCTTATCATGACTTAATCCATGATCAATTTGCATGGTAACTTCGTCATATATTTTCCTCTGCTCAACGTTGAGTTGCCTTTCCAACTCTTCTAAGTTAACCGCATCCTCTTGAGCATGTGCCATGGCTCTTTCCACTTCATTCATAGCAGTGGCAGCTTCATTTTCGATAACAGGTCCTCCTAGTGGATCCTGACTCAATGAAGCAGAACTCTGACTGTCCTGAGAACTGTCTCTGGCAATCTCGGCTGCAATTGTTGCTTCCTGCTCAATTTCCGCATTCAACATTTCTACATATTTGGGAAAAGCAGGACATTCTATGGTCTCCTTGGCGGCATTGAAAGAGTCTTCGTAACAGAGAAGATCTCCAAGCAGTTCCTCTTCTGCACGCCAAGGCTTGAAAAGTTGCAAAAGTGCTAAATAGAAAAACTCCTTTTTTTCAGGAGATTCGCCACTCAATTTTCGATGGTTTACCAAGTGGCATTTTCTTTGCTTGACCAGACATCCCTCACTTCCTATTACAGCATACACTCCTTTCTCAGTATCTTCTTTGATGTTCCTCTTGAATATGTAATTTTGCAGAACCTCATACAGACAAACATTCTCGAGGTGACTGCTTCGATTTGGATAATATGTATCCAACATGTTGGTCTTCAAAATGTCGGTACTGTTTGGCTCCTTTTCCGCCAAATACTCAATTTCCCGCACAGGTTTGAGAACTCGATTACGCGTTGCAGCAAGACCAAGACTCGCCCAAACGATACTCCTGGACTTGGCATAGAGACTTGCTGAAGACAACCGGTCAGAACATTCGTACGCTCCGATTTCTCGATGCGACAACATCTTCAGACTGAAACTGTACAACTTCTTGCTGAGGCTCTTTTCATGGGAAATGTCCTCCCACATATCCTTCAATTCTGTCTTCTCTTTTTTGGTGATGTAAGACGTCCCATACCGCGCCACAGCCATACAGTTATCAGCCACAAACTGTATATCCATGTTAGCATTCCACATGGACAAAATCACCGGGTTGTAGTCGTTGATGTACTTGGACTCTTCGTTCCTCTTCAAATTGTAAGTGTTTTTAGGTGATTTCTTCATGACATTGTGTCGCAACGAAGACATCAAACTGTTTACTCTTCCTTTAGAAATCACCGGTCGTGGAAAGCCGAAACGACATTTGGTGTAGAACTTGTCCTTGTTTCGGAATTTACGACGGCAGTACTTTCCACATCGATGGCTTTGGAAACGCAGAACTTTTTCTCTTAGGCTTTTCTTCTCCTTTGCGTTTGGAACAGCACACGTAGAATACTGTTGGATGAAACTCATCACTGAGTCTTCTGGATCCGTTCCAAATTTAGGTGCATCCTTGATCCACAGCAACATATGTATATGAGGAGCACCTCTTGCTTGGTACTCCTTTCTCCAGAAGAAATCCAACACCTCTCCAAGAGGTGGATTCTTCTTATTCATGATGAAAGACATCATAGCTTCAAATCTATGATTGAAGTACCTATATACATTGACTGGATCCAAAGAGCACAGTTCTCCGGGTGTCTTGAATTCGATGTTATCTACGTTAGCATTTGCCTCTCGTAGAAATTCAAGTAAGTCTTCCCAGCCATACTCGGCACAGCTCAGAGTGAGGAACCATGTGGGAGTACCTAAGTTCCTCAGCATACATTTTAAATCACCATGACGACGGTACCAGTACTCATTAGTACCACGCTGACACGCCATGAGATTAATCAGGTGAGAATCCAAAATACTATCTTGGACATTGACTTTATCCATAAAGTCACTTGCCGAGATGTTTTGCATGTGTATACCACTTTTCAAGATGTGGTTCACTGCATATGACAGTCCAGACAGATCGCTTTCAAACAGGAGATGAAACAAATAAGGAATGCATTGTCGAAACCTAGCATCTCCTGCATACAATCGCAAAGTCCGGTATTCAGAAGCAGGAATTTGATGAGGTCGCTCATCATATCTTCCTCCCTGACCTGTTGGAAAAAGCTGTGGGAAACACCGAGCTTCCAAACTTTCCTCCCAAACACTAATGGGACTCCCTTTGGCTTGTTTCATTTGAAACAACTCAATAGCATTCCCCATGACTTCCTTGGAATGCAAAGGATGAACACTATAATGTTCATATATTTCTTCACTAGTAGAGGGTTCTACTTTCTCAATTTGACCAGCACACAAATCGCTATCCTCTTCCTCACTTACTTCCTCTTCTGCAACATATACATTCTTGTAGTATTTATTATTTTTTTTCAAATACAATGTTGCCTTTTTGACTTTCCTAACATCTACTAAATCTTGCCATATTTTCTTATTCTTTGTCGGAACCCCATTAACTAAGATAACCAGAGGTTCCTCTTCCACTTTTTCTACTCCAATTGTGTTAATGTTTTTTTTTAAATCTAGAGGCAAATAAACAACTCTTCCCTTTAATCCTCTCTGTAAATCTGATGGAGGCAATTTCCCTGTCTTTGGCTCCATTCTTACAATAGCCTGAAAGGGATGGATACTTTGAATCAAAATAGATTCATAAGTATTTAAGTCCTTCAATTCAGAAGGAATCTCAACCAATTCCAGATTATTATGAACTGCTCTAGCAGGCATCTGGTTTTGTTTTAATTTGTTACAACAATAAGTACACACACGTTGATCCAATCCCAAATCAAAACAATTTTCTACCATCAAGTATGTTGCAAAATCCTTCCATTCACTATTATTTTCCCTTTCACTTTTTGCATATAAATCCACTAACTTAGTCTGATTCTTATAATAAGTGCGTCGACAACACACACAAGTGAAATTAGGCCTCTCACTTGATTTCACCTCAAACGTCGCAATTTCCCTCTGGAAATTATCTGTACTGGAAACCTGTACACTATCTTCCACATGACCCTCTACTTCTTGCTCAATTTCAACATTCTCCTCTTTACTTCCAAAGTAACAAAACTCAATTTCTTCACATATATTCTTCACATCTATTTCAGAACCATGCAAAAGAGCAGCGCATAATTGTTTAAGCATAATTGCTGGACTCTTAGCATAATACAACATTCTAACTAATTTCCTCACTTTATTATGATGCACTGCTAGCATCCTGAAATGATGAAAAACACTCTGGCATACTCTCCTGGAAAGACAAGCCAGTGAATGACCATGCAAACCTGTCACTTCTCTTACTCTGCAAGGATCTAATTCTTGCAACAACATCATTTTCTGCTTCAAACTTTTTTTGTTAAATGACCGTACGAAATCACAAAGCAAATTGATGGAATCCTGTCGCACACTGCAAATACTACTACACTTCCAGGTGTACACAGGACCCTTAGCACGTCTTCCTAAAACCTCATTATCTAACACCTCTTCTGCCTCTGTTGTCACAAGTTTTTCTTTTTCAACTGGACAACCATCTTTCACTTCATAAGCACGACCACTGGTGTCAACTGCATGCACCAAATCATTATCCTGGAAGTAACTCTCCTCATTAAAAAATGCCTCACAGCTTGAACTATGCATCCATTCTCCAGAAAAAACTTCACAAAAATTACTACGATTAACTATTCTCTTCCATCTACTATTTCTTTTGAAATCAAAAATTGCCTTGTTTAGCTTCCTAATTCTATTGATTATCAAAATAAATAACTTACGTTTAATTTCAAATGCCTGATCAATAACTTTCTCAACTTTTTTTTTTCTCTTATAAAAAAATAGTTTCTGTTGACCTTTCTTAATATTTTTTAACAAATTGCCAATTATCCTGTTGCGGAACATTCGTTTACGAATCTCCCTAAACTGTTGTTTCCTTCTACTATCATGCACAGATTTATCTCTTGCTCTAGCAGTAACATTTTTCATTGTCCTTTTCTTTCCATTTGATTTCCTTCTCGTGTTATGGACTGAAACATTTTCTGTAGTAATATTTTTTTTATTACAAATATTTCTTATGAAATATTTAGAGCTCTTACCCGGTGCTTTCTTCGTGTCTTGAGAAATCTTTTTGTTAGAGGACTGCTGGGTTTTTGTTTTCACCTGCTGTCTTTGACGTTTTGCAGCCTTTATCTGTCTTTGTATTGTAGGCATGTTGAAATCTTGAAATGATCTGCAGTTGAATCTGAGGAAAAATATAATAAAAAATGTTAATAAACATTATTACCAAACAGTAAATCAGTAACAGTGATCAAAAACTTAACACACTACTTGACATTTTAATTTGAAGATTTTTTAGTCATTGGCAATCTTACAATACAGAAATACCAGAAAAGAAATGACATTTATATTTATGTTACCTATGCTATTTTATATGTGAATCTGATCTAATTTTATGAACATATTTTAATATTTTATTGAAGACACTACACATAACCTGTTTTTGAAGGTGTCTTTATTTTTAAATTAAACGGTTTACCTTTTTACTTTTTATTAATTATAAAATTTAAAAATAAATGTTTATATTTCCAAAGGCTCAAGCAGGTCAGCTTCCCATCCTATATCATATAGTTCGGACAAATCTGCATCCTCATCACGCTCTTCTTCATCCTCAGGATTTAAATCATCCAAAGGATCAACATCCACTGATGTTTCAATTACAAGTTCAATGATGAGGTCAAAATCAACTGATTGCAGATTGTCGCTCATGTTGAGGTTGTCTTTATCTTTAAAGAAAGATAACAACAATGAGATGTTGCAGAGTAAGAGACAAATCTCAGAGATTATAATAGTAAAATTGTTTAACAAGATTAACATTTAGCAGCTATTATTTAGCCATGTCCAGCAATGCTGAGCAGGTGAAGCCTATGTCTAATTTTTCACTGAACAGGACTCATCTCTTCTTAACCTTGGATAAGCCTCACCGACTCTGTGTCCCCTGCACATACTTAAATGTAAAGGGGCAGATTTATATTAAATGGCACATCCCCAGGCATGCACCAGTTAACGTGCACCACTGCTCTGCCACCCATGGTGTGTCGCATTTACAATCAGATAGGAGAAAGCTGCGTCAAAACCCTGCGCCTGCTTGAAGCTGGCATAGGTCTTGACGCAGCATTGTGGAGATGGGGCACCCCTGAGCCTTGCTGGAGCTGCATCGCACTTGCGATACAACTCCAGCAATGCGCCACCTTTACGGCACAGATGCGTCACGCATCTGTGCCGTTTTTGCCCCATGCTGCGCCGCATTGTAAATGCAGCACAACATGGGTGGCGGAACAGTGGCGCAGGATGACTGTCACATCCCTGGTGATGCGCCAGTCATCATAAATCTATCCCTAAGCTTCTTATCTTGTTACAGATGAACTGCCATATGTATCATCAAAATATTTTACATTTCCTAAATAGCGAATTTTAAGGAATAAATAGCGATTCTTTACCATTCCTAATTTGCAATGAGCAAATTGCTAATTGCAAGTTACCCATTCATTTCCATGGGCTAGGAGGCTCATAGGAATGAAGGTTGCAATTTGCGATTAGCAATTACCTCATCACAAAATAGGAATTTTTTCAAGGGTGCAGGGGTATCTCAAGAACACCCTGCTGCACCCCTGAAAAAGAAATTTGGGGGCATATGGCGCACATACATGCCCTAAGGGCATGTATGGGCGTCATATGTCACCTTTTGTTTTTTGGAAAAAAAGCTTTTTGAAAAGAATTCACAAATTACCACCAATTTACCACAATATGCGAATGGTAATTACCTTCATACATATGGCCCCAAGTGAGGCCTGTCTTGCGGCATGGTGCATCTTTTGCATCACTGCTGCTTGGGTTTTATGTGGTACGTTTTTTTTACACCATGACATATCTGCCTAAATGCATCAATTTGTAATGTTGTCGCCTCATAGCAAATCTTTTGCACCACCGCTGCATCATAAAATTGAAACACAGTGGCACAAAAGAGGCATACACCTATCATAATCTGTCCCTACCATTTTAAATGATTAATCCAGGATGACAATAAAGTGTGTCCTATCCAGAGGTTTGTTTAAGGTGAGGCCTACTCAGGATTGCAGATTAAAGTTACGCTTGATGAAGAATACAGAGGAGATAATACATGTAAAGGCCTACCAATGAAGTAAGTAATGTGCACTTTTTTGCGCTAGTCATCATAAATGTATCCCTAAGCTTCTTATCTTGTTACAGATGAACCACCATATGTACCATCAAACTATTTTGCATTTCCTAAATACCAAATTTTAAGGAATAAATAGCAATTCTTTACTATTCCTAATTTGCAATGAGCAAATTGCTAATTGCAAATTAACCATTCATTTCCATGGGCTAGGAGGCTCATAGGAATGAAGGTTGCAATTTGTGATTAGCAATTAGCTCATCACAAAATAGGATTTTTTTCAAGCGTGCAGGGGTATCTCAAGAACACCCTGCTGCACCCCTGAAAAAAAAATTTGGGGGCATATGGCGCACATAAATTTTAACAAAATTCCTTTACCTCAACAACGATTTTCAAATCATAACTTCAAAACACTACACATGGGAAAATTACTTAAATTGTCCTTAAGACACATAAAAGCGTTTTTTGATTGGCTTTCCTGCATGGTAGGGTCACTTTTAACATGGCTATGTAACACAAACATTCAAAATCTAAATTTTCCATGCACACGTGGAAGCATATTTACAAGCAATTTGCGCCACAGAGAAAGGTCTTACACTAAAATGAGAAAAATAACATCAGGGACAGTCAATTGCCTTATAAAGAAGCATACACCATTATGTCCTTGTCATGATTTTAAAAACAATTCCTTTTCCCCAAAAACGATTTTCAAATCATAATTTCTAAAAACTGCACATGGGAAAATGACTTAAAATGTCCTTAAGACACATAAATGCGTTTTTTGATTGGCTTCCCTGCATGGTAGGGTCACTTTTAACATGGCTATGTAACACAAACATTCAAACTCTAAATTTTCCATGCACATGTGGGAGCATATTTACAAGCAATTTGCGCCACAGAGAAAGGTCTTACACTAAAATGAGAAAAATAACATCAGGGACAGTCAATAGCCTTATAAAGAAGTATACACCATTATCTCCTTGTCATGATTTTAAAAACAATTCCTTTTCCCCAAAAACGATTTTCAAATCATAATTTCTAAACACTGCACATGGGAAAATGACTTAAAATGTCAATAAAACACATGAAAGCATTTTTTGATTGCCTTTCCAGCATGGTTGGGTCACTTTTAACATGGCTATGTAACACAAACATTCAAAATCAAAATTTTCCATACACATGTGAGAGCATATTTACAAGCAATTTGCGCCACATAAATCATAATTTTCTCCTTAAAGCACACTATTCTCTATCTAAAGTAAAGAAATATTTTCTCACCTTAGCAAATACTTTGAGTTTGAAAACAGTCTCAGAAACACACCAATTTGTCTGCAGCAGAGCAAAAGGTATGCACTCCAGAGTCTGCAGCTATGAAAAGCACAGAAATGCTGTAATTCTTCACACATATCTCTCATGTCACCCAATCAAAAGTCTTCCCTCACTTTTTTCAAATGAAAACCCATCCCCCCTCTGCCCTTTCTGCTTTATCTGCGTGGCAACCACCTCCTGGAAGAACTCTGTTGTTTGCAAGTTCACACAACAATGTTGCAATTGAACTCTGAACTCTCAGTGCACCTGCATATCCAGTGCATTCTTTCATTTAATGATTTTTTATTGACCACTCAAAATACATCTTTCAAAGAACACATCCGTGCACCCTAACTTTTTGTTTTCAGCAATCAAAATCCACCAATCACTGTTACTGCTTCATGAACACAGAAACTCCACAGTTTTTTTCATTTCAAACTCTCATTTTTTCAACTGCCATTTCATTGCCACACTTCATCTGACTGCAGGAGAACCTTCTCTCACCATGTTTTCTGTCTGGATTGTTGGTCATAGTTATATTCACTGGGCTCAAAGGTACGTTGAAAGCAGGAATTTACCTAACCTCAATTTACAAGATGTGGAAATTAAGTGGTTTGGCCACAGAGGATTAAAATGTCACCAATTGATACCATTGGTGAAAACCTTTATGCATTTGCCCAAACCTGACCTGTTAATTGTGCACTGTGGAGGTAATGACTTGGGCACTTTGACTGGTGTAGGTCTGGAAATGCTTTTAAAGGACACCTTTGAGCAATTAATGGCACTTTTTCCTCAGACTGCCTTGGTATATTCAAATATATGCCAAAGACAGAAATGGAGGTGGTCAAACCAATTTTGTCCACAAATTGAGAAGTCGAGGAAGCATGTAAACAAATCTGTTTCAGCTTACATGAGAGACCATGGAATGGGCTCCCTGTACAACAATAACTTGCGTTACTACATGCAAGATATCTACAGAGGAGATGGAGTTCACTTCTCAGATGAGGGCAACAGAATTTTCACTCTGAATTTAAGAATGTGCATTGGTACCTACTTATAAGTACCTAAATGTACCATAAACCCAAAAGCTCTTCTCAGAGCTACCCTACATCTGATCACTCACAATTATTATTTAACTCTAACATTTTTCACTAATTTTCAACAAAATACGCTACCGGGGCCGCTACCCGGTACGCGAACCGGGAGCTAACCTCGCGAAATTTTTTTTAAAAATGTTTTTTTTTCGCACATATAAGCCTCCTCAGCCACCCTCAGAAAACCTAGGGGGTCAAGATAACTCTACCGTGCCCCCTTCTACCCATTCTGAACATTATTTGCCCTCCATCTTGTATCTTAATTCGACCGAAACACAAAATGGTGGACTCCCGGAACGCTTAAGGTCCGGGAACCGGGGCGCTCAACGGTTCGCGTACCGGGTCGCTCCCTGGGAAGCGCACCATCAAAAAAGGTGGGAAAGTAGTTCACACAAAAGCCACTTGAGACAATTTCACCAAATATAGATTAGCTCATACTACATACCAATCCCTACCATTTTCACAAATTTTATTGGAATTCCATTTAGCCATTTAGCCTGTAGACCTCTCTAAATACCGTGAGGTAAATTACTTCACAAAACACATCTGAAGTGTTGGAATTGACAACCAATTAAAATGTTACTTTCATTTTCTACTTTTTTTACCTGACATTTGATTGGTTATGTACCCGAATATATATAAAGGAAGAGAAGGAAACACAGCCATTTTGACTACTACTTCCTGGTGTACATTTCAATAGGATTTTCATTAATAACTTCAACTTCTTTTTAAAGGTAAGTTGTTATTTTTAAAACTGAAGTATATTGTGCACTTTAAGTTAATATGGCAAACTTTTTCTGTTAGTTATATACTATCCCTCTGTAGTACTTATAAATTTAGATACAATTTTTTATATTCCTACTTCCACTCTGATACTATACACTGCCCAAAGATAAATTCACTGTTAAAAACTGCCTATCTAAAATTAATCCCAACAGTGCCCTACTTCTACTAATATATATTTTTTTTATGCAAATTTCAGGGAAAATGGAAAGCGAACAAAAAATTTCATTTGAAATTGTCCTTCCAGAGTCCAACACAGAAATCATTGATCCAAATGAGATTGAATTTATGGATGAAACTTGGGACCAAGAACTACTGCAATGTGTACAAGCAGTAGATAACCTCCTTGCAAATGAGGACATTTTACAACCTCAGAGACTACAATGTATATTCCACGATAATTATGAAATTTCTGACAATGAAATGTTAGAAAGTTTAATAAATTATGAAACACAATAAAAAATGCTTAAAAAAAAAAAAATAATCAACAAAACCAACAATCAATTAACATACAGCATTTGAAAAGTCTATC
Source organism: Lissotriton helveticus (assembly GCF_964261635.1). Taxonomy (NCBI): domain Eukaryota; kingdom Metazoa; phylum Chordata; class Amphibia; order Caudata; family Salamandridae; genus Lissotriton; species Lissotriton helveticus. Next base: position 1,511,032,352 of record NC_136067.1, on the reverse strand, counting down.
ATTCATTTTTCATTGCAGTACGCTGCCCAGAACGCTTCCCGGTTCGCGGACCGGGCGCTACCCACGCAAAAAAACAAAAAAAAATTTTTTTTTTTTTTTGCCCCGCGGGGCCCTTTTAAAGCCTCCACATTAAACCTAAGGGGTCAGGGAGGATCTACTATGCCCCCTTATGGTTATTTCCACCTTTGTTTTGGCCTCCTTTTGTCTCTCAATCCTACCGAGAGACAAGATGGCGGCCGCTCCGGACTGTTTGGAATGTTTACAGACGCCGGATAACCAATCAGCTTCGCTACGCGAAGTTTTGGTACGCGCCCCGGTCCGCGAACCGGGAGCTGCCCGGTCCGCTGTTACAGATATATATCTTTTTTTAAACGTTAATTTCTCAAAATCCACTGGAGCACATATATTGAGACCTACAAAAGGCACATCGGGCTACCAGTCTCTACAATTTTGCCAAGTTTCGTGCAAATCCATTCAGCCGTTCGGGCTAAAAGTGCGACAGACCGCCCTATGGAAAACTCAATGTTAAAAACACGTTTTGGGACCCCCCTTTTTTCTCGGCCCCCCCCTTGACGAACCCCCCCCAAATTTCCAGGGGCTGCTCAGAAACAAAATGTTCCATTTTCCAGAAAATTTCAGCCAATTCCGTCCACAAACGCCAAAGTTATTAGACATAGAATTTTCAAAAATCCCATAGAGAAAAAATCCTAACTATATATACCTACTGGCGACCGCCAGTAGGTAATATATATCTATATATATATATATTGGACATTAGATTCTCCAACAAGACGCAGTCAAGGAAATCATCCGGCACTCCAAGGTAGAGACAAATCTTTACTTTATTTTAGACGAGTTAAAAAACATCAACGCGTCTCAGGAGTCAAGCTCCCTTGATCACGATCATATATATCATGGCATATTACCTACTGGCGGTCGCCAGTAGGTATATATAGTTAGGATTTTTTCTCTATGGGATTTTTGAAAATTCTATGTCTAATAACTTTGGCGTTTGTGGACGGAATTGGCTGAAATTTTCAGGAAAATGGAACATTTTGTTTCTGAGCAGCCCCTGAAAATTTGGGGGGGGTTCGTCAAGGGGGGGCCGAGAAAAAAGTAGGGTCCCAAAACGCGTTTTTCCCATGTTAATTTCCATAGGGCGGTTGGCCTCACTTTTAGCCCGAACGGCTGAATGGATTTGCACGAAACTTGGCAAAATTGTAGGGACTGGTAGCCCGATGTGCCTTTGCTAGGTCTCAATATATGTGCTCCAGTGGATTTTGAGAAATTAACGTTCAAAAAAAGATATATATCTGTAACAGCGCTCCGGGCAGCGCTCCGCTTCGCGTACTTTTCGCGTTACGGAGCTTTGCGAAGCGAAGCTGATTGGTTCTCCGGCGTCTGTAAACATTCCAAACAGTCCGTAGCGGCCGCCATCTTGTCTCTCGGTAGGATCGAGAGACAAGAGGAGGCCAAAGCGAAGGGGCAAATGACCATAAGGGGGCATAGTAGATCCTCCCTGACCCCCTAGGTTTGATGTGGAGGTTTTAAAAGGGCCCCGCGGGGCAAAAAAAAAAAAAAAAAAAAATCGAACGGCTGAATGGATTTGCATGAAACTTGGCAAAATTGTAGGGACCGGTAGCCCGATGTGCCTTTGCTGGGTCTCAATATATGTGCTGCAGTGGATTTTGAGAAATTAACGTTCAAAAAAAGATATATATCTGTGACAGCGTCCCGGGTAGCGCTCCGTTTCGCGTACTTTTCGCATTACGGAGCTTTGCGAAGCGAAGCTGATTGGCTCTCCGGTGTCTGTAAACATTCCAAACAGTACGGAGCGGCCGCCATCTTGTCTCTCGGTAGGATCGAGAGACAAGAGGAGGCCAAAGCGAAGGGGCAAATGACCATAAGGGGGCATAGTAGATCCTCCCTGACCCCCTAGGTTTGATGTGGAGGCTTTAAAAGGGCTCCGCGGGGCAAAAAAAAAAAAAATCGTTTTTTTTGGTGGGGTGCGCCCGGTTCGCGTAACGGGAAGCGGACTGGGGAGCGTACTACAAGGAAACAAGAATGATTGACTTTTAACTTATTGTATGTTTATAGACTTTTTTTTTCTTTTTTTTCTGCTGAGTGACGTCTCGGCCTATGTCCACGGGATGCAGTCCCTACCATCTCGGCGTTTAAGCCCAGGGGGACCGGTAGTGTGGGAGAGATAACGTCTGTTAACGTTCGATTCGAAGGAAATCAGGAAGTGTTGATAAACATTGTCTGCGCCATCTTGCCTTTTTTCAAATGCCACACTTTTGTCGTGCACGGCAGCCATTTTAGATGCCTTGACCAGACCCACTCTCTGCACGCTGTCGATCCTTAGCATGGCTCCCCACCCTCGCAAGCATCTCCCCCAGGCACTGGTCACCCCCGCTCTCTGTCTTATGCATGGGCAATAAACCTCCCCCCATCTGCGCTGCTCTTCCCTGAGAATCACACCCTGTGCCCGCCCGACACCTCCCTTTCGCCCTATTCACTACCGCACCCTCTGACACTCCTCTTCCTCTGTGTCCGATTGTCCAGGCCGGTCCCAGGCTATCAGGTAGCCCTGCAGATGTAATTTATGGCCCCAGCTGTAAAGAATCACCCCTCTTCAAAGGAGTTACAGTAGATCAAGGCCCCCACCCGATGAGATCCGTCACACCACACGCGTTCCTACTATCTGAAAACCATCCTGTATTGTGATTGGGGAGGGGACCGAGCCTGAAGCGGAAGATTCCAGGAATGCCTCTTTGTACATCAAAGTTTTTACAATTATGTGTCACATAAAAAATATATAGCACTCCAACAAAGTAGTAGGATTATAAAACTTTAATAACTTATAAATATATACAACGCAACAAAAACAGTAAAAACATTTAAACATTTTTAGGAAAAAAGAAGCAACAATGGTCAGTAGCTGTGTTTTGTGCGAATAGTTCCAAGGCAGCACAACGTGCTGAGTTCTGGATGGCACCCAGGTGATGTTGCCTGGGTGCCGCACTGGTTTTGGGTATCCTACAATGCTGCTCCGAATAACGGCGTGGGGCATCCCGGGGGGTGGCTCGTCAGTAGCGGTCTGTTGTGCGAATAGTCCCAAGGCAGCAGAACGCGCTGAGATGTGGATGGCACCCAGGTGATGTCAAGTAAGTTGCCGCACTGGTTTTGGTATCCTACAATTCTGCTCCGAATAACGGCGTGGGGCTCCCCGGGGGGGGGGGGGGTGAGGCGGCGTGAACGGGCCTCCCAGGTGGAGGCTCGTCTGCTGTAGTGGGGCGCCCCTTTACCGTTTCAGTTGCCATTCCTCCCGCTTTTGGTACACTGTGCCAAAATCCGCCATTCAGCTGAGTTGCGCCCACTCTTGCGGTGCAGCGATAGGCGGCTGCCACAGGACTCTCTTTCCTTTTTGGGCCTGGTCCACTGAAATGGCCCTGGGACACCTTGGAAATCGGACGCTTGTCTGCTAGGTCTTGGACCCCATTCTCGAAAGCGTCCCCTCAGCCTTGAGGATTCTACAAAAGTCTTGGGGGCCCCCGACTCCTGCAGGCTTCCGGTGGGGAGCGGCTGCCATGATTGCTCGCGGAATGACCACGACGGAGCCACGAGATGGTGGTGCTTTCATGCTGACGCCAGCTTCAGTCTGAAACATCCAGAAACAAGGTGGGCCTTTCATCGTTTGGGAAAAAAAAAAGTTTTCATCCAATGAAAAGTGTTATTTTTAGGTCATATGATCAAGCCTTCCATCATTAGGAAACCAAAAGTAAAATGAACCAATGATTGAATGATTCCCCATGTGGAAAAGCAATGCCGGCTCCCGTAGGAGGCGGTGACCATGGGGGGATTGGGGACCCCTCATGTTTCCCAACAAAGAGGGCCAGCCCCGGGGGATGGGGTCCCCGGAGCTACAAGTGGCCCAGGAGGGGGAACCACGCGGTCCCCCTCCCCAAAACTTAAATTCTTCTTTTTTTTAAATAGAAAGCCTGCTCTGGGGGATGGGGTCCCCGTCGCCATAAGAGGCTCGGGAGGGGGGCCACGCGGCTCCCCTCCCCAACAGTTGAACAAAAATAATTTAAAAAAGGAAAAGGTCATGCCCCGGGGGATGGGGTCCCCGGGGCCTATTAACTCCTTGTATTCTCATTACGAGTGTGGGTGCCCGATCTATTTCGTTTGTACGGGGAAGGAAGGGGAAGACCTTCCCCTGCCTCCCCCCACCACCCCGCCCGCGTCATCAATGACGTCAGCGCGCGAGGTGCGCTGACGTCATTGGAGGTTCCCTTTCTCCTTCGGCGCGCAGGGAAGCCATTTGCTTCCTGCGCTTCGGAGGAGAAAGAGGTGAGTTTTGGGGCTGGGGAGGGGGGGATTGAAACGAAAGAGGCATCGGGGGAAAGGAAAGGGTTTTCCTTTCCCTCGATGTCTCTTTCTGCATTCCTGCTGCACGATCGTGCAGCAGGAATACCCACTAGACACCAGGGAATTTTTTTTTTAAATGGCAAAGTTTGTTGGTTTGGGGAGCGGCCCCTTGGGCAAGGGTCGCTCCCATATTTGGGGGCAAATAGTTTCGCTTTCTCTGGCCCCCGGGGGGGGGGGGCAGAAGTTGCCTATATTTGTTTTAAAAACGGCATTTTGGGGCATTGTTTGTGCGTTCGGGGAGTGGACCCTTGGGCAAGGGTCACTCTCATTATGGTGGCCATTTTGTGGAGCCAGCCCTTTTGTTTATTTTTGTTTGGGGGAGCGTCCCCTTGGACAAGGGACGCTCCTGTATTTGGGGGGCATTACAAATGTTATATGTTTTTTTCCTGGGGCAAAGAACAGTGGAGTGGCCACTCTTTTTTTGGGGGCTATGTTGTGTGGCCCTATTGTCTTTTTTTAGTTTTTGGGAGCGACCCCTTGGACAAGGGTCGCTCCCCTTTCGGGGGCAGTAGCATACAAATGTTTCTATGCACTGGGGCAAAGAGCAGGGGAGTGGCCCCTTGGGCAAGGGTCACTCTCATTTTGGTGGCCATTTTGAGTAGCCCTAATGCTTTTTTTTGTGTTGGGGAGCAACCCCTTGGACAAGGATTGCTCCCCTTTAGGGTGCAATTACTTTTGCTTTGTCTGCCCCCCGGGGGGGGCATTATTTAAATATTTTTTTCATAGAAACCATGCATTGGGGCAAAGAGCAGGGGAGTGGTCCCTTTGGCAAGGGTCACTTTCATTTTGGGGACTATTTTGAGTAGCCTTAGGGGCATGTTGTAAGCTTTTGGCTGCCCACAGGGGGGGGTCAAATTTTTAGAAAAATAATCATAATGGGACCGGTTACTGGCTAATCAGACATTATCAGCCAGGTTAGCTTGAGTGCAGTGCCAAAGTGAGCAAGGTACCCACGTCTGCCAACTTAGGGCAATCAAAGGGCACAGGGTCAGTCTGATTTGCATATGGCCATGTCTGAACTGGGTTGGTGAAGTGAGCTAAACAATGTTGATGGATTAATTCAAGATCAGTTGCCTGGGGGTGAGTGTTAGATTTGCGCATACGCTACGTCCGTCATCCCCTTTGGTATCACCTGGAAGGGCATTTCTCCTTTTTTTTTTTTTAGGGCCACTAGGGCACCAGGGTTTATTTTTATTTTGGTGATCTGCCCATGGTCATGGGTCAGTCCCCATCCTTTATGGGAGGATGATTGTGGCCTTTTCTGCCCTCTTTGAGTGGCAGAGTAGCAGTCCCATCTGTTCCCAAGGGGGGCAGAAGCAGGTAGACACCAGAATAAAAAAAAAAATCTTTTTGGGGGTGGCCTCAAGGGCAAGGGTTGCTTCCCTATTGATGTTATACTGTTAGGCCCACCTACCCCTTAACTTGGCATGTTGGACTAGTGTATTTTTTTGTGTATGTGAATCTAATGTTTTTTTTTCTTCTTTTTAAATCTAGTCTCAAGATTTTGATTCCTGTTTGCGGTTTCGACAGTGGTTGTTCTGCAGTTTTGTGTATTTGCATTTTTGTAAGTAAGAAAATTATTTTTGTTGTATGTACTCCAAATGAGTAATATTGCAATGTTTGGATTTTTTTTGTAAGTGGTGTCTTAGCGGCATTTAGTTAGTGTTTTGAGCATGAACATTTTTGTGATGTGTTTTGCATTGTCTTATGTCTATTTTTTTTCTCTTTCTATTTTAGTGGGATATTGTTGATCCATACTGTGTCAGTGGAGACTACGTGGTGGTGAGTTTAGTTGCTTCTGGCAAGTGAGTGGTATTGTTTTGCACTGTGTAGTTATTTTTGATAAAGGTGAATTTTTTTCATTGCTTATTTCACATAGTGATTATAGTTGTTGACTTGTGTGTCAAGTTACCTTTGTTAGTAATCATTATGGCTAGCCGTAGAATGACTGCTCAGCAGGTGGTAGGTATGCTTCTTGAATCTTCCTCTGAGCCGGATTATGACACTGACAGTGCGTCTGAGGGAGATGATGGGATATAAATTCGGTAAACACATGTTATTGGCCTAATATATACAATATAACCTGATAACGGTATAACTGTATGATTAGATTTCGTTGTGTTAATTAATAACAAATGATTCACTTTTAGCTCGTCTAAACCTATTGATATGATCGGAGCCATTTTGTTTCGTTTCTCTATGTGCAAGTACTGTTTCCCTGAAATCACGTGATCACGCTTTCTGCATGAAACCGCGATGGCTAACTTAGCCATCTACTCCATTTGTTAGCTTGTAGCTCAGGGAAACCCAAGGTCACACATGCCCTTCTTGTGGGATGAGCACATTCCAGCAGAGCCCGTTCCTGTACTCCCTGGACCACAGATAGACAGGGAGGCACCTTACTGACCTGCCCCCGGAATAGCTAAGGCCTAGGCTATTTGCAATCAATTGTGCCTTATATGGGTATTCCTGCTGGCTCACTGACAAGTTGTATCTTTCCTAGTAAGGCGACTCTGTTGTGTGGGAGAAACGTATATATGCCCTGTATCATCTGTATGCTTTCAGTCTCCTCTGCGCACCTCTGAGGGTCGTGTAGACCGAGTGTCCCCTGTCAGGGCTTGTATTTGTTGAATAAACGATTGAACCTTCTCCATTGCCGACCGAATTATTATTATCGATATTGGTATATGGGCCATTGGTGAGTATGGTCCATTAGTTCAGATTTTGCATCCTTCAGTTGGCGATTCCGCCGGGACTCCGCGATAGGGTCGTCCTTTCCTGTAAACAGGAGTACAGGGACAAGAAGGAGTTCTGGCCGAGTGGGTGGACGGAAAGAGGATCCTGATGTGAAACACCCGTTTGTGGTATGAAAACAAGTAGCTCCACTCTCGAGCCCAGTATCCCTCCCAACTGTTGAAGACCCTACGCCGGAGTCCTACGGGCTTAACCCGAGAGAAGAACAGACTGTGTCGGTCTGTTTAGGTGTCGGCAGTGGAGAACTCGCAATCGACCTGAGTGACCAGGTGAGTGAATTTTGATTGTATTAGATATGAAATACTCGGAAGAAGTGTTTCTTTGGTAGCGCTTAACTGCTTTTGAAGGTGGCCGGGGAAGCCGGACCACGAGGGAATCTGGGGATGTAAATGTAAATGTAAATGTACATGTATTTATATAGCGCAAATCACTGACACGGTATCTAAGCGCTTGCTTAGGGAACCCGTCCTGGTATTCCCCTGTGAGATACCCCGGCAGGGTATCCACAAGGTGAAAGCCAGGCATCCCACCGCGAGGGGCCGTAGTGGAGATTAAGCAAGCTATTGCCCAGAGTCGCAGAGTGTGACCCCGTGAGTCGAGTAGGCACCGGAGCGAGAATTATCGAGTCCGTGGAATTTTAGAGCCCGAGACCCGCCGAGGCGGGGAATCGAACCCTGGTCCACGGCCAATCTCAGCTTCCGGGTCTGCCGTCTCTAACCACTGAGCCACACTTCTCCACTGATCTGCCGTTGTGGCGAAGGGGCTACGTGGGTGGATACTTCACGGACTTGTTTGGTGAAAACTTGAGACTGCACCTGGTGCCTTAGCGAAGTACGGCGTTACTCGCTCGGCCGAATCCTCTTCGGGAAAACCCTGGGAGCAACTGGGTAAGCAAGGGTTCTGGAGCTACGTGTCCAGATGCCCGGCCCAACCAGAACAGGACCATGGGATGGCCTGTAAGAGGTTTCGCAGTTTGCCTGCCAGGTGATCTCAGAACAGTCTAGCAACTGTTTCTTTTTGTTGTTGAATTTTGTTGGTCCGGAATTCTTTTGAATCGATTCCCCGAACAGGAGTCGACAGGCTCTGTTCGTATTTGAAGACGTCATTTGCATAAAATAAGACTCTAAGGAATTATTGCCTGGCACAGTTTTTTACAGCACTTTATTGCAACAAGTGGAAGAAAGTGTGAGAGTGGATGATGAGAAGGACGCGTCCGAATGTGCGTGGGTCTTGAAGTTTGTGAATAGAATTGTGTGATTATCGTCATAATGCCTTGTTTTAGCAAAATATGTTTTGGGTGCTGCTGTCGGCGAGGTACACGGCTCGAAGAAAGACAGCCTGCCCCTCCCGAGGGCAGTCCCAGTTTTGATATGTATGTCAAACATGGTCTGCAGCCAATTTTATTTAATACCCTTTGGAACAAGTACACAAAGGATAATTCTGACTTACAATGGCCTCTCAAGGGGTCTTTTGATGAGAAAAAGATTAATTATATACAACACAAATTGTTTATGAAGAAAAGCCGTCAGTCGATATTTGATTCCTTGAACCTATGGTTAAAGGAGGCAAAAAGACGACGGATTAGAGAAGAGAAGTTGGGAAAGATTAAATCAGGACAGACAGTCACTCAGAAGGCCGTGGCATATGATAAGGGGAAGGTGGAAGAAAATATTGAACGGATGGATAGGCAGTTTCGTTTATAAACAGACAAAAGTTATGTGGCTCGACCAGAGACAGGAGACGATCTATTGGAAGCCCGACCACCTCCCCCTTATGCCCTGCAGGGCTTGTACTCAGCTGTGCCCTTAGTACGAGCCGACCAATTGGGAGCAGCATCGGCCGCTAAAACACCAGTGGGAACGGCTGCCACGGCCCCTACAGACGGATCGGTACGAAATATTTTGCTTTCCCCTCCCTCTCTTCGACAAACTACCTCACCCTTAATATCTATCCAGCCGGACGCTGCTGTCCCCTCTCCTTTGCACCCTGTTTTTCACTCCCCTCCTAGTCAGACTGCTTTAGATCTCCGAAATGCAGTCTGTTTAGATACCACTCCCAAGCGACATCTATCTGACTTGAGTGATCAACGAGCTTATACGCGGTCGTTGTTGGGAGTGGAAGAAAGGAGAGCCATAATAGTTCAAGCATCCCAGTGGATGCGAAACGCTATTTATATCTTGGAGGACATTTGGAGCACCATGAAAGATTTCAAACCAGTTGCACAACAGTTGGCTTTAGAAAGCATGGCGATCCGACTGATTTCACTATGGGAGCAGTGTTTTGAGGAAGGACTCCCTCCTCAAATACTGCGTGATATAAGGGATCAAGCTCATAAATTTCACTTACAAACCGATGAAGTATATCAAAATGTAACAACGCTGTTGCATTATCGGGAACGGATGCACCGAAAAAGCGCCGAGTGGGGAGCACAGCACGCCATGAGAGAGGTGCATCCCCTCTTTTTCCCTGAAATACCTGAAATAAGGGACAATGGTGGCCAAGTAACTAGGGCTCGAGTAGACGCTAGGCTTCAGGAACAATGGGTCTATACCCCTTGGAAACGAAGCAAGGTTCTCACCCTAAAAGCTCAGCTCCCCGACCCCCGTAAAAATCCTACAGCCTACTATAAGGAATTGACTGAAGCCGCCAATTCCGCTATCATGACCATAGCTGATATTGAGTTATTTTTTGGTCTCTTGATCCCAGTAGATATCTGGAGACAGATACATGACACGGACCATGTGCCCAAATTAGGAGGCACATGGGATCAACTTAAAAATTGGGATAAGGAACGAAAGCCGGGTGAGAAACCTAGAGACGAAGTTTTAGCAGTACCGGATAAAATTGTTACATTCATGAAGACTCTTCTCCCGCCTAGAAAAGTTGATTGGGATAAATTAACGGCATGTAAACAAAAGAAAGATGAAAGTGTGTCAGATTTCTTTACTAGATTTGAAAAGGTCTTCATAGATTTTAGTGGACAGGACCTATCCACGGAAAGGGGAATACGGTTGTTTGTGAACAGATTTGTTACAAATGTACTCCCCGAAGTTATGTCTCGTCTCCAATCGGCTGAGAGCACGTGGACTACGGCTGCTCCGTCCGTAATTCTCAGCATGGCCCAATATTATGAACATCGAGAAAATGAGAGCAAAGAAAAATCAGGGAAGAAAACTAAGGACTTGAAAACTAGAGTGCTGTTGCAGCAAGTCAGTAGAGGACAAAGTACAGGACGAGGAGTGCGAGGCTCGTTTCAAAGGGTGCGGTAGCAGGAAGAGGCAGAGGAGGCCCCCGAACATTGGCATAAATCAATGTTCTTATTGTAAACAGGAAGGACACTGGAGGGCGGATTTCGCTCTGTTGTTAGCGAGAAATGTTCCTAATAAAGGACGGGGAAGGGGTCGAGGAAATATCGACCGGAATAGTATGCGAATAAAGGAAATGCAACATGAGGGTTCTCGGAAAATTTATTTCGATGACCCCCAGAACAGACAGTATTTCAACGAGACTTATAGGGATGATGATGTGTACGATGGACAAGACTATGCATGAGACAGCCACGGACAGAGCGGGGGCCATATCACAGTACCAGTTGACCAGGAGGGACCTTATGTACAAGGAGAACTGTTGGGTACATCGGGAACATTTCTAGTGGATACTGGGGCGATGAGTAGTTCAGTTGCCCATGCACTGGTCCCAGGGGCTGCTCTGTCTGGCCAAAATAATGTATCAGTAGGATTCTCTGGAATACCGGTGGTAAGCCCCGTTTCAAAACCTCTGCCTTTTACTATAGGCCCCATTTCCATGCATACGCCTTTTCTCTTGACTTCTAATTGTAGCAAAAAACTTTTGGGTTTGGACATTTTGAAAAAATTACATGCACAGATTTACTGTTCCCCTGCTGGTGTTTATCTGACTATGCAGGAACCACCTCGGGGAACAGCTCAATATTTTGCTAAAAATTAGAACCTTCCCCTCGAATTTTCTACAATCCCTCGGACACTGTGGGCTACTGGAGACACTGATGTCGGTCTGTTAAGAATAGCCCCTGTGTCAATAACCTTGAAACCTAATACCCAGCTGCCCCGAATTCCTCAGTATAAGATTTCACCAGAAGGTGAACAGGCCTTGTTGCAGATTATTCGTGGCCTCGTTAAACGAGGTGTAGTAGAAGAGACAGCTGCTAACGTTTGCAACAGTCCGATTTTACCGATTTTGAAGAAGACACCAATAGATGGTGCTCCAGATTATAAGAATACATATCGTTTTGTGATTGACCTCAGGGAGGTCAACAAAGTAGTGGTCCCACAATACCCAGTGGTACCGGACATTACTGCCAGTCTAACTATGATTCCCCCTACGGCCAAATATTTTTCGGTAATTGATCCGAAGAATGCTTTCTTTAGCATTCCAATCCACCCTGATAGTAGACATATTTTCGGATTCTTGTTAGATGGCAGAAGCTTTAGATTTACACGTGCACCCCAAGGCTATACAGAAAGTCCTAGCATATATAGCCAGGCCTTGAAGGCAGTTCTTGATGAATTAATCTTGCCAGCCGGGAATACGATCATCCAGTATGTGGATGACATTTTGGTGGCCTCCGATACAGAGGGAGGCGGTAAAGAAGCAACGGTTAAATTGTTGAAACATTTGGCTGACAAAGGAAATAAAGTCTCCCTTTCCAAATTCCAGTATTGTTGACATGAAGTGACCTACCTTGGCCACTTGCTGTCGAAAGCGGGGAGACGATTGACTCCAGAACGAATATCTGTGATTACTAACAAGTCTGTACCTCATACTCAACGTGATGTTCGTGCTTTTCTTGGCATAACCTCTTACTGTCGCCAGTGGATTCCTAACTATTCACTCCTCTCTAAACCCTTGCTGTATTTGACAACCAAAGATGTGCATGAACCCCTACCCTGGACGGATGAATGTCAAGAAGCCTTTGATTCTTTAAAGTCTGCTCTGTGTTCTGCACCTGTCTTGGGTACCCCAGATTACCGAAAACCTTTTTCACTTTATGTGCACAAGGTGGACGGTTGTTCGCTTTCAGTATTAACGCAGGGTTTTGGCGGAAAGCAAAGACCCTGTGCCTTCTTTTCATCAGTCCTAGATATTGTTGCATGAGCCCTTCCAAGTTGCCTGAGGGCCACTGCTGCAGTAGCAGTGGCCATCCGACAATCGGAGGGAATAGTCCTGAATACAAACCTCACAGTTATGGTACCGCATACTGTGGACATCCTTTTGAATAGAACAAAGACCCAACACCTTACGAGTGCTCGATTGACGGGGTATGAGTTGACTTTATTTGCACCCCATATCACAATTAAAAGATGTGCTACTTTGAACCCAGCCACATTATTGCCTCTCCCTTCGAATGATGGAAAGGATGATGTTCATGATTGCATATTTAGAACTGAAGAGGAAACGAAGGGACGCGTAGATCTCACTGACACCCCTTTACCAGAACCCCAAGGGGAGTTGTATGTAGATGGTTCCTGTTTTAAATTTCAAAATAGCACTGTGACAGCTGCTTACGCTGTTACAACATTAAAAACTGTAGTGGAGACTGCGAGGATTTCCCATCACTCAGCCCAGGCAGCTGAACTAATAGCCTTGTTAAGAGCATGCGAGTTGAGTGAAGGGCTGAGGGTGAACATTTTTACAGACAGCCATTACGCCCTTGGCGTGGCCCATAGCTTTGGGAGGCTGTGGAGGGAGAGGGGTTTCTTTACCACACATGGTCAGAAAATTCAACATGGTCCTTTAATTGATCGATTACTATTTGCTTTGATATTACCAGAAAAAGTAGCCATCATTAAATGCAGCGCCCATAAGAAAGTCATTGATTCCACAGGACAGGGAAATGCTTTTGCTGATTCGATAGCTAAGGAAACGGCTCAAACTAGAATGACTCCCATGTTTCCTAGTACTTCGGCTCGATGGGTGGCGGAGACATCTTTGTTTGATAAAACCATTGAAAGCGTGAGAGAACTGCAGAAGGAGGCCACTATAGATGAGGTACAGAGATGGGAACAGGAGGTAGGAAAATTAGATAAAAATTAATGTTGGATAGATCGATCTGAGAAGCAGTGATGGTTACTTCCTAATGCATTGGTATATGCTGTGGTAACTATGGCCCATGGCCCAGCCCACATAGGTGCGAAAGATATTTGTGCCGTGTTGGACCCAGTCTGGAACAACCCAAATATTCCCAAGACTGCAGCACACTTAGTTAAATATTGCCCTGTGTGTCTACGATACAATCCTGGAGGTAGAGAAGCCGTCCTGAGTGGAAATTTGGCACCTCCATCTCTGCCTTTCGAAGTAATACAAATTGATTATATTCAAATGGATAGGGTAAATAATTTGAAGTATGTATTGGTGGTGGTTTGCGCTTTCAGTAAATGGGTTGAGGCCTACCCGACCAAAGAAGCCACTGCAGTTGCAACTGCCAAAGCTCTGATAAAAGAATATTTCCCGCGATACTGTTTGCCCCGGATTTTCTGGTCTGATAACGGGACGCATTTTAATTCTTTGTTGGTTCAAAGTGTCTGTGATGGTTTACAGATCAAACAGAAGTTCCATGCCGCTAGACATCCCAAATCGGCTGGTTTGGTCGAAAAATACAATGGCACTTTGAAATTAAAAATGGCCAAAATCTGTGCAAGCACTGGATTGAAGTGGCCTGACGCACTCCCATTGGCATTTTTGTCTCTAAGAACAACTCCCCACACCAGAACTGGGTTATCACCCTATGAGGTGATCTTTGGCCACCCCGCCAATGTGTGGGGGGTCCCTAGACCCCGATCTTTTAGGGATATTGATTACCCTTTGATGACAGACTACTTGTATGCTTTAACTAAAGATTTGCGTTCTATTCATCAACAGGTATCGGACACATTGCAGCCACTACCGGAGGGTCCTGGACATCGCCTGGAACCAGGCCAGTGGGTCTTGTTGAAGAACTATCAACGGAAATCGAGTTTGGAACCAAGGTGGTCCGACCCCTATCAAATCATCCTGACAACAAGGTCGGCGGTGAGAGTGCAGGGTAAAAAACACTGGATCCACATCAGTCATTTGAAACGCCTACCGCTGCCTTTGCCCTTTGATTTACCAAACCGTGAAGGAATTCCGAGCCAAGAAGGGGAGCTGATTTCGAGCTTTGTGCCCTTCTCAGACACCCAGGAAAGGGGGCAGCCGAGTGAAGTGTTGTCCACAGGTGAAAGGGCGGCGGCTCTATCAGCGGAGGCTGTCATTCCCGGTGCATCACAGGTTTCGAATGCATCAGATGCCCTTACAGCAGAATTGTTTTCTGACCAGGAGCAGCCAATGGTAGGAGTTAGAGAAAGACTTGAGTTGAGGAATATCGGATAGAATTACTGGGGTACTGAGCGAGACACTGGACTGAACGCGTTGAGAGCTTTGGAACACTGTGCCAAATAGCTCTGTTCAGAAAGAAAGACTGAGTTAAGGGCCGTGGTTGTTCTACTGGAAAAAAAAAGTTGAGTTTCTTTGATGAACGATAGGAGTCTACCTGTGAGGCTCTAAACGGACACAGGGAGAAGATCCCTTAGTGGGAAGAAGAACCCCTCTGGTGGATTGCGTGCTTTGTGGATACAAGATTAGTTTTAGACTTTTAGAGAGAGAGACCGAGTTAGATGTTGGACTTTTAGAGAGCATGTTTCCTTTTGCTCGATTTGCAATGGAGGATTAAAGACCACTTGCTCCTCGGCGGTATATGATCACATGCAGTTATTTTCCGGATGGCCCACCAGAGTGAAGGTGGCATTCGTTGCTTTTGTTGTTATAATCACGATAATTATGATGTGTGTATTTGTGTATTTAGAATTTCAGCATCCTGTACAAAAACTGTTAGGAACTACCCCCGTTTATTTGATACATTTAATCAATTTTAAACTCTGTAAACAGTACTCATTACGTTTATTCTTTAAATCATTATGTAAGTCTGTACATATGCTTGTGCTGTCAGTTTCTCCCTCATTTTCCCTTACCCTTCCCACCCCAACCTTTCCACCTTGAGCTTCTCCCCCTGCTCTAGAGGTCCCACCCCAAGTACCTACCCAGAAGCCTCCCTCTATCTTCTGCTGCCGCTGTATGGAACATTTCCGGGCTTAACAATAGAATCAAAAGACAACTAGTTTTTGAAGAGCTGAAAATGTATAACCCTCATTTTGCATTTTTAAATGAGACCCATATTCGTTTTCAGGACCGTAAAATGATGGAACAAGGGGGATTTGAACTAATTACTTGCACTGCCTTGAATGCACCAATTAGAGGGGTCGCTATTCTTAAGAGGAAAACTTTTAAGGTTGAGGTACTTAGAACTGCTGCAGACAGAGACGGTAGATGGGCATTAGTACAAATTAACTTAATGAATTCAAAATATGTACTATGTGCCTTATACGGATCAAACATCGACGATGCGTGGGTTTTTTACCGTCTTAATATTGAACTTTTGGATTGGGAAGGGGACATAATAATGATGGGTGACTTCAACTGTGTCATGAACTATGCCAAGGATACGACAAAGATGAGTTCTTCAAAACGTATGCGTAAAACTAGGGCAGCTACTTTAGAGTTATCACGCATTCATAACTTAAAAGATGCTTGGAGGAATCTATACCCGAAACTTGCAGGATATACATATTACTCTGCTCTCCACCAAATGTGCTACCGCATTGACATGGCATGGACGACAGATCGTGTCTTGGAGGGTTGCAAAATGGATATTTGTTCAAAAATAACCTCGGACCACAATCCCATTATATTACGGTTTAATATTCTATCTACTAATCCGGCTGCTAGGGTATTTTCTTTTCCAAGATATTTGGTAACAGACACTTTATTTGTTTCTCAATTGAAGAAACATATCAAAGAATTCTTGGAATTTAACTTAGAATCAGCTCACCCCATTTATGTATGGGATGCATGCAAAACTAGCATTAGAGGGTTCGCACAGCAGTACATTATAAGACAAAACAAAGAACGAAAAAATGAGATTTTGGAAATGACTTCTAGAATACGGTCACTGAAAGAATATTTGGCTGAGGCTATGAGACAAGAAAACTTAGGGGGACGTATTTCAAAAAATAAACCTTTACTGGAACTTAAATTGAAAACCCTCCGATCCAAAACTAAAACATTTTTAAGAGAGAAAGTTAGTTTGAAATTACATAAATATAAACAGTCGCAATATGAAAGCGGCGACAGAGTTGGTAAGATTCTTGCTTATAAAGTTGCTGAAGATAAGGCCAATTCTTTGATTAAAAACATTAAAGGGGCAGATGGGGTTAGCTATAACCAACCAGAACAGATATTACATCAATTTGTAACATACTATGGCAACCTTTATACACCCGAATCTACCCCTAGCGAAGAAAACATGCAAAATTATATAATCAAGAATTGGACATTAGATAGGGAACCTGATTTAATGGAACCGCTTGAAAGACATTTTTCACTTTCCGAATTACAATTGGCTATCTCTTCTCTCCCATCGGGGAAACGACGATACACTTCCAATTGAAATTTATAAATGTTGCCGTGAGGAGCTGTTACCTACACTTTGCTCAGTGATTAATCAAATTGGAGATACAGGCAAAGCCCCCAACTCCTGAAAAACTGCCAAAATTATCTTTTTTCTAAAAAAGGATAAGTTACCTTCAGGGTGTGGGTCTTACACGCCCATCTCCTTGATAAACGCCGATGCCAAGGTTTACTCTAAGTTACTAGCCATGAGATTGGCCCCGCTAATGCCTAAATTAGTAGGTCAACACCATCACGATTTTGTAACGGGCAGAGACACAACAGCACATGTTAATACTGCTATTACTGCATTTGACGTTGCCACCACTAATTCCTCTCCACTTGGTATGGTGTTATTAGATGCAGAAAAAGCATTTGACCGAGTGGGGTGGGATTATCTTTGGGCTATACTATGGAGGATGGGCTTTGGGAAACAGTTTTTAACCAGGATTCAAGCACTGTACGATTCCCCCAATGCAAAAATAGGATATGCCAATTTAATTTCTAACACTTTTCCGGTTTTAAGAGGTACACGCCAAGGGTGTCCCTTATCACCACTTTTGTTTGCTCTTTCAATGGAGCCTTTCATTAATGCGATACTGACTTAAGAATGTATTAAACCATTTATTTATGGCAATAACTCTCTTAAAATTACTGCGCACGCAGACGATCTGGCAATTTATTCAACTGACGTACCGGAAGCCATAGCTGGTATCGTTAAGGAAGCTGACGAATTTGGCTTGGTTTCGGGATGCAAACTAAATTTGAATAAATCGCAAATCATTGTTAACTACAGTTGACAGCCCCAGTCTCGGGGGTATGTCATACAGTAAATTATTTAGGTATTAAAATAACATCTAATTTAAAAGAAATTATGGCTCTAAACTATGATACTTTATTGAAAGATACAACAAGGCTTCTTAAAAAAATGGCATACGGTTCCTTTAAATCTGCTTGGCCGAATCAACCTTATAAAAATGAATATCCTGCCTAAATGTTTGTATTTATTTTTTAGGTCCATCCCTCTTTTTATTAACAACTTATTCTTTATAAAACTGGATGGTATTCTAGGCAGCTATATTTGGGGCTATAAGAAAAACCGAAGAGCTCTTTCTTTTCTTAAATTAGCAGCTAGTAAGGGTGGCCTTGAATTCCCTGATTTTAAATTTTACTTTTACGCTTCTTTTTTGGGTCGGATATGCAGCCTTTTTTCTTCCAGCTATCCTTATTTTTTTCACCAATTTATGCTTGGGGCAAACTCTGTACAATTTCTAGCTAGAAGCAACGACCCGAATTATTTCAAACGAGTCAAGTTCAAGACCGCTAAAGACGCGGTTCATATATGAAATATCATCATGGCTATTAACATAACTACGTTCTTTCACCCTAAGCTAAGCATGTGGAACAACCCGGGCTTACCCGAGATTTTTAGCGACCCAATAGTTAGAATATGGGCTAATCATGGTATAAATCATCTCCGTGACCTATACGGTGCATCAGGTTTTTTAACATTTGATACCCTAAGAATACTCTATAAACTCCCCGAAAATGCTCTATTTAAGTATATACAGATACGTGATTATTTCGTGAATAAAATGAAATTAAAGGAAATTTTAGATTCAGAAATATGGACCTGCATTTACGGAGAAACAAATAAAGATATAATTAGCTTAGGGAATAAATGTTTATGTCAACACAAACCTGATGACTCTATTAAACTTGCACAAAAATGGACTACTAATTTGGGTACGCTTATCTCCCCGCATAACATATCCACTTTTTTTCATAACAGTAACTCTTTAACCCACTCTTCTAGCTTAAAACTCCAATCGTATAAAACAGTATGTCAGCTATACTATACGCCACATCACTTTTATAAATGGTCTGGGAATAACGCATCTTCTAAATGCACAAAATGCCTAAAGTGTGACTTACTAGTTGCTGATTTAGTACATATAATTGTTTCATGCCCGGTGTTGCAAAAATTTTGGGATGACGTAGAAAATGTGTTGAAATTGAAAAAAATGATCTTCACTAAACTAACTACCGAGATGATATTTCTGGGAATACAACCAAATATCACCGCCCACAAAGACTTAATGTTTATTTTAATTTCCTGTGCTAGATTGATAATTGCTAGGGCTTGGACCTCAGATAAACCACCACTGGTAACTGAATGGTGGCTCTTGACAAATGAGATATACAATATGGAATTTTCCTCTGCAAAATTCCGTGGGAAACAATCCCTGAAGAAAGTGAACAAAACATGGGATATTTTGTTTCTTCCTACCAAATGAATGATTTTTTTCTGTTATATAAGATTCTGGAAAAGTTTCTATTTCTTCATTTTATTATTTAAGGATTTGGACTTACATTCTTTTCGCGCAAGACTTTAATTGTCTGGCACTAAACTGATTATGTTGCCTAGTAAACCTGATAGATGATATTTGCAGACTAAGGTCTTTTTTCGGCTAGGAAAACAATGAACTTGGCTACTAAAATTGGGGAACCCCTATTCAGTTGAATGACTTTTTGGTTTTGAAGCTAGCTGCGAGCACACTTGATGATTCTTTACGACGAAAATGTTGTATTTTTTTCTGATCTATTGTATATTCCTAGTCTATTGCTATTCGATTAAGTCTTTAAGGAATTGTATGTACTATAACTTTTTTTGAAAGTGCTTTATTTCTGTAATGAATGATTGCTTGTGCTGTCAATAAAAAAAAAATTTAAAAAAAGGAACTACCCCCGTTCCAGAGGAACACCTCTTTTATTCCTTACCTCCACATAAGGCTAGGCATAGAGAAACATATGAGAAGACTGTTTTTATCGAAATGTAGCACCAGACTCACAGTACGACGAACAAAAAAATTGTTGGGTTTGTGGGCTACTTCCCTCAGTAATGCACCAGCATGAATTATTAATTTCCCTACCGTTATCTTACTTAGCTAGCTGTGAAGCCTGATTCCAATTACTGTCATTGATGTATTCCCATTATGTAGATGAACCTAAGATATATACTGAAAGAGATTATGAGGCCATTTTGAAATATATATAGAGCAGCATCATTGATTTGATGCTGAAGGAAATGGAGGAGAGGGATCCCTGGATCCAAATGCTTGCATGAATGTGTATACTGACTAGAAAAATATGACTTGGTTACAAGAGGAAATGCAGGATTTTGAACTTTTCAATTACAACATGTATTTTCAGCATTTTAAAGAACGAAATGTCACTAATGACAAAACTTTGCCGATCCCTTTTATTAATACTACCTCCCCCTTTTGCATACAGGGACGAGGTCATGTTAAGGTAGGAAAGAGTAAATGTAATTACACTTACACCCTGCAGGTATATAGTACTCCACCTATGATTACCCCTCCTGATGAATATTTTGTGTGTGGAGAGAACGCGTATACTTGGCTCCCAAGAGGATGGGCAGGGCGTTGTTACCACTCATTCCTCTACCCTCCAGTTTATATTGCCCCACCTGATTACCACAGGACACATCAATTGGTTCGGAGGGAGGTAGCGGCTAACCGAAATACTAGGAGTTTTGATACTGAGGGTACTGATCAGACAGATACCTCCCTGCAACAATTCGAGGATTTTGCCAAAGGTCTTACCCCCTTTTGGGGACCTATTTTCAATAGCCGTAGTTTAAGACGTTTGTCAAGAATAGTGGAAAACGTGGTTCAGACCACAACTGGGATCCTGACCAATATTACTGTTGAGCTTCAGGCAACGAGGCTTGTTTCCCTTCAGAACCGGATGGTTCTTGACGTCATCCTCGCCGATAGGGGATGAGCCTGCCGCGTGATCGGCAGCTCTTGTTGTGTGTTCATTCCTGATTCGGCCCCTACCATTCATCTTGCAATACAGAAACTACATCGATTAGCCAGCGAAGCACATGTGGACAACAGTACCTGGTCCCTTAGTAGTTGGTTTTGGGGTCTTTTAGCTACTTGGGGTTGGAAAATATTTATGGTGCTTGCTGGAGCCTTCTGAGTCATATTTACTTGCTGCCTGTGTCTTCAATGTGGCCCGGCTTGTTGTTCTTTCTGTGCCACAAGAATAACGTCTGCTTTAAACTTTTCTCGTCAGGCCAAAGTCGAAAAGCAGATGATTCAGAAGGAAGTGTCAGATCTTATGCAGATCGATGAGGGAGTATTCGTAGAATGAATCTAGTTATATTGGCTATAGTATGCCAAAAGGGCCGTCTGATGGGATATAAATTCGATAAACACATGTTATTGGCCTAATATATACAATATAACCTTATAACGGTATAACTGTATGATTAGATTTTGTTGTGTTAATTAATAACAAATGATTCACTTTTAGCTTGTCTAAACCTATTGATATGATCGGAGCCATTTTGTTTCGTTTCTCTATGTGCAAGTACTGTTTCCCTGAAATCACGTGATCAAGCTTTCTGCATGAAACCGCGATGGCTGACTTAGCCATCTACTCCATTTGTTAGCTTGTAGCTCAGGGAAACCCAAGGTCACACCTGCCCTTCTTGTGGGATGCGCACATTCCAGAAGAGCCCGTTCCTCTACTCCCTGGGCCACAGATAGACAGGGAGGCACCTTACTGACCTGCCCCCGGAATAGCTAAGGCCTAGGCTATTTGCAATCAATTGTGCCTTTTATGGGTATTCCTGCTGGCTCACTGACAAGTTGTATCTTTCCTAGTAAGGCGACTCTGTGGTGTGGGAGAAACGTATATATGCCTTGTATCATCTGTATGCTTTCAGTCTCCTCTGCGCACCTCTGAGGGTCGTGTAGACCGAGGCTCCCCTGTCAGGGCTTGTATTTGTTGAATAAACGATTGAACCTTCTCCATTGCCGACTGAATTATTATTATCGATATTGGTATATGGGCCATTGGTGAGTATGGTCCATTAGTTCAGATTTTGCATCCTTCAGTGAGGAGGGAGGGGAAGATTCTGGCAGTGAGTTTTCTCTCCACATGGAATCATCTGATGATGAAGGTACTCTCAGTGCAGATGAAGGGCCTGTGTTAGAGGAGGACACTGCTGTGCCGATGTGGCAAGAGGCAGCTGGATTTCAGCCTGAGGCTGCTAGTCTTCCTACTGGAAGTGTTGGACTCTGGGTTGATCCTAATATGGTGCAGCCGGTGTTGCCTGCCTTTAGCGGTGATGCAGGGTGTAGAGTGGATTGTAAAAACGTTTTGCCTATACAGTATTTTCAGTTATTTATGGATGATGTGTTTTTGGGTGAGATTGTTAATTTGTATGCTGAACAGTTTTTGAGGGTCAACAGTGACAAACTTAGGCCCCACTCTAGAGCTACCCGGTGGACTCCCACAGATCTGGAAGAGCTGAAGAAGTTTTTGGGATTGACTTTATTGATGGGTTTGTTAAAGAAGCCGAGCCTGGCTTTATATTGGTCTACCAGTCCTTTGATGGCAACAGCCATATTTCCAGCTGTTATGACTCATGATCGGTATTTACTTTTGCTACGCATGTTGCATTTTGTGGATAATTCTGAGGCGTTGCCATGTAGTCACCCTGACTGTGACCGTCTTTTTAAGATTCGGCCTGTTCTTGATCACTTTGTTGATCGTTTTTCAGATTTACATTCCTGGGAAAGAAATTTCTATTGATGAGTCTTTGGTTTTGTTCAAGGGTCGTTTGGTTTTTAGGCAGTGCATCCCTAGCAAGAGGGCATGCTATGGAATTAAACTGTATCTGTTGTCTGAGAGTAAGACAGGGTATGTTTTTAATTTTCGTGTGTACACTGGTAGAGATTCCACTATTGACCACCCTGGTTGTCCGTCCACTTTTGGAGTGTCAGAAAAAATTGTGTGGGGTCTTGCTAGAAGACTGTTCAACTGAGGCCACCATTTGTACCTTGATAACTTCTACACTGCTGTGCAATTGTTTAAGGAATTGTTTAAAGTGGACACTTTTGCATGTGGCACAATCCGCTCTAACCGCAAAGGTTTTCCAAAAGAGCTTGTTTGCAAGAAACTTCAGAGGGGTCGGTGCAGTTTCTTACGTTGTGGCGAACTACTAGCTGTGAAATTTGTGGACAGGAGGGATGTGTACATGCTGAGTACCTTCCATGATGAGAGTACTTCACCTCTGCCAGTTTGGGGTCAGGTTGCTGAAGTGCACAAACCTGTGTGCATTCTGGACTACAATAAGCACATGGGTGGTGTTGACAGAGTAGATCAGAGGTTGGAACCTTATGTTTGGTATAAGAAGTTGGCCATCCATTTTTTCAACTTAGCAACTTTCAATGCTTTTATTGTGTTCAAGGCGTGTTCTCCTGCGTCAAAGTTGACCTTTCTTCAGTTTCAGCACTCTGTGATATCTAGCCTTGTTGTTGTGGAGCAAGTAAGTGTTCCTAGATTTGGAGTGGTGGAGGATGTGGCTCGATTGAAAGATTGCCACTTTCCTGATTACATTCCTCCCACATCTACAAAAGACTTTCCCACTAGGAGATGTAGAGTCTGTTGGCGAAGAGGTTTGCGGAAGGAGACTCGTCTTTACTGCCCTGGGTGTCCTTCTAACCCTGGGCTGTGTGTGCCTGCTTGTTATAGAGCTTACCATACACAAAATAATTTTTGGGACTATCCATGAGTGGTAAAATGTACTGCCTGGTCTGTGCTTTTTAAATAATTTGTATTCTTTTTTAAGGTTGACATTTGTGCAATGTTTTTAGTTACAGATTTTGTGTTACTAGATTTTTATCTATTTGCAATTATTTTGTTTGTTTTGTTAAAAAAAATTCAAAATGTGATGGCGGTGTGCGTAGGCTGGCGGTGTGGGCGGAGTGGTGCTTGGCTGGCAGTGTGCGTGGCGTGGCGCTTAGCTGTCAGTGTGCATGGAGTGGCTTTTGGCTGTAGGTGTGCGTGGAGTGGTGCTTGGCTGGAGGTGTGCGTGGAGTGGTGCTTGGCTGGAGGTGTGCGTGGAGTGGTGCTTGGCTGGCGGTGTGCGTGGAGTGACGCTTGGCTGGCGGTGTGCGTTGAGTGGTGTTTGGCTGGAGGTGTGCGTGGAGTGGAATTTGGCTGGTGGTGTGTGTGGAGTGGCGCTTGGCTGGTGGTGTGTGTGGAGTGGTGCTTGGCTGGTGGTGTCTGTGGAGTGGCATTTGGCTGGTGGTGTGTGTGGAGTGGTACTTGGCTGTCTGTGCACGGAATGGTGCCTGGCGGGCGGTGTGTGTGGAGTGGCGCTTGGCTGGATGGTGTGCGTGGAGTGGTACTTGGTTGACTGTGCACGGAGTGGTGCTTGGCTGGCGGTGTGTGTGGAGTGGCGCTTGGCTGGATGGTTTGCGCGCAGTGGTACTTGGCTGTCAGTACACAGAGTGGTGCTTGGCTGGCGGTGTGTGTGGAGTGGCGCTTGGCTGGCGGTGTGCATGGAGTGGTGCTTGGCTGGTGGTGTGCGTGGAGTGGCGCTTGGCTGGTGGTGTCTGTGGAGTGGCATTTGGCTGGTGGTGTGTGTGGAGTGGTACTTGGCTGTCTGTGCACGGAATGGTGCCTGGCGGGCGGTGTGTGTGGAGTGGCGCTTGGCTGGATGGTGTGCGTGGAGTGGTACTTGGTTGACTGTGCACGGAGTGGTGCTTGGCTGGTGGTGTGTGTGGAGTAGCGCTTGGCTGGCGGTGTGCGTGAAGTGGTGCTTGGCTGGTGGTGTGCGTGGAGTGGCGCTTGGCTGGTGGTGTGCGTGGAGTGGTACTTGGCTGTCGGTGTGCACGGAGTGGTGTTTGGCTGGCGGTGTGCATGGTCTGGTGCTTGGATGGTGGTGTGGGTGGACTGGAGCTCGGCTGGCGGTGTTTGAGTAGTTACTTTCTGTTGGTCACTACACACACTGCTAGTTGAGTGACACTCCACGCAGTCCATCATTTTGTGTAGTGTCTGTGTCAGGAATGTGGGCGTGTGAAAGTGATGGGCCCTTGAATGGCGCTGTCTGCTGGTGTGAGTGTTGTAACGTGATGAGTCCGCGGCTGGCGGTGTGAATGTTTTGTATGTGTCACACGTACGAAAGGTGTATGAATGGCCTGTAAAGAGGTTGGTGCCTTGACGTGGCTTTACAGCTCATGAGCTGTGAGTCAGTGGTTCAGTTTCTCATACTTTCAATTATTCGCAGCGCATTTAATTTTTATGAAATTACTTGCGAATACAATTGTATGTACTGAATCATCACTCACCCTCGTGCCAAATCCAACCAGTATGTGTGTGTGCTTGCGGATTAGATGGCTGTGCAGTAATATTTGTCTTTTTTCTCTTTCTGAAGTAGGGTGTACCTTGTCCCTTTTTGTGAATGTTGTAATGTGTTGCTTTTCCTTCCGGATGGTGTCAATGGTCTGGTGTGTATCAGGTATGAAAGGTGCGTGAATGGCCTGTAAAACGGTTGGTGCCTTGTCGTGGCTTTACAGCTCACGAGTTGCGAGTCACTGGTTCGGTTTTTATGCATTTATTTATTGACAGAGCATTTCATTTTGTTGAAATATCTTGTTAATAAAATTTTATGTACTGAACCATCACTCGCCCTCGTGCCAAATCCAACCTGTATGCGTGTGTCTTTGAGGAATAGATAGTTGTGAATATGGCCTGGGATCGCTAGATCTCCAGGACTCCGGTGCGCACTACTATTTAGTTATAACAAATGAAACCAATAGTCCATATTAATCTGTTGTTTTTACATCAAACAAGTTTAGTCAAAGAGAATCCATTCATATCACTTTTTAACATTGCATCAAAAAAATTGTATCAGAGAAATCCAAGATTCATGTACAATTATAAAACACAAATCCATAAATTATAAAACACAAATCAATACAACACAATTACACTTGTAACCCAATGCATTTCGGGGTTTGCACCCCTTCGTCAGGGGTCTAAAGAAAAAAGAAGAAAAAAGAAGAAGAAAAAGAGAAAATAGGAAGCTCTATTAGTATTGATGTTTTAACAAAAAGAAATCTGTTAATTACGTTTAAAGTGATGTATAGATCACCTTACCCTGGTAATTGGTTGTCTTTGGTGTGCAAGTGTTGTGGATTAGAAAATTTTAAATCTGGAAGATCAAAGAAACGAAAGAGTAAGAGTGTATTTTAAACCAATATATACCTACATGCTATGCTGAAATGTAGTTCACAGTAAATACCTGTGTTTCCGGATAGAACCAGATAATCTGTGAATGAGTCGAAGGCATATATGTAAGAGAAAACTCCCCTTTATGCTTATTTTTTTAAGTTTTTACATAAAGACACATGGCTCACCTGTTCGGTTTAAGTCACGTAGCCAAAATGATGGGATCTATTGGGTTTAAGCGGGTGAAGATAATGTCATGAACTATTTTACACATAAATTGTTTACAAGTGAATTGTACTATTTAAAGTAAACATTTACCTGTGAGTTCAGGGTTTTGTGTCTAGAAGCGTCTTTTTAATCCTTCTCACGCTAAAAGAGAAGTGAAATAATGCATGTTTTAGCGGGTTGTCATTTTGGTTCGAGATTATTATTATCAATCCCGTATAGCGCGGGTTGACATTTTGAGGCTTACCGGACGGCGTTGTGATAAGCTCCGTGTTCACTCTGTGACCGACGAGTTGTGGTGATAGCGCGTTGGCGCCCATGGTCCTTTAACTATGTCGAGCTAGCTTAATCAATATAGAAGAGGGACTAAGGGCGAAGAGGAAATTTTAGCGGCCATAATGGAATGGTGTCGCTCGTGATTATAATGGAGAGAGGTTATTGATAGCGAGTTAGTGTCTATTGCTGATAATTCAACTTATAAACTATGTGAACGAAGAAATTAGAACAAATGGCAATAAGTTGGGGTTAGTGATACCCCAATTAAAATCTGGAATTATTAATTGCCAGTATTACGGTTGTGTGTCTACGTTTGAAATTGCAAAACTGCATTTTGTGGACAGTCAGAAAAGCAAATTATGAGAAAAGATGAAAAACAGGAAGAATAGAAAAAAGTAAAGATGATCTTCATCTTTAGCACATTTGGAATATTTGTTTCTTATCAACTTTAGATGCCTATAGCAATTCATATACTCATAGTACATAATAATGAATTATATTATCAAAAATTATTCATAGTGTACATTATAACGACCTGTGATTATGTAACACTGTGTTAGTTTCTCCCTTGAAAATTGTGGCTATCTACATTTATACATAAGATGAAATATTGTTACTAGCTACTTAAAGTGGCTCTATATTAGGGTTCATGTCTGGAACTTTGATTGTTTAGAGTCATATTAAGACCATAGGTCATAGAAAACATATCATATCCAATTTATCGTTGAGCCCATTAGGGGCCACTGTCTTAAGTTTGCGAATCCAGTAAATTTCCCTCCTAAGTAAAGCTTTTACGTTGTCTAGTCCCAATCGTTGTGGAACCTGCTCAATTATCTGAAAGCGTATTTGAGCTATAGTATGATTATTTTCAGCCCAATGTTTTGCAAGTGGTGATGTCATGTTTTTGTTGCGAATTCGGCTCTTATGTTCTGATAAGCGGATTCTCAGTCTCCTGTCAGTTTTGCCAACGTATAATAGCCCACAGGGGCACTTAATTGAATATATAACATGTTCTGCGTTACAGTTTGCTGAATGCCTTAATTTGATCTTTTCTCCTGTCTGCGGATGTTGCAATGTGTTCCCTGTGATTGCGTTGTTGCAGTTTTTGCAATTAAAGCATTTCGTTGTGCCTTTGAAAGTTTCATGACAAGATTCAATTTTTTCTGATTTGTTGAGCAGTTCTTTTAAGTTTTGAGATCTCTTGTAGGCAAACAATGGCTTTTGCTCATATAGTATTCCGAAATCACTCTCCATTTGCAAAATATCCCATCTTTTGTTTATAGTTCTTTTAATATCTCTTGAGGCGGTAGAGTATTTAGATGTGAAAACCATTCTTTTGTTTTCAACTTTTGTCTTTTTTTGCAATAGCTCTCCTCGTGGTATAACTTTTACTCTTTCCATTTGTTTGGTGATGAGTTTTTCCGGATATCCTCTATCAAGGTAGCATTGCTTTTGAAATTCAAATTTCTTTGTACATTCTGCTTGATCAGATGAAATTCTTTTTATTCTCATAAATTGAGATATTGGAAGATTATCCTTTAAAGTCATTGGATGGAAGCTTCCATATTGTAGTGATGTGTTTTTGTCAGTAGGTTTTCTATATAGTTCTGTGACAATAACCTTTCCCTTTATTCCCACTGTTACATCCAAGAATGGAATTGTCGTACTACTTATTTGGCTGGTGAACTTAACTCTTGGATTCACTAAATTTAAGCTGTCGATGTTTCTCTGCAAATCTATTAATGGTTTCTTCCAAATTAGGAAGATATCGTCTATATACCTTTTGTAGTATAGGATACCTTCATTCCATGTACGATCCTCCAGTATGTATTCAAATTCCAGTTTGGCCATAAATATATTGGCGTAGATACAGGCTCCTGGGAAACCCATAGCCGTGCCACTTAGCTGGGTATAATATTCATTTTGCCAACTGAAATAACTGTTATGCAAGCAAAACTCCAACAATTGCATGATCAAATACTTAGTTTCTACTGGTTTGTCCAACTTCAGCAATGCCCATTCCATGGCTTCTAGGCCCAATTTATGGGGAATTGATGTATATAATGATACAACGTCAATTGTACAAAGAGTCAGATTTTGATGTTCATCAAGATTAGTAGAGGTCAAGCTTCTTAGGAAGTGTGATGTGTCCTCCAAGTATGTGGGCCAATTCTGCATGAATGTTTGCATATGCGTATCTATAAAGATGCCCAAGGTTTCAAAAATAGACGAACAGCCAGATACAATAGGCCTGATGGGAGGATTTAATAGGTGTTTGTGCACTTTGGGTAAGAAGTAAATTTTTGGTCTCTGTGACCGACGAGTTGTGGTGATAGCGCGTTGGCGCCCATGGTCCTTTAACTATGTCGAGCTAGCTTAATCAATATAGATTTGGAGGAGGAAATATATAACATCAGGAAAGATCTGTCTGAAAGGATTGAGGAAGAGGATTGGATTAAATATCTGGAGGAAATAGATACTAAATTGGAAAAGTATGGTAAAGAACTACAGGAAACCAAATTGCGGAAATTTAAACGCGATACCATCGATTATAAATTAAATGAGGCCTATACATCAATTCCCCATAAATTGGGCCTAGAAGCCATGGAATGGGCATTGCTGAAGTTGGACAAACCAGTAGAAACTAAGTATTTGATCATGCAATTGTTGGAGTTTTGCTTGCATAACAGTTATTTCAGTTGGCAAAATGAATATTATACCCAGCTAAGTGGCACGGCTATGGGTTTCCCAGGAGCCTGTATCTACGCCAATATATTTATGGCCAAACTGGAATTTGAATACATACTGGAGGATCGTACATGGAATGAAGGTATCCTATACTACAAAAGGTATATAGACGATATCTTCCTAATTTGGAAGAAACCATTAATAGATTTGCAGAGAAACATCGACAGCTTAAATTTAGTGAATCCAAGAGTTAAGTTCACCAGCCAAATAAGTAGTACGACAATTCCATTCTTGGATGTAACAGTGGGAATAAAGGGAAAGGTTATTGTCACAGAACTATATAGAAAACCTACTGACAAAAACACATCACTACAATATGGAAGCTTCCATCCAATGACTTTAAAGGATAATCTTCCAATATCTCAATTTATGAGAATAAAAAGAATTTCATCTGATCAAGCAGAATGTACAAAGAAATTTGAATTTCAAAAGCAATGCTACCTTGATAGAGGATATCCGGAAAAACTCATCACCAAACAAATGGAAAGAGTAAAAGTTATACCACGAGGAGAGCTATTGCAAAAAAAGACAAAAGTTGAAAACAAAAGAATGGTTTTCACATCTAAATACTCTACCGCCTCAAGAGATATTAAAAGAACTATAAACAAAAGATGGGATATTTTGCAAATGGAGAGTGATTTCGGAATACTATATGAGCAAAAGCCATTGTTTGCCTACAAGAGATCTCAAAACTTAAAAGAACTGCTCAACAAATCAGAAAAAATTGAATCTTGTCATGAAACTTTCAAAGGCACAACGAAATGCTTTAATTGCAAAAACTGCAACAACGCAATCACAGGGAACACATTGCAACATCCGCAGACAGGAGAAAAGATCAAATTAAGGCATTCAGCAAACTGTAACGCAGAACATGTTATATATTCAATTAAGTGCCCCTGTGGGCTATTATACGTTGGCAAAACTGACAGGAGACTGAGAATCCGCTTATCAGAACATAAGAGCCGAATTCGCAACAAAAACATGACATCACCACTTGCAAAACATTGGGCTGAAAATAATCATACTATAGCTCAAATACGCTTTCAGATAATTGAGCAGGTTCCACAACGATTGGGACTAGACAACGTAAAAGCTTTACTTAGGAGGGAAATTTACTGGATTCGCAAACTTAAGACAGTGGCCCCTAATGGGCTCAACGATAAATTGGATATGATATGTTTTCTATGACCTATGGTCTTAATATGACTCTAAACAATCAAAGTTCCAGACATGAACCCTAATATAGAGCCACTTTAAGTAGCTAGTAACAATATTTCATCTTATGTATAAATGTAGATAGCCACAATTTTCAAGGGAGAAACTAACACAGTGTTACATAATCACAGGTCGTTATAATGTACACTATGAATAATTTTTGATAATATAATTCATTATTATGTACTATGAGTATATGAATTGCTATAGGCATCTAAAGTTGATAAGAAACAAATATTCCAAATGTGCTAAAGATGAAGATCATCTTTACTTTTTTCTATTCTTCCTGTTTTTCATCTTTTCTCATAATTTGCTTTTCTGACTGTCCACAAAATGCAGTTTTGCAATTTCAAACGTAGACACACAACCGTAATACTGGCAATTAATAATTCCAGATTTTAATTGGGGTATCACTAACCCCAACTTATTGCCATTTGTTCTAATTTCTTCGTTCACATAGTTTATAAGTTGAATTATCAGCAATAGACACTAACTCGCTATCAATAACCTCTCTCCATTATAATCACGAGCGACACCATTCCATTATGGCCGCTAAAATTTCCTCTTCGCCCTTAGTCCCTCTTCTATATTGATTAAGCTAGCTCGACATAGTTAAAGGACCATGGGCGCCAACGCGCTATCACCACAACTCGTCGGTCACAGAGTGAACACGGAGCTTATCACAACGCCGTCCGGTAAGCCTCAAAATGTCAACCCGCGCTATACGGGATTGATAATAATAATCTCGAACCAAAATGACAACCCGCTAAAACATGCATTATTTCACTTCTCTTTTAGCGTGAGAAGGATTAAAAAGACGCTTCTAGACACAAAACCCTGAACTCACAGGTAAATGTTTACTTTAAATAGTACAATTCACTTGTAAACAATTTATGTGTAAAATAGTTCATGACATTATCTTCACCCGCTTAAACCCAATAGATCCCATCATTTTGGCTACGTGACTTAAACCGAACAGGTGAGCCATGTGTCTTTATGTAAAAACTTAAAAAAATAAGCATAAAGGGGAGTTTTCTCTTACATATATGCCTTCGACTCATTCACAGATTATCTGGTTCTATCCGGAAACACAGGTATTTACTGTGAACTACATTTCAGCATAGCATGTAGGTATATATTGGTTTAAAATACACTCTTACTCTTTCGTTTCTTTGATCTTCCAGATTTAAAATTTTCTAATCCACAACACTTGCACACCAAAGACAACCAATTACCAGGGTAAGGTGATCTATACATCACTTTAAACGTAATTAACAGATTTCTTTTTGTTAAAACATCAATACTAATAGAGCTTCCTATTTTCTCTTTTTCTTCTTCTTTTTTCTTCTTTTTTCTTTAGACCCCTGACGAAGGGGTGCAAACCCCGAAATGCATTGGGTTACAAGTGTAATTGTGTTGTATTGATTTGTGTTTTATAATTTATGGATTTGTGTTTTATAATTGTACATGAATCTTGGATTTCTCTGATACAATTTTTTTGATGCAATGTTAAAAAGTGATATGAATGGATTCTCTTTGACTAAACTTGTTTGATGTAAAAACAACAGATTAATATGGACTATTGGTTTCATTTGTTATAACTAAATAGTAGTGCGCACCGGAGTCCTGGAGATCTAGCGATCCCAGGCCATATTCACAGTTTATAAAGAGTTCAGCAGGCACTAATCTGGTGCTGCACACATACCGAGTAAATGTAAAAGAGACTTGTAAAATCTGAGTGCATTACCCTCATCTATATACATTTTGAGGAATAGATAGCCATGCTTGAATGTTTGACTTTTGAGTAACTCTGTTAAGGTGTACATTACAGCTATAAATAACTTACTAAATGTAGATATTATTGTTAAACCATGGGAGTATATGGTCATGTCTTTCTTGTGAATTCTATTGGTTTTTTTTTTCCACAATGTCCTGCACATTTGAAAATGTCTGTCACAATTTCCATGCACTATTGTCGCAAGAATCTCACGCTCTCAAATTGAAAACTTAATTCATTCAAAACAATTTGGTTTTACAAGGGGGTTCCCATGAGATTTTGGCCCGGGGCTCGGTGGCCATCTTTGGAAACTACCAAACACAAACAGTTCTGAAAACTAGACACCCGGGGGAGTCCAGCGAGGTATGGCATGCGTGGGTCCCCCAACATTTTCCTACCCAGTATTTCCTGCAAACCTTAAAATTAGGTTAAAAAAAACAGTTTTCCATACATTTTTGTATGGGATCTCCATGCCGGGACAAATGTCCTACCACCCAGCGTTCCCCTTGTTCTCCCAAGTAAAATGAAACCTCACTTGTGTAGGTGGGCCAAAGGCCTGTGACTAGGATGACCCCAAAACTATAGAATTCTCTGTGCTTAATTTGTAAATCCTGAACTCTCCAATTTCTTAAAAATACATTTTTGGCCTGTTCTGCTTTGGCCCACCCACACAAGTGAGGTATCATTGTACTCGGGAGAACAAGGGGAACGCTGGGTGGTAGGACATTTTTGCCGGCACGGAGATCCCACGCAAAAATGTATTGAAAAGTGTTTTTTTACCTAATTTTAAGGTTTGCAGGGAATTCTGGGTAGGAATACGATGGGGGACCCACGCATGCTATACCTCCCTGGACTCCCCCGGGTGTCTAGTTTTCAGAACTGTTTGAGTTTGGTAGTTTCCAAAGATGGCCGTTGAGCCCCAGGTCAAAAACTCAGGTGCCCCCCACCAAAAGTATAGTTTTACTATAGGTTATATTTAACCCCTTCCATGCTCATGATGAGCTCAGCTCGTCATGCAGTACACTGCTCGTGTGCTCATGACGAGCTGAGCTCGTCATGAACCATGGGATTCAATGACTTTCAGCACAGAGGGTAAATTCATGCAGCACTGCTGTGGTTAAGTTTCCACCGTACGATTTGGGCATTTTCCTGTTGCAGCCACTATGCCTACCCACGCAAGTGAGGTACCATTTTTTTCATGAGACCTGGGGGAACACGGGGTGGGTGGAAATTTGTTGATCCACGCAGATTCCAGAACTTTCCACCACAGAAATGTGAGGAAAATACATTTTATTTGGCAAGGGATTCTGGGTAACAGAACCTGGTGGGAGGCAGTTGAGTCACCCCTTCTTGAATTTCCCTGGGTGTCTAGTTTTAAAAAATGTATAGATTTGCTAGGTTTCCCTAGGTGCCGGCAGAGCTAGGGTTCAAAAACGAAAGGTAGGCACTTTGCCAAAAAAGGGCCCGTTTTCTCTGCGAAATTGCGGTGCGAACACGTTGCATTTTGTGCTGTTTCCTGTCGCAGGCACTAGGCAGACCCGGGCAATTGAGGTACCATTTTTTTCGGGAGACCAGGGGGAACGCGGGGTGGGTGGAAATTTGTTGATCCACGCAGATTCCAGAACTTTCCACCACAGAAATGTGAGGAAAATGCGTTTTTTTTTGTCAATTTTTTAGGTTTGCAAGGGAATCTGGGTATCATAACCTGGTGGGAGGCAGTTGGGTCACCCCATCCTGAATTCCCCTGGATGTCTAGTTTTCAAAAATGTATAGGTTTGCTAGGTTTCCCTAGGTGCCGGCAGAGCTAGGGTTCAAAAACAAAAGGTAGGCACTTTGCCAAAAAAGGGCCCGTTTTCACTGCGAAATTGCGGTGCGAACACGTTGCGTTTTGCGCTGTTTCCTGTCACAGGCACTAGGCAGACCCAGGCAAGTGAGTAACAATTTTTCCGGGAGACCTGGGGGAACACGGAATGGGTGGAAATTTGTTGATCCACGCAGATTCCAGAACTTTCCACCACAGAAATGTGAGGAAAATGCGTTTTTTTTGTTAATTTTTTAGGTTTGCAAGGGATTCTGGGTAACAGAACCTGGTGGGAGGCAGTTAGGTCACCCCATCCTGAATTCCCCTGGGAGTCTAGTTTTCAAAAAATTATAGGTTTGCTAGGTTTCCCTAGGAGCCGGCAGAGCTAGGGTTCAAAAACAAAAGGTAGGCACTTTGCCAAAAAAGGGCCCGTTTTCACTGCGAAATTGCGGTGCAAACACGTTGCGTTTTGCGCTGTTTCCTGTCGCAGGCACTAGGCAGAACCAGGCAAGTGAGGTACCATTTTTTTTGGGAGACCTGGGGGAATGCGCGGTGGTTGGAGATTTATTGATTCACGCAGATTCCAGAACTTTCCACCACAGAAATGTGAGGAAAATGCGTTTTTTTTGTTAATTTTTTAGGTTTGCAAGGGTTTCTGGGTAACAGAACCTGGTGGGAGGCAGTTGGGTCACCCCATCCTGAATTCCCCTGGGAGTCTAGTTTTTAAAAATGTATAGGTTTGCTAGGTTTCCCTAGGTGCCGGCAGAGCTAGGGTTCAAAAACAAAAGGTAGGCACTTTGCCAAAAAAGGGCCCGTTTTCACTGCGAAATTGCGGTGCGAACACGTTGCGTTTTGCGCTGTTTCCTGTCACAGGCACTAGGCAGACCCAGGCAAGTGAGTAACAATTTTTCCGGGAGACCTGGGGGAACACGGAATGGGTGGAAATTTGTTGATCCACGCAGATTCCAGAACTTTCCACCACAGAAATGTGAGGAAAATGCATTTTTTTGTTATTTTTTAGGTTTGCAAGGGATTCTGGGTAACAGAACCTGGTGGGAGGCAGTTGGGTCACCCCATCCTGAATTCCCCTGGGAGTCTAGTTTTCAAAAAATTATAGGTTTGCTAGGTTTCCCTAGGAGCCGGCAGAGCTAGGGTTCAAAAACAAAAGGTAGGCACTTTGCCAAAAAAGGGCCCGTTTTCACTGCGAAATTGCGGTGCAAACACGTTGCGTTTTGCGCTGTTTCCTGTCGCAGGCACTAGGCAGAACCAGGCAAGTGAGGTACCATTTTTTTTGGGAGACCTGGGGGAATGCGCGGTGGTTGGAGATTTATTGATTCACGCAGATTCCAGAACTTTCCACCACAGAAATGTGAGGAAAATGCATATTTTTCACCAATTCTTTAGGTTTGCAAGGGATTCTGGGTATCAGAACCTGGTGGGAGGCAGTCGAGTCACCCCATCTTGAGTTCCCCTGGGTGTCTAGTTTTCAAAAATGTATAGGTTTGCTAGGTTTCCCTAGGAGCCGGCAGAGCTTGGGTTAAAAAACTAAAGGTAGGCACTTTGACAAAAAAGGGACCGTTTTCACTGCGAAATTGCGATGTGAACACGTTGTGTTTTGCGCTGTTTCCTGTCGCAGGCACTAGGCAGACCCAGGCAAGTGAGGTACCATTTTTTTTTGGAAGACCTGGGGGAACGCGGGATGGGTGGAAATTTGTTGATCCACGCAGATTCCAGAACTTTCCACCACAGAAATGTGAGAAAAATGCGTTTTTTTTGTTAATTTTTTAGGTTTGCAAGGGATTCTGGGTAACAGAACCTGGTGGGAGGCAGTTGGGTCACCCCATCCTGAATTCCCCTGGGAGTCTAGTTTTCAAAAATGTATAGGTTTGCTAGGTTTCCCTAGGTGCCGGCAGAGCTAGGGTTAAAAAACAAAAGGTAGGCACTTTGCCAAAAAAGGGCCCGTTTTCACTGCGAAATTGCGGTGCAAACACGTTGCGTTTTGCGCTGTTTCCTGTCGCAGGCACTAGGCAGAACCAGGCAAGTGAGGTACCATTTTTTTGGGGAGACCTGGGGGAATGCGCGGTGGTTGGAGATTTATTGATTCACGCAGATTCCAGAACTTTCCACCACAGAAATGTGAGGAAAATGCATATTTTTCCCCAATTCTTTAGGTTTGCAAGGGATTCTGGGTATCAGAACCTGGTGGGAGGCAGTCGAGTCACCCCATCTTGAGTTCCCCTGGGTGTCTAGTTTTCAAAAATGTATAGGTTTGCTAGGTTTCCCTAGGAGCCGGCAGAGCTTGGGTTAAAAAACTAAAGGTAGGCACTTTGCCAAAAAAGGGACCGTTTTCACTGCGAAATTGCGATGTGAACACGTTGCGTTTTGCGCTGTTTCCTGTCGCAGGCACTAGGCAGAACCAGGCAAGTGAGGTACCATTTTTTTTGGGAGACCTGGGGGAAGGCGCGGTGGTTGGAGATTTATTGATTCACGCAGATTCCAGAACTTTCCACCACAGAAATGTGAGGAAAATGCGTTTTTTTTGTTAATTTTTTAGGTTTGCAAGGGATTCTGGGTAACAGAACCTGGTGGGAGGCAGTTGGGTCACCCCATCCTGAATTCCCCTGGGAGTCTAGTTTTCAAAAATGTATAGGTTTGCTAGGTTTCCCTAGGTGCCGGCAGAGCTAGGGTTCAAAAACAAAAGGTAGGCACTTTGCCAAAAAAGGGCCCGTTTTCACTGCGAAATTGCGGTGCGAACACGTTGCGTATTGCGCTGTTTCCTGTCACAGGCACTAGGCAGACCCAGGCAAGTGAGTAACAATTTTTCCGGGAGACCTGGGGGAACACGGAATGGGTGGAAATTTGTTGATCCACGCAGATTCCAGAACTTTCTACCACAGAAATGTGAGGAAAATGCGTTTTTTTGTTAATTTTTTAGGTTTGCAAGGGATTCTGGGTAACAGAACCTGGTGGGAGGCAGTTGGGTCACCCCATCCTGAATTCCCCTGGGAGTCTAGTTTTCAAAAAATTATAGGTTTGCTAGGTTTCCCTAGGAGCCGGCAGAGCTAGGGTTCAAAAACAAAAGGTAGGCACTGTGCCAAAAAAGGGCCCGTTTTCACTGCGAAATTGCGGTGCAAACACGTTGCGTTTTGCGCTGTTTCCTGTCGCAGGCACTAGGCAGAACCAGGCAAGTGAGGTACCATTTTTTTTGGGAGACCTGGGGGAATGCGCGGTGGTTGGAGATTTATTGATTCACGCAGATTCCAGAACTTTCCACCACAGAAATGTGAGGAAAATGCATATTTTTACCCAATTCTTTAGGTTTGCAAGGGATTCTGGGTATCAGAACCTGGTGGGAGGCAGTCGAGTCACCCCATCTTGAGTTCCCCTGGGTGTCTAGTTTTCAAAAATGTATAGGTTTGCTAGGTTTCCCTAGGAGCCGGCAGAGCTTGGGTTAAAAAACTAAAGGTAGGCACTTTGCCAAAAAAGGGACCGTTTTCACTGCGAAATTGCGATGTGAACACGTTGTGTTTTGCGCTGTTTCCTGTCGCAGGCACTAGGCAGACCCAGGCAAGTGAGGTACCATTTTTTTTTGGAAGACCTGGGGGAACGCGGGATGGGTGGAAATTTGTTGATCCACGCAGATTCCAGAACTTTCCACCACAGAAATGTGAGAAAAATGCGTTTTTTTTGTTAATTTTTTAGGTTTGCAAGGGATTCTGGGTAACAGAACCTGGTGGGAGGCAGTTGGGTCACCCCATCCTGAATTCCCCTGGGAGTCTAGTTTTCAAAAATGTATAGGTTTGCTAGGTTTCCCTAGGTGCCGGCAGAGCTAGGGTTAAAAAACAAAAGGTAGGCACTTTGCCAAAAAAGGGCCCGTTTTCACTGCGAAATTGCGGTGCAAACACGTTGCGTTTTGCGCTGTTTCCTGTCGCAGGCACTAGGCAGAACCAGGCAAGTGAGGTACCATTTTTTTGGGGAGACCTGGGGGAATGCGCGGTGGTTGGAGATTTATTGATTCACGCAGATTCCAGAACTTTCCACCACAGAAATGTGAGGAAAATGCATATTTTTCCCCAATTCTTTAGGTTTGCAAGGGATTCTGGGTATCAGAACCTGGTGGGAGGCAGTCGAGTCACCCCATCTTGAGTTCCCCTGGGTGTCTAGTTTTCAAAAATGTATAGATTTGCTAGGTTTCCCTAGGAGCCGGCAGAGCTTGGGTTAAAAAACTAAAGGTAGGCACTTTGCCAAAAAAGGGACCGTTTTCACTGCGAAATTGCGATGTGAACACGTTGCGTTTTGCGCTGTTTCCTGTCGCAGGCACTAGGCAGAACCAGGCAAGTGAGGTACCATTTTTTTTGGGAGACCTGGGGGAAGGCGCGGTGGTTGGAGATTTATTGATTCACGCAGATTCCAGAACTTTCCACCACAGAAATGTGAGGAAAATGCGTTTTTTTTGTTAATTTTTTAGGTTTGCAAGGGATTCTGGGTAACAGAACCTGGTGGGAGGCAGTTGGGTCACCCCATCCTGAATTCCCCTGGGAGTCTAGTTTTCAAAAATGTATAGGTTTGCTAGGTTTCCCTAGGTGCCGGCAGAGCTAGGGTTCAAAAACAAAAGGTAGGCACTTTGCCAAAAAAGGGCCCGTTTTCACTGCGAAATTGCGGTGCGAACACGTTGCGTATTGCGCTGTTTCCTGTCACAGGCACTAGGCAGACCCAGGCAAGTGAGTAACAATTTTTCCGGGAGACCTGGGGGAACACGGAATGGGTGGAAATTTGTTGATCCACGCAGATTCCAGAACTTTCTACCACAGAAATGTGAGGAAAATGCGTTTTTTTGTTAATTTTTTAGGTTTGCAAGGGATTCTGGGTAACAGAACCTGGTGGGAGGCAGTTGGGTCACCCCATCCTGAATTCCCCTGGGAGTCTAGTTTTCAAAAAATTATAGGTTTGCTAGGTTTCCCTAGGAGCCGGCAGAGCTAGGGTTCAAAAACAAAAGGTAGGCACTTTGCCAAAAAAGGGCCCGTTTTCACTGCGAAATTGCGGTGCAAACACGTTGCGTTTTGCGCTGTTTCCTGTCGCAGGCACTAGGCAGAACCAGGCAAGTGAGGTACCATTTTTTTTGGGAGACCTGGGGGAATGCGCGGTGGTTGGAGATTTATTGATTCACGCAGATTCCAGAACTTTCCACCACAGAAATGTGAGGAAAATGCATATTTTTCCCCAATTCTTTAGGTTTGCAAGGGATTCTGGGTATCAGAACCTGGTGGGAGGCAGTCGAGTCACCCCATCTTGAGTTCCCCTGGGTGTCTAGTTTTCAAAAATGTATAGGTTTGCTAGGTTTCCCTAGGAGCCGGCAGAGCTTGGGTTAAAAAACTAAAGGTAGGCACTTTGCCAAAAAAGGGACCGTTTTCACTGCGAAATTGCGATGTGAACACGTTGTGTTTTGCGCTGTTTCCTGTCGCAGGCACTAGGCAGACCCAGGCAAGTGAGGTACCATTTTTTTTGGAAGACCTGGGGGAACGCGGGGTGGGTGGAAATTTGTTGATCCACGCAGATTCCAGAACTTTCCACCACAGAAATGTGAGAAAAATGCGTTTTTTTTGTTAATTTTTTAGGTTTGCAAGGGATTCTGGGTAACAGAACCTGGTGAGAGGCAGTTGGGTCACCCCATCCTGAATTCCCCTGGGAGTCTAGTTTTCAAAAATGTATAGGTTTGCTAGGTTTCCCTAGGTGCCGGCAGAGCTAGGGTTAAAAAACAAAAGGTAGGCACTTTGCCAAAAAAGGGCCCGTTTTCACTGCGAAATTGCGGTGCAAACACGTTGTGTTTTGCGCTGTTTCCTGTCGCAGGCACTAGGCAGAACCAGGCAAGTGAGGTACCATTTTTTTGGGGAGACCTGGGGGAATGCGCGGTGGTTGGAGATTTATTGATTCACGCAGATTCCAGAACTTTCCACCACAGAAATGTGAGGAAAATGCATATTTTTCCCCAATTCTTTAGGTTTGCAAGGGATTCTGGGTATCAGAACCTGGTGGGAGGCAGTCGAGTCACCCCATCTTGAGTTCCCCTGGGTGTCTAGTTTTCAAAAATGTATAGGTTTGCTAGGTTTCCCTAGGTGCAGGCAGAGCTAGGGTTCAAAAACTACAGGTAGGCACTTTGCCAAAAAAGGGCCAGTATTGACTGCGAAATTGAGGTGCAACCACGTTGTGTTTTGCGCCGTTTCCTGTCGCAGGCACTAGGCAGACCCAGGCAAGTGAGGTACCATTTTTCGCATAAGACTTTGGGGAACGCAGGGTGGGTGGAAATCTGTTGATCCACGCAGATTCCAGAACTTTCCACCACAGAAATGTGAGGAAAATGCGTTTTTTTCCCTATTTTGTAGGTTTGCAAGGAATTCTGGGTAACAGAACCTGGTGGGAGGCAGTCGAGTCACCCCATCCTGAATTTCCCTGGGTGTCTAGTTTTCAATAATGTATAGGTTTGCTAGGTTTCCCTAGGTGCCGGCTTAACTAGGGTGCAAAAACTACAGCTAGGCACTTTGCCATAAAAGGGTCAATTTTTAACTGCAAAATTGAGGTGTGACCACGTTGCATTTTGCACCGTTTCCTGTCGCAGGCACAAGGCCGACCCACACAAGTGAGGTACGTTTTTATCGGGAGACTTAGGGTAATTCAGATTTGTAAATCAACTGTTATTACCTATTGAGTTGTCATGCATTTCTCCCTTCCCAATGAAAGACATTGTGTTAAAAAAAAATCTTTTTGAAAAATGACCAATAATTCTCATGCTAGTATGAGTATTCCCAATTTTGAAAATGTGCAAATATATGCTGTTTCTAAACTCTATCATTTGTACCCGATACAGAAATACATAGGTGTCTTTCATACCGATTTTTCTATGTATACATTTTCCAAGAATAAGTGCTCTATACCCAGTAAATAATAAAATACCATTGGAAGTTGCTGCTCAGTTTTTGGCTCTGGGTTCGTCATGTTCTTGTTGAAACTACAAGTCCTATATATACCGACAACCAGAAAGGTCAAACGGATGCAACGGTATATTGCTGTCAAAATTACAAGAAGTTATAGGTGAAAACGTTGAGACAAAAGGCTGTTTTTTTCAACTAATTTTCAGTTATTCCAATATTTAACTGTTAGTTTCTATAAAGAAACCTTCATGGATTTAGACAAATGACCCTTTTCTGAATTCAGAATTGTGTCTGCTTTTCGAAAATGTGTAGCTGTCCAGGATCCATTATTGCTTTCAAACTCATTTCTACCATTAACTGGAAGGAGATTGAAAGCTCTAAAAATAGCAAAAATAGGCTATGTCCCAGAAAAATGCTAAAACTGTGTGAAAAATGTTGGTTCTCTGACAAAAGAATGTCATTCCCTAAAAGCTGAGAAAATTGAGATTTCAGCCCCACAAACCCTTTTTTGATAACATTTGCAGGGAAAAACTCAGAGGCTTTCATTTGCAGCCCGTTTTTCCCAATTTTCTGAAAAAAACAAACATTTTACTGTATTTTGCATTATTTCTGGGACCCCTGCAAAGGAATCCACAAACCCTGGGCACCTTTAGAATCCACATGATGTTGTAAGAAAAGGACGCAAATTTGGTGTGGATACCTTATGTGGTCAAAAAGTTACAGGGGCCTAAGCGCGCACCACCCCAAATCGCCAAAAAAAGGCTTAGCACAGGAGGGGAAAAGGCCTAGCAGCGAAGGGGTTAAGGCCTCGGGAGGGGGGCCACGCGGCCCCCTTCCACATTGTTTAAAAATTTAAAAAAATTAGGGGCAGGCCCTGGGGGATGGGGTCCTTAGGGCCCAAAAAAAAGAAAAATATGAGGGGCAACACATCATCCCTTCTTAAAAAAAAAAAAAGACCGGCATCACGCCGGAGGCCATGCCCCCTCCTTTCATCACTCTGCAAACATGCCCTATGGCGCGTTTGCAGATGGGGAACGTATTACCTTTGAATACTGGGGGTCCCTGGGGGCCAAGTAGCCCACCAGGAACCTCCAGGATGCGCCAGAGGTCTGCGTTGCAGAGAGGTGTTCTGAGGCCCGCCCCTTTTTACACCTCTCTGCAATGGACTTCTGTGGCGCTTACTGGAGGTAGCTGGTGGGCTAGTTGCACCCCAGGGACACTTAGTATTCAAGGGGAGTTAATCCCACAACTTAAAACATGACATGAAGCGCGTTTGCACAGTGGTGAAGGGCGGGGGCGGGTCCTGAGTTAACATGTGTGCTAACACACCCTGTGGCGCTTTTTAAGTTGGGGAATTAATTCCTTGTCAATCCTGAGGGTCCCTGGGGGTCAACTAGCCCACCAGGTACCTCAAGTAAGCGCCATGGAGCTCTGTTTCAGAGTGTTGCAAAAAGGGGCGTGGCCTACAAACACCTCTCTGCAATGCAGCCCCCTGGTGCATACTGGAGGTACCTGGTGGGCTAGTTGGAATTAATTCTCTAACTTAAAACGGACCGTGTTTGCAGACATGTCACCTCAGGCCTCGCCCCCTTCCTTCACCCCTGTTGGACTTAATCTCCCAACTTAGAACGGCCACAGGGCGCGTTTACACAGTGGTGAAGGGAGGGGACGGGGCCTGAGGTGACGTGTTCAAACATGCCCTGTGGCGAATTTTAAGTTGGGGAAATAATTCCCCTTCAATCCTGAGGTACCCTGGGGGCCAACTAGCCCACGAGGTGCTTCCAGTAAGCGCCACTGTGCTGTGTTGCAGAGAGGTGGTCTAGGCCGGGCCCCTTTTTACATCTCTCTGCTCGAGAGCTCTGTGGCGCTTACTGGATGTACCTAGTGGGCTAGTTGGACCCTAGGGACCCTCAGGATTGCAGGGGAATTATTTCCCCAACTTAAAACACGCCACAGGGCGTGTTTGCACAGTGGTGAAGGGAGGGGATGGTGTTGGAAAGTGGCTCTAAATATACTTGATCGAAGCAAAATTAGCCGAACTACGAATTCCGATTTACTCACCTGTTATCAGGAGAGACTTCAGTGCTGCATTTTTGAGTCCAGTACTGATCCTGAAAAGTAATTCTAACCGTACTTACCAGTAATTTGAATTTCCATCCACGGGATATCATTGCCTGCTTTTTGCTGATAAAGTTTCTAAGTGTCGAATTTTGAAACTTACAAATATTCCTCTAAAATCAGCCGAACTACGAATTCCCATTTACTCACCTGTTATCAGGAGAGAACCCAGTGCTGCATCTTTTAGAACACCACTGACCCTGAAAAGTAATTCTAAGCGTACTTACCAGTAACTTCTATTTCCTTCCATAGGAATCCACTGTGTGGTTTTCACCAGAAAAGTTTCTGTAGATTTTTTAAATGTACAAGTATTCCTCTAAAATCAGCCGAACTATGAATTCCGATTTACTCACCTGTTATCAGGAGAGAACCCAGTGCTGCAT
Source organism: Lissotriton helveticus (assembly GCF_964261635.1). Taxonomy (NCBI): domain Eukaryota; kingdom Metazoa; phylum Chordata; class Amphibia; order Caudata; family Salamandridae; genus Lissotriton; species Lissotriton helveticus. Next base: position 1,510,989,083 of record NC_136067.1, on the reverse strand, counting down.
CTTTTAGCCCAGCACTGACCCTGAAAAGTAATTCTAAGCATACTTACCAGTAACTTGTATCGCCTTCCATAGGAATCCATTGTGTGGTTTTCAGCAGAAAAGTTTCTAAGTGTCTATTTTCACAAACTAAAAATATTCCTAAAAAAACACCTGTATGACTTACACACATTCTTTGAACTGTTTACAGGCAATGCACCAGTGCTGGATCCAGGATCCACCACTGAGTAAGAAAAACTAACGATAACACTACTTACCTGCGGTGAATTTCTAAGGTTTTTTAAATGCTAATTCCTAACTATATCAGACCTGAAACCTATGGTTTTTCCAGTGAATATATACATATATATATTACCTACTGGTGGTCGCCAGTAGGTAGTTATAGTTAGAACCTCGCTTTCAAAGAAAAAGCATTTTTTGATTTGCTAAGAACTTCAGCGTCGTTTGACGAATCTTCCTGGAATTCTCAAAAAAAGTCAATCCAGGTCAGCTCCTATCCTGGAAGTTTGGGTGTGATTCATCAAGCAGGGGCTGAGAAAAAATGCAAATTTCCGTAGGAAATTTTGCGACGACCTACAGCTCGAACTGCTGAACGGAATTACCCCACATTTGGTAGAATGGTAGAGCTTGGTTCAGAAAGCAACCTTTTTTTTTAAATGGTGTAAATTCGTTCAGTAGTTTTGGAGAAATTCAAAAAATAAGAATGAAAAATTCATTTTTCCATAGGAAACTTTGTGCAAGGCTACAGCCAAAACTACTGAACGGAATTACTCCAAATTTGGCAGAAAGGTAGTGCTTGGGTCAGAAAGCTACATTTTTTAAATGGTGTAAATCCGTTCAGTAGTTGCTGAGAAATTCGAAAAATAAAAGTTCCAATATCTGGGCGGAGCCTAAGTTGCGTCCACGAGCTTCACTGTGATTGGCTGCTTGCATTCCAAACCAGGAAGTGTTGGCAGCCATCCTGTGGCTCGGTAGAAGCAAGTCACCCGAAAACGGAGAAACAAAGGTATAAAACAAGGGAAGGGGGCAGGGTAGAAACCCTCTGACCCCCTAGGCCTGCTGAGGGGGCCCCAGAAGGACACCCAGGGCCCAAAAAAATATTTCTTTAAAAATAAAAATCGGCGCTATTCGCGCTGGGGTTTGCGAGTTCTTTAGACAAGGCTACAGGTCAAACTGCTGAACGAAATTACGCCAAATTTAGCAGGAAGAAAGGTCTTGGTCTAGAAAGCGCGGTTTTGTTGAAATGGTGTAAATCCGTAAGTAGTTTTTGAGATATTAAAGGGGAACAAATATATATGTATCTGATCGGTGCCTTTTTCCTAAGCATGAGCTTGCCTCTGATTGGCTGCTAACTCTTCAAAGCAGGAAGTGTCCTCTGATTGGCTGCTAACACTTGAAACCAGGAAGTATTAGCAGCCATCTTGTGCCTCGCATCGAGTGAAAATATAAAAGAAAGGGAAATTTAATATAGCGGAGCTGTGTAATGATGATTTGGACACAGTGAAGGTTTAAGATTTATTAACAATAAAGGAGAAACAGGTGAGCACCAGGCAGCACGACTTCCACTCCAGGACACTACTAGGAAGATAACCTTTCATGTTCCCTTTGCCCAATATCACTACTTTGGAGGTTTGTCTTTAGAAGCCAGTCCGTTGGCTCGCAGCTCTCTACCTTTGTGAGCTAGTAGGGTGCTGTGCTTGTATCTCTGTGAGCTACTATGCTGCTGTTCTTTTGGGAGCGGGCGGCTCGTAGTTCTGACTTTGTGAGTTGAGGGAACGGGCCGCAGTTGTCCCTCTGCAAGCCTGGGTACGAACTGTTCATATGTCTCGCTATATGAGTATTGAAAAGCCATTTTGCGATTCAGTCTGGCAGCTGGCATCTCTTCGAGGCTTTTCTGAAACATACCGGAGCTCTGAATGTGAGAGATACCCCTTTCACGCTGTTTCTCCCCATATCAGCAGGTAACGCATCCTCTTCCCAAAATACCAGCATACCGTTAACAACCTTCTTGGGCTCGCAAGTCTCCCACTGCAATCCACTGGTGGGCTTGCAGCTCTTCCGGTATGACTTCTCGGGCACGCATTTTTACGAGCAGCCCGCCAGCTTACAGGTCTCTTAGAAGAGATGCAATGGAGGCAACGGTGATGTAGGTCGGACACGCAACACTACTCCGACATCCCCCAGCAGCAGCTCCTTGCCCGCCATCCTCGCTCACCACCCACAAACAAATGTGACAGGAACATTTTTAAATGTGGAGCCTAACAAATCGGCTGGTGTTGCAGTTTTAATAAAAGATATGCTTGTGAGGTTCGATAAATAAGAATCTTAGTCATGTATGGATTTACATATAAAACATTTTATTAAAACAAAACAACAACAAATAAAACTATGTGTGTAAAACATTTTATTAAAACAAAACAACAACAAATAAAACTATGTATAGCCCTGGCCTGTCATCCCTCGACAGTTTGGGAATCATAGCCTGCAAGAGAAAAAGAAAAATAGGATGGTGTGTTATGCGTCCAGCAAAGGAGAGAGAAAAAGAGGAAGAGTTAGATACAAGGTAGATAGAAAGAGAAAAATAGTGTGAGCGAGAGGAAGAGAGAGAAAGAGTGACAGAGAGAGGAAGAGAGAGAGCGAAAGAGAAAGAGAGAGAGGAAGACAGAAAGAAAGAAGACAGAGAAAGAGTGAGAGAGAGAAAGAGAGAGATACAAGGTAGAGAGAAAGAGAGAAGCAGTGTAAGCGAGAAGAGAGAGAGAGAGGAAGACAGAGAGAAAAAGAGAAGAAGAGAGAGAGAGAAAGAGTGAAACAGTGTGAGAGAGAGGAAGAAAAAGGGAGGAAGAGTGAGAGAGAGGAAGAGGGAGAGAGGGAGAGAGAAATATTAAGAAAGAAAGAAAGAAAGATACAAGGAAGAGAGAAAAATAGTGTGAGAGAGAGAGGAAGAAAGAGAGAGAGAGGAAGTGAGAGAAAGAAAAAATGAGAGAGAGAGGAAGAGACAGAGAAAGAAAGAAAGGGTGATAGAGAGAGAGAAAGGAAGAGATGGAGAGGGAGTGTTGACACTGAAGAAAATCTTTGCAGCTCACTTTTGTGTCACCGATGTGTCTCCAACCACGTGCCGGGACATACTGCACCCTCAAGTTTAGTTATCTGAAAGATAGTATAGAATTTGTAATTGCAGACTACATACAACTGCACACGCGTACTTCACTGTTTCTGCTTTGGGCACCCAGGCTGCTGCATCCCATCTATTTCCACTGCACAGAGGTGTCTAACAGCCGCTGCGCACCCAGGGCCATATTATCAAGTTTCCTGCCGCTAAAGCGGTGATAATGTTATCGCTGTTCTTGATATTATGGTCCCCTGTCTGGTGTAGCCCATACACTTGCACTGCCCAGAGGTGTATAACAGTCGCTGTGCACCCAGGCAGCTGCACCCCATGCACTTTCACTACCTGGAGCTGACTGCCTGCCGCTGCACATTCAGGCTGCTGCACCCCCTGCACTCCCACTGGTCGGAGGTGAGTGCCCGCTGCTGAGCAAACAAGCCTCTCTGCTCACCTTCCGCCACAGGTGTGTGTCGGGCAGAGTCGACCATGTGCCGGAGAATACTCCTCAGCTTCAGTACACACGGTGAACAGAGCTCATAATTCAGTGTAGGTGTTGATTGCCAGGATGGCCACACATCATGGCAGGTTCTACACGTGTTCAGCTCTGGTGGTGTTTGGGGGGACGTCAATTTGAGAACCAGAGCCTGTTAGATAAACAGCAAGATAAGATTGTGCGTCATGCATCCATCAAATGAGAGAGGAAGCAAGAGAGAGAGAGAGAAAGAGTTAGTGAGTGACAGTGGGGAAAATCTTCGCAGTTCACCTTTGTGTCACCGGTGTGTCTCCAACCACGTGCCGGGACATAGTGCAACCTCACATCTGAAAGATAGTACAGTATTAGTAATTGTGTGAAAGACCAGTATGCAGGAATGAAAAGACAGAGGCGGTAATTCTCTTGATGTGGTTTAATCCTCAGAACATGTTTTGTAAGCAGCAAGTATAAAGGAAGAATGACAACCCCGTAAACTTCTACCTTCCAACCTTTTCATATTCAAAACGTAACATTCCCAAAGCGACGCGAGGCAGCCACTAGCTGTGAGAGCCCATAGTTGGAAGTCAGCATGGGCTCCTCGGGCATTACACCAGTGGTCGCGTTACTAATCCGATGCTGTGGCAGAGTATATATACGAGTGCGTATGCCTAAATCTCTCTGCTGTTTTTCTGCATTCAGGGTGCTGTACCCCATCCACTCCCGCCGCCCAGAGGTATCTGCCCCATAATGCGCACCAAGGCCTCACTGCTCACATTTTTGCGGTCAGGGCACCTTCCACATCATGCAGCTCCGTTCTGCAAGCTAACAGGTCTCACATTTGCTACTGTGTCTTGATATGGCCATGGCAGAGGACATACTAGTGCACCTTTCATCATCGCAGGTTGTGCACCCGCTCAGTGCTTGCGGTGCTACTAAATCAGCAAGAAGTGAGGCCACGTACTCTAAACTCTAAAATAGCGCAGAGCACATGGGCACGGTCTTTTATATTAGCAGGGTCACGTGTCCTGTGACGCCTGTGCTGGATGGGTGTGGTGTGGGTGTATACCAGCCGTGAGGGAGTGACTGTGGCATCAGTGTTGCCAGATTGGTCTAGATCATGCACAATTGGGATTTATTTTTCCGGTTGTAAAATTTTAGTTTGTGCTAGTTGCCAGGTTATAAATATATATAGAACGCTCCAGCAAAGTAGTATGTTAAGGCGCTTTATTAGACAAATATTTACTTGGCATACTGATGCAACATCAATTCCAATGCATTCACCGCTTGCTTGAAGCTGTCCCTGCCCCTCCTTTCCTAAAGTAGCAATATTGGGCTAGTTTGGGCTACTTTTTAGTTTGCTTCGGGCTATAGAAAGGTGAAAAAAATCTGACAACACTGGATGAGGGTGTCCGTTTTGCAGTGCTACCGTCACCCGGGTTGCAAAAGCCAAAATGTCACTCTGTGAGCCAAGTCCCACAATATGGCTAACATGGAAGATTGGGGAATCACGGACCCTACATTAATCCATAGTTCCACACAAGAAAAATGGTGGACATGAGACATCTGTGTGGATATGAATGTTTATTGAACATTCAGTGGAGTGTTGCAGCTGTAGCAATACAGGACCATTGAAAGTTGAAGTTTCAGTTTTTGGCACATGGAGGGCAGCCAATTAGAGAGAAGGTCGTTGTCGGAGTTAGGCTGCGCCAACATGTGTACTTATACAATCCTGCTCAGGGGGTCCCACAAGGACCCCCCCAGGCCTCCCAAATTTGTTTCTTTTTTTTAAATTGCGGGGTACGCGTACCGTACGAGTACCGTACGAGTACGGTGCGCGCACACCACAATTTAAAAAAATATATATATTGTTGGGGCCTGGGGGGTCCTTGTGGGACCCCCTGAGCAGGCCTAGGGGGTCAGGGTGCTTCTACCCTGCTCTCTTTGCGTGTTTTCCACCTTTGTTTCACTGCTTTCTTGTGCCTTGGTTCTACCGAGGCACAATATGGCTGCCAACACTTCCTGGTTTGGAGTGTTGACAGACAGTGGCAGCCAATCAGCATGCCTTCCCAAGAAATCTGCATGCTCATTGGCTGTCAACACTTCTAACCAGGAAGTGTTGGCATCCATCTTGTGCTCGATAAACCGAGGCACAAGAAAGCAGAAAAACAAATGTGAAGAACACAAAAAGGGGGCAGGGTAGATACACCCTGACCCCCTAGGCCTGCCCACGTGGTCCCACAAGGACAAAAAAGGCCCACATTTAAAAAAAAAAAAACCTGGTCTGTTTTTTTTAAAATTACCTCAGGGGGGACCAAATCATGGCGGCATAGTGATAAAGAAGTGTGGGGGGTCCACAATACCCCCACACTGCCCCGGGGACCGCCGCCCCCGGGGCAAAGCAAGGCAGCCCCTTGGCGCATACTGGAGGCTCCTGGTGGGCTACTTGGCCCCAGGGACCCCCAGGATGCAAGGGGAATTAGTTCCTATTCTGCAAACACGCCAGGGGTTGCGCTGCAGAGAGGTGTAAAAAAGGGTGTGGCCTCATTACACCTCTCTGCAATGCAGCCCCCTGGCGCATACTGCAGGTTCAAGATGGGCTAGTTGGCCCCCAGGGACCCCCAGTATGCAAGGGGAATTAGTTCCCCCTCTGTAAACACGCCCAAGGGCTGCGTTGCAGAGAGGTGTAAAAAAGGGTGTGGCCTCATTACACCTCTCTGTAATGCAGCTCCCTGGCTTATACTGGAGGCTCCTGGTGGGCTAGTTGCCCCCCAGGGACCCCCAGTATGCAAGGGGAATTAGTTCCTCCTCTGCAAACGTGCCAGGGGTTGCGCTGCAGAGTGTTGTAAAAAGGGGGCGTGCCCTCTGAACACCTGCCTGCAAAAATTGAGTAAATCAGTATAAAAAAAATAACAATTAATACATTTAAAAATTGTCATTTAAAAAACCTTCGAAATTCAATGAAAAAACCATAGGTTTCAGGCCTTATATAGTTAGGAATTAGCATTTAAAAAACCTTGCAAATTCACTTAAAAAACATAGGTTTCAGGCCATATATAGTTAGGAATTAGCATTTAAAAAACCTTGCAAATTCACTGAAAAAAACCCATAGGTTTCAGGCCTTATATAGTTAGGAATTAGCATTTACAAAACCTTAGAAATTCACTGAAAAAAACATAGATTTTAGGCCTTATATAGTTAGGAATTAGCATTTAAAAAACTTTGCAAATTCACTGAAAAAAACATAGGTTTCAGGCCTTATATAGTTAGGAATTAGCATTTAAAAAATCTTGCAAATACACTGAAAAAACCATAGGTTTCAGGCCTTATATAGTTAGGAATTAGCTTTTAAAAAAACTTTGAAATTCACTCAAAAAACTATAAGTTTTAGGGGTTTTATAGTTAGCTGGACATTTCACTCATACAAAACCATTGAAATTGCTCCTATATAGTTAGTTGTACTAACTATATTTCGCGCACCCGCAATCCACTGCTGATGATGTCACATATTAGATCATTCATGACATGGTCAGTGACATCACTGATGACATCTCAAATATATATATATATATAAATATGTATCGGTTTATCAGTTCCCTTCACCTACAATTTGAAAAAATGTTTACAAAGGAGGTAGCCCAGGTAATGTAGGCCCCTTGACGATCCAAGGGCTACAGAATATGGAGAGTAGAAAGTTTGTTTTTTTCCTTCACATCTTTTAGGAGATTCCTTTATTTTGGAAATACACTTGGTAGTATTTCATAAGGATAACATTGCATGTGGAATGCTTTCCCAATAAAATATGAGTAGCACACTTGTGTTTTGAATGGTACACGGCTTGCTTTCCCCTGCCAGCGGGCCACTGATTTGTTTGATTGTTGGGAGAGGAGCCTTTACAGCGGACCAACGCTACAACTCGCCGCACCCGCTTCCCGTGTGCCGCTTCGTCGTTTGGAGACAGCAGGGGCATAACCTCACCTGGACTGCAGGAGTCCTGGTGCGTGGGGAGTTCTACACCATCGAGTGGGCTCTGATAGGCGCAAGCAGGGACTCACTCTCCCAGGAGTCCCTGCCAGACCGATAACACCTGGCCACGCCTTCCTTGCCAGCCCCGCCCACAGGACGCCGTGTGTTTTTAAGCAGCCTGCTTTCCCCTGCCAGCGGGCCACTGATTTGTTTGATTGTTGGGAGAGGAGCCTTTACAGCGGACCAACGCTACAACTTGCTGCACCCGCTTCGTGGGTGCCGCTTCGTCGTTTGGAGACAGCAGGGGCATGACCTCACCTGGACTGCAGGAGACCTGGTCCGTGGGGAGTTCTGCACCATTGAGTGGGCTCTGATAGGCGCAATCAGGGACTCACTCTCCCAGGAGTCCCTGCCAGACCGATAACACCTGGTCACGCCTTCCTTGACAGCCCCGCCCACAGGACGTTGTGCGCCCTATATTTAGGATCAAGGTCACCGCTGCGCGGGAGCGTCCCAGGAGAAGCCCGGGAAAAGGGCGGGACCGTTTGTGGCCGTTAGTGGCCGGAAGAGGTCGGGACGGGCCACCCCTCTTGGGTTTGTACTTCTATTGTTGCGATTTGAGGATATTCCTGCACTAATAGTGCATGAAAGACCGTAAGACTTGTATGTTTCTAAACACGTGCACTGGGAATTACCCTGGATTAACAGTAGCAAAGAATGGGGAAAAACAACCATGTCATCCCGGTCCCTGCCTTGAAGCAAAAGGCATCGCTAAACCCTCCACTACCCACCCTGACAGCAATTGACCGCATGCTACAGAACATGATTGGGGTGGTGGTTAACGCTATTGAACACACAGAACGCCGCTTTTCGCTCCCAGCCGGTGCTCTTCCTCCTTTTCCCCCTATTAACACATCAGTATTGACTATTAACTCCCAGGATTCGATAATGGCACCCTCTTTCGCCGCTCTCCCTGGGCCGCATCATTCTTTAGCAACTCAAGATATTGCCCCTACCAGCGCCAACGTGCATTCTGAAACCCCGCCTCAATTAATAAGGCTATCCATGACTCCTACTTCTTTTTTAAAGGACTCCATTCCCGATTCCATCCTTCAGTTAGAGTCTCCTATAGCTAATGAGTCACCTGATATACCAATAAGCTTAATCTTGGTCTCCCCCTCACCTCAGAGTGTAAACAACGATAGTTCGCGGGTAACCACTAGAGGGCAGAAGGCCAAGTATAAGTCAAATCACGCGAACACGCTAGGACCTATGGCCAAAAAGGTTAAGGGACTCACAGGGGGCTACAAACAAAAGAAAGCACCTCTTAAACATAACGCAACAAAGGGTAAAACTGTTAAAAATATCGTCCCTGCTATTACAACCGTACCCTCCTCCACCAATATTCCGGGGCCTTATCCTGTAAATACGGAAAATCTAGCTACTACTTCATCACTCCTTCCCTTCCCTTTAAGTAATGAGGGTCTTTTTGATAAAATTGAATTACTGATGAAATCTTTAATGGCACCCCTCCTTGAAAGGGTAAAGCGTTTGGGAAACAAAATAGACACCCTGGAACACATAATGAAAAGTAGAGTAACCACCTTAGATCAACTAACGGTTGGGGAAAATACAAAGCTTATTGAACAACACCAGCCCCCCTCAAGTCAAAAAACAGGTATCAGCTGCACTTCGCAGCCACCAAGTGCCCCTAGGCCCAAAGCCGCTCAAATAACAAATATCGCGGGAACTCTGGGTAGGCCATTCCAGAGGGCTCCTAGTAGGCCGGAACTTACTGAACAGGCTAGAGGGGTAGTTTGTTTGGGAAAGCCGACAGACCATACGGGCCAGGCGGAAAACGACCCCCATGCAGTTAATATCCCTTCTCTACCTGCTAAGCCAAAGAGGACATTTGCACATATCGATCTACCCCCCAATCACAGCCATACGCGGTAGTGTTAGTTGGTGTCCCGGAGCTACCTCAAGGAAAAACTGAATCCTACTTTGAGTTAAGAAACAAAGCAGCCCATTGGCTGAACAAAAAACAGGCCACTCTCTCCTGATATATCAGGGCACATATTATATACAAGAAGGCTAGCCTGGCTGGGGCATAGGAGAAAAGACGTCCTAGGGGATTGCATTATTATCAACTTTGGGGATAGGCGGGTGGTCCAGCATGTATGCAATTGGCCCTCTCAGTTTGATGAATCTAAGATTCTTACTAGGGACGTGAGATTTTTCTACCCTCAACCTCCCCCTTTACAAACAACAATGAGCCGAAGGGACTTCGCAAACAGGGAGTTGGATGAGGGAACGGGTATTAGATATAACATCCCAACTTTCAATTATTTTGATAAACTCTCCGAACTAGAAATGGTGGACTGACTTCATTGCAAGGGTTTTCTCACAGATACTACGACCCCCGAACCCACTTCTCAGAGAAATTTAGTTAATTTAGACCAGGGTGCTGTTACGGATGAACAATTCCCCCCACTAACAGCAAGGCCTGCGATCAAGAAGAAACTATGGGAACGGTCCCTGGTCTTAAAACTAACAGGGTCGACCCAGTAGTTAAAATCTTATTCTGGAATGTTGCGGGCTTACGCGCAAAGGTCGTGAACGGCATCTGGTTAGACTTAGTTCGCGATTTTGGCATTCTATGCCTGCAGGAAACCTGGGCGTCATCTGAGTTACATATTGATGGATATAGAACATTCTTCTCTCCCGCACTACCCTCTTCTTCAGGCAGAGCAAAGGGTGGATTCACTATCTTTGTATTAAACATTCTTTATTTTATTACCATAGACCCCATTAAATTGGACACAAATTTTTAAATACTTATGCTACACCAAAGTAACACCAAGGCCTTCGTAATTGTGAATTTCTACAATAGCCTTCCGATAGAAGACCTGATAAAAACTATAAAGGAAATAAACGCTTGCCTTTACGACCTAACAAATAAAGTACAGAAGGAGCTGTCTATAATTTGGGGTGGGGACTTTAATCAGACTCTCTGTACGCAGAGTACTAACACAGTCTGTGGCATTGTTGATGAAAACGGTGATCAGGTAACCCATTTCCCCCACACTACAGTTGGGCACTGCCTGAACGACACTTTTTGTGGTTTAGACCTTGCCCTTGCCAACGAGTTCCTGAATCCCCCCATTCCACTTACACCTACCTTTATTGGTAGAGGCAGGCCAAGTAGAATTGATTTTATCTTTATCTCATTGATAGCGGGAAAGGATCTACTTGATTATAAAACCCATGATATCACGATTAGCGACCATTATCCAATCAGCATTACTCTAAAACTTATTAACAACCGTGTGAGCTTTAACATCAAGACGACTTTAACTCAAAATAATCTCACTTTAGATAAATTGAATGGTTATTCGCTAAGGTGGGAAAAGGTGGATGCCCAGGTTATTACTGCAACACTGGTTTCAAATTTGCGCCCAGTGTTTGATAAATGCCTTGATCTAGCCACTACTAGTGAGGGCGTCTTGGCCAACTTTTTGATATTGATAGCATCAATAAGAGAAATTCTATTTGTTAAATCGAAAACCGGTAAAACAAGAATCAAGGGATGGTTCGACAATTCCTGTACGAAAGCTTATCAGAGCCTACAATTAGCATTAAATAAAAAGGACAGATCTCCTACGGAAATCGCGGCACTTAGGAAAACCTACAAACAAGTACTAAAGACTAGGAAGAACAATCTGAAAAAAGATCTGTGGACTCAATTACACAGATCATGTTCTCTGCGGGATAGTGCTGCTTTCTAGAAGGTCGTGAAGTCCCCTTTTTTAACAAATACAACGGTTAAGCCCAGCATCGATGTTGCAATTGATGAACAGTTGTGGGTTGAGTATTTCGAGTGGATATTCAGCCTTCCTGACTCTGCAACTCATTCGATTTTGCATGGCCCGAACCCAAGATCTTTCCCGCTGCTTATTAATATAACACATGAGGAGGTGAAGCTGGCCCTGATGGCCAGTAAAAACGGTAAAGCGCCAGGCCCTGACGGGGTTCTGATCGATTTATTTAAACATAACATGGAACTTTGGCCCCCAATCTTAACCAGGGTTCTTCAGGCTTCATGTGCTGTGGGTCTTATCGAATCATAGTCCCAATTACCATCTTGCTACCGCCCTGTATCTCTCCTGGATTCTTTGGGGAAAGTGACTGGCCGTGTCATCCTAGAGGGCCTCCAGCAGTGGGCTACAGACAAAAAAGTCCTGTCTGACCTGCAATTTGGATTCCGAGAGGGCCAGGGAACAACAGAACAAGCCCTTAATTTATCATTGCTAATTGGTAAACATGTTAACGCGAAAGGTGGGGCCCTCTATATGGCATACATTGACCTGTCAGCAGCATTTGACTGTGTCAACCATGGCAAGCTCTGGACCATCTTAGCTGACATGGGAATAGAGATGCCCCTCCTAACATTTCTGCGCGAATTATACACAGGCGCCACAGCGAGTTAGATACGGCGTGGGGGGCGAGCTAACAGAGTCGTTCAGCGTAGAGCGTGGGGTAAGGCAGGGTTGTGTCCTGGCCCCATTTTTATTTAATCTTTACACCAACGGCCTGGAAAAAGCTATGATCACGGGGAGCCAGGACCTTCCCGCTATAAACAAATGCCCAATACCAATCCTGCTCTACGCGGACGACGTCGTAATTTTGGCCCGCACCCCAATGGAGTTACAGAGTGCCCTCGTAAAATACCACACTTTCATGGCTAACCTCGACCTCCACGTTAACATTAAAAAGACGTTTGTCATGTCTGTAGGGTCGAGGATTAAGAACACTAAGCCCATGTACATTGATAATCAAAAATTAGACAGTACCATTTCATATCCTTACCTGGGGATTGCATTCGACCATAAATGCTCCTGGAAGTTTGCCATCGAGTCTAGGAAACTCACTTTTAAGAAGACAACAGTGGCCCTGGTCAATTTTGCTAATAAATTCGGTAGGCGACCAACCCTCGAACTTCTAGAAATCTATAGGGCAAAATGCATTTCAAGTGCAATATACGGGGCGGGCGTGTGGGGATTCGCCAAGGTTGAGGAGATGCAAATGGTAGAAAATGGTTTCCTAAGATTTCTTCTGGCTCTCCCTCAGGGCACGTCGACCTATGCTTGTCACTTGGAATTGGGTTCCCCTTACATAACAGACCTGATAAGGATTGAACCCCTACTTCTGTGGCATCGCATATGGTCGTCTAGTGAAACCACTCTGTGCCGGGAATTTATAGAAGATTGTATCTCTCTCGATAAGGCTCATAAGAACGCCTGGATTGCCTATATTAGGAAATTCCTTAGCGATCTGGGAATGCTTCAGTATTACTCTTCCCCTATTTTATTCGCTGCAATCCAAAGGAAGCGATTTAAAAAGGCTTGCTTGGCTCACCTAGAATCTCTACGACTGTCTAGAGAGGTCTCTAAAACCACTGTACAACACTCACTACAGATTCAAACATCATTGACGGTCCAGCTTTACTTAACTTTTAGTCTTTCGGGCTATGAAAGACTATTGTTAACTAGGCTCAGACTAAACATTTTTCACAACCTGGTCACTTTTCCTAAAACGAACACCTGGGAGAAATCTCCTCAACCTTGCTTTTGTGATGATATTTCTCCCCAAACAACGATCCATTCAATAATGTTTTGTAAATTCTATCAGGATCTGAGGAAGCAGTGGCTTATTCCCATCTTAAAAGTCATGGGCCTTCGTAGGTGTCGCCCAGCATTTCTCGCCCTCCAATTTCTAGAAACTGAACCCTTTGCCAAATCTATAGCAAATTTTCTGAAATTGGCGATTAAGCACAGGCAAAACTTGGAGTAAAACTTGTTCACACCTTTCCCGACTAAAAATTGCCGGTTTAATGTCCCCAATTTGCTGCATCTTTGCACCAAAGCTGGTTGATCGAATTTTTAAATTCTCCGTTTTAATTTACTGGCAGATTAATTTTTATTGTATCGATTAACCGTCTAGGCATACTGCACTTTATACCCGATCTGTAGTAGCATTCATGTCAGGAGTCAAAACTGCTTTTTACGCGAGTAACGGAACATTGAGAAAATTCTGTCATTATTATGATATTTTATGATATTTGTTTTTAAAATGTAATTTTTTCTAGTAATATGTAATTGTACTGTGCTTTTATGGATGTTTTTCTCTACAACCGAATAAAGCTCGATTTGATTTGATTTGCTTTGAGTGGTACACTGGCCATCTGGAAAGGCCCTGACTGAGACACCAATAATCCTTTTTTGTGTTTTAGCAGTAACACCTTTACAATAGGTAATAATAATAACAATAATAATAATAATAACAACAATAATGATAACAATAATAATAATAATAATAATAATAATAATAATAATAATAATAATAATAATAATAGTTTATTGTTTTGTTAATTAGAACCTTAACAATACTTCGCATGGATAAAAGAAAACACTAAAATATCTTCATAATGTTAAAACAGGATTTCTCATTATGGCTTTGCATTCTCGGTTGTTATGATCAATGATATTCATGTACCCCTAGAGAGGTTCATAACCTGTACATTAAAATTCCTAATTAATCATACAATTTCCACATTCTACAGTATAGTTAGGGTTTCAGTTTTCAAAGCCTGGTCCTAGGCTTGAGAGATTTTATCTGCTTGCATAACCTGCACAATGAAATTTCTTAGTAATTCATCATTTCCCATTCTACATTACAGTTAAAGTTTCAGTTTTCAAAGCCTGATCATGAAGATTGATAAATGTTATCAGTTTACAGTTCATTTGAGGATTTGACGGATCTAAACCTGTTATTATGGCTGCTCTTCATGTCCTTATTCCTCTGATATTTAGAGCTTTGCTTAATAAAGTCACTTGTACTGTATAAAATTTGGGGCACATGCAGATTAGATTAATAAAGTCCTCTTTATTGCTGCTGCAGAGACTGCATATTGTTGGCCCTTTTAGAACCCAGCTTGGCTGGTCCGCAATCAAAGGTAATTGTCCAAAGCATAGGGCCATGAGCTGTCTTTTTCGAAAATGTAATGCTTTAATAAGGTGCTGTGCAAGGGTCTTATAGTTTTTAATCATCATCCAGGCATGCAATCTCAGGCTAAAAATATTTTTAACAAATAACAAGGAGGGAAATGTTGCTGTTTTGTTAATTACTTGTTTAAAGGTTGAATACGGAAGAGTATTGTTCCATAGCTCGATCATGCTAGGAGATGTTAATGCGTTTTAAAGATATTTATTATACTGAATTTATGTCATTTTCAAGTTCTGTTCAAAGGGTCTTATTGAGTAGGGAGCCAGCTATATTCTGTTTCAGTTGATATCAAAGCTTTATTGTGGTGTACATTCTCCCTATTGTTTTATTTATGAGTCCAACTTCAAGTCGCACCTGGGCTGGTGAAGCTGACTGATGTATCTGAAATCCCTTTTTATAGGTTGAGACTAGCAATTTGTTCAGAACTTCAGAGTCTTTGCCGTGTAGAGCAATGCGGGCATATTTATTGTTGGAAGCATTTTAGCCAAAATCACGTCAAGCAATGGTTTGTATGGCAGGCCCTACATTTTTTTTTGCCAGGGTGCTAAAGGCAAATGTTAATGCACTCGTTCTCTTTGACATATACATTTTCTGTACTTGGTGGTTAGTCTATTAGCCATGTAAAAGACCAGGTATTTATAACGGGTTACTTCCTTGAATGGATTACCATCGAGCCATATGTTCTGCTTGGTGCTTAAGTAATTGTTGATGAGCATTGTTTTTTTTATGTGTTCATTTCTAGTTTGTTAATAGTTATATATTCCATCATTTCCGTAGAGACCTTGGGAGACCAATCTTAGGCTCAATAACACCACATCATCCGCCTAAGAAAGATGCAATATTGTTAACAATCCCAATTGCGGTGGATAAGAATTGATCTTATCAAGCCATTGTGCCAGGTCAGACATAAATAGATTAAAAAGGTATAGAGCCAACACTCATCCTTGTTTTAAGCCTTTGTTTGTTTTCAGCTTTCTTGATAATCTGGAGCCATCGCCCAACTATATTCATATCCATGTTTGGGAGTAGAATAGCAATATTCCCCTTAATAGTCTCTCAGGAATGTTCCACGGTCTCAGTTTTTCCACAGGTGGTGATGATCTACACTGGCACAGGCTGCCTTTAGATCTATAAACAAAGGAGCAGTTGCTGTTTCTTCCACGTGCATGTGTCTGCTATTAATGAGAGATTTAGAAGCCCAGGTTCTGGTGTGAACCTGGGCTTCTATGGTAATTCACAAGGGCATATTATCAAGCCCCTTATCCCCGCTTTAGCGGCAGTGTCCTGCCGCTAAAGTGGCGATAATGTCATCGCCGTTCCTTGATAATATGGCCCCTTATGTTTAATTAAATTTAAGTAAAGATGAACATGTTGGTAGTTGGATATTCGATGGAGAATTGGGAGAGGAAAGGCCTTAGTGGTAATGAAACTACTGTATAATCAAGTCTGGATCCCGTCTTCCCTCCATGGTATGTATGTTTGGGAAGGGTGTCATCCGTCGTTCTGACATTTATAACTCTCATTCCCAATGCCTTTACCAGGTGTTGGCCTATATGGTCAGGACGGGTTGTGTTTAGTTGATATGGAGGATGAAAATTCCAGCATATGTTGTTAGCTGCTAATTTCTTGTCTTCATCCGGGGAGTAGATTAGATTAGAATTAAAGTCATCCGTCAGCCCTATATCCCAAGCTGGGTGAGTGCATCTTATAGCCGAGGTTGTGGTGATTAATAGGGTGTTATGAGCTTTTTCCTTCCTTCTGTTTGGATGGGCACATGTATTGACAACAGGTATTTGTCTCATGGACACCAGTGCAGATATTTTAGGATGCCTGTGTTGTGGTCAGATTGTTTCATATAGGACTAGGTCCACAATCGTGTTTTTGACAAGTTGTTGTGAACTCCTCAGTAGATGCTGTTTGAATAGTCAATCCAGGTTGTCACCCCAATGAGGATCCATGTGGTCTAAGAGCAGGAGAGAAGCCTCCTGTCACCCAGTTGTAGGTGAAAGAATAATCTTTTGGAAACATTGCTCACTGGGAACTGAAATTCAGGTCAGCATTGAATGCTATTCCCATGGTTTCTACTTTCAGGGTGTAGAAACTGCAGAAGGGTTATCCCCATGTTTATTCATACAGACCTGGGCAGATAAGATCAACCATTATTGGTTCTCAGTCATAAACAAGGTAGAAAAGATCAACCTTTGTCGGCTCTCGAACACCGACAAGCCAGATAAGAGCAAACATTGTTGGTTCTAATTTATAGACAAGGCAGACTAGATCAACCACTGTTGGTTCTCAGTCATAGACAAGGCAGATAAGGTCAACCATGGCTGGTTCTCAGTCAGGATGTCATTTCAACTGCATGAATGAGATGACAATTGTCTTCACTTCATTGAGATGTGATCAATTTAAATGCATAGTTATGGATATGCAAAAAGTAACTAGCAGCCTGCTGGTGACAGTCGGAGATCTATCCCTGTCAATATCAAAAATGAGTTAATGATTCCTAAGCAGAAGGAACGAAGAAACACACAAAGATTATTGAGAAAGAGTACAGTGTCGCCATGTGCATTGTGCTTAATGTATGCAAGAGTTATATTGAAAATTCTACTTGATAACTCCATTGGCCAGTAATTACTAGTACTACTTGAACCCCATGTCAAAGAAGCCCATATATTCTCAGAGGCAGACAAATAAAATAATACATGGGCAATGATATAAATTGTTGCAGGGGCACTGTGTAGTGTACATGTATATAATTTCCCCAAATATCTGCAGTGGTATATCTTAAAGTTGATAGGGAGATAGTTAGTTCAACTGCACAGGAATATCCTAACATGCTTTCATTTAGAGATCCATTGGCCTCAAGTTGATTTGATAGTTGATACCCCACTACTCATTATAAGACCATGTACAGGCAAATGCACCCAATGATAGGTTTCAAACCTGTTTACAGCTAGCAACCAGAGGTCAGATGGCCACATACTCGAGATTCTTTGGTCTTTCTCCTTCTTGGTGAGTGCATTTTCTAAGCTTTGTCATGGCTCCTGACTCTTTGGGCAGCTACACGTTTGCTATTTAGTTATTACTGAGTTGGGGCTATGTTTAAAATGATCTTAAACACTTCAGATCCTAAAGACAGGATGAGAACCTATGTTAGAAGAACTTCTAGAAGGGGAGTCATTGTTAGTGCATTGTTGTCCCGATGTTCTTTTGTTCTGTTTCAGGAACAAGTAAGAGCAATTTAACTCACAGTAAATAATCTTCATACTTGTGGCTATAGCAGGTTTACTTTTAAAGCTGAAAATTTAAAACACAGTGCAGCAAACATACGCCACTAACTCTCCTGCCATTATCTCAACACTACTTTCTTGTCTACCATTACCTCATCATCCTATTTTCAACATTAAAAGATAGCATTACTTTGAAAATATGTCCTCTTTTTTAGTTTTAGTGTCACTATTACCTCAAAAATAAATATTTGGTTATTTTTTGATTATTTAATTTTCAATTCTGTGATTTTAATTCAGAATTAACTGAAGGTATGATAAAATATTTAATAATAAATATACTCGTATTCATATGCTAATGCTAACCCTTTCACTAACCATTGCCTTTGGTAATTGTTTTAATGAATTAATTTTAATAATATTAAATCAATTATAATGGTATAATTTGCTTGTAATTAAAGTCCATTAATATAAATCCCCATTAACCCTCTCCCTTTTTGATTATATAATGTTACACAATGTAATGGTAGACAGGATAGTGTTATTTAGCCATTTCAGATGAGCAAATGGGCAGCAAAAATATTGTTGGAGTGGTGGTAATGGTATGTCCCAATCCAAATGTAAATCATATCTGCTAAATATAGGAATGATTGTAGATCATTAAAATACAGAAGGAAAGATAAAAAGGAGGAGATAGGGCCTGATTATGACTTTGGTGGTAAGCGAACCACCAACAAAAGGGTGTTGGAAACCCTGTTGCACAGTTGGCAGACCACTCACCGTAATACGATGTTGGAGGTTTGTAGAACGAAAGCCATTCACTGACTGCCTTGATGACAGTAGGGGAAAAGCATCTGTCAGATGCCGGTACACAGAGGTTTGCCAGTGTCTGAATTACGAGTTGGCTTTTTGATGAGCTGAGCTGCTTCGAGTCAACAAATGCACTTAGGCAAACATCATGGAAGACTTACATAATATTTTAATTGAAGAAGCTGAGTTGTTACGTCACTCTGCTTAGCTAAAACATTGAAACAAAAGATACATGTATGCGGGAATTGTAGTATAAATTGGGTAACGTGCCTTTGTGCTGTTGATAATAGAAATATAAGATCCAAGCATATGGTCTACCACATCCATAATCAATACCATATACAGCCTTTTGTTTTAATATCTGTGATTTCTCCTTCGTGGGACGTAACAGTGAACTTCGTTTTGTTGTCTCATAGGACCAGGATTTCTATTTGTACCATGAGGGGCTGCAGTAATTACAGTGCCTAGATCAAATAATATGCATAGTCCTACTGATTGATGGAGCAGACAATTACAGTGTGCCTCCTCCATTATGGCATGCTTTTGTGCTTTTCCCGTTCTCTCAAAAGCAAATTTGCCCACTGACAGAGGTACTCCCAGCCCCAAGAGGGAATGGGCATGTTATGTATGCATTGCATTGTCTATCGCAAGCAATTTTTTCTTTTGTATTTTTCACTACAGAAAGATTAGTTTAATATATTAGTCAGGTCTCAAAATGCAAGCCAGACCTATTGGCTTTTGACAATGCATGTACAAAAATGTCTATGCTGCAAATTGACCAGTGCAAAACCACATGCCTCATTGTATTCATAGGCCATATTTGTAAACACATTTTTGTATGTGACATCTTCTTGTTAAATTGGTGAAGGACAATCAGCATTGCCATAAGCACTGAATTAGGAAAATACTTTCAATCACATGCTTAAACACTACAAACAAATATTGATTTTGAGGCTTGAGATAGATGAGAACCTGCGCCAATTCGTATGGGGGAGAAGTAAGAAGTCAAACAACTTTTTCCCACAAACACAAAAAACTCTCAGTGTAAAAACTAGAACTATTTATGAAACTTGCATATTAAGAATAAAAATAATACTGGTTTTACTACATACAATGGGCCTAGTGAACATCTCTAAGGAATACTTTAACAGGGCCTGTACCCAGCACACACTCCATCCGGGTACCCTGTTTTGTATCATGTGCCCTAGTTAGAAGGTCAATCCCACATGTTTGAGTGTGTGCTTGATTATCAATTAGGCTGGTGGACCATTAGAATGGTTTGTCTCAGCTACTAATCTTTAATAGCCTTGTGGAGGACTTACCTGGCCCATTAGGGTATGTGAGCTGTCTGTATCAGCACAGATACTGATTCCCACCAAGGGCAGCGTACAATGACTACTTCATCTGGTGGCCCTCTGAGAGCTGGTGAGTGGTGTTGCATCTATTGTGCCCTTCTGTGGATGTGCATTTTCCTAGGCATATGTCCTGAGTAGGGGAACTGGCAGGAGTATTGTCCCATTCTAAAGGAGCGCCTTACTTCAGTGGGCCTTCTGATGATTTCAAGTGGTGCATTCCTTATTGCAGCTGGGGATGTACATGTCTGAACACATGTCAACTGGAGTTAGGTGACGAAATACCATCTGGCTTAAATTAATGTTTTTGGACAGTATCCCCTCATCTCAATCTGATTTGTCCTACTTAATCCCCATAGAGAGTGATTACAAACACAGACCATGGAATAACAGGTCAAATTATACATAGAATTCTGAGCTCAATACATATTAATGCTGACTTTTACCTCAGCCTCTGAGCTGATGACAGTTGACAAGTCAGGCTATGTGGTGGTAGGAGAAAGCCTTTTAGACTCTTCTTGTTTCATAGGAGGGGGCGGAAGGTGGTGCAGCTGAGGTATGTTTTAGATCCAATCTTTATGCTGTTTTACTGGATGAACTTTCTGGCTGGTAAAACTGTGCCTGGTTTTCCAGCACCCATGAAATACAAATGCTGGAACACCAGGCCATTTCATTTGTAGCTATTTAGAGAGATATTCCATCTAGGCATACCGCTCCTCCCAACTTGTAGCTTGGCCTTTGGTAGTAGAAATCTGTGACTGGTCAACACAAATTAAATCCAGCAATGATTTAACAGACTTTCTGCACTGAAAACAATGTGCAGAAAGGGGTCCTGAATGATGACACAAATAGATTAATATTATATTGTGTTGTCATTTCCTTATCAAGTGACTCACAACTTTTAATCTATGAAAGCCAGTGTACTCCTATCTCACTCCAATTATTTTGTCACTTGTTCACCTGTGAACGCGGCAATGTGAACATAAGTGGAGATATCATACAGTGGGTGGCTGGGTGAAGGGAACAAATCAAGTGACTTAGGTGTTCAATTCACGATTAAGCAACAGCCACAGTAGAGAATGCGCCAATTAATGTGCTGTAGAGTCAACGGCGTTTCGATCCTCAATTGTTTGGGATCGTCATCAGGATATGGTTGTCTTTAGTAGTAGTGCTGAGTAATGGTGACAGGAGGATGTGCGGCACTGGGTCCCTGGAGAGAGGCAAGCGTGCAACGCATCTTGCTGATCAAATTTGCGCGGATCGTGGGTGAGGATCCGCGAAGTGAGGGTGAGTCTTCCTGGCCCGCCTCGCTGCCGTAAGCACCGACTGGATTTACTCCGACAGGGACCTCGATTTACCCAGGTTCTGCCACGCGTACGATCAACACGATCGCCCAGACAAACCTGACGCCTGACCTCGGCGCTCGCGGTTGCCCGAATCAGATCTGGCCAGGAAGACTCACCCCCACTTGAGGATCGAAACGCCGTTGACTCTACAGCACATTCATTGGCACATTCTCTACTGTGGCTGTTGCTTAATAGTGAATTGTACCCCGAAGTCACTTGATTTGTTCCCTTCACCCAGCCACCCACTGTATGATATCTCCACTTATGTTCAAATTGCGCCGTTCACGCTGTCCTTCTCACCACTTGCATCGCTACTGTTCACTTGTACACCTTTTGAGCTCCAAGTATAATTTTGGTTGTCATATGATTTGTCTAATACAGTACTGCTCCAACTGTATAAATATGACCCTGTTTATGATTCTTTTCTAAATACATTTTGAGTAACTACACAAGACCAATTGAGTAGTTGTCTCCTTTATTTCTGTTCGTGTAATGCTTTTTGCATACATATGTAACTGCCTACTGAATATTACCTATTGGGATATTGTTTATTGTTCTACAATGGGTAAAAAGGCACGTGTCTCTTCTGGAGTTGGGAATGTTTTCATTTTTGCGGCCCCCATTCACTTTCTCATGCACAACACACTGACTGTACACCACACACACCGAGAGGCCTGCTTAGCATAAACTCTCTAACTGCAGAAGTAATTCAGTCACAGTTGGCAATCTCTAGTAGATGCTTTGTATTTCTTTCTACAACATATGACACAGCCCTTCAGAAATGTGTGTGTGAAAGGTGAAACATAAAATAAATATGATCCAGCCCATATGGTAAATATTTGTGGTTTAATAGCCCTCCCATTTGAAACCTAAGAAGCAGTGGTCTGAATTGCCAGCAGAGTTTTAATAAATAAGAACGAGTTAACCGTGCATATAGAACTTGTAGTGGAACAGTGGGGGAGTGGAATATTCTTTTCTTAAGTCAGCTGTAAGTAATTACTACCTAGTGTGCGCCTGACTATTACCATAACAGAGCAATTGGTCGTGAAGAACGGTTAATAATGTGGGCATGGGAGATATTTTTAGACTCTCAGCAGCGAGGCTGGAAAATGCCCCATTCAAGAAGAAGCCTTTAAATAAGTTTGGCCGACTTTTTACAGTGACATTTTCACATGGATGGACTTTTGAAAAGATCAAACCAATGCTTCACGAGAAATCGCTTGCCAAATGGCCTGTGATTGAGAATGTAAATAGGAAATTCTGAAAAGTGCATTACAGACTGCAAACGTCGAGGAAGGCCGCAGTAATTATATAATCACAGGTCCCTTCCTGTTCCTTTTCGTCAAAATCCTCTTTCTTTGTGAATTCGTGGCGGCCTCAGCCCCTCCATGCCACTTTCACGTCAAAAGGTTGAAATATTCAAATGAGCCCAGCAGCCATGATTGAAGGACTTGTCGCCCTCTCTAGCCGTCTTCGCCAGCCTCTGTGATTTAGTGATGCATATCATTTAAAATATATGTATTCTGTTATTCGAGGCATTCGGTGACGCTGATTGGCGCGCGCCGGTCTGTCTATTACATTTCTGCAGCGGGGCTTTTCCTATGAGATTACAGATGCTGATATTGTCTATGGACACAACATATGTTCTCAGATAAAAACAGCATGGGCCTTTTGATACCGTGTGTTTGCAATGCCGTGAAAAGGCCCATTGTATGCGACAGGACGCGGGTTGTTATTATTTTACCTGAACAGATAGTAAAGCATGCTTTCAAGTCATCGCTGCTGAGCCCGGGCTGCTGTGTTTTTCACTCCAAGGATGGCAGATCGCTTATCTCTTCCCTCACGTTTCATATCCACAAAGAGCCATTCACTGTCACTTGCACATCCTGTGCGCGCCAGAGAATGTGAGCTTGAAATACAAAAGACACCTTTCCAAGGCATGTTTACCATAATCAGGTGAGAGATGAATACACTTGCTTCCTGTTAAATACATCACATGCTTGCACTGACAATAGTCGTGCTGTACAACGCAAATAGGAGTAATTTGCGGATGAAGTACACATGAACTAATCATCCCCTTAATTGTCCTGGGACTTTTTTTGAATCACCCTTTGGGGCTGCTTTGCATGATGCACACCACTACATTTGATAACATAACTGATTTAGATCCTGAGCATCACTAATGGTAGGAGGGCACCTTAAAACCTGCGTTTCACCCTTCTTCCTAGAAGAAATCACTCTGCAAAGCAAACACACCTTTCCTGGGCACAGCAACAGTGCCCTTATGTCTAGCATAATGAAACAAACTGAGGATCTTGTAAGTGAGGGGAAATCACTTTTGGGCGAGATAGTGTGGGTAATTTATACCTGACAAAAACAAAATTGGCATTAGGACTCAAGAAAACTGTGACACCCAGGCAATGTTAAATTAATTCTAAAATTTAAACTTATGACGACGAACTCAACTCAGTCCTCCTACATGGTTATGGAAATTCGGCCCAGTAGTGATAACTGGACAAAAAACACAAACTAATGTATCATTGTAATCAGCTTCCAAGAACTGTACTTGCGGCTAAAGGCCCTTGACCCTTGTCATGAGCTGGAGGAAAAGGCAGGGCCTATATATACTTTAATCACTGGTATAGCATGAGGCAAAAAAGGCTACATACCTATTAGAACATTTATTTCAATGAGAATAAAATATTCTTCATTAAGCAGGGAAAAGCAATACTCTTTTTTAGAGACTGTTGAGGCAAAAGGTCTACACTAGTCATTATTGGCCCTAACGCACACCGCTGTCTACAATGGAGCACCCGGCATTTCAATGCTCTAATGAGAGTTATTACATTATAACCCCCTATAGTAATAGATGTTCTGATTTAGCTCCATCTGATGATGCAACTCAACCATTATAATGTTGCCACATGCTGAAGAGGAAAGCTCTGTAAGTGTAGTCTGTAATCTGAGGGAAATGGTCATTGTTGTTTAGGATATATGGCACAGAGAAAGGATTTAAATACTTTAATGCAGAGTGTGAGCATTATATTAGATATGTCAATGTTAATGTCAATGTCAAAAGCTTTTGTTTAGCGCAACAATTCACCAGAAGAGGTCTCATGGCGATTGGCAAAGAGCGGGAGCATTTGGGACCGAGCGAAGCCGGTAGCGGTCGCATTTATGCAATTTGCACCGCCTGTGAGCGCGTGATCAGTTGACACGCTGCCCTTAAACTACTGATGGTTGCTGGTATGCAGCATCTGGGCAGCCATCAGGTCGTCTGAATTGAGAAAAACAAAACCCGATTCTGAAACCCCGATTTTGCCCTGACGAATTTGCTGAAGTAATAGCAATGAAACATGTTGGCATCATCTAAGCATGGTGGCATTATCTAAGCATGGTATAATTTGAACCATTTTTAATTTGACTGCTTGCAGCAGCAGAATAAAGTTATCACAGCCAGCAAGTGGTTCCACATTTTAACAGCGGTGGCCAGTGTTCTGGCTATTGCAGGGGTTTTAGGTGCACACACTCACTTTTTGTTATCTTTAGATATAGATGAGTGGTTGATTAAATTGGTTATATACACAGCACTCTATATAAGTTGGTCATTTCATTTCCATAATTATTTGGGTGTTTTTCTCTGTTTATTTTGTCACGACAAGGAGAGAGCGACCTATGATGAGAAGTGGGTAAACTGGCAATTCCAGGCCAGGAACCCCCTCGGGTGTTACTACCGTGAGGCGCTCTCTCTTTGTTCTCACATTTTTTCGCACTTCTGTTCCACTTGTGGGAAGTAGATATGACCGTAGTACATTTCGTAGCATATACACCACGGCCTGTAGATTAGTGTTAAGTACATACTTCTTGAGTGAGAGTATGACCTTTTGTGCAACTCGACCCCAGGTCTGTTTGATATATTGGTGTTTGTTGGCGGAGGTATTCATTGTTGGACACAAAGAGAAGGCATCAACCTTGAGGGGAGCAAAAGTGGTTGTGAGGGGAATTAATTGGGAAAGAGCCAGGTTTTCAGACTCCTGCGGAATGCTTGGTGGTTAGAGAGAGCCAGCAGATGGGAGGGCAGCTTGTTCCATAATTGCGGAGCCAGATAGGAGAAAGCCCTGCATCCATTTCTGGAGGTACACACCTTTGGCTGGGAAAGAAGGGACTTCGAGCTAGAGCGTAGAGTTCTGGACAGTCTATACCAGACTAGTACCATAGAGGAGTTTAGGAGTGAGGCTTAGGATTTTAAATTGACATCTTTGGCGCACGGGGAGCCAGTGCAGCTCTTTTAGACTAGGTACAGAAGCAGACCTCGGCGGTAGTCCCAGTACCAATCGGGCGGCCGCATTCTGTAATATTTGAAGTTTGGTAAGCACACACTCATTGATCGACACAAACATGGCATTCCCGTAATCTAGACGGCTTATAATAAGCCCCTGAACCAGAGGCTTTCTTGCCTCTAAAGGAAGCCATTTAAAGATTTTGCGCAGTTGTTTAAGTATTCCGTAACAAGTACCAGATACTAGGTTGACATGTGCTTTCATCGAGAGAGCACTGTCAAACATGATGCCCAGGTCACGCACCACTTCTTTAGGCTCCGGGCAGGGTCCAAGTTCGTGAGGCCACCAATCCTGGGACCAGATGGTTTTGGCTTTGCCAAATAGCAAGATTTCAGTTTTGCTATAATTGAGTTGGAGCTTATTATCACTCAATTCAATTCAATTTATCTTTATTTCGGCATGAATACCATAAAAGAACAATACATTATAACAATAAAACATTCCTTTAAAATACATAATATACTATAGAATTCATTTAGTTTTCATGTCGAATCTGAGATCAAAAATTAGAAAAAACCTGGAGGTCATAATAGATATTCAAGTTCAACAGGAACAAATATGGGTGACAGAATTAGGTTACATCAAGTACAGGTGACAGAGATAGGAATTCGTCAATTGCCCCTCAGATAATTCAGAAACAATTATAACATGTCAACGACTTTTTAGGTACTTAACAATTTACAATTTGTAACCCAATTTTTTCCTTTGGAAAAAGATGCTGTGCAAAAATCTACTAACACTAAATACGATCGGCTGACTACTATCAGTCAAAAGGATCCTTAGTGCCTGGGAGCATGTTCTTACACCTAGTGTTTGACATATGGGCTTGATCCATCTCCTCCTTGCTTTAGCATATATTGGGCAGAAGAAGAGGATATGTAGCTCATTTTCTTGTTGGTTACCACCACACATGGTGCATGGTTCACCCTCTACATGATTCACTGATTTAACACCACCAGACCAACGGACCAGTGTTGAACCAATTTGAAGGTTTCCATATCTGATTTTCAGAAATAGTGTCTTTGCAAGCGGTGGTTCTATTTCATCCAGAAATGACTCAAAAAAGGATCACCTTTAAAATTAAGAAATCTTTGTACAAGCGACCCATTACAAGGAGCGTTAGTGATCATACCTAGAATGTACGACCAGAAACACTTTTTTACCATGGTTTTGGAATTTGGTGGAAGTATATCTGGTTGTTCCCAGTAGTGTGACAATCCTATTGAGTTAAACCAGAATTTAACATGTTTAAACCAGGGTATCACATTAAAGCTGTCAAGCTCCATGATTTCAATTAGGCCATTTTTGTAAGCCTGCAACTCCGGTACACGCCACAGCCTGATCCATAGCAATAAGGGACGTAGAATAATGTGATGGTCAGTTCTACGAAAATTATCACTCATCCAACCGCTAATATGAACCATGCACCGTTTGAACCTAACACAGGTGTCAAGAAACTGAGAACTGCAGGTGATTAACACCTGCGTGTCATCTGCGTAAGACACTGTGGAGAAGCCATAAGATTTTATAATATTGGCCAAAGGGGTCAAATATAGGTTGAACAACAGGGGACTAAGAATCGACCCCTGTGGCACCCCCACAGTGAGAGGCATGTTCCTGGATACACAGGTGTTCATTTTGAGATAGGTATAGCGGCCGGTGAGGTAGTCTTCAAACCAGGCTAAGGCGCTGCCCCTGACACCAATCTCCCACAGCCGATGTTTCAAAATGCTGTGGGAGATGGTGTCAAAGGCCGCCGATAGATCCAACAGGACCAGAATGGCTGACTCCCTTCTGTCCAGGGAGAGCCGAATGTTATCTACTATCTCAATAACTGCGGTCTCCGTCCCATGGGCGGCACGAAAACCTGACTGTGAGGGATCAAACAATGCATGTGTCTCAATGTAGGTGGTACCTCGTTTATTTACTAGATGTTCCAGTACTTTCCCAAATAATGGAAGAAGAGAGATAGGTCTGTAATTGAATAAGATGGAGGGGTCGCTGTTGGGCTTTTTAAGAATAGGCTTGACCTGGGCTAGTTTCCAACTGCTAGGAATAGAGGCACTCTCAAAGGAGTGATTAAAAATGTTAGTTAGCGTGCCGGCCAAAAGCGGGAATATCCCACTACATCTTCGAGGGGATAACAAATCGGTGGGGGAACCCGATTTAATTTTCTTAAGGGCTTCTAACAAATCATCCGCGGTGGTAGGCTCGAATTTAGTTAAGGAAGGGATAATAGTGGTTTCAGTAGAAACCACAGTCCCTGGAAATGCTACACCTGACATGGACTCATCCTGATATGCTGCTGGGAATGAGGAGTAAATTAACTTAATTTTGTTATCGAAATAAAAAGATAGTGAGTTCACCCACTCTAAGGTGAGGATAAATGCGGAGGGGTGGTGAACTCCTTCAAGATTTTATGCAGTTCTTTACTCGAATGGGCCGCTTTATTTATTCTCTGCGAAAGGTAAAACGTTTTTGCTTTCTTTAAGTTTTTTAAATAGTTGGAATGAATGAGTTTATAACTGTCGCGGTTTTCTTGCGTTCTATTTTTCCGCCAACGCCTTTCAGCTGTTCTGCTGGTAGTTTTCTCACGCTTCAAGTCCTCAGTGAACCAAGGTGAGGCAGTGCTCTAGTCTTAACCCTGACTGAAGTTTCCGGGATAATTCATCAAGAGTGTTTTTAATGGATAGATCCAGTTGGGTTACCATTAATTCAATATTTTCATAATTGTTGTTGGGCGGTACGAAGTAAGACAAAAACGCCTGGGGAGTTAGTTTGTGCCAAGGACGTATGAATACTGTTTCTTTCTGCTTGGTTGTCCTTGACCCCAGTGGTTTGGGAAATTTAAAATTAACTAAAAAGTGGTCAGTCCAGATCATAGGCATGGGTGGTTCACAAGTGAGATTTGCTATGTTAGTGAAGATTAAATCAAGGGAGTGGCCGGCCTGATGAGTAGGGCCGAGTACCCTTTGTGTGAGACCCAAAGTTTCCAAGGAGGTTATTAGGTTACAGGAATCCGTGTCATGCGTTAACTCCGCATGATGATTGAAATCACCAAGTAGGATAAAATTATCAGTGGCCAACACATGTGATGCTAATATATCTAAAAGATTGATTGCGAATTTTGATTTAGCGATATTGTTTAGTGTTTTACCTTCCCAAAATGTGGAAACTTCGCAAGAAGAAAAGTTCTGATCCTCCCTTTTCCAAACTTGACGAGACCCCTCTGCAAGCTACATAGAGGGACCTCACCAGACCAATTAAGGAGCTCTCCAGGCAGAGTACTGTGCTGAGGGGTTCCCCTGGAGCTTGAGGCCAGCACCAGGGCCCGGGGATCTTCACTAATATTTTTTGAAGGAAGGTGTGCATGAGTGGGACCCCCCTCCTGAGCTCCTGAGGGCCTCAGGGCTCCTTTACCAAATGTACTTAGAAGGGGAGTAGGAGCATGCGACCCAACTCTTTGGTCCTCTACTGGACCCTGGGGAGCCCATACATCCGGGGCTAAAACAACGACAAAACTGGAAGCGGGCATGTGCCTCCTTCCCCATAGTGACATCTACTACAAGGACACACAACACAGTGTAATGGGGAGTCCAGCCCAGGGAGCCTGTGTATCCCTGCCCAGGAGAGTGCAGGCATACTGTTCCTACACTGTCCTGGGCAGGGAACTCCACTTTGCTCCATCCCTGTGGGAGCAGTAGCAAAATACTGCTCCTGCCAGCATGCATTATGTGGGTCCTCCACACCCCCAATGTAGTGGGTTGTGGGTGCCTCAGGTCAGCATGAGTGCACCCACCAGAGGCCCTGTAGGATGGGGTCCCTGGGGTTGTAAAGGCTCAAGGAGGTTGGTAACACGCCCCTCCCCTTATTAAAATCAATCAAACAGGATTTGTAGAACGTGGCTAATCACCCACGAGGGTATCCACTTACTGAGAGCCCTGCTGCCGGGGAGGGTTCAATTTAACGGCAGGGTCTTGAGTCATTTCCTGAATTCCAGCAGAGAGGATGAGGTTGGAGGTGCAGTGCGAGGTTGTTCCAGGACTTTGCTGTGAGGTAGGAGAAGGAACAGCTTCCGCTGTTGCTGGGGCAAATGTGGGGGTGTGGGTTAGACAGAGGGAGGTGGAACACAGGTGTCAGGAAGGAAGGTTGGAAGTTCAGGCGATGGTTTATGTATGCTAATCTTTAGTTGTGTAGGGCCTTGAAGGTGTGGATCAACATCTTGAACTGACACCCCTTTTGAATGGGGACCGACTCGAGCTTCTTGAGGTGGGGGTGATGTGGGTCTGCTTTGGACGATCAAGGATGAGTCTGGGCTCTGAATTCTCTATGGTCTGCAGTCTCTTGAGAAGGTGTGAAGCGATTCCTAAGTAGAGTGCGTTGTCATAGTCCAGTCAGATGGTGATGAGGGATGCTCCACCTGGTGTCAGTGTAGAGCCAGTAGAAGTTCTTAAGGAGCATGCAAAGGGGATGGACACAGGTTAATAAGTCTGTGGTGATCTATCTTTTCTTGGTGAGCTTGCTGTCTGGCATGATGCCAAGGCTGTAGGCGTGGCCGATTGGAGTGGGTGACGGTCAAAGGTCAGGAGGCTACCAGGCGTCATCCGACGTGGAAGTGTTGTTCCTGAAGATCAGTACTTGTTTCTTGTCTTTGTTGAGTTTAAGGCAGTTCTCGTTCATCCATTCAGTGTCATCGCATTAGGAAATGATGTTTAGTCCATGAGTTCTGATGGTGTTGGCCAAGGGAATCATGTTGGTGTTGAACATAAAAGGGCTGAAGGATGAGCCTTAAGGGATGCTGCAGATGGTGTTCTTGGTTTTAAGGTGAAGGGAGGAAGGCAGATTCTCTGGGCTCTTCCGTTGAGGAAGGAGGCA
Source organism: Lissotriton helveticus (assembly GCF_964261635.1). NCBI lineage: Eukaryota > Metazoa > Chordata > Amphibia > Caudata > Salamandridae > Lissotriton > Lissotriton helveticus. Next base: position 1,510,958,527 of record NC_136067.1, on the reverse strand, counting down.
ATCCATTTGAGGGCGTCTCCTTGTATTCCGGTGAAGCCTCTTGAACAGAGTGTAGTGTAATACTGTGTTGAACGCTGCTGAGAGATCACAGAGGATCAGGGACGTTGATTTTCCCTGGTCAAAGAGTTATCTGATGCCATCAAAGCTTCACTCAGGACGGTTTTGGTGCTGTGGTTTCTGAGGAATACGGATTGAGAAGTGTTCAGAAGACTGTCGTTCTCCAGGTGTTCTGTTAGTTAGCAGTTTATAGACTATGCAAGGACTTTGGTGGAGAAGGGCAGCAGAGAGATGGGGCGATAGTTCTTGAGTTTGTTGGGGTAGGCAGATGGTTTCTTCAGTAGGGGCTTGACTTCTACGTGTTTCCATTCTTTAGGAAGGTGGCCGTGGTGATGGCTGTGTTGAAGATGGCGATGAGCTCGCTGCTAATCATCTTGCTCCCGAAGTTGAAGATGTGGGGAGGACAGGGGTCCATGGAGCTCCTGAGTGGATGGAGTTCTCAATGGCAATGGTGTCTTGTGTGGTGAGCTGGTCCGAAGTGGTGAGGAGGAGGCCAAGTTTTTCATTTGTGGAGATGAGAAGGCTGCTGCTGTTGGTGGTGTTGGGTTGGGGTTCAAAGTTTCTGTAAATGGTGGTGATCTTTTTATGGAAGAAGTCTGACGGTGTGTTGAAGAGTTGTTTGCTGTGGTTGGAACTTGCTTCAATGCGGTCAGCAAGGGTGCTATTTTTTGTGTCTTTCAGGAGTTGGCAGTAGAGGATGAGAGAAGTCTTGAATGAGGCTCGGTCTGTGGGCTCCATGCTAGTGCACACTTTACTTTAGAGTCATTTGCAGTTGAGTTAAAGGAATGAGGCTCTGGGGAATGGGGTCTCCAGAGACTTGAGCTCCCCTTAGGGTGGGCACCAGGACACTCAAGGTAAAATTTTTAAAATATGTGTTTCCACAAACTCAAAATGTATTTGCCCTGAAGAAGTCCTAGTATCTTTGGAACTTAATGAGTTATCTGTGTCCTTGTCTTATTTGAAGTTGTCAAGATGAAAAACCTAGCAGATTGATGAATGCTGTTATATTGCTTTTGTTGGTTTAATTTCAATTGTTTTGAATTGACTTAGTGAATGATTCCCCCATGCAGTCCTATTTACTAGAGATAACTATAATGGGAGAATTTATGTGTTTCAATGAATTGTTTATCTAACTATAACCTCACTTTAATCCTTAGTTTTTTCAGTGAGTATATATATATATATATATAGCCGTGATTTCACCTTGCTTGTGGGCTCCTTCCTTTGCAGGCAAACTTGGTGTTTATGTTTGAGCGGTGAGCCTGAGCCGCGGAAGGAGGCCCTGGGGCTTGCTGGCCCCCCATGGAGACGCCTAAAAACGCCACCGGTATGGAAGCAATGGGGCACTTGTTGGCAGACTATGGACAGCTTTGAATTGAGAAGCATAACAGCACACCCCACTCGGGTTTTATTGTGACATTATCTAGGTGCTTGGGGGCAGGCTACTCACTCGAGTAGGACAGGTGACTACCAAGACCACAAGGCCATCTGATTGGCAACGCCCACTGAGGTGGGAAGTATGTTGCTGCCTGATAAAAATGCTTGCCTCGGAGTACAAGCCCAAGCCTCTGATGAAGTAAGGCTGCGAAACGCGTCAGGCTGGACTTTGATGCTTGTTGCTGGAAATTTGCATCCATTTCACTGCTGCTCCCAACAGGAATAAAAAGCCGTGATTTCACCTTGCTTGTGGGCTCCTTCCTTTGCAGGCAAACTTGGTGTTTATATATATATATATATATATATATATATATATATATATATATATATATATATATATATATATATATATATATGTAGGAGTGTGTTGGCTTGGATGTTATTTTACCATTCCAAAGCTGTAGTACTGTGGCTGGAGTGGTAAAAGGCTTTAGTCATTTTACAACTCAGAGTGGCTGGCACTGTGTTAATCCTAAACCTAAAAACTTTGCTGTAGAAAAGCAGACATTTAAGGAGAGCAAATTCAGAGTGTTGCTGGTGTTTTAGGGTGCGCTATAGAGAATAAGCTCCCCACTTAAACTTGGGAACTACACAGACTTCTCTGCTTCTTTTTTGCATAATTTATGTGCATCTCTATGTCTTAAAGGGTGTTGTTTTGATATAAATATTTTACAACATCCACGGGCAATACGGAATAAAGACTTCTTGTACAACATGGCAAAGCACACCTGGGAGGTACACAATGGAGAAATAAATATTATGCAATTTTATGGACTATACCATGTGCCTAAAAAGATCAGAGATGGAAACAGAGAACTGGAATTATGAAGAGCTGAATCAAGATGGATTATTTTAATGGGCACAGAGCACCATAGAGGGCTAAATGTAGATGTAGAGTTCCATGTCTACCTGTAATGATTTTTCCACTGGAGTCCCAATGACCGTAGACAGCTATTTTGAACTGAAAATTAGCTAAGAAGTCTTGCCTCATGAAATCTATCACAGATGAATTTTAAGTATTTAAATATGTATTACATATCTAACATTGAAAAATCTACGTTGATATTTATGCACTGCATAAAAAAATGAATGGATGTAGAGTTTAAGCACTTAACACCTTTCACTTTATTGAATCCTATGAGGAGAAATAGTAGCATCTGATGGCATCAAGAGACAGACTGTATTGCACTTGCACTTTGAGAAGGTTTCTTTGTCATTTATTACATCATAATGCATACAAAATTAATGGATGAGAGGGAAAGCACTTTATTGGACCTAGGATGCACTGCACCTTGCAGTTTATTGAATACAATGGACGAAAATAATAGAGCACTTTATGGTATCAAGGGACAGACTAGGTTGCGCTTGCACTTTGAGCGTGCTTTTGATAATTTTACTATTTATTATATCATACACTCCCTGGTGTCCTCCTTTGATCTTAAAAATGAACATTCTTTACTAGACCCCATGTAGAAAAAGAAAGAAGAATAGTGAATGGGTGTATAATAAAAAGAAAGAGGAGAATTAAATAAATGTATGGAAGAACTAAATTGTACAGCCAGAGGTAGCGATCTGCATTAATATGCTTCCCAGGAATGTTTTTCATCCCCTGGACCGGGTTTGTCTATCTGTATTTCTCACTGTTTTCCTGCTTACAACACCTATACCCGCTCCATGTCCTCCATTGTCCTTGCACCCTAATGGGTTCCACCACTTTTTTTTATTCGAAAGTATTGTAGAGTTTGCACTTCAGATATGAGGAAAAAGAAGTAATGAATAAAAGAAAAATGAGAGATGTTAACAAGAAGAATATATTGAATGACCAGTAAAATAACATATGTCAAATATATGTATTGCATAAAGGTTCCCTTGCAACAGAGGGTGCAGGGAAACAGAATGAATTGAACTGGATGACGTAAGGTGTTCAGTCTTGAGGTGCACAATGTTTTGGGCACTTTGCAGGCATTTTTCATGAAAATTATCAGAAATATAAAGGAACAATGAGAAAATATTAGAAGCAAAACTAGAGGAATAGAACATTGAGTTCTGGAGAAGTTTTTTTGTTTAATAATGCTTTATCAAAATATATGAAAATAGACACCTAAGGAATGCTATCCGAGTAATTCTACTGGAGAAGGGGATCAGCATAGAATATGTAGTTTATTAGTTTAAAGAAATAGTAATGAATGCATAAACATATCACTTAGACTTGTAAGAGAATAGAATGTAAATATTCGAATGATGTGCTATATTTTAAGTGGTGGTGGGGGAGGCACGCCGCTTTAAATGGACACTCCAGTAGAAAAACTCTATGACCATGTTGATGTCTCATGCCAAAAGGCGTCGGTTTTGCACCATATGGGAGAACTATATATATATATATATATATATATATATATATATATATATATATATATTACCTACTGGCGGTCGCCAGTAGGTATATATAATTAGGATTTTTTCTCTATGGGATTTTTGAAAATTCTATGTCTAATAACTTTGGCCTTTGTGGACGGAATTGGCTGAAATTTTCAGGAAAATGGCACATTTTGTTTCTGAGCAGCCCTTGAAAATTTGGGGGGGTTCGTCAAGGGGGGGCAGAGAAAAAAGGGGGGTCCCAAAACGTGTTTTTAACATTGAGTTTTCCATAGGGCGGTTGGCCTCACTTTTAGCCCGAACGGCTGAATGGATTTGCACGAAACTTGGCAAAATTGTAGGGACTGGTAGCCCGATGTGCCTTTTGTAGGTCTCAATATATGTGCTCCAGTGGATTTTGAGAAATTAACGTTTAAAAAAAGATATATATCTGTAACAGCGGACCTGGCAGCGTCCCAGGACGCGTACTTTACGCGCAACGGAGCTTTGTGAAGCGAAGCTGATTGGTTCTCCGGCGTCTGTCAACATTCCAAAAAGTCCGTAGCGGCCGCCATCTTGTCTCTCGGTAGGATCGAGAGACAAGAGGAGGTCAAAACAAAGGGGGAAATAACTATAAGGGGGCATAGTAGATCCTCGCTGACCCCCTAGGTTTGATGTGGAGGTTTTAAAAGGGCCCCGCGGGGCAAAAAAAAAAAATAATAATAATAATCGAACGGCTGAATGGATTTGCACGAAACTTGGCAAAATATTAGGGACTGGTAGCCCGATGTGCCTTTGCTAGGTCTCAATATATGTGCTCCAGTGGATTTTGAGAAATTAACGTTCAAAAAAAGATATATATCTGTAACAGCGCTCCGCTTCGCGTAACGGAGGTTTGCGAAGCTGATTGGTCATTCTGTCACTGGGCTATAGTTGGGCTACATCTGGCTGATATTTGGGCTACATTTGTTTTTTTGTGTGTCTGGCGGCCATCTTTGGGCTACATTGGGCTACATTGGGCTTCATTGGGCTACATTGGGCTACATTTGGGCTCCAACATATATATAGGCCAATGTAGCCCAATATATATTTTTCAAAGTTAATTTTCGTAAAAACCACTGGAGCATATATCTTGAGACATAGCAAAGGCACATCGGGCTACCAGTCCCTACAATTTTGCCAAGTTTCGTGGAGATCCATTCAGCCGTTCGAGCTAAAAGTGAGTCCAACCGCCCTATGGAAATGAAGGAAATGAATGGGTAATTTGTAATTAGCAAATAGCTAATCGCAAACTAGGAATGGTAAAGAATCGCTATTTATTCCTTAAAGTTCGCTATTTAGGAAATGCAAAAAACTTTGATGATACATATGGCGGTTCATCTCTAACAAGATAAGAAGCATAGGGATACATTTATGATGACTGGCGCATCACCAGGGATGTGTTAGTCATTCTGTGCCGCTGTTCCGTCACCTATGGTGTGCTGCATTTACAATGCGGCGCATCATGGGGCAAAAACAGCACAGATGCGTGATGTATCTGTGCCGTAAAGGTGGCGCATTGCTGGAGTTGTATCGCAAGTGTGATGAAGCTCCAGCAAGGGTCGGGGGTGCCCCTGTCGCAGGGTTTCTGTTCTCACACCGAACTGTGGACAGAGGATTGGAACCTCGGCGAATTAGGGTGTCCCAAAACTCACGTTAGTAATCAAAAACTCCTTAGCAAGCTAGGTACAGTGTCACATTGGATATAACAAACTCTCAATGTTTAGACAATCCAGAATATGAACTTATAGTACCTCAGGATACGTGGAACTCATGAACAGTCGGTCGTTATATATTTCTTAGAAACCAGAACATGGAGTGAAGAAGAACACATGTGTATTTGAAATGTTTATTTACTAATGCTGTCTTCTCAGGCGTAGTATCTTAGATAATACAAGTACACATATTATCAGTAGCAAAATTACCAGCATAGTTACTAGTACATAAAAAGCGAATGGTGATAGTATGTTAACATGCTGTAAATGAATAAGAGTTAGCAACACTTATAAGCAGCCGCGGGCCGTGGAGGGAGTTACGGTGAGGCAGGGAGGCGGGGAGGGGGAGAAGCAGGGTGGAGAATACAAGTACACATATTATCAGTAGCAAAATTACCAGCATAGTTACTAGTACATAAAAAGCGAATGGTGACAGTATGTTAACATGCTGTAAATGAATAAGAGTTAGCAACACTTTTAAGCAGCCGCGGGCCGTGGAGGGAGTTACGGTGGGGCAGGGAGGTGGGGAGGGGGAGGGGCAAGGTAGAGAGGGCTCCACCCTGCTTCTCCCCCTCCCCGCCTCCCTGCCTCACCGTAACTCCCTCCACGGCCCGCGGCTGCTTATATCTCACCCTCCCTAATACACATATTATATTATTTGCTAAGAAGGTCTCTTTGTGTTGGTTTAGGGCGTGCCCATACTTTAGTGTCTTAGATTTGAAGGAATCACATCAGCATACACCAGCTCTCTCTTCATGTGAACCGCATCAACTGTTGTGTATGTGTGTTCGGCAAAGCAATATAAAACCCGCCTCATGCCCAGAATTGGCAGAAGTTGCACTTATGTTATGAGTATGAAGTCGTGGAGATCAGACCTCATAACAATTCTGTATCGTGTTGTTCTTGAAACTTTAGCACTCGCTGTACAGATATAGTTTAACAAGCAAAGCAGATAGTAGAGCAATAACATATTATTCTCATGTAAACCACGATGAACTACTAGGTGGAAAGCTAAAGCAACAACTAAGTGTCGTGTGCAGAAGTTGCAAAAAAGGAAAAATGGCGTTTAAACCGGTAATGAGCCCATGCTAACTTAACACGGTGTAAAGATATCCAGGACCTAGATGACACCTCCCCATGATCCGGAAACGAACTGAATAAGATAATAGAAGTGCCATCTCATGAGAGCAGATTGCAAGTTTATATGTGGACGGTCCGCAAGGTAAAGCATTAAAAACTAGGAACATTTAATGCTAAAGAAAAATAAAACAGCCAAGTACTTTATCGAGTCTTAAGCCAATAGGCAAGGTAAATAATAAAAACTTGACAAATAAGTCAATGAATTGTCAATGAAATGCTAGTACTCAGCATATCAAACATGAAAAAGGTCTATGACATAACTGTGTATGCAAAATAAGCTGCAACAGCCTCCAATAGGAAGTCACCATCTTCATCCGAAAACAGTTCAGCCATCCAATTTAAAAGCGGAAAAGAACATACGTGCTCTCCCAGCACCGGATCCTCTATCACCATCAGAGGACAGCTCGGTGGGTTTTCAAGAAAGCTCTGTTCCAAGAAAGACTGTGCTGCCGCCAGTAAATTCCAGGGACCAAGTAGTCCATGCATCAATGCCACAGCCATAATCCTTTCGCCAGGACAAACCAACTCGTGAGTAATGATAGGAGTCATCAGCTGATTAAAGTCGACGTCAGGAGAAACCGGTCCGCAGAGACACAAATCAACGGCCCAATCGAAATCACAGGTCAGGCAGTGAAATACAGGCTGGACACAGGTGAAGTAGGAGAATCGAAAAGATAATCCATATGCCGTGCTTAATATCGCCAACGGCATTGTGCCATAATAGTCTAGCATGCGATTGCGGAACAGTGTCAGCAGCTGCAGGGTGGGAGGTTGCATAGGAGGGACATCCATATTTAAAAATGTAAAAAAGCACAAGAGCGTCCGCTGGTAATGCAAGTAAAAATGCCAATCCACGAACCAGAGTGGAGAAAATAGAATGAAAGGAAGCAGGGATGACTCCAAAGATTTTCTCAAATGAAGTCACGAGACCACTGGTAACAACTTTAAAAAAGTGCGCCAGGGTCTTTGTGGAGGATGCGTTAAAGATAGTCGGAACCATCTTGCTGAAATTGAAAGGCAAATCTGAATTGAAAAGGGTCTGCACCTCTGTACGGGTGTTCGCTATGTGAAGCACGAAAGTTTCACGGGCCGAACTCAAGGCCACCTCTCTCTGAGACAAAAGAGCTCTTATTCTTGCCATGCCGTTGAAATCTGTCCCAAGGTTGGTATTTGTGGCCAGATTGAAAACTCCCTATGTTCATGTGTGGGAGGAAATAGAACATTTCTGCAGCAAATAACCCGTTCACTTACTGTTACGATGAAAGGAATACTTTTAATTAACTCAGAACAATCTTCATTATTGAGCATCAAATAACTACCATTTTCCAACAACTTGAACGTGGGGATGATAGCAGGAACTGGCGTGCCTTGCAACACGCAAGCCATATTTGGTCGGTGTTTGTTGCATGAACCGTGTAACTGTATGTGCCTACACATTAGTGAATGATCTGGCGTCTCAGTGCATTCCTCTCCATTCAGACAAAACTTCTTGATCATCTTTGAAACATCTGTATGTGTATGGAAGCGACCAGACCTCATGAAGAAAAGCACTACCTAAAGGTTCATAACGACCTATTGGTATATATTTCATACAATTTGAAAACTTATATAAAGCAAAAGGCAGCGTTATTAAACCGTGGATAAGGCACGTTGCCAAAAAACCCGCAATCCTCTGCTGATGATGTCACTGAGCATGTCATGAATGATGTAATATGTGACATCATCAGCAGTGGATTACGGGTAATAGTATCTCTAGTTTACTCCCCTATAGCTGTCTTTCTTTTAACATAAGTGTCTGTTTCCTTCCCTTATACTTACTGTTTTTGGTTCGCTTCTGGTTCGCGTACCGGCGAGCGAACTGGGAAGCGAACTAAGAGAAATAGAGGTTGGCACAGTTCCAAATATTGTACCAATTTTTTAATAACGGGGAGGTAGTTCTGAAAAGAACTTTTTTTTTATTGTTTTTGTTGTTTTATATTTTTTTTATTCTTTTTCGGAACATTTTTTTACTTTTTTTGAATTTTTCTGAACAGTTTTATATTTCTTTGGGTTTTTCTTGGAGGGGGCAATGAAAACGATTCATTGTAAAGGGCTCAACAGGAGCAACAAAACAAAAAAAGAAGTATTTATTATTTTGGGCGTTTCGTACAAACTTGCATATGATAGTCAATAGCTCTGTTGATCAGAGTGATGCTTTTTTCTCCGTAGGAAATGAATCCATCGCAAAATACGCAGATGTGTTTTACTTCACCAAATTTCATTTGTATATTTGGCACCATCTCCCTGCCCTCTGGTCCCGTTACTTCCGGTACAACAGATCTTCTGGCCATAATAGGGAGATTATCTAGGTCGTTCCGAAACTGTGCAGCACTGTAGTTGTTAGGATGCCACCTAGTCATATGGCGATGCATTGTGTAGTTTCCGAAACTGTATTTTTTCTCGGTTCCTCTGGACAGTCTATCTTGACATATAAGGCAAGTTACGTATCTTGCATTTACTTTTTTCTGACCTTTGGGAATTTTAAAAAATTGCCAAATGAAGTTTTCTTTCCGGTGAGACGTCGTGGGCTGCTCAGGCAAAAACTGCCTCTCTTCGTGCTCGTCGTCCTGTTCCTCTTCTTCCTCTTCTTGTTGAATTATAACTTGAGCAGGTGGTCCACTCTTCCTTGGATGTGGTGGAGGTGGTGGGGAAGCACCAGCTGAAGCTACTAAAGAAGCCATTGCTCAGTGATCACAAAGGGTCTTTCTCTCACAATGATGAAAGTCAGAGTGAGGAAAGAAGGAGGGATTTTCATCATTTGGGAAAAACAAGAGTTCTCAACCAATCAAAAGTGTTCATTTTAGATTATATGACCTAGTCTTACATCATTAGGAAACCAAAAGTGAAATGAACCAATGAAAAGTGTTATTACCAAGTCACATGACTTGCTGTGTTTACGTTAAGCGCTTTGCAGGGCCTCCCGGTTTGCTTCCAGAAACCTGCGCTTTGCGACTCGCTTCGCGTACCAGTTCGCTAACGTAGCACGTCATATGACGTATCACGCGACAACGTGAAACGTCATGCGGACGGGAGGCGTCACGATGTTGTTTTCTAACGCGGCACTTGCGGTAAAGAAACGTTTACCGGCTCGCGGTCTATTTCGCGGCATCAAGGTCAGCTAACGGGAAGCTTCCCGATTCGCGAAGCGGGAACGAAGAAAAAAAAATATTTAAAAAAAAAAATTATTCATAAACATATAAAATATATTTTGGGATTTAAAGAAGAATACATTTTACAGCTACAGATATTAGCTGTTAAAAAACCAATGAAATTCACAGAAAAAACCATAGGTTATAGACCATATATAGTTAGGAATTAGCATTTACAAAACCTTGAAAATTCACTGAAAAAACCATAGGTTATAGACCATATATAGTTAGGAATTAGCATTTAGAAAACCTTATTTTACTCACACAAAACCATTGAAATTCCATATATAGTTAGTTGCACTAACTATATATCGCGCACCCGCAATCCACTGCTGATGATGTCACATATTACATCATTCATGACATGGTCAGTGACATCACTGATGACATCACTGATGACATCTCAAATGACATCACTGATGACATCACTGATGACATCTCATTTGACATCAATGACCACATCACTGATGATATCATTCATGTGACAATACAATGCATCTCCTCACATTTTAATATAACCTCTGTTTCACCCAGTGTTAAAAAGAGAGTATAATTTTTGAAACCATTGACACACCAATACTAGTTACTACATACGCACTCACTGATTGCTACGTCTACACACACCTTCACTCATTCACCCATACAATCATTCATACATACAATCACTCATCTTTACAACACTATCATATGCACTCATACACCTATACAGACACTCACAGTCTGCCACTCATCCATGGAGTTACTCACACACCTAGTCAGTCCTGTAAAGAATCAATGACACTTCCATTTTCTTGTCTATACAGTTAAACATAGAGCACCTTACATTTTCAAACATATACTAACACATACTTACCTTCTTATACAATCATTGATACAAGTACAGATTGATCTGCACAGAGTCACACACCTCCCAGCTAGCCACACACACACTCAGTCTCCCATACAAATACTTGGGCAATCAATCAATAACCCATATAGTTACTCATATAGCTACTGATCAACACATGCAGCAGTTTACAGAACAACAGACATAATGATGCACAAATTAAGACAGTTTAGTCACTAACCCATGCAGTCAGTGAGACACATTTAATCACTCACTCATACAGTCAGTCATGCACCTACTAAATCCTTCGTCCAGACACTTACACATCCACTCATTCTTCAATATGTAAGACATATTTAAACTTTATAGAAACAAAAAATCACTGGATGTTGTTATCAGTGATGTCATCAGTGATGTCATTTGAGATGTCATCAGTGATGTCATCAGTGATGTCACTGACCATGTCATGAATGATGTAATATGTGACATCATCAGCAGTGGATTGCGGGTGCGCGATATATAGTTAGTGCAACTAACTATATATGGAATTTCAATGGTTTTGTGTGAGTAAAATAAGGTTTTCTAAATGCTAATTCCTAACTATATATGGTCTATAACCTATGGTTTTTTCAGTGAATTTTCAAGGTTTTGTAAATGCTAATTCCTAACTATATATGGTCTATAACCTATGGTTTTTTCTGTGAATATATATATATATATATATATATATATATATATATAAAAAGATAAAGATCCGGAAACTCACCATCCTGTGCCACCTGCTTGTCTTTCCACCAGGAATGTCCCACTTTGCGGGGTCGGGAGAAGCTGTAATTTGCAAATATATGTGCTGAGGCTTACCTGGTGGTTTGGAGCAAAAAAAAAACACAAAACAAATATATATATATTACGTACTGGCCAGTAGGTAGTTATAGTTAGGACCAAAGTTTCCATAAGAAAAGCATATTTTTGTCTTGCCAAAAACTTTGGTGCCGTTTGCCGAATGTTCGTGACACTTTCAAAATGTTCCCCCCTTTTTGGTTCAGCTGCCAGGACATTGCAGTTTGCTATATTTTGGTGGGAGCAGCACTCCTGCCAAGCCATATAAAACACTGCTCCGCTTCTACTAAGCAAGAGCAGAAAATGCTCTTGTTTACTAGAAGCAGAGTAGAATTGTTTTTACACACAGGGAGCTGCATGTTAGCAGCTCCCTATGTGTAAAAGCAATGCCGACTTCTGCAGGAGGTGGGAAGCTTTGGGGACCAACAGGCTCATCCCATGGCCCCCAACAAATGTAAGTGGGTGCCCTAGGTGGGACTAGGGTACCCACACTTCAGGCCGGGCCCCGGTGGATGGGGTCCTGAGAGCCAAAAGTTGACTTCTTCACCCAACCAGCAGTGCACCAGGAGGTGTGCTGCAGAGTGGTGAAGAAAGAGGGCATGGCCTCTGATGACCTCTCTGCAATCCAGTTGTGTGTGTTGTTCTGGAGGTAACAGGAGGGGTAATTGACTCTAAAGGACCCTCAAGAGCCAAGGGGACTTCATCCCCCAACTAGTAGTGTGCTAGGAGGCGCATTTGCAGAGTGGTGGAGAAAGGGAGGGGTAGTTGGCTCTCAAGGACATGTGGCACAGTGTCAAACGCTGCCGATAGGCTCAAAAGGACCAGTGCCGCCCTGCCCCCAACATCTAGTGTTTTGCATATGGATTCCGATATTTCCACCAATACAGATTCTGTGCTGTAAGAGGCTCTGAAACCTGATTGTGCCGGGTGCAGAAGATCATGCTGTTCCACAAAAGCAGACAACTGTTTGCTGACCAATTTCTCATAAACATTGGCAACAGCACGTAAAAGAGAAATAAGGCAATAGCTGGCAGGAAGATTGGGATCTAGTGATGTTTTTTTTAGAAGAGGGACAATCTACTCTTGCTTCCAAAAAGGAGGAACTGTAGCAGATGCTAAGAAAGCATTAATCAGTGAGTTCATCAGCGTATTAATCACTACAGAGGAGTGGGTAAGCAGTTTGGCTGGGCACAGAGTGGCCGGTGAGCCAGATTTGAGGGTAGTGAGAGCAGTTAGCGAGTCTGCCACCGAAATGGGTTCAAAAGCTGTGAGTTTAACAAGGGTGGGAGGAGACGGCAGCTGGGCAGGTACCATAGCTACTGGATGGCTATCCCGGTCACCAAAGTAGGATTGCAGAGCACAAACCCTGTCAATAAAAAAGCTAGAGTGTTCCTCACACCAGGGAGAGACAGGATGTGGCTGCTGGCCTCTGCTTTAAGAGCGACCAAGCTTTGAATGATATTAACGATTTTTTGGGCGTTATTGCCAGATAGGGCAATAGTATCATCATAGTAGGTGCTTTTTGCTTGAGCAATGGCGGCATTATATGTCTTTTTTGCATTATTAGGGATGTTCTGGCTGTACGGCAATAATCCTGTCTCCTTTTCCTTTCCAGCCTTTTACATTGCTGTTTCTGCATTTTCAAGGAGCTAGAAAACTAAGGCTTTGTGAGGGGATTTTTAAAGCATCTAAGCCATGACTTAGGGGTGAGGTGTGCTACCACCTTCTAAATCCAATTATTGAAATTCTCAAGTGCAATATTCAGATCGTCTGCTACCACAGGCTGTGATTCAGCATGAGCAAGACTGAGTGCCGCTGGGTCAATTCTTTGGACAACTTTACCCTTGTGTTCTATAGGTGGCAGAGTCAGCATAGATTAAATTTGGGTTTGCCATGAGAAGTGAATCAAGAAGTGGTCTGACTTTGATACTGGTAAAGGGACAGCCACAGTGAGAGGGGTGGTAGAACAAATTAGGTCCAGAATGTGACCCTCGTGATGCGTGGGAAAGGTAACACATGGTTGAAGTTGGACTGACTGCAGAGAATTAAGAAAATAATGTGTTTCCCCTAACTCAACATTATCAACATGGATGTTGAAATGTCCGAGGAGCACAAAGTGAGAGTAGCGGAGTGATCACCTTGTTGAGGGTTTTTAGAACAGGGCCTTCAGGACCAGAAGGTCTATACTTCAGTATATCCCCCAAAGATTAATGAGGGGAGAATTTGATGCAGAAGTCGAGGGCTTCAATCTCCGGTTGCTCCTTAAGTTCGCTCCAATGACACTCACATTCTTCCCTCACCACCACAGCTACACCATCTCCACACCTAGACTTTTTATCTACTCTGTAGCTTTTAAAGCCATCAGGAATGGTCATCTCAATCACAGGGCTAGAGTTCTCCGTTGGCCAGGTTTCTGTGAGAAAGAGCAAGTCTAAAGACTCATCGGAGAGAAGATCAAAAATGTTATGGGAATGTTTAGTGACCGAGCAAGCATTAATCAGGGCCACCTTAATCATATATGCCCCGTGTCTGCCTCTTGGCCAATTAGAACAGGGGGAGGGCCCCAGAAATTAGCAGAACTTGCATTTGTTACAGACATGATCCACGTTTGCTGCTACGTCTCACCTGCAAGTTCCACCACACTGTGGAGGGTTTAAGGATAGAGGGCCTCAATTTTGAGGCCCCTTGCGCCATCGGGACATCAGTTTTGGTGATGCTCCATGGCACAACCTGGGCCACCTCTCTGCAACTCAGCGCAGTGGCACTTACTGGTAACACCTGGTGGGATAGTTAGCCCCCAGGGGCCCTCAGGATTGAAGGGGAATTATTTTCCCAACTTTAAACATACCACAGGGCGTGTTTGTACACGTCATCTCAGGCCCGTCACTTTGCCCCTGTGTAAACGCGCCCTGTGTCCATTTTAAGTTGGGAGATTAAGTCCCCTTAAATCCTGAGGGTCCTTAGGGTCCAACTAGCCCACGAGGTACCTCTAGTATGCGCCATGGAGCTGGTTGCAGAGAGGTGTTCAGAGGCCACAACCCTTTTTACACCTCTCTGCAACGCAGCTCGGTGGTGCTTACTGGAGGTACCTAGTGGGCTACTTGTACCCCAGGCACCCTCAGTATCCAAGGGGACTTAATCTCCCAAATTAAAACAGACACAGGGCATGTTTACAGTGGTGAAGGGAGGGGATGGTGTAGGAAAGTGGCTCTATATATAGTGGACCAAAGTAAAATCAGCCGAACTACGAATTCCGATTTACTTACCTGTTATCAGGAGATACCTCAGTGCTGCATCTTTGAGTCCAGTACTGATCCTGAAAATTAATTCTAACCGTACTTCCCAGTAACTTGAGTTTCCTTCCATAGGCTAACATTGACTAGTTTCACTTGGAAATTCTTCTAAGTGTGGAGTTTTGGAAGGGACAAAGTAGTTGGTTCAAGTTTCTCGTCACTGGTCCAAGTAATACAGGAACAACTCATTCCAACAATCACCTATAGAAATGAGTCAATGAGGGGGAGTGATGCAACCACTTTCGATGGAATAGTAACTGATGAGTTACGAATGATTTTCTGTATACCTACACACATGTCAGCAGCCCAAATAAGACTAGAATTTGGCATGCAGAGGCAAGGACTGGCATGCAGAGGTGCATATATTTATTGCTGGTACAAGATCAAGGGAGGAGAGCCAAGGACTCTGAATGCTCACTTATGGGTCGAACTGTTGATTAAAAAAAAAAAATTGCAGCAAGGACCTATCTGCAAGATTCAATAGATCAATTAGGCTTTCAGGGTATTTGGGAGGCATCAGGGACACAGGACTGTTTTAAACTGCTAGTTAACAAAACCGTCAAACAAGTCTCCTGGTAGAGGACAAAGCAGCACTGTCTGGTAGGGTGCATGGATGGGTTACCCTGCACAGCTACACTAAGGTGGCTCTTCAGCATTATCTAGGCACTGAGTTTACTAAAATCCCAAAGGAGAAATTTCTATGGTATCGACTTGGCATCCGCCCCTCCTCATTCCACCTCCCACTTTCGAAACCAACTATGGCACGTTCTTGCTGTCATCTGTGTGTGGAAGAGAGAGATGATATAATCCATCTGCTATGCATATGCAGTGAACTCATCAGCAAATGCAGAGCACTTTTATAGCCTCTCTTTAATCACTAAGGAATTCAAACCTGCAGGCAGGTGGTAATGTCGTGCTTTGCCGGCGAGGATGTACGATTACAGTGCAGTCTTGCAAGATTCTTGACTGCAGCCAATAAGAGACTAAACAGCAAGAATATACTTGAAGGGCACAGCAGACAACTAGGGTGGGGGGACTTAGTTTAATAACAGGCCAGCCAGGGAGCTTTGTACCAACTACCCCCATCTGGGGGCTATTTGTACGCAAAGAACTAATGGCACAACTGTTCTCTATGCATTTTATGAACTACTTGCCCTTCCTGCAGGAATATACCTCTGCACCCTAATTATTGAGGACTACTACGAATTTGTCAAGAGTCAATAAATGGCTGGGGGCGCTAGGGGGCGCACAAGAGGAATGGCCGCCATAGTGTAAGGCTCCCGCAGACTGACCAGACAATCCGGCAATTATCCTGCTTCTCGCCCGTATTTTTGGGAAAAAAAGAGTGGGAAAATTATCACTTCACTGTTGTGCCCGGGCAGTGCTGTTATCAACGCGAAGACTGACGGCTGAGTGGACGGGTGAGTGTGGACAGAGAGAGCCGAGCACCGCTCCCGCTGCTCCTGTTGCTACTTGTGGCCCCGGCTGCACACACGGTGGCTGGGCCGCAGCGCAGGACTCTTGTGTGGGGCTGCGGCGTAGCTGTCATCGGGCACGTCGGCAAACCGTGCAGTGCAGTGTTCGCGCTGAGGACACGGCGGCGGAGGAGAGAGGTGTCCGGTACCTTGGCGGCTGGGAGCTGGTCCGCAGCATTCAGGTCCGGTAAGGAGAGACTTGGCACTGTGGTGGGCGGCCATTTCAGAGACGGACCTTGCGGGCTCTGGTGTTCATTGGGCCCGACCTGGCGGTGCAGGAGGTGGCACAAGCTACTGCCCTGTTGGATGGCATGAGAGGTGGGCTGATATGTTGGCCGGGACTGTGAGCTCTGCTATATGCTGCAGACTTCAGTGAGGTGGAGAGGATCCCAGGGGTGCACTGGTGGTGAGGAAGCCCCCATTTGTTGAGTGTACTGCTGAAGTGCATATGAAGGGCGCGCTGCCTCAATGTTAATGGACTACGGCTTATGTCTGCTGTGAGAGGTGAGTGACCCTGAAGGAAGAGCGGGACGACTGGGGGTGCATCGAGGGAGGAGGCACAACGTTTGGAGGTGCTGCTGTGGTGGATGACAAGGGGAAGCCCTGAAGATTTCGTGGAGAGCAGAGCAGGGAGTAGTGGTAGGAGCGCACTCCCTGGGGTACAGTGGTCGCCGAATTGGCTCCGGATGGGTCAGTGCTGTGCAGGGCGCTGATTATCTTTGTAGACGGTGCACGTGGCCAATGAGACCAAGGGATCTGTTCGGTTGAGGTGATGTGGCCTGGCTGCAACTCCTATATGGACTATATCATGGATTAGGCAGAGATAACAGAGGGAGTGAGGTACCTATCTTCTGGCTCTGGGACCAGGTCTGAGAAGTGGTGTGAGGTGCGCATGGCATGGTATTGCTGAGGGACATTGACTGGACAGAGCCTTGTTTTTTTCAACGTCTGTGCTGGGTCAATCTCAGAGGGAGCACAGACAGCGCCCAAGTGGGTCCAGGTAACTTAGACATTTGCGCTGTTGGATGGTGGCTCTGGACTCTACCTACTTGGGGCCGTGAAGACTACTCACGCACGCGACCCGTATAGCGAAGGGCACTTCTGAGGTTTATTTGTGCGGCTGGCCGGGTCTACTCCCAGGGTCGGGATGGGGAGAATGGATGCCCGCAACCCGAGGCATAATTTTGATGCTAATAAACCAACTAAGCAGCCACACACGGATGGGGATGCAGCAGCGGAGGTCTCGCAGCAGGACTGTCAGCCACAGCCTAATGATGATCTCAAGTCGCTGCTTGCGTAGGTCCGGCAAGGATTTGCGACCATGTCTGACAAAATAAACACAGTATCAATACGAATGGACGCTATTGTGGGGAAGATAGAAGGCCATGAAACACGTATCAAGGAGACAGAACAGCGTGTCTCTGATGTTGAGGACACTACCACGCCGCTGAAAAAGGCGACAACACAAATGGACAAATTGCTGAGGAATAGCAGTGAAAAATGAGGACATTGAGGCCAGAAGTCGAAGAAATAATATACGGGTGCTAGGCATACCGGAAAGCACAAACACGGGAAGGATGGAGGTGTACATTGAAAATTTACTCAAGGCCGTGGTGGGAACTGAGCTCCTTTCTTCTCAATTTGTTGTTGAAAGGGCGCACCGGTCGCTGGGTCCAAGACCTACCACTGGTAGTGCCCCTAGACCCATTATTGCCTGTCTCTTAAATTATAGGGATAGAGATACTGCCCTATGAATCGCACAAGATAAAAAGCAATTTTCCCATGATGGCATCTCCTTCCCTATGTACCCAGACTTTACACTTCAGGTGCAAGAAGAACGTCACAAATTTCTGGGAGTTAAACAGAAGCTCCGGCAAGCTCAAATAGACTATGCTTTGTTATATCCCGCGCGCCTGGTTGTCACTCATCAGGGGACGCAGAAATTCTTCACTAATCCACAATAGGTGGAAGATTACCTGAAACAACTTAAACGGCAGAAGAGAGTGTTACCGGAAAATGATGATTCCCCGAGATCGCAGTCACCTAGCGGAGAGAGAGGTTCATAGCACAAGACATTAATTTGCTATAGAAGAGTGCCTCATTCCTTGTGGATAGGATTGGACTACTGAGCAGTGTGGTGGTCTTGGGATAAAATGATACCTCAGTTCACTGCTCGGATAAAGGACAATTATTTTTTGTAATTTTTTTTTGCAGATACCTTGGAGGGTGAGCAAGCATGAGAACTGGTCGGTCACCCTTGAGTTGGACCCGGAGCATAGTTGGGTGATCTGCAGTGTTTGGTCCAACAAGAGGTTTTCGTAAACCCCCTGGGCGTATTCCCCTATCGGGAGAACCCTCTTATTGTAGTGACTTTGGTTAATGGTTTTCACGAGTCTTCACTCAGGTTCACAAGAGGAAGACTCGGGCCCGGTTGGCCTAGACAAAATGTTGTGGGCAGTATGGGAGGGGGGAGGGATACTAATTACTGGCATGGTTAGGATGCTTCAGTGGGAGGGGGAGGAGGTAGGGGGGAGTTTGTTTGTCGCAGTGCACAGGTATTCGATGTTAAGTATGTCTTGTTGTGCTCAAGAGCACTGGCATATGTACAACTGCTTGATGATATTCAGTGGGGGACATGATAAACACACAGACACAGGTGGATAGTAGCACCCTCAGGGTGATTTCTTGGAATGTTTGGGCTTGGGGAACCCAAGGAAGCAGTGGAAAGTCCTGGCATACCTGGATCGGTAGCAGGTCCACGTGGCACTCTTGCAGGAAACACATATAGCGCCGAGGGCCACGAATAATTTTGCTGCTAGATGGACGAGCTGCCGAGTGTTCTCCTCATATTCCTCATATGTTCGGGGCGTGACCATACCATGTAATCAGCACACCAGATTCGAGAAAATGGGAGTGCTGGAGGACACGCAGGGATGATATGTTCTACTCTGGGGGCGGCTGGGTAGAGATACGGTTACAATAGTCAATTGCTATGGCCCCAACATTGACAGTCCTGACTTCTTTAGCAACTTATGGGGTAAAATCCTGGCGGTGGGGTCGGCCCACATCATTTGGGGGGGCGATTTCAATGTAGCTTTCTGTCCACAGTTGGATCGCTCCAATGCGGGCCCACAGCATTACACCAGGGTGCGGGAGGCACTGCAGGACATCATTGTAGAGGGGGGATTGATAGACAGCTGGAGACACATGCCTCCTTTGCAACAGGAGGGCACACATTTTACCTCATATACGGGAACCTGGGCGCGCATTGACTATTGCCTACTGTCTAGGGGACTTGGCCTGGCACTTCACAATGTCACGTATTTGGCTTGGACTTTCTAAGATCATTGTCCAGTAAAGGTCTCACGATCTCTACCGGGGTATGACAGGCCTCGTCCAGGGTGGCGACTGCCACCTACGGCCTTGTTAGATGTAGTGTTCCGAACAGAATTGGGTGGAGAAATCAAAGTTTTTTTTGTGCGGAATAAGGGTTCTGTAGAGAGTGTCAAAATGATATGGGATGCCTTCAATGTAACCATTCGTGGGTACTGTATGTCTAAGAGCTTTGGGGTGCTAAGTGATATATATAGAACATGATACAGAAGTTGGAGCACGATTTGAAGGACATGGAGAGGCGGATGAGTCGGGGAGAGGTGGGGCAGGTGCAGAAGGATTTTCGTGATACACTCACTGAATATGAAGATACTGCACACAGAGAGGTGAAGTTCCGGGGGAATTACTGGATGGCACGCAAATATGGGGAAGGTGAAAGGCCAGGGAAGGCGCTGGCAGAAGTGGTAAAGGGCCCTTGCTTCAGCACACATGTACTAGAAATACGGGTGCCAGGTGCGCCGCCATTTCGTGACTCTCTACATATATTGGAGGCGTTCACCGCGCACTACACTGCGCTTTATGCTTCACAGAGACAGGGCACTGTAGATTTGGGGGATTTCATGGGGGAAGTGGCACTCAGATGGCTTGGGGATACCCAACGGAAGTTTCTAAGCCTTCCGTTTGAAATTGATTAAATTAGGGAGGCTATAATGCAGCTTCAGAACGGGAAGGCAGCAGGTTCAGATGGCCTCCCAGCTGAATTCTGTAAGGCGTATATTGACATTATGGTGCCAGTTTGGAGGGAGGTCTACGAGGAGTCGTTAGAGGTAGGTATACTCCCATCTTCGATGCGTGAGGCGATAATTATGTTGTTATTAAAGCTTGGGAAGGTCCCTGACTCCTGCGATTCTTATAGGCCGCTGTCTTTGATGAACTGCGACACGAAAATATTGGCGAAGGTTCTTGCAAATAGGCTGTCCCTCTTATTAGAAAAACTTGCCCAACCTGACCAGGCGGGGTTTGTGCCTGGTAGGGCCACCTCCCACAACCTTCAGACTGATTCAAAATGTGGCACTTGACTTCCCGCTCGCCGCAGTATTTTTAGCCGCCAATAAGGGGTTTGACTCTGTGGAGTGGGATTATCTATTTAGGGTGCTTCGGAGGATGGGGTTCCCGGACGGGTATCTGTCTTGGATTGCACTACTGTATCACCGTCCCACAGCTAGAGTCTTGATTAATGGTCATCTATCTCAATCCCTTATCATTTCCAGAGGCACTAGTCAGGGGTGCCCGTTATCCCCGCTTCTTTTTGCCATTGCGGTCAATCTCCTGGCATGTCGGCTGCAGCAATTACACCAGGATAAAGCATTTCGGTGTTGTCTTCAGCCAATTTTAGTGTCGCTGTATGCGGATGATATTATGCTATATATAAGGGACCCGCAACAGAACATTAACCCCATTTTACGGGACTTTATAAAGTTTGGTCGCCTCTCTGGGGTATGTATTAACTGGGAAAAATCCCAAGTTTTTCCTCTTACACCAGCGGTCACGCAGTTACCGCTTGATTTCCCGTTAGAATGGTGTGATACAGAGTTGAAGTACCTTGGCATACGGGTAACTAGAGATTGGAAGGAAACCATACAGGCCAATTATGGCACGGCCATAGCACGTCTTACTAATAATGTAACTCGCTGGATATCCTTACCTCTGTTGCTTGCTGGTAGGGCCTCCCTTATCAAGATGGTTGTTCTCCCCCAGTTCCTATATTTATTCCTCAATGTCCCCTATGCTCTGGAACAATTCTTCTTCAAAAAATTACGTTCCGAGTTGCTACGGTTATTATGGGGGGGGGGGGTAGAAGGCGAGACTCTGCTGGTCGTTGCTGACGAGGCCATATGAACAGGGGAGATTTGGCATCCCAGATTTTGAATTATACTTTCTCAGTGCACAGGCACATTATGCATACTATTGGATACATCCCCCCGGTATATGCCACAAATAGCAGTAGCTGACTGGCTGGCTGATCCCGTGCCGCTGTCTGGTGCAATACATGACCCTGCCACCACGCGGGCGACACTACCTAATTATGTCAATGGCACGGTAAATGCATGGCATCGGATAGCAACATTGTTGGCATTGCCTTTCATTTACGCCACGAGTCTCCCATTGTCGTATCACCCAGATCTTTCCTTGTTACAAGAGACAGGTTTTCAGGGATTATGTAAAAGGGCCAATATCGCCACTTGGGGAGACCTATTCCAGGATGGGGTGTTCCGTTCAATGGAGCAACTTCTAGGCGGAGTGCAGACTACGCCTTTAGATGTATTCCTTTATATACGACTTAGGGAAGGGATGCCGTCTATTCTTCCTGATTTTCCCAAGGAACCTGAATGTCTCCTACCATTACATCAAAGGTTGGGGTCTGCCGATGGTAAGCACATTGTGTCCAGAATATATAGCTGTATCCCCATGCATCGACCAGGAGTGATTAGTCAGTCACGTATCCATTGGGCTGAAGATTTAAGGCGAGAAGTTACGGATGATCAATGGTACTACTGTTGCATGCAAACGGCACAGATCTCGGCTAGCCCTAGGCTGCGAGTCTTCCATTATAAATACTTGAATAGATTATATTATACGCCTATAACTAAGTTTAGGTTTAAGATGGCTGATACAGATAGGTGTCAAAGGTGCAAGCAGCCAGCAGCAGGATTTCTTCATTTAGCATGGGCGCGCCCGACTATACATGACTATTGGGAGCAAGTTCTAACAGCCTTGAGTACCATGACTGGATGTGTTTTGGAGAGGGATCCGCTGCTAACATTGTTGGGGAACACGGCACAAATACCTACACAGTACAGGAAACTTATAGCACTCTCTCTATTACTCGCTAAACGGAGGGTGGCATGTTAATGGGGCAGATAGTGAGCCCTGAAATGTAAGGAATGGATGGGAGATTTATTGTATTGTCAGGAGCAAAGTGTTACATATGCTGAATTGCTGCCAGTAGCTTCTCAACCACGAGATATTTGGGGACCTCTTCAGGAATATCTCTTGCTCAATGGTACTACAACCGCAGCGGTCGACTAAGGGGTTGCCATAAGAAATCCAGAGGTGGGTGCGTGTAGGCTGCATGGGTGGGTCTGAGCACGAGTATGAATACTTTAGGGCTTTGAGTCCCTTACTGTACCCTTTGTGATAAAACAAAAACAAAAAAAAGTAGGGTTCTCGCTGTGCATATTTAAAGTGAATTGTATGCAGGGCATGCTACAATTGGATGTTTGGTGGGGGGATTGATGAACCTGGGTATTGATGAACTGTGACATTGTTCTGAATGATTTATTGTGATAAATTATGAAAATTTGAAAATAAAGTTTAAAAAAAAAAGTTTTTACAAAAAAAGAGTCAATAAATGGCTAGTCATTTAATGTCCGTTTTATTGTTCACTGAACCGAACCTAATTTTTTTAAATATTTATAACTTTCTAGAAGACATGATGTCATTTCAGTATTGGCAGAATGGAATCCATATTTTAAGCACTGTTGCTTATTTTGCACATTGATTGCTGTTATTCTGATAATTAAGACATGTTATGAACCTGCTGAGAGTTACTTAAGCTGGTAGCCTCTAATGTCGGTCTTATAGTTTATTGAACTATACCTAACTGTTTTAGCTATGCATGACTTGCTAGAAGATACGATGTGATTTTGATATTGGTTCATATGGCAGAATGGAATTCACGTTTTAAACACTGCTAGCCTTCAAATATCAGTCTTATTGTTCATCAAACTATACTTCCATGCTTTAACTATACATGACTTTCTAGAAGATATGAGGTGATTTTAATATTGGCACATAAGTTAGAATGGAATTCACATTTTGTGCACTGTTGCCTATTTTGCACGTTGATTACTTACTTTTAAAATGTAAATACTGATGCAATGGTTTTAAATAATCATGCAAATAAACATGACATACTTACTTATATCTAAGAATGTGCATTTGTTCCCCACTTATCACCCACCTTTTTACAAGTAAGAGGTGTCCATGACTGCACCTCTCATTTGGTATTAGATACCATTAATGAGTGATATAATATTAAAATAACAGGTAATTAATGTCACTTGAGTCACATACTTTCAAGAGGTTAATATATGATCCAAACATTACTGGCATTTCAGTTGTAAAAAATACCATGAATATCTCATTGGATCTGATTCTCTGGTTTGTAATAGTCAATAGTCTTCACTTCCAATTTCCAAAAGAAACATTTCAATAGTGCCTAATCACTCCTATTCTGGATTTATTTTCGTTTGATAAACATTTAAATTCAGGGGTATTCTAAGGTTGTATAACATGTTTTGTAATTTCTATTTCTGCACACCCATGGCTCACACTCCCCAACAAGAACATTATAGCTCGAAAGTCAACTAAATGGAATTTAACGTGCAAAAGAATTACTAGCTAATTTTTAACCCAAAACATCTTTCTACTATTTTGGAGCTTATTTAGTATACTAGGACTATTCCACTTTGTAGATATTTAGATATTAGATATTCAGATATCAGATCACTGCATATGGGATGCGTTTACGGGTTGCAAGATTGAGAGAGGTACTGGCAGCATCACAGGGGACAGAGCACTTGAGCACATTTGTTTGGGGGTGCCAAAATGATCCTTAGAGCAGACAATAAGCCTCTAATCAAGATCTTAAAACCCATAGGGGGAAACAATTGTTCTGCAAGATTGGCTAGGTTTGCTGACAGACTGCAAAGTTTTATTCATGAAACATTAATTTATCGAATATATTTCTGTGTGGTGAAATTGGCTTGAAGATTTTTTCTCATGTTTGCCTGATTCCGGTGTGGCACAGGAGGTCTTTGGGGTGGATGATGTAGTTGTAACTTTTTCAGATGTCATGGATAGGTTGTCTGGTGTAGTTTTGAAAGTTGACTGCTTGTCTATGATGAGCAAGGGTGTAATGCTGAAGAGAATAATTGATATGTCCTGAAAGGGTGCCAGTAGAGAAAGTTGCATTTTGGTGAGTGCCAGGCCATTTTTTAATGTTAGTGATGAGCTTACCATTTGTGATGTGAATTTCTTGGCAAAGGGGATAGATTTGCATCTCCTGAAGCAGTAAGGAACAAGCTAATCGCTTTGGCACATGAGTGTCATTCAAGCAGACTATGAATAAAACAATATTTGAAGAACAAATATTGATGCCTGGGAATGGAAACACAATTTAATAGAAGGATCATTGAGTGTAAAGTTTGTAATGAGGGTGAAAAGAGATTCCAGGTTGTTGGAGGGAGCATTCCTCAGCACGTGTACGACATGGGTGCCATCTGGATAAAGATTTGTTTGGATCTTATTGAACCTTTGATAAGTTTACCAGAACATGAGCAATATGCAGCTTTGGAGATGTATGTTTACTCCAAGTAATATGGGGATGGTTTTCTCACAACAATCACTACCAGTAGTTGAATCACTTTTCCTAAGGAGGTGTTTTGCAGAGAAGGGGTCCAATAATGGTATTTAGCTTGTCTCACACAAAGCAAGAGCTTTCGTAAAGAGCATGGGGCTCAAACATATCGGAAACTACCCTTATGACCACAGGCCAAGTTGAAAAGATTAAAAGAATGAAGCGATGCAATTAGAGATTTAGTTTGAGCCTATTGCACCACGGTCAATGAACATGCTTACGTGGCTCCATTTAAGTGTATTCAGGGGCACCATGAGTGCTCTAACCAGGTGCAAAGACAACATTTTAGAGAGAATTGAAGGTCACAAAAGAATTTGGAGAGGCAATTGGGCGAAAGTGAAGCCTGGCAGGGTTGCTGTGGTGTTATTCAGATTTAGAGGCCCGTACCAGGTTAAATATGCCTCTAGAAATTGATTGGACTGGAGAAAGGTAGAATTAGTGAGATGTAGCTATATATCAGAAAGGATGAGTGTGTGGTCAAGAGGCTAATGAAGAATGGAGTTGTAGTGGTTTCTTGATGACGGAGCTTGAAATGGTAGGTGTTAAGACTGTGGTTCTTTATCTTATCTAATTGAGTTGATAGATGGAGTGGTAGGAAATGTAGATGTTGTACCTGCTCATTAGGTGCAGCATTAGCAGGATAGAGGTGACCACAGCAGGCCCAGAAGACAACCTTGTTGATTACAAAATTAAATCTACTGAGATTTATTGCTGTTTTCATATTTGTTGGCCAAACACTTTGCTATTTTCCAGTGTTACTCATTTATAGTCATGCCAACTTTGTTTAACGATGTATCAGTTAATTGCCTTATTTCAAACCTTTTTATATTTAATGGATATTGATCTAATAATGTCTTCTACCAAGTTTCTCTTTCTTCGTGAATTTAAGATGCTAGGTGCTGTATGTAGTGCATTCTGTATTTCCAAGCTTTCAACATTCCTCTTGAGGCAGTTGCTGTTTAGCTGCCCTCTGGAAGACACCACAAGGACCCTTCCAGAGTAATGAAGTTGCTTTAATGAAACTACTAGTATCAACAGAGATTACTACAATTTTACTACAGGATGCCACCACAGCAGGCATTCCTCTAGTCACTATCAGAATAAACACATGCATACTTCGTTCTTCCTTTTCAATAAATGCTTTTGAAAACAAGTGCCAGAGGGTTTGCTTGGTATTATCCAGTATTCCATTTGTTTCTTTTACGGTAGTGCGAAGTACAGCTTCCGATGAAGCGCATTCTGCAGCACACATAAAAAGAGGAAATTGTCGACTGTTTTAGTGTGATAGCTTCAACACCCAAGATAGGCAGACCGTGGGAGGCCTATTTATAGGGATTAACGTGGCTGCTGGTGGGAGTTTTAAGGTTATTCAAACTAGCAGCCAAAATTATCAAGCTGTGCTTTTAAAAAGGCGAATTTGTTTCTATCTGGTGAATTTCTAAAATAATGATTTTCGCTCCGTTCCAAATGAAAAGTTTGTTGGCCTCTTTGACTTTATTTCAAATTTGGATACACTGTCCAATAAGGGGGACCCAATAGGGGTTCTGCTGGGGAGTGATTTTAGTGCCAAAATTATTAGCAGGGGGCTCGATGGAGGGTCAGGCTATTCCGGGCAATCAGCTCATAAGGGTGCCGAACTTGCTATGCTCCTAAGATCATATAAACTGGTTAATGTCATGGATCTGGTGGGCGGGCCAAATGCAATTGACCATATGCAACCAACGTTTAGGGGTAGGGGCTGTTGCTCCACGATAGACTTTGTTTTTATCTCCCCTTTACTTGAAGACCAACTAAAAGCAGCAGAAGTCATTCCAACAGATCATGGAGATCATAACCCCATCAGAACATTGTTGAATTCCGCCCCAAGACCCGCATTCCAGATTGAATGCGGAGCTTCGAATCTGACGCCATCGACTGATAAGTTAAGATTACACTGGAAGGGGGTTGATAGTGGTAAAGTATCTAGGGAATTAATTAAGGGCAACTTGCGTCCTATTGATTCCTGCCTGTCACTGCAATTCCCACACACAGAGATAATCCAGTATTTTACCTACTTATGCCAAGCTATAAAAACACTTCTATCAAAACCCGTACCCCAAGCAGAAAATAGCCCAAGGTGATTCGACCATGAATGCACATTGGCAAATAGAACCCTACGTAGGGCACTATCAGCCAACCCGAGGTGTGCAACGGATGTTCAACTGGCCAGAAAGGAATATAATGTGGCGATTGTAAACAGAAAGAAGGCCCTCCTAACTGAACGTTGGGAAACTCTTTCTGAGGCGGCCAGTACAAAAAAGGCAACATTTTTTGGGCTGCAATCAAGGATCTTCGATCAATGGGCCAGTTATCAACCCCGATCAGTTGTAATATTTCCAGCGATGCCTGGGTAAACCATTTTTCAGAAATATATGCCACCCCATTATTGCGGGCAGAAACTTATGTACCTGGCATTTTAGCCCCCATAGAGATAACTATTTCAGAAGTACTAGAGGTCATTCAGCAGAGTTTAGGGAACAAAGCACCAGGGCCAGACGGGTTCCCAATTGACTTAATTAAATGGATTCCCGATTTCTGGGCCCCATTGCTTCTGAATGTTTTTAATAGCCTGACTCTTGACAATTTACCTATCAATTGGGCCAAGAGTATCATAGTACCAATCTTTAAGAAAGGAGACAGGTCTCAGCCGTGTAATTACAGAATTATATCCCTAACAGACAATGCCCTAAAATTATTGGGGAGAATTCTGTATAACAAAATTTTAATCTGGACAGGGGAAAATGATATTTTAGAACCATGCCAGTTAGGCTTTCGGAGCAAGGTGGGAACATTCGAAAAATGCCGTAACCTTAATTTGGTCATTGGGAAATACACCATTGCACGGAGGTCACCGATCTATATGGCATTTATGGATTTGTCCACAGCTTTCGACCTTGTTAAAAGGGCGAAGCTGTGGACAATCCTTCTGGCAGGCAGGCTGGATGAGCTGTTGGTACACTTTTTAGCATATCTTCATAAAGATCGCCAGGCACAGGTGAGGATCGGTATGGGAGGGGAGGTTTCGGGGGAAATTGATGTAGGAAGGGGGGTCAGACAGGGCTGTGTTCTGGGCCCCCTTCTCTTCATTATTTATATTATTGGGTTGAATAGTTTCCTGAAAACAGCTACCCAAGATGTCCCCAAAATTAATGGGAAATCTATCCCCGTACTTTTATACGCAGATGATGCGGTCCTTATATGAATGGCTTAGACTTGCGTGTCAATTTTAAGAAATCCTTTTTAATGTGCAGTGGACCAGGGAAGCGAGAGATAGGTACTATCACAGTAGACAGTCAAAAATTGACATGTACATGTTCATTTGTTTATTTGGGGTTGGTCTTTGCTGCAAACGGCTCCTGGAGTGAGCATTTAGCTCACTCCAGGAGCAATTTGTCTAAGGCCACCAATCTGATCCTGAGCCTTCCTCGTCTAAGACCACCGGGGTCATTTTAGCAATTCAGAAAATGTATAAACTACAGTGCATCCTGGTGGTAACATATGGTGCTGAGATTTGGGGCATAGTAAAAAGTTCATGTATCCAAAAGGAAGAAAACAGGTTCTGTAGGAATCTGTTGGGTGTCCCAATCTCGACCCCTCAATACATATGCCACAAGGAACTTAATATTAACTTCTTTATTCGTGCTCGTCCAGCTCTTTTTTGGCTCTCAGTGTGGAAAAATCAAGCCACTTCCCTCACCCGTCAGATCATTAGCGATTATTTAAAGTGTGATAAAGGGATGGAAATCCAATGGTTAAGATGTGTGCAACAAAGCTTGTGCAGTATTAATAAAGAACATATTTTCCTAGACCCTAGCACTGCTGAAGTAATGCCCAAAAAGGAACTGCAAAACGCTTTTTACTATCTATATAATAAAGAGAGGATCGATTTAGAATCTGGGAAAACATCTGTGCGCAATTATATGTCTATTGAACAGCTTTGCTACCCCCTGCATATATATCTCACTTTACCTATGACTCGTTGGGAGAGGAGTTTAATATGTCGTTTAAGAGCCGGAACCATCAGATTTGCACTTTGTTTTCCTCTTGGTTACCACCCCAATCTTAATCAAACACCATGCCCGTGTGACAGGAGGAGTGGTCAATCAATTATGCATTTTCTATTTTTCTGTAAGTATTATATTAAATACTCCATGTGGTTCTTAAATTCTTATTTTAAAAAGAGACGGCCTATCAGTCTGGACGAGGCCTACCTGTGTATAGTAACCGTGGATGATGTAGATTTGATCTTTCGCACATGCGCTTTACTTAGAATAGCTATCAGTACACGCAAGTCTATGCTGGATCTGTGATTCTCCTGACATAATTGAAAAATGTTTTAATGGTTTTATGTAATGTTTTACCTCGAGCAAAATCATTCTTAACAGGCAGCTTTTAAGAAATACTAATAATCATGCTATATTTGGTATACAATTTTATATTGTTATGCTTTTAACCGACAGAGTATTTTCCTGTATTTGTAATGAATTTGTGCTTTTATGGGTACCGAGGCAACCGAATAAAGTTTATGAACTAAACTGAACTAAAAAAGAGGAAATTGATTTTCAGCATACCTTTTGTGCAGGAAGAGAAGTCTTCCTGCACAAAAATCTATGCTGAACAAAAGTGAGACACCTTTCTACTAAGGCGCATCACGAAGGGTGCCTGCACTGGGGCATGGCTGCAGTAAATGCACTATCGCTGGGAGAGAGCAGATCTTCTCCTCTTCTTTGTTGATATGGCCCAGTTCTGCTCTTTCCGGTTGTGAGCGACACAACAACTTTGCTTCCTGCCCTGTGTTGCGTCAAAGCTTTGTAAATCATGGCATGCATGATTTGACAGTGAACTTAAACTGGTTCAAAATGTACCTCATAGATAGCCTTCGGCATTATTAAAATGAATTGCAGTAATAAAGGGAATTCCTACTAAACTGCTCTTTCTATTAGAACATTTGTTCTTTGACACCTGGAACCAAAAGCCATAATACCAGCCTGCATTCCAACATTGGGGTATGCTGGTCATCTTCTGTCTTTTCCAAAACATCTCAGGACGATGAGCAGAAGGCTTTGCATTTGCAAGGCCGGTGGCCCTGAGTTTGCAATGCAAAGCCCAAATTCACAATGCACGTAAGTGAATCACAAAGCACACATTATGAGCCCCTGCAAATCACAGGGGAAATGATTAGCCTCCCATCATTCTTGCCATTCACAAAAGTATACACAAATGTTTGTAATCGATTTTTTGACGACGTGAATATGGAATGGATAGTGCCTTTCTTCCATTCGCAAAGTGTAAACTGTTCCTATTGGGCTACTTACACTTCGTTGGTGCAAGCAGCAGACCTCGGAGGCACTGACAGTGGGTGCATGGACTGCTGCAAGCATTCCCTGATGTCAGTCTGACAGTGTGCCACTTCTTGTGGCACTGTGACCCTGGTCCCTTTCAGGGGCAGGGTCACAATGATGGCACACTTCCATATCAGCTTCTGGGATGAGATCTGCCGTCCCATTACTCCATCACAATATTTGCAATATTTTACTAGGAGTTTCAAGCAATATCTACATCAATATTCACTATTTAGGAGATTTTCCAACTATTAGCAAAAAGTTCATTTTTATGCACGAGGGCTTTGAGCATTGCTCATACCCAGTGCTTAATTTGTATAAAAACAAGTCCCTGGGCTCTAGTCAGGTGGCCACTGCAGCTTCTACCAATCATTGCCCGCCATGCTGCCACTGCCATCACACTTCTGCAAGTCTGACAATTCATGCTATTCCAGGCCCCCACATCAATAAGAATGGCTTAGGAAGCAGATGATAGTCATTTGTAATGTATATTGAAAAAATAATTAACTTTGTTGTGGTCATCTCTAAACTAGCCAGACAGCGCTACCTTGTGGCAGACTGTCACAACGCCAGTGTTTTGATAATTAAGTGCCGGTGCTGAGCACCGGAAACCACTGGCTCAAATTAAGCACTGCTCACACCGCCAAAATTGTGCTCAGACCGGCTCTTCTGACAGTGGCGGCCAGCACAGGTAAGCCCAGTAGGATCGTGGGGCGGTGGGGAGCGCGGCGCGGCGCGGCGCGGCATGGGTAGAAATCGACAGACGAAGGAATAGGTTTTATTTATTTAATTAGACCTAATCCGTTGTCTGTCGACTTGACCCGCCCCAGCCCGACCACCGCCCTACTGGTCTTACCTTGCCGGCCGCCGCTGTCTTTTGAGAATCAGAAACCTCAAGTCATCAGAAGTAACATTGCAGCTCTTTGTTATTGAGTATCAAGGTCTGTGGTGGTGTTCTCTATCAGTGCAATACTACACAAAGCACCTTAGGTTAAAAATTATGACAACGGCAAGTGTTGTTTTTTACATTTTATAACATATATTGCTTAATACATAGATTTTGCCTTTTGATTTTAAGTAAAACAGTAGGCAAAAGGGTCCTCAAATATCAAACAGAGGCAAGAATAAAATGCAGGCCATATCATTGAAAAATCTGAATACAATTATAGAGCTGTCTTGACAGAAAAACCTGAGCCACATTTTCAGCTATTCTGGCTAAGTAATACTATAAATAAAATTAATCCCAAAATTGACCTGAATACCGCACTGAGCATACCCACGAAGAACAAACATTGCAATATGCAAAAAGGAAAAAAAAGGTGTTCGAGTCAGTTAAATTCATAAGAACTGCTGAGCCTCAAATTGAAATTATCTCATGGCGAGCAGAAAAATAAAGTAGCTCTGGTACCTAAATCATGACACTAACTATACGTTTCGATTTTTTTAAAGTAGTGATTAGGCGGCTACTCAGGGGAGCCTACTAGCCTTCACAGAGATAACAGACTCAATAGCAACTTAAAAAGAGACTTGAATTCTAACCAATCTCATGTAATGAATTGAAATTCTATAGCTTTCAGAGGGGGGAAAAAGATTTAAAAAAATGCGATGCGGCTCCATTCTCTAACTTGCTGTCAGGAAATATAATTTGTGCTCTCGGTGATTCACCTAGCTCATATGCAGCATGCAAATTTATTTCCCTAATAATCAGACCTGGAGATTGCCCAAGAGGATTAATAGCATCATTCCTTATGCACTGGCTGCTGCTTGGGCCGCCAGGATATTATGCACCTCTGACATGGAAAAATTGTGTTAGTTCTACAGAGAAAACGCAAGGATATTTGTCCTGCTCGACAATATAATAGGCTGGTGCATCATCAGATTGCAATGTCATTTCAAAAACCTTGAATACAAATAATGTACAGTGGGGGGAAAGTTAGGCACTCCTCCCTTTAATTCAGTAGCCTTGAATTCACATGTATTTTTCATGGCTTTTTATTGCAATCGGTGAGCTATCACTTGGTTAAGGCGGGTATTATTTTTAATAAAAGTATAAACTTCATTTTTGCTTCTCCTTATCTTATGTTATAGTGTCCTGCGAGGACAGCAGGGGAAATGACACTGGCATTGCATCAGTCGAAACGGCTATTTATTAAATATAGATAGGTCTCGTAAGTACGAGTAGGTACATGCACACAGGTGTATATGTCCTTGCATGCAGGCTTTTGTGCAATCACACACATACGCATCACATACCACCAACGCTCTCATACTACTGACACACACACACGTGCATACATCACGTGTACACATTCACTCAAATACACAAGCGTGTATACACAATCACACATATCACACCTCATCCATACACACCTCTCTCATACCACACATCACACACATATACAATATACACACATCCACACAGACATACCCTTCACATAAAGTCTCTCATAATTCGCCAAATGTCTCATAACACTCACACACAAATGGAAACATCACATTCGCCCACACATAAGTACACAAACACGCTTACATTCAGTATACACAAAGACCACAAATAAGCAGGCCTTCATCGCAATAGTAATTTACATCCGCAATCCGCCCCTAATTCTTTGCTTGCTGGAAAGGACGATTTAAAAAAAAAATCTCTTTCAGCATCCTCACAGGGGAAGTTGTTTTCTTGCTTTTTTTCCTTTAGAGTGTCTATATCAGAATTGTTCCAAATAGAAATGTATTGTGCTGTACGCTAGACCAGAGAACACGACCTCGGAGACAAGACGAAATTTCGTTATTATGCACAGGGGGAGAATACGATTAGCTCCTATTGCTGCCCCTAAGGTGGAGCAGCAGGAGGCGCCAATGAGAGCCCGGTAATGTGCATGTTAATGGTGTTCTGTTAGAGGAAGTTGGGATAATTAAACATGTAGCACCTCTTTAAGGCAGAGCTGCGCGCATAAACCTCATGCTTGCTTACACGATTTCCAATTTCAGGCCACAGACGTTCCGAGATTGCTTAAGAAAGAGATGGAAATCTCTTTCTGGGACCATTATACATTGTGAATAACAGATCAGTTTTAAGAAGCAGTCCATGCATCTTATCTTGACAGA
Organism: Lissotriton helveticus; assembly: GCF_964261635.1. Taxonomy (NCBI): domain Eukaryota; kingdom Metazoa; phylum Chordata; class Amphibia; order Caudata; family Salamandridae; genus Lissotriton; species Lissotriton helveticus. Next base: position 1,510,924,861 of record NC_136067.1, on the reverse strand, counting down.
TCTTCTCCATTATGTAGGGCTTTGTACAGGATATTACCAACTTAATATATTGAACATCATATAGCTGACATACAAAAGAGAACAACAGAACTAATGTGATGGATAATATCACATCCCATTAGGGAGTGTTTAGAGAACCGGCTGCTGAACACATCTTTGGTCATGTTGATTGTGGACATAGTGATCTACGGGGATTTCCTCTAATGCCAGAAATAAAGTCAGTTTACGATTAAATATGTCGATGTTTAAAATATTTGCTTTGTTAATAGAACAGATAATTGTGTGCTCCCAGCACATACATATATTTGTCGACAATCGTACAAAATGCTTGGCTAAAAATTAGTACACGTTTTTAAATATAATGGACAAATTAGTAGATCTTTGAAAGAGTTGTCTACTTTTTCTTGGGAATGGGACAAACCGACAGTATCCTCGGTGCAACATCAACTGTTGCATGGCAAAACACTTATAATGTTCCAAAGACGAGACTAGCGGCCACATGCATCAATGTTGCCGTTTGCGAATCCTTAATTGCGAAAATTAAGGAATCGCAATTAAGGATTCGCAAACGGCAATGCATGATTAATTCACATTTTTTTTAGGGATTCGGTATTTTTCCTTAACTGCGATTCACAATTTGCGAATCGCAATTAAGGAAAACCCTTCCCATTGATTCCTATGGGCCAAGAGGCCCATAGGAATCAATGGGAAGGCATTTACAATTTGCGATTTTCAATTTGCGAATCGCAAATTGATAATGCAATTTCAAGGGTGCAGGGGGCGTCCAAAGAACCCCTCCCTGCACCCCTGAAATTAAACTTAACTGCAATTTACACACACACACATGTCCCAAGGACATGTGTGTGTGTAAAATGCAACTTTCAAAAATGCTTTTTTGTGCATGTTTGAAGGTTTTCGGTAAATTAGCACGAGGTTCAACCTCATGCTAATTTACCCCTTCCAAATTGAAAATTCGCAATTTAACAATGATCATGCATTGCATTTCAGAAATCTGAAATTGCGGTTTCTGAAATGCAATTGCAATTTTAGAAATCGCAACATTATTGCGATTCCTAAAATTGCGAAATACATGATGCATTGCAATTTTGATAATTGCATTCGCAAACGGCCGAAAATTGTGATTCGCACCGTTTGCGAATGCAATTATCGTTGATGCATGTGCCCACTATTGTCTATGCCAATTCTTGATATATATATATATAATTCTGACACAGTGGCAATCGTTTTCTCTGGAAAACAATAAAACAGTATCTACATAAAACATTTATCAATACACTTGCAAAATATTTTTGTGTGAAGTATTTTTCTATAGGATTTTCACTATTAACAATGAAGATTATGTGACATAAAGCATTCCCTTTCAAGGGGAGCTTAAAACGAGCCTCCAAGTGGTAAACCTGTGCTAATTTTAAACTTGAACCATGTGCATGTTTTCTGGTTCATTCTACTAGAGATTTTGAGCCAGTCCATCCCTCCTTCCATTCTTTTTCTGCGTCTGCTGCAATGCAATAATTCTTCCATCCACATATACTTCGTGAAATGTTTATGTGTGACAATCCATTAAAAACATAAGCATAAATTAATATTTCTTTGCCAACGTTTTTGTTTTCAATACTTTTTCTATCGGACATTCACGTCTGTCTGTCCCCTGCCTTTCACACTGAACTAAAGGCCAGATGTACAAACATTCAATTAGCAAAAAGTAATTGCATATCATACCTTGACTTTTTGTAAATTACATTGAATGTTGCAAACTGACCCATGTACCAGGTTGGTTTGCAAAATCACCATTTGCAGGGGGTTGCAGAATGACCTGCCTAATTAATATTTATTTGACAGGTTGCGATTTGTGAACCCCATTTGATTGCCTGAAATCAAAGGGAAGGTAGACTGCAAGGGACAGCAGACCACCAACCTTGTCGATGCATTACAAAACATTTGTTTTTCTATTTTTAAAAGCAGCCCTTGTTCCTTTAAGTAACAGGTGCTGCTTTAAAACGTCCAGGGCAGCAGGCATTAGTCTCCTAGACCACTGCCTTCTCCGTCTGAGGGTGCAACGCCAATTCCTAAAAGGGACCCTGTTACACCTCACAACCTTGGTATGGTTTTCCCCCAAATAAGTTGTCTTCACCCCTCCAGTTTTCAGAAATTGATTTTGTTAGCAGTTAGCACTCTATGCATCTTGCCACTGCTAACCAATGCTAAAGTACTTGGCCTCACTGCCCTTAAACATAGTAAAATTAACCTTCACCTGATTGACACATTCAATGTATTTACAAATCCCTAGTATATGGTACTACATGTACACTGGGCCTATCAATTAAATGCTGCATGTGGGCTTACAGCATTCATTGTGCCCCTCACCAAAATAGAACTTTAAAACATGTCTCAGGCCTGCCACTGCAGCCTGTAGTACAATTTTAAACTGCCAATTCGACCTGGCAAAACAAAACTTTTGCCAGGCCTAAACCTTGCTTTTCAATACATATGAGTCACCTCGCAGGTAGGCCCTCAAAAGGCCCGCACCAGGTATAAATATTAGATCTTCATAACACCTCATCAGTGCACTCATGGACCTCTGGAAGACTTAAGAAGGTCTGCCTGGGACCTCAGAGTTGCCTGCTGCTTGAGACCTGCCTTGTTCCTCGAGGACTGCCTGCTGTTAGCAGTGGATTGCCCTACTGCTTGAGGCCTGCCCTGCCCTCCAGAAGACTGCCCTACTGCTTGAGTACAGTCTTCCTACTAGAAGAAGAACTGGGCTATCGCCTTGAGCCCAAGACTACCTGAGTGATTCCAAGGGCTAGTTGGAGCTACAGGGACATAGAAAGCTTCAGTTATCTTGAACCCGGCAACTGGCCTCTGCTAGAGGGAGTTATAAGCCCTGAAGTGGTGCCTCTCCCAGGGCCTATGCCCTTGGAAGTAGGTTTAGTGGTGATACTCCTGCCTAACCCTAAGTATTGGGACTTTTGTGAAGTTGTCAAGTTGTGCCAGAAGAAGAGACAAAAGACTGCCAGCCCATCCACCCAAGGTGCACTGCTATTTGGCTAAACTTTTGGAATAGCTTCAGCTATGTCCTTCACCGCAGCAACACATCCTATTCAGCAGAGCCTCCAAACCTCATGGAAACCATTTGGTTACAGCTTGCAACTTCGTCCTGCTGGAGGTTTTCAACTGTCAAAAAGTTGTCTAAATTCAAGGGTAAAATTCCTCATTGGCCCTGAAATCTGGTTTCTTCAGCTCACAGTTGTTTCCTGCTATCCTCGACAGCTATAGCAAGATTTTGCCCCAGTGACAATGACTCCTCCTCAGACATAGCCTGCTGCCCTGCCTAACTGAACTCTACCTTCTCCTGGACTTTTCTTCCAAATTTCTTCTCAGTCTGAAGGTAAGCAGAGAATGAGACCAACCCACCGTGTGTATCTGACCAGAACTCTATCGCAGTCGGCCGTAACATTCTACTTTGCCCCTGTCTGACATTAATAATTTTTAATATCATAAAACTCTTTGTTTACGTCGCCCACCCTATTTTAGCTGTTGCATAACGGAGCTCATTATCCTATTGTGACTGCTGGATTATTGCCATCGGACTAAATCCCTGACAGTCTGCTAAGGGGTGCGAGGAGCACCAGGGAACTACTATTCCCTACTTGCCAAGCAGCGGGTATACCATAAGAAGGGCAGCGATAATCTGACCAGTGACAACAGTCACCTAGTCAATCATTTAAGGTAAGAAGAAATGGGGAAACGTTAAACTATGATGCCCGCAGCAAAAGATCATCCATTAAAATCATCCATTACTAGCTACTTGACTATAGCTATGGGGTGATCACGAGTGAGATAGAGTCTGTGGAAGAGAGGCTGGGGGCAACACAAAGAACATTAAATGGTGATACATTGTCTGTGCCAGTCTCTGAGCAGGACCATGTGTTGGAGTGTGTTTGTTGATGACGTGAATGCAAGGAGCGATAAAAGAGCTGTGGGGACTATGACTCCAATTGACTTGGGCACATCCACGATTAATGCAAACAAAAGTAGTGTACATCAGGGGGGATTTTTAGATTCTTTATCCCCTCCGCCATCGAAAAAATCTAAGGCATGCGGTAGGGTTAAAAAAGATGCACTGCCACCTGTAACAAGAAAGAAAACCCTGGCCCCCTTTGCAAGGAAAGGGGATAAGGCGATAGCTTTGAACATTAGCTCAAGCCCAAAATACAAGGAGTCTACAGGGGGGTCTGTGCCATCGATAGATCTTACCCGCATATTGGGGGTCACTATTAAGTCTCTCCTCGCACCACTAATATGAGCATTGAACAGTATTGATACATCTTGAAAAATATATATTTTTTATTTTTTATTTTTTTTATTGAAATTCCGTCAATAATATACAATCAGCACATCAGCAGTTACCTTAAGAATACGATTACGTTATGAGCAGAATCAAGAAACATTAATCAAATAAAGAGCTGTAGTACTTGGAGCAAATGGATGTCAGTGGATACCAAAATACATTACACGCATGTAATAATACTGTATATAGCAATGTCGGGGTAGCCTGCACAGTTGTTACAATATTCATATGTACACAGAGGGAGTCAGGACGGGACCGCCCCGGGATATCGAGGACCAAAGCGGAAAAGGGATCATACAACAGATCTCTCTCCAGAGAGGGACATGTTGTGTCTAAATGCACAACGCGTGTAGGTCTCATGGCTCATCAGAAGCAATGGTAGGGTGTTCTAGCAGATATGACTGCAGTGGACCTCAAATGTCACGGGGGCGTGAGGAATGGGGGAGTAGTTCAGCATATGTGCAGAGTTGATCTTGCCAAAGGATCATGTCGCCTAGCCATTCCTTAAACTTGGGTGCTCGGCCACGGCCCCACCTACAGGCCACTCAGCGCTTAGCCAACACTAGACAAAAGGACATGAATTTCCGATACGTGACAGGAATATGTTCAGTATACCCCAGGATTGTAATAAGTGGTGATCTGGAGATGGGTGCGGAAGTCATAGAGTCTAGGGCCGTGTGGACCTGACTCTAATAGCGGAGTACCCCTGGGCACCCCCATGCTAGGTGTAGAAAGTCAGCATGTTCTTCCTGACATCTGTTGCATCGGTCAGAGTCACGCAAGCCAAAATTGTGAAGTCTGACCGGGGTGTAATAAATGCGGTGGAGGAATCTGTAGTGTATGACACAGAGCCTACTATTGGAGGAGACCTGCTCCGCCTGCTTGCTACAGTACATCCATAGGTCATCCGTTAGGTCCTGATTTAGTTCTGCCACCTATTTAGTGCGAGATGCGCATGGCGAGTAATCATTATCTACATACCAGGTGTGATAAAGTTTGGACACCAAGTGTGAAGTGGAGTCTGCGCGCAAGATTTGGCGCAATGGTGTCAAGATGGTCAGTTTGAAGTGTATGTGGAGTGACAAGCCTGTATGCCGTGATGAAGACGAGTATATAGAAAGGTGTAAATGGTAGATGGTGGGGGGTCATGGCACATTTGCTGGAGAGTACGGAACTTGCCTTTGACATATAGGTCTCCCCAGCATTGAATATTCTGTGTGCGAGCCATCTTCCTTAATATGCCCTCCTGCAATAATGCCATATCTGGGTGATAGGTGAGTGGTAGAAGGGGGGAATAGAGGCAGGATTCGGACGTGCGATCCATGATGCAAGCCCAGGCCTTTATCGTGCAGTCAACAGAGGTGGGGCTACTCCCCCGAAGTTCAATTCTGGAGATTAAGACGCCATCCAGTGGGATAGGGTCCGCAAGCCAGTGTTCAGTGGAGATATGTGGAGTATAACGTGGTGAGTGAAACCAGTAGTGCTCTAAGTGTGCCTGCGCGTTTATATAGTATAGTTCGAAATTCAGGATGTCAAAGCCTCCCTGCGCATAAGGCAGCCCAAGTGTGTCCCATTGAACGTGTGACTGTTTGCCGCCCCATACCAGTCTAATCAGTTCTGACCGGACAGTACTAAAGAAGTGACGCCCGGGATCATAAGGGATGTTGAGGAATAAATATAAAACTTTGGGAAGAATAACCATTTTTATGAGCCATGGTTAAGGATAGTGCAATCCAACGAGTAATACAGCCAGTGACGTGTTCCATCGCATACCCGTAGTTAAGATGCATGAGCTTATCCCGGTCCACTGTAATGCGGATCCCCAAGTATTTAACCTTGTCCTGGCACTACACAATGGGATAATCTGTTTCAAAGGGGTTGGCAGCACTGGTCAATGGAAATATTTGTGATTTAGTCCAGTTAATATTTATACCGGAGTGGCCGCCAAATTTAACAAATTTGTGCAAGAGTGGGTTTAAATTATGACAAGGGTTTTTTATGAAGAGGGTTACATCATCCGCATAAAGGGAGAAGAAGATAGGACGAAGAAGGCAAAGAAGGCCTACATGGTTGTAGTGTTGCCTAATCTTGGCTGCCAATGGTTCCATCACTAGGGCAAAGAGGATAGGGAAGAGGGGACACCTCTGACGGGTGCTGCCGGATAGGGAGAAGGAGGGTGAGGTATGCCCGTTGATCAAAACTCTTGCTGTTGGTGAGGTATACAACAATCGGACCCAAGAAAGGAAGCCGAAGGAGAGTCCCATACATTGTAAGACAGTGAAGAGGTAATCCCACTCTACAGAATCATAAACCTTGGAGGCGTCTAAAAAAACTGCCACCAGCGCCAGTTCAGGATCGACTGTTTGTAAAATGGAGAATAAGGTTCTAAGGTTGTGGGACGTCGCTCTCCCAGGAATGAATCCCGCCTGGTCTGGAAGGAGCAATTTGTCCAGTAGGAGGCTCAGGCGACTCACCAATAATTTAGCAAGAATCTTAATATCTGTGTTTATAAGGGAAAGGGGTCTGTAAGATTTGCAACGGTCCGCAGGTTTGCCTGGCTCTATTAGGACGTGATGAGAACCTTCCTCATTGAGGCAGGAAGAATTTGTGTCTCGTGAGCTTCAAGAAAAACCTCTTTCAGTATTGGGAGTAGCTGATCAATGTAGGATTTGTAAAACTCAATGGGTAGGCCGTCAGATCCTGGAGCTTTGCCTGTTTCATTTGCATGATGGCTGCCTGCAGCTCATCATCCTCAAATGGCGCAGCTAGGAATTTACATTGTTTGTCACTTAACTAGCCTAGCATTAGGTCTCCAAAAAAAGGGGCAAAGTCTGGGTCGGATGAACATTGTGATTTATATAGATTCGAGCCGAAAGTGGTAAATGTGTTTAGTACGTCGTGACTGTCCCTATGCCGCATGCCCTCATCGTCGACCACTTCAAGCACATAATTAGAAAAACAAGGTTGTTTAATATCATTAGCCAAGGCGCGTCCCGGTCTCTCACCCTCCCCATAACTGCGGGCAATAAAATACTTGCCTCTGAACTTCACCTCGCAGTCTGCAGTGGTTGTGTAGTCTGTACGTTTTTCACGGAGCAAAGCCCGGTGTGTGCCAGAAGTATTCTTCCACATGTCAACTTCCAATCGTTTAATCTCGCCCTCTAAGCACTGCAGATTTTTTCTGATGTCACGGAGTACTCTGAAGCTCTTGGACATGCCTATACCCCGAACAGTGACCTTGAAGGCCTCCCACAGTTTGCCCATCTGATCTATAGAGCCTTTATTTCTGACAAAGAAATCTGTGATCTCATCCCCTAATTCGGCCTAAAAAAACATGTCTAGTAGTGTCTCAGGCAGTAGTCTCCAGCAACAACGGGTGGCAACAGAGTTGGGAGGAGTTATCTCAAGACACCCAGGTGCATGGTCTGAGTATGTGCGGGCCAAGTGAGTAACCGATCGAATCCAGGGGCTCATTCCGCGCGAGCAAAGCCAGTAATACAACCGAGACCATGTGGCATGACCTGCTGTATAAAACGTGCCCTCTCTGTCAGTGGGTTGTGTGTACCTCCATGCATCTACGAGTCCATGTTCTTCAAGTATCCCAGAGAGAGCCTTGCATGTGTTAGTGTAGTGGTGTGGTAAGGGGTTAGACTGGTCAGCTGCTGAACGTAGCGTCGTGTTGAAATCTACCCCCCACAACACATGCGTGGAGGCTATTTTCAATATACGTCCCCAGAGAGAGATGAAAAAATTGGAATTGTCTTGATTAGGGCCAGAACTACAAGCTAAGGTGACCGATTGTGTGCCCAAAGTACCCCACATTATGCAGCTGCAGCCTGACGCATTACTGTTCCACCTAGTAAAAATGGTGATTTTGTTTTTAATATTATGAGCGTACCTCGAGAGTACATCGAACAGGATGAGAATGTACGTGTGGAGGCCCATCTAATGCCATAGCACGATGGGCAGTGGGGGTCCATGTGGGTCTCCTGAAGCAGGGCGATTTGTATGTGATGACGATCCAGATATGCAAGGATTTGCCTCCTTTTACGGGGTTCACGAAGACCCCTGACATTCCACGTGAGTAGTTTGATGCTTAGGCGAACAGTGTGTGCTGCCATAGTACATAGGGGAAGTGTAATTGATGTGGATGTGCTTGTTTAAAGGTATTACAGTTATACTTATAATATTTGGCATGTTCAACAACATGTACCTTGCATGTGATGGAACAATAAGAAACATTTCCACCCCTTCCCAACCTCGAGCAAGAAGAAACCTCAATCGAGCTGACAATGAAACACATGTCAAGTCTCGAAACCACCCCCTCCCACAACGGCACCCCAATCGGGCTGGTATTCAGCCGCCCACCCAATGCGTCCCAGTGTATCAGCAATTGTCCTTGAGCCCAGTAAGACCGGGAAAATAACAAGACAGGCCAACAAACAACAACCCAAAAAACAGAAATACAAGGGGGATCTCCCATAGGGGGAGGCGCCAAATGGACACTAGTTCCTTCCCATGCCCCAACAGTGCTGCAGAGCCGTCCCCTGGGTGACAAAACCAGTCAGGGGGACCGAGCAATACGGGGGGAGGGGTGCTCAGTGATGCATCAAAGTTGTACATAAATGCAACGATAACATATACAATGTTCAAAGCCACTAGGGTACTTATCTGTCCAAGACCAGTCAGAAGTAGTGATGGGCCCTCCAGCAGCCCATGAATGAAGGGACCTCAGCATAAGAAACCCAGTACAGCAGGGAGTTCACATCTCATGATGCCTTGTCGTGGGCAATTGAAGAACAAGAAAAGAAGGAGCAACGAGCAATCTGCCATGCATCATCCTGGTGCTAACTAGCTTCCGGGTGGCGAGAGAGATCTAGAAGTGTGGTCTTGCCGCGTCGAACGTTTCAGAGCTGTTTTCAGGAAGTCTTCTACCTGTTGTGGATTTGTGCAGATTATTTGTTTGTCTTCATGAGTAATCTGGAGCTTCGCGGGGTAGAGAAGAGCATATTCTATGTGGGCCTTGCAGAATTTCTGCTTTACAGGGAGGGATTTCCGGCGCGCCTCCTGAACTGCAAGGGTAAAGTCGGGGTATATGGAGAACGATTGCCTTCGAATTGCAGCGGTTTTAATTCACAGGCTTTTTGTAGCACAATGTATCGTTACAAATATTAATTGGCTCAGGAATCACCCATGGACCTCTTCTAATTTAAATCAGGGTATGCCACAAGAAAGGCCTCCCCAGTTGACATCCCTAGCCGTAGTTTGTCCTACTAAAATCCCTCAGATCGCCATTCAATCAGCGTTGCCACAGTCAGTTGAAGTGCAAATACAGGATGAGGGTCAACCAGGTCCAACAATCAGGCAAAGAGAGACTGGAGAACTTAACTCTTCAGATGGTCAATATATTACATCTTTAGGTGGTAATCGGAAAAATGTTAAAAGAACACTTTATCTCCTGCGAGATGCTACACCTTATGTCATTATCCTGAAAAATGGTCCACCTCTGCCAGCAGATAAAGAGGAAGACTGGAAGCAGCTTCAGAATAGAACTGTTCACTTGTTGGAAAAAACTGCGGATTGGACCAGGAGTAGTGAATTATACTACATCATAAATAACGTTGAATGGGTGACATGGGTGGGCTCACAGGTAAAAACAGATTCAGGGGACTGTATTGTTGTTAATTTTAGGGACAGGTCCCTGGTCCACCGGGTTATGGATAGGCTCTCCTGAGGTGGTAACGGGAGGAGTCCTATTGAGGCAGTTCCACTGGGGTATTTGTATAAGCCAGAAACAAAAAGAGGCCCATGCCCTGAACACACAGCTGCTAATATGTCATCCGTAATTGCTATTCCAACTTTTAACCTTTTTTCTTCATTAGATTATGTAGACTGACTGTTTTTAAGGGCAGGGTCTTTTCTGGGGTTAATTGCGATCCATCACACATACTGCCTAATATCTAGATGCAAGGGATGGTTAAGTAATTACCACCTGTTGTGAGCATGACAGATAGTGTTTGCTATGTAGGGAATTTTCCTGTATCCTACAATGTCATTCCCAGAAAAGAAATGCCTAATGTGTATGCGTGTGGTTTGGATGACTTTGTTTTCCCCCCGGTAGCAGTCGGTGGTGGGAGTGCTGCCGGGCGGTGATGTGGGGTGGGGGGTAGTAAACTATGGAATACCGCCAAATACAGGTAAGTAAACATATAAATAAATAAAATGAATTTTGTTGCGTGCACTGCATCACATTTGGCGGCAGCACTCCCACCACCGACCGCTATAGTTTCCCCTGTGATTTCTGATTTAGCTGGTATTAACTCTCATGTACCAGCAGAGAGCGCTGCATTATCATCTACTGTTTTGTTGTGTGGAGAGTTGGAATCTCATGTGGCATTAAGGGACACAGGGCTCAAAGAGGGCAATGTTTCATCTTTGTCTTCTTTAGCGGAGGGGCCCATTGGTCCAAACATCTTGACAACTTGTGGTAGGTCTTTTCTGGAGTATCGCAGGTTTGTCGCATATATTGATATTTCCCTTAGGCGAAACCTGACATTGATACTCATAAATTTCTATCATAATTTTTTTAATGTTAGAAATACAGGTATTGTTTTAGAGTTGGAATATACTTTGTCAAGTCATATTGAGGAGTTAAAAACGGATTTCTTAGTGTTGTGGGGAGGTGATTTTAATTGTAAATGATGCACTCTTTCAAAACAAGGGGTTTGCCACTTGGTAACTGGGGATACAGAGGGTAGTTGTCATTTTAATCATAATCCATGTGGGAATATTTTCAAGATTTTAGCTTTTTCTTACCGTGGAACTCATGAATGCTTTAGAAACTGATTTAGTAACATACATGGGAGAGGTCAAGGCACCTTAATTGATGTTATTGTTTTTTCTGAGTATTTTAAATCTCCCTTCCTGGTTTTACCATTCATGAAATTCATTATAGTGATCACTATCCCATCTGTTTCAAGATGGTGACTGAAACTGATGTGCAACCCGCACCTATTAGATCAGCCCCATTAATTTATGATAACAATAAAGGGCTACTTAGTAAGTGGTCCACTATAAATCGTGATCGGGTCTTACATCAAATTATAACAACTAACTTGACTCATGTTCTAGACTGCATGGAAGATAGTATAAATCCATTAGTCATGGTAATATCTTTCATGGCAATAATTGAGACTGTAAATGCTGCATTAATTAAAGATTTTAGGTTTAGGCCACTGAATAACAAATGGTGGTTTAATGATGACTGCACCATCTGTCATAATAATTTAATTAAGACATTGAAAATAAAACCCCAACATTTAATAGAGGTAAAACAGTTACGCCTGGATTATGAGCAGGCACTAAAGAAACGCACGGTAGAAATTAGGCATGAAGCTTGGGAACAACTGAATATAGCCTGCCAGAGCAGAGATTACAAAGTCTTCTGGCAAATTGTGAACCAGGATTATTTCAATGTGAATAACACTGGTAAAACTAATGTGGCAATTATGCCCGAGATTTGGGTCGATCATTTTTCAAATCTGTATAAAACTGCTAATGATCCTGTTTTTAATATTAATATTAACTTTGGGGCATTAAATATGGTACCCCTGACATTAGACGAGGTAGATAGGGCCTTAAGTCAGACTGTGAGGAATAAGGCCTCTGGCCATGATGGTATCCCCGCAGATTTGTTTCTGGCCAACACTTCCCTGTGGCTCCCACTGTTAACAAATATTTTAAGTTGCTATTTAGCTCAAGGGCCTCCCGACTCCTGGAAAACCGTGACAATAGTCCCCATTTTTAAAAAAGGCAACAAAGCGGATCCTAAATGTTACCAGCCAGTAACTTTGCTTGACTGCACCTGTAAGATCATGGGCAGAGTAATCCTAGAAAACTGGAGGTTTGGGTAACAGTGAACGGCAAGCTCTCTGATATCCAATATGGCTTTAGGAGAGGCCTGGGGGCGGTAGAACAGTGCCTCAATCTACATCTGGTCATAGGCAAATACACTTTAGCTAAGCTGGATTCCCTTTATTTAGGGGTCCTGGACTTGACATCTGCCTTTGACTGGGTGCAGAGAGGCAAGCTTTCGGAGAAGATGTTCGTAATGCCCAAAGAACCAGCAATTGTGCATTTAAGAGCAGCTATGCACCGGGAGGGTTCGCTATGGAACAGGTAGGGAACTAACTGCTCCAATTAAAATGAGCCGTGGGGTCCACCAGGGCTGTGTGCTTGCCCCATTTTTATTTTGTCTGTATATAAATGATGTCGAAACTTCTATTATAAATGGGCGCGTGGATGCTCCGCAGATAGGCCGAAGGTTGTTACCGGCTTTATTATAAACAGACAACTGTGTTTTAATGTCTCAAACCGGGGTGGGATTGCAACGGCTTTTAATTGGTTTTAATAATTTTGGGATTTTAGGAGTGACCTTGGCCTCAAGACCAATGTAGCTAAATCTCAGATCATGGTGCTGGTTAAACATCCTACAACTTTAAAGACATTTTTTATAGTCAGTGAGAGATTGCTTCACGTGCCTACCCTTTCTTATAGAGTTCTTTTTGATTAAAAAAGCACATGGCTTCAGATAATGGAGGCAAGGATTAGGGGTTTCAAACTAAATCTGGAGGCCTTTTTTAGATTTGCAAAAAAATAGGCTCACACTCATTAAAAGTAATAATTGAGATTTACAAGGCTCGCACGTGCGCTGCCACTCTGTACAGTGCTGGAGTCTGGGGCTCATGTCAATAGGACCTGTTTCCTTTGGAAAGATGCTATTCTAATGTTAATAATTGTACGATTTGTTCTACAACACTCTCACATACATTCAACCTATCCACATACCTGGAGGGAGCAGAATAATTCCACACCCCCATGTCTTTCATGTCTACTCTCCTTGGCTTTTATATGACATTTATTTTTAACAATGTTGTAATGAGATTACTGTGTTTATCCATGATATTTTGATATAACTAAGATACTGTATACCTATGTACTGTCAAGCTATTGTTTTTTAACTTTCTCCCGCAACAAGTAGAGAAATATATCGTTATATTCTATATAATTACTGTTTTTGACTCACTAACAAAGGGGTGGTGGTGTGGAATTATACTGCTCCCTCCATGTTTGTGGATAGGTTGAATGTATGTGAGAGTTTTGTAGAACAAGACTTACAATTATTAACATTGGAATAGTAGTTTTTCCAAAGGAAACACGTCCTGTTGACATGATTATTTAGTACCCTATTCCTTTGGTATAAGGGGTCCCTCTCTATTTTTCACAAGTCTGGGGCTCATGCAATACTTTAGGTCTTCAGAGAGCTGAAAATATGTTCTTGAAACGCCTGCTGACTCTTCCATCAAGCACTTCTGCCACTATGTGTCATAGTGAACTTGGTGTGATTCCCCTATCCTTTCGAATACAACTAGCGCCTCTTTTATTCTGGTATAATATCTTGGTAAAAGAAGAAACAGCTTTGAACAAAGCCATTATCACAGATAGTTTAAAACTAGAGTGGTGAAGCAAAATCCCTTGGCTTTCCTATGATAAAGCCCAATTTAGGAATTTGGGATTGTTAGATTGCTTTGACAACCCAGCAAATACCACTAAAAATCAACGGCTAAGCTAAAGAAAGAATATATGGAGTACTCTTATCTGAAAAGAGACACGCAGGAGATGGGGAAAAGAAGGGTTTTTGAGCACTCACTTTTGGTTTGTTCTTTGGGAACGGGCCTTACCTTTCTTTTTACTTTAGCCATTGGGGTAGGCGTATTTTAGAAGTAGAGTTTTTCAGTCAATGTTATTTATGTATGTATTTTATATGGCTTAGAAACCATACAATGCTCTTACAGTATTATTTCATATTACTGTTTACGCTGTACGCATTATACTTTGCAGTCTGCATAACGATTGTAGCAGTTCACATATCTTGCATGAGAAAGAACACTGTTCAATAAACCCTTTTTTATTGAAAACGCCCGTCTCACTATTTCTCTGCAACTCTGTAGAAACGAAGCATGCACGATTGACTGAGTGAAATACTTATCTATTGTTTCCACAACTCTGAGAGAAATATTCTTATTCTTGGGAAACAAAGTTGTCATGTTTATGCGGTTGTCAGAAACGAATCCCTTCCTGTGTATTCGAGAAAGTTTCTAGTGACCTCTGAGTTAGCTGGCACACACACATTTAAATTTTGTATATTCGATAGAGACCTAGTTGACCTCAGTCCTACGTCACATCTATAGGATATATTATTCCAATGAGCAGAGCCTATTGGGAATATAGGAACTACACTACATAGCACCCAACGTTTGGTAAGGCACTAATTTAACGCTAGATACTAAAGTAACTCAGTCGTGCTTTTCTCAGAGACACCTTTTTTCCGTAAATACTCCAGTAGACGTCTGGAGTGGGTAAAAGGATAATATCCGCCATAACTGAGTAGGACGAAAAAATCCTAAGTATTAGTTTTTGGTTTATTCAACGTTGAAGGATACAGTGTTCCAAAATATTGTGCACCTTATCTTTGTTTCCTTGAAACTTACTTTGCAAACTTTCAGTCAACAAAATGTCCCTGAATAATAATACAGAGGCCAGTGGAGCTACAGGCGACAACGCCGTACAAACTTTAAACTTTACAGGTCTCCAAGAGACCGACGAGGATGCTATAAGCATTCCAGAAAATTTAAGGAAAGCCATCACTATAAAACTCATACGAAATGGCCTATCATCAAGAGGTGGTAGGGTAGTTTTTGTGATAGAGGCACATGAATATCACCAGACAGA
Organism: Lissotriton helveticus; assembly: GCF_964261635.1. NCBI lineage: Eukaryota > Metazoa > Chordata > Amphibia > Caudata > Salamandridae > Lissotriton > Lissotriton helveticus. The sequence goes on along the minus strand of NC_136067.1, from coordinate 1,510,909,701 downwards.
GGTATTCTATTCATGGATAGTCTTCCCTGAAGCAGATCCAAGAAGAAAAGGGTTTCACTTCTACAAAGAAGATGAACCACCAGAGGAATACATTCCTTTTGAGGATATTGAAATTCCACTAACTTACCAGGAGCATGTGCGCTAAAACATATAAATCACATTACGAGGCTCGGTCCACTAGGTAGACCAGGAGCAACATCGCCGGTATTAGCCAACTACAGACCTGACCCTGACATTGAAGCATTGTCAGACGATGAATTACTAAGTAATATACAAAGATTATTGGAATTACACAGTTAAAGGTCTTTCATTAAAAACACTCCTACCCCTCCTAAAAAGCAGTGGGAGAACACTAAACAAACTTCTAAAGATAAGCGTTCTCAATCCCAAGGTAGGTCTCCTCAAAAGGAGCCCTCTGAAAGGAGCTATAACCTCAGGAATAGGGATAATTTGAGAAAACCTGATAGATATCAAGATATTGATACACGTTCCTCTCGTACCTTTCAGACTTCGTCACAGAAATCCGAAAGAAGAGGACGGTCAGAAAACAAAGAAGAACGTTTGAAGTCCAAAGACGATCAACACGTTCAGAAAAATAAGAAAACTCAATTCACCAAAAAGAAAGTAGCAGATCTAAAAATTAGACATGCCGAGGATATTGAGGACACAACTCAAGAACGGGGAATGGGCTCAAACGATGTTGGACAGCGCAGCAGAAGTCACATTAGCTCGCAAGAACTTGAAGGATCATCTGGAGACAGTGAACTTGAATGAGTACATCCAAGTTGAAACTGCAGATACCAGGTATAGTGTTCCACATAAGTTATACGAAGTAACACTCCGGATGGATAGGGACATAACTAGAAAAATAAGAGTACTCTTTTGGGAGCGATTCTCTCAGGGTTATGATATTCTTCTGCTGAACAAGACTTGCCACCTGAATTTGTCAGGGAGGCCCACATAGCGAAGAAATCATTATGCCAGCTTTCTCCAACCACATTCCAATTAATTTAAAATATACCTATGCCAGAAAATGGGCAGTAGCTCAGGCTCCTGCATTTTATAAAAATCATGTAGGATGGGATGAGGATTCTCCTCACCATAAATCCAGTAAAAAAATCAACCGACAACACAAAGGCAGTATCCAGTTAAGCAAGAAGCTAAAAAACAGGTCAGGGAGATCTTAAATAACCCTGGGCGTAGTGGGGCTATGCGAAGCTTCGTGAAGTGGGCATGAATCTACGCCCAACCACGCGCTTCGCGTAGCCCCACTATGCGCCACCCGCCTCCCTCCCTCCCTCTTTTACACCCCTAATTTGGATTTTTAATAGGTTAAAAAGTAAAGAAAAACACCTACCTTTTATGCGGCGTCCCGGGGCTCCATCTTCTTCTTTGCGCCGACTTCTTCCAAACCAAATGCGCGGGCGCCCGCGCATACGCATTTCTCGCAAGAAATGCGCATGCGCGGCCGCCCGCGCATGCGCATTTGGTTCGATGAAGTCGGCGCAAAGACGAAGATGAAGCCCCGGGCGGCCGCATAAAAGGTAAGTGCTTTTCTTTACCTTTTAACCTATAAAAATCCAAATTAGGGGTGTAGAAGAGGGCGGGAGGGAGGCGGGCGGCGGGCAACTTCGCTCCGTCCACGGGTGTGCGTATTGTTGCCTACTACGCCTACTTTGCGAATCGCGTAGTAGGCAACACTACGTGCACTCCGTGGGCAGAGCAAACTGCTCTGCCCAGGATTAATCTTAAATCAACTTGAATACCAAGGAGTGATTGAAACATGCACCTCGTCAATAAACAATCCTTTGTTTCCTGTCTCCAAACCAGACAATACATATTGTCTAGTTTTGGATTACAGACATCTAAACTCTTCTTGAAAAACGTTTGCAGTACAAAATGCACACAGAGCAGCACTAATGAATTACATTGTGTGTAAAAAATAAAAAAAACACCTTAGATATTTCTAATGGTTTCTACTGTCAAAACATTGCACCAGAAAGTAGGTACTTGACGGCTTTCTCAATTATGGGGACACAGTGTCAATTCTGTCATCTCCCCCAGGGATTCAAGAATAGTCCAGGGTTATTCTCAGCCAGAGTAACAGAGTTACTACAAACCTATGATGATGATGCATTATCATATGTCGATGACATCTATCTAACAGATGATGACTTGGATAGGCACTTGAACAGGGTGAACACCATAAAAATGGGCTTCGCCTCTGAAGGGTACAAATTCAATTTTAAGAAATCACAAATTGCCCATTTAAATGACCTTTTCCCAGGATATGAACTTTCAAGTGAAGGCAAAAGCCTGGCAGCAAACTTTCTAGAGAAATGTGCGCTGCTCCAACCTCCAAAAACACTGAAAAACGTACAGTCGATTCTAGGTTTCCTGAATTTTGGTAGAACTTACATTCTAAACTACACAGAAAGGGTTAAACCTTTCTACGAATAATTCAAACCTAATTTCAAACAATTAATTGGACTCAAAAGCACACAGAAATTTTGTGTTCATTGCAAACAGACATGTTAGCAACAAAACATTACAAACACGTGTAAACGTACATAACCTAGTGATCCGAATTATTCCAGGGCAATGCGGATTCACATACTTAAACTTTAACCCCTTCCACGCTGATGACAAGCTCAGCTCGTCATGAGGTACACCTCTCGTACGCTCATGACGAGCTGAGCTCGTCATGTAACGCGGTATTTACAAAACTTCAGCGCACAGCGGGAAAACCGCTAGCGCTGATGCGGTTAATGAAGGAGAAAAAGTACCAATAGCTTACAAATCACATTTGTACACACAAGCAGAAATGAAATTCACTTTAACAGAAACATTCTGTCAGCGGTTCAAACTGCAGTGGCAAAAGAGAGAGCCCTCGCACAGGGTAAGCGCATTATGGTCGTTACACCTGTACCTGCCTTAGAGGCAGTGACGAAAGCAAGCATTCCGAATGCTAAAGCTTTACATCCAAGATGGATACAATGGGTTAAGTCTCTTGCTGCAACAGACGTGGAATACGTTTTTGGCCCTTGTTTGAAAACACAAGCATTTCTACAATACGAACAAGAATGTCCTCTGCCTAATGAGATTCTGCCTCTAGAACAGTATGAATGTATAATTTATACTGATGGATCAGCTAAACCAGCTACGGGGGCTGAACAAGCTTATAGTGCTGTGTGCGCGATTGTTAAAGGTCGCTGGCGTGATGGTAAATTCCGACCAATGGTCACAAAAACGCAATCTCTAGGAGACTACAAGCATTCAAGATGACGCTTGAAAATACAGATCGCGAATTCCCCACACTCATAGTGTGCGATTCGTATCATTGTGTTCAACCTTACAATGAATACTTGCAAATCTGAATTCAAAACGGTTACAAAGATGCAAAAGGTGGCACAATGAAGCATACATTGCTTTGGGAACAAGTAGTTCAGTTACGACAAGAACTACAAAAGGCTCACGTGATACATACACTGAGTCATCAACATGATGGTGTTCACGTTGCAGGGAATTCATTGGCTGATGAAGCCGCGAAAGCAGCTGTGCAAACGGCTTCCGTAGCTGCAATCGCTCGTTCAAAAACAAAAATAGATGGCAAAATAATGCTAGCTGTCAATGCGACAAGCAAAGGCAGCGGTGCAACATTACCTCAAGACTATCCACTCAAATACTCATACATAATTGACGCAAACTCCGTTCCTTTTGCTTGAATTCCTGAAGTGGGGGATAGAGTGATTCTGAACAGGAAACGTAGAGTAGCTTTGATACCCAAAGCACATTTGGGAGAGGGTCTGATACATCAGGGGATCTCTAAATCTATACTAGAATTAAAAGAAACGTACTGGTGGCCAGGGATGAATGGTCACGTTTACACATTCACAATTAACTGCCATAACTGCAACAGAGATCGCAGCAGAGAACACTGCCAGATACCCAACTACAGTGTAGCCAGCCCAGTACAGACACCTTTGTTAGACAGCATTAGACTTTCTACATGCAGAAGTCCCTATGGACAAATGCGGTCCCACAAATAGTAAGACAAGATTAATTTGGATGTGGCCTCAGCCTTCGGCTGACACTCGAACTGTTATAAAAGATTTGCGAGTCTTTATCCGCACATACGCAGTCGGCACGCTACATTCTGACCAGGGTCCCGCGTTTAGCTCTCGAGCTTACAAGGAGGCCATGGCAAATTGGGCGTTGCATTGCGGTACTCTAGTATATTCCATCCTGAGGGAAATTCGGTAGTGGAAGGAAATAGGGTATTAGGCTCTGGTGATGGGTGGGTCGAACATCTAATAAGTGTTCAACATAGTCTTAATAATCTGCCAAGAAGTTCTCTAGGGGGAATCACTCCATATGAAATCCTTTTTGGAACAAGAATGATTATTTTGGATCTCGATTGTCAGACTTCAGTGGTGGAACAAAAACCCTTTGATATCAAAGATCGTTTGGCGGTTTTGCAGGACTTAAATGAAATAAGGAAAAGCCAAAGTTATGTGTTCCTGAAGCCAACAACAATTGAAGAGAAACTGACCGTCCCAGCAAGACCTGTCTGTATTCCAAAGATTGGGGATCTAGTCAGAGAAAAGATCGCGGACAAGAAGGAATTTAGGCCTTCTTAAAGACAACCAGTACCTGTCCTAGCAATCTACAGATCAAGAACAGTATCACTGCCGCCCCTTGCTGGTAAAAAGGAGAACAGGTTCGTGTCTATCGACCTGGTAAAACCACATCATGTGGCCGATAATAAGCAGTAGGCCAAGTGGACTCCAAAGATGTAGCAGACGCCCTAATCTGGCTACTAAACAAGATGTTCAAATTGAGGGGCTCATCACCTTTGAAGAATCTGCAGTGCAAAAAGAAGGACTATGCAACAAATCAATGGAACTTGTACCTCTTGAGACCCAAATACCAGTTTGTCAAGAAACGCCTGACTACAATGAAATAGCATCTGACTATACAAATGTAACAAGTGATCAAGTGGTTCCAGCAATTTCAACGAATCCTGATGCAATCCCTACAATTGACAGAACTGCCTCTGGATATTTCATTAACTTTGATACGTTTTCCGAGGATCCCAGCGAACCTGAAACAACACCAGTAAAAAGAACTTTTAAAGAACAAGCAATAGACCTTTTTTATCACCTGGAAATGACTTATCTGGTTTCACCATGGATTGAACTTTGGATTGTGTTGGGTGTACTTTTTCTTCTACTTTGGTTGACTCTTGTAAAAACTAACCATGGGCGTAGTGGCCGTAGTGGGGCTACGCGAAGCACCACGAAGTGGGGGGAAATCTACGCGCACCTACCCACTTCGCGTAGCCCCACTACGTGCCGCCCGCCTCCCTCCCGTCCTCTTCTAAATGCCTTTAATATAATTTAAAACATTCTAAAACAAAAAACTACTTACCTGCGATGCGGCGTCCCGGGTGGCAGGCAACTTCGCTCCACCATGGCGTGTGCATAGTGTTGCCTACTACGCCTACTTAGCGAATCGCAAGTAGGCTACACTACGCACACTCCATGGACGGAGCGGAGTACTACGCCCAACCTTAGTAATAACTTTGGGAATGCTGATAAATGGAAGATACGTTAAAAAGGACACAGCAAATAAGAACACCAACGTACTCCTCAAGCCACACAAATTATTTCATCGTGAACAAAGAGACTTCTCATTAGTGAACATCGCAGCCGTTCCTATACCTGTTGGTATAGCTTGGGACAGAACTGATTATGACATTTTCGGTCCGGCGGAGCTGTTGAAGTTTCCGCATCAGTTCAAGATTTCCTTGAATGACTTTGTTTCATCTAGTACCTTTTCTGATGATTGGGACTTCAAGACTGTTAATAATATGATGTCAGACTTAGAACTGTCTGCTGTATTTACAAATCATGAATAGTTAGAAGGTTCATCAGATTATGAACAAATGTATTGTTATAATCACTATGGTCATAATTTCTTCCACAAATCTGCAAATCCTAGACATTTATTGAAATATAACCAATAGGAACATTGTCCTATGCCACCAAAGGGTAGCTCAAAAACATTTCATGGCAAATTTCCATACTTTTCAGGTTTTAATGTTTCAAATCCAGAATCATTTTACTTTAAAATGTTAATAGGACAGGAATGAAAAGTATGTTGACAAATACAAAGCAAATTTATTCTGCGGCGTTTTATGCTCAGTTGTCTTCGCTAGGTTTCGACTTTCGGAAAGAAAATATTGAGACAAAAACTGTCTGGGGCACAAAAGACTGGCAGGTGCAGGGTTTAGAAGCTTTATTTAGAGCCTGCATCATCCCAGAGCAAATAATGTTTTTGAATGACACTGTCCAACAGACATCTTGTGTTGGGTTAGCCAAGATAAAAGATTTAAACAAACCATCAATATCTACACCTACACAAGATAGCAGTAACACTTCAGCGGGGGTGGTCGGCGTACATACTATTTGGCCTCACAACAGAACAGATCCAGATTGGAAAAATGGTTAATCTGGCCCACAGGCACAAACAACTGTCAAGATAGATTCCTGAATAAGACACAATGGTTCACATTCACTAGGCCAGATCCAAGATATGTTCGGAGACAGCATCCAGGAATAGTAACAAGATACAGTGTAGGGACACTGTCCCTTGAATGGCTACACAAGTCTACACTAAAGGAAATAAAACAACACTTATCTTTACTTAAAGATGGCGCTGATCTGAGGGACTTCTTACAAGGACCTACTAAACCACGTCATAAACATTTTATATATACCGGTATCTATGCTGCTTCTAAGGAAGCATGGAAGATTACGCAAGCAGAGACTGCAGAACGAATACGAGAAATTGATTGTATTAATTTAGAGAATCTCTCTTTGTAGTTGACAAAGGGTTAATGACTCTGGTCGTCCAGGATATATTCTTTGGACAGCATAGTATCCACTGCCATAGACATAATGGAACAGGACTTGGTCATGTTGCAACATGGTCAGTTGCAATTACGTTCTATAATGCTATTAGGCTGGACGTTAAAAAACCTTCTTTCAGGCTATCACCTAGATTCGGCATGTTTTGCGAGTCTGTAATAGCGATTATTAAGGAATCGCTATTACAGACTCGCAAAACGGGATTCTTGAAGAAATCGCAATATTTATTGCGATTCCTACAGCTTCCTTATTTGTGATTAGCTAATTGCTAATCGCAAATAAGGAATAACTCCCCATTTATTCCTATGGGCCTAAAGGCCCATAGGAATGAATGGGAAGACATATCAATGTGCGATTCGCTATCAGCGAATCACATGTTGAGTTTGCGATTTCAAGGATGCAGGGGTGTCCAAAGGACACCCTGTTGCACCCCTGAAATGATAATGGGTGCTGGTGTTACGCACACACATGTCCCAAGGACATGTATGTGTGTAACATATAACTTAGAAAAATGCACTTAAGTGCATTTTTCTAAGTTTCTGCTATTTACCACGAGGTTTGACTTCGCGGTAAATAGCGGGCCGAAATTGCGAATTTGACATTTTTAAATGTTTCATGAATTGCATTTAAGGAATCTCAAATAGAGATTCCTTAAATGCAATTCCGCGCAAATTTGCGAATTCTATAATTGCGATTTTTGCATTTGGGATGATGAATCCCAAATGCAAAAATTGCGCTCGCAAAGGGCCAGATTCTCAGAATCTGGCCCTTTGCGAGCCGATTTTAGCTTCATGAACCTACCTGCTAGTGCCTTGGCGTTTAATCAATGCCACATCACTGTTTTCAGAATTCAATCTCACTGATAAACAGATCAAACTGGCACAGAGGGGAGCAGACTATACGGTGCTGAGCATTGAAAAACTGGAAAGATTGCCATTTACTGTCGCTGAAAAGCCAGCAATTGAATGGATAATACACAGAACAATCACTCTGCCTGTTACAATTTTCCATTTTTGGTATTGCTTAAAACATACACCAGCAGGCATATATGAAAGGCTGGGTAAAGAATACATCAAGACATCCTGGGAATTACCATACACATACAAATGTTGGAGTAGGGGGAAAGAAGTGTTTCTTAGTGGTAAAAATTATGAAAATGCACTAAGTGGTTCTCTCCTTTGTCAGGGTATTAATTTACACGGGGCCTGCGATGGTTCCTCTAACAACTTATCCTGCCACCTGCAAGGTTCATCAGCTACAGTGATTGATCCAATTTTCAGGCAACTTTCTAATGGGAGTTACATTATGTTGATCACAGCTGCTGTGGCATGTTGCCAGGTTTAGCCTATCTCGTAACTGTGTCAGCCAGGGTGACTTGCTGTATGCAAGTATTGTTTCCAAAGACCAAAACAGACCGGGAGTTGCTGTTATGGCCTTCACTGCACATCTCTTCTATATGAATTGATACTATAAGCAGAAGAATGCCATTCTTTTACAAAAAACTGTGCCACTGACCTCGGCCAAAGAGACCAATAATCTGCAAGTCGCAAGGACTTCTGCAGAGATACACCCTATTAACTACAAATTGCCATGTACATTTCTCAGAAATGTTAGGTCGTATCTTAAACATGTCTGATACGAGTGGTATTGTACATGTATTTAGGACAATTTTTTGGGGACTGTTAGCACCTTTTAAAGCAGTCGTAGGCATATTTCCAAACTTCGTGCACTCTGTGTTTGGCGGATAGCCTCTCATTTTGGGATTCACTGCAAGGATACTATTTTTGCTCCTACTGCTTCGATATGGCAGGCCAATCCACAGAAGACACCCAGATCACTGTGGAAAATACTCTACTGGCGATGAAGTGTTGTGAGCGCATAGTCCAAATTTTGGGATTAACTCATTTAGGAGAATTGAATACCACATGGTTTATGTCATTCAGACCAATCTGGCAAGATTGCATCTTACCTGTTCTACGATGCCTGCTATGTGGAGAGGAATGCGTGTTAGACATCTGTCTCACACTCCCATCAGTCTTGCCAACGGATGTTGATACTTTGCTTGGACCAGTGACGGCTCATGCACTGTGTTGTCCCTGCGGCTACCAATTCTGATGACGGCATTCATTGAGATCTCACAGACGCAAAATGCTGATGGTGAGGTACGAGAGAAATGCGGCACACAGGTACCATCCAATTCGAACATTGCTAATGCGACCAACACTGATGGCGATGCTTCGCATCTATGTGCAGTTGATCTTCTTAATGAGGTAATCCAACATTCACCTACAATGGTAGACAAATTCTTTACAGACTTAGAAGATTTTATGTTTTCACCAAACAATAACACTGACTTTTGATTTGGCATGCAGTGTTGTGAGAGACTCTGAATTCAACCTTCATTTTTCAAAACAAAGTCCTAACTTTGTCCTATGATCAAACTTTTGTTTTTCCAAATTTGTATTTTTTCATTTTTTGGCATAAAGTAATCTGCGTAAAGTAGAACTATTCATAGAGAACTAGAATTCTTTGAAAACTTCCAAGAGACAATATTTGACCTTGTCCACACTCAAACAGTTTATATAATCTGCCATGGAATGGTCTCAATTTTTTCTTCCGTAATTAAGAGCCATTTCATAAATGTATTTTCCTGATTCATTCGGATAGCATTTTCAAATGTCATCTATATGCTTTGAATGAAACATTTCTTTAAATGCGTACAGCACAAATGCTTTTGGTGTACAACCAGTCCCAATGCATTTTTATGTATTTTGGGTGGGTTTTGACACATCATGTTTAGATATGTTTTTATGTGTTTAGAACTTAGTAATGTCTTACATAAGAAAGTGGAGTGGGTGTTGTGTGGCGTTTTAAGCTTTGAGTGAATTTTTTCGATTCATGCCCTTATATAGGTACAATTCACATTGCCTTTATATAGGCATAGAAATCAAGCTCTTATTTAGGCATAGTCCGTGCTACCCAAATACAGGCATGGCTACTTCCATCTGTACCAAACGTCACAGCGACTTCTTGGAAAACCAGCTTAAGCAGTCAGGGACTTCCCCTTGCTTGAATATTAATTTGTCCAAGAACTCAGTTACTTTACAAAGAACATCTATTCCCTAGGGGTTCTTTCCTGACGTTCATATGCCCGACTTTACGTCAAACTATGGCATTCCTAAACACCTTCAAGGTGCTCTAGCAAGAAACAGTGGTTTGGAGTAGTTTGAAGACCTACTTGCCCGAAACAGCTCACTACAGCAAGTGCAGAAGTAAGCTGACTATCCAGCTGACACACTGATCAGGAAGCTGACCTTCTCCTGTCGAGAAGCCAGCTCCAGTGTTTCCGGATCCCCCTGCGGGGTGTTGGGAAATCGAGTCCCGAGACAGAGATACCAGACTTCCTTCATTCTAAACAAGGTATAGAGCTGATTAGAACCTAGAGAACCCTTTGGTAGATTCTTGGCAAAACTAAACCTATGCTACAGAATACTTACTTCTTCCCTCATACTATACTTAGGTTAGGTACATTGGGGTAAGCGTATTTTAGAAGCACCAGTTGAGTATTCTAGTCAATGTTATTTATGTATGTATTTTTATATGGCTTAGAAACTATACAATGCTCTTACAGTATTATTTAATATTACTGTTTACACTGTACGCATTATACTTTGCAGTCTGCATAACAATTGTAGCAGTTCACCTCTCTTGCATGAGAAAGGACTGTTCAATAAACCCTTTTTATTGAAAACGTCTGTCTCACTATTTCTCTGCAACTCTGTAGAAACAAAGCATGCGCGATTGACTGAGTAAAATACTTATCTATTGTTTGCGCAACTGTGAGAGATATATTCTTATTCTTGGGAAACAAAGTTGTCATGTTTATGCGGTTGTCATAAACTAATGCCTTCTTGTGTATTTGAGAACGCTTCTAGTGACCTCTGAGTTAGCTGGCACACACACAGTGTAGTATATACGATAGAGACCTAGTTGACCTCACTTCTCCATCAAATCTATAGGATATATTATTCCAATGCGCAGAGCCTATTGGGAATATAGGAACTACACTACAATAGTGTCATACTCATACAGATCCTCTCACATACCCATACATAGAGTGTTACATCCTCTCAGATACCCATATAGGCACTGTTATACACATTGACATATGTATACAGATGGTCTCATAGCCTCTCACATATCCATAAAGACACTAATATACTCATTGACATATCTATATAGAGAGTCTGATATCCTTTTAGGTACTCTTGTAGAACCACTTTATTCTCATTTGTATATTTATGCAGACAATATGATACTCATTGATATACCCGTGCAGAGACTGCTACATCCTGTCACATAGCCATAGAGAAACTGTTATAGCTGTTTACATACTGATACAGACATACTGACATTCCGTTGTTTAACAATAGAGAGACACTTCCACTCTCTCCCATGCCTATATGTAGACTATCCTTGTCTGTCACATAACTATTCAGTCCTTCTTTCTTCTCATGGCTATACCAATGCAGACTATTTGACACTCATTCACATACCCATAGAGAGACGCTCACACCCTTTTACATACTCATATAGAAACCATCATATCCTCTGATATAGCATTATAGGCACATTTACAGCAATTGACATATCCATACAAAGTCTCTCACAGCCTCTAACATTTGCATAGCAGAATTTGTATAGCTTGTCACATAGCCATACACTGTCAGAAGCATTCACATACCTATACAAAGACTCTCACACAGTCTCAGATACCCATGTAGAGATTCTTATATTCACTTATATTCCCATACATAGACTTTAGCCATCTCACATGTGTATTCATAGACTGTTAGAGTCTGTCACATACCAAAACAGAGTCATAATCATTCACATACATATACAGATACTCTCACACTCTCTCACATATCTACAGAGATACCTAAATACCCATTCATATACCCATAAAGACCCTGTCACACCCTTTCTTAATGTGTTCTATTGTTTCAGGAATAAACAAGTTACTTGCTACATTCAAAATTACATGATTTAATCTTGACCTTAAAGTATTCGTTATTACTTTTACAGACATACAGTTTTGAAAAAAACAAGATCTACAATGCATGACAAACCAGAAAAAAAGAAAGAAACATAGAAAACAGTATTATTAAGTTAAAAGTGAGACGGAAAAACAAACAAATGTGCAAAGGAAGAAAAGAGATGCTGGTAAAAGTACTAAAGAGTTTCTCAGAAAAATATGTCATAAAATGCAAAATGTGACAGCAGTCTTGTCTAAAAATGAAGTTTACACATCAAGAAATCTGAGATTTTATATTTAAGAGCTAAAATGTTTTGGACTAGAGTAATACAAAATTTGGTGAAAAGTATGAAAAAGTATAAGACGAAAATAGCTGCTCTTAAGGAAAAGGAACAGATGTAGAATGTTGTTGAGGAAGCATTTGATCTGAAGAGGAAAGCATTGTTATTAATAATCAATTGAATAAGGACACTAGACAGAACAGTGCTGTGTATGAAGAAAAGAACTCTTAGAAAACGGCTTATTAATAGAACACGTTTTTCCAAGTTTTTGTAATTGCGAATGGAAGCATACCTCTGTACAGAAGCTTATTTTAATGAGGAAAGTCAAATTATGTGCGGGAACATTGATCTAAATATTGAATGAAAATTATCTAATACTGGTATGGTGTGATGACCTCTCCTCGCCTTTCTGACCAATCAAATGAAGAGAATACATGAATTTGCAACACTGGTGGGTGGTACATTGCCCTGGAAAATGGTATAACTAAGGTAGGCTTAGCTAGTTAGATTGTCCGACTTGTCCAAGTAGCTGACCTGTCACTGACCCAACGCATGCTATAGGAGATCGAGAGCAGAGGTGCTAGTGGAGCACTCTGTCAGAAGAATCGATAATTGCTGAGGGAGTAGAATCGATAACCCAATCGGGTTCTGACTGTTAGCCGCAGAGAGGGGTGCAATGCTGGCATTGCACTTAGCTGAGGATACCTGTCCTGACCTGCATCTGTCCTGTCCTGATCCTCATTGTTCCTGATCTGAATCTGCACCTGTCCTGTCCCTTTGGCACCGGATAAATCAGGAAACTGTTCTCTGCCCCAGCCCGTGGCCAGGGTTGGTCTTCACACCATTCTAGGTAAATATAAATCTGTGTGGGTATGTCATTGTATCGTTTCCCTTTCTCACCCTTTATCAATGTCTAAAAGCCATCTCGAAATATTTTTACTTATTATTGCATTAGTTATTATTTTCCTGATTGAAAAGGCTTTAACTGCTCTTTTATGGACTCTGACATTTAAGACTTTGCATAGATAAAGCATTTAAAAAACGTTCCCAAGTCTGTGGTTATTTATGAAGGTAAATGTTTATATTCTACTTATTATTCTAACACCCTATTCGATCCCTTAGGACTTTAGGTACAGGTGACAAGTATTGGTAAGTCAAAGTGTGCAGGTATAAATCCTAAATGAATAAAATCCTGATAGGCGGAAGGTAAATGCAGGATTACCTGTTCAAAGTGTGTATGTTTATGGGCCCAGGTGAGTATGGTAATTGAGCAGGTAACTCCGCGCGCCATCAGTGGTGGACTCCGCACATCAGTTTCTTGGTATTTGATGTGAATGGTGGCAAATCCTTTGCGTTCTTCCTGTGAGGAAGGAACAGATCCATTTGAGAGTGGATTCTTGTATGCAAATCATGAGGAGTCCTTTGATGAGGATGTTGTAGGAGACAATGTCGAAGGTCACGGAGAGGTCGAGTAGGATGAGAGCCGCTGTTTCTCCTTTGTCCACGAGGGTTTGAAAAGGATTGGTAAGTCAAAGTGTACCGATATAAGTCCTAAATGAATAAAATCCTGATAGGCGAAAGGTAAATGCAGGATTACCTGTTCAAAGTGTGTATGTTTATGGGCCCAGGTGAGTATGGTAATTGAGCCGGTAATTCCTTGCGCCATCAGTATTACTTTAGTAGCAGAGTAGTGGTTAGTGTTTAGTTAAGATAGGTAATTAGTTGTGTATTGATTATTGATTTCATGTATTAACAAAACCCGTTTATATTGTTAAGCGTTGATTGGAAGCCCCGGCAATATGGAATAGCGGGTGGTAATTGGAAGCCACACTGCAGTGAGGTTACTCGCCAGATAAAGTAAGTGTGTAAAGTTAGGTAGGACTTGAAGCACTGATTACGGATTTCTTGTGTAAAAGAGTGATTAAGTGACAGCAGAGGAACTCAAAAGAGAAACTTTGGCCTTATATCACCTAGAAAGGGTAAGCCTGAAGGAGTAACAGGTTCTCCGATGCTTGTGTGAAGAGTAAGCGGAAGAGATTTACTCATAGTGAGCGAAGGGTAAACAGAAGAGAATTTCTCGCTGTAAAAGAAATTGTCTTTCCTTTGAATTTGGGCAATCAGGCACAGTAGCAAATGTTTTTATGTTGTTAATTAATGAATTTGCATTCAAAAGAGAAAAGAATTAAGTGTTTGAATTACCTTGCAAAGGAGGGAGTCAGTCGCGGTGCTGTGCTGATGTCACAGAGAGCCGCGCTGGTATTGGTTGAGGCAGCGGGTGTGTAGCTGAGGTAATATTGTAAAGGAGGGGTGAGTGGAGGAGCGTGAGAACTCGTCTTACGGGAAAAAGCATGCAACTATTGGCTGAATTTATTTTAAATCTAATTGTTGATTGGTTATTGAGAAATAAGAGACTCACAGTCATTGGAAAAGCATTTAAGTAAACAATTGAGTATAACTGCAGATTAAATTATCGGCACAAATTATATGTGGCATTTAGATACACCAGTTATAGGAAACCGACCCGATAAGAGGTACTTAGGTTTTGCACAAGAACAGTACGTAAGAGGAAGACCTTGTATCATGTACGGAGAAAAGAGAAAAGTGTTGTATTTCAGGAAAATAAAGAATTATTTCAAAAAGGATAAATCCATTAAAACAAGAGAAGGGATTATTATTCCACCACCGAATATGCCCGCATCATACATGATGGTTGAAAGGGGCTACCACTCATGTGTGTGGTTATAAAACTGGATAAAGTATACTAAGGAAGACGGTATTTTGGCATTTCCAGAAAATGGTACCTTTAATGGCAGAATTTTGTACAATTTAAGAACTCGCATGAATGAGTTGTATCCCAGACCTAGATTGACGCAGTATGAAGCATTAGAAGAATGGGAAACAGAGGCCTTTGAGCGAGACAGCCCTAGAAGTGACAGGAATTAGAGTAAATTATATCCCAGATTTCCAAGAGAGACAAGCAAATGAAGAAATGGAGACAATCCATGTTATTGGAAGGATTGTATCCTGTATTAAATTTGGAAGAACATTCAGGAAGTAAAAGTACAGAGAAAACGAAAAATCTAATGACTAGTGGTGATTTAGAAGATGACTACCTTGAGGATTTATTAATGAAAAATCCACCACCTTATCATGAAGAGGCAAATAGAACCGACCCTAGTGCTCCATTTTTAAAACCACCTTTGATTCCCCAAGTGGTACATGAGACCACTTTAGAAAGGGTACTACAAGAAAAAGAAAGAGAAACAATAAATAAACAGAGAAGTTAATTCATTCAGAAAATTACCCAGTTGAATGCAAGTCCTGAAGCCCTAACGATACCGGTAACTATAGGTCCTGTTGTTCCCTTGTATGGAGATAAACAGCCTAGTCCTAAAACTCCAGTTTTGACTACACCTGTAGTACAACCGAGAAAGGGAAACTTAATAATTGATGACCAGGCAAGTGAACGCGAGTCAGTGATTTCCCTGATGGATTACCTATAAGGGAACCTGTGGGTGGTTCGATCAGGAAAAGCACTGCTGGAGGCTCTAGAAAAGTACAGATGAACACCTCCAGAGGAGCAAGAAGTGCCACTGTAGTGACCACAGACGAAATAGAGAGGTGGACACAAGAAGTAGAAAAGCCAAAATCACAGCCAAAAGTATTAGATATTTTTAAATTAATAGTCAAATTAGAGGAAATGATTGCTGGAAATGTGGGATTGGAAAGGTGAAATATATTCAGTGAAGAAGAATTCTTATTCATATGCAGGAGTATCACTCAAAATACAAAAACGTTTCATGAGAAATTGATGAATTTGTCCTCTGCCATGGGAATTGACATAGGTAGATCTAAAGTGTTACAGAAATCTTACTGAGCTGAATTTTCCGGCAAAGATTTAGAAAACATGAATGTGTCAGGGTGAAAATTGCAAATAAAGGAATTATTGACGTTGCAAAATAGGGAGATCTAGACAGATGGACAGTTAGATGGACAAAGAAAAAAGAGGAAGCTCAAGCAAATCCCACCACATCTGAATACTTACTTCAAGACCCAGAAAAGGTAGAGAGGTTGTGTTCCATGAGACAAGTTCCAGGACGAGGTTATGTACATGTCCCATGGTCTCGACAGGATATTTTATCATTCACAAATGACTTCACAAAACTCAGAGAGAAACCTGTAGAATGGTACAGGCAAGTCGAAAGGTTTGTAAAAGTTTCAAAAGTATTGTTAAAAGATTTGGATTGTTTATTCGGCAATGTTGTTCCTGCAGATTTGTGGACAGAATGTAACATTACAGTAGATTGGCACAATGACGAGTACTCTAGAGACCCAAAGACAGATGACGTCATGAAAATGTACCATCAAGTAATAACTTATTTGAAAGGAAAGGTACCCCCAAAAGAGACAGATTGGACAAGAAAAAACAGAACTACCCAAACCAAAGATGAATCAGTGCATGCATATTATGAATGCCTTTCACAGGTATTCAAACAGTACAGTGGGTTTGAGAACATTGATACGAAAGATATAATGCCTTTTATTTATCGTTTTGTGTCAGGGCTGAGGCCAGAAATTTCGCAAATGATTAAAGATCATAAAATATGCTGGCAGGCAAAACCTGTTGATGAAATTCTTAAGTATGCAACATATTGTGGGGATGAAAATGACAATAGTCAAAAGAATTGAGAAGAAAAGGTAATGTGGGCACAGGTAAAATTAGCAGAGCAACAGGAACTTCAATTAAGTCAGAAAAGAAATAAAGAAGGTCAAGGAGAAGGAAGTGGGGAAGAACAAGGGGAAGGATGAACAGAGAAGAGGCAAAGAAAAAGTTTCCCTGTCATGGGTGCGAAAAATTGGGGCATTGGAAGAATGAGTGTAAGGCTGTACAGAGTAATAATGTCCAAAATGAAAATTTAAATCCACAGACGCAGAATGAGGGGTCAAGGAAACAGCAGCAACAACTAAATACAAACCCAGTTACCCCTTGCCCCTATGCCAGATTTTGGGAGCCAAGAAAAATACAGTGTGGGTACCACAAATTGGGAAGGAAATAGTATGAAAAACCCAGTGACACCAAGATTTCTTTTGCAAGACACATTTTTCGAAGAAGACAGTTATTGACGGTGCTAGAGAGGTGAGGAAGAGGAATGCCTACTTGGCCCATCCTTGCCGGTAGATCAGTCAGGTCCATCCATTGAGGGAAAAGTTGAGGAAAATGCTGTTACCTTTTTGTTGGATACTGGTCCTACCCGTTCTACTGTGAGAACAGCAGACATTCCAAACCTACCCCTCTTGGGAGAAGCGATCCAAGTAGTGGGCATTTCTAATAAACAAATCAGGACCCCTGTTACATAACCCATGGAAGTAAGAATCTGCAAGCATACGTTTGTCGTGTTAGACTCTAGTCCAGTAAACTTATTAGGTAGGGACCTGTTGTGTAAAATGAATTGCACAATCCTTTGCACCCCAAGTGGTGTTGAAATTGAAACTCCAGATTAAGATGGAATCTGTAAATTTATGTTAGCTAAGCAGGAAGCTGAAATTAAAAAGATTACCATAGAAGAATTACCAGAAGAGCTGCAGAATTCTATAAATCCCGATGTGTGGGATTTTACCAGAAAAGACGTAGGGTTAATGGCAAATGTTGATCCAATAAAAGTGACAGTGAAGGAAGGTCCAGTTTACCCAAATATTCGACAGCACAAGATGAGCCCAGAAATAAAAGCAGGTGTTGCAGCAGAAATCGAGCGTTTGGTTAAATAAGGCATTTTAAAAGAAATAATGAGCAGTCCATGTAATTCACCTATAATTTGCATAAGGAAACTGAGCGTAAAATATAGGGTCGTGCATTACCTGCACAAAATAAATAAAATTGTTGTCCCATGTTGTCCAGTTGTGCCAAATCCTGCAGTGATTTTGTATCAGATACCGTGGGGAGCAGGATGGTTCATTGTAATTGATTTATGTCATGCATTTTTCTCCATTACACTGCATCCAGACAGTACATTTTTATTTTTGTTTAAGTTTGATGAGCACGTCTATGTTTGAATCGTGTTCCTCAAGGGTACACTGAAAGTCCATCGATTTTTATTCAGATTTTGAAGAAATGTCTTGAATCTTTGGTGCTGCCTGGACAGTCTGCTCTGGTGCAGTATATTGAGGACCTATTGGTCGCGTCCAAAACATGATATGACTGGGTTGTTGATACAATTGCAATACTGAATCATTTGGCTGAAGGAGGACATAAAGTGTCACCCGAAAAGCTGCAATTTTTTACCACATCGGTGAAAATCTGGGGCACCAAATAGAAAGAGGTGTAAGAAGAGTAACCTCAGAAAGGATAAAAATAATTAAAAACATGAATCTGCCACAAACACAGAAGGAAATCAGAATGTTTCTCGGAGTTGTGGGTTACTGCAGGCAGTGGATTGTGGGATTTGCAGTTTTAGCTAAACCATTGATACAAATGACAAAGAAACGAAAAAATACCCAGTAGAATGGGATGAAGAAAGTATGACTGCTTTTCTAAAATTACAAAACTGTTTGTGTTCAGCACCAGCATTGGGAGTGCCTCATTATTCAATAGAATTTGCACTGTTCTGTGATGCACGAGACAATTGTGCCTAATCTGTTCTGACCCAAACACATGGCCTGATGTGACACCCAGTGGCATATTTTTCTGCTACACAGGATCCTGTGGCATCTTCTTTGCCGGGATGCCTGAAAGGAGTAGCCGCAAGCTGCATGAGTTTAGAACAATGTCAGTCTATCATAATGGGACATCCTGTAACCATGTGCAGTTGTGATTTTATTGACAAGAACACGAACTCAGTACCTGACTCCTAGTCGGCTGACTAAGTATGAGCGAGTCATTCTAGGTGAAGAAAATGTGACAATTGCCAGATGTACTGTCCTGAACCCAGCAACACTGTTACCTAATTCACATTTTGAAGAGGTAAGGGAAGAAGTCGAACATGATTGTGTCAACCTCACAGAATGCTGTACTAAACCACACCCGAGACATACAGGAAGAGCCACTAAAAAATTCAGAGTATGAGCTATTTGTAGATGGCTCATGCATGCAACATGAGGAAGAAGGATTGAGTGCTGCTCATGCTGTGTGTACGTTGGGTAGTATAGTCGAAGCATCCTATATACCAGGAGTCAAGTCTGCACAAGTAATTGGATTGATCACTTTAATAAAAGCTTGTAAAATTGGGAAGGACTGGAAAGTAACCATATAAACTGATAGCCAGTATGGTTACGGGGTTGTGCATGACTTTGGCCAACTTTGGATGCAAAGGGAGTTCATGACTTCTTCAGGTACTCCTATTAAAAATTGACATTTTGTAAAGGAGTTGATTGTAGCGATTCAATTGCCAAAGACAGTGACTGTGGTCAAGTGTACTGCTCACCAATCTGGAAATGACAGAGTGACAGCTGGTAATCGATATGCTGACCAAGTGGCCCAACATTCTGCAAAATTTAGAATAGCAGTAAACAAGAAAATTGATGCATGTGGAATCAGCTGCCAACTTATGTTACTTGAAGGTGTAAGAACGTGGGAGGAAGTGAGAGATTTACAAAATGAAGCAGAGTAAAAAGAAAAGGAAGAATGGGAAAAATAGGCTGTCAGAGAAGGGCTGAAGATGATGTTATTGTTTACTTGGATGAGACCTGTGTTACCAGACTGTATGCTTGCTCCTATGGGTAGGATGTACTACGGAGAGACACACATTGGTAGAGATGCGATGATTAGGTTGTTCAGACAAACCTGGTTCAATGCGAAGTTCAGAAACATATCAGAGAGTCTTTGCCAAAGGTGCTTAATTTGTCAACGAATTAATCCTGGTAGGAAAACTGTAGTTTGCCCTGGGAAAATTGGAAAGGCAAAAGGTCCATTTATAAGACTACAAATTGATTTCATTCAGCTACCTCCTTGTCGAGGATTGAAATGTGTCCTTGTCATTGTCTGCCTGTTCTCAAAATCGGTGGAAGGCTACCCCACTTGGAGGAACGATAGCCTAACTGCAGCCAAACTGTTATTAAGAAAATTCATTCCTAGGTTCAGTTTTCCAGTAACGATTGAATCAGACCGAGGGTCTCATTTTAATAATGAAATAATTTGTCTGATCTGTAAAGCATTTGAATTTGAGCAGAAATGGCACTGTGCATACCGCCCAGAGGCTTCTGGAGTGGTAGAACAACTAAATGGCACAATCAAATCAAGATTAGGAAAGATGTATGAATCTACCCGATTGGAAAGGCCTGATGCTTTACCTCTTGTTCTGATGGGACTCAGAAGCATTCCAGACAAAAACACAGGCTTGAGTCCCCATGAGATACTCATGGGAAGAGCAATGAGGCAAGCGTGGGTTCCAGGACACAAGCTGATAAATATAACTGATGATTTAGTGCTAGAGTACTGCAAAGAACTGGCTGATAAAGTGCGTTCTATCTCTCACCAGGTTAGGAAAGACGCTGTGGCCAGGCAATCAACTCCAGCACATGATCTGAATCCAGGTGACTGGGTAGTGATAAAGGAACACACCCGGGATTCTTGCCTAGCACCAAGGTGGGGAGAGCCACATTAGGTAATATTGGTTATCATCACAGCTGTAAAGTGGAAGGGAATTTTAAACTGGATCCACGCCAGTCACACTAAAAGAGTGACAGAACCTGATGAAGTAGAAGCTGAAGGTTGTACAGCTGAAGGGTCCCAAGAAGTCGATCCTGAAGTAGTGGTGAGGAACAACCGAGCACCAGTCAGGATGAATGGATTCCATTAGTCGATATACGTGCAGAAATTGTGAGAACCCGAACTCAAACCTACCTAGATAGACAGAGTGAGAGTGAGGATGAGACAGGAATAGAAGAACGCACTCAGATTACAGGAATCAAAGCCAATCGTAATTCTGAGGAGGACCAGATAAAGAAAGATCAATATACTCTGACATCCAAAACAGCCACTAGAACTCCTGAGTCTGAAGAGGGACAGACAGGTATTAGAGCAAAAGTTCAGGCGGAAGACAAACAAGAGATTAAAAGACCTGAGCAGGACCAGATAGGTGTAGAGAAAGGTGTCCAGGAAGAAGAAGGTGAACAAAGTGAAAGTCAAAGTCAAATTCAGCAAACTCCTGAACAAGGTCAGATTAGTCTAGAAGAACGCATCCAGGCAGAACTGACAAAAATAAGCCCTGGACAAGGTCAGATAGAGAGGAATCCTGAAGACAACAAAGAAGAAATTGTGCCACAACTAAATGAAAATAAAAGAGAATCTGAAGAAAATCCAAGTACAGTGCCAGCTAAAAGACTCAGAATCTGAGAAAGTGGCCTGGTTTTATCAAAAGACTGAAATTTTGCCTTAAAACAATAAATGAAGTACCAGAGCAAGTAAATGAAATATCAAGCCAAGCTGGACCATCCAGAGAGAACCCAAGAAGGAGGAGTCCACGACTGAAAAGGCTGAATAACAAGTTCAAAGGCCCTGAATGGACCTATGTCATCCTTGAATAATTTGAAAACTTCAAATTAAATGATGAAAGTGATGACGAATTAATTGTTGATGAGATTGACGAAGAAGTGAGACCAACCTGAAGAAAATTCACAGGTTATAGTCTGTGTAAAAGTTACAAAGAGGGGTTAAAATCTCCTGTAATGCTTTAGAATATGCACATGTAGTATATTGATAGTACTCATAGCATGGTTAGGACTCACTGTAGCTATACCTTATATAATGAGTGAGAACAAACAAATTGACTCCTTCTGCCCTACGAAGCTGTGATTGAGCCCGATAATTGCTGAGCGCCACAGGCGGGCGGGAAGGCTCAAGCTCACCTCGCAGGGAGACATGCACGGAGGGCTGCTATCCCCCAGGGAACTAGATACGCAGCAGAGGATCAGAGGGGGCAACACTTGAGGCATATCTGCAGAAGAGTGGGCCCCCGACACCCACGGGGATGCCTCACTAACTCCCAGATGTTCCATCTGCCCCTGCCTGACTTTAAGATGGCGGCTGCTCACTAACCACGATACTGTAAAGCGCGCATTGCTTATGGGTACCTGAGGTCTACAGTTTTCAATTGTGCTTCTATACTACACCACTGCCTATCTGCTGGCACCCTCCTGAGATAAGTGAACCTCCTGAAGGGGCCTCATGCAACTGGTACTTCCTTCAGTGAGGGCCCCCCTACTCAGCTACTACACTGCAATGCTCGGCGTTTTAACCTCAATATGGCGCCTGAGAAGGAACGGACCTGCTTTTATAATGATTCAAAGTGGAGTCATGGGAACTTTTACCACACTGGCTACCACCTACCCCTCTCCGCTCTACTCTTTTCCACTTTCCTGCTACTGACCTCTGCCCTCACCTGGCCTGGCCCTTAGTCGCCACCCTGTTTATCAGTGAATTTTCCCTCGTCATTTGAGATCTAGCTATTGGTTCTGATGCCCGATGGAGCTACCTGGTTTAGCTATAGGGGAGACAGGTCGGGGATTCCCTCCTTGGAGGTCACCTACCCAGTCGGTCTTTAGCCAGACTTCCTTTCATCTCTCCTGTCGTCTCTTCCCGCATCCTCCCTCTATGTATGTCTCTCCTTCTCTCCTCTCTCAATGTATTGAGACAGACTATTTTGTCTGATGCCCGAAGGAGCTACCTGGTTTAGCAATAGGGGAGATGGGCCGTAAACTCCCTCCTTGGTCGTCACCTACCCAGTCGGCCTTTAGACAGACTTCCTCTCGTCTCTCCTTGTTGTCTCTTCCCTTATCTTCCTTTTCTCACCTTCCCTGCCCCCTCCACTACTTTTCTCTCGCCTTTCCCTCCTCTCCTAATGTATTGCCTATTTTTTGATGTATTGTGTAACTTGATCTTTTCTGATACATTGTTGATTCAAACAAGGAACAAAGACCAGTGATAAACTTAAAGGGTCTAAATCAGTGGGTTGTATACCAACACTTCAAAATGGAACGGATTCACCTTCTGAGAGATATTCTAAGGAAAGGGGACTGACTAACCAGACTAGATCTAAAAGATGCCTACCTAACAATTCCAATTTGGGAACCTCACCAAAAATACCTCCAATTTACCTGGCAGGGAAATCTTTATCAGTTCTGCAGCCTCCCCTTCGGTCTGTCCTCCTCCCCTTGGTGTTTCACCAAAGTACTCCAACCCATAACTACCTGGCTCAGAGAAAGGGGCGTGAGGTTAAGTATATACCTCGACGACGAATATATGACATTACAACGAATTCCGTTGCAACGCATGCCTTTACCACGCATGCGTTACAACGGAATTCGTTCTCTACGCATAACCTTTACCACTAATATTCCTTTACCACGCATAGATTAACAACGTTTATCGTTGTTAATTTATGCATGGTGAGGGCATATTCTTGTTAAAGGTTACACCTGTCCTCTTTCACGTCCCCAGCCTCTACTCCTTTTCATTACCCCTGCCATTAAGCCTTATTTAAAAAAAAAAAAATAATAATGTTCCCTTACCTTTTCAACTCGTCTCCTGTCCATCTTCTTTGTTACGTCGGTTACGTCGGCCGTACGTCCTAAAGAGGAAGCGGAAGTTTAATTCCGTTTCCTCTTTTACGACGCTGATCGCATGTCCTCACTTCAGGTATTTATTTATTTTTGGGGGGGAAGCCCCCCAACCCCCCTTTTTTATCCCTCGATTTTTTCGTTTTTGAGGGGAGACCCCCCAAACCCCCCCTTTTTTTCATTTACCACACATACCTTTACTAAGTATTTCGTAGTAAAGATATGCGTGGTAAATCCTCTCGTTGTTACCACGCATGCGTTGTAATGCATGCGTGGTAAAGGTTTTCGTGGAAACGGCTTCGTTGTAGAGGCTGTTTCCCCTCGACGACATCCTTATAATGGCCCAATCAAAGAATACGGTGTCTCTTCACACCGACCTCACAATACAACTCTTAGAGCATCTCGGGTTCGTCATAAACACAAAGAAATCTTGTGTAATTCCGAGTCAACAGACTCAATTTCTGGGTTTCCTGGTAGATACTGTAAAAAACAGAATTAAGACTTCCATCAGACAAAGTCAGGAGAGTCAGGAAAGAAATACGAAAATTACTCAGTCTACACCTCTTCCCCTTGAGGCTTTTGGCAAAAATCCTAGGTTTACTCTCTTCAACAATTCAAGCAATATTTCCGGGACCCTTACATTACTGGGCACTTTAGAGATTAAAAGCCAGATCCCTGAGATTGAATCACTCTTACTCTCATCTGATCTCCCTGGATCTAGACTCGAAAACAGAACTCCTGTGGTGGTTGAAGAATGTGGAAGCATGGAATGGCAGAGCCATTTTCGGGGAGACACCAGATCTAATAATAGAATCCGACGCAAGTTTACAAGGATGGGGAGCGAGATGTGGGAACTTATCTGCAGGAGGTCAATGGACTCCTCAAGAGAAGAGATTGCACATCAATAGTTTGGAGTTATTAGCGGGTTCATTTGTAATACGCTGTTCCACTCAGAATTCAGCCAAATGCTGTGTAACACTTCGGATGGACAATGTCTCTGCAGTATGTTACGTCAGCAAACTAGGAGGTCCACATTCCAAGGGTTTATCGGACCTTGCAATAGGTTTCTGGGATTTCTGTTTGAACAAAGGAATTTCTGTAGTGGCAGACCACATTCCTGGGCTGAACAATGGCGTAGCAGATTGGTTCTCAAGGAACTTCAAGGACTCCAGCAATTGGAAACTAGACAGACGAATTTTCTTAATCGTCTAGTCTCATTGGGGTCCCTTTCAGATAGATCTCTTTGAAGATTGTTTGAATACTCAACTAACCAAATTTTTCAGCTGGAGACCCTCAAGCTCTCAGAGTGGACGCCTTTCTCCAAGATTGGACCGGTCTAGCCCCTTATGCCTTTCTGCCTTTTGCACTAATTCCACGCCTACCCCTTCATGCTCATCGCTACAAACAAAGCATGGTCGTCATAACACCACTATGGAGATCCCAAGCTTGGTTTCCCATAATTCTCGAAATGACTGTAGACTTCCCCATCCTGATCCCTCCCTTCAGGGAGATACTGCGGGGTCCATTAGGAGAGATCCATCCCCTGGTAGAGCAAGGTCTTCTAGTTCTGACGGCATGGAAGATTTCAGGAGACAATGGCGAATCCCAGGACTTTCGTCAAATGCTCTCTCTCTCATTTCAGAATCATGGGCTTCCGGTACAAGGAAAGGTTATCGATTGGCATGGAGCAAATGGGTTCGCTGGTGCCTTTAACAACACTATGATCCCGTTTCAACTGATTTAGTTCACGTAGTTAATTATCTATCTGATCTGTTCACATCTGGTCTATCTTATAGAACAGTTCACGTTTATAGATCCGCAATTTCTGCTGGACACTCTCTTATTAACGGAATCTCTGTTGGTCAAACCTTACTAAGTTAAAAGATTATGAGGAGCATGAGAGTCATCAATCCTCCTTCTGCCAAATACTCCGCTTTATGGGATGTCACCCTTGTTCTTAGAACTCTCTCCTCTTGGGGTGATAATTTCTCTCTTTCACTTAAACGCATCTCGTACAAACTTACTGTTTTGTTATGTTTGGTGTCTTTTAGAAGAACTTCTGATGTTAAAGCTTTGGATATCTCTAGTAGGGCCTTCCAACCCGAGGGTGTTTGCTTCTATCTCAAGAAAAGAACTAAAACAATGTCTTCCTCTATCTTTTACCCTTTCTTTCCCCAGAATGAAAGACTATGTGTAGTTAAATGTTTGAAAGAATATGAAAGAAAAACAAAAAATTTAAGAATGAATGAATGTCAACTTTTGATTTCACATAGATCGCCTCACAAAGGTGTCTCTTCTCAGACCTTGGCAAGATGGGTTAAAGAGGTCATGCATGAAAGTGGTGTAGATACCTATGTCTTTGGAGCTCACTCTCTTAGAGGTGCTTCGGCTTCTAAAGCCTTTTTTATGGGAGGAAGTCTACAAGATATCCTTAGGGCTGCTGACTGGTCGAATGATAGCATGTTCAGGACTTGTTATTTTAGACCAATTTCGAATCCGATTGATAATGTTATTAATGCACTTTAAACTTGCATAATATGGCCTCCGTGTCGTGCCATAAAATTTAGATTTTTCACAGCCTGGTGGGCAGAAAATCTGGATTTTATTAAAGACACGGAGGCTAATATTATCCCTCCTCTTATTATCCCTCCCATTGTGGATAAGATACTTGATATGTTACTTTTTTCTTCCAGAATGAAAATAAATTTTTTCCACTTGGACGACCTTTGGAAAGCTGTCTTCAAATAAATTCCTGTTTTCTTCATGAAGTTTGATCTTTCCTCGCAGTTTATAACAAAGAAGGAAGATGGCTGGTCGCGAAGGGACTATGTAGTTGTCTAGAATGTTCATGAATGTTCTATATTCTCATTCTCATTGTTGCTACTGGGCTGTAGTAATAAAGGAGATTTGCATAATATTAGCTTCCGTGTCTTTAATAATATCCAGATTTTCTGCCCACCAGGCTGTGAAAAATCTAAATTCTCTTGTAAAGCGCTCCGATACCTTCGGGTCTAGCCAGCGCTATATAAAACTCTTGAAATAAAATTAATAAATAAAATAAATAAGGTAGATACACATGGAAAGGTAGATAGCATTAAACAAAACAGAGTAGAATTAGAAGCAACAGATGAGATATAATTACATTATAGTAGAATTAAAAATAAAACAGTACTAAATGTATTTGCTAACCTGTTAGTACATTATGTAGAAACAATCGAAATCAGTGATTGCTACGTGTGTATGAAATTGCCCACATCAGTAGCAGAAGGGGTGACCTATCATCATTTACCCTTGACCTATGGTATTTTCTGTAGTATTCTAACTAGTCTATTTTATAGAACTGGAAAATTACAATATTATTATTCTAACATAGAAGTGATTTTTCCTGAGATCCCTATACGTAGAAACATGTACCCTGTCCTTAGCGCTAAACATGCACAGTTCTTTGCTGAATTTTTCCTAACAATGAAAGCAATGGATGTAGCTAAGGCTCATAATGAAAATCTAACATGCAAGTTATATAAACAAGAAAGGGTGTTTTTGAATTTAATAGAGAAGAGAACCAAAACCCATGATACCCAGTGGGCTGAAAGGGAAGATTTTGTGGCAAATGGCAAGACTCATGCTGATATGTCTCTGGACTTTGAAAAGAAGGGGAACATCTGTCTTCATAGGTTAAATAAAGAGTATAACAATGTATTCATCGGTTCCAGTGAATGTGAACACAATTTCCTGATAATTGGGGGTTGGGGTTTTAAAGATGGAACTGAACCAGTATTTCCTGGAATTTATTATATTTGTGGGAACAAGGCGTATTTTAAGCTGCCTGATCATTGGTATGGGATTTGCTATTTCGGAATAGTATTCCCAAAGGTATACCATGTAAAAAGAATCACTGGAAGCAATGAAGACAATCA
Source organism: Lissotriton helveticus (assembly GCF_964261635.1). Taxonomy (NCBI): domain Eukaryota; kingdom Metazoa; phylum Chordata; class Amphibia; order Caudata; family Salamandridae; genus Lissotriton; species Lissotriton helveticus. The sequence goes on along the minus strand of NC_136067.1, from coordinate 1,510,881,983 downwards.
AGACAATAATGAACTAACACGATATAAAAGAGCTAGTTTTGCAGAAATTGTAGGTGATATATTCAGTGGATTAATACCTTCAGTGGGAGTAATTCTGAATATTCAAAGAATTTGTGAATTGTCTACAGTGGTGGATCGCTTATCGACTGACACTGCTGAAGGATTCGTTTTGATCAATACCGAATTGGTTGCGATCAGATCAATGGTTTTACAAAATCGACTTGCTCTTGATATATTATTGGAAAAAAGGGAGGAGTCTGTAGAATGTTGAAAGCGCAACATTGTTGCACTTACATACCTGATAAAAGTATTGAAATTGAAAGGTATGTCAGAAATATTACACATTTGGAAGAAGAATTGAAACCACTGGAAGTTGATAGAGCATGGAAGAGACTAACTGATGGCCTCTCCTCTATAGGTAGTTGGTTTTCTAACGTAGGAAAAAGTATTGTAGGTAGAATACTGATGCCAATAATGGGAATAGACCTACTGGTTTTAGGGATAAGGATTTGGTGCAAGTGCTGCAGACACAAAAAGACATATACAGTAAACAAGAAAGGAAAAAAAACACATTTTGAAGAAATTGGGCTCGAAGAATTGAATGGGAATTTGTATGAGAAAATGCAAAATTTCCAAATGAATAATGAGAAGAGACCTAATAGAGTATTTGAAGAAATAGAATTGGGAAAATGTTAAAGTTGGCATCTGGTTCTGTGCTTAGTGATGGTATAGAATACCATAAAAGAGCAAGGTTTCATACATAAAGAGACTTGCTCAGGTTCAATCCTCTCGAAATAATATGTAATCTATTAATCAATATGTTTTGTCTTACTAATAATTGCACCACACAACATTTTTAGTATCATGGGGAAGCTTGACAATGTGCTTTTACTAACAGTAAACCAAATGCAGTAAAATGGCCGCCAAAAACGCGGGAACTGTACTGCGCATGCGTCTGCCACACTCACGTGGTGTGACGCAACTTTCGCTTGGAGGGAATTCTTTGCAGCTGCGCACTAGTATTAAAGATCGCCGCTTCATGTATCACATACTAAAGCGCCTGCCCTTGCACTAACTAAACATTGTTCGTTCTGCTTAACTATTAATGCTATAGTTCAAATAAGGCAATGGTGATAAGTGGTATACAGTGCATTCATTTATTCCTTGTTCTAAACTGTTTCTCTTTGACTTTGCTGCTAGCTCGTAATTTGGGCCTGAAGGGTGTTTCTGAACTCCATCTTGAAAGAGCTGCGTCTGTACAGGGGAACTCTAAATCTCTGGAGCATTGGCATTGAAACACAGCCAAGTCCTGACTTACTCGCAAATATTAATGAGAAGATGAACATTTGACCCCATGAGAGGAAGACAACCTACAAAATAATTATAACATGGTATAAATTGAAACTAATATTGGTGGGGTGAATAAAAGTGCATGGGAAAGTAAAATTATGGGCGGGAACATTGATCTAAATATTGAATGAAAATGATCTCATACTGGTATGGTGTGATGACCTCTCCTCGTCTTTATGACCAAACAAATGAAGAGAATACATGAATTTGCAACACTGGAGGGTGGTACATTGCCCTGGAAAACGGTATAACTAAGGTAGGCTTAGCTAGTTAGATTGTCCGGCTTGTCCGAGTAGCTGACCTGTCACTGAACCAATGCATGCTATAGGAGATCGAGAGCAGCGGTGCTGGCAGGGCACTCTGTCTGAAGAATCAATAATTGCTGAGGGAGAAGAATCGATAACCCAATTGGGGTCTGATTGTTAGCCGCAGAGAAGGGTGCGACGCTAGCGTTGCACTTAGCTGAAGGTACCTGACCTGCATCTGTCCTGTTCTGATCCTCATTGGTCCTGATTTGAATCTGCACCTGTCCTGTCCCTTTGGCACGGGATAAATCAGGAGCCTGTTCTCTGCCCCAGCCCATGGCCAGGGTTGGTATTCACACCATTCTAGGTAAATATAAATCTGTGTGGGTATGTCATTGTATTGTTTCCCTTTCTCACCCTTCCCCTTTATCAATGTCTAAAAGCCATCTCGAAATACTTCTACATATTATTGCATTAGTTATTATTTTCCTGATTGAAAAGGCTTTAACTGCTCTTGTATTGACTCTGACAATTAAGACTTTGCATAGATAAAGCATTTCAAAAACTTTCCCAAGTCTGTGGTTATTCATGACGGTAAATGTTTATATTCTACCTATTATTCTAACACCCTATTCGATCCCTTAGGACTTTAGGTACAGGTGACAAGGATTGGTAAGTCAAAGTGTGCAGGTATAAGTCCTAAATTATTAAATCCTGTTAGGCAGAAGGTAAATGCAGGATTACCTGTTCAAAGTGTGTATGTTTACGGGCCCAGGTGAGTATGGTAATTGAGCAGGTAACTCCGCGCGCCATCAATGGTGGACTCCGCACATCAGTTTCTTGGTATCTGATGTGAAGGGTGGCAAGATGATCCTTTGTGTTCTTCCTGTGAGGAAGGAACAGATCCATTTGAGAGTGGATCCTTGTATGCAAATCATGTGGAGTCCTTTGATGAGGATGTTGTAGGAGACAGTGTCGAAGGTCACGGAGAGGTCGAGTAGGATGAGAGCAGCTGTTTCTCCTCTGTCCACAAGGGTTTGAAAGCCATTGGTGGCCCCGATGAGAGCTGTGGTTCTTCCTAAATCATGAGTGAGTGCTGTTTAGAGGATGGTGACGATTGAGGTGGGATGTGTCTAACAGTTGCTAGTCAATACAAGACCTTTGTTTACTTTGATGGGCCCTTGTGTATGGTGGTCTGGCAGTGCCATTTGCCAACTCACTCCATTGGCCATACTTCTCAGACAGCAGAAAATCTCCTTGGTAATAAGACAGATGCACAACTCTTCCATAGTTATTTCCTCTGTTTCTCCTATCCCTTGGTGCTTGCTAAAAAACTTTTGGGGATGGACCATTTTGAAACAATTATTATTTATTCATTGCCAGAAGAAGGAGCTAAGACTGCATGGCCGCTGTCCAATTAAAGTTAAGCATCAGACTAAATGCACTGAATCCTGTCATAGCGGACATGATATAAGGCTTGAGTCCGAGCAGCCATGAGTTATCATTACTCTGTAATGAAGCGAGGCACCACCGCTAGGTTGTGAGAGAGAATTGTAAGACACTCCGCTTTGTTTACATAGCTGGAACGGCATGAATCTCTTCCGATCTTGTGATGATGTGGGCATATTAGACCAAACTAACAATGTGTGGCACTTGGCAAGGTGACTTTACACCAGAATGTGTCTATGTTGCTCCTTCAGTGCCCCAATAGCTCCCACGTTTTCGCTGTGATTCTGTGATATTTTCATATTTTTCCTGTTCCTGTGTGTGATGTTACAGCATCTTACATTTGACATTGAGTGACCCTTTGTCACCACAGGTGTTAAAAAGTATGAAGATGGTCATTACATTCATGTTTTGGCAGTAATTGGACAGTGGGGGCTCTAAGTGAACAGCATAGTATGGGTCTTTGGCAAATGATGGCTGACTCTGGGGGGGTGTTGGCTACATCCCTCACATGCTAGCAGCCCTGTTGTTATATATTTAATAAGTAGGATAGGCTTGCACCGACTCTAACTACTTATTTTTTTATTTTATCATTTTGCACTTATTGCACTTTTTTATTTTTGGTGATGTCACTTCCTGTGATATCATGAGAGGCAAAGGTCAGACGAAATCACTTCCTTTGATGCTGCAAGCAGTGAAGTTATGTGACGTCACTACCTGTGGTGTAATCAGAGGTCAAAGGGCATGCCATGTCCCTCCCGCTAACCCTGGCATGTTGGTGAATCGGCGTCCATGCTCCGAAGACATCCACTCGTAGGACTGTAAGCTGGGGGAAATAAAGACTGTCTGCTGGTAACATATAGTGCATCTCCTCTCTCTCGCCTGCATGAGGTGCAATTATTTTATCATTATTGCCTACGGTGGCTTTTAGGAAAACAGTCATCCTTTCCGTTTAGGCTGCGGCTTTTATAATGTATTGCTTCTCTCTGGTCATCAGCGCACTTTTCTAACAGTAGGCCGCTGGTGACCAATTACATTAGGGTTAAGCAACATAACTTTAAATTAGAAATGCACTAATACGTCTTCATCAAGGCCCTGCTGCGTTTTCACTGCTGTTTATGAGATGATACTAAATGTGTATATGGAGCACACTCACTGGGACCAATTCCTCTCGGCCTCGAAATGGGAAAGTCCCAGGTGTGCCCTCGGTCCAGAGCTAATTAATGGGAAAACAGCTGCCAGAGCCCTTCCTATCAACTTTACTGAAAAGGTGCAAGCAGTGCTGTCAGCGGCTAAGCATCTATCACTAAACATATTAATCCCTGAAAGCCCCGAAAAAGGCTCAACACTTCCAGGACTGCTGTTCTCGTGTGTTTTTTTTTAATTTTTCTGTCCTTTGGTTGTTTTTGCAATTTATTTGCTCAGGCTGTAGATGTTTTGGATAGGAGGAGTTGCGTTTAAAATAAATAAGTCAGATTTTAGCAAACAGAGCTGGTATGGACCCTTGTGTGATAGTCAAGAAAAGAAATATGTAAGCGTTGTACTTTTCTCACTCTGCTCGCGTATTTATTTAAAAAAAACACCTGCTGAATTTAGGCAGGTTTCAAGAAACGTGTGAGGCCTATGGGTCGGTATGACTCCTGCCTGCACAGGAGACTACGAAGGTTTGTATGACAGACCGTCAGTCCATCTTTCAATTCAGCATTTCTGGCCTTCTTTCACTGTGTATGCTTAAATACACCCACCTACGAGAGGTGTACTTGAAGAGTTCCTGCACCCTATATCCTCTCCTAAGCATCCGACCTAGGGGACACCACTTCCTATATCTTGCAGTCTGTGTGCCTCTGACAGCCTCCATGGCTCTGTGCCTGCATCAATAACACAGAACGAGTGCAAAAGCGAATACGTTTCCTCATTTGGGCTGCATGCCCATGCAAATGAGAGAATGACCCCTTGGGATTGTGCTAGCACACATTATTATTATTATTTTATTATTATAGGAGTGGCTACACAAGCATCTGAAGCCACTTCTGTAACATTTAAATGCCTTCTGGGTGCAAAGAATGGGGACAAATGCAGATGTGAACCACAATAATGTAATACAGCCCCTGATGATCACTGATATAGAACATATTCTTACCATGATTTTAACTGCTGTGGCATCCCTGTTCTATACACCATAGTAGCATTTGAATTGTGTGTAACCATCTACCTGGAGCACACATACTAAACTGAGGCACACAAAAGGATGTATAATCTTGAATCCATCCATTTCACGAGGTCTTTGTACACTTTATATTCTGCCTAACTATGTACATTAACAATGATCTGCTTGTTACCTCTGTGTTCCTAAAGCAAACAGAATAAACCTCACTTCTCTTAGTTAAAATGTGCCACTATACTCAGAAGTGATTATTGTTTGGTATATTTGAGCCCTTTAGATTTTTTTCCATTCAGTTTTTAGTAATTGCAATCTTAAGAAATTGGGTGGTTGACTAGGGTTTGAGCCCTGGACAAGCATCACACACAATCCTTATCAGGGTGAGGCACATGCCAACCCTAAGTTAACTTGTGCCCAACATTCTGGTAGCCTGGTAGAGAGTACTCAGGCTTAATTCAGAGGCAATGTGTAAAGTATTTGTGCTGCTCTTCCAACAGTTCTAGAGTGAAAAAGACAACACAAACAGGATCCCGCACCAGTCTAAAACAATAGTTATTTTTAGTAAATAAAACAAGACCCAAAGGATGACAATCTAATCAGTAGAAATGGGGATACACTATTTTAAAGATTTCAGTGACGATAGTGCCAAAAAGGACAACGCACTCACTTTGAATATCTGGTTGTGATGCAACGTGACAAGTCACAAGTTTAGGTTGACTGCGATGGAGCGCGGGCTGCCTACAGGGACCTAGTTAGGCTCACTGAGCATCACCTTAAATCCTGGTTTGCGGGGCATTGCGAGGGTCTGTAGTCAAGATGCGTTGCCCAGCCAAAGCGATGCATCGGTTCCAAGATGCGGGAAGGGCGCAATGCGAGGGCCTGAGTCATCATCGAGGATCCTGTTGATGGAGGCTTGTGATGAAAAGTTCAGAATGGAGGGTGTTATATCAATATCACCACGCACCAAGACAAAGATAGAGGAGGCATGGGAAGTTGACATGGGCCTTTCATGGCCTACAGATCTTTGGGATAGACTATGGGTTAAATTACGAAAATCATCTAGGGCTGCAAATACTACTCAAACTCTATTTTTCATCTATAATGGACTCCTACTTTCACCATTAACACTTAGTAAAACATATCCTGCCCTATCTCACGCTTGTTGGTCCTGCTCAACTCCTCAGGCAGATCTACTACACATGCTTTTTAATTGTAATCTGGTTCACCGGTTTTGGGTTCAGGTTTGGTCTCAAATTAATAAAATCTTTTCCACTACACATCCGTTTCATATATCCCATATTTTTTTAGGTAGTATTTCACCTATCTGGAATCCTTATAATCTCAATACAAAAATAATTGACTTACTTCTTGCAGTAGCTTTTCAGCAAATTACCAAAGCTTGGAAAGACTCCACTAAACTCTCTTATCAGGCTTGGTGGTATGCTGTGTGTTATAATCATAGATTAGATACAACATATGTTTATCCACCTGTTTTAGCCCCAAAACGAAAGCAGTTATGGGAACCGGTTACTTCATTTTTGATTCTTGTGCCCTTCGTTCTCTGCCTAAATCTCCTTTTCAACAAGAAGTTGCTAAACCTCCTTGAGTTCCTCTTTTTCTATTATCTTTTTTTCTTTTTCTTAATATTCACAAAATTGCTATGTTGTTTATTATTATATTTCAAAGTAATGTATTACTCTTTATCTCCTAGCTGGTATTTTTCTTTTTTCTTTTTGTATTTATCTCATATGAACTGTTTTTTCTTATCTATTTTTGATTTTTGATTCTCGTTCTCATGTGTTTCATTTATTCTTTCTGTATCAAGTTCATGCATTCGTGTATTTAAATTGTTTATATGACTTTTTCAAAATTTTCAATAAAGCTTATTTTGAAATGAGAATGGAGGATGTTGAGGAGTTGTGAGGCTGTGATGTGAAGTCCGTCATCGTCGTCGAGGTTGCCATCGATGAGGGATGCGAGGGCCTGTGGCGAGGATGCACTGTGCATCAGCGGTTCCAATGTCGCAGCAGGCTGGAATGCAGGTCTTTGCGACGGATAAGATGGCTGAGTCCAGGTGCTCGGTTCTAGGTGGATGGAGCCTTCTGTCCTTGGGTCTCAAGTCAAGATGCCACCCAACTATCCCTTCTCACCCAGGCAGGAGGGTAGTAGGCAGTAGGTAAGTAAAGTAGGGTAGCCATCTTTCAGAGCAGCAGTCCAGCAGACTGGCAGTCCATTCAGCCGCACGCAGTCCTTCTTCTTGGCAGAATGTCCACAGATCCAGAAGTGTACTGATGAGTTGGTATCCGAGGTCCAATATTTATACCCAGTTCTGCCTTTGTAGTGGGAGATGCTGCTAGAGGTTTCCATTTGAAGTTCACAGGACTGTCGTATCTTTCCTTCAGGCTAACTACAGGGGGTATGCAGCCTTTTTGTGAAGGCAAGACACAGGCTATTCAAGTGTAAGCAGGGCTGTGCCCGGCTCCGGCCTTTAATCCTGCCAGTGATGGCCCTAAGGTGTTTGACTGTCTAGGAGGAATACAGAAAGCTGTCATCAGCACCTAGTCATGTGACTAAGAGAAAGGCTGCAGGCACTAAATGGCTAAGGCAGGCAAATGGGAACCTTATAAAAGTTGAACAAAAAAGGGGGTCAGTCCCAACAGACAGGACCCAGGTAGGGCCATTTATAAATGCAATAACAAGAGAAAACCTGGTATCCTACAGGCTGGACTGTTCCCATGAGGCACAGGGTCGAACTGATTTGCATATGGCCATGTCTGAACTGGGGTGGCAGAGTGGGCTAAAGAACGGTGATGGATTAAACCCAGATCAGTTGACTGGGAGTGAGTGCTTGTATTGTCAATGCTCCGTCCATCATTTCCTTTGGTTTTTCTTTGTTCACCATAAGTTGGCAGGGTATGCTCAGACGTGAGTTCCTTGCTCACTTTGCCACTGGATTCAAGCAAGCCAGGCTGAAGACGGCTGAAATGCCAGAAACCAGTCCTCGGTAGCTTGTTTCCGGTCCAGGGAAGGCATGGCTTGGCAGTTCGGGCTGGACTGTTCCCATGAGGCACAGGGTCAAACTGATTTGCATATGGCCATGTCTGAACTGGGGTGGCAGAGCGGGCTAAAGAACGGTGATGGATTAAACCCAGATCAGTTGACTGGGGGTGAGTGCTTGTATTGTCAATGCTCCGTCCATCATTTCCTTTGGTTTTTCTTTGTTCGCCATAAGTTGGCAGGGTATGCTCAGACGTGAGTCCCTTGCTCAATTTGCCACTGGATTCAAGCAAGCCGGGCTGAAGACGGCTGAAATGCCAGAAACCGGTCCTCGGTAGCTTGTTTCCGGTCCAGGGAAGGCATGGCTTGGCAGTTTGAGCTGGACTGTTCCCATGAAGCACATGGTTAGACTGATTTGCATATGGCCATGTCCGAACTGGGGTGGCAGAGTGGGCTAAAGAACGGTGATGGATTAAACTCAGATCAGTTGACTGGGGTGAGTGCTTGTATTGTCAATGCTCCGTCCATCATTTCCTTTGGTTTTTCTTTGTTCGCCATAAGTTGACAGGGTATGCTCAGACGTGAGTCCCTTGCTCACTTTGCCACTGGATTCAAGCAAGCCGGGCTGAAGACGGCTGAAATGCCAGAAACCGGTCCTCTGTAGCTTGTTTCCGGTCCAGGGAAGGCATGGCTTGGCAGTTTGGCCTGGACTGTTCCCATGAGGCACAGGGTCAGACTCATTTGCATATGGCCATGTCCGAACTGGGGTGGCAGAGTGGGCTAAAGAACGGTGATGGATTAAACCCAGATCAGTTGACTGGGGGTGAGTGCTTGTACTGTCAATGCTCCGTCCATCATTTCCTTTGGTTTTTCTTTGTTCGCCATAAGTTGGCAGTGTATGCTCAGACGTGAGTCCCTTGCTCACTTTGCCACTGGATTCAAGCAATGCCAGAAACCGGTCTTTGATAGCTTGTTCCCGGTCCAGGGAAGGCATGGCTTGGCAGTTCGGGCTGGACTGTTCCCATGAGGCACAGGGTCAGACTGATTTGCATATCCTCCCTCCCCCAACCCAAACTGGACGCCTCCGTAGCAGCACCAATTCTAAAGGATTGAGTCCCATAAAGCAATGAATTTTCCCCAGCCGAAGCTAATACTTTCCTCAAAACAGCTACTAAATGGAAACAAGTAATTGTACCACCATCAGGGTGACAAAAGATAACCCCAGGCCGAAATTGAGGAGACTTAACAAAGGATTCCCATTCGCTCAACGGACAACAACCCACCACTCCATTCCCGCCCAACCGGATCCATGTTCCGTTTCCCATATGATCTGTTTTTTACTGGCGTAACCAAAACCTTAAAACAAAATGTTTCAAAACTTGTATATCCAATGTTAGAATACCCTTCTGATTCTTTAAACCCAAGCAATTCTGAAAAGCACCAAAAAACAGCCATATCCTGTACAGCTTAAACCGAACTACTTCCCACTCATCGTAGCCAACACTGGGCAAAAAAAAAGAATTTGTTGCAAAAGATCAAAAGTAATTGTTTCCCGTAAATTGGATGGATGAACCTTGCTTCTGCTGAAACCTTTCAACATCTTACGTAACAAAAAACCCAACCTGTAACTCCACCCCCAACAACAACTTACTATAAAAAGCAATTCCAGAACGTTTGCCTGAAATAGTCATGTGCGACAAACCTTTGTCCATCAGATACAGCACCAAACATAACATGAAAATCCTGCTGCACCACCCTGGTCCTGTGCGGAAGCATAATATAAAAATTCAGACCACGCCTGGCGGTAACTGCATATTCTTGACTGAGCAATGAGGTGTTCCACCAATTCAGCAATCCTCACTCCCCCAAGGCCCAGATGTTTGAAGGAATCTCCGTCTTGCAGCTGTCCGCCCTTGGAGCCAACGCACAAAATGTCTGCCAATTACAACGAGACAGAGCATCTGCAATGAAGTTAATTATGCCTGGTATGTGCTTCACCGCAAACACCATGTTCAATTGAAGAGTTTGCAACATAAAAGAACCTAATAATTGCAGAACACGTACATCTCTAGCTCTCCGCCAGTTGACCAGGTGCACAACAGACATGTTGTCACTGTGAAAAAGGACACAGCAAATCCCTGAAAACCTCACCCCACACCTGTAAAGCCACTAGTAGAGGAAAGATTCCATGAAAGCAATGCTACTACCTTGCTGGAACCAATGTTCCGGCCAGCGCTCAGCACACCAACGTCCCTCCCAAAAGAGCCCAAAGCCTTGAGCCCCAGAGGCATCCGAAAAGATTTTGCACCTGCCACACCGTATCATCTTCTACAAAATTGATGGAGACACCATTAAAATCTTTCAAAAAACCGCAGCCAAATTACCAGGTCATCTTTCACCGCTTTAAAGGACCTGCTATTCTGTCCAATTGTACTTCCTTCCACAATTTCAAACAAACCAACTGAGATAACTCTTTTGCTGATTTCAAGTTGTCCGCCCAACGCTGAGCACGAGGGCCTTGGTAACCAATGCGAAAACCTAATTTAAAACTCCAAAACAACTCAGAGACGGCTTCCACATCCGGGTACTCATCCAAATACTGTAACATAGCCTGTATTCTAACTGGGGTAGGCGCCTTTTGGGACAACCGATGCACTGGCCCTTCTGCCCTCTCCCATGGACCCCAAATTGCTGACTGGGAAAAACACTGTGAAATTGGGTGTCTCCCCCACACTGCGGACACTCGTGCTTGAATATGAAAGATTGTTGGATACCGGAACCGCGGTTAAAAATTCCAAACAGGCTCCTGTTGCCGGCAACTGTGCTCTGCCAACCCCACCTTCCCCCATTGGAGCGGGACGCTGTATAAAGGGCCGATAAGTGATGGGGAGGCCACTTACTGTATGGATGGACATCGATGTCTGATGAACAGACATCCATTGCAGCCAAAGCTCTTGGTATACTTCCCCCCAAGGCTTGTCATTGTAAATACTTACCCTGGTCCTAAACTCCTCATCATAATTAAGCCAGTCAGATCCACCCACCTGCAAGTGCGCCCTCCTAAGAATGTCAATATATTTACATAGCGCCACCGCCCGCTCCAGATGTCTCTCAAAGAAAACTAGCGTAAATGAGAAAGGAAGCCGTCCCGTTTTCGACGTTGTTGGGGACCCTAGGGCGGCGGGACAATCCTAACTCCTCTCCTTTCGAGCCCTCTTTGGCCTGCAGATCTCTGAGCAATAATCTAAAAACATCCACAAACTCGTGGTTCCAAATTTTGTGTCTAGTCCTGTCGGAGAGATGTGTGCTCAACGACATACCTAATCCCATATAAGGTAGTTTCGTCTGACCAGACCCGAAAACACACTCTGTTGATTAATGGACACATTCAAAACCGGATTGAAATTAACTAATGGCACCCCAGCGGTTTGTGGCACTGCACTTAACTGTGTAGGAACTTGATGAAAATTCTCTGCTACCAAAAGAACCTGAACCCCCCCCCGCAAGCCCACTCCCACGAACACCAACATTGCCGCCCAGCAAAGGACAAGACCACGCAGCCCACCAACTGTTCCTACCTGAAAGTAGCTGTGTAGCCCTTTTTTAAAATTCTTTAGGATCATCACACCCATGATGTCCACCACGATGCCTTGAAACTGTTGAGAAATCTGCTCCAGATCTCTGTAAAAAACGAACAGACCTGAAATGACCCCTTCCCCCGCTACCCAACTCCTGACTAACCAAAACAGGAGCCGCATCTTGGTCCAAATATTCAACAGTAGTATCTCCATTCTCATTATCATGACCCTGATATGCCACATTTTGCCATTCTGTAGGATCATCACGCCCATGATGAAAATGTTGAGAAATCCGCTCCAGATCTCTGTAATAAACTAGCAGACGTGAAATGACCCCTTCCCCCGCTACCCACCTCCTGACTAACCAAAACAGGAGCCGCTTCTTGGACCAAATATTCAACATTGTTATCCCCATTCTCATTATCATGACCATGATATGCAACATTGTGCCCCAAAGCAAAATTGCTCTAGTCAACACTTGTACTTGGTTTTTCTCCATCTCTAATACCCCCATCAAAAGTTTCCCATGAGGTCACAGGACTCTTTAGAGAGCAGCCGGCCGAAGCCTCCAAATCCGCAAAAGATCCGCCTCGGGTATACTTTGACTTACAAAAAACCGCACTTTGCTTTGCCTTAGTTGGAAAAAGAAATCTGAGACCCATAATTGATCCCAGAGTCCGCTAACAATTCCTCGCCGCTCCAGCCAGGAACCACCCCCAACTTACCATTTACCTGATTCATTAGGTACACCAGACGCCTCATTAGGGGACATATGTGAGTGCTCAACCCACACTCACTGGCTCCGCTGTGGACTTGCTAGATTCTCTGACTCCTGCTGCACCGTCCATAACCAATGGTTCTTCATTCATAAAAAACTGCTGGGGGCTATTTACAACACTGGCACTGCTTTGTCCGCCTCTTTTCCCAGCCCTCATCACTGTCATAAGCAATAATAAACCAGGGCGTCCCCTCAACACAATTGGGGCAGAGGTAGCGCAATGGAGCTCTTTTTCCTCGAGCACTCCTTCCTGAAGAGCGCGCACTACGAAGCGGTATGTGGGCAACCGTGGCATTAATCACTGACAAAAAGGGGGGGGGCGGTCAGACTGCGGCAGACAAGCAACCACTGCCTGACTCACCCCCCCCCTGCCACCCTACGCCTCGGGCGCTTCAGTTCCTCAGCGCAGTGAGCAGCTCCAGGACGCTGTAAATCACCTCACTCTACCGCCAACAGAGCTCTCACAGCTTCCCTCGCGATGACGTCATGTGACACGCTCTTCAGCCCCCTATCTTCCGTCATGTCGACTCGCCTCTCGTCTCCGCCTGAAGAAAAACGGCTCGTCGTTTGACAGAAAGAATCTCCTCAGCTGACAGAAAACATTTCAGCTCCGTGAAAACAAACACCTCAGCTTGACAGGAAAAAACGGGGGGGGAGAGCAGCCAAAGGAAGCTGCGCCACACTGCTCCTCGTCACCGCTGTGACGTCAGTCCCTCCCGCCCTACGCTACCCCTTCTAAACCCTCCCTTTCCTTAACCTGCCCTCTCGCGATGCGTGGACCGTTCCACCGTGTGAATTTTCCCAGGGGGACACCGGCTCGTGCCACGTCCCCCTGGGACCCATAGCGACAGGCATGCTTGGAGGTGTCTGACAGCAAGCATGGAAGGCACAGTGGTGGCTCTGTACGGACAGGCCAGACAGAAGTTTCACATTGGGACAGGTAGGCTGTTAAAAACAACCCGGGCAATTTGATGAATACGTTTTTACCCATGGCACTTAAAGAGCACATGATATAATGTGGAGTTATTTTTACCAACATGACAAGGATCATTGTAAACAACGCATTCCTTTCACATTAGCTGCATTAAACCTGCAACCACAGGCCAGCAGCTCGTTGAGGAGGTGCAGTGATGCCATGGACACGAATATGATGTGGCGTCCAGCATTCCCCCGGCTGTGGCCGTGCTGTCTATCTGCTTCAGTTCCTCTCTCTACTGCTGCAGCCACTTCACTGCCCGCCTCATTTTGCTCTATTTTCTAAAAATAAATGTCCCTGGGGCCACTGCAGCAGGGTTGACTTGAGAGGTTATAAGGTTCTGCTTGTCTCTGCAGGCACTGTCCCCGCCCACCTCCAGGAGCACCACTCAGACCTGCCTTTGTCTAATGCGAAGGAGAGGTGGTGGGTGACAGGCCAGTTTCAAAGAGTATGTTGGTGGCACTGTGGCAGTCAGGGTCAAATTTCGGGCAGAAATATTTCTCACAAGAAAGTCACCCATTTAGCTCTTACCTCTCCTGTGTCGACTCCACAGTGGCACCTGCAAACACGACCCATTCTTTGTTGGTGTTGAGGGAGGGGTAGGGGTTCCGCAGCAAATCACCCAGCACTCCTAAGAGTCCACTCAAGAGAGCGCATGGTGGTGGCGCACGTCACTGCTGCATTTTACCAGCACATCTCGGGGGTTGGCCAAAAATGATGCCCAGGGCAGTCATTGGTAGCTCTTTCGTGCACTACTGGATTGACGTCCCTCGGACCCAGACATACAGTACATTGCGCGTTGCACCACCGCTATGATAGGTGTTGCATGCAGCATTTGCAAGCAGGTGCACTTGCACTTCATACACGTGTTAGTGCTGCTCAGCAACAGCCGCACGTGTCGGTGTGAGGGGTGGTGGTGGTGGGTATACATCACTGTCAGTGTCCCCAAATTATAAAGGCCACAGGCCACTAATGCTGCGCAGCCGCCACCGCCCCCAAAAATGTGCCGCCAGGGGCGGAGCGCACCCCCCCTAGCTATGCCACTGCCTGCAGATGAATCTCTCATCTGCCCTTTTAAGTACAGGATGGGTGTCGCTTACACTGTGTAAGCAGATTGATTGCTTGATTGTTTTTATTCATGATATATATATGTCTTAGCTCACTCTCTTAATATTTTCTGAATATTGTATTTTAATTACGTTTGATAATATCATATTTTTAATGAGTGTATCTCCTTTTTAAACTGCTTTTCATCTGACTATGTGCTTTTATGATTTGCAGAATGAATCGAATAAAGCTTTGCATATCTTTGACTGATAGCTTCTATCAGTTGCTCCAAACTTTACTAATGTGTTGCCTTCAAGGAAGCTCTGCACACATTGTTAAAGGTTTATTGCACTGCAGACAGGGACAGTGCTCCTAAATATAGCACACAACTGGAGTTCATACTTGTTAAAACCTAACTTACCCCAAAGTGATCATGGCTATCACTCAAAGCCTGTGTTATCCATAGCTTCCACCATGATTTATTCATGAACTTTGCAGACAAAATAAAAGCTCTAATCCAAAATACTCAGACAGCTCTTAAAGATATTTATTGGCTCCAGTGTAATTGATAATGCATTGCGTAATACTTGCCACATATTTGTATCAAGGATAACTATATATTCACAAATCATTTTTAATATTCTATATATTTACTTGCCAGTAGCCTGCAAGCAGAACACAAGAAATAAAAAATTATCCCATATCCACTAGTGCACAGCAGATCACGCCCGGGCAGAATCCTCAACACTACATATAGGTTGCAGGTGATAATTATCCATAGGTTCCATAGACAAAGAGCAAAACATCATCCAAAGAAATATATTTCCTGGGGTGTGCAAGCATCCCCTGACAAAAGGAAAATGCCAGTATTACCTGCCCAATATACCTCTTCCATGCACAATACTGGAAAAATGAATCCCAGGGATTTTCAATTTTTGGAGAGGTACTTTTCATCATCCGGGCACTCCTGGACCTGATAAACAAGGGGTTTGACAGGGTGCCTTGAGACCCCAGACACTGGGGGATCCCAGGGGCTTCCACCACAGTTTGGTACATATGCAAAGGAAACTATGCTAGGAAGACCCTAGTAACTCCCCAGGTGGTTTCCGACAGCTGCTGCTTCCAGTAGCTACAGCAAGGAAATGTGTGTTGTATTGCTTGCACAAAATCCCATCACTGCCCCAAAATTATACCACAATGGTCCAGCTGCTCCTTTAGCAATGGGTACTTGCAACCAGAGATCACCTATAATGGACCAGCACAAATTGGCAAGTTTGAATCTTAGACAGAGGATGTGCCACAGTCCTGTTCTAAATGAATTTCTTAATAGGATCCGGTGACAAAGCATTCTTTCATGGATAAAAAGTTCCTTCCATGAGTGTTTTACTGAGAACATGTTTTTCTTTTTTTTTTTTTTTTTTTATTGACAACACAAGAAAAATAAGACAATACATTTTAAAACGGAGGGGTAAAGAAACAATTAAGCAGAATAGATATAACTACTTATCATATTGGTACGATATAATGATATAAAATAACATGCCATAAAGCGTTGCAGGAAAAGACAAAGCAATCAGTTATAAATCCAGTAAAAATTCAATGAGAATTCAATGAAAATTAGTCAGAGGAGAAAGAAGAGTATATACCCAATTCGTTTGTAATATTACTAAGAAATTATATAAAAGTACCCCAGATTTTATCAAGTTTCATTAGTGATCGGACACCTCTTATTTTGGCAAGGGCAGACTCCATAGTATAGATTTCATTAACCAAGGCCCACCATTCCATAATATGGGGTGGATTCGGGGAAATCCACACTCGGGCGATGGTCAATTTGGCACATGCCAGTAGCATGGTCACTAGATCTTTCTGCGGAATAGTAACGGTATGTATATCTAATAGTACTGTTGATACTGTGAGAGAGGGTGATCTAACACGTTTTTTGTTTTCAGTATCTTGTCCAGGTCTGACCAAAACTCAGTCAGAACCGGGCAAGAATATAACATGTGCCCTAGATCTGCAGCCACAAGGTCACATTTGGGACACTTAACCCTATCGCTAAAAAGATTATTCGTGGACCATTTGGAAATCCTTTCTGGTGTGTGGTATAAAAAGCATGTGGTCTTAAATTGCTGTTTTCTTAAACTCGAAGATTGTACTAAATTATTGATGTTATATAGAGAAGCAGAGATCTTATTAGCGGTTATATTGGAGCCCACCTTTAAACTCAATTTCTCAGCAAGTTTTGAACAGTCACTAATTTTATAGGAATTAAGACATTTATTACCTTCACTAATTAAAGATTTATTCTTAGGTGAGTAGAAACAGTTCCAAATGTTTGAGTCCAAGACTTTCTGAACCTTCATCTTGCATATGAGATAGCCATGAATTTGCATATATTTAAATCTCATAGCTTCGGTCAACTTATATAAAATTTTAAGTGTCTCAAAATCCAAAACAACGTGAGTACCATATAGATCCCCTAGGGTTTTAATTCCATAAGTGGACCACATATTTGCCATACCATCATTAAAGATTCCGGGAAGTCCCGGGTTACCCCATAAGAAGAGTTTGGAGTGAAAAAAAGAAGTTTTGCACATTCCCAGAATCGTGAACCAAATCTTAACTGTATCTCTGGCGGTCTTGAATTTCACCCTTTTAAAGTAATTGGGGTCGTAAGAACATATTAGAGTCAAAATGTAACATAAATACGTGAAAATAGAGTTGGTTATCCCACTGAGACGACCAAAAAAAGTTGCCAAAAAATATAATTTAAAATCGGGGAAGTTAAGCCCACCTTTATCTAGAGAGCGCTTAAGTAGCACCATCCACCTACGCGCTTTACGAAACCCCCAGATACAGCTACTAAGTATCCCATTGAGTTTCTTAAAAAAAGAGTTGTTAAGACAAAGAGGAATGGACCGAAATAAGAAATTTAGGAAGTACCTTCATTTTAATTAGATTGAGTGGAGCTTATGCCATTTTTTTAATAAGAGGGCAGTTTCTTTTAGTAGAGCATCATAGTTAAGTGCAATTACCTCACTTATTTTAGATGACATTTTGACACCCAAATAAGTGGCTGCCCTACAGATCCCTTGTGTGGGTGCCACAGGTTTGTAGTTTGCTACTATTTGTGTTTTTTTACATTTAATTTGTATCCTGATACTGCCCCAAATTTATTAGCTTCAGCAAGTATCCCCTGTAATGCCTCTGCCACATCTGTGGAATAGATGGCAATATCATCGGCATACACTGTAATTTTTAAAGAGTGAGGACCAAATTTAAAAGGTATTATTCGAGACTGTGTCTGTAGGGAATAGAGGAATGGTTCCATTGAGAGCGCAAACAGCAAGGGTGACAAAGGGCACCCTTGCCGAGTGCCCCGGGATATTGCAAAGGTGGAAGACATCATACCGGCATAACTAATTCTCACTGTGGGATTGTCGTATATAGCTCGTATCCATCTTACAAATTGGCCTTTAAAACCAAAAGCTGTCATTACTGACCAGAGATAATCCCACCCCACTCGGCAAAGCTTTCTCAGCATCCAACAATATCATACCGAGTGCGGTCGAATCAGTCTCTGCTACATCAAAAGCCGTTATGGCCATGTTGATATGAGCTGTAGTATCCCTATCGATGACAAATCCATGTTGTTGTGGATTCACTAACTTCTGTATAAATGGAGCCAATCGTGTAGCCAAGACTTTGGCGAATACTTTAGCGTCAGTGTTTATTAATGAGATGGGTCTATATGACCCACACTCATCAGCAGGTTTGCCTTTTTAAAAAAACAAACATCTTAGCAGTATTCCACGAGCTCAGGGCTTTTCCGTTCTCGCCAATAAACCTAATTACCTGACAGAAGAGGGGTAACAACTCGTCAATGCAGATTTTATATATTTCCATTGGTAAAGTGTCCTCCCCTGCGGCTTTCCCCGATGGTAAGGAAAAAATGGCAAGCATAATCTTTGTCATATTGATATTATCCGACAGTTTGTCAAGACCGACTATTCCTCCATTTGTTTGGATATTACTGTCCAAATAGTCTTGTATATTGGCCGTGCTGGGATAGTTTTCAGGTGTATATAAAATTCTACAGAATTCAACAAATTGCTCCAAAATCTGAGCCGGCTGATCACAGATGATATTATTAGGACCTTTTAAGGTTTTAATCAGAGTATTCGCTTTGTCATCCGCAACTTTTTAGGCCAGAATTTTTCCGATTTTATCACCACTCTCATATTCGGATACTTGATGTTTATGTAATTTAACACTACTTTTTTCCCTAAATATTGTTTTCATAGCCGATTTCAAATCCACTAGATTTCCCCAATTCAACAGCATTTGCGGAGCCTTGAAGTAAAGCATCAGCCAATTGTTGCTCTAATGATAAAATGTTAGTAGTCAACGTTTTGGTTGTTTTACGATGTTCAGAATTCTGTCTTAAAACATATTGTTGCGTAATCCCCCTTATGCTGGGCTTGCAGGCATCCCAAACTATAATACATGAGGTAGAATTAAGATTTATTTCAATAAATTCTGTGAGATGTATCTTAAGTTGTGAAACAAACTGTATATCTGATAATAAATACCTTGGAAAAGAAAACGACCTAGGGCTCTGACTTTTTTGTGGAGTATTGAAAACAAGAAGAATGGGATTGTGGTCAGAAGTGACCCGTGGACATATCTCAATAGAGCAAGTACTCAATATCCTGTGTGTGGCCTAGGCCATATCTATGCGTGAGCATAATTTATGAGGCGCAGAGTAATATGCATATCCAGATGTATTAGGGTGAATACATGGCCAGATATCCCTGATATTATGAATACGACCCATTTCTAAGATGGCAGCACGTGTTTTACGCATTCGATGAAAAGCACAACGCCTTGTAGTATCCAAATCATAATCCATTATACAATTAAAGTCTCCCATGACAACAAGTTCCCCTTCCCAATCCAATAGTTCCATATTTAATCGGTCAAAAATAATAGAATCATCTAAGTTTGGTCCATAAACAACACAAAATACATATTTACAATTTTCAACGGCCAATTGCACTATGGGCCATCTTCCCCCCTTGTCTAGAGCAGATTTAAGAATTTCTACTCTAAATCGCTTGTCTTTAAGAATAGCGACCCCTCTGATTGAAGCATTTAGTGTTGAACTAGTTATTACATCATAACCAAGTTGCCCCAGTAGCTTTCTATCTTTATAAGCAATATGAGTCTCTGATAATAAGACTAGGTGTGGATTATACATTTTTATCTCCTCCTGAACAAGTCGTCTCTTATTCTTGCTATTAAGGCCCGCAACGTTCCAGGCTAAACATCTCAACCGAAATATTTCAATAATATGTTAGCTTTACCATTCTGCTGCAAAAAAAAAGAAATAATTATCTCTCTCCTATCAATTTAAAAAAAATCTCATTCTCGTGCTGTTTTTTCCCTAAATTTTACCCCACTCACAAACCCACCCTCTTGAAAGCCCTGCATACCCACCCCCCTCCGGCTTATCCCACAGGGGGGAACACCCCTCTAAGTTCTGCTGCCGCTGCATAGGCAGCCGTGCAGAGGAGCAGCACGGGGCTCACCCTACAACCCTATGTAAAAAAAGAAGAACAAGTAAAAAAGTAAAAAAGTTTCTATTGCAGTTTAATTGATTCATAAAATAAAATTCTATAAGGAGAAAAACACTAAAGAACAGAAATTAGAGAGAGAGCAAAATTCAGAAGATGAGAGATAACAAATCTAACCTTTATAAGTGGAGAAGCGTGGCTCAGTGGTTAGAGGTGGCAGACCCGGAAGCTGAGATCGACCGTGGACCAGGGTTCGATTCCCCGCCTCGGCGGGTCTCGGGCTCAAAAATTCCACAGACTCGACAATTCTTGCTCCGGTGCCTACTCGAATCACGGGGTCACACTCTGCAACTCTGGGCAATAGCTTGCTTAATCTCCACTACAGCCCCTCGCGGCGGGATGCCTGGCTTTCACCTTGTGGACACCCTGCCGGGGTTTCTCACAGGGGAATACCAGGACGGGTTCCCTAAGGAAGCGCCAGGATGCCCTCTGGGTGACAGGTTTGCGCTATATAAGTACACCTACATTTACATAAGGTAGATGCTAAATTCAATTCCTTCTCGGCCTAAATAAATGGAAAAAAAAGAAAAATATACCTGGCCTGTCATCCGAGGATATAAAAAAAAAAGAGGATGTTCGGTTAATTTTCTAATATACCCTACAGAATGCTAGGCAAATTTAGAGAGCGCAATCTCAGCTTCCCTCTCATCTGTAAAAAAGTACGTATGACCACCCTTAATTACTTTAAGGCGGGCAGGTTCCTGTAGGAACACTTACCCCCCTGAGATTTAAATGGGTCTATTAGTTTGCGAAGCTTCCACCGTCTGTCCATTGTTGCCTTGCTAAGGTCGGACCTTACAAAAAAAGAAACATTCTCAATTACAACTGGAGAGTTAGGTCGCGCTTTCAGTGAGACTGCCTGTCTTAATAAAAAGTTCCCAAAGTAGACAAGGAAAGGACGAGGAAATTTGCTTTCCTTATGCCTCTGGGTTAAAGGTAACCTATGGACTCTTTGGAGTTGGGCGGCCCAGTCCCAATCCGATAAGTCTGGAAATGCCTTCTGGAACAATTTTACAACATAGGCCCTAGAGTCCGACCCTTCTGCTCCTTCAGGTATACCAAAGAGTCTCAAATTTATTAGAAGTTGGCGATTCTCCATATCTTCCAGTTTCAGCTGAAGGTTCATAATTTGTGCATCATGTTGGTTCACGATAGTCTCAGTGCAGGCAGCCCCTTCTTCTATGCCGACTGCCCTTAGTTGTAGATCTTCTATCTCCTTTGTGATCCCCCCAGTTTATTGGTCATCTCTTGCAAAGAGTTTTGCAGCTGGCTCGTATCATCCCTCAACTGCAAAAAATGTTCTTGCGCCTCCTGACGATGATTGGTTAGGGTCTGTAAGATGATATTGAAGGGTGAAATGGCAGCTTCCTGTTCTCCAGGAACCCCTGGTACTGACAAGTCGACAACATTAGGTGCAGATGAGACAGAGGGGATAATTCGAGCGGGACTAGAAACAGTATTTGTTATATTATGACTAGGCTCCCTTGAAGACATTATCTCAATAGGAGGTAAGGATGTCTCGGATAGAGGCAAAGGAGATATATTATTAGAGGTACCACCAAATGAGGAAGAACAGTCTTTAAAGGAGTCAGGATCCGTTGGGCTGGTACCTGACAGACGCATAGTCATATTTTTCACTAACCCCTTTGCCTGGATCCATTTCCTAAGAGGGCTCTTGTCGCTAAGAGGATTCCTTTGTGAGGCTGAAACAGAGTTTAAAGCCGGAAAGTTAGTTGCATTCGAATTTTTCCCTCTTTTGTTTTTATTTTTTGCTTTGGCTTTGGCCTTCTCTGCGAACCAGAAAAAAGGTTTTTTTAAACTACCCCAAGCTGTGTCCATCCACCTTATTCCTAAAAAATAACTCATCTTTGAGCCTGGAAGTAGGTGTGTGAGAGTTTGTGTTACTAATTGTTGGAAATGGGGTCTCTAGTTGGCAGGTTGTAACCCTGTCCAAGTAGGGACCCTTCTTTCTAGTCAGGACAAGGGGATACACCAATGAAATAACCCCTGCTCAACTCCTTGGTAGCTTGGCACGAGCAGTCAGGCTTATCTCAGAGGAATTTTGTACAGACATTGCACATAATCTACAGTAATACAGTGAAAACAGCACAAAAGGACTCCAAACCAGTTAAAAAAATAACCAATATTTTATCTGTGCAAAAAAGACAAAAAACGCAAAGAAATCCACCATGCAGAAATCTCAATAATAAAGAAGAGCTTGAAAATACAGTACCTTGAAGTCAAGAGCTCCATCAGGGGCTATGATAGCGTCGTGAACAACAAATCCAACCAGTTCTGGCTGATCGCAGCATAGCGGGCCAGCTACGGTGCCGGGGAGACCCGCAAAACATTACCTTTAGAATTGCAGGGCATTGGCGACCTGTCGTTGAGCTCCGAAGAGTTGGCATCAGCAGGCGCCGGTTCCGGAAGTCGGTGCAGGAGTCGGTAGGACCTTGAAGTCACACGCGCTGCCGATTGAACTCCTCACAGTTTAAGTCAGGAGCGCAGGCATCGGCAGGTGTCAGTGCTGCAGTGCAAAGTGCAGCAGTGTGGCATGCAGTGCCCTCAAATCACGGTGCAGGCAGCAGCTCGATAACTGTCATCCAGTGGCTTAGGTGAGACCAGGGATGCAGTACAAAGTGATGCGGCGCTCGTTGCGGTGCTGGCAGGTCATGGTGCTAGCAGCTGCATCATTGTTGCTGAAGCGCTGTCATTGGCTGGCGAACTGGAGTCAATGGTGTTAGCGTTGGTAGGCCGAGGCTGTGTTGCGGGATGAGGAAGGTGCGTCGTGTAACTTAAGAGGGTGCCCTTGAACCACAGTGAAACAGCAGCGTTGATGTCAGCGTAGATTGACGTGGGGATACCAGGGCAGCAGTGTAATGCAAAGTGCGGTGCCCAAAGGTCACGGTACAAGCAGCGGCTCGGTAGCAGCATCGAATGGTGATGTCGGTGAGACCAAAATTGTGTTGCGAAATGGGGCAGTACCCTTTGTGGTGCCTTCCGGACACGGAGCCGGCAGTGGTATCGGTGATGACGTTGAGTTTCTTCTTCTTCTGTTGCAGTACACAACGCACAGTTCCCAGTGCTGGTGGCAGATGAATTTGAAGTATTTGCCTTTTCTGCGACTTCTTGAACAGGGGGCAAGCTCTACCTCAAGTCCTTAGAGAAACTCATACAAAGAAGTTGCAGAATGTTCAGTCCAGCCCTTCCTTTGCCCAAGACAGAACGAGCTATTGCAGGCCAACACATCAAGGTGGTAGCTCCTCCTCTCAGCTTCTGCAGATCTTCTTCTTGGCAGGTTTCTGAGTCCAAAAGATAAAAAAAATGCTGGGGTGTGTGCTCCAATATTTATGCCACATTTCCCTTTGGTTTCTTGTGGCAGGGAGGGCCTGTTCTCTGTCCAAAGCACTTCTGTTCTCTCTGGCAGGAGGTGGAGACAGCATTGTCCAAGGCAAACCAGGCCTATTCAAGTGGCAGGAAATCTCCCCCCACTGCTCTAAATGCAGCCCGGACTATTCAGCCTACCCCTGACTCATCCAGGAGAGGCAGGACACACCTCAACCCCGTGACTGTCTGAAGAGAATGCACATCTCCAGCCCGTCACACCAAAGCCAGACAGTCAATCCACAACCCACCAATGGAACATAAGATGGCTAAACAAGAAAATACCCACTTTCTAAAAGTGGTATTTTCAAACACACAACATAAAAATCATCTTTAATAAAATAAGCATTTTTACATTCTGAGTTCAGGCATACTAAACTCCATTTCTCTATCTTGTCCCAATGGGAAGTTATAATTGTAAGATGTTACAAAGTATCTCCCATTCTATCCCATAGGACAGGTAGCCTTTCAATAGTGAAAAACAAAATTCTCTGTATTTCACTATCAGGACATGTCACACCCACTAGTACATGTCCTACCTTTCACATGCACTGCATCCTGCCCATAGCGGTACCTTGGGCCTACCTTAGAGTGGCTTATGCCATAAAAGGGAATGTTAGGGACTGGCAAGTGGGTGCACTTGCCAAGTCGACATGGCAGTAAACACTGTGCGTAGACATTGCAGTGTGACCAATTCCTACTGTCTGAGTTTAAAAAAAAAATGTATTTTCCGTGTTTGGGGCAGCCACCACGTCCACCGTGAATACGATGCCTTATAGCTACGTTACTGGTGCAATGAGTGGCCCAAGATCTGAAGGTAGACCGAGAGGGAAGGTGACCCTGACTTCAAAATGGCGGCCGGCCCTCCTATTTTCAGGTATGGCGCGGGAACACTGCAAAGGCACCCTGAGGGGGAAAAGCAAATATAGCAGGGCCCCAGGAAGGGTATTAGCAATCGTTGAAAAGGACCCGGATGTGGGGACCCACAGGGGTTTGCACTCCTTGCCTGACCTTAAGATGGCTGCCGGGGAGACTTTTCACCACGAGGTGCTCTGAACCTGGAGTCTGTCCCTTCTTCACCTCTCCTCTCACCATCTTCGTCCCAGTGGCCAGCTGGAGAACGTTGCGGAAGGCTCTCCCCAGTAACACAAGGACCGATGTCTCTCCTGACCTTAGTTCCCTCCTCCCTACCCCTCTCGAGTCTTGACTTTCGATCACCTCCTGTTCCTCTCCCTATTCAGGTGGAACCCGAAAGGCATACATGGCCGATTCCCGGTGGAGCTGCACTGACAGCTATAGGGGAGATTGACTCCGGCACACCACCATGGCCTTCACCTACCCAGCCGGACTTCTGACATTAGTCTTGTTTCTTCCCCGCCGCATGTTTTTGCTCTTTAATTGTTTTCCTATTGAGGCCAGTTGTTTGGCTGAGGCCCGGTGGAGCTACCTGATAGCTAAAGAGGAGATGGACTGTGGACTTCTCCCTCAGTCGTCACCTACCCAGTCGGACTTTGGGTAGACCCTCCTTCGTCTCTCCATTCTATCTAACTCCTACCCCTTTACCCCACCCTCTTACCTTTCTAAACTCCATTCATTTCGTCTTCTACACTCTTGAAATGTTTTTTCTAGTAACTGATGTAACGTGTAAATGAAGTAATTTTATAATTTCTGTGGAACCTTATGTAAAGCGCTCTGATACCTCCGGGTCTAGCCAGCGCTATATAAACTTTTTAAATAAATAAATAAAAATACCTTTACAGGGCTACTTCAGTGGGTGGCACAATCAGTGCTGCAGGCCCACTAGTACCATGTGATTTACAGGCCCAGGCACTCTCAGTAAATCAAACATGCCAATCATGGAAACTCTAATCCATAACATAATTTACAGTAGGAGCACTTGCACTTTAACACTGAACAGCAGTGAAAAAGTGCGCAGAGACACTAAACCAGCACAAATAGAGTCAAAACCAGGAGTTCAGAAAGCAAAAAGACAGGGGAAACATGCCAGGTCTATCACTGATTGAGGGAGGTGAAACCCTACTCAACCAGCAACAACAATTCTTGTTACGGTGAAACACAAACAAACCCTAAATTAACCTGTGCTTAATTCTCCGGTAGCTTGCCACAAAATTAGTCAGGCTTACCTTAGAGCCAATGTGTAAAGTATAAATCTGAATGTATGCAGCACACAAATAGTAATAAAGTGCAAACACAACACAAGAAATATCCCACACCAATTTAGAATAAAAGAGTAGAATTCAATAAATTATTTGACACCAAAATAACAAAATGCCAATGAGTAGAACTTGAGCTGTACACTTGCCTAAAAGCGCAATGCACCAACTATGGTTATCTGGTCAGGATGAAGTTCCAAATTTAGGCCGATCATGATAGAGCATGGGGCTGATACAGGGACCTAGTTAGGCCTGCTGAACAAAGTACCTTAAATTCTCTTTGCAGAGCATTGCAAACTCCCATGTAGAGAATGTGTCACACAATCGTGGTTCCGATGAGCTGCAGTACTGCAATTCAAGGTCCAGCATTGAGATGTATTCCGATGAGGTTCAGGGGCTGTGTTGGTTCTGCTTAGACATCAGCTGGGCTGCAGAGCATCTTCAAGTTGACTTCCAAAGGTTCAGGTCTGTGGTGGCATCAGTTGGGGGCCAGAACTCACAGCAGGTAGAGTCTGTGTGTAGGGTTCAAGCTAGTTGAAGCCTTTTCTGTCCCTGAATCTCTGGTAAGTAGGCCAGCCAACTAGCCCCTGGAGTCACTCTGGTGGTCCTGGGGTCAAGATGCAGGTCCAGTCCTTCTCACATATGCAGCAGGGAAGCAGCACAGCAGGGTATCAGAGCAGTAGAGCAGCATAGTAGCAGTCCTTTTTGTAGCACAGTAGTCTCTCTTCTCAGTCTCCTACAGGTCCAGAAGTGTACTGAAAAGTAGGATCTGATGGTTCAATATGTGTACTTGGTGCCAGCTTTGAAATCGGAGAACATTCGAGAGTCCTCCACCACAGAGGTATTTGGAATTTCCTGCCTCCCGACCCTGGTCCCAGATTGTCTGGGGGAACAATAGGCTGGTTTGAAACCCTTTGTGAGTGTGCTGAGTCAGAGTCTTTGTGATGTGCAAGTGTATTAGGTGACAGCTCCTTCCCATCCTCCTGACAGAGATAGTGTATCCTCCCAACACCTATTCCCCATTTGACTCACCGTCTGGGAGTAATACATAAAGGCCAACTGTCCGCTACACATAATCATGCAACACAGGATACCGGCTGCAGGCGCCATATGGTTAGGAGAAGAAAATATCAACTTTCTCAAAGTGCTCTTTTCAGAATTTTGACCTAATATCCAACTTTACCATTGAAGAGGGATTTAAATTGCAATTTTTGAGAGAACAAATTTGACTTTTCTACATGCTCCCAATTGAAATGTATCACTTATTAAAAGTAAAAAGGACTCACAATCGTATACTAGGGAAGAGGTAAGCCTCACAGTAGTAAAAAACAAAGGTAGGAGTTGTTCACTCCCAGGTCAAGTGCAACCATAACGAACATGCCAAACATTTTAAAGCCATTGCGCCCTGCCCTATTGGATGTTTATGGTCTAGGATAGGACTTATGGCCTAGGGCCTAGACTTATATGTATTAAAAAGGGGCATTTAGGTCTGACAAAGGGTTTAATTTGCCAAGTCGAGATGGCAGTTTAGAACTGCATGCACAGGCTACAATGGCAGACCTGAGACAGGTTTAAAATGCTACTTAAGTGGGTGGCATAATGAGTGTAGCAGGCCCACCGGCAGCATTTCTTTTAGAGGCCCTGGTTACAGGTAGTAATACTTTACTGGGGACTTTGAGTAAAATAAATGTGCCAATTGGGTGTAAGCCAATTTCACCATGTTTAAAAGAGGGAGCACAAGCATTTTAGAACTACTCAGCACCAATAGAGTCCTAAGGCCAACACAAATGATTTCAGTAAAAACCGGAGGAGGAAGGCAAAGATTTTGGGGGAAGACCACCCTAATGCTGACAGGTCTAACAGAGTGGAATCAGTCTGAAGTGTGATATGTTATGGAAAAGAACCCTTCTTCTGGATATTGAGCCTTATCTCGCCTAGGTGATAATTGAAAAATCTTTGTCCTGGCAGAATTCAGACATACATACTATTGTAAGTAAAACTAACCAACATAATTGGTTACACTAGTGACATGTCCAGGGGAGTTCAAAACAGTGTTTAGAGGAACGCAATTCAAACGTGCTAGACAGGATTAATGAACTTTATGTGTATTCAAATATGTTGTAATGCATTTTCACACATTTGTGCGCATCCATCTTACACATGTGTGGTCCCACCTATAGTGGTGCAGGAACTGTAGGCAGGGGAACCAATATGTATGCTTTCAAAGAATGTAGGAAGAAAAGAGATATTAAAGAGTAATTATTGTTATTGACTACACATTTTATCTCAATGGAAATATAGTCAGAACTTTCATAACCCTAGACATGCATGCCATGAAGAAGGTGTATATTACACCGTTACAATTTTAGGGGGCAAAGTAGTTCACAAATGTATAGGGAGATCACATGTGTAAATTCTAAAATGTTGAAGTTTAATAAAATCAATAGATTTTGTATATTGCCCAAACTCCTGGAATGTATGACCATGTTTAGGCTTACCTTGCACATCTAATTGCGTACCAGTGGTTTTGTAAATCTGCCACCCTGTGAGAAATGGTTTTATATGCCCTATAATGTAAAACAGAAACAATGCAACTGCCCCCTGTTAGAGTTCCCAAAGTGACAGTGTCCATAGGTATCAGAGCTTATCACTTCAGTTGTCTTTAGATACAATTAGTACAATGGTCCACACTGAGAATCAATACTAGGAGCTCTAGTGTTTAGCAATGCATGTCAAAGGTGCTTGACCTAAACCAATAACTAAACAGGCCCCAAAAATAGTCAACTAACACAATGGTTGTTGTTTAAGTGGTGGCAGAGTGGGAACGCTGCCATAAACACTGTGTCCGATGGTAGGGCCTTCATCTATAACTATGCACGAGAAAATACCCACCCTGGTCATAGTGGGACTTTTAATGTAAATTGTGTCTGCCTTTGACCACAGCCACATACAGAGAGAAAACTTCCTGAGAATCAGTCATTAATTTATTTTCTGCTGCAGAGATAAACTTCCACAATGTGAATTTGTGTCTGCGAAAGGAATAAATGCCAGCAAGCTGTCAAAATATGGCAGGCGACTAGTATTATAATTTTGATGAAAGTGTGCCTGTTGATTCACAAAAAAACGCTTCCAGCTATTGTTTCAACAGGATCACTTTCTTAAAAGCGATCCCACTGGTAAGGCCAGGATCTCTAATTATAAACACGTTGGGAGAGTGGAGGTGTGGAGGCAAGGGCCTCCGCCATAACAGAAGAAGATGTATTAACACCATAGTCCATAGAAGTCGGACTAGAAAATCAGATCCATATCAGAATATGAACGTCGACCAAACGATCTGATACATATGTCAATCCATTATTGAAAAGAAATAGACACAAAACAAACAAATACAGTCTTCCACCCAAGTATAAAACTAGAACATTTTTCAAGCACACATGGAATACAACACGCACCTGGAGACTCCACAAACATCCTAAAAAGGCTATCAATTTCTTATTATGCACAGCACAGACATAAAGGAAAAGAAGAGGAAAGCAAAACACACTTATGCTCAGATTACTAATGGTTTGCGCCAGTGATAGAGTGATGTAAAGCAGGGCAAAGTAGCAGCAGTGATTTACTTTCTAGCGAAAATGGTGTTTTTCTCTGGCAAGATAGTATTTTCTCAGTGTCAAATCGACTTTCCACCATTTTGTGTCAAGGGGCTGTTTCTAGGAGCAAATCACTGCAAACACCTGCCTGTAGGTGTTAGCACAAGGCCTGAACTGCTAAAGTAGCCTGACCTGATCAAAGGACTGTGTTCATTTCCACCAGAAACCGATGCGTTGCATATGTCCTGCAGTGTGCACATTACACATTTCTCACACTTTTGTGGTTGGCAAAATAATGCAAGCTGAACTGGAGGGGTATGTGTAGTCTTGTGTAAGCTATATTTTGATTTCCTATTAGTGCCTTTCAGTGTCTGGGTTCACAGAGGAAGTGAGGTTGCAGTACATTCTCAGCATTTCTGATAGTATGCTTCCAGAACAAATCATGTGCTAGACAGTGCTTACTCTCCTCTGCACCAGAGTTCAAATATGTGTGAAGCTCAAGGCATCCTGATTGTGCACCAGAGCATGGGGTGACACAAGCAACTTGCCGATCTTAGTAGCCATGGCTCTGTGCTGATGTTCTCCCTTAATGAGACATAGCACAGCACAACACCATACATTTTCATGCTGCTCTGTGTTTTATAAAATCTTAGTAAATCTGGGCTCTGGGCGTTTGTCTGACTCAGAATGCCTTGAACTATGACAACTATACCATTAAATAGAAAGAGATCCAAGCAACCAGACAATATAGTCAAATATCAAAGTACCTTAAAAAGTCACTAACAAGAAAAAAGAAAATCAAGGATATAAGAGAACTGAATGATATTGGGAAAGTCAACTCGTGGAAAACTGTCTGCAATGTACAAAGGAATTTGCAAAGATTTAGGCATTACAGATGTAAAGCTGTGGAAACAAAACTTCTCAGACCTTTATAAGGCAAGAAAAGCACTAATTGACACTCAGATATATAAAACAAAACGGTAAACATACTTCACAACACAACTTTTACCACGCAGTGCCTTTACGACGCAACTTTTACAATGCAAACCATTACAACGCATTGCGCTGGGGGGCGCTCTAGGATAGGGAATAGGTTTAATGTACTAACCAACACCTTCCCTACTATCCACGGGGACTGGAGTTGGAATAGTAAATTAAACTATTCACTATGCAGCGCCTAAAAGCACTATGCGTATAAGATGCGTTGTAAAACTTGCGATGTAAAGGTAGGCGTTGTAAAAGTATGCGTTGTAACGTCATACATCCAAAAAAAACTATTTACAGTGAATATAAATTGAAAAACGCAATTATACATTTTCAAAAATCGACAGCCACTTTGCTAATGTTGAGAACTGCACAGGGAACTAAATAACTCAAAAGAAGGTAGGCACCCAGATTATACAGGATAAATAATAAGATCAGGGGTCTTCAAATGTTATAATGCCGCAAGACCACCTTATAAAAAAAAGAAAAAATACCAGGGCCTTTTAGTAGACAAACATATTTTTTCACAATTATTCTCTAAAATTGTCTGCTCTAAACATATTTAACAATTGGAAATTTCTAGTAGTTATGTTGAGTTAAACAATATAAAAAAGCAATCATATAGCTTTGAGGGTTTTAGAGTCCCTCCCCTTTGAATGACAAAATATGTTTCTATTTGCCCATTATATAATAGCTCACTGCCATTTTGTTTTTTTCGCTAAAAACACAGCACTGCTTGCACCATGATTCTCCTTTTGGTCAGTACCGGCAAGATCAATTCAGCCCTCCCCCATGGGAGCCCACCTCCTAGTTTGAAGACCTCTGAATTGAATGCAGAGACAACGCACCCCAAAATTACATTTTGCAATCAAAAAACTCTTCTGCATGCTTCTCAGCTATGGACACTTTCTGAAGGCACAGTACGAAGGACTTAAGCATTCAAAAACAAATGGAGAGCAACTAGCCCCAATACTACAGATATAACCGCGTAACCAGCACCATGAGAAAGGTTTATGTTCCTAACCAAATAGAAGAACCCAGGCATACAACAATGACACCTTACACAGGAACTAAATACGCTTTTCCCCCACCCTTGTGACAACCGACCACATATATATGCTGTATGCCCTAATAAATACATGTGTACAGAATACAGAAAAAATAAACATTTGCATGCTTTGTTGATTTCCAAAAGGTGTTCAACTTAAATAGGCAAGCAGGACTCTTTTGAACACTCATTGAAAGCTGCATAGGAGAACAGGTTTTTGCTGTAACCAAAGCAATGACCTCAAAAAACATAATTCGTCACAACAATTAGCAACTCATAGTTAGACACCATGAAGCAGGAACATGGAGTGAAACACAAATGCTGCTTTAGCCCAACTTTATTTAACCTGTACACAAACAACCGAGCAATCAATCACAGGCCCCTGAACTACCACTAGAAGAGGCAAACATTAACTGTCAGCTCAGCATACATTATCTTGTCCTCTGATCAGAGAATATGCATATTTACACACTTTGTGAGTTTTTTTAACACCAGGATCTTTGATTATGTTTGCATTTCTATATTTACTTTAGGATGATTCCAGTTCGTAGGGCAACAACTCCTATACCCAAACAAAAAGAACAGTCAGCTCTTATAAAGAAAAAAGCGAAAGATTAGTATCAATAAAAAAAATTGCAGTGATCAAGTGAAGATATAAATTAAATATTGCTAATTAAAAAATGTAGATCTTGGTGGACAGCCATGTTAAAATGTCCTGCTCAGTATTCTTTTTGTGTGGGCATGACGCGCTTGGTGGCAGGCCTCCCATTGCACTCAACTCTAAATGTGTACCTAAGAGCCTTAATCACCTGCTAGGGTGTATCCATCTTTTTCCAAAGTAGAGGGTCAGAATCCTAAATATCTAGGGCTAAATAAGAAAATGGTCCCTACCACTATGGGCTACATTTAATGTGTTTGATAATATATTTCTTTTTCAGCACCACTTTTGCCAGGGAAGCATTTTGATATTAGAGATGGATTTTGCCACGGATATCTAGAGTACAACAAACAGGAGCCCGACAGAGCTCATTGGAATTTGGATGTATTTTATACTGATGAGTATATTGCTCATTCAAGTGCAAGGGGACTAATTTCCCAACTGCATATTGTCCCCAGACACTGTACAATAACCAACACAGCCCACATGTAAAAAAAAAACACCTGGGAGGTCTTTTATTGTTTCTTGCCAAAGGGTGGGAATTGACAGGACATTGTGTGGGCCAGCAGCAGCTACTTTAGGTAATCAAAGTGCCCCTAGTTGTGACTGGTAACAATGAACTACTTAATGCCTGTAGAACTGGCGTCCACCAGAGGGAGGCAGAAGCCTACTTACAAACCCCATATTGTGACCTGCTAAAATCACAACACTGTAGCACGGTGGTATGGTGGAACCACGCATGGGACCATTTTGCATGCCTTAACAACATCTAGGCAGATGCATCACTTTATGAACCCTTGCGCTACATTATACTTCCGACAGGTATAACGTATGCAGGGTGGGCGTTCCGACACAGAAAAAGCCTAATAGAAGTGGCTCTGAGAAACCTATGAGATTTCACTGCGTCACTTCTAAAGCATCACTGCATCAAATCCTTACCCCTGCTTAAAGCAGGTGTAAGGGGCGATACACATACACTCCTGCAATGCGCCATTTTTCGCTGAAGATATGTCAAGATTCCTGACGTATCTGTAAATCCTTGCGACATGGAGCACCGTACAGTAAATACGGCGCATCCATTGTGTCGCAAGGATGGCGCATTGAAAAGTGTTGCATTACAGTTTCACCTCAGCGATGCATCTCTTTTCATAAATAAGGCCCAGTATTTCCTCACTCACCCCTTTCCCAATGGAAATCAGATCAAAGTCGGGGCATGAAATATTTTTCTTTTTCGTTTACACGTTATGTTTCATTATTTTTATTCCTCTTTGCACTGACGGTTCCTCGGCGATGGCGAGTCAAAAGCTTACTTGACTAACAATGCTTATCTGCAAATTAATGGAATAAAACATGATGATTTTCAAAAGCTGTCACTCAGTCATTCATGAAGGTGACTCTAACAAAATTCAATGGTTTTCAAAGACCAAGGTAGCATCTCATGCATATGAGAGGAGACACGGTGCATGCTATAGATATTCAGAGTTTGCACTTTTCATATCCCGTATAATTAAGGTTCTTGTTGAAGTAAAATGCAGTGAAATGAGTATGCTTCTGGCAGGAATCCGTATTTTTCACGAGCTGCTAAGAAACAGTGTGTTGCAAAACCGTCCAAAAGGCGCTTTTGAAACTCTTTGCAAACTATTAAATCAGCAATTCAAATTTGGCTTGGAAAGTGAATGAGGTCTCACCTCTTGGGAGTACAAGTCTCATATAATGTCGACAGGGGAAGTCGTCGGATTGGGCCAGATTACCAGTCCTGGAATCTGCCCACTGCTAATATTATGAAGGTAAATACTCATGTATAATGAGTTTTTCATATGTTACACCGTAAAACCTTTTTATATCAAAGGGAAGTTGGGCCATGAAGCCTCTTACAATTTCCGCGTAGGGTAGTCAAGCAGACAATTTTGATATCCTTTCATTAATTTTTGCTGTTAACGCTGCCTAATTTTAATTGGTCTACATACAAAGTTTTGTATATCAATTAACACCACTCGTGATACTGCTTTGTTGTGATTGTAGGATCTTTGTGAGGGTCCACAAGAGATTATTGACCTGCAGCAGATATTTCAGTCATTCAATCCTCTGTACTTGCAGTCACAAGGACAATCTACCAACAAAAATGTGTACGTAAGCGGGACACTGAGGGGCATGTTTAATAAACGTTCACTCAGCGCAGCACAGCAAGCCACTGTGCTGCGCTGCACTGTGAGGAAGGAGGAGGGCAGGAATTCGGTGTATTTAACATTATACAGTGCATTCCTTCTGTCTGCCAGTGCTGGCGCACAGGGTGGTGTCTGGCACCAACACAGGGCACCCTTGCACCTTGGCACAGAATGCAGCACAAGCAGAATACAGAAACAAGACATTTCTCCTCGTTGCGCCTTTATTGGGGAGGCACACAATTCTGACGCATTCCCAGGTCTACGACTCTTGGGAAATCTGGGAATTCGTTAGAATACTTGGGTGGATGCATGGGAACACCCACACTCCACCGATGTAACACCTCATCAAGCAGTGTAACGCAAGGCAGCGGCTTGAGCTGCCCTGTGTTACACTAGATTTATCAAGCCACGCGGGGTGGCCTGGTGTGGCTTGATAAATCTCATTGTAGGTTTTATGAGTCCCTGCATCGCCTTCCCTGGTGCAGGGCAATTCAAAACCTGTGATAAATATGCCCCTGAGTTCTTGCCCTGTGTTTGGAAGTTTGGCTTTCAAGAATCTTGAATTCTGGTTACTTGGGTTGCTCAGTCTAAGCCTAGCTCAAAAGAGGAGGGGTGATGTTTTGTACAGTGCAACGTGGTTATTACAGTTAATATAAAGATGAAATACTCAGCTTTGGGTGTCATTTTAGCATAACACATTTAAAAATATCTTTTTTATCTAAATATCTGTACAGTAAAAATATAACAGACACACATTGAATAAAACAATTAACATTAAATCACTTACAACATTGGACTCTCAGGTTACTAATAATACATTGTAGTACTTGTATTTGCATTTGTATAGTGCCTCATATCCCATGGTGGAGTGCCAAAGCACATTGTAGAATAGCATCCTACACCGTGGGGAGTGCTTGTTTTGAATGAATGAATGAAATAGGATTTCTATAGTGCGTAACTATCCTGAGGCCTCGTAGCGCTTATGAGCAGACAGGCAGAAGCACAGCAGGTTTGTTAAGTGGCACTAAAGAGGTACGTTTTAAGCAGTTTACGGAATATTTGTAAATTGGATTCCCTGCGGAGAGTGAGGGGAAGAGAGTTCCAAAGGTTGGAAGCATTCAGAGAGAGGGAGTGACCACCCCATCTGGATCTGTGTACTTTCCTTGTAGTAGCAAGGAAGGCATCGCTGTACTTTCTGTGTGCCTATGTTGGAAACACTTTGTTGTTGTTCTGTGTGTGGCTAGAGAGGTGCTCCTATTGTGTCTCGCCTAGTGATGGGGAAGGATGGGTGATAGATGAGGTCCATTTCGATTATATTAGTTAACTGATTTAAGATTCACTGCTGGTCCCATTTTTTATTTAAGCTGAATATTGAAAGATTTTAACCCCCTTACTATTCTGAATACAGCAATGAGCACATCCACCATTTAGACCCTTTGGGGCATATTTATCAAAGTTATCTGTTGCCGTTACTCCATGCAAGGTAACGCTAGGGCAACGCAAAACCTAGTTGAGATTTGCCAAGCAAGGTCAACTTGGGTGGCCCTGCGGTGTTTCGTAAATCTGGAGTAACACAAGGCAAAGCAAGTTGCTGCCTTGCATTAGTCTGCACCAGGGAGGCATTCCATGGGTGGAGCATGGTTGTTTGGGAAATCCAGCATAGAGAGTGTCTTTGTAGTCTAGCCTGCTGGTGATGAGTGCTTGCATGACTGTCTGTCTGGTATTATGAGACAACCATTTTGAAGATCTTTCATAGCGCACATAGGATGTGAAAGCAGGAGGTGCACACTGCATTGAAGAGAGTCATCATGTTGAGCTTGTCATCTAGGATGATCATCAATTTCTTGCATGGTCAGTCTATGTGTGTTTGTTGACCCTAGCTCTGATGGCAACCAGGTGGAGTCCCATGGGGCAAAGCCCAGTACTTTTGTCTTCTTGGAAGTGAGCTGCAGTCAGTTGATTCACATCCAGTCTGCTACCTTTCAGACCTCTCTGGAGTGGTAGCAGCATAACTACCAGTTTACATGAACATTGTATTTTATTTCCTGCTTTTTTGGCAAACTAGATTGTTTTATCCTTGGTTTGAATGCTGGAGTTCATTCTCTGCAGAGGGCCAAGGATGATATTAGGGAGGTTAGTGTGGTGATGCCTGGGAAAATGCGTCGTAGGCTGTTGTATTTGTAGGTGCAAAAACGCGGATGTGGTTCAAGACAGTTCTCTGTAGGGTAATCACAGGATGACTAGCTCATCCCAGCCTAATTTGTTTGTTAGGTAAACCCTGGTGATAAATTAGCTCAACAAAGCATACGTTGTCTGCCAGGTAAACCTAGGAGTGATATTAACCCAACCTAGTCTTATGTTACTAGAGTAAGCTGTGGAGTGGAGTTATCACCACCTAGTGTAAGTGTTTTTTTTTGGTAAACCCAGCAGTGGAATAAATAATTTCAGCATAAGTTGTCTGTTAGATAAAACCAGGAGTGGAGTTATCCCTGCTAGGCTAGGTTGCCTGCAAGATAAATCTAGGGACAGAATTAGCTTATGTTGTCTTTCCAGTAAATTCGTTAATGGGGCTATCCCAACCTAGTAAGTTGTCTGATCACAAATAACACATACAGTGGTGATGGTACAAAAAAAGTAAACACAGAGAATTGTGATCCTTGAACTAAAAAAGTCGCTCTTAAAATACTATTTGCTTTCAAACGCAGTGAAATCAAGTCCCTCGCTGTTCATATTAAAGAGTTATAAAATCCAGAAATATGCCCATCTACTGGTTTACATTAGAATTTGCCTGTACACTATAAAACTCATATATTTTGTTCTGGGGGTCCTAATGATCCTGGGTTTATGGTTCTATGTCCAGGGGTATGTATCTAGATTTAGTAGTGGGACAGAAAAAGTTTGACCTTAGAGGGCAATGATGTGCGAGACTTCAGTCACAATTGCATACTTAGGGCCCTCAGAGAACCTTTTCAAGCCATCTGGCTAGCAGGTTTTGGACCTCAGCATTACAGGGCAGAACTGGGAACCACCAAGTATAGCATCACTCATATCTTCCATCACCCAGGACCGTGCATATTCCAACTAATTAGAGGCTGGTGTGCACCAGGAAATAGAATGTGTTAAGTTTACTTTCCCTGATATTGTGGGCTAGAAAGGCTAGCCTAGTAATTGCATTCAAGCCCTTCTACTACCATTCAGTCTAATCTGTTACATATGTTACAGAAGGGCATGAATATATTCACTAAGACCTTGAATAAAAGTGCTACGCTATTTTATAATCACTGTGCAAATGCCTGTTTGTGAAGTGATCGCAATTAGAAGAGGTGAAAAATTGATCACAGTCAGTAATTTACAGGACATTGACATCTATATCCCGAGGTGTTCCCCTGGTTTAATTGTGGAAGGTCAAACCCAGTGATTAACAGATGAACGCGTAAGCTGTATAAGTCATCTTTGTTTATCTTTGCTCAGAACCACTTCTCATCCCCTTCTCACACGGGCACTATAGCTGCTGCTGAATAAGAAATGTTTCATTAACCCCTTCCCTGAGCTCGTCATGAACCGCGGGATACCGCGATTCTCAGCGCACAGCGGGAAAACGCGCCGCGCGCATGTGGTTAATGTCAGTTGAGTATCTTCTGACTTTTCTATTCTGTTACTTTAGTATAAACCTTTCCCAGATTTAGGGCCCCATGTAGACTGTGACAGATGAGTTACTTCATCACATACATGCCACTCCTTTTAACACAGCTAAGGACAGCATGAATTGCTGAGTACACCTCACCGAAGCAAGAACTCTCTGACTCTCTTAAACTTCCAAATGAACCAATTGCAGAATAAGTCATACTTCCTAGGAGACATCAAAGTTTGCTTTGGTCTTTGCAGCAGCTGCTTCTGCCAAGGGCATTGTGAACACTTGGATGATGGGATAATCTGCTACTTTTGAAACTTCATTAGTCTCCATCTGTGACCCTTCCTTGCTTGAACGAATTCTTGATCTATTTGAAATGGGAGAGTTTGCCCCATCTTTCTTGAAAAATGCTATCATTGGAAGCTTTTCTTTAACTGAACACTTCTTCTTCGTAGTATCCAGTTCAGCCAGTCTGATGATACTGGGCCTCCATCACAACTCATGCATGAACTGCTCTCAAATGATTTAAATGATCTCCAGAAATGCTATTGCAAGTAGAGTAATTTTTTTAGCAGGGTCCACATCCACTGACAGTCATTCAGTTCACCCTTTGACCCAGCATGACTTTTGAGTTGAATCATGTTAAAACAGCCATATACAGCCAGAGATAGTTTTCTACTGTTAAAGATTAACATTATTTTGACAATAAATTCTTACTATTTCTTTAAATCCTTAGGATTGAATACCAATCTCTTCAAACATGCTTATTGTGTCCGAAATCCTCCCGCCTTCTATTGAAGAGTAATAGGTTGAGGCCAGCTGAACTACCAGATGGAAATGGCTGTTGAAAAAAAGCCTATAGCTCAGCTACATTTTGTGACAAACTAAGTTTTGGTATTGTTGACTAATTGGATTTCTTTTCAAACTCTCATTGGATTTTTTATCTACCAGTGTGTTGTAACTTCACCAGCTGTACCCTCCCGCACCCACCCCTCTCCCTCTCTCCTCTTTGGTATGGTCCGCACTGCTCCCTAGAGGGCGAGTTAGAACGTTGACGGCGTGTGAGATTAGCCGCCAAGCTGGAAGCACCTGTTATCATTTAACTAATAAAAATACATGAGTAACCTACCGGATGTGGTGATTCATTACAACATTTTGGCGACGAGGACGTGGAGCTGAGCCAGGGTCAGTTAGGTGCATTCCCCCTGGATGAATTTATGCTTGTGCGAAGAGACGAAGTGAGTTGAGGCTTGTAAAGTGCTGTATGAAGATCTATGGTCTATAGCCAATAATCGGAGCTGAAATCTGGAACCCACCCAGTCTACAACCCGAAGTGTTGCCGGCAAGGGACGTGGCGCTAGGAGTGAAGCTGTGAGGGCGCACGTATAACGGAGGAAATGTTCCATTCCTGGCATCTATGAGGTGATTTCCCGAACAGCGCCGTGCCCCCCCCGTGTTCTGAAAGGATTTGGCGCAGGTCGTGAGAAGCAGGAAAAATCATTCAGGGAGAGGACTTTCTTGCTCCGAGGAACTGCTTAGTCGTCGACAGGAAGTTCCTGTTACTTAATCCTGGAAAAAGAAAGAGGACTTTGCAGCATATTTCCCTTTCTGGTGGCCTGTGGGAGAAAAGGAAGAAAGGAGAAAGTCAACTCGGTTTCCCTGTGGTGCCTCTGGAAACTGTCACGGAGTGGGGGAAGCAAAACTCAAGACAATAACAGAGGGATTCATCTAAGCGCATGAGGTGAGCTTAGGAATCTGCGTGTGGAAAAAGGAGCTGATGTGACGCTAGTCCGAGGCAGAGTGCTGGGTTATTGTGAGTGATTGAATAACAGCACGGGGAAGCGGAGATCTCGCACTCACAGTTTTATCCGAGGCGAGGAGAACGGGGGGATCAGTGCAAGTCAAGGAGGTGAGACTTTTGAAGCTGTCGGAGGAGAGGTGTTCAGTGCAGGGAACTAAGTCAAACCTCAGACATCGCAGTGGAAACTGACCTGAGGCAGTGCGTCAAGCTATTTAAGCATGAGTGAGTGGAACAGCTTATGTCAACCTGGGCACGTTTGTATAAGCGGGTGAGGTAAAACTCCCGAAGGCTGAACCCAAGTGAAAAAACAAAAAAAAAAAAAAAAAGTGGTGCAAGTGCATGTGGGTAGCCATTGAAACCGTGAGAGGAGACGGGAGCGGGACAGGGTGTGCTGTAAACCCCTGTTCCCGCGTTTGAAACTGATCTAAGGCGACGTTTGTGTGCTGCGTGAAGAAATTGAACTGTGGCAGGCGCCGTGAGGTGATGCGCAGTTTGTGAAGAAATTGAGAAGTACAGGGTGTCCAGCAAACCCCTGGTGCAGCGTATAAAAGTGAACTGAGGCAACGCGCCGTGAGGTGATAAGCATCTCGTGAAGAAATTAAGAACAACAGGGTGTCCAGCAAACCCCTGGTGCAGCGTATAAAAGTGAACTGAGGCAACGCGCCGGGAGGTGATAAGCATCTCGTGAAGAAATTAAGAACAACAGGGTGTCCAGCAAACCCCTGGTGCAGCGTATAAAAGTGAACTGAGGCAACGCGCCGTGAGGTGATAAGCATCTTGTGAAGAAATGGAGAACAGGGTGTCCAGCAAACCCCTGGGGCAACGTATGAAATTGAGCTGAGGCAGCGAGCCGTGAGGTGATGCGCATTTCCTCAAGAACTGTAACCGATGGTTGAAAAGGTTGTTGATTTTACAAGCGTCAAGAAGTACATGATAGCCTCTTTCTAGGGAATATATGAAATAACAGTGAGATGAATCTAAATGCGAGCACATGTAGTCAGCTCACACGAGTATCGGCGCAAAGCATTTTTGAGTAAACTCTGTAAGCCGAGAAGGGAAGCAGGAGGCGGAGCAGGAAGCATAATCTTCCCCTCAGAACTTCAGGGAAGGCTGTCAATCCCCGTTGCAACGCGTGAAAAGGAACTGAGGTAGCGCTTTGAAACAGCGTCAAGTAGCTGCGTGAGGATATCTCTGAGGGGCAAAGTGTGCAGTGAACCCTAAGGGAAGAGTCTTGTTCAGATTGGAGGAAGAGCATCTCAAGTGAGATATGATATTTTTCGAGGATCCTTAACTTGTGGGGGTCAAGGATCAGGAAGCTACAGGAGTTGGGAGCTAAGCATATGAAGACATCTCAGTGTAGTGCAAGAAACTAGGCCTTTCCACCAGAGCCTCCATAGAAAAGCACAAAACATAAGGAGGACATAAGGATAAAGGCATAGAGAAGTCTTCAGAAGAGGCACTATGGGAAAATTATCGCATCCTAAGCTATTAACCAAGAAGAAAATAAAATTGGTACCGCAGATAACAAGGAGAGGAAGATGGGATGAGAAAAGCATACCATTCGTCATAATCAGTTCGGAGGAGAAGGAGGAACCTGTGGTGAAAGAGATAGGGGAAACTGTAGATTGGACTAACTGTAGGGAAAGGGAAGAATGGAGAGCGAAGAGTAACAGTGAAGGGAGAGATGGTAAGGACGCAGAAATAAAAGGTCGGCAAAAGAACTTGAATTATGCAAATGTACAAAATGAACGAGAAAGAAGTGCCAAAGTGCAAAGGAGGAAAATATGCCGAGAGAGGGGAGATATAGTAGCGGTAAGAAACAAAAGCGAAGCAAAACTGAGGCTTACCATCAATAGGGGTGGTGAATTTAAGGGAGCTCTCATAGATGCAGAGTCGCAAAGTACAGTGATGGACAAATACAGATGGAAGAGTGATTTGTCTTTAACCAAAGGAAATGAAGTGAGAGCAGCAGACGCAGAGGGAAATTTGATATTGAAAGGAAAAAACGGGACAGAGTGGTATTACATGAAGAGAAGTATGAAATTTAAAGTGAATAATGCAGAAGAGGTGGTTGCAGCACAGGAAGGGATGGAACGAAGGAAATTAAGTAGAAATAAAAATCCGAAAAGCTCTGAGTCCAAGATAAGGTTGGATGTAAATAAAAATAACCCACTTACTAGATTGGAGAATTTGAAGGTCAACACGTATCCATCCTTAGGTCATGAAGTAAGAAGAAGAAAAGTCTGGAGGAACAAAAAGAAAACAGAAACCGCGATGGTCAAGCGCAAAATAAAGCAGAATATGTCTGAGGAAAAGGATGTTGGAAACAAGATGAGAAAAAACATTGCGAGAATGAACAGGGAACATGATATTCTAGAAGAAAAGGAGATGGTTAAGGAGGAAACGTACGGGGTAACACAGTCCACGAGAGTAGTGGACGAACTGTCCAAACCAATCTGCCTCTGGGTTAAGATAGCGTGGAACTATGCCGCTAGGGTTGTTTACCAACTCAGACCGTATAAGAGATCTGACCTTCACACGAGCCTGGGAAAAGGAAATCG
This sequence comes from Lissotriton helveticus, assembly GCF_964261635.1. NCBI lineage: Eukaryota > Metazoa > Chordata > Amphibia > Caudata > Salamandridae > Lissotriton > Lissotriton helveticus. The sequence continues at coordinate 1,510,839,770 of NC_136067.1, read as the reverse complement.
TCAAGGAGGGTGTGAGAATTCACTCAAAAACGGACCAAGCCAGTACCCTAAAGGTCCGGTTGGAAGAGTCTATGGGCTCCCAGTAGGCTGGGAAGAAGTTGTGTTAGAGTTTACTAAGGACAAGGCCAGATTCACAAGGTTTATCCTAGGGGCGAAGCTGGAGGGAAGTCCAGTCCCCGAGGAGGCTTGTACAGGTGGAAGTACGGGAAGCACAGGCACGGCGTTCCACAAGAGAAATTATGTGGAACACAACAACAAGGAGACCAATGAGAAGGAAACCGGTCACAGGGGCAGGGTCAGAGGCAGTGAAATATGGTCCAGGAAACTTCCGAAGAGAAAAAAAAAAAAATATATAGATATAAAGGATTAAATTGTTCAAAGGGATAGATGCTTGCCAGCAGGATGAGGAGGTATGTGTAACGGAGGACTTGAGCATGTCGGCAGAGTACATTTTGGTCGAGCGGTTCCTGAGGACATTAATTCAGAGTACCATTAGGCATCAGTTCCCTTTCCTAACCCTCAACTTAAACCAAACATGGATGTGACACTAGCCAAAGGGAACAGAAAGGAGGGCAAATGTTGTGCTTTCAGTCCGAACATAAGCATCTTAAGGGACGGAACAGTCACCCACTCAGTGGAAGGGACAAAGCGTGGCCAGTGACCACGTGGAACTAGCAACCCTATCTCTCAGCAACTCCGCCGCCGGAAGCGGTGGTGATCATCACCTCGATGACGGAAGTAGCCAAATTCAGAAGAGAATTGGGAGGCAGTCAACTTTTCCCGGGATAACTGGGTCGCTAAAAGAACTAACTTTTGGTAGTGCAAGTATCTCCTATCTTACTAGACAGGCGCCCAGTTGGATTTTTTCCCCTCCATTCCGGATAATGCGTAAGGAGCCACCTGTCTCCTGTTTTGGGGTTCAAGTTTCAGAGTCTATGTTGTTCTTCATTTGCAAGTTTATGGGGGTCGCCTTACCCTGTCTCCCTTCTTCACCCTTCAGTCCCACCTGCTTTGGTTTCTGGCGCAGTTCCTCCTTTCCCCCCCCCTATCATCTCTTCCGTTCTCTTTTTGTCTTTCCTCTGGGGTTCTTTCCTCCATTCCCTCTTTCCCTCTCTCCCTAGCCAGGGGCCCTGGGATCTCCTTCCCTCTGTTCTCCTTAGGGGGGAAGGTGTGTTGTAACTTCACCAGCTGTACCCTCCCGCACCCACCCCTCTCCCTCTCTCCTCTTTGGTATGGTCCGCACTGCTCCCTGGAGGGCGAGTTAGAACGTTGACGGCGTGTGAGATTAGCCGCCAAGCTGGAAGCACCTGTTATCATTTAACTAATAAAAATACATGAGTAACCTACCGGATGTGGTGATTCATTACAACACAGTGCATAGCTTGACTTGCTTAAATATTGTAATCATCCGGAGGCAGAGTAGTGTATATATTTAGTTCTTGCCCTATGAGGTAGAGTAATGCATACATTCAGTTCTTCCAGAAAGAGATTAGAAAGTTTTAAGTAAAAATGCAGCTAACAGTTTTTATTCTAGAAATATGTCCCCAAATCACGTTATTCTTTGAATCAGTCATAAGGCAGGGTAAACCATTTGGCTCTCTGAGAGTGCAATGGCGCTGTGCTCCAGCCATGCCCTGCTGAGTGATATCTGAGAAAGGAGAGATTGGCAGTGCGCATAGAGAGCTAGCATGTTTTGATAGTTTAAAATGGTATGTTGTAACTGACATTTTCTCCTACCTATAACGTCTTGTGAGGCCTTTGCTTTTTACAGTGAATATCCAAGTATTTTTTTTAATATAAAGTAAGGTAATATCACAATTCCTAACTATAATGTCACATTAACCTATGTTTTGTTAAGTGATTTCCTGTATGCAGCATGAGGTTTGGGGCAGGGACTGGTCTGTGGCCAGGCACTGCGCGCAACCGCCCGCAAACACCCAACCCACTACAGTCACTCCTGTATGACTATGTCATGTAACATTATAAAAGGTGTAATTTTAAGTAAGGCAGAACACTTGGCTCTGTTAAAGGGTCAGAACATCAAGATATTAAAATGACAGACCTATTTGCTTTGTCAACAAGTCACCAATACCTAGAAAGTAATGCATATTTTAAAATTCATACATTGCAATGTTAAATAATTGGGTACAATTAATTTTCAATAACGCATTAAACATTTCAGAGTCCTTTTTTAACAATAATCAAGTCACAAGGGGTCTCTGTACTGCAGCTGTAGCACCTACTGCTCCAGCTTGAAATGCTTAAAAAATACAGTAAGATTTTCTAGGGTCATGGATTCAATGACCCAGGAGACTTATTATGTTTTTTTTTATCTTGCTGGGGGAATTTTGCACTCCTTTCAGCCCTCCACAATGTTAAACAAAATGCTTGATGGTTCCCTGCCGCTTCTAGGGGATCCACCAGGATCCAAATATATAACTAAAAAGCCCTCAGAGGGCATTATGGGGCACCCCTTGCTTGTAGTCATGAGTAGAAAATGAACATCTTCTGCCCAAAACATCAGGAATTCTCCCATGTAGTAAGAGTAGTGCACTCTGATGCCAACCAAGGCCCCATGACCTGGGAAGGTGCCACTTGGGGAACAGGGATTTATCTTGAAGAAGCGAGCAGGGCTCAGGCAAGTTGAGTTGCAGGTCCAGTTGGAGCAGGTCAGCCGAGTAGTTGCAGGGAGGCCTCAGGAGCTTGTTATGTCACTGAACAGGAGGTCAGTCAGCTGACCCATGGAGTCATTTCAGGTAGCCTGTGATGAAGGGAAAAGGTCCAGTCTTCCTTCTCAGACAGCAGGGCCGACCTCCAGTATCAGGCCAGTTCTCTGGCAGCAGGGCAGTCTTTATTGTGTAGTGTCCTGGAGTGTACTGAAGAGTGAGTCTGAGGTTCCTAATTTCATACCTGGTGCCAGCTTTGAAATGAAAGACGCTCCTGAGGTTTTCCCTAGGCCTGGTTGAAACTGTAATTATGCCAGACTAATTGGAGTAATTTCAGTAATTATGCATTACTCTTGTGAAAAATTACTTAAATTAAGCGAGTACACAAGCTTGAGTCAATAGGAGTAATTTGGGGCAAAAATCTACTGCAGGGTCACATTAACAGCAAACTAGGAGAAGGCAAGCGGGTGCTGCCTACTGCTGTCCATTTCCTATAGCAGTTAGTGCTATTTTCATGCCACAAACTTCATCCTTGTGCCATTTTTAGATGCAAGGTTGCATTTTATAGGAAGAAAATAGCATTAAATGCTGGATTACACTACTCACATATTTGCGCATAATTACGAGTACTTTTTTACAGTAATAATGAGTAAAATGTGCTACAGAGAATTATGCCAGTTATCTCCCCTCTTTTAGATGGCATACAAACTGCACACCCTACCCTTAGCACCTTTAGGCCCCTCTCAAAATTAAACACCTGAGCCTTATTTGGTTTTCTGCAGTGTGTATATTTTTATTAAAATAAGTTCACAGGCCAATTACTCCATTGGCCTCCATTTCTTTATTTTAAAACTCTCAAAATTATTTTCACATCACAGTATTAAAATACTCACACGTATATACATATTTATATCTTTACAGCCCGTTCTCCAATGGGCTTTTGGTTGACCTTCGGGTTGTGCCAGCAGGCCACAACCAAGTTAGCCTGCTCTCCTTAAGTTAACCACCTTCCGGTCAACAGAGCCGCAGGTAAATAATCTGCCACCACTTGTGGCAACCAGCGGCTTCCAGGGTAGGGCTAGAGAATCCAGGGCCACCAGCAGGTCAGCCCCAACTCTCCCGCCAGCCCGGAGCCCATGATGATTTTTAAGACCTGTTCTGGGGTAAAAACTGGCACTGACCAAAGAAGTCCCTGTGATACTCTTGTCCAGGACCCCGCTACTGCCCCTGCCTGAAGCCTTAATTCTGGGATGGTGGGTGGGTGACTTCCTTCTGCGACGTCCAACTCCTGGGCGGTCAGCAGACAAAGAGGGGGTCATAAAGTTGGTCGCTGGCTTTTCAAGCCTCGCGCCCTCCTAACTGCATGCGGGGCACTCGTGACGTATTTCCTGCCTGCCCCTTCGCCATCACTTCCGGGTCGAGCGACCCGGAAGTGATTCCCTGCCTAGGTGGCCGTTTGGCTGCCACTAACAGCGCCACGCCCCCTAAGTGGGGTGGCGCCCTGCATAGATGGCATACAAAGTGCACACCCTCCCCTTAGCACCTTTAGGCCCCTCTCAAAATTAAACACCTGAGCCTTATTTGGTTTTCCGCAGTGTGTATATTTTTATTAAAATAAGTTCACAGGCCAATTACTCCATTGGCCTCCATTTCTTTATTTTAAAACTCTCAAAATTATTTTCACATCACAGTATTAAAATACTCACACGTATATACATATTTATATCTTTACAGCCCGTTCTCCAATGGGCTTTTGGTTGACCTTCGGGTTGTGCCAGCAGGCCACAACCAAGTTAGCCTGCTCTCCTTAAGTTAACCACCTTCCAGTCAACAGAGCCGCAGGTAAATAATCTGCCACCACTTGTGGCAACCAGCGGCTTCCAGGGTAGGGCTAGAGAATCCAGGGCCACCAGCAGGTCAGCCCCAACTCTCCCGCCAGCCCGGAGCCCATGATGATTTTTAAGACCTGTTCTGGGGTAAAAACTGGCACTGACCAAAGAAGTCCCTGTGATACTCTTGTCCAGGACCCCGCCACAGGGCGAGGCGCTTACTGGCGGACTCGACCTCCCCCCCTGCACTCAAGAGCTTCTGAAATGGCCCCTAAAACTGTTTGTATAAAAAGTTCACTGCCCGCCTTCGATAGGTGCACTCCGTCCGCCGCATACAGCTCTGGCCTGGACGTTTGTATAAACTTGTGCCGAATGGTGCGAATGCTAGACTTCTGAAGTATTTCGGCCACTGACTGGTTCAATCTTTTGACTGACTTATTCACTGCTTTCGTGGGCGCGCCCCGCGACCATGTCTGTCTCGGAATGACTTCGGACCATAGTAACATGGCCTTTGGTAAAATATTTCTGATTGCTGCTAGCGTAGTAAACAAAGACTCTTTCACCCCCCTCCTTCCGGCCGGGATCATGTTGTTGCCTCCACAGTGCAACACCAATACATCAGGAGGGGGCATGCCTCTGTTCAAAGCCGCCCTCAAGTCATTCGGTACGTCGGCTAAGTGTTGACCACCTACCCCTACCCAATGGTGGTCCCATCCTTGCGCCTCGTGCGCCTTTCTCTCGAGCGATTTCTTGAAGACCAACCCTGCCCTGCGAATAAAGGAGTGGCCGCACCAACATATTTGGGTTCTTTGTAAAGTAGCAACTAGGGTAAATATCGAAATGAAAGAAATGGTCAGAACCGCCCTTGACAATAGAGGGGGGGGTTAAGAAGGGTGACACTCATACTAATTGCGGGCGCACATAGCGTTCATAACATGCTGACTTCCAACGTCCTAATCTCCTAATCGTCTCCTCTGGCAGCCCCAGGCCTGCGGCTGTAGTTGCTGCCCCGGTACGGAAGGAATGGGATGTGAAGTCGGCCGGGTCAACGCCCATCCTTGACAAGGTCAGTTTAACTACCCTTGTGAACTGAAATCTGGTGAGGGGTAAACCGTTCCTATGGAGCAACACTCTGTCATCGCCCCCTTGAGGCCTGGTTTGCATAAACTCCCTTGTCAGCCTAACTGGGCAGTAAGACTCCCCCGCTACCCTGCCTAATTGTAGCCACGTCCCCTTGCCTAAGGGATCTGTTTTTGATCTCCAAACCCTGACTCTCAGGACGTCTTCTGACTCAATTAGGTCCTCACACCTTATGCCCCCTTCCTTATCCGCCATAGAGGCAGGGAGCAACTCCGAGATCCTAAGTGCCCCACAAAAGGCCAACACGTACGCTACCCTAAATAGCTGAGTTTCATAAGGGGAAAAGCAAATCAAAGGCAGGGTCTCCAGGATATTCACCAACCTGCTCACGTCTATGGGTCTTCTCGAATCCTTCACCCCTGGTGTTAACCGTTCCCAACCCTTCACGGCTCTCCTCACTCTCTGATCCTTCGTTGGGTCTGCCACCCCCTTTAAGCCCGCATAAAATGCCAACGCTGACAGCTGTCTCTTCATCAATGCCACTGACTTCACACTTCCTCTCTGGTGTACTATAAAGCCCAATACGCTCAGGGGTACAAATGCATCCACTAGACCCGCCCCTCTTAAGTACTCCTGATAACATTCCCACGACCTCTGATACATACTCTTAGTCTTGGGGGCCAGGGATGCTGTTATCAACTCGGAGGCTGTGGGGCACCAAACTTCCATAGCCCCACTGGAAAGGCTGTCATTCTCCTCTCTGCTTGTGGCCAATGTGTGCGGAATTCTGTCAACTTAAAACGAGACAAGGCGTCAGCTGCTTGGTTCTCAATGCCAGGCACATGTCTTGCAGTGAAATGTACATTGCGACTCAAACATTGCAACACTAATTCTTTCAATAGGCGCAGCACCCATGTGCAAGTTGCTCTCTGGTTATTGTTCGCCATCACCACTGACATGCTGTCTGACCAGAATACAATGTGTCTGTTTGCGAGCGTATCTCCCCACAAGTGTAACGCCACAACTATGGGAAACAGTTCCAGGAAAGTAACATTGCGTGTCAGACCCTGCTGTGTCCAGTCTTCTGGCCAATACTGCATGCACCACCTGGGGCCCAAGATTGCCCCAAAACCAACACTCCCTGCCGCATCTGTGAACAATTTGAGCTCCGCATTCGAGGTGCTCGGTGTCCGCCATATCACAGAGCCATTGAAGTTCTCTAGGAAGTCCTTCCAAATACTCAAGTCCTTCCTCACATCAGCTGACAGCCTAACTCCATGGTGCTTTGCGCGAAGACCTGACATTGCCCTTGCTATGCTCCTGGAGAAAGCCCTGCCCATTGGTATGACCCTCAAGGCGAAGTTCAGTTGCCCTACCAAGACTTGTAGCTGGTGTAATGTAACTTTCCTTGACTTTAAGCAGTCATCAATAGCAGCCTTGAAGGCAGTCACTTTTGACCTAGGTAGCCTGCAAACCCCTTCTCTGGTATCGATTTCAATGCCTAGGAATGTCAGGCATGTAGCCGGCCCTTCTGTTTTTTCTGCTGCTAGTGGTACCCCCAGGGCTTCAGCCAGGTGCTGGAAGCCCAGCAGGGCCTTCCTGCATGACTGTGAACCCTTAGGACCGAGAAATAGAAAATCGTCTAAGTAGTGTACAACTGCGTGGGATTTGTCTGAGGTAAGGAATTGTTCCACCGCACATTCTAAAAACCTGGCAAACGTCTCAAATACTGCACAAGCGATTGAGCAGCCCATGGGCATGCAAAAATCAATGAAATAATTCTCTTTGAAGGTGAAGCCCAAGAACTTGGTATCCTCCGGGTGAACCGGGAGGAGCCGAAATGCGGCCTCAATATCGGATTTTGCCATTAAGGCCCCTTCTCCCAAGGCCTGCAGTTTTTCAATTGCGGTGTCAAATGTTGTATAACGCACCGTGCAGAGATCTGGGTCCAGCTTGTCATTGATGGATAACCCTGGGGGGCTTGATAGATTATGTATCAGGCGGAATTTCCCTTTCTCTTTTTTAGGAACTAACCCCAGGGGTGAACAGACCAGATCAGGGTTTGGAAGATGTTTGAATGGACCAGCTACCCGCCCCAAGGCAACTTCTTTCATTATCTTATTTTGCGCTGCTTCCATGTTCTGGAGCACCGAACTCTGGTTGCGCGGTGGGGGCAGCTGAAGACGGGATGCGGAAACCGGTCGTAAAACCATTATGTAGAAACTGAGCCTCCTCTAGTTTGTCATATTTGCTAATGAGGTGTGTCAAAACATGTCCTTTAATGGGAGTTGGCAGACCTGTCGGACGTCTGAGGTGGCCTTCCTTTTGGAGTGGCATGGGCCGGCTGCTCTTTTGAATTTCCTGATTTCTTGAAGCATCTGATTTCTGGGTGAGACGGGCCCCCACAGTAGGAACAGCAATGTTTAAACTTGCACAAGGTCCCCCTAGCGCACTCATTTTTGTTATACAGCCAGCAGGCCTGTTTTTTATCTCCAGCCCCCCTGTCGCTCCGAAAGGACTGATTCTGAGCAGGGGAACTGGTCTTGGGCGCCGATGGGAAGGAATAAAAGACTGTGTGCCATAAATTGATCTCACGTTGATCCCATGCTATCCCTGGGTGTACTGCTTTCATTTGTCTGAACTTGTTATCGTAATTTAACCACCCCACGCCTGGGAACTCTGCGGCCGCCCCATATATCAAGGATATGTAACTGATTATCTGAGGGCCCAACGCGGGGTATTTCTCCAACATAATTGCGGCATAAATGGCAAATCCTGTGATCCAATTTTTTATAGACCAGTCAACCCATACCTTTCTCTGTTTGTACTCTCCCTCCTTACCTCCTCTTGCTTTACCTGGAACAAACCCTGCATTAATAAGATCGAACACATCAACATATTCGCCCTTTAGTATCTTTTCCTTGATGTCTGCGGGTACATGCCAAGTGATCCCCGTGGATGGCGATAAGGTCAAGGATGCGGAACCGTACATTAACGGGCTGTACGCTAAAGTCGGCTGACCCGCCATCTGCAGCCCGGACCCCACTTGCGTATGAGTACTTGATGGCCCTACCAAATTTACGGCGATGTTAGCTGTTGGAGCCTGGGGTGACCCTTCCTACATTCGGGAAAGCGCCCATCAGTATAGGAGCCCCACTTCCCGGGTATGCTGTGGTGGGTATCATCGTGCTAGCAGGGCCATTACTGATTGCCTGACCATGTAAATTAGTTAACAACATCCCTGGTAATTGCGCCACACCTCCAGATTGCACCCAAACTTGTGCTATTCCGCTACCCGGTTGCGCGACCACTGGCGGTAAGGGGACCTGAGAGCCGGGCGCCTCCGCATTAGCGACGGGCGCCACTCCCGTCTGCACAGCATTAGAAATTGCGGGATTTCCCTCAAGCGCGCCATTGTCCTTATTCATGCTCGGGCTCAAGTCTATTGTCTCTAGCACCTCCTTCTCACCTGAGGATGCTGGTTGGGGCTCTGCTGCCCTGGGCCGCTTCTCTTTCAACGCCTCTTTCAATCTTTCCGGTGTCGGCCGCATTCGCTTGCCTCTCGCTCTTTCCTCTTGTGCGTTCGCGTCCGCTCTTGCCCCTTCTCTCATTGTCTTTAACGCCCAATCCATGCCTTTTTCCTTCGTAAACTCTAGCAGCTCTGTTAGAGTGAGGTAGTCATCTCTTTTGGCTGGGGCCCCTTTGCCCTTCGATGGCCGCTTTGGCGGCATTCTGCACTTAAAAGATAAAATGTGTTATTACCACTTTAAATGACATACGTGCATCTGGATTAGCCACCAAATTGAAACATGTACCCAACTCTCCTTACATAACCCTTTAGCCTCCCTAACCTCGACCATCGCGCTGATGCTGGAAGTTTGCCCAGAATGACAGGATTTATTACCTCCCAAATGATACGATATATATACGATGTAATTTTACGCAAACCTCGATATAAAATTCAAGGAAAAGGTGAATTCAGGCAGGTCATCAGAGGGCAAGGGAATATGAGATGCTCACCATTTTATAGTTTCAGCAGTGTTAAATTTCGACCAGATATTGTGCATTATTTTTCAGAAAAACACCTTGAAGCATAACAGAATCGGCAATAAAACTGATGTAAGTACCTATAATCCCACTCACAACAGAGCCTATGCACAGAAAGGTGTATGTGAAGTGCGTCTGTCAGACCACGATAAGCAACATGGAAATTCGACAACAAAAATCTTGGCTGCTGAACTAGTAACCCCGCCTTAGAAGCCACTGCATAAAGTATACCCTCTTAACTTATGCTTCGACTGCGCCGCTGGCCGCGGGGGGAGGGCTTCCGGCTCGACCAATGATGAGCGCTATGCTTTTAAAACAGGGGAGCGCCTCATCTGATACCAGGGCAGCTCGAAACAGGAGGCGTGCTCCGATCTGCAAGCAAACAGCCTTTCTGGCGATCCTGCCCTGTATTCCGCTCTACTTCCGCAACGTGCCCTGGCCCCCTCCATCATTGGCTCGGCTCCCCGGCCTCCCGGACCCGCTACGGATAGGCTCACTCGCGCGATGTGCGTTCCCTGCCACCAACACTCGCTCGCCACCATCGGCTCGGTTCCCCAAGCATACCCAATCAGCCACGGGTAGGCTCGCTCACACGACAGGCATTCCCTGCCCCCCACACTCACGCGATCAACAACTCGCGCTCCATGCAAGCGCACACACCTAAATAACTCGCACTACCAACACACCCACAGTCACACTGCGAGGCCCACTCACCTGCTCCAAAGAGTCGGACTGACCCTCGCGCACCAACAGCAACGCGACGGTCCCGCTGTGACTTCCTTCTGCGACGTCCGACTCCTGGGCGGTCAGCAGACAAAGAGGGGGTCATAAAGTTGGTCGCTGGCTTTTCAAGCCTCGCGCCCTCCTAACTGCATCCGGGGCACTCGTGACGTATTTCCTGCTTGCCCCTTCGCTATCACTTCCGGGTCGAGCGACCCGGAAGTGATTCCCTGCCTAGGCGGCCCTTTGGCTGCCACTAACGGCGCCACGCCCCCTAAGTGGGGTGGCGCCCTGCATTCCCCCCTGTCTAGTTCTGAAATTTTCAACCACCCTGCCCTGGTCCCAGGATGCCTGGAGTCACAAAACACTAGGGTGAAGTTCTTTGTGAGCATGCTGAGGCAGCTTCTTTGAAGTGCAAGTATGGTAGGTGAAAGCTCCGCCCCTTCCATGAGGTCAGGATGGCTTGTCCTGCCAACAGCCAGTCCTCCTTTTTGATACTGTTTGGGAGGAACACACAGAGGCCAAATGCCAACTATACTTAGTCATGTGACCCTCGATACAGGCTGCAGGCAAAAAACGGATAGGTCAAGAAAATGTCAAATTTTTAAAAGTGGTAATTTCAGAATAGTGACTAAAAATCTGACTTTATCAGTAAGAGGGGTTTGAATCACCTTTCATTTGAGTGTAAACATGACATTTATACCTGATTTCAGACAAATGTTACCACTCATTAGCTATAATAAGGTAACCCAACGTTATCCTAAGGACACAAGCACTGTGGACTGGCTAGCAGTCCTAAGGCCAACAAAAATGAATTCAGCATTGCAGGTGGAGTGCAGCCAAAAGGTTAGGGGGGAAACCATTCCAAGGATGTCAGGTTTAACACTAGCTCTGTACCTTTTCTCTTTTGTCTCTGCTCGGGCTGGTGGGAGCAAAGTTGTGCTCCCTTCCCAGGAGAGTGTAGGCAGGGAATTAAATATGCATTGAAAAAAGCAGTGTCTAGGACAATGGGCTCCCGGGACACTGCTCTCTTCAGGCCCTGGGGGATGGGCCCTCTTATGGCTCAGGGAGAGGAGCCCTATTCATCTCCCCTTCCCAAAATTACAAAATCAGCCCTGAGGCTTCCTAAAGGATCAGGGAAGTGGGCCCCGTGCCCCCTTCCCCTAAATTTCAAAACAGCCCTGAGGGATTGGGTCCTTGGGACCTTCTATAGGCTTGGGGAGAGGGGCCACACACCCCTCCCATAAATATGCAAATGGCCCCAGGGGATGGGGTCTCCAGACCCTCCTAAATGCTTAGGGAGGAAGCCCACATGCCCCCTTCCCCTCAAAAAAGATTTTGTGGAACTTCTGGGCCCTGGCCCAGTCAGAGGGCCTATTTTTAAAAAGGGCAGTTTTTTTTAACTGGATCATGGATCCTCCATGGATCCACGGTACCATTAAACACATGTTTTCTGCAATCACCCCCACCAGGCCTATGGGGCAGGGTATTTCTACTCTGCCCTCTGTATGTTTTTTATCTTTTGTCAGACAGGGTACAGAGTCCCTGAGTCCTAAAATTGTTTCTGCCACATCTTTGTTGATGTGGTGGTGGCCAATTGGATCTATTCTTGAGATCTGTTGGGTCTGCGCATCCTTTGCAGTCTATATATACAAAAAGTTTGGACCTACATTTCCCCAAAGCTACTGAATAGATTTACACCAAATTACAAAAAGCACACTTTCTGGACCAAGATATAGCTTTCTAGGTAATGTGGTATAATGCCAATCAGTCTTGCGCTATTATTAAATGATTTTCCTATGAAAAATTCCATTGGGAAAATTTGTTTTGGGATCCCTCCTTTTTGTCAGCCCCTGCTTGATGGATCACCCTAAAACTTTCCCAGAAGGAGCTGAAGTGAAATTGTTTTTGAAAGTTTTGTGAAGATTCCCAAAATGGTGCTAAACTTATTAGTAAACCAAATAAATGCTTTCTCAATGGAAAATTTTCCTAAATATAACTACTCAGTGGAATATATATGTAATTCGGAACAATGGTAGAAAACAAATTATAAGTAGGTATAATACATATAATTTTTTATAATGTATAGGTAATATAGGTAATATATCTATATATGTGTGTGTGTGTATATATATATATATATATATATTAATTCCACCTCACACTTTACTCGTACGTGATGCGCTCCTCGTAATAAGTACCGCCAGTCACAGAAGTAATTCGGAAGACTTTATTTCACATCAAGCCAAACCGCAAAAACCCACCGCGTTTCGGCGATACACTCGCCTTGGTCACGGGTATATATATATTACATACTGATGGTGGCCAGTAGGCAGTTATAGTTAGGACCAAAGTTTCCATAGGAGTGTGTTTTTTGTTTGGCCAATAACTTTGGTGCGCTTGACAAATTGCCCCGAAATGTTCACAAAACATCCCCTTTTTGGTTCCGCTGCTGTGTTGAAAGATTTGGGGTGATCCATCAAGCGGGGTCCGAGAGAAAAGAGGGGGGGTCCCATAATGCATTTTCCTAATGTTAAGTCTTTAGGGATTTTTCATTTTATGAATACGCCTACAGCCCGAACGGCTGTACTAAATTACACCAAATTTGGCAGAAAGCTAGATGTTGGTCCAGAATGTGTTCTTTTTGTGATTTGGTGTAAATCCATTTAGTAGTTTTGAGATATCTATTTAAAAAAAAAAAAAATATATATATATATATATATATATATATATATATATATGGGGACACGATTCCTTGCAGTGGACTCACGGATCCAACTAAAATTTCATTGGCGGTCAACACTTCAACCAGGAAGTGTTGCAGTCATCTTGGGACTTGGCTTGAAGCTAAGTCCCAGAAGAAAAGTTAAAACAAAAAGAAAAGGGAGCACGGTAGGAATACCCGGACACCCCAGATATGGTGGTGAGGGGTTCCTCAGAGATCCTGTCGGGGGTAAAAAGCTATTTTTTAAATATTTTGAAACAGACTCGTGGGCAGATCCATGAATCTGCTTCAAAAAGTTTTATTAGCAAGCACGGTCTCCCACGCTTGCTTTGGAATGACACCCAGGTGGACCAGATCCTGGAGAAATTGTGCAAATGTAGGAGGGGTGCTTGGGCCCCCCTCCTAGGACTATTCAAATCCCCGGGGACCGCCACCTCTCCGGGACAGTATCATTAATTTATGTGGGGGAGCATAGCAGCTCGCCAGCTGCCCTGGAGATTGCCACTTCAGCGGGGAAAAAATGTAATATCAAAATCATGAGAGGAGGCCCCTCTGGCAACCCTTGCAGCCCAGGCGACTGCCACCTCCCCGGGCAGTAACTTAATTATATGCGGGAGAGCCTCAACTCTCCCCCACTGCCCCAGGGACTGCCACCTCACCTGGACTAAAATAAGTATTAATGTGTGTGGGGTCTGCCCCCCCATGCGGCCCTGGGGACTGCCATCATCCCAGGGCACAAATACTGTAATGAATGGGGTCCATTGTGGCCCCCTGGCCCTGGGGACCAACACCTCCCCTGGGCCTACGTTACAAAGGAGAATGACCCCCCTTGTGGAGCCCTACATGGTCCAGGGGACCAACATCCCCCAGGACCTGCTCAAGCAATGTTCCGGGTGCCTACCCCCAGGACATTTTAGTTTGCTATGGCATGGCAGGAGCACCGCTCCAGCCAAGCTGTAGCAAACCTGCTCTGATTTTAACAAGAGACAGCATAAAATGCACTCGATTGTTGAAAGAAGAGCAAGTGTCTGTTGTAAATCAAGCAAGGAAACTGGTATTGCTTTGGGATCTGGATCCCAAAGCAATGTCGCCTCCCGCAGGACGTAGAGGGACGGCTGGGACCGCGGGGGCCTTCAGGCTCCCCTGTGATCCCCAACAAAGTGGCCACGACCCCAGGGATGTGGTCCCCGAGGCCAAAATTGGCCCAGAGAGAAGTGCTGCACAGGCTCCCCTCCCTATTTTTGTTTTATAAATAGAAGCCTGGCGCCGGGGGATGGGGTCCCTAGGGTTGATATCGGACACAGAAAGGGGAGAAAGGGGTCTGGCCTGTGACTAGCTCTCAACAATCTTACTCTGTGGGGCTTACGTGAGGTAACAATTGGGCTACTTGGCCCCTAGGACCCTTCAGCAGCAAAAAAGGCTTCATCCCCCAACCAAGAGCACACCAGGAGGCGTGTTTGCAAAGAGGTGGTGAAAGGGGCATGGCCTGCTATCAGAAGTCATCAGTGCTGCTGTATGGGACTTACTGGAGATAAGGAGAGAGGTAGTTGGCCCCCAAGGGCCTCCTTGGGGACCAACTACCTCTGCTGTAACCTCCAGTAAGTTTCACATAGCAGGATTGCTGAGAAGGTGTTAGAGGCCACACTCCCCTTCTCCACCAGTCTGCACATGTGCCTTCCAGTGCCCTACTAGTTGAGGGATAATGACCCATTGGCTCCAGAGGGACCTTGGGGGCCAAGAAGCCCTCCTGGTACCTCCTGCAAGTCCTACACAGCGGAATTTATGAGAGCTGGTTGGAGGCCCAGTCCCCTTCCTACACCACTATGCAAATGTGACTCCTAGTTAAAAAACTTTAGAAATTCACTAAAAAAGCAAAGGTTCCAGGGACGTTATAGTTAGCAAATAGAATTTAAAAAACATAGAAATCCACAAAAAAACAAAGGTTACAGGGACGTTAAAGTTAGGGTCAGAATTTACTCAGAAAAACTGCATGTGTGAGAAGATGTTTGGGTATGTGAGTGTCTGTATGACTGTGTCGGTGATTGAGTGCATGTGTCAATATGGGCAAGTATGTGAAAGGCAGTATAGGTGAGTAATGTGGTATATGAGTGTCTGTATGTGTGAGTGAGTGAATGTGAGAGTGGCTATTTGGATGAGTGGATGCTTTTGTCAGTGACTGTATAGCTGAGTGAGTATGTGTTACTATTTGTATGAGTAAGTAAGTGGGTGTGTGTGTGTAACTGTTTGGGTGAGTAAGTGGCTGTGTGATTGACTGTATGGGTGAGTGTCTAGGTGTGTGAGTAGTTCTATGGGCGACTCACTCAGTGTGTGAGTGCCTGTATGGGTGTGTGAGTGGATATGGTAATAGCTGCATTAGTGACTGATATATTGGAAAAGGATTTTTTTACTTGCCTTTAGCATTATTTGACCAATCTTCATGAAATGTTCCCAAAAATGTGTCAATGTAGGTTCTGTATGTCATGGACAGTTTGGGGCGGATCTGTGCCCTGGGTTCTGAGAAATAGGGTTGCAAACAAAGGGTGCATTTGTAATGTTAATCCCCATAGGAAAGCATTGTCGAACCTACAGCCTGAACCAGTGGATGGAATCACACCAAATCTGGACAGTAGTTTAAGGGAAATTGAAACCGAAAATATTAGCTAGATCTCTGGATGCGGGTATTTTGTGGAGGTTTTGCGATTAATCATAGATACGCACGCCATTGGGAATGCTGTGATTGACTGTACATAACCTCAACAGAAAGTTGTAGCAGTCATTTTATCATTCGGGTACAGTTCCCGGGGCAGAATATTTGTGTGAAAGCTAGCATAAGGGGTTAGGTTGGAGATACTCTGACCCCATGTTTGAGAAATGTGTGTGTTAGTGACACAAGTTATGTTTCCAAAATAGTTTTTTTTAATTGTGCATGATATTCATGACAATGCCGTGACTGCCAGAGCACCACCCGTGTACCATTGCGGGACATCGTGAATATCGTGAAGTCATCGTGAACATTAGTGAAACTATATTAAAAACTCACTCAGACATGTATACACCCGTTCACATACCCACTCCCATACTTATACATCCAGTCATATACCCACTCAGATACTCATGCACTCACTCATATATCTACTGTAAATAAAGTAGGGCAACTTCAACTTTATAAAAAGCTCAACTCATGCTAAACGATACAAAAGTAAAAGATAGTGACACTAAATTTTTGAAAGATACAAATTTATTTAATTATTATATATGGTAGTAAGTCTAAAAAAGAGATCTGATCATTATGCATCTATAAGAAAAAATGACTTGAGCAATGTATTTAACTTCAGTCATTCATCATCCATTCATGCTTTTAAATTGATTATTAGAAATGCTTTTGTAAAGACTAAATCCATAATTTGTGCCTCAAAAATACACTGGCAAAAGACTAACTTACCGGAGCTTTACATGCTCTTGCCTTTCTATATATGGCCAGCAGTGGAAAATCTATCTGTGCAAGAAAAATCTACTTCATTTTTATGAATGGATCAGCATTTCACTCAATGTGTTTGATGTGTATTCCTGTGAATTGATACTGCAGCAAGAGGATTATTATACGCAGTTCTCACCCTTCATCACGTTTTTCAATGGTTCCAGAGCAAGAAAAATGATGGCCGACCTCTTACGTTCAGTTATTCATTTTCCTAATTGTTGTGGATCCACTGCCAATGAGGAGTTTATTTTCCATTTTCTTTGCATTTCTTCCACCTAATCTATAAAAGGTTTAGGACTTTTTCAAAACAGGCATTTTTAGTATTGTGTTTAAAGCAGACAGTACAGTCCTTATTATTTTAAATATCAATAAAAATTATTTTTCATGAAAAAAAAAAGAAATGCTTTTGTTTAGATGAAAGTACAGATCATTGGTCAGCAAATTATATTATTACAGAGAATATCAGTTGAACACATCATCTATCGAGTGGTTTCACATACCTATTCAGGTACTTATGCACCCCCTTACAGACTCAATCGGAGAGTGACACACCCATGTACAGACCCCCTGAGACTCATGTACCTACTTAGAGACTCAGTCATAGACTTATGCGTACACTCTCATACCTACTTACACCCACTCACATTCCCACATGGGCACTCATGCACCCACTCATAGACCCACTCAGATACTCATGCACTCACTTAAAGACTCACTCAGATAGTCATTCACCCATGTACAGACCCACTCAGACTCATGCACCTACTAATTGACCCATGCATAGACTGACGTGTAGTCTCATACTGATTTAGAGACTCCCACACCTACTCACAAACCCACCTGGGCACTCATGCACCCAACCCAGACCCACTCAGATACTCATGCACCACCTTACAGATTCACTCAGAGAGTCATGCAGCCATATACAGACCCACTCAGAGACTTATGCACCCATTTACAGGCCTCCTCACACACTCATATATGTTCTCACAGACCCACTAAAACATTCATACACCCACTTACAGAGCCACTCAGATACTCATGCAGCCACTCATACATCCACACCGTCACTCCCACACTCAGTCACAGACCCTTTCCGAGACTTATGGACTCAGTCAGTCACTCATATACTCAGAAACTCACACACCCACTCACAACCACAGTCAGATATACACACACCCATTCACTCACCCAGTCAAGGATCATGCATCCACTCACAGACCCACCCAGCCACTTGCCCTCCCAATCACAGACCCACTCAGACACTCATGCATGCACCCATTCACTCACACACTCAGAGACTTATGCTCCCATTCACAGACCCATTGAGTCACTCATACACCACACACAGATCTGCCCAAACACACGTATATCCACTCATGGACCTAGTTAAACACTCACACACCTGTATAGTAACTCTTACAGCGACTCATAGACCCACTCAGAGACTTATGCACCCAGTCGGTTCTACACTCAGAGACTCATGTACCCATTCGCAGTCACACTCATAGACCCAGCCATCTACTGACAGAACCACTCAGACACTCACAATGCCAATCATAGACCCACTGAGAGACTCATGCACTTATTCGCAGATCCACTCAGACACTCATGCACCCACTCACTCACCCATTCAAACACCCTCTTAGACAATCATGTATTCACTCACAGATCCAGTCAGACAGTCATATACTTACTTACAAATGCACAAAGGCACTCATACACCTACTTACATATTGAGTGTAAGACTTACACAACTAATCACAGACCCATTGTGACACTGATGCACCCACTCATAGATGTACTCATGCAGTCATGCATTTAATTTCAGAAGTATTGATAGACTGATGTATCCCCTAAAAAAGACATGATCGTCACAGTTACTTGAATCATCACCACTCTGGGTGTAATCGTGAAAATGGGAAATAGGGTTTGAAAAGTTTCTTATAAAACTTACTAGAAAAATATGTTTGGAAAGAAGGCTTTTTTGCATTTTTTAGAATGTATTAAAAAATCGCAAAATAAGGAATCGCAATAATTTGCGATTCCTTAAATGCGATGTATGTGGGTTTCTGAAATTGCGAATTTTGGGTAAGAAATCGCAAATTACCACCAACTTGTAGTTGGTGGTAATTTGCGATTTCATTTAAAAATGCCCTATTTGGCATTTGTGAAGGTGGCATGTGACGCAGATAGATGCCCATAGGGCATGTATGTGCGCCATATGCACACACATATACATTTCAGGGGTGCAGCAGGGTGTCTTTGAGACACCCCTGCACCCTTGACATTATTCTCAATTTGCGAAATCGCAAAATGCAATTCGCAAATTGATAAATATTTCGCAATCATTCCTATGGGCCTCCTGGCCCATAGGAATGCATGGGAAATTATTCCTTATTTGCGAATTCGCAAAGTGCGAATTCGAAAATAAGGAAAACTAAGAAATCGCTAAAAAAATAGCGATTTTTTACATACATTCCATTTTGCGAATTCTAAATAGCGATTCCTTAAAAATCGCTATTTAGAAATCGCAAAATGGAATTTTGATACATCTACCCCGTGGTTACTAATGTGTGTATTGTAATAGTTAGAAATGAATTTTTTAATATAAAGTTTTTGAATGTGGTAGTGGTCATTCAATGAGTTTGAAAAGAACACTGATGAAGTTCTACTGTTAAATATACTGTAGAATGTGTATATATATATATGTTTTACACTTTGTACAAATCATGCGCTCTTCATGACTTCCGATTTCACCGCAATGATGTCAGTAGTCGCAAATATAATTTCTTTTTGTATAGGTGGTTTTCTCCAAAATTGATCACAGAAAGAAAAGTTAAAACAATATCTTACTAAATGTTCAGACTTAAACTTAATTTAAAACATTTCTTTAAGTGGATTCTTTAGACCGTGAAATACATTTGCTGATTACAGATTCACTATAGCAAATGTGACAATGTTTTGCTGACTCAAAAAATTATTTAACTTAAAACCAGTTATTAATGTTCTCTCTGATAAGCACATTCCAAATAAAAAAATGAGTGGTATACAATACAAATCTAATATAAAATATCCAATTATAGAAAGAAAGTACAAAAATCTTAAGAGGTTTACTTAAACAAAAATGGTTGTTACAATTAAGAAATATAATTGTAAAAAGCCATAGAAATATACTGAAAAAAACAAAGGTGATAGGGACGCGATAGATAGGAATTCGCATTTAAAATAACCTTAGACATTCACTGAAAAACCAAAGGTTACAGGCCTGTTATAGTTAGGATATAGAATAAAAAAACTTAGAAATTCACTGAAAAAAACAAAGGTTACAGGGACGTTATATTCAGGCTGACATTTCCCTCAGACAAAACTAGAGAAATTCACCAGTTATAATTAGCTGAGCTAACTATAGCTCACACCCTCACATTGCACTGCTTAAGACCTCACATATTACATCACTCATGACATGATCAGTGACATCACTGATGATAAATTAAATGACATCACTGATGACATCATCAACAGAATCCCTGACAAACACACTCATACCCCAATTTAACCTTTAAGACACCCGCTCCAACTGCCACATTACCATTCTCAAAACCTTTGACACACCCCTACCAGTACTTACACATATCCACTCACCCATACACCAACTCACTGACTAATAGAGTCACTGATATATCCACTCATAAACTCATACAACCACTCACACACTGCCAGTCACTGATAGATCTACTCACACAGCTACCCACTCACCTATAGAGTGAATCAGACAGCCATTTACTCACCTATACATTTATACACACACCCACTCACTTTTTCAAATAGATACTGACACAAACCCACTGACCCATACAGCCCCTCACACATGCACTCACAAACACATACAGCCACTATCACAATCTCTCACTCACACATACAGTAACTCATATACTCCAACACTCACCTATATTGCCTTTCACATATCCACTTACCCATATACCAGTGACAGATCCAATCACTTACCGTTACAGCCATATGCACACTCAGTGCTTATTTCTAATTATAATGTCCTTGTAACTTTTGTTTTCAGTGAATTTCTATGTTTTTTAAGTACTAATGGTGTTTGCAGCATGGTGGAGAAAGGGGGCAGCCTCTGATCAGCTACCAGGAATCCCGCTGTGTAGGACTTATAGAAAGTACCAGGAAGGCTTCTTGGCCTACAAGGTCCCTCACTATCCAAGAGGACTTCATTCCCCAACCACTTGTGTGCCAGGAGGCATGGTTGCAGAGTGATGGAGAAAAGGGGCATGGCCTCTTGCCGACCTCTCTGCAATCCTGCAGTGTGGGACTTACTGAAGGTAACAGGAGGGGTAGTTGGCCCACAAGGACACATTGGGGGCCAACAACTCCTCCTGTTACCTCCAGTAAGTCCCACACAGCAGGGCTAGTTAAAACAGGAAGCTATACTTGGTAATAGTTTTTATTTTCCCCACCAACAGGCTCAGTGTTCAGGGTATTTCCACCCTGCCCCTTAATGGTTTTTTACATCTTTACTTGGGAGTTGGCTGAGTCTGAGTACCAAGATGGCTGCCACCACTTCCTCCAGATCTCATTTTAAGATTTGTTGGATCCACAAACTCTCCATATCACTGGACAAGCACTAACCTTTTTTCTTTAATAACTCCCAAACCACTCAGCAGATTTACATCAGATCACAAAAAGAGATCTTTCTGGACCAAGCTCTAGCTTTCTGCCAAATTTGGTGTGATTCCATTAGCGGTTTGGACTGCAGTCATGTCTAAAATCCCTATGGGAAATTCCATGGAAAAAACACATTTTGTGACACGCTCCCCCTTTTTCTCAGCCCCTGCTTGATGAAACACCTCAAAACTTACCAGACAGCAGCTGAAGTGAGTGGAAAACTAGCTTTGATAATTGCGTGAAGATTTGTGGAACACCACCAAAGGTATTTGCAAAACGAAAACGCTTTTCCTATGGAAACTAGGTCATAACACTAACTACCCTCTGGCAATCCCCACTAGGTAATAGGTATATAAATGTCTATATCAATATTTCTATCTTTCCAATGCTGCAGGCCACCTTTAATGAAGCCGGCAGAGTTTCATCCAAGGCTCAATGGAGGGCCGAGAAAAATTGTCCATAATTAGCTGCAGCGGAGGTAACCCACTAGAGGGCGTTAATTGGCAAAATGAGACCTCAAATCCCAGCGTGCATTTAAAAATGAACTGCCACCAAAGGAGGAGCACTGAAGCCCCCTATTACGGAAACACGCAGGGTAGATGCGATAGCCACAAATCACCTCCGCTGACACGGCCTCTGAGGAGATGCAAACAGCGGCATCGAAACGCGTCAGGCCATGGACTTCAAAGGGATGTTAAGCTGCCTGCTTGGTTTAAATAGAGTTGTTACTCACCTGCAGTGCTGTGCGGACTCAAGCTTCTGGGCATTTTTGGTTACATATATATATATATATATATATATATATATATATATATATATATATATAAAAGAGCAGCAAAGTCACCGTCGCTGCACCACGCACCTTGAGTGCGTCCTGAACGCGGTGGTGAACCGTGAAGACTTCAGCACACAGTCCACCATGAAGTGTCAGCCAACACAAGCAGGAGCACCACGCAAGTTCCGTGCAATAATTCTTTTATTTTTGTAAATCAAACATCCCATTCGCCGCTCAGGCTTTGTCAATGTCAAATGCGTTGATAAAGTTACACCATTTTAAAGTAAAAAAGTGCGTGTGCACGTTAAAAACAACAGTAAACATGAAAGAGAGATAATTCAGTGCTTTTAGCAATGTATACAAGTCGGCCATCTTAGCATGTTTTACAAATGTATTCACCATAAACCATGTCAAAGGCACTCTGTTACTCGATATCAGCATATATTTAGAGTTTTGGGATAACATTTAAAGACATAATGTCAATAATATGTCCAATACTCAAATAAATATCAACATAGAAAGATACGGAAAAAATATATACCGATCTTACTATTGATATCCACTGGACTATCCTGTCTTATCGATAAAAAAGACAAGAAAAAAGTAAAGAAGATAGTATATGCTTGTTTAACAATAATAATATAAACAATGCATGACCTCAGCACGAGTGCCCAAAGCTATTACGCCCTGAATGGGCGTAATAGTGGGTATATATATATATATATATATATATATATATATATATATATATATATATATATATATATATATATATATATATATATATAAACAACCTCCGTCTCCCTCGCGCGCACGTCCTCTCACGACAACACACCAGGAAGCAGACACGGACCAAAGTATCAGGATGATTTTTCGTTTATTCAGCTGTCGCCATAACGTTTCGGCCGAAGCCTTGATCACATGACAGCGCATCAGAGCTAATGGTGAGTATTTAAAGTGCAAGTGCTACATATTGATTGGGTATTGTTTGAGTCAGACAATGAAGAAAGACTTCAAAACAACACCTTACAGATGTTTGTGCAATTTGCAAATTAATAAATAACCTCATGTACTGGCAATTTCATTATATTGCATTGATAACAATACTGGGTTAAATCCCAAAAAGTACAATATTACATATCCAGGGTTAAATCCCCACTGGGCCACAAAGTGCCCACCTATTTACAAATGTAACGAATTTTATTGACCCCAATCAGATAAACTAAAATAAAATCGGTGTGTATGTGTTAAAAGTGATAACTTTAAAAATAATGTTCTCATTACTGAGTGCTAAAAAACTTTTTTTCTAATTGAGATTGAGTTCTGACTGAGCCCAGTCTCCTCAATCACGTGATAAAGTGCTGCTTGTGTATCATTGCCCCACTGCTTAAATCCAATAGGATAGAACACATCCCTATAAAACTTAAAGAGAACCTTTGATATAATTCTTGTCGTATATAGAGATATTTTGAATATATTCCTTATTCCATATTTTTTATGTAGTTTTTATCTATTCACACCTAGTAGGAGGGAAGAAACCATTTAAAAACGAAAATGCAAATATTTCTTTGTCACCCGCCCTTCCTCAATATTCCAATATTTTGCTTCATTACTTCTAGTTATATACTTAAGCTGGCAGTCAGAGAAGTCAAAAACCTGAAGTCCAATGAGATCACCAACACAGTGCTATTTGTTTACAGTGTACCATTCTTTTTGTCAAATCCGTACAGTAAAATCCAAGATGATGTTTAAGATAATAAATACTATACACTCCTAAAAGTCCTTTAAAAGCGGATACATTTAATAACTAACAATGAATTCATATTTTTATGGTATTTATGGGGGTGTTGCCTTACTTACTGAAAGATCCTAATATAAACATGTATAAAGATCTTCAGTGATATTCAATCCCCCAGGCTGTTTACTGTTGAATCTCAGGATATAATCGGTTTCTAATTTACGTAGTTTCGCTTCCCTGTTGCCGCCCCGTCTACTTGATACAACTGCGTCCACCAAATAATACGTAAGTTCCTTATTGTTACTGTGATGTAACAATTTAAAGTGGTGCGCCACTGGGTAGGTGTTGTCCTAAGATGATATTGCCCTGAGATGCTGTAAAATCCTTTTGTGGACGGGGAGCTTTGTGCTCCCCACATACCTGAGCCCACATGGGCACTCCAGGACGTAAACGGCAAATTCCGTTTGCAGGTCAATACTTTACTGATCTGATGGTCACGATCACTAAATCCATCCTTATATGATAATTTATTCACACCGTGTGTGCAAGCTTTGCAGGCTTTACACCTGAAAAACCCTCTGTTATTTTTTAACCACGATGAGTTGTCTAACATCTCTGGGCACGTGACAACCACCCTCTCCCTCATGTTTGGGGCTTTGCTAAAAGTAATAGAAGCTTTCTTTGGGAGGGCCTGGCCTATGATAGGGTCCTTACATACTATAGGCCAATTCCTGTTGATAATTTAGCGAATCTCCTGATGTTGATTGCAATAGCCTATGATGACCCGAAAAGGTTCAACTGCTTCTGTGTTACTCATACTGGCCAATGCCCTTTGTTCTGGTATCTCAGCCGAGATATCATATTTGGCCAGTAACTTAGATCGGTCCATTTCTAGGGATTTCTGCCTGGCTTTATTTATGGTGTGGATATGGTAACCCCTTTCCAGAAATCTGGTGGTGCTTGCCTCCGGAGCTTTTAGCAGTTCCCTATCATCACTGCATAACCTTCTCAAACGCAGCACCTCCCCATACGGAATGCTTTTTATAAGGTGTGCTGGATGGGAGCTCTTGGCATGTAGTGTGGTATTTCCAGCCGTGCTCTTTCGAAATAGTCTGCTTTCCAATTTGTTATTATGGGCATACACTTCAATATCCAAAAAGGGGACTTATTCCTGACTCATCTTGACAGTAAAATTGATGTTATATTGATTATCATTAATTTCCTCCACAAATTTTACCGCTTCCTCACGACTACCTCTCCACACCACAAATAAGTCATCAATGAAGCGGTACCACGCAATGACATTATTGGCCATTTTGTATTTAAAGCTGGTTTTGAGGACCAGTTCTTCCCAAGCTCCCATGTGTAAACATGCGAAGCTAGGTGAAAAACTGGCCCCCATTGCCACGCCCTGTCGCTGTCTGTACAGAAGACTGTTGAACATGAACACATTGTGTTCCAAGCAAAAAGTCAACATTTTGATCAGCATACAATTGTGCTGATCAAACGTGGCGTCCCTTCGTTCAAGGTAATGTTTGATGGCCTCAATTCTGGCACAATGTCGAATGCTTGTGTATAGGGCCGTGACATATATATATGCATGTGTATAGATAATTTACTGAAAAAGTCAAAGGTTACAGAGGCTTTATAGTTAGGAAAAAGGAATTAGAAAACAGTGAGGTTTTTCAAATTCTATTTCCTAACTATAATGTCCCTCAAACCTTTGCTTTTTTTAGTCAATTTGTATGGTTGTTTAACTAGTAGTTGCATTTACAAAGTGTTGGAGAAAGGGGGTGGTACCTCCAACCAGCTCTCGGGAATCCAGCTGTAAGGGACTTACTGGAGGTGACAGGATGTCTTCTTGGCCCCCAACGTTCCTCAGCAGCTAAGGGCACTTCATCTCTCACGCAGCAGTGCACCAGGAGGTGCATTTGAATAGTGGTGGAGAAATTGGGCATGGCCCTGAAGTACTCACAGCGATCGTGCTCTGTTATGTCATCAGTGATGTCACTGACTATGTCATTAGTAACGTAATATGTGTGTGATCATAAACAGTGCATTGCGGGGTGCATGTTATAGTTAGGTCAGGTAAAGGTCAGGTAAATAAAACTGCTGAATTTCATTGGTTTTCTATTAGTAAAATCTGAACCTAGCTATTACATCCCAGTTTTCTTGTGTGATTTGTCTGAGTGGGTCTATGAATATGTGTGAAAGTGTCTGAGTAGGTCTGTGAGTGGGTGTGTGAGTAGGTCTGTGAGTGGGTGGGCGAGTATCCAAATGGGTCTGTGAGTGGGTGCATCAGTGTCTGAGTGGGTCTGCTAGTGGGTATGTGAGTGCCTGAGTGTGTTCATGGGTATCTGTGTGGGTGTGTCAGTTGCTGTGTCAGTGACTGGATCACAACAGAACTGGACCTGCCCCTTTATTCAAAATGAGTCAACAGTTTTGCACGTAAAACCTACCCAAGTGGAGTACTTTCTATTGGTTAATTTCTAAGTGCTACTTCCTTGGATAAATGTCCATTACATACTCTACACTACTGCTGAGCAATGGAGCATGAGGAAATATCACTAGTGACGTTGTGTGTATTTTGGCAGTAAATTTCTCATGCGTCTTTATCCAGAAATTGATGATAACATGAATCTTCCCATAGAGAAGAAGAGAGTTGATAACATGAATCTTCCCATAGAGAAGACGAAGAGAGTACAAAGAGGTAAATCTCCACCAAACAGGGTAAATCCTCTTAACTATATGTAAGTCCTTGTTTGGTTGGTGGAAATGTCCTCACATTCCACAACATCAAGAACTTGTCACCAAAATTGGTGGGAAAAACACTGTTGGGCCTTTTGGTAAGCTTGCCATCATCCTGTCAAAAGTTGGGAAGACCATTGCATACAACTATGGTGAATGAGGTGGGGCCAAATAAGCTGAACTTCAGGTGAATTTCTACATTTGTATACTCGTAGTCATTTAAAGGTGAGAACCATGCACACTGCTCTCACCAGGTAACATCAAAAAAGAAGCCACTCATCACAAACATTAAACATTGCACTCCAGTAGATCAACACTGAGAAAATGCACTTGCTTCACCTTTGTCAAACCCAGAAGGTCAAGATCATTTGTTCTTTACAGAAGGGGATCTTCAATTGTGGCACCTGATATATTTATATTTGTATGTGTTTCCCATTGAGGTTAAATTTCTATGAAAATTAAGCAGGTCCTCATGCTAGCTCCCCCTGTGGCCGTTCTCCTGTCCAGCTTACCCACAGTCCGCTACCCTCTGCTGCCTGTCTACCTGCTGCCCTCAGTTTGTGCCTCCTTTGCTCGTTTCTTCTCTGTTTTTCCTTTCTGCTTGTTTTTCTGTCCTATGTTTTGCCTTTTCTTTTTGTTTTCTGCCCTCTGTTTTGCTTTTCCTGCTCATTTTCTGCCCTCTATTTTGACTCTTCTGCTCATTTTTTTGCCCTGCGTTTTGCCTTTTCTGCTTGTTTTCTGCCCTCCGTTTTGGTTTCACTGCTCATTTGTCTGCTCTCTGTTTTGCTCTCTTCTGCTCTGTGTTGCCTATGCTGCTTGTTTACCTGCCTTCTGTTTTGCCTTTTGTGATCATTTTACTGCTCTCTGTATTGTCTTTCCTGCTCGTTTTTTTGCCCTCTGTTTTCCCTTTTCTTCTCATTTTCCTGCCCTCTGTTCAGCCTTTTCTGCTTATTTTCTTGCTCTCCGTTTTGCCTTTCCTGCTAATTTTCCGGCCTTATGTTTTGCTCTCCTCTGCTTTACCTTTATTGTTCTTTTTTCTGCTGTCTCTGTTTTGTGCTTTTCTGCTAGTTTTCCCTGCCCTCTGTTTTACCTTTTCTGCATGTTTTTCTGCCCTCCATTTTGCCTTTTAAACTTGTTTTTCTGATCTCTGTTATGCCCTCTTCTGCTCTGTTTTGCTTTTTCTACTTGTTTATCTGCCATCTGTTTTGCCTTTCCTGCTCCATTTTTTGTCTCCTGTTTTCCCACTTCTGCTTGCTTGTCTGCCCTCTGTTTTGTCTTTTCTGCTCATTTTTATGCCCCGTTTTGCCCTCTTCTGCTCTGTTTTTCTTTTTGTGCAAATTTTCTGCCCTTTGTTTTGTCTTTTCTGTTTGTTTTACTACCCTCCATTTAGCCTTCTTTGCTCATTTTCTGCTCTCTGTTTGGCCCTCTCCTGCTCTGTATTGCTGTTGCTGCTTGTTTTTGTATCTTCTATGTTGCTTTCTGCTCATTTTCTGCGCTTTATTTTGCCTTTGCTGCTTGTTTTTCTGTTCTCCGTTTTGCCATTTTCTTTTTGTTTTTCTGCCCGCTGTTTTGCCTTTTCGGCTCATTTTTTTCCTCTCCATTTTACCTTTTCTGCTCATTTATCTGCCCTCTGTTTTGCCCTCTTATGATGTTTGCCTTTTCCACTCATTTGTATGCCCTCCTTGTTGCCTTGCTGCTTGTGTTTCTGCCCTGTGTTTTTCCCTCATCTCCTCTGTTTTGCCTTTTCTGCTCGTTTTTATGCCCTCCATTTTACCAGTTTTTGCGGCCCTCTGTTTTGCCTTCTTCTGCTGTTTTATTTTTCTACTCATTTTTCTGCCATCTATTTTGCCTTTCCTGCTCATTTTTGTGTCCTCTGTTTTGCCACTACTGCTCATTTTTCTGCCCTTCATTTTGCCTTTTCTGCTCAACTCTCAGCCCTCTATTTTGCCCTCTTCTACTTTTCTGCTCATTTTCTGCACTCTGTTTAGTCTTTTCAGCTCGTTTTTCTGCTCCTGTTTTGCTCTCTTCTGCTCTGTTCTGCCTATGCTGCTTGTTTTACTGCCTTCTGTTTTGCCCTTTGTGCTTGATTTACTGCTCTCTGTATTGACTTTCCTGCTCGTTTTTTTGCTCTCTGTTTTTCCCTTTCTTCTCATTTTCCTGCCCTCTGTTCAGCCTTTTCTGCTTATTTTTTTGCTCTCTGTTTTGCCTTTCCTGCTCATTTTTCTGCCCTCTGTTTTGCTCTCATCTGCTCTGTTTTACCTTCATTGTTTATTTTTCTGCACTCTGTTTTGTGTTTTTCTGCTAGTTTTTCTGCCCTCTGTTTTATCTTTTCTGCATGTTTTTCTGCCCTCCATTTTGACTTTTACACTCGTTTTTCTGATCTCTGTTATGCCCTCTTCTGCTCTGTTTTGCTTTTTCTACTTGCTTTCTGCCATCTGTTTTGCCTTTCCTGCTCCATTTTTTTGCCCTCTGTTTTGCCACTTCTGCTTGCTTGTCTGCCCTCTGTCTTGTCTTTTCTGCTCATTTTTTGCCCCTTGTTTTACCCTCTTCTGCTCTGTTTTTCCTTTTGTGCTAATTTTTCTGCCCTTTGATTTGCCTTTTCTGTTAGTTTTTCTACCCTCCGTTTTGCCTTCACTGCTAATTTTTCTACTCTCTGTTTTGCCCTCTTCTGCTCAGTATTGCCATTGCTGCTTGTTTTAATATATTCTATGTTGCTTTGTCTGCTCATTATCTGCTCTCTATTTTGCCTTTGTTGCTTGTTTTTCTGTTCTCTCTTTTGCCTTTTTCTTCTTGTTTTTCTGCCCTCTGTTTTGCCATTTCTGCTCATTGTTTTGCTCTCCTTTTTACCTTTTTCTGCTCATTTATCTGCCCTCTGTTTTGCCCTCTTCTGGTGTTTTGCCTTTTCCACTCATTTTTCTGCCTTCCGTTTTGCCTTGCTTCTTGTGTGTTTCTGCCTTCAGTTTTTCCCTTGTCTCTTCTGTTTTACCTTTTTCTGCTCACTATTCTCCCCTCTGTTTAGCCTTCTTCTGCTCTGTTTTGCTTTTTCTACTCATTTTTCTGCCATCTATTTTGTCTTTCCTGCTCATTTTTCTGCCCTCTGTTTTGCCACCCTGCTCATTTTGCTCGTATGCTTATTTTCTGCACTCTGTTTAGTCTATTCTGCTCCTGTTTGTCCTCTTTTGCTTCGTTTTGGCTATTTTGCTCATTTTTCTGCCCTCTGTTTAATCTTTAGTGCAATGTGGGAGGGGGTCCATGTGCCCCCCCCCCTACTCGGGCTAATTTCAACCCTGGGGACCCCATTGCCCGCGGACTGGCCACGTGCATGTCGGTTCCGTGCCCACACCTAGAGCAACCGGTGTGCATTGAAGAAGACCATAGCAGAACCTTAATCCCCCATTTCCTAGCTGGCTCCCCACTTCCTGTGGGAGCCGGAATTTCTCCTGCATGCAGGGAGCTGCTAAATATGCAGCTCCGTGTCCGTGTGCAATTATTTCATCTGTTTATCTGTTTCCGTTCCGGCATGACAGCAGACAGAGAAACAAATGAAAACTACACTCCTGGCAAGTAGGAGCACTTTAAGAGCTCCTTCTTGCTGGGATCAGGGTTAGTGTTTGCTCTTCCTTGGCAGGAGCTCTCACAGCTCCCGCCAAGCAAAAGCAAACCGCTATCCTTCTAGGGTGGGCACACTGGGACATACAGCGCCGGCCCTCTGGGTTGGCGGTCCCTGAGGCCATTAATGGCTTCACGAGGGGGCCCTGCTTTAAAAGCACTGGCCAGCCCTGGTGACGTGGTGGCCCCCGAGGTCATATATGTCCTGTGAGGGATGCCACCAGACTGCCCTCCCATTCTCAAATATATATTTGGCTCCGGGGAGGTTGTGGTCCCCAGGGCCTGGGGGATCTGCAGGCCCTCCATTAGTGTTTATTTAGCCCAGGGAAGGTGGTGGTCCTGAGGGCATATGTAAGCCTCTGGGGGGTCGGTGCGCCCTCTCTTTGTTTAAAATGAAGCCCCTGGGAGTTGGCAGTCTCTTGGGCTCTTAGAGCCCAATTGAGGGGTATGGCCCACTCCTTAATTTCAGTAAAGCCCTGGGGAGGTGGTGGTACCCAGAGCTCATAAGAGCTTCAGGACGGTGGCCCTGTGTGCCCCCTATTTTATTTTTTAAATGTATGTGTATGTTCCCGGGACCTGGCCCGGCCAGGGGCTTTTTTGAAAGCGAGCACAGAAGCCAACACTTGTTTTTTTTTTTTAAATGTTGCTGCAAATTCAGGGATCTATCATGATTTTCACTGTAATAATGTTATAAAAATACTTTTTAGCCCTGGCAGGGTGCCTGCGGGACCCCAGCACCAGCGCTAGGCTGTCAGGGTATTCCTATCCTGCCCCCTTTTCTTTTGTATATGGCTGTCAAAAATTGTTGTTTGAAGTGTTGGCAAAAATCAGATCTCTGCACGAGAATGGACGATTTGTGGAGGGGTCGCGTCCCTCTATATACAAATGTATTTTTCCTTTAATACCTCTAAAACTACCAAACAGATTTACACCAAATTAAAAAAGGGCTCTTTCTGGACCAAGCGCTAGCTTTCTGCCGGATTTGGTGTGATTCGGTTCACTAATTTGGGCTGAAGTCGTTTTTTTATTT
Source organism: Lissotriton helveticus (assembly GCF_964261635.1). NCBI lineage: Eukaryota > Metazoa > Chordata > Amphibia > Caudata > Salamandridae > Lissotriton > Lissotriton helveticus. The sequence goes on along the minus strand of NC_136067.1, from coordinate 1,510,808,639 downwards.
ATTTATTTATACAATTTCTAAAGCGCGCTACCACCTGACAGGCATCTTGGCGCTAGTAACTCAGAGACACTGTCAACACAGGAAGGGGGCTAATGCACAGGCCTAGTTCTTAGGGAAAAGCCAAGTTTTAAGGTTCTTTCTGAACGCGAGGAGATCTTTGTGTTGCCGCAGTTCAAGAGGTAAAGTGTTCCACAGCCTGGCCGCAGCCACCCCAAATGATCTGCCCCCTGCTCTAACTTTATTGAAGCGTGGGAATTTTATTAACATTCCTCTCGAGGAGCGGAGCACTCTGCCCAGAACAACCCACTCAAACTTTTGCTGGAAAGAGATGGGTCCTTTTCCATGCAGGGCTTTAAATACTAGACACAGAGATTTGAATTTAATTCTCTGTGTCACGGGGAGCCAGTGCAGCTCCGTCAATGCTCCAGAGGCAGAGGACCTCCTTGACCTGCCTAATACCAATTTAGCAGCGGACGATTTTTCAAAACCCCTATGGGAATTAAGATGGAAAAAACACTTTTTTGATCCCCCTTTTTCTTGCCCCCACTTGACAGCTCACCCAGAAACTTTCCATGTACAACTAGAAAGATATAGACAAGTCAAAAGATGCTTTTCCAGTTTGCTTCTGCTGGGCTGGAGCAGTCAGCGAGATCAAACATAAGTCCAGTCCCAACCAGCAGGAGCTGTCAAACTGCTCCTGCTTGCTAGGAGCAGTGTTTTCAACTTTTTCTCTGCCTGCTGTCATGTGGGCATGGAGACAGATGATAGATTGCTCTTGCACACAGGGAGCTGTATTAATAGCAGCTTCCTGTATGCAAGAGCAATGCCAGTTCCCGTAGAAGGAGCCTTGAGGCTCCCCTTGCGGTCCACATCATAGCACACTGGGTGCCCTGGGTGGGTTCATGGGCACCCAGGGATTCTTGGCCCGGGGAATGGAGTCTGCAGGGCTGAAACTGGCCCTGGGTATGGGGTCACGCTGCCCCCATCCTCTATTGAATTATGGCCAGGCCACAAAGGATGGGTCCCTGGGCACACAATCAGCCAGGGAAGGTGGGCCATATGGCCCCCTCCCTTAATTAAAAAAAATCTACCTTCTTGGGTTTTGTGGAGACAAATCAAGTGTGTTTCCTCTCATTTTCCACATTGAGAAACAATATCAAATCCTTACTGGAGGTGAATGCTTTGGTAATCTATTTGAGTGCAATCTGATCTGGGGTGACTGTGATGAGTGATTTCTTTCTCATTGTCTTTTGGTGAGAGCAAAGTCCATGCTCCCCCCTTTTAATTACCCTGAGAACCCAAATGCCCCAAATCATCTTCAAGATCTGCCCATTTGGCCCCACCCCATTTTCCTTATTAGTATGTAAAGGTCTTCCTGCAAGCGCCTTTCTAGACAATTTTGAGGATGCATTATTGATGCAGAGGAATACAAGGACATCACCACCAAAAAAGAAGCACTTACTTCATTTAGTTAAGAGGAAGTACCCCTAAATGGTGGAGATTCACCTATTTGTAGTATTGTCAACTTCTCTTAAACAGGATTCATGTTATCACAGATTCGTGGCTCAAGGAACAATCACATTGCAGAAATTACATGCACCTAAGGTCACTGGAAACATTACCTTGTGGCCCTTTACATAGCTGTAGTGCAGAATATGCATGAAACATTTATCCAGTGGGGTAGCACTTACTAATTAACCAGATGAAAGTACTCCAGTTAGGTAAACGTTTTCTGCAAAACTGCAGATTCTTTTTGGAAATAATGAGGTTTGATTCTGGTCCTGGTGCTAATTTCACAGAAATTAAGCTCAACGGGAAGCACTTACAAATACAAACATAGCAGGTGCCCCAGTTTAAGCTACTTCAGTAAAGAAAAAATGATCCTACCTTCTTGGGCTTAGTGAATGCAAAGCAAGTGTTTTTGCTCTCGTATTCCACATTGAAAAACAATATGGAATGCTTAATAGAGATACATTAATCGTTGATCTATTGAAGCACAATCTGATGGGTAGTTACTGTGATGAGTTGTTTTTTCTTCTCATCTCCTGGTGAGAGCAGAGTCCATGGTTCTCCCATTTATATACGCCATGTATGCAAATGCCCGAAATGCATAACCCACTCTTACACCCCCTCACAGATAGACACGGGCAGCCACTCATCCACTCACAGTTCCACACAGGCACTCACATTCACTCACAGTTCCACACAGGCACTCACAGACCCACTCAAAGAGCCACACACCCAGTCAAAGAACCACTCGGACACTCACAAAGGCACTCACACAGGCACTTATGCACCCTTGCACCTACCGACAAAGGAACTCACAGACCTGCTCACAGAGCCACACATGCACTCACACGCCCCCTCAGACACTCACACAGGCACTCACATACCCAAACACTCATACATCCCTCTCATACACACAGGCACTCACAGACCCACAGTCACTCACACACACTCTCAAAAGTGACTGGTTACAATTGGGATAAAATAAAACATGTAAACATAGAAATTCGCTGAAAAAAACAAACGTTTCCAGGGAAGTTATAGTTCAGAAATAGAATTAAAATCACCTTAGAAATTCTCAGAAAAAACAAAGGCTACAAGGACAGAATAGTTATGCCCAAGGTTTCACCTTTACAAAGTCAATGAAATTCAGCACTTATGAGATGGGCACAACATCTCAAATGATATCACTGATCGGATCATCGACACACACCCTTAATCACCCACTCATACCCCCATGCAGTCTCTCAAACACCCACTCATCAGTCCACATAACCACTCAAATACTCATTCACAGACCACACAACTACTCACACACCCACTATCTCATCCATAGACAAATTGATGCATCCACTCACTCACCCATACAGCGACTCACATACCCAATCATACGGCTACTCACAAAGCAACTCTTACACCCACACAACCATTTACACATGCAGTCAGTTACCTATACAGGCACTCACACACACACTTACTCACCCATACAGACATTGACTCACTCACTCACTCACCCATACAGTTACTCAGACACCCACTCACTCACCTACACTTACATACCTAATCATATATCAACACAACTACTGACACACCCTCACAACCACTCACACACCTACTCATGCACCAAGACAACCACTCACAGCCCCACACCCACTCACATTCATACAACTACACACATACACCCACACACACTTACAAAACTACTTGCACACTCATATAACCATTCACACATCCACTCAAACTCCCAGACAGCTACTCATAAATCCACTCACACACACACCAATTCACACACCCATACCGGCACTCAGACACCCACTCAAACACTGATACAGAAAGTCACACAGCTACTCAGATCAAATATGTTAGAAATACCATCACTCATTACTAGTACACCTAGTATACTAATCTAACTTTCGTAGTAGGTTAGTATATATGTTTACATTTCACTGGTGTCTGCGCAAGAAGATTGTTATTTCACCTGAGGTATCGGATTGCTCCAAGCCCACCTCTTCAAGCACTGGCCAGGCAAGGGACACTGTCAGCAGGCAGCTTGTGACTTCACAAGGTGGCTGGGTTCATTGAAGTCAGCCCATGACCCGGCTGAGCTGTGCCATGGAGGTTGGAACGTATACGGGGACTTGAGGAGGCCGGAGGAAACTATTTACACAGGAGACAGCACGCCCTGTTCTGCAGCACACTATTTGCACATGGATTTAATTTTTCAAGTTTCCCCTCATACCATCGAACCAGAGAAGATGCATTCTGCAAGCTGTAGGACTATTCTGTTATGCATCAGGTGAACGAGCACATGGCAGGGGAGGTGTGACCTTCTAATTAAGGGAGGTACTGCAGACTAATTTAAAACAGAGGCGTGGGGCTGTTTTCAGTGTGGCGGCGGCATCTGAAGAAGATGATACTGTCGAAATGCATCATGCCCTTATCCACTTTTCCAATTAAAGGCCTTCTCTTGTGAAAACCCTGTGTGGCCCCTTCCTTCTGCTTAGCTGGAGGTTCCTGTGCATATTTTCGCATCGACCAGAGATGCGTTAAGGGGCCCCGTTCTACAAAGCTGGCAGGAAATTTCAAGGGTGTCTGCGCAAGCAGATTGTTTTTTCACCCGAGGTATTCGATTGCTCCAAGCCCACCTCTTCATGCACTGGCCAGGCAAGGGACACTGTCAGCAGGCAGCATGTGATTTCACAAGGTGGCTGGGTTCATTGAAGTCAGCCCATGACCTGGCTGGGCTGTGCCACGGAGGTTGGAACGTATGCGGGGACTTGAGGAGGCCAGAGGAAACTATTTACACAGGAGACAGCGCGCCCTGTTCTGCAGCACACTATTTCCACATGGATTTAAATTTTCAAGTTTCCCCTCGTACCATTGGCCCAGAGAAGATACATTCTGGGAGCTGTAGGACTATTCTGTTATGCAGCAGGTGAACGAGCACATGACAGGGGAGGTGTGACCTTCTAATTAAGGGAGGTACTGCAGACTAATTTAAAACAGAGGCGTGGGGCTGTTTTCAGTGTGGCGGCGGCATATGAAGAAAACGACACTGTCAAAATGCATCATGCCCTCATCCGCTTTTCCAATTAAAGGCCTTCTCTTGTAAAAACCCCGTGTGGCCCCTTCCTTCTGCTTCGCTGGAGGGTCCTGTGCATATTTTTGCGTCAACCAAAGACGCGTTAAGAGGCCCCGTTCTACAAATCTGGCTGGAGATTTCACTGGTGTCTGCGCAAGCAGATTGTTTTTTCACCCGAGGTATCGGATTGCTCCAAGCCCACCTCTTCAAGCACTGGCCAGGCAAGGGACACTGTCAGCAGGCAGCTTGTGACTTCACAAGGTGGCTGGGTTCATTGAAATCAGCCCATTACCCGGCTAAGCTGTGCCCTGGAGGTTGGAACGTATGCGAGGACTTGAGGAGGCCGGAGGAAACTATTTACACAGGAGACAGCGCGCCCTGTTTTGCAGCACACTATTTCCACATAGACTTAATTTTTCAAGTTTCCCCTTGTACTTTCGGCCGGTGAACGAGCACATGACAGGGGAGGTGTGACCTTCTAATTAAGGGAGGTACTGCAGACTAATTTAAAACAGAGGTGTGGGGCTGTTTTCAGTGTGGCGGCGGCATCTGAAGAAGACAATACTGTCGAAATGCATCAAGCCCATATCTGCTTTTCCAATTAAAGTCCTTCTCTTGTGAAAACCCCGTGTGGCCCCTTCCTTCTGCTTCGCTGGTGGTTACTGTACATGTTTAAAACACATAAACTCATAGAAAACACATATTGGAATTTCCATGACTTAATATTTACAAATAACCTTCCCTCACCCTCTTTCTCTCTCAATTAAATGCCATCAATTGAGTCTGTCATAGAAGCGTGCTTGTACATCAGCCATGGTCAGATATTTCTGTGTCTTGGCCGTCTTAGAATGGAAATGTCATCTGCACAACCGCCGACCTCCAATTCACCTGAGTGTCACACAAGTTTTGCGTGAAAAGAAAGACTGGTTGACATCACATATGCCAGAATATTATATACAGACAGAACTATCATCTTATGACAATAGCATGTCTTAAACATTATCTACATAAATATTACCCTTTGGGTGTAGATTTTCGATTAACAACTCCAAAGAGGGAATACTTTTGTAAACAATATTTTGGACACAAGAGATATGTCAGAATATATGTTGAGCTTGACCCCTGGCAACAAATGTTTGTGTCCCTGATGTTAGTCTGTCTTTTCTCTAGTAAGTCCTGTTATTTTTTACAAAAGCCCAGGTACCATAAAGGTTTTTCCAGTAGCCATAATCCATGCCCATCTTGGAAAAAGTCATTTCTATACTGGCAACCTCAACGTCAAGTTTGAATCCTAAATTGTACTACAGTTCAGTTGTGGTTTGTCTGGACACAGAATCATTTGAACATCTCCTCACATCTTGCATTCTTGAGGTGTCTTTGCTTTTTGAAAAAGGGTTGAGGTTATATTCCTTGTCTTATGACTGGCACTTCCTGTTTGATTATGTCAGTTATGTGTGCCCCTTGCCTTTTTAACTGCTCCTAATAACTTCCATGTGCATAGTTATCTACCATAACTATCACAGGGTCCTCACTGCTTATGGTTTCTTGCTGTCACATCCAGAGTAGCACTTTACTGTGGTGAAATGATTCATCACATTGTATAGAAGTAGAATGAGACATGCTAGAGTTGTCCTATTTCAGAGCTGGTGTGTCTATTCTTGATTACCAATCCTGGTTTACTTCTAGGTGTTGCCTCTGCCAGGGATATTTTCACTTCTCAGAATATTTCTAGTGCACTCAGAATTATTGGTGACAGTTCCTTTAACTTTTCTGGGATTTGAGCAAGTGTCCTACATGAGTTGATCAAGGGGTTCCAATCATGGCTTGTGCTATGCCTGATTGACTTGTACAGCATAGACAGATCTCTGTTCTCCAGGGATAGGTGGGGTTAGCATTTCTCTTGCATCAATATCTTCCTTTTCAATTCAAATACTTGCTTTCCTCCAGGAGTGTACTCACATGGATAAAGTATGGGAATATTCAGTGATGCCATAAATAATGTTATTTGAGATGCCACCAGTGTTGGCATTTAACATTGAACATGTCAAGATTGATGCAATATTTGAGATAATAAGCAGTGCATGGTGGGTTCACAAGTTATAGTCGATCAATATAGTGTAACTTGTGAATGTAGGTGTTTTTTAGTTTTTTAAATGTTACAAAGATTAACTATAATGTCACAATAATCTTTGTCTTTTTTAGTGCATTTCTATGCTATTTATAAACATAAGCTTACATTCTTTGACTTTACCAAAACTATAACTTGATTTTAACCATTGAGTTTTCAGTGAATTTCTGAGGTTTTCTAACATAACTTAAAATCTCATCAGTATACCTAATTATATAATGTTAATTTAAACTTTTGTTTTTGTCATTGAATTTTTATCATATTTGTTTAACTCTCTCACTGATCATAGCTTTAAGCCCTGCTCTTTGTGGGGTTGGCCTCAGGGCCAGGCCTACAGCCAGGCCTTGGACTAAACCACCTTGACTGCCAAATCCTGTACTGTGCATGGGTGTTGGCAGCGAAGCCCCGTCGTGCATGGCCTTTGCTGTGTGCCAGGTAAGGTTGTGTGCAGGGCCTGGGTATTGGCCAAGCCCTGAGCCCAACCCACATGAATGGCCAACCAAAATGCCATGCATGTCCTTCGGACCTGTAGCATGAGGTCTTGCAGATCACAGTTCCCATGGAAGTCCTGCTTCCATGTTCTTCACAGGGGTCTGTGCTATGTCCTGTGAGAGGACAGGGGGAACGGCAGAATATAATTCATTTTTTAATTTTGTCCACAATACTTCTTCCCAAGGGCCAAGGTGTCAGGGTACACCTACACTGCCCACTAATACTTTTTGTTTTTCAAAATACAAGACATATGGACAGAGGGCACAACAATTCTCTTCATGGTATGGCCAGCCAATAACATTGATCGGTCCCACAGGTCTGATATGTGTCTCATAGGACCAAAGAGGCCTACAGAAAAAAAAAACTCTCAGCCAATCAGAATGTGGATGTGTGTCCCATGCTCACTGTGCCACTGGGACCAATCTGCACCTAACTAGCGAGCCCCAAACAGGGAGAAACTGGACTTTGGTTACCAGTGTTGTGGCACAAGGAGGATCAGGCCTGGCAGTTGGAAGAAGCATCTTCCTATTGGAGCATGGACAAGACTGATTTGAATATGGTTGGCTCCAAACTGAGATGGGATGGTGTGCAAAATAAAGATGGACTGGTATGCAGCCTGATTACTTGCCTTTGTCTGAGATTTATTCAACCATTCCATCCATCACGTTTTAGTGTATTTTTATTTTTTAAATTTGTGCTACTATGGTAGTATAATGGTATTCCCGCTGGATCAACCTTTCAGATATTACTTAATTAAGAACCTTCCAAAATGGCCAACCAGATTGACACTAAATCAGAAAAACATGTGTTTGGAGAAAATATCTAGCTTTCTGACAAATTTGGTGTAATTCTGTTGTGAAGATTCATCAAACAGTGGCAAAGTTATAAACAAAAAAGAAAATGCTTTTCTGATGGAAACTATCAAGTAACATATAACTACACAGTGGTGATGTTATAGTTAGGTGAATATGTCTGTGACAACATTGTTTTGACAAAAAAAAAAGAAATCCACCAGTTTCAGTTAGCAGCGGTAGCTATAACTTACGCCCTCCCCTGCACTGCATATGACCTCACTCATGGCATGTTCTAAGACATAATTTATGACATCACTGATAACATCTCAAATAACATCATTCATAACATCACTGATTAACTGATGAATTTCTGTGTTTTATTTTAGTTCAAAATGTGAATGTTGTCATTCACATAGTCACCTAACTATAATGTCACTTCAACCTGTGGTTTTTCACTGACTTTCTAAAGTTTTTCTAAATAAAAACATCTTATTATAAAGTAACTTTAACATTTAAGTTCTCAGTGAATTTCTAGGTATTTTTTCGAGGTGAAGTAATATTTTATAACCCATATGTAAAACCAGCCTACTGCCATGCATGGCAGGGGACCTCATCCCTTGGGACCATTTATAATATAGGGGTGGGGCACGCATGGTCCTCCCTCCCCAAGCCTTATCAGGTCCCAAGCACCCCATGCCCTGGGGCTGCATGTAATTATAATGGGGAGGGGTGACTTGGCCCTCCTCCCCAAGCCTTCTTGGCCCTGAGGACCCCATCTCCTGGGGTCAATTATACAAAAACATAGGAGAAGGCTGCAAGGCCCCCTTCCAGAGCCTTATCAGGTCCCTGGGACTCTATTTCCCAAGGCCAAATATAATATTAAAAAACGGGAGGGTCCCTTGGACCCCATCCAGATATATATTTATTTTTGTGATGTCATTTGAGATGTCATGAGTGATGTCATGAGTCATGTCACTGACCATGTCATGAGTGATGTAATATGTGACATCATCAGCAGTGCATTGCGGGCACGCGAGTTATAGTTAGCTGAACTAACTATAACTGGGGAATTCCAATGGTTTTGTATGAGAGAAATGTCCAGCTAACTATAACATGTGTGAAACCTATGGTTTTTTCAGTGAATTTGCAAGGTTTTTTAAATGCTAATTCCTAACTATAACGTGTGTGAAACCTATGGTTTTTTCAGTGAATTTGCAAGGTTTTTTAAATGCTAATTCCTAACTATAACGTGTGTGAAACCTCTGGTTGTTTCAGTGAATTTGCAAGGTTTTTTTAATGCTAATTCCTAACTATAACGTGTGTGAAACCTATGTTTTTTTCAGTTAATTTGTATGGTTTTTTAAATGCTATTACCTCACTATAACATATTTAAAACCTATATATTTTTTTTAGTGAATTTCAAAGTTTTGTAAAAGATCATTTTTAAATGTACTAATTATTAAGTAGAACAACGACACAATTGTTGAACTTCAAATTTGATTTTCATAATTTCAATCTGATCTCTATTTGGGTAATTCACAAAATCAACAACATGACCCATTGCTCCATTTACTAAACCTCTTTCCACATCTAAATTACGTCGTAAAATGATCCGACAATTTAAACATACATATAGATTCTTTTCTAAACCAGCTGTTTTAGATATTGACTTGTCTAAAGAATCTAATTTTGACTTTAACTTTTCTGACAAAATAATAGTAGATCCTTCATGCTCTATTTTATCAATAGCTTCCAATTTTATAATTTCTTGATTTTCTAACTTCAACATTTTTTCATTGAAGATTCCACATTCTTGCAGAGTTGGCATCAAGCATATTACTGATTGTTTTTCTGCAATTTTTCTATATATAATCTCTACACCAACATTTTCCTTTAGAAACAAATTACAAAGTAATCGTGTCTGTAGAGCTTCTTTGCCACGTTGACTTACTTTTCCAATCCTTATATCTTCAAGAATACTTGTCGCATATTTTGAGTCAGTTCTGTGTATTTGAAATATAACCATATATTAACATTTCCAATAATTCCCAGGCACTTTCTGGTATCTTCATGTGTAACAGTTTTAAACACTGGTTGTCCTTTCACAGGTGTTAGCTGTAGTAGATCTCCAAAAACGATGATGTGTTTGCCTCCAAATTACACATCATACTCTGTTTTAAGGATTTGTTGCATTGTTAAATGCACAAAGGAAAGCATTAAATTTGATACCATGCTTACCTCACCAATAATAAGAAGTTTAATTTTTTTTAGAACTCTGGAAACTTCACAACTAGATTCTCCAGATAGCTTGTGGTATTCTAATTTATTTTCATGCTCTACTGGTAGCATCAACAAACGATGTAAAGTAATCCCTTTAATGTTATGCGCTGCCAACCCAGTTGGAGCGGTAACAACACAAGAGAGGGATGAGTCTGTTCTTTTTTGAAGATAAGATGCAATTCCTTTAATTAGAAAACGTTTTCCAGTTCCTGCTTGTCCACTCACATACAGTCGGACAGGTTGAAATGACATACATGAGCACTCTTTTTTCTCATGAAGTAAACCATGCTCAATCTGCTCAGTCACTTCATCATATATTTGTTTCTGTTGAACATTTAGTTGTTTTTTCAATTTTCTAAGTTTATTACATCCTCCTGAGCTTGTTGAATTGCTCTTTCCACCTCATCCATGGCAGTGGCTGCTTCATTTCGGATAATTGGTCCTCCTAGTGGATCCTGACTCAACGAAGCAGAACTTTGACTGTCTTGAGAACTGTCTCTACCATTCTCTGCTGCAATTGTAGCTTTTTGCTGTATTTCCTCGTTCAACATTTCTAGATAATTAGTGAAAACAGGACATTCTATAGTATTTTTGGTTGCGTTGAATGAATCTTCATAACTGAGAAAATCTCCAAGTAGTTCCTCTTCTGTACGCCATGGTTTAAAGAGTTGCAAAAGAGCTAAATAGTAAAATTCCCTTTTGTTAGGAGTTTTGCAACTCAGTTTTCGGTGATTAATCAAATGTCCTTTTCTTTGTTTCACCAGACATCCTTCACATCCAATTACAGCATATACTCATTTATTAATATCTTCTGAATTATTCCTCTTAAATATATAGCTTTGCAGTACTTCATAGAGACAAACGTTCTCAAGATGATTACTTCTATTTGGATAGTATGTATCCAACATATTTGTTTTCAAAATATCTGTACTGTTTGGTTCTTTCTCTGCTAAATACTCAATTTCTTGTACAGATTTCAAAACTCAGTTTCGTGTTCTTGCAAGTCCTAAACTCACCCAAATAATTGTTCTAGATTTGGCATATAGACTTGCAGATGATAAGCGATCTGAACATTCATATGCTCCAATTTCTTGATGAGACAACATCTTCAAACTGTAGCTGTACAATTTCTTACTTAGGCTCTTTTCATGAGAAATTTTCTCCCACATTTCCTTTAGTTCTGTCTTCTCAGATTTTGTAATGTAAGATGTAACATATCGAGCCACAGCAATAGAGTTGTCTGCAACATACTGAATATCCATGTTAGCATTCCACATTGACAATATGACTGGGTTATAGTCATTTATGTATTTTGACTCTTCATTTCTCCTTAAGTTGTAGGTATTTTTCGGTGATTTTCTAGTCACAGTATGTCGTAAAGATGACATAAAATTGTTCACTCTTCCTTTTGATGTTACTTGACGTGGAAATGCAAAACAACATTTTGTGTAGAACTTATCCTTAGATTTGTATTTTCGACGACAGTATTTTCCACAACGATGGGTTTGAAATCGTAACACTTGTTGTCTTAAATTCTTTTCTTCTGTACTTTTTGGTACAGCACATGTAGCATATTGTTCAATAAAACTCATCACTGTCTCATCTGAATCTGTTCCGAATTTGGGGGCATCTTTGATCCATAGCAGCATATGTATGTGAGGAGCACCTCTTGCTTGATACTCCTTTCTCCAAAAGAAATCCAGAACCTCTCCCAAAGGAGGATATTTTTTGTTTGTGATAAAAGACATCATAGCTTCAAATCTATGATTGAAATACCTTCATACATTAACTGGATCCAAAGAGCACAATTCTCCAGGTGTCTTGAATTCTATATTTTCTATGTAGGCATTTGCCTCTCGAAGAAATTGAAGTAAATCTTCCCAAGCATACTCAGCACAGCTTAGAGTAAGGAACCATGTAGGAGTTCCTAAGTTTCTTAACATACATTTCAATTCCTCATGACGATGGTACCAATACTCGTTAGTACCATGCTGACATGCAATCAGATTAATTAGCTGAGATTCCAAAACAGTGTCATTCTGTTGGACTTTATTTATAAAGACCCTTGCCGAAACATTCTGCAGATGTACTCCACTTTTTAGTATGTGATTCACTGCATAAGAAAGTCTAGACAAGTCACTCTCAAACAGAAGTTGAAACAAATATGGAATACATTGACGAAACCTTGGATCTTCTGCGTATAATCTTGATGTCCGGTATTCAGATGCTGGTATCTGCACAGGTCGGTCATCATATCGTCCACCTTGACCTGTTGGAAATAACTGAGGAAAACAACGAGCTTCCAAGCTTTCTTCCCATACACTAATGGGACTTCCTTTTGCTTCTTTCATTTGGAATAACTCAATAGCATTCCCCATTACTTCTTTGGAATGCAGTGGATGAACACTGTAATGTTCGTAGATTTGTTCACTTCTGGACACATCCACTTTTTCAATTTGTCCTGCTGACAAATCACTGTCCTCCTCTACAGTTGTTTCCTCTTCTTCTACATATACATTTTTGTAGTATTGATTGTTTTTTACCAAATACAACGTTGCCTTTTTGACTTTCCTAACATCCACTAATTCTTGCCAGATTTTCTTACTCTTTGAAGGAACGCCATTAACTAGAATACCTAGAGGTTCCTCTTCCACATTTTCTACACCAATTGTTTCAGTATTTTTTTTAATATTTAGAGGTAAATATACAACTCTTCCCTTTAAACCTCTCAATAAATCTGAAAGAGGCAATTTCCCTGTCTTAGGCTCCATATGAACAATAGCCTGAAATAGATGCACATTGAATCAGAATAGACTCATAAGTATTTAAACCCATCAGTTCACAAGGAGTATTTACCAACTCAAGATTATTATGTACAGCTCTAGTTGGCATTTAGTTTTCATTTAATTTTTTATAACAATATTTACAAATACGTTGATCAGAACCCAAATCAAAACAATTCTCTACCAACAAATAAGTTGCAAATTCCTTTCACTCATTATTATTCTCCTTTTCACTTCTTAAATATAGATCAAGTAACCTGGTCTGATTTTTATAATGAATTCTTCTATAACAAATACAAGAAAAATTGGGCCTTTCTCCTGAAGTGACCTTAAACCTTGTAATTTCTGGGTCAAAATTCTCTGTACCAAAATTTTGAACATTTTAATCCACATTTCCTTCTATTACTGTATCAGTTTCTGCACTGCCCTCTTTTTCAAAAAAATAACTAACCTCAATTTCTTAACAAATGTTCTTTACATCTAATACAGATCCATGTAAAAGAGCACTGTTTAACTGTTTCAGCTTAAGTGCTGGACTTTTTGCATAATACAACCTTCTCACTAATTTCCTCACTTCAGTATGACGCACTGCTAACATCCTAAAATGGTGAAACACACTCTGACATACTTTTTTAGAAAGACAAGCCAGTGAATGACCTTGCAAACCTGTTTTTTCTCTCACTAGGCAGGAGTCTAATTCTTGCAACATCTTCAACTTCTGTTTAATACTTTTCTTACTATACTTACGTAAGAAATTGCAGAAAAAATCAATTGAATCCTGCCGTACACTACAAATACTACTACAATTCCCAGTGTACACTGGAGCCTTAGGACGTCTCCCTAAAACTTCATCAGCTAACACCTCTTTTGAATTTCTTGGTACAATTTTCTCTTTTTCAATCGGACAACCATCCTTCACCTCATATGCTCGATCACTGGTGTCAACTGCATGCAACAAATCATTAATCTGAAAGTAACTCTCTTTGTTAAAAAACTGGCTCAGAACTTGAACTATGCTACCATTCTCCAGAAAAAACATTACGAAAATTAGCTCTATTAATTAGTCTTTTCCACTTACTTTTCCCTTTCAAAACATTAATTGCCTTGTCTAGTGTACGAAGTCTATTGATTACTAAAATATATAATTTCTTTTTTAATTCTAACACTTCATCCACAATACCTTCGATTAATTTTTTTTGCTTATAAAAACGCAGTTTTCTTTTTACAAATCTTTCCACTTTTCAATAAATTTAAGAAATTTCTGTTATAAACCATTCTCTTCCTTATTTCAACAAATTGACTCCTGCGTCTATTACTAAAGATGTTCTCATTGCCACACACTTTTCTGCCTTCTTTTCTCTCTAATACTTTTCTTTTCGTTGTTTTTCAAGATGCTCCCACTATCAGTGTCTCTGCCTGCACCATCTTTCTTCTGTGTGTACCATCTCTGTGTCTGCTCCCACTATCTGTGTCTCTGCCTGCACCATCTCTCCTCTGTGTGTACCATCTCTGTGTCTGCTTCCACTATCTCTCCCTCTGCCTGCAGCCCTATACCATCTATTCTCTGTGTGTACCATCTCTGTGTCTGCTTCCACTATCTGTCCCTCTGCCTGCAGTCCTATACCATCTATTCTCTGTATGTACCATCTCTGTGTCTGCTTCCACTATCTGTGTCTCTGCCTGCACCATCTCTATTCCGTGTGTACCATCTCTGTGTCTGCTCCTACTATCTGTGTCTCTGCCTGCACCATCTATCCTCTGTGTATACCATCTCTATGTCTGCTTCCACTATCTGTGTCTCTACCTGCACCATCTATACTCTCTGTGTACCATCTCTGTGTCTGCTTCCACTATCTGTGTCTCTACCTGCACCATCCATACTCTCTGTGTACCATCTCTGTGTCTGCTTCCACTATCTGTATCTCTGCCTGCACCATCTATCCTCTGTGTATACCATCTCTATGTCTGCTTCCACTATCTGTGTCTCTACCTGCACCATCTATACTCTCTGTGTACCATCTCTGTGTCTGCTTCCACTATCTGTATCTCTGCCTGCACCATCTATCCTCTGTGTGATCCATCTCTGTGTCTGCTTCTACTATCTGTGTCTCTGCCTGCACCATCTATTCTCTGTGTGTACCAGCTCTATGTCTGCTTCCACTATCTCTCCCTCTGCCAGCACCATCTATCCTCTGTGTGTAAGATCTCTGTGTCTACTTCCACTATCTATGTCTCTACCTGCACCATCTATCCTCTGGGTGTACCATATCTGTGTCTACTTCCACTATCTGTGTCTCTGCCTGCACCATCTCTCTTCTGTGTGTATCATTTCTATGTCTGCTCCGACTATCTGTGTCTCTACCTGCACCATCTATCCTCTGTGTGTAACATCTCTGTGTCTGCTTCCACTATCTGTGTCTCTGCATGCACCATCTATCCTCTGTATGTACCATCTCTGTGTCTGCTTTCACTATCTGTGTCTCTGTCTGCACCATCTATCCTCTGTGTGTTCTATCTCTGTGTCTGTTTCCACTATCTGTGTCTCTACCTGCACCATCTATTCTCTGTGTGTACCATCTCTGTGTCTGCTTCCGCTATCTGTGCCTCTGCCTGCACCATCTATTCTCTGTATATACCCTCTCTGTGTCTGCTTCCACTATCTGTGTCTCTGCCTGCACCATCTCTCTTCTGTGTGCACCATTTCTGTGTCTGCTTCCACTATCCGTGTCTCTGCCTGCACCATCTCTCTTCTGTGTGTACCATCTCTGAATCTGCTCCCACTATCTGTGTCTCTGCCTGCACCATCTATCCTCTATGTGTACCATCTCTGTGTCTGCTTCCACTATCTGTCCCTCTGCCTGAAACCCTATACCATCTATTCTCTGTGTGTACCATGTCTGTGTCTGCTTCCACTATCTCTACCTCTGCTTGCATCCTATACCATCTATTCTCTGTGTGTACCATCTCTGTGTCTGCTTCCACTATATGTCCCTCTGCCTACAGTCCTATACATCTATTCTCTGTGTGTACCATCTGTTTGTCTGCTTCTACTATCTCTGTCTCTGCCTGCACCATCTCTCTTCCGTGTGTACCATCTCTGTGTCTGCTTCCACCATCTGTGTCTGTGCCTGCACCATCTATTCTCTGTATATACCATCTCTGTGTCTGCTTCCACTATCTGTGTCTCTGCCTGCACCATCTCTCTTCCATGTGTACCATCTCTTTGTCTATGGCATTTCTACAGCACAGCCACGATCTTCAGTACACAGCATGGAGACTTTTTCCAAATTAACAGGCCTGACAGACATACTGCATAGCAGTTTCTAATACTACATACCCTAAACCCTAACACACTTCATCAGAACATCTATTCTCCTTTTTTTAAAACACATCAACGATCCTAATTATTACAATACTACAAAAAGACTCACTCAAATAATTTTTAATTATAAATTTATTCATCAAACATTTCATATTCCAATAAAACTTCCAACAGGACTTCGTCCGGTATTTCATTTTCATCAAATACAAAATTTCCATCTTCAAATTCAAAATCTTCTACCACTTCCACAAAAACACTGTCCAAACTCTCATCAAAGAAATCTTCATTTTCAGTATCAATTTCCTCTGGAAAAGGTCCATCTTTGACATCCTCTATTAATTCGCCTGAGATCTCAAAATTCAAAGCAACGTTCTCTTGATGCTCTTCCATTGCACCAATATAATAATGTTGCTGGTCCTTGCAAAAAAATATAAACACTTAATTATATCGTTTTCACTAATAGATAATAAAAACGACCTTAATCAATTTTATAAGTACATATATTCCCATATTTTTAAACACACTAACTACGCAAATTAATCTGCCACCTTCCTCTTAAATGAAAACAGACTCACACTGTGATCTTACACACATAACACTATCCCTTCCAATTTAGTAAAATGATTACTACAATCAAAGGGAGTCTGGCTGGGAATATTCTTTCAGGCTTTTTTTGCACCATCTGTGCCTCTGCCTGCAGCCCTACGCCACCTATCCACTGTGTGTACCATGTCTGTATCTGCTTGTACTATCTGTCCCTTTGCCTACAGCCCTCCATCTTCTATCCTCAGTGTGTACCATGTCTGTATCTGCTTACACTATCTGAGTCTCTGCTTGAACCATCTCACCCTCTCTCCGCACCAACGTTTCTGTGACTGCACCATCTGTCCCTCTGCTGCAGCCCTACACCATCAACGCTCTGTGTATACCATGTCTGTGTCTGCTTGCACTATCTGACCCTCTGCCTACAGCACTCCAGCATCTATCCTCTGGGTGTACCATGTCTGTGTCTGTTTGCACTATCTGACTCTCTGCTTGGACCATCTCACCCTCTCTCTGCACCATCTTTTTTGTGACTGCACCATCTGTCCCTCTGCCTGCAGCCCTACACCATCTACCCTCTGTGTGTGCCATATCTGTATCTGCTTGCACTATCTGTCCCTATGCCTACAGCCCTCCATCTTCTATCCTCAGTGTGTACCATGTCTGTGTCTGCTTGCACTATCTGACTCTCTGCTTGAACCACCTCACCCTCTCTCTGCACCATCTTTTCTGTGACTGCACCATCTGTCCCTCTGCCTGCAGCCCTACACCATCTACCCTCCGTGTGTACCATGTCTGTATCTGCTTGTACTATCTGTCCCTATGCCTACAGCCCTCCATCGTCTATTCTCATTGTGTACCATGTCTGTGTGTGCTTGCACTATCCGAGTCTCTGCCTACACCATCTATCCTCTGTGTGTACCATCTCTTTGTCTACTTCCACTATCGGTGTCTCTGCCTGCACCATCTCTCTTCTATGTGTACCATCTCTGTGTCTGCTTTACACAGACACTCAGTGTGATCCAGGACAAAACGTTTAAAACCAAACTATTTTCCAAAACACATTTACCACACGTAAAATTTAAGACACAGAACACAACCTAACTATTTCAGCAGTACAATACCGTGCAGAAACCTGAATCATTTTCAAAATACTTTTCCAATTTGCAACATTACTTTTTGCCAGCATTACATCCAAACATAAGACACAATATTTTCATGAAAGAAAACAGTATAACCCGAGGGAGGTAGACTGTGAGAAGAGACATGAGAGATTATAATAAAAGGTTCAAATATAATTCTTTACTTTACACAGACACTCAGTGTGACCCTGGACAAAAAGTTTAAAACCAAACTTTTTACCAAAACACATTTACCACACTAAAACGATTAAGAGACAGAACATATCCTATCTATTTCAGCGCTACAATACAGTGCAGAGTCATTTTCAAAATACATTTCCAATTTGCAGCATTACTTTTTTGCCAGCATTACATCCAAACATGAGACTCACACTGGGACCTTAGACACATAACAGAAATCCTTGCAATTCAGTCAAATAATTACTACAGTGAAAGGGGGGGAAGAGGATCTTCCTAGTAGTGTTCTATGAAGAGAGCAAAGGCGAGGAAGACAAAAAGAGAGAGACTATAAAAGGGAAAAAATAAACAAAAGAAATTAAATCAAATGATCAGAAAGAATTACAAAAACAGGAGTAAAGGAAAGGGATAATGACAGTGAAGAAAAAAAAGGGTAATGAAAGGAGAGTGAGAGAAAAAAAACATATTAAGAAAAAGGCAAAAGGTGTAAGTAAAACAGAAGGATTTATAGAGAAACAGGAGAAGGGAAAACAACACTTTTGTACAGAAAGGAAGACAGTGAGAGACAGTGAAAGAGCGGGAGAGTGAGTAACTTCCACATTGCAACTCTTTTTTATTATTAACTTAAAATACACAACATATATTCCCTCACAAATTAATAACTCACCTTTCAAAATGCTTTTGAAGATTGAGAACAGTGCCAAAAACACACCAGATTTTCTTCAGCAGAATCTCTGAAATGTACCTCAGACACTGCAACCACAAATGGCCCTGATTCCCTCTCATTAAACACACATATCTCTGTACATACCCAATGAAATTTCTTCCCACACAAATTCAAAACCAAACTAACATTTTAATTGGTTGTACATTTTAACACTTTCAAACTCACATAATGTTCAACCCTCCTTCACTGCTCTCTCTGCCTGTTACCATGGCAACTCTCCATAGAACACCTATCTGAACTCAAAAGGTTAAAAGTTCATCACTCAATGTTGCAAACCAAACCAGCAAGTGTGTTTGACTTCTCAACATTCCAGCTTATCCTGTGCAATGTTCTTTTCAATGACTTTTTCTAAACCAATAGCATTATTACTTTATAAAAACAGTAGGATGCACCCTAGTTTTCAATCTTAAATTATCAGAAACCACCAATCATTTCTTCTTTTTCAAGTGCACTGAATCTCAACCACTTTTTTTCTAAACTCCTACTTTCAAACTGCCATTTCATTTCCACAACCCATCTGAGTACAACCACATCTGCCTTCAAGATGCTGAAAGTCTGGATAGTAGGACATAGCTATATTTTCTGGAGTTAAAGGTATGTAGCAAATAGATGCTTTCACAACCTTGATTTACCAAATGTGGATATTATGTGGATTGGTCAGAGAGGATTGAGATGTCATCAATTGATGCCATTGGTTAAATCCTTTATGCATCTACCACACCCTGACCTCATAATTGTGCACTGTGGTGGCAATGACCTGGGCACTTTGACTGGGGTAGGTCTGGAAATGCTTTTAAAGGACACCTTTGGGCAATTGATGTCCCTTTTTCCAAAAACAGCCTTGGTATATTCTAATGTATGCCAAAGGCAAAAATGGAACTCGTCCAACCAATTTTGTCCACAGATTGAGAAAGCAAGGAAACATGTGAATAAGTCTGTTTCTGCTTTCCTCAGAGACTATGGTATGGGTTCTCTATACCACAACAACTTGCGTTACAACATGCAAGGCATCTATAGGAGAGATGGTGTACATTTTACAGATGAGGGGAATAGAGTCTTCCTTTTAAACTTTTGACTCTGCATCGGTACTTACCTGTAGGTACAAAAAACACCCAATGAACACAACGGCTCTTTTTAGAGCCAACCAACATCTAAACACTCTAACTTATTATTTAACTGTATTTTTTTACAGTTTTCTTTCTGATGTGCGCGCACGGTGCGCGCACCTCGCGATTTTTAAACAAAAATATGTTTTTTTTGTCCTTCGGGGTCCTTCAGGGACCCCCTCAGTAGGCCTAGGGGGTGAGGTAGACTCTACCCTGTCCCCTTTTCACGTTCTCCACTTTTATTTCTCACTCTGTTTTAAAACTACACAAAATGGCGGTGCGCGCACCCCACGATTTTTTTTGAAAAATAAAAAATGTTTTTGGGGCCCTTCGGGGTCCTTTAGGGACCCCCTGAGAAGGCCTAGGGGGTCAGGGAGACTCCACCCTGGCCCCTGTTTCCCACTTTTTTTGTTAGGCTCCCTTCTGCCTCGAAAACAAGATGACGGCCAACACTTCCTGATTTCTACCGATTCGAATGTTGACAGACATCAAACAGCAAATCAAAATTCCACTCGCGCACGGGAAGGTGCGAGCACCGGTGCGCGCACGGTGCGCGCATGGTGTGCAACTACAGATATATCAATTTTTTCAAATACAATTTTCTCAAAAACTACTGGAAGAATTTACACAATTTAAACAAAAGACCATGCTGTGTACCAGTCCCTACCATTCTGCCAAGTTTGGTGTAATTCCATTAAGCCGTTCGGGCTGTAGCCGTGTCTAATCGTCCTATGGAAAATAACATGGGGAAAACACGTTTTGGGACCCCCCTTTTTTCTCAGCCCCCACTTGACAAATCCCCCCAAAACTTTCAAGGAAGGAGCGGAGCGGGCCATCTTCTTTGAGAAATTCGCGAAGATTCATCAACCGGCGCCAAAGTTATTCCCAATAGAATGTTGCGGATTTCCTATGGAAACTAGGTCCTAACTATAACTACCTACTGGCGAACGCCAGTAGGTAATATATAAATATATTACCGAAGGGACCAACAAGCCACACCAGCCAGGTACATTCAAGGTTTGTTTATTGGGCAAAAAAACAGACGCGTTTCGAGCCAACGGGCTCTTGGTCACATGATATATCTATTCACAGAAAAAACCATAGGTTTCACGCCAGTTATAGTTAGCTGAACATTTAACTCATACAAAACCATTGAAATTCCCACGTTATAGATAGTTGGACTCACTATAATTCGCGCGCCAGCAATCCACTGCTGATGATGTCACATATTACATCATTCATGACATGGTCAGTGACATCACTGATGACATCTCAAATGACATCACTGATGACATCACTGATGACATCTCAAATGACATTACTGATGACATCACTGATGACATCATCCAGTGAATGTGTGTTTCTGTAAAGTTAAAATATGTTTTATATATTGAAGAATGAGTGGATGTATGAGTGTCTGGATGAAGGATTTAGTAGGTGCGTGACTGACTGTATGAGTGAGTGATTAAATGTGTCTTAATGAATGCATTAGTTAGTGACTAAACTGTCTGAATGTGTGCATCAGTATGTCTGTTGTTGTGTAAGCTGCTGCATGTGTTGATCAGTAGCTATATGAGTGGCAATATGGGTTATTGATTGGTTGCCCAAGTATTTGTATGTGAGGGTGAGTGTGTGTGTGGGTGGCTGGGAGGTGTGTGACTTTGTGCATAGATGTGTGAGCAGTTGATTCACTTGGTATATGGGTTCAAGAGTGCATGTGGAAAGTGCTGTATGGGTGTGTTGGTGAGTGAATGGATATCTCAGTGCTACATGTCCAAGTAAGTACATATGTAAAACACAGTGCATGTGAGAGTTGGCATATATAAATGACTAAACATGAGAGCCTGTGATTGCGTAAGTGACTGTATGGATTAATGTGTACTTGTATCAGTGATTGTAAAAGAGAGTAAGTATGTGTTAGTATATGTTTGAATAAGTAAGGTTTTGTGTGTATAACTGTATAGATGAGGAAATGGGAGTATGATTGATTCTTTGCATGACTGACTAGGTGTGTGAGTAACTCCATGAATGAGTGGCAGTGTGTGAGTGTCTGTATAGGTGTATGAGTGCATACAATAGTGTTGTATTGATGAGTGACTGTATGTATGAGTGATTGTATGGGTGAATAAGTGGATGTGTGTGTAGACTTAGAAATCAGTGAGTGTGTATGTCGTACCTGGTATTGGTGTGTCAATGGTTTCAGGAATGGTAGTCTGTATTCAACACTGGATGTATCAAAGCTTAGATTAGAGTGTGAGGAGGTGCATTATATTATCACATGGATGATGTCATCAGTGATGGCATTTGAGATGTCATCAGTGATGTCATCAGTGATGTCACTGACCATGTCATGAATGATGTAATATGTGACATCATCAGCAGTGGATTGCGGGCGCGCGAGTTATAGTGAGTCCAGTGGTTTTGTATGAGTTAAATGTTCAGCTAACTATAACTGGTGTGAAACCTATGTTTTTTTCTGTGAATTTCAAAGGTTTTTAAATGTTAATTCCTAACTATAACAATTGTGAAACCTATGTTTTTTTGTGAATCTCAAAGGTTTTTTAAATGCTAATTCCTAACTATAACGATTGTGAAACCTATGGTTTTTTCAGTGAATTTCAAATGTTTTTTAAAAGCTAATTCCTTTGTATATCGAGTTTGAAACCTACGATTTTTAAAGTGAATTTTTTTTTTTTTTGTAGCTGTTTTTTATAACTATTAATTATTATTTTTTATTTTCAAAAATTAATTTTTTAATGTATTTTTCATGTCGTTTTTTTTTTATCATTTTGTATCGGAGCGCTCAGGGTGCGCGCACCGGTAAGCTCACCCGAGAGCGCAGCGAGAGCGTTATTCCTGCGTGCGAGAAAAAAAACAAATTTGTATTTAAAGTAAAAAATAATGCAAGACATTTAGTGGCATACTTATAAAAGTACAATTTTTGATTTAAAATACCCGTATTTTAACTTTAAACGTATTTCCGAAAAGGTAGCAAAACATCATGTAGGTGCGCCGCATAAGCGCCCCTGGAAGCGCCTACGTTCGTGCCGTGTAAGCCCCCCCGAAAGTGCTCCAGTGCGCGCAGCGTAAGCGCGTCAAGTCATGTGACCTTAAAATAACACTTTTCGTTGGTTCTTTACAGTTTTTTTTCAACTTATGAAATCCCCACCCATTTCCTTCACTACCTCTTTCACTTTGGAGAGAGCAAGACCTGTTTCCTGTTTCTCTTCATCAGTGTTGAAAGAATGGCTGCAAGACCACCCAGCATCAGTGAAGACTCTGATGAGTTTACCCAGGAGGAGCCTCCTCAGCCTATGGTGAAGGAGCACTTTATATGGAAATTTTTTACAATTCCACCAGGGGAAAAGAAGGTTAATGCTCCTAAGGTGGAGTGTAAGATTTGCCAAACAGTTCTTTCTCGGGGTGACCCTAGAAGGAAATATAGTTTTGGCAACTCCTCAATGATTCAGCATGTTCAAAGGAGGCACCCCCAGAACTATACCCGTGAGAGTGTCAGGGACCTGGCACGTAATCCCCCAAGGGATGGCGCCTCAACATCCACCAGAGGAGCAACAACATCGGGGAGACGAAGAGCAGTGGAGCCTAACATTCAACCTGTATTTACAGATATCACCATCAAATGTAAGCAGTGTGATGAACTGCTTTGCTACGAGAGCAAAGTATCATGCTAATTGTACGCAAAAGAGAAGACCATCAGTGCCCTCCCCAGCCTTAATTTTTCCCTTTTTTTTGCTCCTGTTGAGCAGTTTGGCATTCCCTATTTTTGTTTTTGTTGAGAAAAAAAAACAAAAAAAGAAGAAAAAAACCAGTTCTTTTTAGAACTACCTCCAATTCTCCAAAAAGAGCTGTATTCTTTACAAATTCAAAAGGACTGAATGAAGAGGAGTGCAGTGAGAGAGGAAAGGAAAATGAGTGAGGTAGCTAAGAAAGGGACGAGATGGGAAGGGAAGTGAAGTAGGGGGATTGAAAGAAGGTGAGTGTGGGAGGTGAATGAGGGGAAGGGGAGTGAACATGGGGAATGAGGATAAGTGAAGAAAGCGGAGTAAGGGAACGGGGGTGAGGAAGGGTAAGAGAAGAGCAGTGAGGTTGAAGAAAGAGGGGAGATAGAAAGTGGATAAAGGCAAGTGAGCATGAGACAAGGGGAGTGAGGGAGTGAGGAGACAGAGGAAGCGAAGGAAAGAGTGAGAAAAGAGGACTGACTGAGGGAGCAAAGAAAGATATGTGAGGGAGTGTGGCTGAGTTATAGGGAGTGAGTGTAACAGAAGAGGAGTGAGAGACTAAGAGGACGGAGAGAATGCGGGTAACAGAGAGAGAGTTACGGAAGGGGAGAGAGTTAGTAAGAGGACAGAGGGATTGAGAGAAGGAGTTTTTGAAGTGGAGTAAGGAGACTAACAGAGGATAAAAGAGTGAAGGAGTGAAGGAAGGGAAGAGACAGGAAGGGAAGTAAAACAGGAGAGCTAAAAGAAAGTGAGTGTGGGAGTGTGACTGAGTTTTAGGGAGTGAGCGTGACAGAAGAGGAGTGGGAGACTAAGAGGACGCAGAGAATGAGGGTAACAGAGCGAGAATGAGAGAAGGGGAGTGTAGAAGTAAGAGGACAGAGGGAGTAAGAGAAAGAGTTAGTGAAGTGGATTAAGGAGAGTAAGGGAAGGAAAAAGAATGAAGGAGCAAAGGAAGGGAAGAGAGAGGAAGGGAAGTAAAACAGGATATCTGAAAGAAAGTGAGTGAGGGAGTGTGTCTGAGTTTTAGGGAGTGAGCGTGACAGAAGAGGAGTGAGAGACTAAGAAGACGCAGAGAATAAGGCTAACAAAGAGAGAATGAGAGAAGGGGAGTGTAGAAGTAAGAGGACAGAGGGAGTAAGAGAAGGAGTTAGTGAAGTGGAGTAAGGAGAGTAAGGGAAGGGAAAAGAGTGAAAGAGCGAAGGAAAGGAAGAGAAAGGAAGAGAAATGAAGGAAAAGGTCTAAAAGAAGGTGAGTGTGGAAGGGGAGTGAGGAAAAGGGGAGTAAACATGGGGATTGAGAATAAGTGAGGGAAGCGCAGTAAGGAAACGGGGTGTGGGTGAGTGAGAGAAGAGTAGTAAGGTTAAGGAAAAGAATGTTGAGAAACTAAATTTTGTACGTCAAACTTACCTTATATGTAATGTAAATTTACTTACATATTTTTAGTAAATGTAATATCTGTGGAAGAGAAAAAAAAGTAAGTTATAATATTTATAATATATATTTAACAATACAAGAGAGAAAGCAGGAGATTAAAAGTCATAAAAGGGTAGTAAGAGATAAAGTAGGAGTGAAGGACTCAGAAAGGAAAACAAAGGAATGGTGAAGGTCAGTGAGAGTGAAAAAGAAATAGAGGGAGAGCAAATTACTAAGAGGATAATGGCATGGATACATTCAATGACAGAGAACAAGAGAAGGAGAGAGAAATAAAGTGAAAGTGAGTAAGATACTGAAGGAATGTGCATTAGGAAAGCTAAAGAAAGAAAGGGAAGTAAAGAAAGGAGAGTGAGTGACAGGGAAGCAGGAGTGAGTGATGGTGGATTCATGACATTGAGGGATGGAATGTGAGTGAGGGTGAATGTAGGGTCGTAAGACAGTGAGGGGACAATGGGAATGACGGTAACAGAGAGGGAGTGAGGGAAGACAAGTGAGAATATGAGAGAATAGAGGGAGTGAGAAAAAGAGTGAGTAAAGGGAAGTTAGGTGAGTGAATGAAGGGGAATGACTGAGGGAGCAAAGGAAGGAAAGAAAGAGAAGAGAAGAGAAGCAAAGAGACTAGGAAAAGGTGAGTGCTTTAGGAGAGAAAGAGGAAGGGTAATTAAGGATGATGAATGAGAATAACTGAGGGAACCGGAGTTAGGGAACTAGGATGAGAGAGGGTGAGTGAAGAGCAGTGAGGTTGAGGAAAGAGGGAAGATAGAGGGAGGATAAAGGCAAGTGAGCATGAGCCAAGGGGAGTGAAGGAGTGAGGACACAGAGGTAGTGAAAGAAAGAGAGACAGAAAGGGACTGTCAGAGAACAAAGAAAGGTAAGTGAGGAAGTGTGGGTGAGTTATAGGGAGTAAGCGTGACGGAAGAGGAGTGAGAGAGTGAGGGGATGGAGGTAGTGAAGCTAAGAGAGAGGGATTGAGGGAAGGAGAATGAGGATGTGACAGGACGGAGGTAGTGAGAGAAAGAGTGAGTGAAGTAGAGTAAGGTGAGTGAGGTAAGGGGAATGAGTGAGTAAGCGAATGAAGGGAATAGAGGGGGAGAGAACTGAAGCATAGGTACTGAGAAAAGATGATTGGGGGATGAAAGTAAAGGGAAAGGGAGAAAAAGATAGGGAATGAGGGGTAGTGAGGGAACCAGACTAAAAGAATGGGAGTGAAAGAACGGCAGAGAGCATGAGTAAAGAGGGATGAAAGAGGGTGGATAAAAGTGAGTGAGAGTAAGACAGAGGGAGTGAGGAAGTGAGGGGATAGAGGTACTGAAGGAAACAGTGACAGTAAAGGACTGAGTGAGGGAGCAAAGAAACATAAGTGAGGGAGTGTGGCTGAGTTATAGGGAGTGAGCGTGACAGAAGAGGAGCGAGAGAGTAAGAGGACGGAGAGAATGAGGCTGACAGAGAGAGAATGAGGGAAGGGAAGTGTAGAAGTAAGAGGACAGAGGGAGTAAGAGAAGGAGTTAGTGAAGTGGACTAAGGACAGTAACAGAAGGGAAAAGAGTGAAGCAGCAAAGGAAGGAAAGAGACAGGAAGAGAAGTAAAACAGGAGAGCTGAAAGAAAGTGAGTGTGGGAGTGTGGCTGAGTTATAGGGAGTGAGCGTGACAGAAGAGGAGTGAGAGACCAAGAGGACGGAGAGAATGAGGCTAACAGAGAGAGAATGAGGGAAGGGAAGTGTAGAAGTAAGAGGACAGAGGGAGTAAGAGAAGGAGTTAGTGAAGTGGAGCAAGGAGAGTAACAGAAGGGAAAAGAGTGAAGGAGTGAAGGATGGGAAGAGAGAGGAAGGTAAGTAAAACAGGAGCTCTAAAAGAAAGTGAGTGTGGGAGTGTGGCTGAGTTATAGGGAGTGAGCGTGACAGAAGAGGAGTGAGAAACTAAGAGGACGGAGAGAATGACGCTAACAGAGAGAGAATGAGGGAAGGGGAGTGTAGAAGTAAGAGGACAGAGGGAGTAAGAGAAGGAGTTAATGAAGTGGATGAAGGAGAATAAGGGAAGGGAAAAGAGTGAAGGAGTGAAGGAAAGGAAGAGAAATGAAGGAGAAGGTCTGAAAGATGGTGAGTGTGGGAGGGGAGTGAGGAAAAGGGGAGTAAACATGGGGATTGAGAATAAGTGAGGGAAGCGCAGTAAGGGAACGGGGGTGTGGGTGGGTGAGAGAACAGTAGTGAGGTTAAGGAAAAGAGTTTTAAAAACTAAATTTTGTATGTCAAACTTACCTTATAAGTAATGTAAACTTACTTACATATTTTCAGTAAATTTAATATCTGTGGAAGAGAAAGAAAAGTAAGTTATAATATTTATACTATATATTTTACAATACAAGAGAGAAAGCAGGAGATTAAAGGTCATAAAAGGGTAGTAAGAGATAAAGTAGGAGTGAAGGACTCAGAAAGGAAAACAAAGGAATGGTGAAAGTTAGAGAGAGTGAAACAGAAATAGAGGGCAAGCAAATTACTAAGAGGAAAATGTCATGGATACATTCAGTGACAGAGAACAAGAGAAAGAGAGAGAAATGAAGTGAAAGTGAGTAAGATTGTAAAGGAATGTGCATTAGGAAAACTAAAGAAAGAAAGGAGAGTAAAGAAAGGGGAGTGAGTGACAGGGAAGCAGGAGTGATTGATGGCGGATTCTTGACATTGAGGGATGGAATGTGAGTGAGGGTGACAGTGAGGGTAAGACAGTGAGAGGACAATGGAAATGACGGTAACAGAGAGGGAGTGAGGGAAGACAAGTGAGAATATGAAAGAAGTGAGAAAAAGAGTGAATAAAGGGGAGTTAGGTGAGTGAGGGAAGGGGAATGACTGAGGGAGCAAAGGAAGGAAAGAAGGGGAAGAGAAGTGAAGCAAAGGGACTTGGAAAAGATGAGTGCTTGAGGAGAGAAAGAGGAAGGGGAGTTAAGGATGATCAATGAGGATAACTGAAGGAACCGGAGTAAGGGAACAAGGGTGAGGGAGGGTGAGTGGGGAGCAGTGAGGTTGAGGAAAGAGGGAAGATAGAGGGAGGATAACGGCAAGTGAGAATGAGACAAGGAGAGTGAAGGAGTGAGGACATAGAGGTAGTGAAAGAAAGAGAGACAAAAAGAGACTGAGTGAGAGAGCAAAGAAAGGTAAGTGAGAGAGTGTGAGTGAGATATAGGGAGTGAGTGAGACAAAAGAGAAGTGAGAGACTCAAGGGACGGAGAAAGTAAGGCTAAAAGAGAGGGACTGAGGGAAGGGGACTGAGGAACTGAGAGGACAAAGAGAGTGACTTAAGGAGTGAGAGAATTTGAGTAAGGTGAGTAAAGGAATAAGAATGAGTGAGGGAGCAAATGAAAGAAAGAGAGGGGAAGGGAAGTGAAGAAGGGAGACTGAAAGAAGTTAAGTGTGGGAGGGGAGTTAGGAAAAGGACAGTAAACATGAGGAATGAAAATAACTGAGGGAAGTGGAGTAAGGGAACGGGGGTGATGTAGACTGAAAGAAGGGTAGTGAGGTTGAGGAAAGACGAGTGATAGAGAGTGGATAAAGGCGAGTGATTATAAGACAAGGGGACTGAGGGAGTGAGGACATAGATGTAGTGAAAGAAAGAGTGAGAGAAAATAACTGAGTAAGGGAGCTAAGAAAGGTAAGTGAGGGAGTGTGGGTGAGTTATAGGGAGTGACCGTCATGGCAGAAGAGTGAGAGAGTGAGGGGACCGAGAGAGTGAGGCTAAGAGAGAGGGAGTGAGGTAAGGGGAGTGAGGATGTGAGAGGACAGAGGGAGTGAAAGAAGTAGTGAGTAAAGTGGAGTAAGGTTAGTGAGACAACAGGAATTATTCAGGAAGCAAAGAAAGAAAAGAAGGGGAGGGGACTGAAGTAGAGTGACTGAGAGCTGGAAAGTGGTGGATGGGAGAGAGGGAAAGGGCAGTGGGGAAATAGAGAATGAGGATAAGTGAGGAAAGTGGAATAAGGAAAGGGAGGTCAGGGAGAGTGAGAGAAGGCTAGTGAGGGTGAGTTAAGAGGAGTGATAAAGGGTGGAAAAAGGTGAGTGAGCATAAGACATGGGGAGAATAATATATATTTGAGAATACAAAATACAAAATAATTTGTACAACATGTTATATGGTTTATTTTTTCTGTTCTCAGAATATATTGAATTTCACTTAAAACAGTGACTTCAATACTACTCATCATATGACAGCGGGCAAAAAAAACACAATCAAAATGATTGTGTTTAAAAAACACATTCAACGTTTGAATAAATAATGTAAAATTTAGAAAAAAACGTATCTTAAGTCACTTTTGATCCACGTACTTTTCCACGATGCCAAATAGTATATGGAAAGTCCTTTTCTTTGGAAATTACTCAAGAGTGTTCTTAATCTCCCATTTACCCGAGTTTCTGAAAGAAAAGCTTCAACATCATTTACATTATGAAACAATAGTTTTATTTCCAACTCCTCGCTTATTTTTCATTAATATTTCCTACAATACTCACATCACACACTACGTGATACACTTATACTACCTCTATGAAAACTACATGTTTTGTATTATCTTCAGCACTCTCACTCGGAAAGTAATTTTGAACATCAAACTAAATTTTATTAACTGCTTCAATCTTCATAGGCCAGTTACCTTCCATAAAATTTCGGTTGTAAGAACACTAGGTAAGAATTTTGTAAGTCTGAAGGCAAACGTTGTTTGAAGTCAATTGAGTATCATCACAGTTACTCCAGCCTTTTTGACATTTTAAATAAGCTGTGTAATGTCCTGATGTTGTAGAAGGACCATCATGGTAAATAATTGCTGCAGTTGCAAAGGTTCTTCCTGAAATTGACAATTGAGAAGCCACAACATTTTTAATTAAAGTTGTCAATTTAGTTCCATCAGGTCTACATCGTTGGAACATTAAAATGACATACTGTCCATAACTTTGTATAAATAATGTTGATAGCATTGCAGATTTACATGGAGTACAGACCATGTTTTGATTTGCTTCTCTAACTAGATTATTAAAAGACACTGATTTGCGGTCTGGTATAGTCAAATATATAAATCGTTCAGTGTCTATTGTAGTACTACTTGAAAAGGAGCAACTGTCGCAGTAATGTTGCCATTTATAAGAAAGGCCAAAAAGATTTTCTACATCTACACCTTCATCTTGCAATACAACAAGCATATACATTAGAAATTCCTGACAATCTTGCTGAATATTCTGTGAAAATTGATTTAGACCAGAACATATGTCTAAAACATTTCGAATTTCAGAAACACTTTGTATTTTTGTTCTATCACTGCTACATTTCTCAAACACATAATTCAACAAACAACAAAATCTTTGATCTCGATTTTCAGCAATCTGCTCTTGTACAGTTTGGAGAAAAAAACAACATTAACCACTACATTAGCATAGCAGTTGACACCAGAACTGTTTTCAAACTGAAATCCAACAACATCTTTAACTGAATCCTTTTCCTTTCTGCTTACAATTACTGGCTCATCTACTTTTTTTCATTTTGCTACAACTTCACTACAATTTTTCTCATTTCTTCTTTTTCGGCCTACTACATGCTTTTCAAATAGGGGATATTGAGGTAAATTTGGAGCATACTCTCTTCTTAACCTATTATATTCTTTTACACAATTTACTTCTGCACTAATCTTTGTGTCATCAAATCAATCAAGTACAATCCAGATAAAGTTCTAACTCGAGATAAAGCAACATATGCCATACCCTCCTTGAACACAGAACTTCCAATATTCACCAAAGCACTATCTACACTTAAACCTTGGGATTTATGAATAGTCACTGCATATGCCAAAGAAACAGGAAACTGTTTTCTGCGGACATATAAATCTTTCACAAGCAAAAATCAGGCAGAACAACGACTGATTTGTTGTACTTCTTCAATACCATCAAATTAAATTTTTATAAATTCAATTCCATCTCTATTTCGGTAATTCACAAAATCCACAACATGACCCATTGCTCATTTACTAAACCTCTTTCCACATGTAAATTACGTCGTAAAATTATACGACAATTTAAAGATGCATATAGAGTCTTTTCCAAACCAGCAGTTTTAGATATTGTCTTCTCTAAAGAGTCCAATTTTGATTTAAACTTTTCTGACAAAATAATAGTTGCTCCTTCATGTTCGATTTTATCAATAGCTTCCAGTTTCACAATCTCTTGATTTTCCAACTTTAACATTTTGTTGTTGAAGATTAAACATTCTTGCAGAGTTGGCGTCAAGCATATGACAGATTTGTTTTCAGGAATTTTCATAAAAATATTTTCTGGGAGAATATTTTCATTTGGAAACAAATTTGAAATTAATCGTCCATGTAAAGCTTCTATGCCATGCTCAGTTAGTTTTCCAATTATTACATCTTGTAGAATATTTTTATAATCTTCATCCTTTGCCTGTCGCATATTTTGAAGCAGTTCTGCATATTTGAAATGTAACCATATGTTAACATTTCCAATGCTTCTAAGCACTTTTTGATATCTTCATGCATAAGCATTTTAAACATTGGCTCTCCTTTCACTGGAGTTAGTTCCAGTAGATCTCCAAAAACAATGATGTGTTTTCCTCCAAATAACACATCATAGTCTGTTTTAGGAATTTCTTGCATTCTTAAATGCACAAAAGCAAGCATTACATTTGATACCATGCTTACTTTATCAATGATAGGAAGTTTCATTTTCTGTAGGACTCTTGAAACTTCACAACAAGCTTCTCCAGATAGCTTGTGGTATTGTAATTTATTATCAAGCTCTACTGGCAACAACAATAAGCGATGTAAAGTAATCCCTTTAATGTTGTGTGCTGCCAACCCAGTTGGAGCAGTAACAACACAGGAGAGCGATGACTCCGTTCTTTTCTGCAGATATGTTGCAATTGCTTTAATCAGGAAACTTTTTCCAGTCAGACAGGTATAAATGATGTACATGAGCACTCTTTTTTCTCATGAGATAAACCATGCTCAATGTGTTCTGTGACTTCGTCATATATTTGTCTCTGCTCAATGTTTGGTTCTTTTTCCAAATCTTCTAAGTTTACTCCATCCTCCTGAGCTTGTTCCATAGCTCTTTCAACTTCATCCATGGCAGTGGCAGCTTCATTTTGTATAATTGGTCCTCCTAGTGGATCCTGACTCAATGAAGCAGAACTCTGACTATCTTGAGAACTGTCTCTAGCAATCTCTGCTGCAATTGTAGCTTCTTGCTGTATTTCCTCAATCAACATTTGCAGATAATTTGAAAAAACAGGACATTCTATGGTATCCTTGTTTGCATTGAACGAATCTTCATAAGTAAGAAAATCTCCAAGTAGTTCCTCTTCTGTACGCTAAGGCTTAAAGAGTTGCAAAAGAGCTAAGTAATAAAATTCCCTTTTGTCTGGAGATTCACAACTCAATTTTCGATGATTAATCAAATGGCTTTTTCTTTGTTTCACCAGAAAGTCTTCACATCCAATTACAGCATATACACCTTTATTGATGTCTTCTGTGACGTTCCTTTTATAAGTATAGGTTTGAAGAACTTCATAGAGACAAACGTTCTCAAGATGAGTACTTCTATTTGGATAGTATGTATCCAACATGTTTGTCTTCAAAATATCTGTACTGTCTGGTTCTTTCTCCGCCAAATACTCTATTTCTTGTACAGATTTCAAAACTCGGTTTAGTGTTGCAGCAAGACTTAGACTCACCCAAATGATGGTTCTAGATTTGGCATATAGACTTGCTGATGATAACCGATCAGAACATTCATATGCTCCAATTTCTCGATGCGACAACATCTTCAGACTATAACGGTATAATTTCTTGCTTGGACTCTTTTCATGTGAAATTTCCTCCCACATTTCCTTCAGTTCCGTCTTTTCAGATTTTGTGATGTAAGACGTCACATATCGAGCCACAGCAATAGAGTTGTCAGCTACATATTGAATATCCATGTTAGCATTCCACATGGACAAAATGACTGGGTTGTAGTCATTTATGTATTTGGACTCCTCATTTCTTCTTAGATTGTACTTATTTTTAGGTGATTTTCTTGTCACAGTATGTCGCAGAGATGACATAAAATTGTTCACTCTTCCTTTCGATGTTACTTGACGTGGAAATGCAAAACGACATTTCGTGTAGAACTTGTCCTTGGATTTGTATTGACGACGATAGTATTTTCCACAATGATGGGTTTGAAAGCGTAAAACATGTCTTAAATTGTTTTCTTCTGTATTTTTTGGAACAGCACATGTAGAATACTGCTCAATGAAACTCAGCACTTTCTCATCTGAATCTGTTCCAAATTTTGGTGCATCTTTGATCCATAGCAGCATATGTATGTGTGGAGCACCTCTTGCTTGATACTCCTTTCTCCAAAAGAAATCCAACACCTTTCCAAGTGGAGGATTTTTTTTGTTTGTAATAAAAGACATCATAGCTTCAAACCTATGATTGAAATACCTGCATACATTAACTGGATCCAAAGAGAACAGTTCTCCAGGTGTCTTGTATTCAATATTTTCAATGTTTTTATTTGCCTCTCGTAGAAATTCAGGTAAGTCTTCCCAAGCATACTCAGCACAGCTAAGAGTGAGGAACCATGTAGGAGTTCCTAAGTTTCTTAGCATACATTTCAATTCCCCATGACGACGGTACCAATACTCGTTAGTACCACGCTGACATGCCATGAGATTAATTAGCTGAGATTCCAAAACACTGTCTTGTAGTTTCACTTTATCCATGAAGTCCTTTGCCGAAACATTTTGTAGATGTGCTCCACTTTTCAGTATATGGTTCACTGCATAAGAAAGTCCAGACAAGTCTAGCTTAGAGCCTATTTCTGAAGTAAGAGGCCTAACACAGACACTGCCTAAGATTCCCTACTAGAACATATACTAAAGCCCAACTGACTTTAAAAAAACATGTACTTCCATATTTTTAAAGACATCAACTAAGCATATTATTCACCCAGATCCATTTAAAATCAAGCTTGACTCACAGTGTGATCTTAGGCACATGAACAGGATGTTACATGTAATCTACCATGTCTGTCTCTGCATGCAATATGTGTGTCTCTGGTCATACTATTTCACTGTCTCAAAAGGCAAAAAACAGACCACATATATATAAGCAAGACATAACATTCCTCTCTCATTTCAAAGGCACACCCTGGATCTTGATTGCACAGCTTAGAGCCTATTTCTAAAGTAAGAGGCCTAACACAGACGCTGCCTAAGATTCCCTACTAGAACATATACTAAAGCCCAACTGACTTTAAAAAAACATGTACGTCCATATTTTTAAAGACATCAACTAAGCGTATTATTCACCCAGATCCATTTAAAATCAAGCTTGACTCACAGTGTGATCTTAGGCACATGAGACACATGTCATGACACACACACAAAGAGAAAAATGACACACAGAAAAAGAGAGATTATGCACGTGCAAAGTGACATGAGACACAGACACAGAGTACCCTTTAAGCTAAGAGAGGCAAACTGTTGGAAGGTACAAGTGACATTATTGAAAAATGTGAAAATGTAATTCCTTATTTCAAACAGACACTCAGTGTGAACCTTGACCAAAATTTAAAAGCCAGACATTTTACCAGAAAACATTTTCCATAGTAAATCTTTTTTTACACAAAGCACAGCCCATTTAAATGACCACTACAAAACAAAACAGAAACCTAACTCATTTCCAAAATACATTTCCAATATGCACCATTCAATTTTTAAACAGCATTACAAAAAACATGACACACAATACTAGAATTAAGAAGCACAATATGCTTCTTAATCTTCCCCATAGTACATACAGCAGTCTATCCTTATTAAAAGAATCATTACTCACCTTTAAAAATGCTTAGGAAGATGGAGAACAGTGTCAGTCACACACACCAGATTTTCGTAAACAGAATCTCTGAATAATGCTTCCGTCACTGGAGCCTTTCAATAATGGCACAGATTCCCTCTCATTTCAGACCCATATTCTTGTACATAACCAATCAAAATTCTACCCACACAAATTCAAAACCAAACTGCACATTTTAATTGGTTGTACATTTCAACACTTTGAAACTCACATAATATTCACCCATCCCCCCAGTGCTCATTCAGCCTGTTACCTTGGTAACTCCCACCTAACCCAGCAAGCAGTTCAAAAGTTCATGATAGAATGTTGAGTGTTTGACCTCTCAATGTACTAGCAAATCATGTGCAATGTTTCTTTAAATGACCTTTTCTCAACCATTAAAATGTCTTCTTACAAAAAAAAGCATACACCCTAATTTTCAGTGGTGAATTTTAAGAAAGCACCAATCATTTCTTGTGTTTCAAGTGCACTGAATCTCAACCACTTTTTTTCATAATTCCTACTTTTAAACGGCCATTTCATTTCCACAACTCATCTGACTAGAAGCACATCTACCTTCAAGATGCCAAACGTCTGGTTTGTGGGTCATAGCTTTGCCTACTGCAGTGAAAAATTTGCAAGTAACAGAGGTATTTACAACCTTGATTTACCAAATGTGGACATTGTGTGGATTGGACAGAGAGGATTAAGAAGTCACCAAGTGATACCATTGATAAAATCCTTTTGCATCTACCACAGCCTGACCTCATAATGTGCACTGTGGTGGCAATGACCTGGGCACTTGGACTGGGGTAGGTCTGGAAATGCTTTTAAAGGACATCTTTGGGCAATTGATGTCACTTTTTCCAAAAACTGCCTTGGTATTTTCTAATATATGCCAAAGGCAAAAATGAAACTGGTCCAACCAATGTTGTCCACAGATTGAGAAAGCAAGGAAACATGTGAATAAATCTGTTTCTGCTTTCCTCAGAGACTATGGTATGGGTTCCATTTACCACAACAACTTGCGTTACAACATGCAAGGCATCTATAGGAGAGATGGTGTACATTTTACAGATGAGGGGAATAGAGTCTTCCTCTTGAATTTGAGACTCTGCATTGGTACCTACTTGAAGGTACAAAAAACACCCACATAACACAACAGCTCTTTTCAGAGCTACTCTACCTCTAAGCCCTCAAAATTATTTTTTTACTCTAATTTTATACACTGTTTTTCCCTGTGGTGCGCTCAGGGTGTGCGTAACGGTGAGCGTACACGGGAACGCACCCAGCGTTCACCCCGTGAAAATTTTTAAAAAAAAATATATAGTTTTTTTGCCCTTCAGGGTTCTTCTAGGCCCCCCTCAGAAAACCCAGGGGGTCAGGGGGTGTCTACCCTGCCCCCTTTAATCATTTCCCACTTTTTAATATCACCTCTTGTGTCTCGATTCTACCGAGAGACAAGATGGCGGACTCTCCGCACTGTTTCAATGTTGACAGACACCCGGGAGACAATCAGCTTTCAGCTTGCGCACTTCCGTGGCGCGCTGGGTGCGCTCCCCGGTACGCGTACCGGTGAGCGCTCGGAGCGGCCCTACAGATATATATGTGTGTTTTTCAAGTTGCTTTTCATAAAAACCACTGGAGCAATTTCAAACAAATATGGAAAAGGCCCTACTACGTACCAGTGCCTATCATTTTACCAAGTTTGGTGTACTTATATTCAGCCATTCGGGCTGTAGCCGTGTCTAAATGTCCTATAGAAAATTGCATGGGGAAAACACATTTAAAAGTATTAAAATTTAGAACCAATCAAAATTTTATTTTCATTTTGAATTTGTGTGTGATGAAGTATGATTGGTTATGTATACATCTTAAATGAGAGGAAAACATGGCCATTTTGTGATACTCCTGTCTGAGGTACTTTTGAGAGGAATTTTGGGTGCTCAATTTCTGGAGTTTGATTTACACAGTACTAACTCTACTCCTACTTTCAAAAAGGTGAGTTGTTAATTTGTAAGAGGAACTATGTTGTACACTTTAAGACAATTTGGAAAATGTTTTCTGTTAGCTATTTACAGTCATTCTGTAATAATTATGGATTAAGATATGCTTCATCACATGCAGTGCTTTATATTTCTAGTTCCTGCCTGATACTATACACTGCCCAATTATTTTTAAAGAACTAAATACTTGATTAAGCTACTTTTATATTATGTATTACTTAGAACAATAAATGAAAGTGATTACTTTTTTCTGCAATTTACAGCAAGAAATTTGAAATTAAAATGAATCAGAATGAGGAGACCAAGGAAATTTCTTTTGAAATTTCAACTACATTTATTGAAATTCAAAATGTCACGGATATCGACAGCGCCATTTTATCACAAGGAGGAGATGACATAAATAATTTGGGATGAATCTCTTGACGAAGAATTAATCGAATGTTTAGATACAATAGAATTCCAACAATCATCATGGCACACTTATAATGAGGACATTCCTGATCATATGATTGAAGAGGAAATTCCAGATGAGGACATGCTACAAGTTCTATTAAATTAGGAAAATTCTGAACAATAAATTAATATTTACAAATTAAAAATTAGTTGACATATTATTCATTTTTATTTCTAATTTATGAGGTAGAAGCGAAGTGATTGTATTGAAGAGAATTTTAGACTCTGCATCGGTACCTACTTGTAGGTACTAAAATCACCCACATAACACAACAGCTCTTTTTAGAGCTACCCTACCTCTAAGCAATACAAATTCTTATTTTACACTATTATCTTTCAATGTTTTTCCCTGTGGTACGCTCTGGGTGCGCGTACCGGTGAGCGTACATGGGAACGCACACAGCGCTTACCCCGTGAAAATTGCAAAAAAAAAAGTTTTTTTGCCCTTCAGGGTCCTTCTAGGCCCCCCTCAGAAAACCTAGGGGGCCAGGGGGTGTGTACCCAGCCCCCTTTTAATCATTTCCCACTTTTTTTGTCAACTCTTGTGTCTCGATTCTACCGAGACACAAGATGACGGACTCTCCGGACTGTTTAGAATGTTGACAGCCAATCAGCTTTCCGCTCGCGCACTCCCGTAGCGCGCCGGGTGCGCTCCCCGGTAAGCGTACCGGTGAGCGCTGGAAGCGCGCCTATAGATATGTTTTTGAAGTTAATTTTCGAAAAAACCACTGGAGCAATTTTCACCAAATATAGCAAAGGCACATCTGCGTACCAGTCCCTACAATTTTGCAAAGTTTGGCGCAATTCAATTCAGCGGTTCGGGCTGTAGCCTTGTCAGAACATCCTATGGAAATTAACATGGGGAAAACATGTTTTAACCCCCCTTTTTTCTCAGCCCCCACTTCACGAATCCCCCCGAAACTTTCAGGGAAGGAGCGGAGCAGAGCTGGCCAAAATTTTGGAAAATTACACACAAATTCCTCAACCGGCGCCAGAGTTATTCCCAATAGAATGTTGCGGATTTCCTATGGTAGCTAGGTCCTAACTATAACTACCTACTGGCGACCGCCAGTAGGTAATATATATATATATATATATATATATTTTTATATATATATATATTTTTTTTATATGATTTTCTTTTAAAATAAAAATCTGTGTTCTGGTGATGCCTGCCATGTTTTTTTTCTTGCTAGAGTGGCATTAGCAATTCGGTGTTTTGTCGATGGTGTGTTATTTTTCATTTTCTACGGTTTCTTAGCATTATTTTTATTCCAAACCCACTGCACATGGCTACAGTAGGGATTCAGTGCAGGAACGAGCCACAGAGCCAATCCACTACAGCCAGGCAACACTTGCGGGGCAAGGTTTTCTGACTTTTTATCTGCAGAAAGGGTTCTTAAGCTGGCTGCCAAACATACACTCTAAACCCACTTCACAATTTAAAATAGTCTGTGCATGTCCAAGGACCATGCAGGTAGCCCTGCACTCGTTGCTAGGTGTGTAGAGTTTTTGTTCTTGTGAGAGAGTACATGGACTGTGAGCTCCAAAATAAAGTTGTATTCACTATCAACCACCCACTAAATATTCTAACTAATGCAAGGGCTCACCAACGGAAGCATTTATAAAGGCATTTTTTTTCTTTTTTACACAGAACCCAATTGTATAGGTATTCCAGGTACTGGTTACCAATTCAGTGGACACAACACGTCTAAGTTTGCATCAGTAGTCGTACCAAAGGTACAGGAATTACCATTGTAAGAACATCATCAACTATACCCCATGCTGAAAGCACTAGTCGGGTTCTCCTGGGAGCCTGGTTATAAGAGCTTTTGCTGTCAACTGAAAACGTAGGTTCTTTCATGAGCAACAAAACAACCTCGTCATGTAACAGAATCAACCTCTCCAAAACATCAAATATAGCAGAATAAACTCTTTTGTTACCTTTTCCATTCTCAGATAAATTAACCAGTTCCCTAGAGATGAAAAGGCCCACAACTAATTGTTACAGGAAACTCTTAATGCCTCACAGCTCGCAAGGGACTTTTCTTCTACAAACTTTCCGCATTATCTATCTTTGTTTATAACTGTCATATTTAAAGTGTTTGCATTTATTGACTCAATAAAAGAACACTTTTCAGAAATATTTTACCCCAGTGAGCTGAAACAAGGAGAAGCCTATTCGAAATATTGCTGAAATATAACATAAAATACATTGTTGCCTGTTGTTTGGGTCGTGTGGACGAGGGAAGGATCCTTGCAACAAGGTTCTTGAGGAGTTTATGTTCTACATTCAAATTCAGTCTAAATTTACAGTTCAAGCAATTTTGTCTCAGGCTTGAATCAGTATTAAAATCACAGTGAGGGCTCGAAGACTCCTACACGCATGATGGCATGGTACAGCACTAGCGTTCAGGCTGGAAGATGTCAAATTCACATAGTGAGTCGTATTTATTATCAATCTTGGAAAGCAGGCAGTTTCTTTATGGACAGTGTTAGACATTGATTGCGGCTAAGTAAATCATCTTCAACAAGTTGAAATCAGAGTGCAAAATAAAAGCTTAATATTGATTCGATGATTTAATAAGTAGGAAGATATGGGAAAAGCAGTGTACCTTGTGAAACATACTCAACAATTCATTGTGGAAATCGTTCGACAGTTAAAACATTTAACACATTTTTCTATCCCATCTTCTTCTGGTTTCCTCAGTATTGATGGTGGTAAATAAAGAAGTTGTTTCTCCACTTGGAGGAATGTATCCCAGCAGAGAGTAAAAGGGAAATTAAATTTGATTTCTGGTCATTTTGTTACCCTTCCCGCTCCATGGAATTTTACACTCTGAACTATTGTGCACCTGGAGAAAAGACAGGATTAAAAAAAGTCACAGGATAAGCTCAATTATAGTCCTGTCTTGACATTGTTTTCTGGCTACTCTATGACACAAGATTCATGAAATGTTAAAGAGTGTAAAAGTATGTTCAAGTGGAGTTGAAGAACCTGTCTTTTTGTATCTTCGTGAATTCGGCCATAGATTTTCATTGTTTGACCTTTGTTAGTTGTATAAATTTGGAGCTTAATTTTCTTGCACATGCTTAGAATTCTGGATCACAATAGGGTTTGTGTTTTCCTGCATAATTCATTAAAAAGAGGAAAATGTATCAATAATCTATAGTGCTGGTTCATTTGGAGTTTTTCTTGCACATTCTGTGCCTTTCTACTTGGATAAATTGAATTTTTGGAAACCCAGCAATTAAAATTGCTCCGATGAAAGGAAACATAGAAGAATTGATGTTTTAGATAGGGTTTTTTACGGAGGTACCATATTAAGCTATGATCATAGCAATGAGCAAGAAATCAGGTTAGCATTTTAATTATAGCAACAGTTGTTGGACCTCACAAAGACTAAACAGGATTTGTATCCATTCATTAATTCGCCCATGTAATCGTCCATCTAGTTTTGTTCTTGAATTTAGCAATCTGCATTATGCAATCCTCATTATGCACCAACTTTTTAATTTGACTTTTCAAATAATCAGAAGACTTTCTAGGCTACCCCTTCTGCAGCCTTTATCACTATCCTTTTTTCAACCTTTTTCTAATTTCACATGTTTGGAATAAAGAATTTTCCTCGTTCCTTGTACTTTAATTTCAGCTACTGAGGGAATTTGAATTTTCAGCTGCTTGTTTTTGTAAACTGCTCTAATGGCTAATTTCAACATATTATATAATGCACTGTCCTTAATGTAGGAAAATGCGAACTGTCAATTTAAAGCACACTGGCAATAAAACTGAAAGATTGGGAGGCTGTTTAGTTCAATATACAGTCAAATTTTGTCTATGTTGCTAGAAATCCCTACAACTCTTACAAGCCGAGTATTTAATAGAAAAACACCCATTTAAACCATCCTTCTTCTCCAGTCCTTTTAAAAGGATAATAGAACACTGAGGAGCACATTTACAAGCCCCTATCGCCATCACAACGTCACGTTTAGTGACGTTGTGGTGGCGATAGGAGCTCTGCCTTGTTTACAAGGCGGGGTTAAGCCAATTAACGTGGCTTAGTGCTGCCTTGTAAATATGGCCCCCTTTCACGCTACACATAGTGTGAAAGGGGTGGACAATGAGTGTTGCGGTGTGCGTTTCACCAAAAAAAACATTGATTTTAACGCTGCCCCCTATTTACAAGAGCAATGTAAATAGGGGGCAGCACCAAAATTAAGACCATGGACAACCTGACCTTAAACAGGTGAAAAGAGGAGGAAAGTAGTATTCCTCCTCGTTTTTGCTGTTTCTTGCAGCACACATAGAAACAGCAAAACACCAATGATTGTTTATGTGTAGAAAGGTCACCCTTCCTGCACATAAACAATCATTTAAAAAAATTATGTTTTGCAACTTCTATGTGTGCTGCATTAAGCAGCACACATAGAAGTTACAAAACGGCATTTAAATATTTTTTATGTGGAGGACCTTCTTGCTCATAAACAATCTTCCCCTCACCACAGGCCCCCTTGCACTATGTTGCAAGGGTCTATCCATTGGCGCTAGGCTGCTGAATTTACTGCCAGCGCAGGGGGAAATGCAGGGCTGCACCATATTTTAGTAAATATGGTGCAGCCCTGCGTTTCTAAAGGGAAGAAGCCTGTTGTTAGCCTTCTTTGCTTAACGACACGCATCACCACTTTCTTGTAAATATGCCCGAATTTATAACTACAGTATATCAATTGTGCTGATACAAGCACGAATAGGGCCGCTGCACTGAAATTCTGAAAAATATCTGAAGTTGTGTTATGCTATATTAGGGTTACTTTATCTTTTAAAATGGTATGTTATGTTTTACTTTTCTATTTCATGTTTTTATTAGAACAACTCTGGAACACAGAAATGCTAAAACGGCAATCACTATAAAAAAATTAAGCTACCATCCTCATTCCAACTTAGTAGATCAGCTTTATCCTAAAATACCAAAGAACTGAAAACAACTTAAAATGACTTAAGATGGAAAAGGGTAATACATTTTTCCATGCTCCCCCAAAATAAAAGGACAAAAGGTGGGACATTCTTCTTGAAACACAGAGGAAGAAAAGAAAATATACTTGCTTAAACATGAAAGTCTTCAAAACAACATCAAAAGCCTTTACTCTACAGAGATTGGAACAATACTAAGGCAGGGCTATCTCCAGTGGCGGCTCCTCCTCTAAAGTGGAGGAGCGTCTCCTGCCTGCTTTTAGAGCAGTGAAAAGGGGTAAAATAAAACGATAATAACATTGGTATTATCGTTTTATTTTTGGTTTCTGTGGGCTAGGTTAGGGCGGACGGGGCAGGGCTGGTAGCTCAGGGTAGGAGGACTGGACTATGTCCACTAAGTGCGCATGACTGCTTGTCCAGCGGTTTTGACTGGCCAAGCAGTTGTGTGCACTTTGCATATTCCCTACCATGCTGTAATGGACAGCCTGGTAGGGAATATGCACGGGCTCCCTATCCTGATCTGAGCACTGATCCACGGTGCTCAGACCAATCACAACCCTGCATTGCAGCGTTGGGATTGGCTCAGGGGAGCCTGTGTGCCCGAGAGCTTCTGCAGCTTCTTCCAGACTGGAGTCAGGAAGAGCAGAGAAGCAGAGGAGCGATGCGGCCGGCGGAGAAAAGGTCATTGTGGGTTTAAAAAAACAATATATTTACAACCCCTCGTCTTCGTCTCTCTCTCCAGCCCCTCACCCCCGCTCCCTCCTAGCCGACACTGGCTCTTTCCTGAGCCCCAAGGTGGTTATGCCATTCAATCAGAGTATTACACCTTTAGCTTAAATCTTGAATTCAACAGTCGAAGGAGCAACATCTTTCT
Source organism: Lissotriton helveticus (assembly GCF_964261635.1). NCBI lineage: Eukaryota > Metazoa > Chordata > Amphibia > Caudata > Salamandridae > Lissotriton > Lissotriton helveticus. The sequence goes on along the minus strand of NC_136067.1, from coordinate 1,510,765,216 downwards.
TTCTACTGGGGCCTAAAAGAAGCCTGCACAGATGAGAATGCAAAGGAAGAGATATCTGTCTCAATGAAGAATAGTCAGTACAGATGAAATTCTAATGTCTCAGTTTGTAATCAGTTTGAGTCAAGAGCACACATCAATCGAGAAATCGTTCACCACATCACAACAAGCGAGATAAACTTTCTTTGGCTGTGCTAACTCCTTAGCAAATATCATCAGCTGCAAACCCCTGACCAAGCAGATAAGTGATAAGGCATTTTAAAAATTGGTCTGCTTTTGGACCATAGAAGCTAAAAGTAGTGCTGAAGACGGTTCTACATCTCCCCCAAAATAAACGTGCTAGAGTTCAGAAACTGAATGAGCAATAAAGATACCTTTACATTCTCTGTGCATCTTGTCACATTTGCAGTGTGTTCAAAGACGAGTGAAATGTCAGTCTTTGTCTAATGATACATTGCTGCTCATTATTGTAAAAGGGATATTGGTGTTCACTTTTATTCTCTGATTGTAAAGTTGGAGGATTTTGTAAAGCTCAGTATGTGACAATCTTGCTGGGATACAGGAACAGTGAAAGGAAAGGCAAATGTCATTATTTTCTAACACTACATTTAAATACCTGCAAATGAACTGTACAAATATTTCAAAATATATCAGTAGCAAGGAGAGCACGATTGACCAACATTTTTAAATCCTGGTGAGATGGAAACAAATGTTTTAATATACTCAAACAGAATCAAGACACTTTATGTAGTGATGCACAAATAATAAATATTAACTGAAACCTGTTTTTAACACATCTTTTGACCACTATAACGTTTTATCAATAAAACAATATATCTGTGCAAATGTAGAGGGCAATTTAATGAAAAATGTGCTGTCTGTAAATGACAATGTGCAACCACACCATACTTTAAGTAATGCATTTGCAACAACGTGCTCTAAAGTGCACCACCAAACACATACTACAACCTTATTCTCTACTGCTGAAGGATTGTCGCTCCTTTGCTACACTTGTTCTTTGTATGAGGATTTAATTGTTCACAATCCCTGTGATTTAAGTGATATGACATTGATGGCAGCTTCCCCACTCTGAACATTGATCTATTCTAACTGTTTCGATCCAAATATTATGATCTAAAGGCTGCAAAAGATTTCCAGAAAGGAGAAACTCCCAATCAGAATATTCTGGTTCAGAATCCTAATTCATCTGAATAAACATGTTGATCCCGATTCACAAAAGTAATCTGAGACAAAATCCTAACATTACGACTTTCAGTATTCCCAAAAGGCATTTAGGAGTAGTAAAGTTAGGATTTTGTCTCAGATTACTTTTGTGAATTGGGCCCTAGATATTTAATGTAATGTGCATAAACTAACAGGGAGACATTACATTTTGGATGCTGATATTACCCTAACATTCAAAATACAGGATGAAGGGACCAAGTCAATACTCTTTCCCCTCTATGTTTTCCACTTCACAGTGGCTCTGATTCACAAAGGTACTTATGTTTAGTAAAGCTACAAGTGCAGAGTTTCTGCACTCGTGTCGGAATATCCGTGCGGCACACTGCAGAGAGTGTGCCATGCAGAGATCAGCCAGAGAGTGGACATTCCTCCATGAGTGTGAAGGCTCTACCACACGGACGGAGACTGCACTCCTAACTTAGGGGCCCATTATGATCGCGGACGGACTTGAGTCCGTCTGCGATCACCGAGGAGGAGGGAACCTCCGCATGGGCATGCGGAGTTCCCTCCTGTCCAATTAGGATGTGACCGCCACCCTGGCGGTCACATCCTCTATTTGTAACATTGCGGCGGGTGCGGCTTCAAGCTGCACCCGCCGCAATGTTACAAATGCATACATTGCATTTGTATGCAGAAAGAGGCAGGCACCGCGCGGTGCCTGACGATTTCTGCATACAAATGCAGTGGGGTACCATAGGTACCCCCCATGTGCACCCCCCCCCCCCTCACCCAGGGGGCCCGCTACGGGCCCCCGAGGTGAAGATCTGCATGCTTTTCCCCGGTGGCGAAGCCGCCGCGGAAAAGCATGTTTTCTCAGCCATCCTAATATGTCTGGCGGTGTCGGAGAGACACCGCCACCATATTAGGCCTTTTCCACCGCGGTTGTAAGCCAACCGCGGAGGAAAAGCGGCGGACTGAAACCAGGACCCACCAGCCATCCTAATGTGGCGGTGGGTCTTTGGTGGGTCCGCAGAGGATTTTCCGCATCCTCCGGGCCGGCGGTGGCTTCCGCCGGCCCGGTGGATGCGGAAAATCCTCCATCGTAATCAGCCCCTTTATTACAAGTAAGTCCCTTTGTGAATGGGGCGCTAAGTGTTCCTAAAAGTTAATCTATTATAACAGGAAATACTTGTTCTCCCATTTTAGTCTTGAGAATTGTTATGCTATGTTATGTTATGTTATGTTATGAGGTTATGTCAAGCCATGCAATGTTGTTATATTCCCATGATATGGAAAGTAAACATTTGTTAGAAAAGTTTGCGCTAATCAAATAGTAAATAAAAAAATGATTAGGATTGTTGTCCTGTAATTGACGTTGTAGCGCTTTTAGCAGTCATGAATTCCCCTTTCCTCACTGAGTTGGGTTTCATATTGATTGGAGTCCCTGTGTCCAGGTATACCATTTGCAAGTATGGGAATGATGGATACAAAAATGAGCCTGGACATTACCTCTCAGTGCAAAATAGATTTGCTTTTAACAGATAAACTCCATTTCAGTCTAATTCGTTTTGAAACCAAATACTGAATGTCCATTCAGTTGCATAACTAATCAAAGTAATTCTCTGGAACAGTGGCATTTTAGAAAAGTTTTACCTTGCATAATAAATATGTCAAACAACACTTTTAATAATCCAAGCCTGCAGAATTGTCCTCACCTAACCAGCTGTATAACCTAGCAGGATGGCAAATGAATTATGTTTCCACTATGTGGCTATATCAGTGCAAAAGACGCGATCTGTGCATTGATGCTACACAGGTGGCCATATGGATCGGTGTGGCAGCCAAGACAAACACTGGACCTTATGATCGCACCTTTCACTGGCGCTGCATCAGATTACAATGTGTCCCAAAATGAAGCGCCAGCCATCTCAGTAACCGGGTCTATTTTTAAACTTTTAACACATCATATTTTTCCAGAAGAGAAGGGAGCGAGGTGCTAGAAATGAGACACGCAGTGATTTGGAGCGAGGAAGTACATTAATTTTTTGTGACAACTTTACTAATTTATGAAAACGCATTTCAGTTATCTTTCACCATGTTGCATATGGCTCCTGTCAACTTGATGCAGTAGGTCCAGGGTATTCGAAGCCTCTCATTTTGCGATTCAAAAACAGTATGGGGCTTATTTACAATCTCCTTGCGCTGCCGGTGCGTCACTTTTAAAGTGGGAAACGGCGCAAGGGACTTGTTAATATGCCCCTATGTGTCTCAAGCGTGTCTCATAAACGCTGTCCCAGATTTACCATTCTCTGACGCACGGCAACGCTGCACCAAAGCTGCGTTGCCTTCCGTCAAAGGGAGAGAGAAAGAAAGCGCCAGACATACTACGATATGGCTCATTTGTTAACCATGGACTAACGTGCACACTTTTATTCCATTGTACATACGTTTTTGCGTTCTTTTAAACATGGGTTCTGTACTGGAAATGGTCCCTTCCTGTTTCAAAACTTTGCTTTAATACTGTTTTCACGTTGTATGTGTGCTGTACATTGCAGCACACGTGCAAAGTTGGGAAAACGCAGAGATATTAACCGCATGCGTGCGGCGGCTATTTTTGCGCTGTGCGGCTTTTTTCAAAAAGCCGCGTTACATGAGGAGCTGAGCTCGTCATGAGCGTGCGAGCGGCACAACTCATGACAAGCTCAGCTCGTCATGAGCGCAGAAGGGGTTAAAACATTTCTCCTCATTAGACCTGCCTTGAGGAGGTATAAGACTTTTGGCACAAATCCCTGTCCACCAATGTTTGTAAATAGGCATTTGCATCCCAAACCATAGGTGGTTGCATGGGAATGCCCCCTTGATGCAAAGTAATGAAAGGCAGCACATAGCGTAACTTCTTGTCACGTTGGGTTAATGAAAACATAACGCCTATCCTGATTTCTATTGGATAGCAAATTCCACCCTAAAACTTTGCGATGGGTTTGCGTAACAAATGTGATGCAAACACGGCACAAAGCATTAGTAAATCTGAACCATAGTTTTTAAGGATACATATGACAATATCAGTCACTGGCATTCAGGTACAGGCAACATGCTTAACTTGTGCTGCTGATACTTGCATCCATTTTTGGAAACCTGTACTATTTTCCTTGACAGACTGAGGAAGAGTGAGAAACAAATAAAAAATAGAAAAATGGAGGAAGATGACAGTGGAAAAAAGTGATACAATGAGAATGTGGAGAGAAAAGTATCTGAAAAAATGAAATAGAACAAATAAGTGTAGGATGGTGGAAGAAAGGTATGATATGGAATCAAAACTAGGTGCTAGAGGCAAGATGGCATCTGAATAGAACACTCACGCAGTGGCTCCCTCCCAGGCATAATGCTCATTTGTGAGATGCAATGTTTCAGGCCAGGTGATTAGCTGAAACAAAGTAATTCATGGCATGAGGAGTCATTGTTTGTGGCAAATGAATGAATGAAATTAATGAAATGAAATGAAAGTAGCATTTATAAAGCACGTGCTCACCCGAAGGCAACCCAGGGCTAGCGGCAGCAACTTATCACTTAGACAGTCATCAAGATAAGATATAGGTTTTTACTTTCTTTCGAAAGGTCAGATGATCAGCCTCTAGACATATATGAAGAGGCAAAAGATTCCAAAGCTTTGCCACATTATACTAGAAGAGTCGCCCCCCACTTCCAACTCTTCTAATTTTCGGGACTGTGACCAATCGCCTATTAACAGATCTCAGCGTTCTAATTGGAAGGTAGGGCTGGATGTGAGACCGCAGCAAGGAAGAACCTTTACCCATGAGTGCTTTATGCGCAATGCATAACGCCTTAAACTGAACTTGTTCATTGATGGGGAGCCAATGGAGGGAAGCAAGACTAGGTTTGGCCGACATACACCAAGGACTACCCAGCAACATGCGGGCTACGCAATTCTGCACAGTCTGCAGTTTTCTAATCGTGGAGAGCGGTGGTCCAAGATACAAGGTATTGGAGTAATCTAACTGCAAAAGAATTAATGCCTGGACCAACAGCCTATTAGCACCAGAAGGTAGTAGAGGGACGATCTTTCTGATCAGACTCAGCATTCCATAGCAGCTGGATGCTACCTTTCAAGCTTGTTCTTTAAGGTCTAGGTTACGGTCCAGCCACACACCAAGGCTCTTAATGTGTTCTTTGGGATTAGGGGCTGGACCCACACAACTGGGCCAGAGGTGGTCTATGTTCAAGGAGGCTGGGTTGACCAGTAGCATAAGCTCTGTCTTAGCCCCATTAAGCTTTAGGTATGATTCATCCATCCACTTAGAGGCGGCTCCAAGACATGAAGCTAGGCCTGGTGAAGAACTATCTTGCTGGTTCATAGAGACCACCAGATGGGTGTCGTCAGCATACGTGATTATTTGTACCCCAAATGGCAGTAATATTTCAGCCAAGGGGCCTATATAGATATTACATGAAGTGGGGCTTAGGGAGGACCCCTGCAGAACCCAACAATTTAATGGCATGAAGTTTGACATTACGTCATCCTCCAAGACTGCAAAGGATCTGTCTTCAAGAAAAGACTGCCGCCATTTTAACACAGTTCCTGTCACACCCATATTTCTAAGTTGATGAAGCAATAATTGGTGGTTCACAGTGTCGTAGGCTGCGCTTTGATCTAAGAGAATGAGGGCATTGCAGCCTCCACCATCAAGAACTATTTTGGCTTCCTCCATAACACTGATGAGAGCAGTTTCCGTACCCTGCTGCGCTCTAAATCCTGTCTGGGTAGGATGGAATCAGTTATTATATTCCAAAAAAGAGAAGAGGATGAAATTCACATACTTCTCGGCTATTTTACTTCCTCCAGGTAACAAGGATATAGGGCAATAGTTTGCCAACTCCTCAGGATCCAAATTGGGTTTCTTTAGGAGGGCTTTAACCATCGCTTGCTTCCAAGCAGGGGGGACAATTCCTGTCCGCAATGAGGCCTTAATTAAATTCAGGATCACTGGGGATACCGAGATATTAACTTGTTTTAATATAGTGGGAGGACAGGGTCTAGAGGGGAGCCAGATTGTAAATGATCCAGGATCCCCTGGAAGGATGTCATGTTCAGAGGAGGGAATACTTCCAGTAGACATATTTGGGATGTAATAGTAATGTCCGACATAGAATCCATTTGAGGTACTATGGTCTGAGAGAAGGACTTGTTAATCAATTGTAATTTATTTTAGAAAAAATCTGCTAACTGGTTACATCGAAGTTTGGTATCCTCTGAGGTATTAGGGGGAGTGTAAGGGGTAACAAGAGCTTTTGCGATCCGAAAAATTTCACGGGGGTAATTAGCTGCAGATGTAATTCTGTCTTGGAAATTGAGAGTTTGGGCGTTCTTTATTTCGGCTTTATAAAGTTTGATTGCAGCTCTGTATATTTTTTTATAATTAAGTGTTTTGGGAGGACAGAGTTGAGAGATGACTCAAGCCAGTTGTTGAAATTATCATTGGCTATAATAGGGTCCGAGTCCAACATGGGCACACTGTCAGACATCAGACAAACAAGAACGAGCACGTATCTAAGATCCAAATGCTCATTGCAGCAGTAGTGAACACTACATCAAATGCTACTTTAAATGGCTGGGAGAGTCAATGAAGCAATCTGGTGGAGGAACTGGAGGTCTGAAATCCTGGCGCCAAAGGGAATACGTCAGCAATGAGAGAGGGGCGATACAGCCAATCCGATGCCCCATCCCAGTCATACTAAATTGATTAATGCTGGTAGGGGAATCAATAGCGACTCATGAAAGGATCGGATAATTTAGGAATTAAATGCAAAAGCAGGCATTAGAGGACAGATTTTAGGCTTGTAAAACGTAGAGCAGGTACTAAACAAACCTGTTCAGTATTGAAATTTCGAGTGACAAAATATTGAATTATCAAAATATCGACGCCAAAATATCGAGGAACAGAATATAGAATGCCTATCTACATACAGGTAAGTACTAAAATTTCGATTTCAAAATATCGAATGTTAAAATATAGTTAACTAAAATATTGAATTTTTTAAATGTATTAAAAATACTAGAAATGTAATGAAATAATGAACATAATTAAATAAAACATAATTAAAATAATGTAAAAAAGCTTAAAATGTAAATTTGATAAATGAAATGTAAAACATTTTTTAAATCTAAGTAATAAATAATAATATTATAAAATAGTTATTAATCTTAATTATAAAATATCCAGAACATTAATAAAAATATATTGGCATAACTATATAAATAAACATATTATATAAATATAAAACTAAATAAAATATGATAATTAAAATAACATATTTTATGGTAATTAATAATGAGTGTAACAGTAGTGAAAACGTTGGATAGCGTAGGAGTAAAAATTACTATTCCCACTCCAGTGAGTGCAACAGGAGGGAAAGCGTTGGATAGCGGGGAGGGGGGTAAAAATTACTATTCCCATTCCAGAGAGTGCAACAGAAGGGAAAACGTTGGATAGCATAGGGGTAAAAAAGACTATTCCCACTCCAGAGAGTGCAACAGTAGGGAAAGGGTTGGATAGTGGAGGGGGGTAAAAATTACTATTCCCACTCCAGAGAGTGCAACAGTAGGGAAAACGTTGGATAGCGTAGGGGTAAAAACGTACTATTCCCACTCCAGAGAGTGCAACAGTAGGGAAAGCGTTGGATAGAGTAGGGGTAAAAATACTATTCCCACTCCAGAGAGTGTAACAGTAGGGAAAACTTTGGATAGCGTAGCAATATAAATTACTATTCCCACTCCAGGGAGTGCAACAGTAGAGAAAGAAATGATTTAATACTAAAATTTGATTACATTAATTATCAATAACAATAAGAAATTAATTAAAAATAATGATCGATTAATAAAAATTAATTACCAATTGATAAAAATAATTACAAATTAAAAAACATTAATTACCAAATAATAGTTAATTATCAATTAATTAAGTATCTATACATATAAATAAAATGTAATATTTAATTTACTATTATTAAATTACTTCCCAACCTATTCCCCTATAAACCCACAACCCGCTACTAATAATAAAAAATTCAATTAACAGAATTATCAATTAATCAATTAATAAAAATCAATTACCAATTAATAACATTTAATTACCAATTAATAAATAATTATCAATCAATTAATTATCAATACATATAAATAAAAATGTATATTTAATTTAATATAACTACATTACTTTCCACCGTATTCCCCTATAACCCCACATCCCGCTACGGAATTTAATAACCCAAAAATTAAATTACATAACATTCATTACTTTACAAAAATGAAACATACATTAGAAAAATAATACATCATTTTAACACATATACTACCATACATAACACTAAAAAAAATCGATATTATGGGAATCTATATTATAAAATTCTATATTATGGGAATCTATATTATAAAATTAGATATTGTGGAATTCAATATTTCCTACCCCAATTTCGATATTCTGTCCTATCTATATTTTGATAATACGATATTCTGTCTATTCTATATTTTTGATTTGATATTCTGTCCATTCGATATTTTGTAATAGATATTTAGGGTGTTCACCAAACAACCCATAGCAAGGTATAATAACAGGCTTCTTTCCAATTCCTTGATTAGGGCCGAGCCCCCTCAACGTGGAAGGGACAAACAATTGTGTCAATGTAAAAAGAAAGGTAACAGAGCATTCAGTTGGCTGTTATCAAGGTTCCAGGATGTCCCTGGACTCTCCCTCTTTGCACCCAGGGAAATAGGAGGAGACGATTCAGTAGACTATAAAAGAGACAGAGACCGGGGAAAAGATGGAAGATACCCAAGCAACCCTCATGGGACAGGTCAGTCTGGAGTTGATGCAAACAGAAGGAGAATATGTATTGAGGGGAGCTTCCACAGATGGTTATGCTGCCAAAATGAAGGAAGGCACGATGGAACTAGTATGCACTAACTCGGGGAGCGTGTCACAGGACATGATCAATAACTATGAATTGGACTTTACAAATTTGAAAGAGTGCATGGAGGAGGTGGTAGCGGCAGGAGCAGCAGAAAAAGTAGAGAAGTGCATCTTACTTACTGATGAATCAATTGCCTCTGATATGAATTGTAGTGACCCTGAAGCAGATTTACATTCCTGGGGATCGGTAATAAGCTCTAGTAGCACATCTGAGGAGAAATTCCAGAGAGCAAGAAAGGTGCGGGCGAGAAGGAAGAGCAAAGAAAAGGCACAGAAAACAGGGGGAGGGGTGGTAGCTACCCAGGAATACACACTTCAAATTGGGACTACTTGGCTTCTCAGATAGTCTTCTCTGAGAAGGCTGAGGAGTATAGGTCACAGCATGGGAAAAGACCACTGTCACCATCAAAAGAAAAATAAGGTGGGATGGTGGACAGTATGAAACCCTCACTAGGTTTGATTTACCAAACCATAAAACAGCTGCAAGAAGATAATTGAACCGATAGTTCTATAGCCTGGCTAGCCACTAAGAAACTACAGAGAGCAACAAGAAGAATGAATAGGACATTCTCAGAAATTGGGGACAGAGCAACCATAATCCACTATCAATCTCAGCGGAGATTGATAGTGGAAAAAAATCTGTCTACTTTGATTGGAAAAGCACGTAAAGAATTTTCAAGGATGGATAACTTACATCTGACAATAATAGGCAGGGGTAATGTCATTAAGATGATATTCCTTCAAACAGTATTATACTGTTTAAGGTCAATACCACTTTAATTAGGAAATCATTGGTTTATATTAATGGAGGAAATTGTAAATAGATTTATTTGGTTCTATTCAAAGACTAGGAGGGCTCTTAACTTTCTGACCCTTCCTAAAGAATGAAGGGAATGGGCAATCCCAAATCTTAAAATGTACTATTGGGTTACGGCATTGAAATATCTGTTCACCTTCATTGAGGACAGGGAGGGGTCAGGTCATGGAATGGAAAAAATTCCATCAATTTTTTAATCTTGCTTTTTGGTACAGAGGCAAGAGGATGTCTATTACATCAGATATCAGAGAGAACCTAGCTATTTTAAAAAAGCAAGGTTTAAGACTATACAGGGCACCCAGAAAATTTGGATAACACTATGACGGAAACTTGGGAAGGAGAGATATATTTTTTAAATGCCGACATTTTATGATCCCCGCCTACCTCGGATATTCAGGGATTCATACATGTCTGGATGCAAGGCTTGGGGATTTTTTTTTAATAGGAATTAAAATCGAAGTTTGAAATCGGTTGAAATCCGGAGTGAGACAGTCCAGGAGGCTTCCAGCCAAGATTGCGACATTATCAAGGGGATCCATATAGAATATTGCACAACAGAACAGTAGTTATAATGGAAGATGAAAAGGATTAAATAAATGGCATACAAAGAATTTTGAGAAACAAGTATCAGTGAAATGAAGAAGAACACAAGAATAACAAGACTTTAGAAAAATTACAAGCCCTGAAGAAGCGCAGTGGAGCGCGAAGCACGTGTTGGAGTTTTCTGATTGCTTGAGAATAACAAATAATATCCAAAAGAAACTGAACAAGAAGATTTGATATTTTTTATTAATGTTGTGTGAATATCTCAGTGAAGTTTGATGATACAGAATTATAAAGAATACTGGTGGGGACTGTAATCTGAGATACTTTTGGGCCAGGCAAAAATCCTGTTACCCACATATATATATATATATACGTTATAGTTAGGAATTAGCATTTAAAAAACCTTAGAAATTCACAAAAAATCATAGGTTTCACACATGTTACTGTTAGCTGGACATTTCACTCATACAAAACCATTGAAACTCCCCCGTTATAGTTAGTTCAGCTAACAATAACGTGTGTGAAACCTATGGTTTTTTCAGTGAATTTCTAAGGTTTTTTAAATGCTAATTCCTAACTATAACGTGGCTGAAACCTATGGTTTTTCAGTGAATTTCAAAGGTTTTGTAAATGATAATTTTTAAATGTATTAATTGTTATATTTTTTTTCTACTGATTTACTACATTTTTTTAAATTATTTATTTTTAGATATTTTATTTTTTAAATTACATTACATATTTTTTTATGTAAATTAAAAAATAAATGTTTTTAAAAATATTGAAATTGTAATTTAAAAAAAATATTTTTTTTAATTTATATATATTTTATATCGCAGGCAATGATATCCTATGGAAGGAAATTCAAGTTAGTGTAACTACGAATAGAATTACTTTTCTGGATCAGTAGTGGGCTGAAAGATGCAGCACTGAGCTCTCTCCTGATAACAGGTGAGTAAATCGAAATTCGGAATTCGGCTGATTTTAGCGAAATATTTCGTTCAATATTGAAGGAAGGGGCCAAGGCCTGAGGTGACGTGTGCAAACACACCCTGTGGTGTGTTTTAGGTTATGGAATATATTCCTCTTCAATCCTGAGGTCACCTGTGACCCAACTAGCCCTCCAGGTCACTCCAGTATGCGCCAGGGAGCTGCGTTGCAGAGAGGTGTTCAGAGGCCACTCCCCCTTTTTACAACACTCTGCAACCCAGCTCCGTGGCGCTTACTGGAGTTACCTGTTGGACTTGTTGGCCCCTAGGGGACCTCTGGATTGAAGAGGAATATATTCCCCAACCTAAAACACGCCACAGGGCATGTTTGCACACATGTCACCTCAAGCCCAGCCCCCTACCTTCACCACTGTGCAAACATGCCCTGTAACACGTTCTAAGTTGGGGGATTAAGTCCCCTTGCATACTGGGGGTCCCTGGGGGCCAACTAGCCGACCAGGAACCTCCAGCATGCACCAGGGGGCTGCATTGCAGAGAGGTGTAAAAAGGGGCATGGCCTCAGAACACCTCTCTGCAAAGCAGCCCCCTGGTGCTTTTTCAGAGGGGGAACTAATTCCCCTTGTATACTGGGGGTCCCTGGGGGCCAACTAGCCCACCAGCAACCTCCAGTATTCACCAGGGGGCTGCGTTGCAGAGAGGTGTAATGAGGCCTCGACCCTTTTTACACCTCTCTGCAACGCAGCCCCCTGGCACTTTTTCAGAGGGGGAACTAATTCCTCTTGCATAGTGGGGGTTCCTGGGGGCCAACTAGCCCACCAGCAACCTCCAGTATGCGCCAGGGGGCTGCGTTGCAGAGAGGTGTAAAAAGGGGTGTGGCCTCATTACACTTCTCTGGAAAGGAGCCCCCTGGCCCATACTGGAGGCTCCTGGTGGGCTAGTTGACCCCCGGGGATCCCCAGTATGCAAGTGGAATTAGTTCCACCTCTGCAAATGCGCCAGGGGGCGCGTTTGCAGAGAGGTGCAGGGAGGGGCGTGGCCTCCTCCCGATCCCATTTAAAAAAAAATACTTTTAAGAAAAGGAGCTGCGTAGCACCTCTTCTTTTTCTTTTTTTTTGGCCCTGGGGACAGCTAACATGCTGCTCCCCATGCAGAAAAGCAATGTGGTTTGATTTTTGAAAGAGAGAGCAGGTTTCCTTCTCTCTTTTTCAAAAATCAAAGCAGTTTGCTGTGGTAGGATGAGAGCTGCAAGGTTCCTGCCCTACCATAGCAAACAGCAGTGTCCCGGGGGTGGGCACCCCAGGACACTGCAGGAGCCGGCCCTGGGGGGGTGGCGGTCCCCAGGGCCATGCAGGGCTCCAGGAGGGGGGCCGCACGGCCCCCCTCCCAATTGTTCAAAGCCCCGGGGCTGGGGGTCCGTCACGGAACCCCCTATTTTACATATTAGAGCCCCGGGGAGGTGGCGGTCCCCGGGGCATGTGGGGGGGCTTGAGCCCCCTCACACAGGTTTTTTTTAATTTAAAAAAACAAAGCCCCAGCGGGGCATACTACATAACAAAGCCCCTAGGGGTGGTGGTCCCCGGGGCTCGGGGGGCCTTAGAGGCCCCCCAACATACATACACAAGCCCCGGGAGGTGGCGGTCCCCTGGGCTGCGGGGGGCCGTGCGCCCCCCCACTATCATAATTACTTTGCCCCAGGTGGTGGCGATCCCCGGGGCAGTGTGGGGGGATTTGTCCCCCCACACACATTTTTGAATTATGCCCCCGGGATTTGGTCCACCCCGGGGGCTAATTTGATCAAATCAGACCGGGTTGCTTTTTTTCCGCGGGGTACACGTACCTACGCGTACCCCGCAATTTTTTTTAAACTTTTTTTGGGGACCTTGGGGGTCCTTGTGTGACCCCCTGAGCAGGCCTAGGGGGCCAGGGTGTTTCTACCCTGCCCCGTTCGGGCAGTAGCCCTGGCTAAGGATCCTATGGAAAATTACATGGGGAAAACATGTTTTGGGACCCCCCTTTTTTCTCGGCCTCCGCTTGACGGATCAACCCCACACTTTCAGTGAAGGAGCGGAGCGAAGGAGGCCATCTTCTTGGAGAATTTTGCGAAGATTCGTCCACCGGCGCCAAAGTTATTCCAAATAGAATGTTGCGGATTTCCTATGGAAACTAGGTCCTAACTATAACTACCTACTGGCAGGGCCGGACTGGCTACCGGGCAGTTGTGTGTGCTGCCGAGCAGGGGGATGATTTCGTTGATGGGGACCTGTGTGTGCAACACGAAATTTGTTTTGCTTTTTTTATTTCAAAGTGCATGCAGGTCCCCATCAACGAAATAAGCCCACACCACGGATAAATCATCCCCCTGCTCGGCAGCACTCACAACTGCCCGGTAGCCAGTCCGGCCCTGCCTACTGGCGACCGCCAGTAGGTAATATATACATATACATATATATATATATATATATATATATATATATATATATATATATATATATATATATATATCCAAAGACTACAACTCCTGCTACTTCCACTGCAGCGGCGAAGAAGGAGAAACGGACCACTTCGTTCAGGCAAGATGTTTATTTAACCTTTACATCCAGTACAGCTACGGCGGATGATGCGTTTCGGGCTCGAGAGCCCTTGATCACATAGAGACTGTGTGTAAAATCGCCATTTTTGAATGCTGCTACGTATCCGCCCAGGTCACAGGGTACAGTGACATGACAATAGGGCTAAAAGGCAGACTTGTGTCATGAGACTACACAAACAAGAATGTCTTCGTTTTTGTGTGTTTGTATGTCTCCTGACAAATATTGCTTTATAAAATGTGTGTATAACACCACATAATAAAGTACACATGAAAACCAAACATACCAATTGATTGTAGGATACTGCACAATTTCAGCTTGAATGCATTTTTAAAATATACAATTTGTCTACAGTTCATCATGGTATGACAAATCCTGATTGGAATAATAAATAAAATAGAAATTAAGATCGCTTATATCTACGGCATGCAATTTTGCAAGCCATATTTATATATATATATATATATATATATATATATATATATATATATATATATATATATATATATATATATTACCTACTGGCGGTCGCCAGTAGGTATATATAGTTAGGATTTTTTCTCTATGGGTTTTTTGAAAATTCTATGTCTAATAACTTTGCCGTTTGTGGACGGAATTGGCTGAAATTTTCAGGAAAATGGCACATTTTGTTTCTGAGCAGCCTTTGAAAATTTGGGGGGGGTTCGTCAAGGGGGGGCCGAGAAAAAAGGGGGGTCCCAAAACGCGTTTTTCCCATGTTAATTTCCATAGGGCGGTTGGCCTCACTTTTAGCCCGAACGGCTGAATGGATTTGCACGAAACTTGGCAAAATTGTAGGGACTGGTAGCCCGATGTGCCTTTTGTAGGTCTCAATATATGTGCTCCAGTGGATTTTGAGAAATTAACGTTTAAAAAAAGGTATATATCTGTAAGCGCGGACCAGGCAGCGGTCTGGTTCGCGGACTTTTCGCGCAACGGAGCTTTGTGAAGCGAAGCTGATTGGTTCTCCGGCGTCTGTCAACATTCCAAACAGTCCGTAGCGGCCGCCATCTTGTCTCTCGGTAGGATCGAGAGACAAGAGGAGGCGAAAGCGAAGGGGCAAATGACCATAAGGGGGAATAGTAGATCCTCGCTGACCCCCTAGGTTTGATGTGGAGGTTTTAAAAGGGCCCCGCGGGGCAAAAAAAAAAATAATAATAATAATCGAACGGCTGAATGGATTTGCACGAAACTTGGCAAAATTGTAGGGACTGGTAGCCCGATGTGCCTTTGCTAGGTCTCAATATATGTGCTCCAGTGGATTTTGAGAAATTAACGTTCAAAAAAAGATATATATCTGTAACAGCGCTCCGCTTCGCGTACTTTTCGCGTTACGGAGGTTTGCGAAGCTGATTGGTTTTTTGCCGTCTGTAAACATTCCAAACAGTCCGTAGCGGCCGCCATCTTGTCTCTCGGTAGGATCGAGAGACAAGAGGAGGCCAAAGCGAAGGGGCAAATGACCATAAGGGGGCATAGTAGATCGTCCCTGACCCCCTAGGTTTGATGTGGAGGCTTTGAAAGGTTCTCGCAGGGCAAAAAAATATATACCGTTTTTTTAGTTTTTTTGCGTGGAGTGCGCTCGGTTCGCGAACCGGGAAGCGTTCTGGGGAGCGTACTTTCTTGAAAATTAGTGAAAAAAGTTAGAGTACAATAATAATTGTGAGTGATCAGATGTAGGGTAGCTCTGAGAAGAGCTTTTGGGTTTATGGTACATTTAGGTACTTATAAGTAGGTACCAATGCACATTCTTAAATTCAGAGTGAAAACTCTGTTGCCCTCATCTGAGAAGTGAACTCCATCTCCTCTGTAGATATCTTGCATGTAGTAACGCAAGTTATTGTTGTACAGGGAGCCCATTCCATGGTCTCTCATGTAAGCTGAAACAGATTTGTTTACATGCTTCCTCGATTTCTCAATTTGTGGACAAAATTGGTTCGACCTCCTCCATTTCTGTCTTTGGCATATATTTGAATATACCAAGGCAGTCTGAGGAAAAAGTGCCATCAATTGCTCAAAGGTGTCCTTTAAAAGCATTTCCAGACCTACCCCAGTCAAAGTGCCCAAATCATTACCTCCACAGTGCACAATTAACAGGTCAGGTTTTGGCAAATGCATAAAGGTTTTCACCAATGGTATCAATTGGTGACATTTTAATCCTCTGTGGCCAAACCACTTAATTTCCACATCTTGTAAATTGAGGTTAGGTAAATTCCTGTTTTCAGCGTACCTTTGAGCCCAATAGATGTAGCTATGTCCAACAATCCAGACAGAAAACATGGCGAGAGAAGGTTCTCCTGCAGTCAGATGAAGTGTGGCAATGAAATGGCAGTTGAAAAAATGAGAGTGTAAAATGAAAAAAACTGAGGAGTTTCTGTGTTAATGAAGCAGTAAGAGTGATTGGTGGATTTTGATTGCTGAAAACAGAAAGTTAGTGTGCATGGATGAGTTTGTTGAAAGATGTATTTTGAGTGGCGAAGAAAAAATCATTAAATGAAAGAATGCTTTGGATATGCAGGTGCACTGAGAGTTCAGAGTTCAATTGCAACATTGTTGTGTGAGAGGTCTTGCAAGAGGTGGTTGCTATGCAGAAAAAGCAGAGAGGGGGCAGAGGGGGGAAGGGTTTTGCTTTGAAAAAAAGTGAGGGAAGAGTTTTGATTGGGTGACATGAGAGATCTGTGTGAGGAATTACAGCATTTCTGTGCTTTTGATAGCTGCAGACTCTGGAGTGCATACCTTTTGCTCTGCTGAAGACAAATTGGTGTGTTTCTGAGACTGTTTTGAAACTCAAAGTACTTGCTAAGGTGAGAAAAAAAATCTTTAATTTAGATAGAAAATAGTGTGCTTTAAGGAGAAAATTATGAAGAAAGTTGTGTTTTTCAAATGTTGCTTTGTCTCAAGTGTTTCACAAATAGATTTTGTTTGTTTGAGAAATTGTAATTGGAGAAAATGTGAAGTATTAGTACTGACAGGGCTTTTATGTGCATAGGAGCTGTGGAGTGTTTTCAAATTATGACTTGTAAATCGTTTTTGAGAAAAAGCAATGGTTTTAATATTGATGAGAAGGACATAATGGTGTCTGCTTCTTTATAAGGTAATTGAGAGTCTTTCCCATTTCAATGTAAGAAGTTTGTCTGTGGAGCAAATTGCTTGTAAATATGCTCCTACCTGTGCATGGCAAATTTAGATTTTGAATGTTTCCGTTACATAGGCATGTTAAAGGTGACTGAAACATGCTGCAAAGGCAATCAAAAAATGCTTTTATGTGTCTTAAGGACATTTTAAGTCATTTCCCCATGTGCAGTGTTTTCAAATTATGAGTTGAAAATCGTTTTTGAGGTAAAGGAATGTTTTCAAAATTTATGTGCGCCATATGACCCCCAATTTTTTTTTCAGGGGTGCAGCAGGGTGTTCTTGAGATACCCCTGCACCGTCGGAAAAATTCGTAATTTGCGATGAGGTAATTGCTAATCGCAAATTGCACCTTCATTCCTATGGGCCTCCTGCTGCATGGAAATGAATGGGTAATCTTGCTGAAATGCAAAGTCGAATCTGTATTTAAAAGGGTCTGCACCTCTGTACGGGTGTTCGCTATGTGAAGCACGAAAGTTTCACGGGCCGAACTCAAGGCCACCTCTCTCTGAGACAAAAGAGCTCTTATTCTTGCCATGCTGTTGAAATGTGCTCCCAAGGTTGGTATTTGTGGCCAGATTGAAGACTCCCTATGTTCATGTGTGGGAGGAAATAGAACATTTCTGCAGCAAATAACCCGTTCATTTACTGTTACGATAAAATGAATACTTTTAATTAACCCAGAACAATCTTCATTATTGAGCATCAAATAACTACCATTTTCCAAGAACTTGAACGTGGGGATGATAGCAGGAACTGGCGTGCCTTGCAACACGCAAGCCATATTTGGTCGGTGTTTGTTGCATGAACCGTGTAACTGTCTGTGCCTACACATTAGTGAATGATCTGGCGTCTCAGTGCATTCCTCTCCATTCAGATAAAGTTCTTGATCATCTTTGAAAATCTGTATGTGTATGGAAGCGACCAGACTTGATGAAGAAAACCACTACCTAAAGGTTAATAACGACCTATTGGTATATATTTCATACAATTTGAAAACTTATATAAAGCAAAAGGCAGCGTTATTAAACCGTGGATAAGGCACTTTGCCAAAGCAGTCAACCTTTTGGATTTATACTGGAAATGTTAAAGGAAGAATTACGGAGTAGGGCCTGTAAATCTTTAATAGACAACGAGTAAAATTACTCCAACCATCGTATTCCTCTAACTCCGGGATAGTAGGGGTGTTTAATTTTTTAGAAGTAGCCAATCCAAAGCATTTGGTCTGGGAAATTGTTTCATTCACAAACAACATATGTTTTGGGATGAGACATGCACGGTGGAAAGCCTCAGTGCCTTGTACCTGCCAGGTTCGTGAACCCCAAACTGAAGTAGATCCTGGATATTTTTACTCTGTATTACGTTAGCATGGTCTCATTACTGGTTTAAACGCCATTTTTCCTTTTTTGTAACTTCTGCACACGACACTTAGTTGTTGCTTTAGCTTTCAGCCTACCTGCGTCAAGATCTATGCCTGCTTCAAGCAGGCGCAGGGTTTTGATGTAGCTTTGTCCTATCTGATTGTAAATGCGGCACACCGTGGGTGGCAGAGCAGCGGTGCACGTTAACTGGTGCATCCCTGGGGATGTGCTAGTTAATATAAATCTGCCCCTTTACATTTAATTATGTGCAGGGGACACAGAGTAGGTGAGGTTTATCCAAGGTTAAGAAGAGATGAGTCCTGTTCAGTGAAAAATTGGAGATAGGCTTCAGTATATTATATACTTAAGTAGTGTGTTAAGTTTTTGATGACTGTTATTAATTTACTGTTGGGTAATAGTGGTTAATAACATTTTTTATTATATTTTACCACAGATTCAACTGCACATTATTTCAAGATTTTAGGATGCCTAGCAAAGAAAGAGTAAGAAAGGCTGGAAAACGTCAAAGACAGCAGGAGCATGGAATATTGCAGCAGTCCTCTAACAAAAAGATTTGTCAAGTCACCAAGAAAGCACCGGGTAAGAGTCGAAAAACAGTCATAAGAAATATGTGTAGTAAAAAAAATATTACTACAGAAAATGTTTCACTCCAGAAAAGGAGACCGAATTCAAATGGTAAGGAAAGGCCAATGAGAAATGTTACTGCTAGAGTAAGAGATAACTCTATGCATGAAAGTAGAAGGAAACAACAGTTTAGGGATATTCGTAAACGAATGTTCCGCAACAGGATAATTGGGAATTTGTTAAAAAATATTAAGAAAGGTCAGCAGAAAGTGGTTTTTTATAAGAGAAAAAAAATAGTTGAGAAAGTTATTGATCAGGCATTTGAAATTAAACGTAAGTTATTTATTTTGACAATCAATAGAATTAGGAAGCTAAACAAGGTAATTTATGATTTCAAAAGAAATAGTAGATGGAAGAGAATAGTTAATCGTAGTAATTTTTGTGAAGTTTTTTCTGGAGAATGGATGCATAGTTCAAGCTCTGAGGCATTTTTTAATGAGGAGAGTTATTTCCAGGATAATGATTTGGTGCATGCAGTTGACACCAGTGGTCGAGCTTATGAAGTGAAAGATGGTTGTCCAGTTGAAAAAGAAAAACTTGTGAGAACAGAGATAGAAGAGGTGTTAGGTAATGAGGTTTTAGGGAGACGTCCTAAGGGTCCTGTGTACACCTGGAAGTGTAGTAGTATTTGCAGTGTACGACAGGATTCCATCAATTTGCTTTGTGATTTTATACGGTCATTTAGTAAGAAAAGTTTGAAGCAGAAAATGAAGTTGTTGCAAGAATTAGATCCTTGCAGAGTGAGAGAAGTGATAGGTTTGCATGGTCATTCACTGGCTTGTCTTTCCAGGAGAGTATGCCAGAGTGTTTTTCATCATTTCAGGATGCTAGCAGTGCATCATAATAAAGTGAGGAAATTAGTTAGAATGTTGTATTATGCTAAGAGTCCAGCAATTATGCTAAAACAATTATGCGCTGCTCTTTTGCATGGTTCTGAAATAGATGTGAAGAATATATGTGAAGAAATTGAGTTTTGTTACTTTGGAAGTAAAGAGGAGAATGTTGAAATTGACCAAGAAGAAGAGAGTAATGTGGAAGATAGTGTACAGGTTTCCAGTACAGATAATTTCCAGAGGGAAATTGCGACGTTTGAGGTGAAATCAAGTGAGAGGCCAAATTTCACTTGTGTGTGTTGTCGACGCACTTATTATAAGAATCAGACTAAGTTAGTGGATTTATATGGAAAAAGTGAAAGGGAAAATAATAGTGAATGGAAGGATTTTACAACATACTTGATGGTAGAAAATTGTTTTGATTTGGGATTGGATCAACGTGTGTGTACTTATTGTTGTAACAAATTAAATCAAAACCAGATGCCTGCTAGAGCAGTTCATAATAATCTGGAATTGGTTGAAATTCCTTCTGAATTGAAGGATTTAAATACTTATGAATCTATTTTGATTCAAAGTATCCATCCCTTTCAGGCTATTGTAAGAATGGAGCCAAAGACAGGGAAATTGCCTCCATCAGATTTACAGAGAGGATTAAAGGGAAGAGTTGTTTATTTGCCTCTAGATTTGAAGAAAAACATTAACACAATTGGAGTAGAAAAAGTGGAAGAGGAACCTCTGGTTATCTTAGTTAATGGGGTTCCGACAAAGAATAAGAAAATATGGCAAGATTTAGTAGATGTTAGGAAAGTCAAAAGGGCAACATTGTATTTGAAAAAATATAATAAATACTATAAAAATGTATATGTTGCAGAAGAGGAAGTAAGTGAGGAAGAGGATAGCGATTTGTGTGCTGGTCAAATTGAGAAAGTAGAACCCTGTACTAGTGAAGAAATATATGAACATTATAGTGTTCATCCTTTGCATTCCAAGGAAGTCATGGGGAATGCTATTGAGTTGTTTCAAATGAAACAAGCGAAAGGGAGTCCCATTAGTGTTTGGGAGGAAAGTTTGGAAGCTCGGTGTTTCCCCCGCTTTTTCCAACAGGTCAGGGAGGAAGATATGATGAGCGACCTCATCAAATTCCTGCTTCTGAATACCGGACTTTGCGATTGTATGCAGGAGATCCTAGGTTTCGACAATGCATTCCTTATTTGTTTCATCTCCTGTTTGAAAGCGATCTGTCTGGACTGTCATATGCAGTGAACCACATCTTGAAAAGTGGTATACACATGCAAAACATCTCGGCAAGTGACTTTATGGATAAAGTCAATGTCCAAGACAGTATTTTGGATTCTCACCTGATTAATCTCATGGCGTGTCAGCGTGGTACTAATGAGTACTGGTACCGTCGTCATGGTGATTTAAAATGTATGCTGAGGAACTTAGGAACTCCCACATGGTTCCTCACTTTGAGCTGTGCTGAGTATGGCTGGGAAGACTTACTTGAATTTCTACGAGAGGCAAATGCTAACGTAGAAAACATCGAATTCAAGACACCCGGAGAACTGTGCTCTTTGGATCCAGTCAATGTATGTAGGTACTTCAATCATAGATTTGAAGGTATGATGTCTTTCATCATGAATAAGAAGAATCCACCTCTTGGAGAGGTGTTGGATTTCTTCTGGAGGAAGGAGTACCAAGCAAGAGGTGCTCCTCATATACATATGTTGCTGTGGATCAAGGATGCACCTAAATTTGGAACGGATGCAGACGACTCAGTGATGAGTTTCATAGAACAGTATTCTACGTGTGCTGTTCCAAACGCAAAGGAGAAAAAAAGCCTAAGAGAAAAAGTTCTACGTTTCCAAAGCCATCGATGTGGAAAGTACTGTTGTCGTAAATTCCGGAACAAAGACAAGTTCTACACCAAATGTCGTTTCGGCTTTCCACGATCGGTGATTTCTAAAGGAAGAGTGAACAGTTTGATGTCTTCGCTGCGACATAATGTGATGAAGAAATCACCTAAAAACACATACAATTTGAAGAGGAACGAAGAGTCTAAGTACATCAACGACTACAACCCGGTGATTTTGTCCATGTGGAATGCTAACATGGATATACAGTTTGTGGCTGATAACTGTATGGCTGTGGCTAGGTATGTGACATCTTACATCACCAAAAAAGAGAAGACAGAATTGAAGGATATGTGGGAGGACATTTCCCATGAAAAGAGCCTCAGCAAGAAGTTGTACAGTTTCAGTCTGAAGATGTTGTCGCATCGAGAAATCGGAGCTTACGAATGTTCTGACCGGTTGTCTTCAGCAAGTCTCTATGCCAAGTCCAGGAGTATCGTTTGGGCGAGTGTTGGTCTTGCTGCAACGCGTAATCGAGTTCTGAAACCTGTGCGGGAAATTGAGTATTTGGCGGAAAAGGAGCCAAACAGTACCGACATTTTGAAGAGCAACATGTTGGATACATATTATCCAAATCGAAGCAGTCACCTCGAGAATGTTTGTCTGTATGAGGTTCTGCAAAATTACATATTCAAGAGGAACATCAAAGAAGATACTGAGAAAGGAGTGTATGCTGTAATAGGAAGTGAGGGATGTCTGGTCAAGCAAAGAAAATGCCACTTGATAAACCATCGAAAATTGAGTGGCGAATCTCGTGAAAAAAAGGAGTTTTTCTATTTAGCACTTTTGCAACTTTTTAAGCCTTGGCGTGCAGAAGAGGAACTGCTTGGAGATTTCCTCTGTTACGAAGACTCTTTCAATGCTGCCAAGGAGACCATAGAATGTCCTGCTTTTCCCAAATATGTAGAAATGTTGAATGTGGAAATTGAGCAGGAAGCAACGATTGCAGCCGAGATTGCCAGAGACAGTTCTCAGGACAGTCAGAGTTCTGCTTCATTGAGTCAGGATCCACTAGGAGGACCTCTTATCGAAAATGAAGCTGCCACTGCTATGAATGAAGTGGAAAGAGCCATGGCACATGCTCAGGAGGATGCGGTTAACTTAGAAGAGTTGGAAAGACAACTCAACGTTGAGCAGAGGAAAATATATGACGAACTTACCATGCAAATTGATCATGGATTAAGTCATGATAAGAAAGAGTGCTCATGTACGTCGTTGAAGCCTGTCCGACTGTACGTGAGTGGAGAAGCGGGAACTGGAAAAAGTTTCCTTATTAAAGCAATTTCATGTTATTTGCAGGAAAGGACAGAGTCATCGCTGTCTTGTGTTGTCACCGCTCCAACTGGACTGGCAGCACATAACATTAAAGGGATTACTTTACATCGTTTACTGATGCTGCCAGTGGAGCATGACAACAAATTAGAATATCACAAGCTATCTGGAGATGCTTGTTTTGAAGTTTCAAGAGTCTTGAGGAAAATGAAACTTCTTATCATTGACGAAGTAAGCATGGTTTCCAATGTTATGCTTGCCTTTGTGCATTTGAGAATGCAAGAAGTTCTCAAAACAGAGTATGATGTGTTATTTGGTGGCAAACACATCATTGTTTTTGGAGATCTTCTGCAGCTGACACCAGTGAAAGGGCAACCTGTGTTCAAAATGCTCACGCATGAAGATACCAGGAAGTGCTTAGGGAGTATTGGCAACGTCAATATATGGTTAAACTTCAATTATGCTGAACTGCATGAAAATATGCGTCAGGCAAAGGATGAAGTTTACAAGACTATTCTACAAGATGTTAGAATTGGAAAAGTGACCGAGCATGGGAAAGAAGCTTTACATGCACGATTACTGACAAATTTATATCCAGACGAAGATGTTGTGCCTGAGAATATTTTTCAGAAAGTTACTGAGAAAAAATCTGGAATATGTTTGATGCCAACTCTTGCAGAATGTGCCAAATTCAACAACAAAATGTTGCATTTAGAAAAGGAAGAGATTGTGAAATTGGAAGCTATTGACAGAGTAGAGCATATGGGATCAACAATTATTTTGTCTGAGAATCTGAAAACAAAATTGGATTCATTAGAGAAGAGTATATCTAAAACTGCGGGTTTTGAAAAGACTCTGAATGTGTGCTTGAACTGCCGTATAATTTTAAGAAGGAATTTACATGTTGAAAGAGGTCTGGTAAATGGATCAATGGGTAATGTTGTTGATTTTGTGAAATACAGAAATAGAGATGGAATTGAATTTTTAAAAATTAAATTTGATGGCATTGAGGAAGTACAGCTAATTGCTCGTTGTTCTGCTAGATTTTTGCTTGTAAAAGACTTATATGTTCGTCGTAAGCAGTTTCCTGTTTGCTTGGCATATGCGGTGACAATCCATAAATCGCAAGGTTTAAGTGTAGACTGTGCATTGGTGAATATTGGCAGTTCTGTGTTCAAGGAGGGTATGGCATATGTGGCATTGTCACGAGTTAGGACTTTATCGGGATTGTACTTGATTGAGTGTGATGTCACAAACATTTGTGCGGATCTAGATTGTGTTAAGGAATACAATAGGTTGAGAAGAGAGTATGCGCCACATTTGCCTCAGTATCCTTTGTTTGAGAAACGTGTGGTAGGCCGGAAACGAAGAAATGTGACCAATACTGGGGAGGTTGTAGCAAAAAGACGAAAAGTTGATGAACCTGAAATTATAAGCAGAAACAAAAAGGATTCTGTTGAAGATGTTGTTGGTTTTCAATTTGAAAACAGTTCTGGTGTCAACTGCTATGCTAATGTAGTGGTTAATGTTGTCTTTTCTCTAGAAACTTTAAAAGAACAGATTGTGGTCAATTCGGATCAAAGATTTTGCAGTTTGTTAAATTCTGTGTTAGAGAAATGTAGCACTGATAGAACAAACATAGAAAGTGTGTCTGAAATTCGAAATCTGTTAGACAGATGTTCAGGCCAAACACAATTCTCTCAAAATAGTCAGCAAGATTGTCAGGAGTTTTTAATGTATATGCTTGATGTATTGCATGATGAAGGTGTAGATGTAGATCACCTGTTTGGGCTTTCTTATCAATGGCAGCATGACTGCGAGAACTGTAGGGTATCAGCTACT
Organism: Lissotriton helveticus; assembly: GCF_964261635.1. Lineage (NCBI taxonomy): Eukaryota > Metazoa > Chordata > Amphibia > Caudata > Salamandridae > Lissotriton > Lissotriton helveticus. Next base: position 1,510,740,138 of record NC_136067.1, on the reverse strand, counting down.
ACTAGTGTAGACTCAGAAAGATTTATATATTTAACTTTGCCAGACAGTAAATCAGTCTCTTTTAATAAGCTAGTAAAAGCAGCTGATCACAACATGGAGTGTAGCCAATGTAAATCTGAAATGATGTCCACTTTATTTATACGAACATATGGCCAGTATGTCATTTTAATGTTCCAACGATGTAGGCCTGATGGAACAAAATTGACAACTTTAATTAAAAATTTTGTGGCTTCACAGTTGTCAATATCAGGAAGGACTTTTGTAACTGTAGCAATTATATATCATGATGGTCCTTCAATAACATCAGGACATTATACAGCTTATTTAAAGTGTAGAAATGGCTGGTCATTCTGCAATGATTCTGTTTTAATTTTCAAAAAAAAATTGCCATATGACCTTAAAAACTCTTACCTGGTGTTTTTAAAACCAAAATTTTAGGGAAAGAATCTCGGGATGTGCTCTGAGGAATTTCAAGAAGTTCTCATGGCTCCTACACTATTTGGCCTTGAGGATAAGTGTAGTACAGAGACATAACTTTTTACCATAACACTGGACGTTATTGAGAAATACGTGCACTTTGAATGAGTTCAGAAAAACTATTTCTTTTTATAAGCTAATTGAAGCAGCGAATCAAAACATGGAGTAGAGGGAATGTAAGTCTGCAATGCTGTCTACTGTTTTACATTGCTTTGTGATTAAAAGTGATGTAGAGAATTAAATAATTGTACTAGTCATAAAGGTAGTGTAAGTCTGCTTCATAGTAAGCAGTATCAGTGTGATAGGAAATGTAGAACATGATTGAGCAAGAAGGGGAAGATATTACTAGTCCAGGATTGTGTAAATGATCTTCAACATTTTAATTCTGAAAGTTGCGGAAATGCGAAAAGACGGGATTGGCTTACAAGAAATCCAAGAGTTATACATGGCTCTGACACGATTTGGCCTTGTGGAATCGTGTGGTAGAGAGCGAGAAGTCATTTATTGTATGTAACATGTTTTTGAAAACGATGGAGGTTTTCTTTCAGAAAGTGGCGGGTTGAAAGTAATAACAGCACAACAGAGTGTAAGCTGTTCATAGGACATCCTTGGCCGTCATGGAAAGTAAGTTAACTTTAAGGAGTTCTGAATTCTGATTTGTAATGTATGGGTTTTTTAAACACAATCATTTTGATTGTGTTTTTTTTTCCCCGCTGTTATATGATGAATACCTTCAAGTCACTGTTTTAGTGAAATTTGATACATTCTGAGAACAGCAAAAATAAACCATTTAACATGTATAATTAATTCTGTTCTGTTTGCATTTATGATGTACATGTAGAACTGTGTAGGAGGCATGGAGAAGGTGAGGCTTCTGTCAGTGTCAAAGTTGTTGCATACAGTGCTCATATTCTACGTAGTCTTTTATATTTCATTACTTTCACTGTTTCTGACAGATCTAAAAAAATTTTTTTTAAAAGAACAGTAAGTATAAGGGAAGGAAACAGACAGTTATGTTAAAAGAAACACAGCTATAGGGAATAAACTAGGGATACTGTTACCCGCAATCCTCTGCTGATGATGTCACTGAGCATGTCATGAATGATGTAATATGTGACATCATCAGCAGTGGATTACGGGTAATAGTATCTCTAGTTTACTCCCCTATAGCTGTCTTTCTTTTAACATAACTGTCTGTTTCCTTCCCTTATACTTACTGTTCTTTTTTATAAAAAAAATTTTTTGGTTCGCTTCCGGTTCGCGTACCGGGGAGCGAACTGGGAAGCGAACTAAGAGAAATAGAGGTTGGCACAGTTGCAAATATTGTACCAATTTTTTTATAACGGGGAGGTAGTTCTGAAAAGAACTTTTTTTTAAATTGTTTTTGTTGTTTTATATTTTTTTTATTATTTTTCTGAACATTTTTTTACTTTTTTTGAATTTTTCTGAACAGTTTTATATTTTTTTTGGTTTTTTTTCGGAGGGGGCAACGAAAACGATTCATTGTAAAGGGCTCAACAGGAGGAAGAAAACAAAAAAAAGAATTTATTGTTTGGGGAGTTTCGGACAAACATGAGCATGATTGTTAATAGCTCTGTTGATCAGAGTGATGCTACTTTCTGCGTAGCAAATGATTCCACTGCAATGTACGCAGACTTGTTTTACTTCACGAAATCTCGTTTGTATATTTGGCACCATCTCCCTGCCCTCTGGTCCCGTTACTTCCGGTACAACAGATCTTCTGGCCATAATAGGGAGATTATCTAGGTCGTCCTGTTCCTCTTCTTCCTCTTCTTGCTGAATTATAACTTTAGCAGGTGGTCCACTCTTCCTTGGATGTGGTGGAGGTGGTGGGGAAGCACCAGCTGAAGCTAGTAAAGAAGCCATTGCTCACTGGTAACAAAGGGTCTTTCTCTCACAATGATGAAAGTCAGAGTGAGGAAAGAAGGAGGGATTTTCACCATTTGGGAAAAAAAATAGTTCTCAACCAATGAAAAGTGTTCATTTTAGATCATATGACCTAGTCTTACATCATTAGGAAACCGAAAGTGAAATGAACCAATGAAAAGTGTTATTACCAAGTCACATGACCTGCTGTGTTTACGTTACGCGCTTTGCAGGGCCTCCCGGTTTGCTTCCAGAAACCTGTGCTTTGCGACTCGGTAAGCGTACGAGTTCGCTAACGTAGCACGTCATATGACGTATCACGCGACAACGCGAAACGTCATGCGGACGGGAGGCGTCACGATGTTGTTTTCTAATGCGGCAGTTGCGGTAAAGAAACGTTTACCGGCTCGCGGTCTATTTCGCGGCATCAAGGTCAGCTAACGGGAAGCTTCCCGATTCGCGAAGCGGGAACGAAGAAAAAAAAATATTAAAAAAAAAAAATTATTCATAAACATATAAAATATATTTTTGGATTTAAAGAAGAATACATTTTACAGCTACAGATATTAGCTGTTAAAAAACCAATGAAATTCACAGAAAAAACCATAGGTTATAGACCATATATAGTTAGGAATTAGCATTTACAAAACCTTGAAAATTCACTGAAAAAACCATAGGTTATAGACCATATATAGTTAGGAATTAGCATTTAAAAAACCTTATTTTACTCACACAAAACCATTGAAATTCCATATATAGTTAGTTGCACTAACTATATATCGCGCACCCGTAATCCACTGCTGATGATGTCACATATTACATCATTCATGACATGGTCAGTGACATCACTGATGACATCACTGATGACATCTCAAATGACATCACTGATGATATCTCATTTGACATCAATGGTCACATCAATGATGATATCATTAATGTGACAATACAATGCATCTCCTCACACTTTAATATAACCTCTGTTACACCCAGTGTTAAATACAGAGTATAATTTTTGAAACCATTGACACACCAATACTAGTTACTACATACCCACTCACTGATTCCTACGTCTACACACACATTCACTCATTCACCCATACAATCATTCATACATACAATCACTCATCTTTACAACACTATCATATGCACTCATACACCTATACAGACACTCACACTCTGCCACTCATCCATGGAGTTACTCACACACCTAGTCAGTCCTGTAAAGAATCAATCACAGTTCCATTTTCTAATCTACACAGTTAAACATAGAGTACCTTACATTTTAAAACATATACTAACACATACTTACTCTCTTATAGAATCACTGATACAAGTACACATTGATCTGCACAGAGTCACACACCTCCCAGCCAGTCATACACACACTCAGTCTCCCATACAAATACTTGTGCAACCAATCAATAACCCATATAGCTACTTATATAGCTACTGATCAACACATGCAGCAGCTTGCACAACAACAGACATGCTGATGCACACTTTCAGACAGTTTAGTCACTAACCCGTGCATTTAGTAAGACGCATTTAATCACTCACTCATACAGTCAATCACGCACCTACTAAAACCTTCATTGAGACACTTATACATCCACTCATTCTTCAATATGTAAAACATATTTAAACTTTACAGAAACACATAATCACTGGATGTTGTCATCAGTGATGTCATTTGAGATGTCATCAGTGATGTCATCAGTGATGTCACTGACCATGTCATGAATGATGTAATATGTGACATCATCAGCAGTGGATTACGGGTGCGCGATATATAGTTAGTGCAACTAACTATATATGGAATTTCAATGGTTTTGTGTGAGTAAAATAAGGTTTTTTAAATGCTAATTCCTAACTATATATGGTCTATAACCTATGGTTTTTTCAGTGAATATATGTATATATATATATATATATATATATATATTACCTACTGGCAGTCGCCAGTAGGTAGTTATAGTTAGGATCGTTTTCCATAGGAAATCCGCAACATTCTATTTGGGAATAACTTTGGCGCCGAATGAGGGATCTGCCTGTAATTTTCCTTAACTTTGCTTAAAGTTTCGGGGGGATCCGTCAAGCGGGGGCCGAGATAAAAGGGGGGTCCCAAAACGTGTTTTCCCCATGTTAATTTCCATGGGGCGGTTGGACTCACTTTTAGCCCGAACGGCTGAATGGATTTACACCAAACTTGGCAAAATTGTAGGGACTGGTACCCCGATGTGCCTTTGCTATGTCTCAAGATATATGCTCCAGTAGTTTTTACCAAAATTTAGTTTTAAAAAATATATATTGGGCTACATTGGGCTATATATATGTTAGAGCCCAAATGTAGCCCTATGTAGCCCAATGTAGCCCAATTTAGCCCAAAGATGGCCACCAGAGACAAAAAAAAACAAATATAGCCCAAATATCAGCCAGATGTAGCCCAACTATAGCCCAATGACAGAATGTCCCAGAGTGTTCTAAAGAACAACTAGAGCGCTAACAAACAGTCTTACTTATGACAAAAGTATGGCACACCCGAAGTCATCTTGATTGGAATAAAGTGTTAACACTTAAAACATTTAATTTGCAAAGGAACAAAATGAGGGTGTTCATTTTGCCATAGAAATTATGATTAGTGCTGAAGAAAGAAAAATTAGGGCACATTTTGAGTGACTTCTCAAATCCTCTTATATTTCATTAAAAAAATTCTGACATGCAGTCTCCCAAGATGGCCACCAGAGACAAAAGAGCCCAAATGTAGCCCAAATATCAGCCAAATGTAGCCAAACTATAGCCCAATGACAGAATGTCCCAGAGTGTTCTAAAGAACAACTAGAACGCTAACAGTCTTACTTATGACAAAAGTATGGCACACCTGAAGTCATCTTGATTGCAATAAAGTGGTAACACTTACTACATTTAATTTGAAAAGGAACAAAATGAGGGGTTTCATTTTGCCATAGAAATTTTATATATATATATATATATATATATATATATATATATATATATTACCTACTGGCGGTCGCCAGTAGGTATATATAGTTAGGATTTTTTCTCTATGGGATTTTTGAAAATTCTATGTCAAATAACTTTGGCGTTTGTGGACGGAATTGGCTGATATTTTCTGGAAAATGGCACATTTTGTTTCTGAGCAGCCCCTGAAAATTGGGGGGGGTTCGTCAAGGGGGGGTCGAGAAAAAAGGGGGGTCCCAAAACGTGTTTTTAACATTGAGTTTTCCATAGGGCGGTTGGCCTCACTTTTAGCCCGAACGGCTGAATGGATTTGCACGAAACTTGGCAAAATTGTAGGGACTGGTAGCCCGATGTGCCTTTTGTAGGTCTCAATATATGTGCTACAGTGGATTTTGAGAAATTAACGTTTAAAAAAAGATATATATCTGTAACAGCGGACCGGGCAGCGCTCCAGTACGCGTACTTTTCGCGCAACGGAGCTTTGTGAAGCGAAGCTGATTGGTTCTCCGGCGTCTGTAAACATTCCAAACTGTCCGTAGCGGCCGCCATCTTGTCTCTCGGTAGGATCGAGAGACAAGAGGAGGCCAAAGCGAAGGGGCAAATGACCATAAGGGGGCATAGTAGATCCTCGCTGACCCCCTAGGTTTGATGTGGAGGTTTTAAAAGGGCCCCGCGGGGCAACAAAAATAAATAATAATAATAATCGAACGGCTGAATGGATTTGCACGAAACTTGGTAAAATATTAGGGACTGGTAGCCCGATGTGCCTTTGCTAGGTCTCAATATATGTGCTCCAGTGGATTTTGAGAAATTAACGTTCAAAAAAAGATATATATCTGTAACAGCGCTCCGCTTCGCGTAACGGAGGTTTGCGAAGCTGATTGGTCATTCTGTCACTGGGCTATAGTTGGGCTACATCTGGCTGATATTTGGGCTACATTTGTTTTTTTTGTCTCTGGCGGCCATCTTTGGGCTACATTGGGCTACATTGGGCTTCATTGGGCTTCATTGGGCTACATTGGGCTATATTTGGGCTCCAACATATATATAGGCCAATGTAGCCCAATATATATTTTTCAAAGTTAATTTTCGTAAAAACCACTGGAGCATATACCTTGAGACATAGCAAAGGCACATCGGGCTACCAGTCCCTACAATTTTGCCAAGTTTCGTGGAAATCCATTCAGCCGTTCGAGCTAAAAGTGAGTCTAACCGCCCTATGGAAATGAAGGAAATGAATGGGTAATTTGTAATTAGCAAATAGCTCATCGCAAACTAGGAATGGTAAAGAATCGCTATTTATTCCTTAAAGTTCGCTATTTAGGAAATGCAAAAAACTTTGATGATACATATGGCGGTTCATCTCTAACAAGATAAGAAGCATAGGGATAGATTTATGATGACTGGCGCATCACCAGGGATGTGTTAGTCATTCTGTGCCGCTGTTCCGTCACCTATGGTGTGCTGCATTTACAATGCGGCGCATCATGGGGCAAAAACAGCACAGATGCGTGATGTATCTGTGCCGTAAAGGTGGCGCATTGCTGGAGTTGTATCGCAAGTGTGGTGAAGCTCCAGCAAGGGTCGGGGGTGCCCCTGTCGCAGGGTTTCTGTTCTCACACAGAACTGTGGACAGAGGATTGGAACCTCGGCGAATTAGGGTGTCCCAAAACTCACCTTAGTAATCAAAAACCCCTTAGCAAGCTAGGTACAGTGTCACATTGGATATAACAAACTCTCAATGTTTAGACAATCCAGAATATGAACTTATAGTACCTCAGGATACGTGGAACTCATGAACAGTCGGTCGTTATATATTTCTTAGAAACCAGAACATGGAGTTAAGAAGAACACATGTGTATTTGAAATGTTTATTTACTAATGCCGTCTTCTCAGGCGTAGTATCTTAGATAATACAAGTACACATATTATCAGTAGCAAAATTACCAGCATAGTTACTAGTACATAGAAAGCGAATGGTGACAGTATGTTAACATGCTGTAAATGAATAAGAGTTAGCAACACTTATAAGCAGCCACGGGCCGTGGAGGGAGTTACGGTGGGGCAGGGAGGCGGGGAGGGGGAGGGGCAGGGTGGAGAGGGCTCCACCCTGCCCCTCCCCCTCCCCGCCTCCCTGCCCCACCGTAACTCCCTCCACGGCCCGCGGCTGCTTATATCTCACCCTCCCTAATACACATATTATATTATTTGCTAAGAAGGTCTGTTTGTGTTGGTTTAGGGCGTGCCCATACTTTAGTGTCTTAGATTTGAAGGAATCACATCAGCATACACCAGCTCTCTCTTCATGTGAACCGCATCAACTGTTGTGTATGTGTGTTCGGCAAAGCAATATAAAACCCGCCTCATGCCCAGAATTGGCAGAAGCTGCACTTATGTTATGAGTATGAAGTCGTGGAGATCAGACCTCATAACAATTCTGTATCGTGTTGTTCTTGAAACTTCAGCACTCGCTGTACAGATATAGTTTAACAAGCAAAGCAGATAGTAGAGCAATAACATATTATTCTCATGTAAACCACGATGAACTACTAGGTTGAAAGCTAAAGCAACAACTAAGTGTCGTGTGCAGAAGTTGCAAAAAAGGAAAAATGGCGTTTAAACCGGTAATGAGCCCATGCTAACTTAACACGGTGTAAAGATATCCAGGACCTAGATGACACCTCCCCATGATCCGGAAACGAACTGAATAAGATAATAGAAGTGCCATCTCATGAGAGCAGATTGCAACTTTATATGTGGACGGTCCGCAAGGTAAAACATTAAAAACTAGGAAAATTTAATGCTAAAGAAAAATAAAACAGCCAACTACTTTATCGAGGCTTAAGCCAATAGGCAAGCTAAATAATAAAAACTTGACAAATAAGTCAATGAATTGTCAATGAAATGCTAGTACTCAGCATATCAAACATGAAAAAGGTCTATGACATAACTGTGTATGCAAAATAAGCTGCAACAGCCTCCAATAGGAAGTCACCGTCTTCATCCGAAAAGAGTTCAGCCATCCAATTTAAAAGCGGAAAAGAACATACGTGCTCTCCCAGCACCGGATCCTCTATCACCATCAGAGGACAGCTTGGTGGGTTTTCAAGAAAGCTCTGTTCCAAGAAAGACTGTGTTGCCGCCAGTAAATTCCAGGGACCAATTAGTCCATGCATCAATGCCACAGCCATAATCCTTTCGCCAGGACAAACCAACTCGTGAGTAATGATAGGAGTCATCAGCTGATTAAAGTCGACGTCAGGAGAAACCGGTCCGCAGAGACACAAATCAATGGCCCAATCGAAATCACAGGTCAGGCAGTGAAATACAGGCTGGACACAGGTGAAGTAGGAGAATCGAAAAGATAATCCATATGCCGTGCTTAATATCGCCAACGGCATTGTGCCATAATATTCTAGCATGCGATTGCGGAACAGTGTCAGCAGCTGCAGGGCGGGAGCTTGCACAGGAGGGACATCCATATTTAAAAATGTAAAAAAGCACAAGAGCGTCCGCTGGTAATGCAAGTAAAAATGGGAATCCACGAAGCAGAGTGGAAAAAATAGAATGAAAGAAAGCAGGGATGACTCCAAAGATTTTCTCAAATGAAGTCACGAGACCACTGGTAACAACTTTAAAAAAGTGCGCCAGGGCCTTTGTGGAGGACGCGTTAAAGATAGTCCGAACCATGTCGCTGAAATGCAAAGGCGAATCAGTATTTAAAAGGGTCTGCACCTCTGTACGGGTGTTCGCTATGTGAAGCACGAAAGTTTCACGGGCCGAACTCAAGGCCACCTCTCTCTGAGACAAAAGAGCTCTTATTCTTGCCATGCTGTTGAAATGTGCTCCCAAGGTTGGTATTTGTGGCCAGATTGAAAACTCCCTATGTTCATGTGTGGGAGGAAATAGAACATTTCTGCAGCAAATAACCCGTTCATTTACTGTTACGATAAAAGGAATACTTTTAATTAACCCAGAACAATCTTCATTATTGAGCATCAAATAACTACCATTTTACAACAACTTGAACGTGGGGATGATAGCAGGAACTGGCGTGCCTTGCAACACGCAAGCCATATTTGGTCGGTGTTTGTTGCATGAACCGTGTAACTGTATGTGCCTACACATTAGTGAATGATCTGGCGTCTCAGTGCATTCCTCTCCATTCAGATAAACTTCTTGATCATCTTTGAAACATCTGTATGTGTATGGAAGCGACCAGACCTCATGAAGAAAAGCACTACCTAAAGGTTCATAACGACCTATTGGTATATATTTCATACAATTTGAAAACTTATATAAAGCAAAAGGCAGCGTTATTAAACCGTGGATAAGGCACGTTGCCAAAAAACCCGCAATCCCCTGCTGATGATGTCACTGAGCATGTCATGAATGATGTAATATGTGACATCATCAGCAGTGGATTACGGGTAATAGTATCTCTAGTTTACTCCCCTATAGCTGTCTTTCTTTTAACATAAGTGTCTGTTTCCTTCCCTTATACTTACTGTTCTTTTTAAAAAAAAAAAAATTTGGTTCACTTCCGGTTCGCGTACCGGCGAGCGAACTGGGAAGCGAACTACGAGAAATAGAGGTTGGCACAGTTCCAAATATTGTACCAATTTTTTAATAACGGGGAGGTAGTTCTGAAAAGAACTTTTTTTTTATTGTTTTTGTTGTTTTATATTTTTTTTATTATTTTTCTGAACATTTTTTTACTTTTTTTGAATTTTTCTGAACAGTTTTATATTTTTTTGGGTTTTTCTTGCAGGGGGCAATGAAAACTATTCATTGTAAAGGGCTCAACAGGAGCAACAAAACAAAAAAAACGTATTTATTATTTGGGGCGTTTCGCACAAACTTGCATATGATAGTCAATAGCTCTGTTGATCAGAGTGATGCTTCTTTCTCCGTAGCAAATGAATCCATTGCAATGTACGCAGACGTGTTTTACTTCATGAAATCTCGTTTGAATATTTGGCACCATCTCCCTGCCCTCTGGTCCCGTTACTTCCGGTACAACAGATCTTCTGGCCATAATAGGGAGATTATCTAGGTCGTTACGAAACTGTGCAGCACTGTAGTTGTTAGGATGCCACCTAGTCATATGGCGATGCATTGTGTAGTTTCCGAAACTGTATTTTTTGTCGGTCCCTCTGGACAGTCTATCTTGACATATAAGGCAAGTTACGTATCTTGCATTTACTTTTTTCTGACCTTTGGGAATTTTAAAAAATTGCCAAATGAAGTTTTCTTTCCGGTGAGACGTCCTGGGCTCCTCAGGCAAAAAGTGCCTCTCTTCGTGCTCGTCGTCCTGTTCCTCTTCTTCCTCTTCTTGCTGAATTATAACTTGAGCAGGTGGTCCACTCTTCCTTGGATGTGGTGGAGGTGGTGGGGAAGCACCAGCTGAAGCTACTAAAGAAGCCATTGCTCACTGGTAACAAAGGGTCTTTCTCTCACAATGATGAAAGTCAGAGTGAGGAAAGAAGGAGGGATTTTCATCATTTGGGAAAAACAATAGTTCTCAACCAATGAAAAGTGTTCATTTTAGATTATATGACCTAGTCTTACATCATTAGGAAACCAAAAGTGAAATGAACCAATGAAAAGTGTTATTACCAAGTCACATGACCTGCTGTGTTTACGTTAAGCGCTTTGCAGGGCCTCCCGGTTTGCTTCCAGAAACCTGTGCTTTGCGACTCGGTAAGCGTACCAGTTCGCTAACGTAGCACGTCATATGACGTATCACGCGACAACGCGAAACGTCATGCGGACGGGAGGCGTCACGATGTTGTTTTCTAACGCGGCAGTTGCGGTAAAGAAACGTTTACCGGCTCGCGGTCTATTTCGCGGCATCAAGGTCAGCTAACGGGAAGCTTCCCGATTCGCGAAGCGGGAACGAAGAAAAAAAAATATTTTAAAAAAAAATTATTAATAAACATATAAAATATATTTTTGGATTTAAAGAAGAATACATTTTACAGCTACAGATATTAGCTGTTAAAAAACCAATGAAATTCACTGAAAAAACCATAGGTTATAGACCATATATAGTTAGGAATTAGCATTTACAAAACCTTGAAAATTCACTGAAAAAACCATAGGTTATAGACCATATATAGTTAGGAATTAGCATTTAGAAAACCTTATTTTACTCACACAAAACCATTGAAATTCCATATATAGTTAGTTGCACTAACTATATATCGCACACCCGCAATCCACTGCTGATGATGTCACATATTACATCATTCATGACATGGTCAGTGACATCACTGATGACATCACTGACGACATCTCAAATGACATCACTGATGACATCACTGATGACATCTCATTTGACATCAATGACCACATCACTGATGATATCATTCATGTGACAATACAATGCATCTCCTCATATTTTAATATAACCTCTGTTTCACCCAGTGTTAAATACAGAGTATAATTTTTGAAACCATTGACACACCAATACTAGTTACTACATATGTACTCACTGATTCCTACGTCTACACACACATTCACTCATTCACCCATACAATCATTCATACATACAATCACTCATCTTTACAACACTATCATATGCACTCATACACCTATACAGACACTCACACTCTGCCACTCATCCATGGAGTTACTCACACACCTAGTCAGTCCTGTAAAGAATCAATCACACTTCCATTTTCTTGTCTATATAGTTAAACATAGAGCACCTTATATTTTCAAACATATACTAACACATACTTACCTTGTTATACAATTATTGATATAAGTACACATTGATCTGCACAGAGTCACACACCTCCCAGCCAGCCACACACACACTCAGTCTCCCATACAAATACTTGGACAATCAATCAATAACCCATATAGTTACTCATATAGCTATTGATCAACACATGCAACAGTTTACAGAACAACAGACATAATGATGCACAAATTAAGACAGTTTAGTCACTAACCCATGCACTCAGTGAGACACATTTAATCACTCACTCATACAGTCAGTCATGCACCTACTAAATCCTTCGTCCAGACACTTATACATCCACTCATTCTTCAATATGTAAGACATATTTAAACTTTACAGAAACATAAAATCACTGGATGTTGTTATCAGTGATGTCATCAGTGATGTCATTTGAGATGTCATCAGTGATGTCATCAGTGATGTCACTGACCATGTCATGAATGATGTAATATGTGACATCATCAGCAGTGGATTGCGGGTGCGCGATATATAGTTAGTGCAACTAACTATATATGGAATTTCAATGGTTTTGTGTGAGTAAAATAAGGTTTTCTAAATGCTAATTCCTAACTATATATGGTCTATAACCTATGGTTTTTTCAGTGAATATATATATATATATATATATTCACTGAAAAAAACATAGGTTTCACACCAGTTATAGTTAGGAATTAGCATTTAAAAAACCTATTAAATTCACTGAAAAAAACATAGGTTTCACACCAGTTATAGTTAGGTGGAAATTTTACTCGCATGAAACCATTGAAATTCCCACGTTATAGTTAGTTGGACTCACTATAACTTGCGCGTGCAATGCACTGCTGATGACGTCACATATTACATCATTCATGACATGGTCAGTGACATCACTCATGACATCACTGATGACATCTCAAATGACATCACTGATGACATCATCCAGTGAATGTGTATCTTTCTGAAAAATAAACATTTTTTATATATGTATTTCTAAAGGTTGATGGAAGAATAAATGGGTAAATAAATGTCTAAATGGATGTTTTTTGTGTAAAATTGATTGGTTAACTGACTTATTAAATGTATCTTAGTGAATACATATATTAGCGAGTAATGTTTAAATATTTAAATATCTGTATCTGTGTCTCACTTTGTGTATAAGTGGCTGCATGGGTTGGTGAGTAGCTACATGAGTGTGTATATGGGTTATTAGTTGTTTTTTTGAGTATCAGTATCAGTGTCTGTATGGTTCGGTGGGGGATATTACTTAGAGCACAGATGCATGAATGAGTGACTCACTATTTGTATGTATTTTGAAGACAGCATGTGTGCAAGACTGTATGGGTGGATGATTGTGTGTATGGGTGGGTTAGTGAGTATGTGTTTTTATAATTGATTGTTTAAGAGAGTAAATATGTTTCCGTTTCTGTAGAAGTATGTGTTGTGGTGTGTATATAGCAGTATAATCAAGTAAATGTTTTTTTGATAGTTTATTTGCATGTGTGAATTTGAGTGTGATTAACTATATGGATGAGTATTAGTGTGTAACAGGATGTATAGGTGTATGAGTACATATGATGAGTAAGTACATGCATGAGTGACTATATAGAACTGTTGGTGAATGAGTGGATGTGTATGTAGATGTTGGAATTACCTAATAAGTTGTTGTAATTGGTATTGGTTTCTCCTTTTTTAAGAAAATGTTAGTTTCTATTTTTGAATGTGTGTGTCAAAGGTTATTTTATGCTGATAGGAGGTCTGCCACTTTGTCACAAGGATGTTGTCATCAGTGATGTCTTTTGAGATGTCATCAGTGATTTCATGAGTGATGTCACTGACCATGTCATGAGTGATGTAATATGTGACGTCATCAGCAGTGCATTGCACGCGCAAGTTATAGTGAGTCCAACTAACTATAACGTGGGAATTTCAATGGTTTTATGCGAGTAACATTTTCACCTAACTATAACTGGTGTGAAACCTATGTTTTTTTCAGTGAATATATATATATATATATATATATATATATATATATATATATATATATATTCATATATATATATATATATATATATTTTTTTTTTTTTAGGGGGTCTCTCCTGGTCTAATATGCTCTGTCTCTGCCGTTTTGTCTAATATGTAGGAACAAATGTAAATTAATAAAATGCTTAGATCAGCTGGACTAGAAATATGAAATATGTTTTGTCAATGCTTTGTTTCATTGCTATCTATAATAAAGGTAGATTTTGTTGGGCTGTTTCGGTATAAGGGGGAGGGGAGGATGAAAATATTACATCTGTTAATAAAGAAGTTTAAAAAAAACTTTGGCCCCTCCACTTGTTGCAAATCAAGGGCCAATGTATCAACATTAGGAATTGCGATTTCCAAACCTTGATTCTTACCGACACGCAATTTGGAAATCTAAATTCCTAATGTATGACAGTTTTATTTTTAAAATAGCAATTCCAAGTGGATCACAAATCAAGCCAAGTCAAATTCACTTTATTTGAATACTAGCAGCCCATCCCGACGTTGTCGGGGCATGCTGTAGCCAACGCCACTGTACCTTAACACGCTCCAGCCGTGAACGTGTTTTTCCAGTGTTCGCTCCATCCCCGAACGTGTTTGGCCGCTCCAGCTTGTTTGGCCGCTCCAGCCTACGCCCCTGCAATATTCGAACGTGTGTGTTCGCTCCATCCCCGAATGTGTTTGGCCGCTGCAGCCTACGCCACTTAGACGAATAACATCGCGTCAACGTCCAACGCCCACAACAATGCTAAAGGACACGCCCACTCGTATTGGAATGCTAGTCCCACACAGAACGCTTCTCTTTTGCCTAATCCCACAACGCACACGCCTACAATGGACTACTTTTCACAAAACGTTCTTTTCCCCTTCTAATGTATATATTGGACTGCTGCATAGCCTATGACCATCTGCTGATACTGTAGTTTGCAATGCTGTATTGGGTGTTCCGATTGGTGCTGTAGTTCTTGAGCTTACCCACCTCAAAGGTTTGGGCTCTCTCTTTATTATATTAGTATAGATAATGATATCCATAAAAGAGACATACAAACATTCATTATAATACTAAAAACATTAATTATAATACATTTCACGCTCTTTCACAGTACATTTATAAAAATAGAGTTGTAAATAAAAAGCACATAGACATACACAATTCAAAATTTGCATCAAATACTTGATATAGTTGAAGACCTTATACTTCATAGTTCAATAGTGTCCATTTCTCAACCTTTTATAGGGATATCTACAAATAAAATGACACAGAATATATGATACATAGATACATAATTGCACTATTTAATATTAATAAGAGTAACTCAAAAAATGTAAAACTATTAATAAAAACACACAATAATTGGAAAATCAGCTCTTCAGTCATCTCATTTAGTTAAGCAGGGCTCTTTATTGCCCAGCCTCATATGTCAGTCCTTCTAGCTATGATAGACGTTTCCTCCTAACAATAGCAGATATAATGAAGGAGGAGACCAAAAAGACCAAAAAACAGATATTCACATTTTCTAATGTGCATAAGTACTTAAACGATTCCTGGTATTAAATATATCTTCCAGTTTTAAATATTGGTAATACATTTCGTTTTCTCAAATCATTATAAAATGTACAAAACAGGATAAAGTGGATTGTGCTTTGATTGGATATATTATCACATGGGCATTTAGGTTGCATTTGGGAAATCGACCCTAAAATGCAAAATCCCTGTTCATAATCTGGTGAGGTAGAGTTTATGGGCCCCATTAGGATGACGGGCGGACTTTGGGCACTCAGCACCGCCCATCACAATGCTAGGGAGGCATGTTGTGCACATCCATGCACAACATGGCAGGCACCGTGCGGTGCCTGCCATGTTGTGTGTGGAACTGTAGGGGGGTACCATAGGTACCCCCCATGTGCACCCCCCCACCCACCCGGAGTCCTTGGGGGCCCGCAACGGGCCCCTCTAGCGGACTCTGCATGCCTTTTCGTAGCGGTAATGCTGCCACGGAAAGGCATTCCTAAATGCACTATGTAATATGGCAGCCTTTTCCGCCCGGTCGCAAGTCGACCGGGGCGGAAATGCGACAGACGGTCTTTCCGTCCACCGCGGACCCCCCAGCCATAATAATATGGAGGGGGGTCTTTTCAACAGGGATGGCGGGCAGATTGCCCCCGCCTTGCCAAATATATTACCGACTGTCATAAGCCCAGTCCCAAAATGATCATACTAGACAGGGTATAGAAACAAGATTACTAGCTCTAAAGGTATTAGAAGATCCAAAAGGGAAAGTGTATTGAGTAAAGCAGAAGCAAGGCGTGGGTTACCAAAAATCTAAAACTAAGAGTTCAGTGGGATCTAGGTCCATGAACCAAAAATACCTACTGATGTAGAAGATCATGCTGTAATGATAACAAATACTGTTAGTACACAGACAGACATAGTTTCCCACCCTTCCATCTTAGTAACTAAAGAAAGCTCAGGGGTTCACGATGGTAAAATTACAACAATACTAGAATCACCATTGGGGTCTATGCTATGACAAGTCACTAAACTAATGACTATGAAGTTTGGTATACTAGATAAAAATATTGATCATTTATACACATTGATAGGGAATATGAGAGGGAGCAAGGTTATTAGTCAACCGGATGTTGTAACAGAAGCATGTGAACCGAAGAATCTGGAAGGTACTCCATCTCTTAATGTAGCAGGAACGAATAACATAGACAATGTTTACCACATAGAAAATCCCATTTTACAAGGAAGAAAAAGGGAGAAAAGTACATGGGGCAAGACACAGAAACCAGAAAATAGACTAGGGAAAAGACAAGATATATGCTCTGAACAGGCAGCCTCAAATGCATTAGCAAATTGCTCAGGTGCTGTTCAAACAAAAGATTTGCAAAGTTCAACCCTAATTCCAAATACTGATGTCATGCCCCTACATACTAATTTTAGATGGGTTTCCTGGTTTAAGGAAGGAACAGTTAAACCATGGATCACTTTGTGAAATAAGACTGTCAACTGGTTGTCCAAACATAAACATTGAACCCATGGAATGCAAACGATATTCTGATGGTCCGCAGAGTAGGGTGGATTGGTGATTCCCTGAAGAAGATTAATAGGGATTGTATAATAATACATTTTCATCGTCCCTATATGGTCCAAAGATTGTTACATTTGCAAGAGGAGGTATCCCCTCAAAACTCCTCTGTATGTGTGCTCCCTTTAGGTTACTTTTATAAACCATACCCCAGGAAAATAGTACAAGATAATCATAACACCCCAATTTCTCTCTCAAATAGATACCAGGTCCTATCTGATCTAGACGCCTTAGCCTGACAACCAACCCATGTAGGAAATAACACTTATCCTTTTGTTGGTAATCAGCCAAGCTGCAACATGGAGCAGATAAGCCCCCTACTTATACAGTATTTAAAGAAGGAACAGGGCAGGGAGAATGGTTGCATTATTATAGCTGAGCCAAATGGTCATCTAAGGATGGAAGAAACTTGTGGGACATCGTCTAGTTTTTTCCTGCCCCCTTTAGAGGAAATATTTAATGAACCTAGCTCTAATAATACAAAGATAGGGTTAAAGAAGGTACCAGAATTACATCAACCTCTTGGAACTTTGCTGGTTTAAATAAGAATCTAAGGGACACCGAATGGCTGGAATACTTAGAACATAGTGACATCTGCCTATTGCAAGAGACTTGGGCATTAGACACCCCTCACTAGGTCAGGTTTAAGACCTTTAGCATTAATGCAATTCGATCAGTTAGAGGCAGGCCTTCAGGGGGTCTTGCTATATAATTAGGCACGCCTAATTTTTAAACTTCCGAGAAGATCACATGCCTCCCCTTTACTGTCCAGGCTTCATTGGCTCCCTGTAAAGCAGAGGGTAGAATTTAAGAGCCTGTGTATTGCACATAAGGCAATCCATGGGCAAGCCCCTGGCTATATTAAGGATCGTCTAATGCCCTATAACCCTAAACGAACCTTAAGATCATCTGACGCCTCATTGATGATTTGCCCCCGCTTTAACTTGGCCACAAAAGGTGGAAGGTCCTTCTCCACACTTACCCCACTGCTATGGAATAAGCTACCTGTGCTGTTGCGCAAAGAGTCGAATCTTCTTCGTTTCAGAAAACAGCTGAAAACGATCTTGTTTAAGGAGGCTTTTGGACATATTGGCTAATCTACAATCTGTGTTTGAGTACTGTGAGTAAGAACAAAGTGTGTTTTTTTTCTTTGGTCTGGAGCGCCTTGAGACCTGATGGTGAATTGGCGCTATACAAACCAAAGTAACATAACATAACATAACATATGGATAAGAATTACTCTTAAAATGGAGTTAACCCAGCTGGACATACCCTCCCAGGATTTGATTGGCCTGAAAATTAAGACAAGGGACAAAAAAACAATATATTTGGTTAATATCTACAATAGGCCGAGCCCAGCCACAAAAGAATCCCTGGTAATTAAACAGCTTGATTCTTTTCTGAATTCACTAGAGCCCGGGGCTCTGGTAATCATAGAGGGTGACTTGAATTGCAATTTTGAACCAGTGGTGGGTTTCGAGGAAATCATCGAAGAGGAAGACATAGCAAATAATATCCCTGCTCTTGAGAGTAATTCGACAGTGCCTTGCACAATAGCCGCCACACAGATTATGAAATTGACAATAGGACAGGGAATCAGAGCGTGTAATGGTCGTTTATCCTCTGACAGACCAACATTTTTAACTTTTAGTAGAGGCAATTGTAAGAGCAACATAGATTATTTATTGGTATCAATCGAGTTTTGGCCAAATGTACTTGATCTGAAAATAGATTCTAGTACCGATAGTGATCACCGTCCCTTACATTTGACATTAGCAATTGATCACTTTATTGATTTTAATGACAATAACGAAGATAGTAATATCTCTACAGATGGCATTCTAGTTAGCAACAATTGTCGAGCTGTAAAGTGGCCACACATTCTAGGAGATATCCAAGCTATGACACAGATATATGACACCTTTGCAGAAGTTGTTTCCCTGCATATGGTTTCACCAGCAGTTGAGTTCCTGATATTGGCTGCACATTACGCATTGATAGAAGCCTTAGCTCCAATTGTGAGCAGAATAATTAAATTAAGTGGGAGAGACCCAAAGATAAGAGACAACCCATGGTATAACAAAGAGTGTCGGGAAGCAAAAGCCGACCTCATATTGGCATTTAAAACAAATGACACAATGGGCATAAGGGATAAAAAGTCTAAGTATAAACATACTCATGCAAAAAAAATATGGGATGACAATATCTGGATGGACTTAATTAGTGCAGCTAAGTCTAAGGACCAAGTAGGCTTCTGGTGCCTAATTACAAAGGGTAACAAAACTGGTAGGGACATTAAGGATCTTTATCTCAATGCTAAAACTTGGGAGGACCACTTTTCCAGCCTATATGCGGCTACCCAAAATGAAGACATTTTTGTAAGTGCAGTTTCTGTAGCTAACCATAATATTAATGATCTCCATTTTATTCTGGAAGAAACATTAATAGGAATTAATGCAGTTAAGCCTGGGAAGGAGCCCGGCCCGATAGAATCCCGGGGGATATGTTAAAACATGACAGTAGCATATGGGGGCCATATATAAATCGTTTATGCAATGAAATTGTATCTGGCTCACCCATACCTGAATCATGGAAAGGGGCAGAGATTGTTACGATTTTTAAGAAGGGCGATCGTTATGTCCCTGCAAATTACCGACCTATAAGTTTAATCGATATTTTAAAAAAAAATTATTCAAGGCATATTTTAATGAGATTAAATGACTGGCTCCAAGAGAATAGTATGCTTTCTAAATTCCAGGCAGTATTTTGATCTAAAATAAGTACAACTGACCAGGTTTTTAGATGTATTTGTCTATGCTGGAAATATATAACTTTAAAAAAGGGCAATCTGTATATTGCTTTTGTAGTCCTTAGGGCCGCTTTCGACCTCATTCCACAGAACTTACTTTGGGAAACATTGAAATCTCAAGGATTACCGGATTAAATACAGGTATGAATAAAAAGATTACACGAGGACAACTATGCCAAAGTAAGATGGGGTCGGAGGGGCGAATTTACTAAGGCAATTCCAGTCAAAAGGGGCGTGCACCAGGGGTGTGTACTGGCCAGGGGTGTGTACTGGCGTCCACCCTATTTTCACTATATGTTAACGACATTCTAAAATATTTGCTTGGTGCGCCAATGATTCGCACAAGTTGGGGGGGACTTGGTGCAACTTTTATTTGCTGACGATACAATACTAATATCACAAACCCCCAAAGACCTACAAAGCTTATTGGATGCTTTTACTACATATTGTAAGACAAAGGGCCTTGAAGTACATGCCAGCAAAACGAAATACATGGCAATACATACTCATAAGTCTTTTAGAAAAAAGTTAGCAATTAGCAATCAAAAATTAGAATACATCCAATCTTTTAATAATCTGGGTATCATCTTGGATACAAAATTGTCCTGGAAGCCACAACTACAAAAAAATAAGATTACTCTGCTCCAGAACACATTTCCTATAATAAAGAAACATGGAAGCATCATCTCGAAAGCGGTGTCTCCTGCCCTAGAGGTTTTTAAACATAGAGCTCAATCAGCTTCTCTTTATGGGGCAGAAATATGGCGGCCTAGTTGTAAAAAGAGTTTCGAACCAGAAGAGAATACATTTTTTAGAAGATTGTTCAGCCTGCATGTACGTACACCCCTAATTCCGATTGTTATGGATTTAAATATCAAACGAACTGCAACAGTAAGACCTTTATTATATTGGGTGCGGCTCTGGTCAACTCCAGAATTGATATACTACAAGGATGGTCTAGAGGAGTTCTTAAAATATGACAAAAGCAAGAACATTTTGTGGCTTAAACACGTCTCTTCTTGGTTAGAGAAACTGGGCCTGTACCATTTTTGGGAATATCGGACACAGCTAACATCATCATCTAGGGCATTGTTAAAATCAACATTTTGGGCATACATTAATAACAATGTGTTTTTTGCTGGGGACAATGGTCCATTAACAACTAAGTTCCTCCTGTTTGAAGAGGTAGCCAGTTTTGAGTCTTTTTTAGATGAAGTTCGTCCACAATTGGCCAAATCCTTATACATGAAGTTTAGATATGGAGTGCTACGAACTAATACAATTAAACATTAAACTGGGCTCCAAATCAAGATGGAAACAATAATGAATGCTGTGAATTATGCCAAAATATGTCCAAGGATAATGATCTAGACATATTATTCCCCTGTCCGGCGTATGCCAAACCGAGGAACAAATGGATGAAACCCATTTGTCGTAACATGAACACTAGACAATACCTAGAGGCAGGAAGAATATTGAAAAATGTGAATTCACAAAAAATTGTTTTCACTGTGAGCAGATTTTTGTTTAAAGTAAGGGCAAAATCAGGGCTAAAATTGTAAGGCCCAATAATTTAAGAATATGTACTCTTAAGTTAATGACTTTAGTAAATTATGTATATGCACCTTAGGTTAATGGTGCTATAAGGAGAATAGAGCACCAATTGACTGTTTTAAAGTATTGTAACCTGTGCTAAAACAAATGAGAATATCACTCAGTGCTATATATAATGGATTATGAGCCCACATGGAGTAACGGACACTAATCTCTAATTGCCTATGTAAATTAAAAGTAAAAAAATGTATTATGCCAAGTTTTCATTATTTCTATATCTTATATCGTTGTTCTTTGCGGTTAGAAAACTGAATGTATATTTTGAACAATAGCCCCAATTTCGATGAAGTATCATTAAATATAGGTGAAGTTGCTATACTTGTATATTCATACTTAAACAATTGTATAACATTTTTTATGATGCATCTTTTATGGTTTTCGGTGAACCTAAATAAAGAAATATTGATTAATTGATACAATGCCTGGATATTTGACACATAGTTGGAACATTTAGCAATAACTTCCTCCAATGCAGATTGAGATGCAACACAGTTAGCTGCTGGCATGGCTACACCCACTCTAGTTCCACATTCATCCAATAGCATGGTTGTCCATAGGAGTCTGTGCTGCCGGTGCCCCCAAATTGTTTTTTTAAAATTGTTTTATTTTGCATCTTCAGGAAATGAATGTGACACACAGTACATATCTGAGTGAAGCAGTGTGAAGAACATAAAATGGAAAGCACGACCCATGCCCCTCCGCCCAGAGCAATTAGGATCCATGAATGACAATTTCACTAAGATCGTACAAATAAAATCACCATTCCCCTCATACCACCCAAGTAGATCACGGTGAACCAGTTTGAAGGTCAGCTGCCGACGAGTCCCCTTCAGTGTCTAATGGGGAGATGATTTGCTTGTCAGACGCCCTTAAAGCTCTAGACATTGTCATGTGGAACTCTTCTGCCCGCTGTAGACATTATATGTAACTAGTAAAGGGGTGCTGTGTGGCGTTGCACTTGGCCGCTCGATCAAGTATAATGGCAGTCAATTTTTCCATGGTTTAAAGGGACAAAGCCTTCCCTTACCACATATTTAAATAGGGGGGGGTTCCACATCTGAACCACACACAGTCATGATGCTAACAGTAAATGAGAAAACAGGTGCCCTGCGGGGTCATTGAAGGGAAGAGCCTATCCACCCCGGGGTCTCCTAGGAGGATCATGAGTGGATCGAGCGGTAAGGAGACATTCATGGTGACCTGTATTATGATTTGTATCTCTGAAAAAATACTGATCATTGGGCAGGACCACCAAGTGTGCAAAAATGTGCCTTATTTGACAAACCCCTTCCTGCACAGGTCAGAGCCCCTGAACATCCATGCAAGTCTGACCAGAATGAGGTACCAACAGGCTAGTATACAACAGAAAATGGGAGACAACTGGTCAAACCGTGATGAGACTAAGAATAAAGAAGGACCAAGAAAATTTTTTTGGGTGTTAAGAAATATGTGAATTCAGCTCCACCATGTTGAGATGAATCCCATCAGCCCAACACACTGGTGGAGCCTCGTCATCTGGGAGTCAAACAAATGAACGAGGGCAGCCCACCCCTGGACAGGGGGAGATGGCTTACACTGTGTTCAAAGAAGACAACTGGTCCGCCCGAGTGTGATCTCAAAAGAGTGGTGCTGAACAAAAAAGAATGTTTCTAATTTTATAATTTGCAGTGCAAAACTAAGGGCCAGATGTAGGTAATTCTATTTTACAGATTCATTAATACCGAATTTTACCGATTCGGTATTTATGAATCGGTAAAATAGAAGGGGGGAGATGCAGGTGAAATCGGTAATTGAATTACCGATTCTGTAAAAATCGGTATTTACCGAATCGGTAAATACCGATTCGGTAATGCCCATTGATTGCTATGGGCATTGAAGCCCATAGGAATCAATGGGCATTACCAAATCGGTATTTACCGATTCGGTCAATACCGATTCCAGCAAGGGTGCAGGGGGTGTCACTTTGACACCCTCTAGCACCCCAAATACTGTCATGTGTGCCATGTGGCAGACAGACATGCCCTAAGGGCATGTCTGTCTGTCACATGGCACAGGTGTGCATGCACACATGTGCATGCACACCTGAATTCGGTATTTTACCACCCAATTGGATTGAGTGGTAAAATACCGAATCTGTAAGGCCATAGGGACTCTGAAGAGTCCCACCTACATCCCAATGTTACCGAATCGGTAAAATTACCGATTCGGTATTTTACCGATTCGGTACATTTACCGATTCGATAAATGTAGCCCCCTACATACCAAAAACCGATTTACCGGTCGGTAACGGCCGAAATCGGTCGTTACCGGTCGGTAAATGGCCTCCTACATCTGGCCCATAGTGAGATTAAGAATGACTACCGGTAGACACAACCATATTTTATTAGGTGTAAACCAGGTGTCAAGACTAAAACGGTGAATACCTGATAGTTCAAAATAATAACTATCTCATAGCAATAGGATCTGGGTCGACATGTTTCAGCCAAAAGGTTATATTAACCTGGCTTTCGTCAGGACCTAGTATGAAAAACGCTACTGCAACAGTATCAGTGGAAATGTGCCAGAAAATCATAAGAAAAAATAGCAAAAGTTATCAATCATTATTACGGTACTCCCTACCAGACCCTGGTGGACAATACTCTGTCCTGGAATCCAGCGGATGTAGGGTGCCCTTTCATTCCCAGCTTTGTGTGGGAGTAGACCTCACATCACCCGGCAACTGCTCGGTAATGGAGGCCCCGCTCTGTCCGTCGGTACCTCTGTCTTTGACCAAGCCGATGGGGAGGCTAGTATCTTTTATACGTTGTCTTTATATTGAATGCAGATTGAGGCCATGACAGCTCTCTGCCACATGGCCCACATGTGTTATCTGAAATCTCAATGTTTAATTTCCTTTCCCATTGTAGTACACAGGCATGTTTTTTTGGATGGATCCGTTGGAGAACATATTGTGCAGGCCACAATATACCTTGGAAGTGGGTAATATTGAGATAGAGGGACTCAATAAATGTGTCATGTCACTGGAGGGCCAGTCATGATGGGGTCCTACCTACACAGTGTAGAACCTGACTTAGCCTATAGGTGTTCTGTCTAGTCAATGTGAATTTAATTGTCAAGTCTCCCCATGAACATAAGTTGGCATCATTATAAAAGTCACGTAGAGTGAGAGATCTTCCAGGTATCCATTTAAAGTAGCTAGAATTGGTCCTGTTAGGTTATGGGGGGGGGGTAACCTGGAAAGGATAGGATGGAAATGCCCTACGCAGATGCACCTCTGTCTAATGAGCTAACATGTCTACGTATAATGCAGCAGTTGAGGAGCCTTAACCCATGCTGAGCTTGGGAGACAGAAAAGCCTGGATAGCAGTGAGGGGAAGAAAGCTTACTCAACCTTGACCCAGGGTTTGTAGCCGGGTCATGATTCCGGTCAAGGGAATGACAGAGTGGTGCGGCTAAAATGTAAGTTGAGACATCTGGGAAACCCAGGCCGCCTTCCGCTACCGTTTTGCACAGGGATGTTTGTTTTTTAAAAAATGTTTTTATTAAAGTTGAGCAACATATAGGCAACATTGACAGCAATCAGACATTCGTATAGCATGGTTAGATTACTTAGTTTCAAATATAATATCCTTACAATTTCAAAATTACACTGTTTATCTCGTAACAGTTCCCTCAATACCTCTTTCCCTTTCATAATCTCTTCTCTGAATCCTCATCTGAACTATCTACATCAGGTTCTTGCAGAGGATCACATATTTCACCTCTAAAAGTATTCCAGGCCACCCAGATTTTAGTCCATTTCCGGGGGCTTCCTCTTGTTGCGTATATCGTCCGTTCTGTGATTATAGCAAGATCCATGTCTCTACACCAGACTGTCAATGAGGGCAAGTCCCCTGTGCCCCATTTCTGCGCTATATTCCTTTTAGCAATCATGAGGCCAAACGTTCATTAGGTTCCCATATATTAAGTAAGCATCTACGCGGTTCCGGTAGGAGTGACACCTCCACTGTCTTGATATAGTACGTAAGACCTGGCGCCAGTAGTCTGCTATAGCTCAGCACTCCCATATGGTGTGTATAAAAGTACCTTCTTCCCCACACCCTCTAAGGCAATATGGGTGTTGTGCCCTCTGTAGTTTATGCAAGATGGTCCTGGTGTAATATATTCGATGCAAGATCTTAAGCTGTACCAACCGCAGCTTAGCGGAGATTCCCACCTCTTTGGGCGAAGCCAGGGCTTCCTGCCACTCAGAGTCATCTATGTGCCCCACTTCCGTCACCCATTTACACCTTAGTGTAGCTGTCGGGTCTGGTAGGTTATTGAGTAGCTTCCTATATGTAAGTGATGTGGCGCGTTTATGCATGTGGTCTGTAAGTAATAGGTCTCCCAGCGGGGAGGCCTCGGGGACTTCAGCATTTGGCGGGATCACTGCCAGTAATGCATGTCTTATTTGCACCTACCTATATGTCTCAGTCGGGCCAAGGTCATATTGTTGCTGAAGTTGGGCAAATGGTACCACCGTTCCTCTGTCCCACAAATCCCCGACCGTGGCAATGCCTATCATGTCCCATTGCGTGAACCCCTTACTGTGCCGCAGGTACCCTAGTTTGGGGTTGTCCCAGAGCGGGGTATGTTTAGTTATAGTCCCTCTCCATCCAAACTTCGCCCGTGCCGTGTACCACAACATGGTCGTATGTTTCGTGGGTTACTCCAGTCTCGGTGCCAACCTTTGTTATAAAGTACGGCTAGCATGTTATTGGTGCCCAACTGTGCTCTATCTGCCCTATACGCTGGATTGTCCTGAGGTGCATGGATCCATTGGTTAATGACCTTAAGATGTGCCGCAAAATAATATAATTATATGTCCGGGAGTGGGATCCCGCCATCGTACCAGCTTTTGTGTAATTTCGCCTGTGCTATGCGCGCCGGTCGATTGCCTCAGAGAAGTGTCGATACTTGCGCCGCTATTTGCTTAAAGTATCGGGGTGGGACCGGGAAGGGTGTGTTGTCTAGGGCATAAAGAGACCGTGGCAAAGCCATCATTTTATATAATGCCGCCTTACCCAGGAGCGTCAGGGGTAACGACGCCCAATGTGTCACATCGTGTTTTAAGCGCTCCAGGTTTCTAGCAATAAATTCTGTTGCATCTTTGGTAATATGTATTCCTAAGTATTTAAAAGAATCCCCAGCCACTACCAGCGGGCACTCGGTGGGGAGTGGTGGCTCTGGCCCTTTCAGTATGAAGAGGACCAACTTAGATCATTTTATTGTGTATCCCGACACTTTCCCGAGGGTATCGCAAATATTAAGCAGTTCCGGTATACCGTGTTCTGGCTCCATAAGGTATACTATTATATCATCTGCGTACAGGGAGAGACAGTCCCCCCAACCTTCCCTCCGCCAGATTCCCTTTAGCAATGGGGTTGTTCTGATCAGTGTTGCCAGAGGCTCCAGTACCAGTGCGAACAGGAGCGGCGACAGAGAACACCCCTGTCGCGTCCCTCTTGCCAGCAATATTTCGTGCGATATGTGTCCATTGGCCTTCACTCGAGCCAAAGGCCTCGCGTATAGGAGTCGTACCTATGCACAATATTTAGAGCCAAATCCCATATGCGATAGGACCGCAAATAGGTTTTTCCATTCCACCATATTGAATGCCATCTTCGCATCCAAAGACAATATTACCGCTGGTTCGGACAGCGATGGGGCCTTTGCCAGTGCCGCATGCACTTGCCTAAGGTTAAGGGCCGTGTTCCTATTGGGCATAAAGCCCAACTGGTCTGGGTGTATTAAGTGCGAGAGGTGGGCCAACAATCTGTTCGCTAACAACTTCGCTAAAATCTTGGCTTCAGCATTCAATAGGCGACGGTATGAGGTGCATTCGGTTGGGGATTTACCAGGTTTTGGGATTGCTACTTTTGTCGCTATTCGTTGGTCTAGTGGTAGCTCGCCCCTCTCCAGGCTTTCGTTATACATTGCCAATAGAGGCGGGCTCACAGTCCCAGCCATTTTTTTGTACCATTCTATTGGGATCCCGTTGGACCCAAATTCTTTACCCGATTGTATCGCACGAATTGCAGTTTGCAGTTCGTCCTCAGTTAGATCCGCTTCCAACTCTAAGGAAGCTTCTGGTGTTAGGGTTGGCATCTCTATAGTTATGAGGGTGCCCGCCACCTCCGCCTCCCCGAAACATTCTGCTAGTGTGTGTACTATGTCTTCTGGTTGCGTTTGGACCAGCCCTTCCCTCGTCCGTAGTTGTTGTATTCCCTTAGGGCCAGTCTCTCTCCTATCTAGCCAGGCCAACATTTTACCCGCTTTGTCACCCACATCATATATTTTATGTTTTGTCGCTGTGAGTCTATCTACTGTCTGCTTTTGTAGGTAGTCCCCGTGTTGTTGTTGTCTGAGGTGCAGGGTGTGTGACTTATCCGGCGAAGGGTCCGCTGAGTGGTCTGTGTCAGCTGCTTGCAATGCTAGTTCTAGCTCTAACAGTTCCTTCTGTTGTGCCCGTTTGTGACCTGTAATGGAGGCAATTGTCTGTCCCCTAAGGACCGTTTTGTATGCCTCCCACACTATTGACGGCGATGCCACCGATGTCGTGTTTTCCGCAAAGAAGTGCTTCGTAGCACTACAGAGCTCTTTTTTAATGGCTGGAACATTGAGATAGCCAGGGTAAATAGGGTATATCCGCTGGCGGGACTTCTGCCCACAGGAGAGGGTTAACAGTACCGGGGAATGATCTGAGATGCCCCTGGGCTTGATTTCCACCCCTTCAACGTTTTGGAGTCTAGCGCCTAGCATCATAAAGTAATCCAATTGGGACAAACTGTTATGGACTGTGGAGTGGTACGTGTATTGACTAGCTGTAGGGTGTGTGTGTCTCCATACATCCACTAGCCCCATTGCCTCTATGAAGCTTCGGAAAACGGGAGGGTCCTGGCGTTTGGGATCGAGCCGGGAACTTGTCTATGATGGTGTCCATTATCGCGTTAAAGTCCCCCCCAATGACAAGTCTCCCTCCGGTAGGGTGAGAAGGAACTCGCTGAGCGCTGGGAACGTCACTGAGTGAAGTGCCGGTGGGATGTATACTGATACAACATTAAGGAGTCTGCCCTCCCACTGGCCCTGTAGTGCCGCAAACTTTCCCTGTTCGTCCGTCTTAGTCTGCAGAACTATGAATGGGGATGTTTTCCTCACCAGGATCCCCGTCCCCCTGGATCCCGAGGAGAACTCGGAATGCACTGCCATTTTATACCCCCATCTATCTAATGCCTTACATGCCGCCCCCGTGAGGTGTGTTTCCTGTAATAGTGCTAACGCGGGGCCCTGGCGTTTTAGAGCCTGCAATACCAGTCCTCTATTTATCTTATCCCCCAGCCCTCTCATGTTCCACTTCAGAACCTTTAGGGGGGCTACTGGGGCCTCCTGTGTTGCAGTCTGGGCGCTGTCAGATTGTGAGTTCAATGCCATGAGTGTAGTGTGTAGGTATCAGGAACTGCAGCCCCCCCAGCTCAAGTAAGGATATGCCATTCCACCGAGTCTATCAGTGCCCATACAAACAAAAACAACTTGAACAAATACCAAACTCCCCTCCCCGCTATCCTCCCCCTCCCTGCCTCCCTGCTCAATGGACTTACAACTGCCCGCCACCCCAACTCAGCAGAGAGCTTCTTCCCAACCCCAACCATAGTACTTGCTTGACAGGGGTAAAGTGTCCAGAGGAGGTTCCAGTCCTTCCACCCCTCCAGGGCCGACGTCAGTCCGGTGTCCAAGGCGGCACCACCACAGCTTTACAGGTATGGGAGCTTCTTCATGAATCCAATGTGGGCCAGCAGGTTTACCCTTGCCCGTTCTCCTCTGCTTCTGACCTCGGCGAGCGGTCCGGTTCTTGGCATTGCATTGCTTGATTGTATGGTTCGTCTTCTGCCTCTTGGCGTTGGCGGTCCCTGTTCCCGCAGCAGGGTTTCGCCACCCGTTGCCAGCCTTCAATCCAGTCATAGGCCACTTCCGAAGTGTCAAAAAACCACGTCTTGCCTTCAGACACCACCCTGAGCCACGCAGGAAACAGCATTGAATAGGACAATTCTTGGGCACGCAATTCTTTTTTCACTTCTAAAAAACTCCGTATGCGTCGGGAGACCGCTTCTGTGTAATCCAGGAAATAGGCCACTGTCGAGGTGTGGATCTTGATCGGCGGTGAGACTCTTGCCGTTTGCAATATGACGTCCCTATCCCTAAAATTGAAGAGCCTTGCGAGCACCGGTCTGGGGGGGCGCTCCCGGTTTTGATTTTCTGCCCGGGACCCTATGCGCCCTTTCCACTGAGAAAAAACTGGATAGTCCCTTGGGTTGTAGCCGCGTTTTGACCAGCTCTTCAACATAAAGGTGCATAGCTTGGGCCCCTTCACTTTCCGGTATGCCAAGAATGCGCACGTTGTTCCTTCGGGAGCGCCCTTCTTGATCATCAAGCTTCTCTGTCAACTGTTTGTTTTCTGCCTCAAGTCTGGAGATTGCTCTCTGTATCTCCGCTGTATCCGTTACTAAGGATTTGGTGACTATTTAAACTTCCTTCACCCTGTCTGCCATTTTGTGGAAATCCACACGGAGCAGAGCAACGTCTGTCAATATCATTCCCACCGTGGCCTGGACACTTGAAAGGGCTGCCATAATGTCTTCCAGAGTTACTTTTTTTGCTCCGTCGCCATCCGACCCCTTACCCGAGGACGTGCGTCCCTTCGGGAGTGGCGGAAAGCCTTTATCAAAGGCATACTTGTCTAGTTTGGCTTGTGCGGACTGATTCCTTGGGCCCCTGCCCGCCATGTTGTCTTCACCGGCTGGGTGCGTACTTATTCCGGATGTTGTGCGTCGCGTCGTGGGGTACAGGTTCTGAGACTTATTTAAGCGGTGATGTCCTTAGTCGTGTATGCGCGGGGGAGCGTTGCTGAAATTTATGGAAGCACCACTGCCACTGCACCCCTGAGACCTCGAGATCCGCGTCCGAACTCCTCTACTGGCGTGACTTCTGGGTTGTTCCACACCTCCATGTAACCGCAGTAGTGCAACTTTTGCCCCACTGATCCGCCTTTGGGGCCTCTTCCGGTCCAATTACAGTGTTACAATGTTGGTCCCTCACCGGTCAAGCAGACTGCAATCACGGCTTTCCACTGCTCAGATTTTGGTTGAGATCCCCTCCGAGGCCTCTGCATATGATATGTCCCTTGCCGCTGGTGCACGAGGAACCCCCAGGGAGAGACCCAGGCTCTGCAGGACACGCCGGTGTAGTGCATGTGTTGTGGCGTCGGATTACACTTGCCCCGTTCCGTCGCCTCTCTGTCTCCGCTACGGGCCTCTATTAACTGTGGTCCCCGGCTTCTGCCCGGATATTAGGCCGCCACTGGCCATGCTCGATTTCTGCACGGGGGTGGGGGTGGGATTCAGGAGGGGAAAATCGTTCATTGCACCCACTCTATTGCTGCAAAGTATGTTGGTCCCTCACCGGTCAAGCCGACTGCATTCACGGCTTTCCACTGCTCGGGTTTTGGTTGTTTCCCCCTCCGAGGCCTCTTCACGTTGCTGCTGCACCCCCCGCGATATGTCCCCTGCTGCTAGCAATCGCGGAGCCCCCAGGGAGAGATCCAGGCTCCGCAGTGCGTGTGTCGTAGCGCCGGGTGATCTTGCCCTGTTCTGTCACCTCTCTGTCTCCGTTGCGGGCCTCTATTTACTGTGGGCCCTGGCTTCTGCCCGGATCTTAGGCCGCCACTGGCCACGCTCGATTTCCGCCGCTCCCCACCGTCGGATTCTTCTCGGAGTGCCGCTGCTCAGCACCGCCTGGTCCCGGGCCTCCGTTCCGGCCCTTGGAGCATCATAGGTCACCAGATAAGTGTGTGGATTGTTACGAAGGGCTTCACCATCCCGGAGCTCTTCGGCTATGCAGCCATCTTGCTTGGCTGATGGCCACGCCCCCCCTGCAGGGATGTTTTTGCTACTCTCAGGAATTTACCACCCCAGACAAAGCTGAGCATTTTAGCATGAATCCGCAAGCAGGTCACTTGAGGGATGGCTAGCCGAAGATTTTGTTGGCCATATAGAAGGCTGGACATGAAGTTCCTTTTCAGGCTATTAAGCCGGTCCAACCAGGAGATCTCTACCTTTTCTCAATGACACAGGTCTTTGAAGAAGGAAGTGAGGAGAGGGGGGATGTTGCTAGTGTATGTGTTTCTAGTATGGAGTGGGAGTTGAATGCGCAGGTAGGCAATGGCCATCTTTTCTCACTAGAAACTGCTTCTCTGGACTGAGTCTTTGAGGCTGTAAAGGGGGGTCTCCCAATCCCCTGCCCTGCGATTTTAAAAAGTTGATCTTAAAGCCCGACGCTTGGGAGGAGAAGGAGTCTGGCTCCCTCGTCAATACCGGGAAAGTAGTTTCTGGATCAGTAATGAATCAGATGATGTCATTGTCATAAATAGCTAACAAATTGCCTCTGTCATTGACTGTCACTCCATGTATTGAGGGGTTGGATTGGATTTTGGCCATTAGATGCTCCATCATGAGGGCAAAAATCAGGGGTCACAAGGGGCAGCCCTGTTGTGTGCCCCAGGAAAGCCTGGTTGTTGGGGAAAAAGAGTTGGAAATTAGTGTGAATAAAAGCATTCATTTTAGGACCCTGGTGAATCCTATCCAGACCCTTAGAGAGGTACCTCCAGTTAACCCTATCAAAATCCTTTATGGCTTCGAGCCACCTCCATCAGGGACACCGCCAGTTGTATTATCATTTGCCTGTTGGTTGCGGGAGAAATCAGATTGGGTTGCTGTGATAAGAGAAGGCCAGACATAATGTATACAGGCCAAAAGGTTTGAAGTAAATAGCTTCATGTCTCAATTCAGCAGCTCAATGGGCCTATAGGTGGAGCATTGAGTTGTGGGTTTACCAGGCTTTAGGAAGAGAGTAATGTGAGATTCCAACATGGTATCCATGACTACACCGGAAACCAGGAAGCGATTGAATACTTTCACAAAGGGTTCAATCAAGAAAGAGGTTTAAGCTTTATAGACTGTGGCCGTGTATCCATCAGGGCCGGGGGCTTTACGTGAGGGGAGACCAACAAATGTTGCCTGAACCTCGTCTTGGGTTAAGGTAATATCTTCCTCCAGGAGGCTCAATGCCTCAGCTCTGTCTGGGAGGCATATATGTGTAAGTAGACTTGTGCATCAAGTTGTTGGACCTGGTAGAGGGTGGAATAAAAGTGTTGGAAGACATAAATTATATAATCAGTCTCCTGTTGGAGACTCCCCTCCTCGTCCTCTATCTCCATGATGTGATTGCGGGTGGATCAGATGCACAACTTGTGTGCTAAGAGCCTATCTGCTTTATACTCTTTCTCGTAGTTGGTTTGGTTGATGTAAAGCGGATTTTTGGCGGCTGCTGTTATCAGACGATGGTCGAGTTCACCCCCATGTAGCCGTAGGTCCCTCTGGGTTCTGCAAAAGTCTCCCTCCCTGTGTCTTGCCTCTGCCTGTTGAATATGTTCCTCTAGTTCCTGTTGTCAGAGTTTAGCTGCATGTTTAAATGTTGGCAAATTGGATATATGTTCTCTGGAGGAAGGCTGCTTTTACAACGTCCCATAGACCAGTGTCATTTTCTGGGAAGTAGCTTTCGATTACATCTTTGATGTGACAACGTAAAACTGGATCTAGAAGCATGACTTTTTTGATGACCCATAGTCTGGGAAATGGTCATTTGGGGACTATTGGGCTGAATGTGTCTAGGAAAAAGGTCAAGGTGGAGTATCATCGTCTGAGGAAGTAGATTGACAGTCTGTATTGGCATTCCACTGTCACTTGCATGGCTTCATTACTTGCTGTGATGGTTGGAAACCAGCCACCCAGCTCCACCAAGGCAAGATCTCTCGACCCATGATGGTCCATGTCAGAAAGGGGGAGGAGACCAAGGGCCTCGCGGGACTCCTGATGTGTACCAGCAGCAATCCTCTTGTCCTGGTGCATGAAGAGGATGCAGAGTGGGAAGTCCCCATGATATGGAATCTTATTTTGTTGAAGATGATGAGTAATATCTTTGAAGTCAGTCTGACGGGCTAGTGTATGAGCAGAAATGTCTTGGGATAGGGAGATAGAGTCCCCACAGAAGGCAATCAATTCCTGTTGGTTGCTGGCTTGCAATATCTGCCCCTTCTGCTGGAATAATGCACTCTGGTTGGGGTGTGCTGTTGGAAGGTGGAAAACACCCTTTAGGTTCAATTTATTAGGACCGGAGACTTGTGGGCAGCTGAAAAAGATGAGCAAAGAGGGCCTGAATGTGGGCCGTGAGTTCTGCTGGCTGAATAGTGGGTGTGAGACCTCTGATACGAATGTTGTTACGCCTCAAGTGATTCTCAAGGACATCGATCTTATTATGAAGCACCAGCTGTCCCTGTTGCAGTTTTTGATGCAGGCTGTTAAATCATCATTGTTGAGAGCATGATCTGCTACGGCTGTCTCCACTGTCGTGAGGCGGGCATCAGTTTGACATGAGGACTAGTCGAAGTTGGTCCTAGCCCTAGTGAAATCTTGTTAAAGCGAGGTAAGGTCCTTGCGAAATTCAGCGAGGAGAAGCTGAATATTTTCTTTAGTCACAGGAGCATTGGAGTCAGAGCCCTCTCCCTGACGAGGAGGATGGGACTGAGACTGGGAGTCGTTCTCCACCAGGCGAGGGGGAGTCTGGTTTTTAGAGTATATCTCATATTAAGGAGGAGTGGGGAGACTTTGCCTTGTTCATCGCCATTGTCATGGGTAGGCAAGGAGAGATTAGTCCTCACTGGTAACTTAGCAGTAGATTCCGGGCCAATATGATTATGATTTCTAACTAATATTAGATCTGTTCTGAGCCCACCTCTGGTAAGAGGAATGGTATTCTCCCTATCAATCAATGAGAGTACTTGTAGAGCGTGCTACTTACCCGTGAGGGTCTCAAGGCACTGAGGGGAGGGGGGTGCTCCTACTGCTCGGTCTTGAGGAGTCTTCTGAACGCGAGTAGGTCTTCGGTCTGCCGTATGTGGGTAGGGAGGGTGTTCCAGGTCTAGGTAGGAGAAGGATCTGCCACTGGAGGTGGTTCGTTGGATGCGGGGGACAGCAGCAAGGGCGTGGCTGGTGGAACGGAGCTGGCAGGTGGGAGTGTAGAAGCTGAGTTTGCTGTTCAGGTAGGCTGGTCCGGCGTTGGGGAGTGCTTTGTGTGCATGGATGAGGAGCTTGAAGGTGATCCTTTTGTCGACGGGGAGCCAGTGTAGGTCTCTCAGGTGGGGGGTGATGTGGGTGCAGCGTGGGACATTGACGATCAGTCGGGCAGAGGCGTTTTTGATGCGTTGTAGTCGTCGTAGGTGTTTGGATGGGATTCCTGCATTGAGTGCGTTGCCATAGTCCAGTCTGCTGCTGACAAGGGCCTGCGTCACCGTTCTTCTTGTTTTGATCAGGTCCACTTGTAGATCCTGCGGAGCATGCGGAGGGTATTGTAGCAGGAGGAGGAGATGGCGTTGACTTGCTTAGACATGGAGAGGGAGGAGTCGAGGATGAATCCTAGGTTGCGTGCATGGTTGGTGGGTGTTGGTGCTGTTCCCAGTGTGGTCGGTCACCAAGAGTCGTCCCAGGCTGAGGGGGTGGGTCTGAGGATGAGTTCCTCCGTCTTGTCCGAGTTCAGCTTCAGACGGCTGCTCCTCATCCAGTCGGCGATGACCTTCATTCCCTCGTGGAGGTTGGTTTTGGTGGTGTGTGGGTCCTTGGTGAGGGAGAGGATGAGCTGGGTGTCATCGGCGTAAGAGATGATGTTGAGGTCGCGATGGCAGTCCACTTGTGCGAGGGGGCCATGTAGATGTAGAACAGCGTCGGACTGAGGGATGAGCCCCGGTGGACGCCGCAGATGATGTTGGTGTCTTCGGATCAGATGGGTGGGAGGCGGACACTCTGGGTTCTGCCGGAGAGGAAGGACATTGTCCAGTCAAGGGCCTTCTCTCGGATTCCAGCTTTTAGGAGGCGTGTCTTTAGAGTGCGATAGCAGACCGTGTCGAAGGCGGCCGACAGGTCCAGGAGAATGAGGGCTAATGTTTTGCCGTTGTCTAGTTGGCACCTGATGTCGTCTGTGGCTGTGATGAGGGCTGTCTCGGTGCTGTGGTTTCGTCTGAATCCGGACTGGGACGGGTCCAAGATGTTGTTGTCTTCCAGGTGGCGTGCCAATTGTCTGTTGACGATTTTCTCAATGACCTTTGCCGGGAACGGGAGAAGGGAGATGGGCCGAGAGTTCTTGAGGTCCTTGGGGTCCGCCTTGGGCTTCTTGAGGAGAGCGTTGATTTCGGGGTGCTTCCAGCTTTCCGGGAATGTCACTGTTTCGAAGGAGATGTTGATATCCTTCTGTAGTTGGGGTGCGATGGCTGCGTCTGCTTTGTTGAATATGTGGTGTGGGCAGGGGTCTGAGAGAGATCCTGAGTGGATGGAGTCCATGATCTTGCGTGTCTCGTCGTCGTTGACATTGGACCAGGAGGTCAGGCGGATGGCGCTGGTGGTGCTCACAGGGGAGGTGGAGTCTGGCGTAGTCGGGGCGGTCGTGGTGTTGAAGCTGTCGTGGATGTCAGCCATCTTGCGTTGGAAGAAGATGGCTAGTGAGTCGCACAGTTCTTGTGAGGGCGGGATGTCGTTGGCGTTGACGCTGGGGTTGGAGAGTTCCATTATGATGCTGAAGAGCTCTTTGCTGTCATTTGCGTTGTTGGCTATTCTGATGAGGTGGTGGTGTCTGCGGGTGGCATCCTTGTGGGCTCTGTGGTTTTCCAGTGTGCGTTCGTGGAGCCATATTTTCTTCAGTTTCCTGAATGCATGTTTGGAGGTCTGGAGCTAATCGGTTAACCAGGTGGCTCTCTTCCTGGCGTGGATGTTGGAGGGTTTCTTGAGCAGGGCGAGGGTGTTGGCGCAGACGTCAATCCACTGTCTGACGTTGCGGGCTGCGGCGTCTGGTTTAGTGGGGTCGGTGGGTGGATTCTGGGAGAGGGTGGTGGTCAGCCAGTCTTCGGTGACTGCTCCAGCAGTGGCGAGGTAGCTGTTGGGTGTGGTGGTGCGTGGTTGGTTTCTTGAAGGTGAAATGGATGCAGCGGTGGTCGGTCCAGTGGAGTTCGGTGGAGTGGTCGAAGGCGACGTGGGTGCCTTCTGGAGAAGATGGGGTCCAGCATGTGACACTTTCCTCTTTTCACCTGTTCTGTACCTATATGATGGCACCTCAGATGAATCCTGCCCTAATGCCCTCTTTAGTTCTGTGTCGACCCTTGTAAAGTATTACCCTTTTTTCTTCTGCTGATAGATTATAAGTGCCACAAGCTCTTCCAAATCCCTCCTCCCTGGTCTGCAAAGTTTGTCAGCTGGTAGGATGCCACATTAGGGCTTCTTAACATCAAGTCCCACAATATTATACCCACAGATACTCAGACACCAAATTCCCCACCAAGGTGTGGATTTTATCTCACTTGCTTTGGAAGTATGTGATTTTAATTGGAATATTTAATACCACACTGTCTCCTGCAAAATGCAGGCATCCATCCCTCCACTCCATCATCACCCAAAACAAAGTAGTGTCTGCAACGAGGCCCTAATGCCCTCTCACCCACCCAAGGCAGCAGTGCCCATTCCACCCCCCCACCACCACACAAAACTCTATATCCCACATTGTCACCCTACACCCAAGACATGAATGTAGGAAATTGAAGTATTGGTTGACATGGGTAAGTACCCACTTCAAGAAATAATCACAATCCATGTCCAGGTGATCCACAATAATAACTAATTTTACCTGAGATAAATCCCCTGGTAGTTAATGGTCAGAGCAGAAGGGTTTAATTTAGAGGCAATGTGTAAGTGTGACAAACATATATGGCTTTTAAAATGCAGCTAGGTTTCAATTTTTGTGCTGCTAACTTTCCGTTTTTGTGGTGGTAAATTTGCTAATCTATGCCGCAATAGCCTGGGGTATCTGATTGAATTGGTGGTAAAGTATTACTTTTTTGCACCCGAAATTCAGACACAAAACATGAATACGAATCACTGCAAATTGGAAGGATATTTGGAAGGGATGTCCTAAACACACCCGCTCCAAATACCGAACAGGGATGGGCCACAAACGCAAACTGCGATTAGGTAAGAAGTTGCTGAAATGCAATTTGCCTTTTGTACATTTAAAAAAATACTTATTTTGTGGTCCCAAGAATCAGGTCATTTGCAACCTCAAAAGCTTGTACATCAGGCCCTGAGGTCTGTATTGGGCCTGGTCTCCCGAGCTTTCTTTTTCCAGCACTTCGTATCAAGTGGCTCGGGCATTACTGTGCACTTCTTTTCATACTTTTGATTGGGCATGCTGCTTTATCAGTTACTGGTCAATGTAAAATAGAAACGTGTTGGAAACATTTTCTCAGCAAAGAAACATATTGACAACAGCTACTCAGCAATGAAATCTTTTGTACTTCACACACACAATGAATGTGAAGGTGTTTCTCTACATTGTGACTAGGACTCACTTCCAGCTCATCAGTTAAAATATGACCCATCTTAGTATTGAACATTCATTGAAATTTAGCAGCTAACAGTTGGTGGCCTATATAATTTTTTTGCAAATAGTTTTCATTCAATTTTCTTAACAGGAAAATGTATTTACCCACTTGATGAAGATCATTTGTCACTGATTTTAAAGATTATAGCTTTCCATTCCTGTATTATGCAATATTCCTCGAAATAAAATCGGCATCCGAATTAAACATCACTTAATAATTTGCTATTTTACACAATACAATTTCATCTGAATCATTATAAATTATTGGGCTCCCAGAAACAGAGAAATGGATAAAGAAAGCAAAGGACAATATATGTGAAGAGAATGGAAATAGGTACATTTATTTTGTCAAATTCCAAACAGGCATGCGTATTCCTCAGCTTAACAGAGAAAAGTTGCAGAGTTATGATATCCATTGGAGCACAGAAGAGAGTTTGAAGAGTCTTTAAGCGTGCGCAAAATGTATCTGGCTTCTTTCTAACATGGGATTTGTTCTTGCTGGCAGTGAGAAGCACTCACTGAATTAAGTGACTTGTCTCCATTACCATCAATCCAGTAATTTTCATTAACAAACACTACGAGGCTTATTTAGAGAGTGGATGTGACCTGCTAGCCTGCTAGCTAGGTGAAGTCCAGGGGCCTCCACTCTATTGGTTGAGGACTGCTTGCCAGAATTAGAGATCTCGACTTTCATGGGGCTATATCTAGAAGCTTTCACCAAAACCACTAGTATAGAGGCTGCAGTTACGGTTGTGCATTTTGTCAAGTGTCAAGTCTCATTGAACCCTCTCAGCAAAGTATAATATTTTTTAGAAACAAACTGCTGAAGTTGGGGTTTAATGCTAAAAAACCAGTCATGACCCTGATGTGTAGGGTGTTTTATCCCCTGCATGTTGATTCCAGTCGGAGAAAGCTAGTGACGGCCATACGGCTCTTACTATGGCAACTATATCTATGGGCCTGTTGCTTCCAAATGAAATATTTACACCACTGGGGTTAGCTGAAGCCCTGCCGGTCCCAATATAGCAGTTCCAAACTTCTAAATGGGGCCCAGCACCCGGAGATTTGAGGAAGTGGAAGAACTGCCAATTAACAGTATATTTCCCGCTCAATCAAAACCTTAAATTACCCTGTATATTTGGGAAAGGCACACTTTGATATAGTGGCTAAGACCCGATTTATAGTTTTGGCAGAGAGGGCAGTTCACCGTCATGACAGTTCCTGTAAATGAATTAAAAGTTTGACGGACTGCATTGGCAACATGACGGAGCCGTAAGTCAAACTTTCATAATTTTTTGTATTTTTATTTTCAAAAACAAAATCCCAAAGCCGGATTTTGTTTTTGAAAATAAAAAAAGTAACAACCCCTTCGGCATGGGAGTTTTTCCCATGGTGTGGGGCCATTTTGCAGTTTTCACTGCTCCCTACCGCCAGGTTGAACCTGGCGGTGACAGGCACTGAGAACTTGCCATTTGTCCACCCACTCTAAAGAGGACAGGAAGACAAATGACAAAATCTCTGATGGAGATTACTCCATTGAGCTGTTGGAGGTGTATGTCAGCAGCAGAGATGGAGTAGTCTTCGCCGATGGCATACTGATTGTGCATCTGACTCTAATGAGGCCGACAGACCTTCAGTATGACAACAGTGGAGACAACTCTGGGGTCGATTCCGATTCGGGAAAAAAAACGTCCATACGATTTGTATCCGGAGCCCTCTCCGTACGAATCGTACCCGTCCGTCCGAGTCGCGAAGTACGATCCGTATTCAGTGAATCCGTCCGAATCGTCGCGATCCGTACGTATTGAAAGGCTGAGACCGTGAACCGTACGACTCGTACACATACCGTACGACTCGTACACATGCCGTACAACCCGACAAGTATGATCCGGACCGGGGTATGAGGACGCAATTTGTACGATCCACGTCAGGTAAGGGCGAGTCGTACGGAAAAGCACACAAACACATACACACCGTACGGTTCGTACCCCACATAATCGCAGGGGTATGCACCGTACCCCTGCGATCATGGGGTGTACGAGCCGTACCCCCATTGTACGATCGGTGTACGAGCCGCACCCCCATTGTACGATCGGTGTACGAACCGTACCCCCATTGTACGATGGGTGTACGAGCCGTACCCCATGTACGATCGGTGTACGAGCCGTACCCCCATTGTACGATCGGTGTACGAGCCGTACCCCCATTGTATGATCGGTGTACGAGCCGTACCCCATGTACGATCGGTGTACGAGCCGTACACCCATCGTACAATGGGGGTACGGCTCGTACACCGATCGTACATGGGGTACGGCTTGTACACCGATCGTACAATGGGGGTACGGCTCGTACACCGATCGTACAATGGGGTTACGGCTCGTACACCGATCATACGCTCGTACACTGATCGTACATGGGGTACGGCTCATACACCGATCGTACAATGGGGGTACAGCTCGTACACCGACCGATCGTACAATGGGGGTACGGCTCGTACACCGATCGTACAATTGGGGTACGGCTCGTACACCCCATGATCGCAGGGGTACGGTGCGTACACCTGCGATCATGGGGGGTACGCACCGTACCCAAGGGGGGGCCGTTCCGTACCTGTTTCGGCGCAAACTCTGCTTTTACGGCTGTTTTCAGCTCCCATAGCAAAAAGGGTCGTACGGTGCGTACCCGACACGTATCTTACTTGCTGGGTCGTAAAAACCAGCCGCGAACCGTACAGATGTCGCATACAGCGGGTTCCAAGGGAGAATCGTACAGAGATTAGAGTCGTACGGTGTCTTGTACGACTCGTACGGAGTACGACTCCTGGTACGAATCGTACTTCGTCGTACGTACGGGACGTTTA
Source organism: Lissotriton helveticus (assembly GCF_964261635.1). NCBI lineage: Eukaryota > Metazoa > Chordata > Amphibia > Caudata > Salamandridae > Lissotriton > Lissotriton helveticus. Next base: position 1,510,699,096 of record NC_136067.1, on the reverse strand, counting down.
CAGGTACGATTCGTACGGGGAAAAAATGCTCCGTACGACGATTCGGAGCGCTTTTTACTGGATCGGAATCGACCCCTCTGTCTCCACCGCTGATATACACCTACAATGGGTGTCGGAGGTTTTGCATTGTTTGTCATGGCTCGTATATGCTAAAGAATCCGTTTTTGCAATCATCAATTTGTGCTCCAATATAGTTCATACTGCAAGGGCATTTCAGAATGTAGATCACAAACATACTTTTACATGTGATGTGTTTTTTTCATTGTATATTTAGTACGATAGTCCACATATTGTGGTTTGGTTATGCTTAGTTTTGATGCTTTACGTTTGTGGCATTTCTAGAACCCATTTGTATTTTTTGCAATCAAGATGGTGAATTTTTGTCTTAAAACTGACTTTTAGGGAGGATTATTAATCATGAAGATGCCTAGCTGAATGCCAGGAGTTGGCAAAACCCAATTCTTTCTTTAAGATTTGGATAATGTTTTAGTATATGCCAGTATTTTTGAAGAATACCTCTAATTTTGTTTACCACCTTATTGTAGGTGGTTATTAATTTTTATCTAGAACATTTGCTTTTAGTGATTTGGTGTGCATCCGTTTACTAGTTTTTGAGAAATTAACATTTGACATTTGTGGATATCTGTACTATTGGGCAGAAATTTAAAAAATACATTCTTCTGATTGATTTTGATTTTCAGAGCGAGATCTCTTATTGTCTAGCCACAACATGAAACGAAATGCTGCAGCAGCCATTACAGGACAGGGTGACTTGGTGCAATGTCCTGAAAGAGGGATAGGGTCTCAAGGGAGTCCTGACAGAGTCCAGACAGAGTCTCTAGGGACTTGGACAATTCATTACAAAAACAAAATGTGGGGTGGGGGTTGGCTGCCCACAAAGGAGGCGGGGGCAGAGAGGCTGTCCTTTGGCTGTCCTTTGGCAAGGTCCTGAGACCAGCTCCATGCTGTGCACAGCCAAAGAATGCTCATGACTTGTTTGTAACCACCTACCGGTGGTTGAGTATGGTAATAGGATCGTACTTTGCATTAAAAGAACCCCTCGTTGTTCAATGAAAAATCAAGAGGTTATAGTGACATTGTAGTTACGTACGGTAATCATATCTTACTTTGCACTAAAAAACTCAGAAATTCACAGATGAAAATAAAGGTTTAAGTGATGCTATAGTTAGGTGTCAGTTAAAATGAAACATTTTTAACTTACAAATCACTGAAATTGACCAGTTATAGTTTACTGAGTTAACAATCAGAGTCCAAAAACAGCTAACTCGGTGTTTTCAAAGTGTCACTGACTGTATCAGTGTGTACCTGGGTGTATCAGTGGCTACATTATAGTGTGTCTGGGTGTGTCAGTGTCTGTAATAATGTGTGGAAGCTTGTGTAAGTGAGTGTATTAGTGTTTGACTTTAGCAATGTGTACTTGAGTATGTTAGTGTCAATATTAGTGTGTGCCTGGGTGTGTCAGTGGTTGTATCAGTATGTATGTGGGTGTTTGAGAGACTGTATGAGTGTTTGGCTGAATGTGTAAGTGGCTATATCAATATGTAACTGATTGTGTCAGTAGATGTATCTGTGTGCACCTGGGTGTTTAAGTCGCTCTAGCAATGTGTGAGTGGGTGTGTTATTGGGTGTATGAGTGTGTGCCTGGGTGTTTCAGTGCCTGTATCAATGTGTATGTGGATGTGTCACTGGCTATATCAGTGTATGTCTCGGTGTGTCAATGGGGCCGATTCACAGAACTAACTTAAAACAAAATCCTAAACCTACTACTTTTGGTATTCACAGAAGGCATTTAGTAGTAGTAAAGTTAGACTTAAGACAGACTTAAGTTAGGATTTTGTCTTAAGTCTGTCTTAAGTCTGTTTTAAGACAAAATCATAACTTTACTACTACTAAATGCCTTCTGTGAATACCAAAAGTAGTACGTTTCGGCTTTTGTCTTAAGTTAGTTCTGTGAATCGGGCCCAGTGTCTGTAACAATGTGTGCTTGGGTGTGTTAGTGTCTGTATTAGTGTGTGGCTGGGTGTGTCAATTCCTGTAATAAGTGTTTAGCTGAATGTCTAAGTGGCTCTATTGATATGTGCCTGGGTGTGTCAGTGACAGTATTGGTTTGTGCATGAATGTGTCAGTTTCTGTATCAGACTGTGGCAGGGTTTGTTATTAGTTGTATCACTGTGTGCTGGATGCGTCAGTGTCTAACAGTATGTACCTGGTTGTCAGACACACTGTGTTGTGTGTGGCTGGGTGTGTCAGTGGCTGCATCAGTGTGTGCCTGAATGTTTGAGAGGTTAGTTCAGTGTTTGGATGGCTTTGTAACTGACTGCTTCAGTGTTTGGCTTGGTGAGTGAGTAGCTGTGTCAGTGCATGAGTAGCTGTGTTAGTGTCTACCTGGGCATATATCCTGAGAATGTAACTTATGGAACAACATTGAAAGAATGAATTAGTAAAGTACATGCATAAAAAACAACTATTAATTACTATTAAGATTTATATAACTACAAAAGTAACTTACAATTTGAACAATGCATAATAACATTCATTTCAAGACATCACGAGACATTTGGCATGCAGTATAGGTATGTTATAATATACAAAAGCATTTAATTTGCCCTTTATTTTTTATTGTTCTTAATTTCTATACTCTAACGCCGTAAATGATGAACTGTTGAAACAATCAACTTTGAACAGTAAGGCAACAAAACAATCACAAAGATTGCAGAAAAAAACGTGCAATATGTCACTGCAACTAAGCAACACTGTGCATTGCAGTCACTATGATTCTCTAAGCAATAATTTCACCTACACTTCTTCTACTAAAATAAACAAATATATCCTGTAAATCAGAATGTATCATTAGAACTAGTTCTAGATTCATAAGGCACATTAGGTTATGGAAAGCCTTAAAAAGACATCACCACTGGTAGGCTGCATATTCATAAGTCTTGATAATGTATCTACTACAACTAGACTATTCCACTTTAAAAACTGTTCTCCTACTTAGAACTTCGGTTCTAGAAACAAAAGGTAAGAATTTGATAGCTTATAAAGCAGTCTTTGTTTGAATTTGAGGTTGCTATCATTACAACCTGTCCATCTGCTTTTCGTTTTAACATAGATAGTGACAGTATGTTTTAACATAGATAGTGACAGTAAGTCCTTCATAAAATATAATAGCCTTGCTAGTATATGTTTATCCAGAAAAAGATATTTGTCCTGCTTTGAAATGTGTAATCGCTGTTTCCATTTTACTTCCATCTGCTCTACATCTTGGCAGCATTAAAATAAGATGTTTCCCACTTCTTCGCAGACATAATGTTGACATGAGATCTGATTGAAAATTTGGGATGGTATTGATTTGGGTCGCTTTTTTGAATAATCCGTCAAAATACACAGAATTAAAAACCCAGAAGAGTTAGATAAAGGAATCACTCTGAACCTATTTCTGTACTTGAGGTAAATGAACAGTCTTCACACTCATGGGTCTATGAGTAAGCGAATCCAAATAACTAATCTTTTTGTATTTCTTCTTCCAAAACTCCAAATATCACCAATAAAAACTCCTGTGCATCCTGTTGAGTGTTTGGAGTAAACTGCACAGATCCCCAGGATCTTGAATGTTTGAAGCACAGTGTGTTATAGTCCTATCACTAGGTAAACATTGCAACTAAGCACACAGTGGAGAGCATAATTTCTTCACTGGTTTATGCTCCTTTGTATGTACAAGATGAGACGATTGAAAGAGTACGTTCAGAACAATGTCTGCATAGCAGCTGACACTAGAGGAGTTTGATAGCTGACAACCACAAAATCTCCCTCACTTTTCATTTTTTAGTTTTTAACAGCTTCCTTGTTCTCCATCTTTTTCTTCTTTTCAACAACATCACAACAGTCCTTTGAAAGTTTTCACTTTGGGCAGAAGGTGCATTTTTCATAAAGTGGGATATTGTCCTAAATGAGGAGCATAAACACTTCGATTGAACTCTTTAACACAACTTGGATCAGAACTTACTTTGCTGTCATCAAATGCAAGCAAATGCAAGCGAGACAATGTTCTAACTTGACATAAGCCACATATGACATTCCTTCTTTAAAGACTGTACTCACAACATTAACCAATGCTGAATCTAAACTTAACCCTTGAGACTTATAAATACATACAGCATATGACAGAGGAACTGGAAACGGTTTTCCTCACACATACTAGTCTTTCACAAGCTAAAACGTATAGTGGGCCTTCTAATCTGCTTTACGCTAACAATCTGATCAAATTTAATTGCTAGGAACTGTGGGGCATATATACAAGGGGTTAGCCCCTCCGGAACATCACTTTTACAGATGTTCAAGTGGTGGAATGCCCTACTCCATATTCACAAAGTGACACTAAGCTACTTTTTGTGGCTTAACACCGCTTTGTAAATATAGTACCCTGTCACCCAAGTATCCGCATGGAAGGGGTTGGCAATGGTTTGCTGTGGGCATTCCACCACAACACCTATTGCTTTTTGACGCTGTCCCAGATTTACAAGGATCTGTAAATCTGAGGCCGCACCAAAAATTAAACGCCATGCAAAATCAGGCGTTAGATTGGCCCAACTAGGAGAAATACTTTTATTTCTCCTCGCTTTTGCTTATGCCATGTGTGCTGCAGCAGCACACATAGAAAGAGCAAAATGCCATGAATGATTGTTTTTGTGCATGAAGAGGTCCCTCCATGCACAAAAACAATCATTAAATAATGGAGATTTGCTAATTCTTTGTGTGCTGCATTCTGCAGCACACATAGAAGTAGTAAATCACCGTTATTGATTATTTATAAGCAGGGAGGTACACCTTCCTGCACATAAACAATAATCCCTGCAAAGAAGGCATCCTTGCACTAAGGCCTCAAGGGTGTCTGTGTTGGCGCTAGGCAACTATTTTTAGCGCCAGCACTAGGGAGAACACGGGTGCACTGTATTCTTGTAAATACTGCGCATCCCTGGATTTTGGAAATGGCATAACGTGGCACTGCAAAATTTGCCACAGAGCCGCGCTGTACCATTTCCTTCTACATAGGCCCCTGTATCTCACTCCTGTTAAGAAAGCTAATGAAAGCAATAATTTTTCCCAAAGCACAATTAACTAATCCTTCCTAAACATTTAAATTTTGACACACAGTTATTCTACAGTTCTTGCAAACACTTAAACATTTTTTTAATCCTGCAGTTTTTTCAAACTGATTTTTCCAACGAATTCAATTTGTTTGCAATCTTTCATTTAGCAATACTGTGGCCCCCTGGTATTTCATTTTGTCTATTGGCATCAGTTCCCCCAAAAATTCTCCTTTCTCCAATTGCAGCAATTCTTTGTTGAAAGAGGCAAACTCCACTACTGTAGGCATTAGGCATGTAATTGGTTTTCCTTCTTGACAGAAAGTGCACATTATCTCTGCTGGTGTCTTGCACATTGGAATTTATTTTTAAGAAGACGTCTTTGCAGCAGACGCTCTCCCTCTTTCGAAAGAACACCTACTCTAATATCCTTCAGAATATTCTCGTATTCAACATCAGAGGCTTGTTGCATATTCCTAAGCAATTTTTTGTATTCAAAGTATAACCAAATATTAACATTTTCAATTCTTCCCAAAGAATTCCCAGAAAGTAGTGATTTGAACACAAGCTCTGTTTTGACTGGTGTTAATTGTAGTAGATCAGCAAACACAATCAAGTGTTTTCCTCCAAAAAGCTAATCATAGTCTGTCCTTAGACAAGGGTACAAAAGCAATCATTAAGTTTGAGGCCATGCTCACCTCATTAATGATTGAAAGTTTTAACTTTTTAAGTACTCTTGAGACTTCATGACAAGCTTCACCGGATAACTTTTGCTACTCCCTTTTGTTGTAATTTTTTACAGGCAGTATGAGAAGTCAATGTAATGAAATTCCTTTAATATTGTTTGCAACTAATTCAGTGGGTGCTGTTACTACACATGACATCTTACACTCTGTGTACTTCTGCAAGAAAGCAGTGAGAACTTGTATTAAAAGGCTTTTTCTGGTGCAAGCTTAACCCCGTCATACAACAGTATTGGCTTAAATGATGTGCATGTACACTCACTTTTGTCATGGAGAATTCCATGCTGAACTATGTCTTTTACCTCCATATATATTTATTTTTGTTCATCATTTAGTTTTGCAAATTACTCTTTCAAAGCCATAATTTCCTGTCTCACTTGTTGCATTGTCTCCACCTCGTTCATAGCTGTTTTGTGAACTGTCATTTACTATCTCAGCAGCGATTGTTTCTTTCTGTTAAATCTCAACATTTAACATTTTCAAAGAGATAGGAAATACTGAACACTCAATTATTTCCTTTATAGCATTGATACAATCTTCTTTGGAGTCAAAGTCACTGAGTAATTCTGATTCAGAGTTTCAAGACTTAAACAGTTGTAAAAGTGCCAAATAGACAAAGTCTCTTTTTTAGGAGTTTGACAACTCCGTTCTCTATGCTTAATTAAGCTACCTTTCGTGTTTCGTACCAAACAAACATCACAACCAACTAATGTAAATGTAACTTCATCTACATTTTCTGTTGTATTGCTTCTATCTCCTTGGAGGCCAACTACCCATCCTGTTACCTCCTGTAAGTCCTGCACAGCAGGATTGCTAAGAGGTCTTCAGAGGCCAAGCCCCCTTTCTCCACCACTCTGCAAATGTGGCTCATAGTGCACTACTGGTTGGGGGATGAAGTCCACTTTACACCTGAGGGACTTTGGGAGCCAAGAAGCCCTCCTGGTACTTCCAGTAAGTTCTAGACAACGGGAGGTAGTCAGAGACCCTGCCCCCTTTCTTCACAACTCTGAAAATGCAACAGTTACTTTAAAAAAACATAGAAATTCACTGAAAAAACAAAATCTTCAGGGACGTTATAGTAAAGAATTAGCATTTAAAAAAACCTTAGAAATTCACTGAATAAAACCAAAGGTTACAGGGATGTTATAGTTAGAAAATGGAATTAAAAATACTTAGAAATTCACTGAAAAAAACAAAGGTTACAGGGACATTATAGCTACGTTGACATTTCGCTCATACAAACAAGAGAAATTCAGCTGTTATAGTTAGTGAGGTAACTATAACTTGTGCCCCGCAATGCACTGCTTATGACCTCACATATTATATCACTCATGACATGGTCAGTGACATTACTGATGACATCACTCATGACGTCTCAAATGACATCACAGATTACATCATCTAGTGACTGTGAGTGATTTAGAAATGTTTATGAGTGTTAAATATATTTAGCAAGGTGTATTGGTGAATCAGTGGGTGTATGAGTACCTGATTAAGTGATTCAGTTGGTGGGTGACTAACTGTATACATGAGTGATTAGGTGTCTCAGTAAATGTATGGGTGAGTGACTGGTTATGTGAATGCCTGTATTTTTTTGTCAGTTGGTGTGTAAGTGGCTGTATGTCTGTGTGAGTGGCTTTGTGAGTTTTTGTATGAGTGAGTGATTGGTTCTCTGAGTACCTCTAGGGTTTCTGAGTGTCTGTGTGGGTGGGTGAGGTGGTATAATACTGCCTGTATGGATGAGTGAGTTGGTGAGTAAGTGGCAGTATGGGTTAGTGAGTCTGTGTGTTAGGTGCTGTGTTGGTGAGTGAATGTGTATATGGCTGTGTCAGTGAGTGAAGGCATGTGTCACTGGTATATGGGTATGTAACTGGGTATGTGAAAGGCAATATAGGTGAGTGATGAGGTATGTGAGTTACTGTCTGGTGAGTGAGTGAATGTGAGAGTGGATGTATGGGTAGGTGTGTGCTTGTATCAGTGACTATATAGGTGAATGAGTATATGTTAGTGTCTGTATGAGTAAGTGTGTGCTTAACTGCATAGGTGAGTAAGTAGCTATGTGAGTGACTGTATGGCTGAGTGAGTAGGTTTATGAGTAGCTCTATGGGTGACTGACTTAGTGTGTGATTGGCTGTACGGGTGTATGAGTGGATATGTCAGTGGCTGTATTAGTGAGTGAGAGGGTTTATAAGTGGCTGTATTAGTGAGTGAGAGGGTTTATAAGTGGCTTTATGGGGTAGTAAGTAGATGTGTGTTGATCTATGAATCAGTGGGTGGCTGTGTAAGTACTGGTATGAGTGTGTGAATGGGTTTGAGAATGTTAGTATGGAAGTTGGAGCGGATGTATGAAAGGTGATATGGGGCGCAAGTGGGGACATCAGAGATTCTGTGGATGATGTCTTAAGTGATGTCATCAGTGATGTCATTTGAGATGTCATCAGTGATGTCACTGAGCAGGCTACGAGGATGTAATATATGAGGTCATAAGCAGTTCATTGCAGGGGCAAGAGTCGTAGTTAGCTCACGGTCATAAACAGTACATTGCGGGAGCACGAGTTATAGTTAGCTCACTAACCGGCTTAATTCAGTTGTTTTGTAGGAGTCGAATGCAAGCCTAACTATACCAGCCCTGTAACCTTTGTTTTTTCAGTGAATATATATATAGTTGGGACCTATTTTCTATACGAAATCTGCAATATTCTATTTAGAATAACTTTAGCGCCGGTTGATGAATCTTTGCGGAATTTTAAAAACTAATGGCAAGCTCTGGTCCGCTCCTATCCTGAAAGTCTCGGGATGATTCGTGTAGCGGGGTGCGAGAAAAAAGGGGGGTCCCAAAATGTGTTTTCCCCATGCAATTTTCCATAGATACCTTTAGCCGCACCTACCGCCTGAACTGCTGAACAGAATTACACCAAATTTGGCAAAGAGGTAGCCTCAGTCCAGACTAGTGCCTTTTGCTTAAATGGTATAAATCAGTTTAGTAGTGGCTCCTACAGTGTCCCGGAGTGCCCTCCCCTGGGACACTGTAGTTTGCTATGGCAGGGCGGGAGCCTCGTGGGTCCCACCCTGCCATTGCAAACTGCTTTGCTATTTGGAAGAGAGAGCAGGAAACCTGCTCTCTCTTCCAAATAGCAAAGCAGATTGCTTTTCCACAGGGTGAGCAGCATGTTAGTTGCTCCCCGTGTTGAAAAGCAATGCCGGATCCTACAGGATGCGGGGAGCCCGCTGTGACAGTGGGGGGATTGGGGACCCCCAATTATCCCCAAACGAAGAGGGCCAGCCCCGGGGGATGGGGTCCCCGGGACTACAAGTGGCCCAGGAGGGGGTCACACGACCCCCTCTCCAAAATGTATTGAAATAAAAAAAAAGGCCGGCCCCGGTGATGGGGTCCCCGGGGCCAAAAATGGCCCAAGGAGGGGGGTAAAGCAGCCCCCCTCCTCGATGTAATTTTTTTAAAAGAAAGGGCCATGCCCCGGGGGATGGGGTCCCTGGGCCGAGTATGGCCTCTGAAGGGGGGCCACGCAAAACCATTGAAATTCCTCTGTTATAGTTAGTTGTACTAACTATAACTGTCATCAGTGATGTCATTAGTGATGTCATTTGAGATGTCATTAGTTATGTCACTGACCATGTCATGAATGATGTAATATGTGACATCATCAGCAGTGGATTGCGGGCGCACGAGTTAACGGAGGAATTTCAATGGTTTTGGATGAGTGAAATGTCCAGCTAACTATAACACCCCTGAAACCTATGTTTTTTTCAGTGAATTTCTGAAGTTTTTTAAATGCTAATTCCTAACTATGACATGTCTGAAACCAATGTTTTTTTGGTGAAAATATATATATATATATATATATGCAATGTTGGGGACCGTGGGGGCATCGGGTCTCTGGGGGATGGGGTCCCTGGGAGAAGAGAAATTAGTGATAGGTGCTTTTTTTTAACGGTAAAATTAGGAGTCGCATACCCAGCGCGGTGCTCAGCGCGGTCCCCTGGTGTGTATGTGTTGGGTGCACAATTCCTGACGTGTTGGGTGTGCGACTCCAGCGCGTTGAGTGCACGATCTTGTTACGTTGGGTGCACGACTCCTAACCCGTCAGGTGTGCGTCTCCAAGCAAAAAAGTAATGTTTTTCAGATATACCTCAACCTTATGTGTTTAGATCTTGGGTGGCTCTAAAAAAAGCAGTTGTGTTTATTGAGATATTTTGGTGCCTACAAGTAAGTACCTATGCAGAGTCTAAAGTTCATGAGGAGGACTCTGTTACCCTCATCTGTAAATTGTACACCATCTCTCCTATGGATACCATCCATATTGAAACGCAGAATGTTGTGGTAAATGGACCCCATGCTATAATCTCGGTGAAAAGCAGTAACAGTAACAGCTTTATTGACATGTTTCCTAGCTTTTTCAATCTGTGGAAAAAATTGATTGGACCAGTTCCATTTCTGCCTTTGGCATATGTTGGAATAGACAAATGCAGTTTGGGGGAAAAGTGACATCAATTCTCCAAAGGTGCCCTTCATAAACATTTCCAGACCTACCCCAGTCAAAGTGCCTAAGTCATTGTCACCACAGTGCACAATTATGAGGTCAAGGTGTTGGAGATGTAAAGAGGATTTAACCAATGGCATCAGTTGGTGCCACTTTAACCCTCTCTGTCCAATCCATTTAATGTCTACATTTAGCAAAGCTAGGTGTTTGTCAATGCCTCTGTTTTCAGCATACCTTTGGCTCCAGAAAATATAGCTGTGTCCCACAATCGACACTCTAAGCATCTTGAAAGGAGGTCTGGATGCACTCATTTGGTCTCTGTAAATGAAATGGCAGTTTGAAAACTAAGATTTTTCTAAAATGGTGGATAAAATGCAGTTTTGAAGAAAGAAAAGAAATGATTGGCTGTTTGAGAACATTCTAGACTCAAAAGTAGGGTGTATGTTTCTGTTTTTTAAAAGCATGTTTCTTAATGGTTAACAAAAACTTTTTTAATGGAACATTACATAGCATAAGGTGAAATTTTGAAAAGTCAAGCACACTTGCTGTTTGGATTAGCAACATTGTGTGCTGAACTTGTGACCTGTGTGCTCAGTTGAGTGTTCCATGAACTGTTACTATGGTAAGAGGCAGTAAGTAGATTGGGGGTAGAGTTCAAACTTATGTCAATTGAAAAGAGTTTAAATGTGTAACCAATAGAAATGTGTGTTAGCTTTTGAATTAATGTGGGAAACAATGTGATTGTATTGTATTGTATTGCATTGTATTGTATTTATTTGCTTATTAAGCGCGGCTGCCACCCAAAGGGTATCCTGGCGCTGAGACTGCGTCTTTCCTGCGGTAGACTACAATTACATTACTCTGGGGAACAGAAAGGTCTTGAGGTCCTTTTTAAAGGAAGTGAGATCTTGTCTACTCCTCAGCGTCAGCGGGAGGGTGTTCCAAAGAGTAGCGGCCGTGAAACTAAAAGCACGGCCGCCCATCCTCACTCTATTGATCCTGGGGACCGTCACTAGAAACGCGGAGGAGGATCTTAGAAGTCTGGCAGCATAGTACCAGGAAAAAAGATTTTGGAGCGGTATTGGCCCCTGTACATGCACACATGTACATGTGATATTTACATGTAGATGTGTGCAGAATGAGAGGGAAACGTTGCCATTTTTTGGTTTTGATAAGAGCAGTGCAGTACAGAGATTCTGAATAAGAAGATCTGGTGTGTGACTGACATACCTCTTAATCTACAAATCAATTTGAGTTATTAATTTGTGAGGTGTTGTATGTGGTGTCTTTGTTTTTAATAAGATTAATGGGTTTTTCCTGGTAAAGACCAAGGGATACTGTTCCTTGTCTAGAATCATACTGTGAGTCTGTGTGTGCATTTGTGAATCATTCTGACAGAAGCATTTGGTTACTTCATGTGCTTGCAGAAACATAACTGCTTAAACACCTACGCTGTTCGCAAGTTTGGGTAGAATTAGAAATCAGTCATTGCTTATGTATTTGCAAAATGAGTCAGGCTTCCACACTAAACTGCAGTTCTAAAATTTGTGGAATGTGTGCAGTCATCTTACCTCTTCCAGATTAGTAAATGATTTTTGGTAAAGTCCAATGGATACTGTTGCTTGTCTAGAAACACATTGTGAGTCTGTGTGCATTTAAGAACCATTGTGAGAGAAGCATTTAGGTACTTCATGTGCTTGCAGATACATATCTGCTTACTAACCTATGCTGTTCTCAAGTTTTGGTAGAATTAGAAACCAGTCATTGATTATGTATTTGCAAAATGAGTCAGGCTTCCACACTAAACTGCAGTTCTAAAATATGTGTAATGTGTGCAGTCAGCTTACCTCTTCAAGACTAGTGAATAGTGTTGCTTGTCTAGAATTACACTGTGAGTCTGTGTGCATTTGGAAACCATTGTGAAAGAAGCATTTGGTAACTTCATGTTTCTTTGTACTACTCTAATCATTCACTCAGTATCCAAGTACTCATGCAGCGATTCAGGGCCTTAGCACATGGGCTTTTTCAAACTCTTCTGCAATATGCATGTAGTTCTCTAACCACCTACACACTTGTGTTTCAGGCCTACAATTCCCCAGTCAAAATCCATACACTCCAGCAAACACCCTCTCACTGCTCTTGCCATTTCTTTAGTGACTCTTTCAGCTCTATGTACTAATCTATTCACTGAAGTAAAACTCAACCAAGTATGAATTCACCCAGTGTATCTCCTCATAGTACTGTAATCATTCAGTCAGTATACATGTACTCATGCAGTGAGCAAGGTTTTAGGACATGGACTGCTTCAAACTCCAATACACTATCCAAGTAGTGCTCTAACCACCTTTACATTTGTGTTTCAGGTCTACAATTACCTAATCAGTATCCATAAACTCCAGCAAACACCCTGTCACTGCTCTTGCAATCCTATAGTGACCCTTTCAGCACCAGGTACTAATGCATTCACTGAAGTAAAACTGAACCAATTATAAATTCACCCAGTGTCTCTCTTTGTACTACTGTAATCATTCAGTCAGAATCCATGTACTCATGCAGCAAGCCAGGCTTTAGGACATGGACTGCTTCAAACTCGTATCCACTATGCATGTAGTGCTCTAACCACCATTTCACTTGTGCTTTAGGCCTACAACTCCCCAGTCAAAATCCATACACTCCAGCAAACATCCTGTCACAGGTCTTGCAGTTCCATAGTGACCCTTTCAACTCCATGTACTAATCTATTCACTGAAATAAAACTCAACCAATTATGAATTCACCCAGTGTCTCTCCTCATAGTACTGTAATCACTCAGTCAGGATCCATGTACTCATGTAGAGAGCCAGGCTTTAGGACATGGACTGCTTCAAACTCCTATGCACTATGCATGTAGTGCTCTAACCACCTTTACACTTGTATTTCAAGCCTACAATTCCCCAGTCAAAATCTATACACACCAGCAAACATCCTGTTACAGCTCTTGCAGTTCTATAGTGACCCTTTCAGCTCCATGTACTAATCTATTTACTGAAGTGAAACTCAACCAATTGTGAATTCACCCAGTGTCTTTCATTATACTACTGTAATCATTCAGTCAATATCCATGAACTCATGCAGCAAGCCAGGCCCTAGGACATGGACTGCTTCAAACCCCTAAGCACTATGCATGTAGTGCTCTAACCACCTTTTCACTTGTGTTTCAAGCCTACAATTCCCCAGTCAGTATCCATACACTCCAGCAAAAACCCTGTCACTGCTCTTGCAATCCCATAGTGACCGTTTCAGCACCATGTACTAATACATTCACTGAAATAAAACTGAACCAATTATAAATTCACCCCCGTGTCTCTCTTCGTACTACTCTAATCATTCAGTCAGTATCCATGAACTCATGCAGCAAGCCAGGCCTAAGGACATGGACTGCTTCAATCTCCTATGCACTATGCATGTAGTGCTCTAACCACCTTTACACTTCTGTTTCAGGCCTACAATTCCCCAGTCAAAATCTATACACACCAGCAAACATCCTGTTACAGCTCTTGCAGTTCTATAGTGACCCTTTCAGCTCCATGTACTAATCTATTTACTGAAGTGAAACTCAACCAATTGTGAATTCACCCAGTGTCTTTCATTATACTACTGTAATCATTCAGTCAGTATCCATGAACTCATGCAGCAAGCCAGGCCCTAGGACATGGACTGCTTCAAACCCCTAAGCACTATGCATGTAGTGCTCTAACCACCTTTACACTTCTGTTTCAGGCCTACAATTCCCCAGTCAAAATCTATACACACCAGCAAACATCCTGTTACAGCTCTTGCAGTTCTATAGTGACCCTTTCAGCTCCATGTACTAATCTATTTACTGAAGTGAAACTCAACCAATTGTGAATTCACCCAGTGTCTTTCATTATACTACTGTAATCATTCAGTCAGTATCCATGAACTCATGCAGCAAGCCAGGCCCTAGGACATGGACTGCTTCAAACCCCTAAGCACTATACATGTAGTGCTCTAACCACCTTTTCACTTGTGTTTCAGGCCTACAATTCCCCAGTCAAAATCCATACACTCCAGCAAACATCCTGTCACAGCTCTTGCAGTTCCATAGTGACCATTTCAGCTCCATGTACTAATCTATTCACTGAAGTAAAACTCAACAAATTATGAATTCACCCAGTGTCTCTCCTTATAGTACTGTAATTATTCAGTCAGTATCCATGTACCCTATGCAGTGAGCCAGGCTTTAGGACATGGACTGCTTCAAACCCCTAAGCACTATGCATGTAGTGCTCTAACCACCTTTTCACTTGTGTTTCAGGCCTACAACTCCCCAGTCAAAATCCATACACTCCAGCAAACATCCTGTCACAGCTCTTGCAGTTCCATAGTGACCATTTCAACTCCATGTACTAATCTATTCACTGAAATAAAACTCAACCAATTATGAATTCACCCAGTGTCTCTCCTCATAGTACTGTAATCACTCAGTCAGGATCCATGTACTCATGCAGTGAGCCAGGCTTTAGGACATGGACTGCTTCAAACTCCTATGCACTATGCATGTAGTGCTCTAACCACCTTTACACTTGTATTTCAAGCCTACAATTCCCCAGTCAGTATCCATACACTCCAGCAAAAACCCTGTCACTGCTCTTGCAATCCCATAGTGACCGTTTCAGCACCATGTACTAATACATTCACTGAAATAAAACTGAACCAATTATAAATTCACCCCCGTGTCTCTCCTTGTACTACTCTAATCATTCAGTCAGTATCCATGAACTCATGCAGCAAGCCAGGCCTAAGGACATGGACTGCTTCAATCTCCTATGCACTATGCATGTAGTGCTCTAACCACCTTTACACTTCTGTTTCAGGCCTACAATTCCCCAGTCAAAATCTATACACACCAGCAAACATCCTGTTACAGCTCTTGCAGTTCTATAGTGACCCTTTCAGCTCCATGTACTAATCTATTTACTGAAGTGAAACTCAACCAATTGTGAATTCACCCAGTGTCTTTCATTATACTACTCTCATGATTCAGTCAGTATCCATGAACTCATGCAGCAAGCCAGGCCCTAGGACATGGACTGCTTCAAACCCCTAAGCACTATGCATGTAGTGCTCTAACCACCTTTTCACTTGTGTTTCAGGCCTACAATTCCCCAGTCAAAATCCATACACTCCAGCAAACATCCTGTCACAGCTCTTGCAGTTCTATAGTGACCCTTTCAGCTCCATGTACTAATCTATTTACTGAAGTGAAACTCAACCAATTGTGAATTCACCCAGTGTCTCTCCTTATAGTACTGTAATTATTCAGTCAGTATCCATGTACCCTATGCAGTGAGCCAGGCTTTAGGACATGGACTGCCTCAAACTCCTATGCACTATGCATGTAGTGCTCTAACCACCTTTACACTTGTGTTTCAGGCTTACAATTCCCTAATCAGTATCCATACACTCCAGCAAGCACCCTGTCACTGCTCTTGCAATCCTATAGTGACCTTTTCATCACCAAGTACTAATCCATTCACTGACGTAAAACTGAACCAATTACAAATTAATCCAGTGTCTCTCCTTATACTACTCTAATCATTCAGTCAGGATCTATGTACACATGTAGCGAGTCAAGCTTTAGGACATGAACTGCTTCAAACTCCTATGCACTATGCATATAGTGCTCTAACCACCTTCGCACTTGTGTTTCTGGCCTACAACTTTCCAGTCAGTATCCATACACTACTGCAAACACCCTGTTATTCCCCTTGCATTCCTATGCAGTTATGTATACACCTTGAATTACAATTTCAATTAGTGATGAGAAAAGAAAGTGGTTAAATGATTTTTATGTAGAATGTGTTTGTATAGTAATAGAAAAGTATAATTTATATATTTATTAAAATACATTTTTTTATGTTTATTCTTTACAGCTATTGTTCTTCATCATTAAAATAAAATTATTATGCCTGAAAAATAGAGAAAGAGAAAAAGACAGCTAAAGGACAATTATTTGAAAAACACTCAACAACAAGTATTGGATGACCAACATCATGTGGGCAATAAGAAAAAAATCTTCCGGTAAGACAATTAAGGAATTCATTAAAAAACTTTCAAAGCCTACAAACAGTGTGCAGAATGTACAAACTACTGAGAATGATTCAACCAGAAAAAATAAAATAAGTAACAGGAAAGGAAAAAAAGTAAATTTACAGTCAGAAGATTTGATGTTTGGTAAAAGAAGGCAAAATCAGTAATGGGTAAAAAAATGTTTTATAATAAAGTGGTACTTAACTTGCTGAAAGAGGTGAAAAAATATAGACAAAGAGCACTATTTTATAAAAAGAAGAAGCTTATTGAATCCATTGTTCAAAAGGCTTTTGAAGTAAAAAGGAAACTATTCATTTTAGTTTTAAACAGAATTCGATGATTAGATAAACCAATCCATTTAAATGAAGGCCAAAAGTAAGAGGAAAAAAGTGATTAACAGAACACATTTTTGTGATTTTTTGGGGGTGAATGGAAACACAGTTCTAGTTCAGAGCCTTTCTTTAATGAAGAGAGTTATTTTAAGACCAATGATCTATTGCATGCAGTTGCTACTAGTGGTCGGGCTTATGAGGTTAGAAATGCTTGTCCAATTGAGAAAGAGAAACTGGTTACCAGAAATGCAGAAGAAGTGTTAGCTGATGAAGTTCTAGGCACACGTCCTAAAGGCCCAGTGTACACTTGGGATTGCAGTAGTATTTGTAGTGTACAACAAGAATCTATTCCTATTGTTCGCAATTTCTTACGACTATACAGTAAAAAATAGTGTTAAACAAAAGACTAAGATGTTGCAAGGACTAGACCCTTGCAGAGTGAGAAAAAATACTGGTTTGCAAAGTCATTCTCTGGCTTGTCTTTCTAGAAAGGTATGTCAATGTGTTTTTCATCATTTCAGGATGTTAGCAGTACATCATTCTCAAATGCGGAAGTTAGTCAGAAGATTGTATTATGCAAAAAGTCCAGCACTAAAATTAAAGGCGTTGAACAGTGCTCTTTTGCGTGGGTCAGTATCAGATGTGAAAAAGGTTTTAGATGAAATTGAGTTTTGTTACGTTGGTCCTGAACAAGAGAGTCCAGAAACTGAGACATTAATAGAAGAAAATGTTGAAGAGAATGTGTAACATACTACTACAAAAAGATTTGAGGAACAAATTACAAAGTTTATGGTGATTTCAGGTGAAAGGCCAAATTATTCTTCTCTTTGTTGTTGGTGAACTCACTATAAAAGTCAGACTAGGACTGTTGATCTGTATTTAAGTGGAAGGAATTTGCAACGTATTTGTTGGTAGAGAATTGTTTTGATTTGGGTTCTGATCAGCGTATTTGTAAATATTGTTATAATAAATTAGATGAGAATAAAATGGCCGCTAGAGCTGTCCATAATAATCTACAGTTGGTAACTATTCCTCCAGAACTGATAGATTTAAATACCTATGAGTCTATTCTCATTCAATGTATGCACCCCTTTAGGCTATTGTTCGTATGGAGCCTAAAACAGATAAATTGCCTCCTTCAGATTTACTGAGAGGATTAAAAAGAAGAGTTGTATATTTACCTCTAGATTTAAAGAAAAATATTGAAATTGTTGGTGTAGAGTGTGTAGAAAATGAACCACTAGTCATTCTAGTTAATGGTGTGCCTACTATAGGTAAGAAAATCTGGCAGGAATTAGTGGATGTTGGGGAAGTACAAAAGGCAACCTTGTATCTGATAAAAAGCAATGAGTAATATAAAAATGTGTATATGGGAGAAGAAGAAATACTTTTAGCAGAAGATACTGAAATGTCAAGCGGACAAATTGAAAAAGTGGACATGTCCAGAAGTGAAGAAATCTATGAACGTTACAGTGTACATCCACTTCATTCAAAAGAAGTGATGGGGAATACTACTGAGTTATTCCAAATGCAAAAAGCGAAGGGAAGTCCCATGAGTGTATGGGAAGAAAGCTTGGAAGCTCGTTGTTTTCCGCAGTCGTTCCCAACAGGAAAAGGAGGACGATATGATGAACGACCTGTGCAGATTCCTGCATCTGAATCTCGGACAACAAGATTGTATGCAGAAGATCCAAGATTTCAACAATTTATCCCATATATATTTCATCTTTTGTTTGAGAGTGACTTGGCTGGACTTTCATATGCAGTCAATCACGTATTGAAAACGGGAGTCCATCTGCAAAATGTTTCTGCTAGGAATTTATGGATAAAGTGCACCAGAGAGATGATCATTTAGAATCTCAGCTGATTCATCTGATGGTATGTCAGTGTGGCACTAATGAATATTGGTACCGTCGTCATGGAGAATTTAAATGTATGCTGAGGAACTTAGGAACTCCCACATGGTTCCTTACCCTGACTGAATACGCTTGGGATGATTTCTTTGAGAAGCAAATTCCAATATAAAAAATATTGAATACAAGACACCTGGAGAATTGTGCTCTTTGGGTCCTGTTAATGTATGTAGGTATTTCAATGATAGATTTGAAGCTATGATGTCTTTTATCTGCAATAAAAAGAATCCTCCTCTTGGAGAAGTTGTGGATTTCCTTTGGAGAAAGGAGTATCAAGCATGAGGTGCTCCTCATATACACATGCTGTTATGGATCAAGGATGCCCCCAAATTCGGTACATATTCAGACGATACTGTTTTTTGTTTTATGGAAGAATTTGCCACATGTGCTGTACCCAAAAGCACAGAAGAAAACAACTTAAGACAACAAGTTTTACGATTCCATAGCCATCGATGTGGAAAATACTGTCAATGAAAGTACAAGTCTAAGGATAAGTTCTATACCAAATGTCGTTTTGCATTTCTATGTCCTGTAATACTCCAATGAAGAATGAACAGTTTTATGTCAGCTACGCGACATACCATCACAAGAAAGTCTCCAAAAAATACCTACAATTTGAGAAGAAGCGAAGAATCAAAATACATAAAGGATTACAATCCAGTTATTCTGTCCATGTGGAATGCTAACATGGATATTCAGTACGTTGCGGACAGTTCCATTGCTGTTGCTCGATACGTAACATCCTACATTACAAAATCGGAAAAGACGGAATTGAAAGAAATGTGGGAAGAGATTTCTCACGAGCAGAGTCTAAGTAAGAAATTATACAGTTTCAGTTTGAAGATGTTACCCCATTGAGGAATCGGAGCATATGAATGCTGAGATTGGTTATCATCTTCAAGTCTATAATCCAAATGCAGAAGAATCATTTGGGTGAGTCTAGGTCTTGCTGCAACGCAAAATTGAGTACTTAAGTCTGTACAAGAAATCGAATATTTAGCAGGAAAAGATCCGGAAAGTACAGATATTGTAAAAACAAATATGTTGGACACATGTTTCCAACTAAAAGTCATCATCTTGAGAACATATGTCTCTATGAAGTGCTGCAAAACAACACTTTTAAACGGAATACTACAGAAAACATCAATGATGAAAAATATGCAGTGATTGGTTCCAAAGAATGTTTAGTGAAACAAAGGAAAGGAAATGTAATTAATCACAGGAAACTGAGTTGCGACACTGCTGATAAAAGGGAATTTTACTATTTACCACTTTTGCAACTGTTCAAACTATGGCGTTCAGAATTGGAAGATTCCTTCAATGCTTGTAAAGATACCATACAATGTACTGTTTTTGCAGATTATGTGAAAATGTTGAACAACTAAATTGATTAAGAAGCTACTATTGCAGCTGAGATTGGTAGAGACAGTTCTCAAGACAGTTAAAGTTCTGCTCCACTGAGTCAAGATCCACTAGGACAACCAATTGTTGAAATGAAGTAGCAATCGCCATGAATGAGGCGGAAACAGCAATGCATCAAGCTCCAGAAAATATAATGGACTTAGCAAGTTGGAAGAACAACTAAATGTTGAACAGAAAGAAATATATCAGCAAGTGAGACAACAGATTGACCATGGATTTCTTCATGAAAAGAAAGAATGCACATGCACATCATTTCAACCTATCCAAATGTATGTGAGTGGACCAGCTGGAACAGGAAAAAAGTTTCTTAATTAAAGTAATCAATCACCAGTTATCTACAGAAAACAACTGAGTCGCATTTGTCTTGTTTTGTAACTGCTCCAACTGGGTTGGCAGCAGACAACATTAAAGGAATTACATTACATTGTTTACTTATGCTAGCTGTGGAGCATTTAAACAAATTGGAATATCACAAGCTATTTGGAGAAGCTTGTTGTGAGGTTTCAAGAGTGCTAAAGAAATTGAAACTTCTGATTATTGATGAGGTAAGCATGGTCTCAAACTCAATGCTTGCTTTTGTGCAGTTAAGAATGCAGCAAATTCTTAAAACAGAGTACGATGTATTATTTGGAGGAAAACATGTCATCGTGTTTGGAGATCAACTGCAACTTACTCATGTAAAAGGAAAACCAGTATTTAAAACACTTGCGCATGAAGACACTAGAAAGTCTTTGGGTAGCGTTGGAAACATTAATATTTGGTCATATTTTGAATACAAAGAACTCATTACAAATATGCGATGTTGATGTTGATTATTGAACTATTCTTCAAGATATAAGAATTGGAGTACTAACAGAACATGGCAAACAGGCTTTGCAGAGTCGATTACTTTCCAATTTTTTTCCAAATGAAAGAATAGTTCCTGAGAAAATATATATGAAAATTGCAGAAAACAAATCTATAATATGCTTAATGCCAACACTGCGCGAGTGTTCTATTTTCAATGAAAAGTTAGTAAAGCTGGAAAATGAAGAAATAATAAAAATGGAAGCCATTGATAAAATAGAGCATGAAGGAATCACTTTTATTTTGACAGAAAAATTGAAAACACAATTGGATTCTTTTGAAAAATCCATATTTAAAACTGCTGGTCTAGAAAAGAATTTATATGCATGTATAAACTGTTGGGTAATTTGCAGGCGAAATTTGGATGTAGAAAAAGGTTTAGTTAATGGAGCAATGGGCTAAGATGTGGCTTTTATGAATTATGAGAATAAAGATAGAATTGAATTTTTAAAAATTTAATTTGATCAGATTGAAGAAGTAAAACAAATTGGTTGTTGTTCAGTTCGTTTTTTGCTTGTTAAAGATTTATATGTCCGTAGAACCAGTTTCCACTTTCTCTGGCATATGCAGTGACTATTAATAAATCTCAAGGTTTAAGTGTAGACAGTGCTTTGGTGAACATTGGAAATATCGTGTTTAAAGAGGGTATGTCATATGTTGCTTTGTCCCGAGTCAGAAATTTATCTGGTTTGTTTTGATTGATTTTGATGACACAAAGGTTACTGCAGATGCAAACTGTGTAAAAGAGTATAATAGGTTAAGAAGAGCGCATGCTCCCAATTTAGTTCAATATCCTGTATTTGAAAAGCGTGTGATAGGTTGAAAAAGAAGGTATGAGAATATCTGTAGTGAAGGTATAGAGAAGGAAAAAAAACAAGATAATGTTGTGATTGCAAGCAAAAAGAAAAAGGACACTGTTGAAGAGATTGTTGGTTATCAGTTTGAAAATAGTTCAGGTGTCAACTGCTATGCTAATGTAGTGGGCAATGTAGTTTTTTTCTTGAAAGTTTGCAACAGCAAATTATGGAGAATCGGGAAAAAAGATTCTGTTCCTTGTTACATTGTATTCATGAAAAATTGAGAACTGATAAAAATAAAATATAAAGCGTTTGTGATATTCGTAATGGATACAAAGCGTTTGTGATATTCTTTTGGATGTATGTTCTGGTTCCACACAATTTACACAGAATATCCAACAAGATGCTCAGGAATTTCTAATGTACATGCTTACCGTATTGGAAAATGAAGGCATAGAAATTGAAAATCTTTTTGGCCTTTGTTATAAATGGGAACATCATTGTGAAAATTGTATGTTTACATGTAGCACGAACAAAGACACTGAAAGATTTATATATTTGACATTACCAGACTGTAAATCAGTGTATTTCAATAAACTAGTTAAAGCAGGCAAATCAAAACATGAAGTGTAGCCAATGCAAATCAAAAATGTTATCAGCATTATTTATACAAAGATATGGACAATATATAACTTTAATGATGCAACGTTGTCTAGGTCATGGACAAAAATTGGACACTTTAATATAACATCTTGTATCAAGTCAACTATCAATATCAGGAAGAACTTTTGTAGCAGTAGCAATAATGTTCCATGATGGTCCTTCCACAACATCTGGACATTACACTGCCTATTTAAAATGTGACAAAGGATGGACATATTGTAATGATGCTCAGTTCATTTTTAAACGTTTGCCTAGCAAATTACCAAATTCCTACCTAATATTTTTAAAGCCAAAGTTTTAGAAACATAATTCGGCTTCTAAGGAATTTATTAATATGTATTATTACGATTACTATTGGACAATTTCAATATAAAGGATTTCAGTAATACCATTTGGCCTAGAGGAAAGGAGTATCTTTGAATTATGGACTTTTTCTTGCACATTCTCTCAGCATATATTTTTAAACAACAACATTTACAGTGTATATAAGTTCAAGTAAGACTTTTTTTTAGAAGCAAGCATTTTATATATGTGTGATTTATATTATATGGTATGTTATTGAGGATGCAGTTTTCTTTTTTTTAAACAATCTTATTGATTGTTTTTTTGCCCGCTGTTATGTGATGAGTACGATTGAAATCACTGTTTCTAGTGAAATTCAATACATTCTGAGAACAGCAAAGAAGGCAAAGAAAATAATTTGTAAAATGTTAAAATTATGCTGTGTTGTAAAAAATATAATATTATATATTATAACTGTATTTTTCCTTCTCTTTCATAGATCCTAATTCTAAATAATGACATTTTCAGGAATGTATATTATAAAAAGCAACTAAAAAAAATGTGTTGCGTTTTTATTTCTATTACTGTGAAGGTAAGTTTAACTAAGTATTAAAATGCACAATGGCCTGTGTTTGTACAAAGGTGAAGAAAGGGGAGATGGACGGAGTAGATATGTGTGGAAAGATGCTCTGTGGGCATTTTAAGTTACAGGATAAAGTTAACATCAATAGTGAGTGTCCCTGGGGCCAACTAACCCACCAGATATGTGCAGAAAGTGCCAGATAGTTGCATTGCAAAGAGGTATAAAATGGGAAATGGTTTCAGAGCACCTCTCTGCAACATAGGGATATGGTGTTTACTAAAGGGATAAGGAGGGATAATAGGGTCCAGGGAGTTTCAGGATTAAAAGAGACTAAATTCCTCAACTTCACAGAGTGTATTTGCACATCAGGTCCCATCCCTTCCCTTTACAACTCTATAAACATGTCCTATCACTTTGCCAAAACCTAAGTACTTATAAATGTATCTTGTTCCCTCTTTGCAGTACTGAAATTACTCTATTTATTACTCTTATAGTTAAGGATTGGCCTGGCCATTAACCCTACCACAAGTTAATTTCCTTATATACTAGACAAGCAGATCTGTAAGAAGGTACAAAGTATTAATACAGTCTTCAAAACACCCAGTTTATACCTATGTAGTTTTTTAATCTTCCTGTCATAGGATACCGTGTGACCTGAAAAAAAAAGATTTGATTGGTTCATAATATTTGCCATTGTACTTATAGAAGGACCGCAACCTTTTCAATTATTCTTCTTTGAGCATCTTTGGAGACATAACTCTGTGCTTACCTCCTGTCACTCTCATGGAATTTTTCAAACAATGAATTAGCAAAATGTTCCTATTGTAACAGTCTGCCAATACCTAAGCACTTATGGGGCAAATTTAGAAGCATCCTGTGCCAACAATATGTCACTTTTTGTAACATAGTGATGGCACAAGACACTCCTTCATATTTACAAGGAGAGAAAAAGGCTTCCTGTGTAGCTTTTATTCCCCATGTAAATACGACCTCTTCATACACAAGACTTTGCATTGAAAGGGCGTTCCATAGGTGTTGCTGTGGGTGTTTCCACACAACATTCATTCCACAAGACACATCTCCAAATTTATCATAAATCATAAATCTGGAAATGTGTGTGAATGCTGCAACGTCCTCCAATTGGTTTAGGAAGGCACAACAAGGAGAATTGTTTTCATTTCTCCTAATTTTTTCTCTTTCAATATAAGCTACATTGCACAGCATACATTGAAGGAGAAAAATGCCTTCACTGATTGTTTTTGTGCAGGAAGGTGTGTCTTCTTGCACAAGGACAAACTCCACACAACACAGATATCCTTGCACCATGGTGCAAGGGTACCTGTGTCACCACATGGCTGCAGTTTAAGCAGCAGTGCAGAGACTTGCAACATATTTATGTACATATGTTGCATCTCTGTGCTTCAGAAGTACCACAGCACACTGCAGCTAAAGAGCTTACAGTGTCATGCTGCACCACTTTTTTATAGTTCTGCACTTATACATTCACCATACACCACAAATGTATTCTTTCAATCATTTATGCACTACACATACATTCATCTAAACTTTCACACACTATCATACAAATATACATCTTTTTTTAACCAGAGAAGTTAGTTCTGAAAATATATATTTTTTAAATGTACTTTTGTTGAACGATTTTATTTTTTTTTAAAGGAAAAAAAAGACAACTGGAGGAACAAAACAATGAACTTCAGGGGAAAAGTAAATCTAGCACCGATGTTTGTCTAGTGTTCGACAAACCAAATTAACAGACTGCTCTCCATAGCAGAGCAATCTATTACACTTAATGCAGTGTATTTTTGCGTTGGCAAATTGAGGATGAATGTCCAGATGTTCAGAGGACATAGCAGCAGAAGAGGTGCTAGTAACTGCAGACAGAGGGGTTTGAGACAATATTCTACATTTCTCCCTTGCCAAGTTCACAGGATGCTGTGTTTTTAGATGTTTCATCATACTCTCAGTCCAGCAAGAGTATTTCTTCATGGGGTCACATCTTGACAACACCCTTTTGCAGATTTTGCATGTCACCTTCACAGCATTGACTTTCTTCTGTCCCTCTGGTATAGAAAAAACTTCCACACCACTGAGGTGTACCTCTCAGGAGGTGGAGGTTCATGTACAAATTCCTCATCAGAAGAGTTGTCAGAATGAGGTGCTGGCTGCTGTCCTGAAGCCATTGTAAGGAATAATAGTTGTTCAATTAGCCAAAAAAGGTTCTTCTCAGCAGAGAGATGTTCCTCCCAAGAAAGTCTAAGAAGAATGATTGAAATGGGTGGGGTCCTTCAATAGTTAGAATAGGAAGTGTTATGAACCAATCAAATGTCTTTTTTTGAGGTAACATGGGGTCCGCGCACCGTGCGCAGAGGCAGCACGCACCCAACGCGACTTCCCGAAATTACATTTAAAAGTAATATAGGTTTATTAAAAGTAAAAGAATATTTTTTTTATGATTAGCTCAGATGTCTTGCCTTAAAATGTATATTAAATACATATATATATATATATTTTTAAACATTAAAACATTTCACGGGAGTCGCGTACCTACCACGTCGAAAACATATATAACATCACACGGAAGCGCGCGAGAGTCACATAACGTAATACGTGTATTTCGCTTGTGCGACAGGAGTCCTATACCGGTCGCATAGCATTCACGCAGGAAAATACGAACCCAACGCACACCCTACGCAGATCCTACACAACAATACTAAAATGGCGGCTAGATTCCATGCAGTGAACGAGAAAGGTACGGTTTGGGTGCGCGACTCCCTACATTTAAAAAAAAAAACAATAAAAAAATAATATAAATATATTAAAAAATATATTAAATTAAAAAAACAATATTAGATTTTCAATATTTATAAAAACATTTTTTATTGTATATTAAAAATATGTAACATAATTTAAAAAAATAACATATCTAAAAATAAATAGTTTAGGAAATGTAGTAAATCAGTACAAAAAAATAACTATAACAATTAATACATTTAAAAATTGTCATTGAAAAAACCTTTGAAATTCACTGAAAAAACTATAGGTTTCAGACATGTTATAGTTAGGAATTAGCATTTAAAAAACCTTTGAAATTCACTGAAAAAAAACATAGGTTTCAGACATGTTATAGTTAGGAATTAGCATTTAAAAAACCTTTGAAATTCACTGAAAAAACAATAGATTTTAGGGGTGTTATAGTTAGGAATTAGCATTTAAAAAACCTTAGGAACTCACTGAAAGAACCATAGGTTTTAGGGGTGTTACAGTTAGCTGGATATTTCACTCATACAAAACCAATGCTAATTCCTAACTACAACATGTCTGAAACCTATGGTTTATTCAGTGAATTTCAAAGGTTTATTAAATGCTAATTCCTAACTATAACATGTCTGAAGCCTTTGGTTTTTTCAGAAAAAAAATAAATATATATATATATGATGAAATATCATGCTGAGTTTTTGAGTCTTGATGATCAGAAGATCCTCCAGAAAGGGATTACTTGTGAGTGCAGGAAGAAATCACAGAATAGCTGCTTCTAGTCCCAAGAGTTTGTCTACACTTTTTTATCTGATGTATCACCTCTTCTCACACTGGGATCCTCTGTCAAAGGACTATGAAGTTCCTGTTCATGTATCGCCGGCCATCTGCAAGAAGATTCCGTTGTGGCTCAATCATTCAAACTTCAACAAAAGAATTTGTCTTGCCCCCCTTCTGGTCACAATAACAACAGATGCCAGAATGTCTGGGATGTGAAGTAACCCCGCAGAACTGGACGACATAGAGGATTTGGACTCTGGAAGCATCCAGTCATTCTTCAAACTGAAAGGAACTTGCAGGAATGTTGAAGGCTCTCTGGTACTTTGCTCCAAAGATACTTGACAGACCTGTTCAAATTACAACAGACTTTCAAGTAACAAAAGCCATGTGAACCATCTAGGGAGGTTCCCAAATGCTGTTTTTAGCTGACTTGGCAGATCAAATTGGGTTCTGGGCAGAAAAGAACCTCCTCTCTCTGACAACAATCTATATTTTGGGGTGGAAGAATGGATGGGCGGGTCGATCAAGCAGCACATTCCCCTCCTTGATGTCCCTGTCTCTATCCCCATCAAGAGATCATGTAGGCATTGAGGGTTCCATGACTAGATCTTTTTGCATCCTCCCTGGATGTTCTCCTTCCTCATTTTTGTTCTCTACTTCCATGTCAGGAGTCCTGGGGGTGGATGCAATGAGCCTCAGATAGCCCAGGGGTCACCTCTATTCTTTCCCCCCATTTCCATTAATCAGCAAGGTTGGGTGCAAGAAAAGGCAGCAAGCACTCAAAGGTTATCCTAGTTGTTCCTTCATGGAAACTCTAGACTTAGTACCCTTGGTTACTCCAATTAGCAGTTTAGTCACCCTCTACATTCCCAGTTGTTCCCTCCCCTTTGAGATCCCCCCTATTCCAGAGAAAATTCCCCACCACCTCTCTGTAGTGATCTGGAGATTAAGAGGCAACCATTAGTTGCTCTGGGTTGCCCTTCTGATATTGCTATTTCAATTCAGAACTCTAGGAAGGGTAGTACTCTTACAGTCTATGAGAAGTACTGGGGTAATTATTCTCAATGTTGTGCAGACAGGGAAGTCATTCCTCCTCCTGTGATAGGGAAAGATAGTGGAATTTCTAAGTGATGGCTTTTATTAGGTTTAGCTGTCTCCACCTTGAAGAGCCAGTGAGCTGTAATTCGGATAATTTGGGGTCCTTTTAGTTCCCAGTTTGACCATAAGAAGAGTTTTCTTTTAAGGATGCCTGTGGTTCATGCTCTTGTCCCTTCACTGGATCTGTCCCTAGTGTTTTCCTGCTTGCAGAGCTCCCCCTTGAACCGCTTACTTCAGTTTAATTAAGAATATTGATGTTGAAGGTATTTTTTCTTGTGGCTGTTACCTCAGGCAGGAGGCTTTGTGAGATTGGAGCCTTTTCATGTCATGAACATAATTTATGGTTTTTTTCCTAATAAGGTTGTCCTTAGGCCAGATCATGCATTTATTTCAGAAGTGGCTTCAGGGTTTCATATGTCTCAGGATTTGGTACATCCTGCTTTCTTTCCTGCTCCTTCCTCACCTCCGGAACATTCTTGGCATAACCTTGATTTAGCCAGAGCTTTGATAAGTTACTTGCAGAGAACATCTTCTATCAGGAAGGTTGACTCCTTGTTTGTCACTTATGGTCCGATCAATAAGGGGCAATGCCTATGATGTCTACCCTGAACTATTAGATGAGGTTGTTCATTTATTTGGCATCTCAGAAATCTAACTTATCTATTCCTTCTGATGTTCAGGAACGTGGGCCTAGGTAAGCGTCCTCCACCTAAGCTGCTTTCAAATGGGGGGGGTCTCTCATGGGTACATGTGCAGCCAACACTGGGGCAGACCATAATACCTTAATTTCCCATTGCAAGTTGTAAATAGGGGAGTTTATTATGCAACTCTTGGGACAGCGGTTCTGTTGGCAGTCCAATAAGTGGCTCTCTGAAAGTTTTTGTCATTTTGTTCTGTACTTTGAATCCATAAACTTATTTGGTGTAGCATAATAATACTCTCCGGACACTTTTTCCCAACTCAGCTTTGGTATAGGCTCACAGGGTCAGGACTGGGGCAAGGAAGATGGATGAGGTATGTAATAAGTGGGTTACTTACCAGTAATCTTCATTACTCTGAGTCATAGTCTTGCTCGCCACTGTCCTACATTCCTTCCCTTCCTACTTGAGGTGTGGGGTTGAAAATAAAAGTGTGTGGGAGTTATATTACTTGGTACTTTCATTAAGCACACATGTGGGGAGCTTTTATGGGTGATTAGAGGTCACTTCCTGTGGGGGCCCTTATAGGTTTGTGCATCAGTGTTTCTTCTTTTTTTATAGGGGTAGGTGCTGTGTCTAAACCTATATATCTGTTACATAGTATACACACATGCAAATCATTCACTCACACATTTTATTTTACATGTGTAAAATAAACTTTTACTGCACTACACATTTTATGTAGAGTCTTGCAATGCATTGTGGTCCATGTAGTAAAGATTATTAGATGGAATATTTCCTCCTGAAGCAAGCTATTTACAAATAATCCTATTTGCTTTGTAGTGAATTTTTGGTTTTGTTTATTGGTTTATCAAGTCAACATATGCTATATGAAATATTACTGACTATTAATGAGCATATACATTTTTCACAACAGGAGTTATTGAGTAGTTATTACAAGGGCATGGTAAAGATTGTAAATGTATGTTAAATCTAATGTCCTAACACACTGCAATGACATGTCACTCCTCTCAGTCCTTATAGAGCCTACTCTTGGTGATGCATCACAGGACTTAAACCAAACAATTATAGGGGTATAAGGTAGCTCTGAACCTGAGTCTAGCTGCTCAAGTGATTAAGCAGGGAAAGTGGACTTGTCGCTCAATAGGAGCAAGCCAATATAGAACAGGAAAGCCAAATTGTGGTCTGCTCTGCCCTGCCACTAGTACAGAAATTACTGCTACCCCAACCATTCTCAGATCAGGCGCAGCACTGATTTTGATACCTCATACACCCGCAGCATGTAGAAGTGTTGAAAGCACGCAGAATAGCACAAAATCATTCCAAATGGTACTTGGCATACCTTCACCTACTGATTTTCAAAGAATCGAAACAAAGATGCTAAGGAAGCAGGAAAAAGAACATAAGTCCCTATGCCAAATTAGGCACAAGGGTGATGGCTTAAAACACACTAAGGGCCCGATTGCGATGTCTGTCTGACATCGCTCTGGAAATGGAACAAAACGACCACCTGTCGTCAGTTCCAGCCCAGCTATTAGGATGCAGCCGAACCCTGTTCGGTCTCAATCCTATACTTTGCAATGGAAGTATGCATTCCAAGTGGACTGCATGCTTTCATAGCAAAAAGCAGAGGTGCAATTCATCCCTGTGCCCCGTGGCAGGCACCTCAAGGTGCCTGCCATCGGATGCAGGGGTCAACATGGGAGCACCATAGGTGCCACCTAGGCCGTCATTCAGTAGCCTTACACCCATGAGGGCTCTGCTGGAGGCCCCAATGCTTTCCTGTGTAGGAAAGGCCGGCACAGAAAGGCAGTGAGAAACTGCCATCGTAATTCCTCGGCCTGAAAGTGACGACCGAGGGATTACTGCAGGCCTTCTGAATGGCGGACGGGCTCTCCAAGCCCATTGTCCGCCATTTGGAACTCCTGTTGGTAGTAATTTCCAATCCGACTCCGTCAAAATTGGTTAGTCAGAAATTCTTACAAACAGGAGATTACGGTGCGGTAAGGATGCCTCCGACCACTGGTCGGAGCCATTCCTTACTGCATCGTAATCGGGCCCAATGTATGAAGGCTGTGCAACAATGGTTCAGATCTTAAATGAAATTTAACTTAAAGCAAACAGATCAGACCACTGGCAATGAGAAGACAAAATAAATGTATTGTTTAAAGTTTTTGTATAATTTACTTGTTTTTTCTGTTGCACAAGTTTTATATAATGAAAAAAGTATTCACTACTAAAGGAAAGTGTGTTATTCTTCATGCTCATGGATGTTGAGCGTCGTTGCTCAGACTCCTACCGGGCTCCCCAGCTTCATCAGTGGAAAAAAAATCACCATTAATATTTTGAGTGTTCCTTCTTTAATGCCTATCTCACAAATAATCACTTGTAATGTCAGTTCAGATTACCCTGCCCTCTAATGCTATAGTAGCCTCTTCTCAGGACTGTGTTGGGGGGAGGGGGTGGATCTTCACTTCATCAGAACTGTCATCCTCAGGATAAAGTGCTATGTTGTCCTGAATTGCGCAGGTAGCTATGATTTTACAGGTTGTTTCAGGTGTGTACTCTAATTCTACTCCTCACTTAGCAAAGCAATGAAACCTCTCTTTCAGGATCCAAAAGTATGCTTTCCTACTGACTTTGCTCGCTTATGTGCACTGTTGTATACATTCTCCCTTGCAGTGCTTGTATTTAGGACAGTTATGAAAGCCAAATATATTTATTCTCTTAAGGCTACTACAGATACTATTTGTTGTCCACAAGGAACATGTCTAGAGGGAATATTTCTTCACAGTGTTCCTCAATAATTGCATACTGCAGACATTACACTGGACAAAGTTAACACTAATCTTTTTGTCACATGAAGGAATACTAAATTGTTTACAAATATTAGTCCTTTCCTGTAGGTGGCACCGCCTACTCCCCATCCTATACAGGGTAAGGTTGTCCTTGTTGGTCTAAACACATATCTGCATCTACATGAAGTACTTGTGCACAAAAGTTAATGTTTAAATTGTTAAATATATTATGTTATGTTTATTTGTTTATTGTTTGGTTTAGATTGTATAATTTTTCCATCTCAGATAACTTATTGCAGTAAACTGGTACTGTTATTTCTTGAACATTTGAAGGTTCTCTGCAGATGGTGAGCATGGTTCTCCCCCATTTGTTTTCTCACACACCAAGCAATTGCATGTCCTTTTGTGGAAGGGTTTACCTTGTTTCCACATGGAATTTGGCCCATGAAAATACTTTTTTACCAGTATCTCTTGATAATTGCTTGCCACTGATGTTGCACAGCACAAAGTTAGGAAAATACACAAATCAAAATGTAGGTAAGTGATCGTAATCTGAAAAAGATCCTTACATTTTCAGGACACATAATGCATACTATATCAAAAGGTTCAATTAACATGACACTTACCAAGAAGATAACCATTTCCAATCTCTCCCCTTGCCAGCTAGTTGTAAAGTCCTGAATGACGAAACACAAAGGATTCTTAAATCTGTGATAATACAAGCAGCATTGCAAACCAATCCAATATTTAGTGAATAGTGATTGTTTTATTTTTTTCGCAAATACTCTGTTTTTGAAGGAGCGCATATTTGAACGTGATTAACATCCACACATCCTACTACGGGCGGAAACAGAACAATGGCATAAACATCAATCTTAATGGCATTCATTTCGGCTGGGCTGATTGATAAAGAAATATGCAAATCTATTTTAGGAAACATGCAGGCACATGCATCAATATTGCATTTTGCGAATCCTTAATTGCGAAAAATAAGGAATCGCAATTAAGGAATTGCAAAATGCAATGCATCAAGAAATTGCCAACAAAATTGCGATTGCTTAATATTCCTTAATTGCGACTCGCAATTTGAGAGTAGCAATTAAGGAATCTCTCCCCATTCATTCCTATGGGCCTGGAGGCCCATAGGAATCAATGGGAAGACATTCTCAATTTGTGATTAGCAATTAGAGAATCGCAAATTGAGAATGCGATTTCAAGGGTGCAGGGGTGTCCAAAGGACACCCTGTTGCACCCCTGAAATCAATCTGTGCACATATATTGTGCACACACATGCCCTTAGGGCATGTGTGTGCACAACATGAAACTTTGAAAAATGCACAAAAGTGCATTTTTCAAAGTTTTCGTAAATTACCATGAGGTTCAACCTCATGGTAATTTGCTCCCCTTAATTGCGAAATCGCAATTTTTTTAAGTTTCATGCATTGCATTTAAGGAATCGCAAATTGCGATTCCTTAAATGCAATCGCAATTTGAGAATTCGCAAATATTTGCTAATTCTTAAATTGCGAGGGCCTTGACCCTTCATGCATTCCAAAAGCAGATTCTGCGATCGCAAACGGACGATTTTTGCGATTTGCACCGTTTGCGATCGCAAAATCCTTTGATGCATGTGCCTGATGGCCTCTAAAAAATTAGCAAACATCTTTGAAATGCGACCTCGTGATATCCCCTCAGCAACAGCCACCATTCCCTGGTAGCTACCTGAGGCTAGGAGGTGGAGGGAACAAAGCATGTGTATGTGTGTGAGTGTGGCCTAGGTACCTCGTGTTTGCCTGCCTACATCCATAATGACCTGCCTTCTCAGCCTGAATTTACAAAACACCTCCTCCTCTGTCTGCTCCAATAAAGTTACTTATCCTAAAAACCCTTCCCTCTCTCCTCCTTTATCCTTGTTTGCAGCAAGGTTGCACATTCGCCTCACCAGAGCCTATAGTGCAGCCATTTTAAAAGTTAGTAATTTGAGTATCCCCCACCTTTTATATTTTGCACCTCGTTACCAACTTTTTTTAAATGATGGTATTTTGCACCTTAAATTTCCATCTTTTGGGACTATTCGCAAATCACGACTGCTTAACACAAAAAATAGTGATTCTCTAATACAGAATCAGAATTTAGGATTTGCTAAACTAGGTCGCAAAATACTGATGCAGTAGGTTTTTGGGATGTTGTATTACTTTAAGAAGTCCTTCCTCGGAGGCCTTCCGAACATTGAAAATGTTTTTTTTGCATGCACTAACCCATTTGCAAATGATTACCAACTCCTAAGTCATTCATACATCAGGCCATTATAGCCGACGTTTAGGAAAAACTCTTAAATATTGAATTTACCAAGCAAAGGGATACATAGTAACATCTATATTAGTCGTAATTTCTTTTTTATGAACCTTTTATGTTATTTTAGAGTTTTATATTACACCAACTAGACCCGAGACATTCAGTTTCAGAGCGCTTTACATGAGCACCAGTTTCGTTACAGCAGGACACATTTTATTTTTGGGGAGGCACTGGGTGATTACGGGCCATATGCATCAACACATTTTCCCATAGACACAGAATGGGCATAAACTCTTTGATGCATCTGGCCCATAGTGATTTGCCCAGAATCACAGGATGTTGAGCATCGTTACCCAGACTCAAACCCGGCTCCCCAGCTTCGAGGTCAACACCTCTAGCTGTAAAGCTACATCCTCTACATTATTGATTTTTAGGGGAATGGGAGGGTGTGTGGTCAGATCTTTCCACCAAATTCGATATAGTTTCCAAATCTGCTGACCCTGCTCTGTACTATTATTGCCCTCCTTAAAAAAAAAACTCTAGAAATGTCCACTTTTTAAAAGCTACATCTAATGTGGCTTGTTAATCACTTCTTAAAATTCTAATGCTAACTAAAGATTTGTGAACAATACCATGCCATCTACACTGTTCTGTTGAGAAAGGTGTAATGTAATTATTCCATATCAACTCCTTTATAGTAATAAGTAAATTCAGTTGCAATATGCTTTGCTGTACTTAATTTACCGCAAAGATTATATTCAGATGACTTTATTCGAGTCTCCCTTTAGTTGCAACAAACACAAAGAAATTAATTTATTATTATTATAATTCTGTAAAAGCAAATGCAATTTATTTTCTTGGAAAACGAGACAAGATATTTACCTTTCCCTGTAGCTTAGATACAGTTATCTCACTTATCTGGTTACACCTCGGTTTCCCGAAAGTAAAATTAGCTTTTAAATCCATTTTTATGGTTTAATTACCTCGCGTGAAAGAAGATACTAGGAGAATTTACTATTTTTCATCAGGTAAATATATAAACACTTCTCGAAAAAAATGATAACAAAAGCAACTGCACAAAACTAATTATATTACGATTTGAATTTCGCACAGAATAAGTTCTTCAGTGATCTGAATTTCTTCTGTGATATAAAACTACCTAAACAGAATCTAATAAAACACAAAGAAAATCAAATAAAAATTCAGAGAGTTTGCTTCCATGTTTTTTGGGACATTATTATTAGTATTTAAGAAGTTGTGCTTGAAATAACTACAGAAGCCATACCTGTCTTATCAATTCCTGCTAAATATTTAAAAGACTAAGGGCCAGATGTAGGTAGGCTTTTACCGGTCGGTAACGGCCGAATTCGGCCGTTACCGACCGGTAAAAGGCATTTGAGATGTAGGGGGCAGAATCGGTAAATTTACCGTTCTGTAAATTTACCGATAGGTAATTTTACAGAATCTGTAAATATACCGGTCGGTAAATTTACTGACCGGTATATTTACAGAATCTGTAAAATCGATATGTAGGTGGGACTCTTATGAGTCCCACAAGGCCTTAGAAATCGGTATTTTACCATCAAATTCAATTTGATGGTGAAATACCGATTCAGGTGTGCATGCAAATGTGCGCATGCACACCTGTGCCATATGACAGGCAGACCTGCCCTTAGGGCAGGTATGCCTGCCATATGGCCCCCGAACCTTTTTTGGGGGTGCTAGAGGGTGTCAAAGTGACACCCCCTGCACCCTTGCCAAAAATCTGTATTTACCGATCGGTAAATACCGACCTGTAATGCCCCATTCATTCCTATGGGCTTCATAGCCCATAGGAATGAATGGAGCATTACAGGTCGGTATTTACCGAATCGGTAAATACCGACTTTTACCGAATCGGTAAATAAACATCTGGATTTCCCTACATCTCCCCCCTTCATATTTACCGACTTTTAAATACCGAATCGGTAAAATTCGGTATTTAAGGGTCGGTAAATATGCTTTACCTACATCTAGCCCTAGAACTTTATTATAAAATGCAACATTAAAACAATAGGAAGCTTGGCCACACAAAATGTATAACAAAAAAAAGCGTTTGGATATTCAAGGGGTATCTAAAAATATCGAAACCCGGTTTCATGCTGCTCTCAAATCTGAATATCAGCTTGGATATGGCACTAAGGTACAGAAGGCAGTTTCAAAAAGGAGAGAATAGGATTCCTTGGGCAAGATCACAAAATATTTTCGATTGTTATTTTTATATTCCTGGTGATAAGGGAATTCAGAGCTTAGCACAAATTTGGAAACCTATGGCCCATCACCAGACTGATGGGCCTTCCTGAGTTAGAGTGGGATGGAGGAGCGCACACATACACCTGACTAGGGCTATGTCTGTCCCCACACACATATCTGCATACCCCCCTGTAGTGTGTCTGAAGCCAGGGCAGGAAAGGCAGGGCCCTTTTGATCTTTAAAGGCTTCTTTGTTGTATCCCCCACTTCAAAGACACAGTTGGGTATAAGTAATGGACCCTTGACACCACCAAAGCAGAACTTTGCTGGAACTAAGGACATTAGGCCTGGAAGAAGAGATGCTGTGCTGCACTCTGTGAGTACTACCCTGGCCTGAGGTGCCCTTCCAGTCCTCGGCCTCAGAAATGGGTTCTACAGCTGTTTTCTTTATAAATTGATGCAGTATCTCCTTTGTGCTGATTGGGTCCAACTCAGTGCCCTCTGACGCCGATGCAGTGCCAATTCTACGACGACGTGGGTCTTGACTGCGAAGTTCAACGACAATGCAGCTCCGATCCTTCAACACCGTCTGCAAGGCTCGACCCGACTGCTGGGAAAAGTCTGATGCATCATGTTCTTGACGTCGACGCTTTGCTCCATAAAAAGTATTTTTCAGCTGTCCCTGCATGGGTTCTGTTGCCGGTCTGCCCTCTATTGCAGTTGGCTTGAACTTTGAATTTGCACCGCTCCCTTGTGACCTCAAGTAACATTTTGACCACTAAGGACTTCTAAGCACTATTTTTGCATTTAATCCTAAAAATCATATCTCTGGCTCTACTCATTGGACATTTGTCATTTTGATCTTGTTTTACTTAAATACATATTCTCTATTTTTCTAAACTGTTGTGGTGTCTTTTTGTGGTGCTTTCACTGCGTTACTGTAATTTAGGTGTTGCAGAAATGCTTTACACATTGCCTCTTAAGTTAAGCCTAACTGCTCTGTGCCAAGCTACCAGAGGGTGAGCACAGGTTAATTTAGGTTGCCTATCGGCTAAACACATAATGTTCTGTTTTATTACATGTTTTGCTTTAGATATGGCATCAAATGCTGGAACATTTTCAGCAAAAGTAGCACATCTTTAAAGTTCCACTGTCAAGCAACTTTTTATTGCTGTCAATATGATAAAATAGGTTTGCTCCTACTTTTCAATTATTAAGAATTCAGTCAGGCAACATTGTGGCAGAGACTGTGCCGTAAATTAGCACTTACAGGACTCACTTTATGTGACTCTGCCCCTTATGTAGATGTGTGTGCAGGACGGAGTGGAAATCAAAACAGCTTAGGCAAAAATTGTCACCTCATATCGCTCTATTCCAATCTCTCTCTCTCTCTCTCTCTCTCTCTCTCTCTCTCTAACCTCATGGAGCTGGTCAAAGTATAAGACATGCCACCACCAGCCATGGACCTTCTAAACCATTTCAGCAATAACTCCATATCATCTGGGGCATGCCCAATGGGATTAATGGCCAATCCAGCCATGAGTTATTGTCCCCTATAAATGAAGTATTAACAGTATTATTCAGTTCCTGAATTAAGATATCAAGATGGATTAGATTGATGGGATTATATTCAACTGACCCATGCATGATTGGAGCATTTATATATTTTTGTTTTTCCTTTCATCATTTTATTCTTTGAGCAATATATTGTAGACCAACTCAGTTACAATTGTAAAACAATATTGGTTAAGGAAATTGTGGGATGGTGGCAGGTTTAGCTTTTTCACACACACATGCACACGCACACACATACACACACACACACACATGCAGTAATGTACAAAGGCGTGCTAATTTCAATGAGCTCTGCGTTAAGCAAATGCTTGACTAGCTAAATGCATTTTATGGCACTTTTAAACTTTGTTGATGCAGAATCTACGAGGTGTACTAATCTTTTATAGTCGTGGGTTGTTCTACCTTGTGTATTATTTTCTTTATATCATTAATATACTACTA
This sequence comes from Lissotriton helveticus, assembly GCF_964261635.1. Classification (NCBI taxonomy): domain Eukaryota; kingdom Metazoa; phylum Chordata; class Amphibia; order Caudata; family Salamandridae; genus Lissotriton; species Lissotriton helveticus. Next base: position 1,510,661,163 of record NC_136067.1, on the reverse strand, counting down.
TTTTCTTCTCCCTTTCATGTTCTTCTTCACAACATCCTTACCAAAATGTTGAATGCTTTATCAAAGATTACAAATTGCAAACATAAGCTACGACATTAAAGCAAACAGAACTGAGGATTCAGTGATGGTATTTTTCCGTTGTTTTCTTTCTAATGATTTTTTTATTGCAAAATGTGTATTTTCCTCAGCATATGTGTTTGTTCGGTGAGCATGAACATGGTGTGTTAATTTTAATGGTATGCATCCTCTGCAGATTACCATCAAAGCATAATATAAATGACACACTGGCTGCTCTTCCTTTGCTCCCTTATCAAGGTAATGTATTCACACAAATATTGACAAACATATGCTAGCTTTATGATTATAGCAATGAAGTGTGACAGACTCATTTGCACTGGCCTAATCATATTACTTCTACTGGACAATGTAGCATCTGCTTCAAAGGCGGATGAGGGGTAAAGGGAAATTGGCACAGAACTGTTTTCTCTCAGTAGGAAATTCCCCATACCTTTGGTGGATACGATCCACAATAATGGATAGGGATATCAAGAGTTCTGCTCTTTATGCATAATAATATAGTTTTTCTTTAAATATAGACCTGTATATACATAAAAAAATATATACATATATATATATTCACTGAAAAAACCATAGGTTATAGACCATATATAGTTAGGAATTAGCATTTAAAAAACCTTATTTTACTCACACAAAACCATTGAAATTCCATATATAGTTAGTTGCACTAACTATATATCGCGCACCCGCAATCCACTGCTGATCATGTCACATATTACATCATTCATTACATGGTCAGTGACATCACTGATGACATCACTGATGACATCTCAAATGACATCACTGATGACATCTCATTTGACATCATTCTTGTGCTAATACGATAAACCTCTTCAGACTCTAATATAACCTTAGATACACTCAGTGTATACAGACACTCACACACTGCCACTCATCCATGGAGTTACTCACACACCCAGTCAGTCATGCAAAGAAACAATCTCACCTCCATTTCTTCAACTATACAGTTAAACACACCTTACTTATTGAAACATATACTAACACATATTTACTCTCTTATACAATCCCTGATACAAGTTCATAATGATCGATACAACCACTCACTCATTCAGTGGCTCTCATGCACAGTTATTTATATATGCCAACTCTCACATGTACTGTGTTTAACATATGTACTTACTATGACATGTAGCATTGAGATATCCATTCACTCATCAATACACTCATGCACACAGTCAACTGCCCATGTAGCTGTTTCCACATGCAGTCTTGAACTCATACACCTAGTGAATAAACTGCTCACACATCTATGCATAGAGTCACACACCTTCCAGCCACCCCCACACAAACTCAATCTCCCATAGAAATACTTGGGCAACCAATTAATAACACATATAGCCTCTCGTATAGCTAATGATCAACACATGCAGCAGTTTACATCACAACAGACATAATGATGCACAAATTAAGACAGTTTAGTCACTAACCCATGCATTCAGTGAGACACATTTAATCACTCACTCATACAGTCAGTCACGCACCTACTAAATCCTTCATCCAGACACTTATACATCCACTCATTCTTCAATATGTAAGACATATTTTAACTTTACAGAAACATACAGTCACTGGATGTTGTCATCAGTGATGTCATCAGTGATGTCATTTGAGATGTCATCAGTGATGTCATCAGTGATGTCACTGACCATGTCATGAATGATGTAATATGTGACATGATCAGCAGTGGATTGCGGGTGCGCGATATATAGTTAGTGCAACTAACTATATATGGAATTTCAATGGTTTTGTGTGAGTAAAATAAGGTTTTTTAAATGCTAATTCCTAACTATATATGGTCTATAACCTATGGTTTTTTCAGTGAATTTCAATGGTTTTTTAATAGCAAATATCATAAGCTGTCGAATGTCAACTACGTGGTAAGTAAAAACATTTTCGTGTTTATGCACACTGATCTGCTTTGAATGCTGCCCCCCACCCCTCATTTCTATTAGGAGTACTCTCTCTTTGCAGATAGTGAAGGGTAGTTAACGCAGGCCTTTGCCCCCGTTGCCCCCGTTGTAATCTGTCGTGCCTGCTTCTCTCTCCATTTGATTGATTGTTCTCTTTGGTTCATTCTCTATTTACAAACAAGCACAGAGTCGCAATACTCTGTTTAGTCTTTGCAGATAGCGAAAAATCGTGTAAAAAAACAAAAGGAATCGAGCAAAATCAGTAGGCCACTAATGGGATCTCTTTTTGACCTCCCTAAAATAGAAACATTAGGAACAACCTGTTGATAATACCAATGTGTATGTACATAAGCGGCGTTCATTTGTGTTCACAGTACCCCTTGTTGATTGTTTGAATCGAGCATTGAATTGTTCGAAGTTGATTCTCTTAAGAATCTTCTCTGCCTGCAAACGAGGAAGAATAGGAATATTCTCTCTCCCTTTGCAGATAGTGAAGGGTAGGTAACGCAAACCTTTAACACGTCGTGCCTATTTCGTTCCTCATTGATTGATTGTTTCCCCAAACATTGACTGTTTGGGAATTGGTTCTTTTTGGAGGTATTCCCTGTTTGCAAATATACGTAGGAAAATCTTTGCAAATAGTGAAAGGGTACGTAATGCGGACCTTTCTCCCCCGTTGTAATCTGTCATGCCTATCTACTCCCCACTGATTGATGCACCTGTTTCACCCGGACCATTTACTAGAGATACGTCATCTGGCCCGACCAGAGAGCACCCCTAGTGAAAAGGACATATGCAATAATAACGAAGTGATCACTGTATCCTGTTAACAGAAACTTTAGCATGAAACAACCTGGAAAGAAAAGAATAGGAAAACGAAAATCAGTAGGCCACTGATGAACATGAACTTTTATTAAACAACGAACAAAGAAACGATAACATAACGTAATGATAAAACCTATTAATGTCCTAGAAACAAGAAAACGTTAAAATATGCCAGTGGTGAGAGACCAGAAAAACAGTAAGAGAAACCAAATCACCCCTCGCTGTCCCACCGCCTGCCACGCCAAAAAAATCGATAGACTAGGAAAAATGCAAGTCAGTAGAACATCCGCCCCCACTCTGGAAACTTCCAAGGTGGGGCAGGGTTGCGGCTACGCCCAGCCGGGAGCAGCCCATATAAGGCGGGTCCTGCTGCCACGCCTCGGCCAGGAGATCCTAACGTAGGGTGTAGCCGGAGGAGAGGCCGAGGCCAGCGGGACCCGGCCAGGGGATTGCCTTTACAACGCTAAACAGTTGCAGGGGGGGGGAATGTCTCCTCGACCCTCCCCTCTCTCTCCCAGTCCGGCCGCGGTGGCCCTTGACAGTTTCAGGTAGTCCCGCCACATGCTCTTCCGGTCCGGCCACCAACGGTCGGGGGGCCGAGGCCGACGGGATCCGGCTGCAGCCGATAAACCAAGAAACCCGTTCATGGGGCCAGAGCCAGGGGCGTCCGGCCGACATCTACCGGAAGCCCGGCCCGAAGACGGACGGGACACTTCTTCTTTCTTGAATAATGGCTGCGACAACACTGGGGGGGGATGTCTTGCACATGCCTCCGACCCCCCCCCTCGTCCTCATCGCCTGGTCCGGCCATAACAAATCTCAAGCGAGACGCCGTGGGGTGCACTGGGAGGGAGAGACGGTGCGAACAGGCCTCTCCCGCCTCCCCAGGTGGAGGCTTCCCAGCTGCACCCTCAGCGCTCCAGGCGCCCGGAAAAGGGTTCTTCCACTGTGGCCATGCTGCAACGTCTCGCCCGGTAGGGTGGAGCCCGTACGCTCATTTGACCCCGCGATCGCCAGTAGCTACCGAACTCTCAAAATGGCGGTCGACCTGGCAAGAGCGGGCCCAGCATAAAGAAATGGCCCGGTCACTGGTTGACTCCACCACCCTAGTCCTCCACGACCTTGAAGATTCTAGAGGAGCCGCGGGAGTCTCCGACCCCCGATGGGGAATGACTGCCATGATCGCCCGTGGAGTGACGAAACTGTATCCGCGGGACGTCGGCGCTCCCATGCTGGCGCCAGCCTCACTTTGAATTACTAGAATCCTGCAGACCTCAGTTCCGGTGAAAGCACAGTGTGACCCGGTAGGAAAAATTGTTGCACCCCCTCCCCTTTTTGACTGATAGTTCAAACCACCGATCCTTTCCTTTGCCCTTTTAACGGAACTTTGGACTGCCTCCCCCTCTTTTACATTTTCTAGAGAAAACAAAACATTAACCACTACATTAGCATAGCAGTTAACACCAGAACTGTATTCAAATTGAAAACCAACAACATCTTCAACAGAATCCTTTTTGTTTCTGCTGTGACCCTGCTACAGCACAGGCATTGTCCCCAGCAGTAATTCTGCAATGCCGGTAAGAATAGCTGTGGTGCCTACTGGACTCACTCACCCCCGCGGCGCCCCACGCCGTTATTTGCTGGGCGGCAACTTACTAGACATCACTTTCGTGCCATCTAGATTTCAGCGCGTTCTGCTGCCTTGGAACTATTCGCACAACAGACTGCTACTGACGACCCACCCCCAGGCAACATCTTCTGAATTTTCATAATTTGAAGGAACTAGTAACATGTCCTCATCAGGAATTCAAAAGAAATTGCCACGGTCTCTTCGTTGTTTAAATGTTTTTACTGTTTTTGTTTTGTTGCATATATTTATATGTTATTAAAGTTTTATATTCCTACTACTTTGTTGGAGTGCTATATATTTTTAATGTGACACATAATTGTAAAAACTTTGATGTACAAAGAGTCATTCCTGGAATCTTCCGCTTCAGGCTCGGTCCCCTCCCCAATCACAATACAGGATGGTTTTCAGATAGTAGGAACACGTGTGGTGTGACGGATCTCATCGGGTGTGGGCCTTGATCTACTATAACTCCTTTGAAGAGGGGTGATTCTTTACAGCTGGGGCCATAAACTACATCTGCAGGGCTAGGTGATAGCCTGGACAATCGGACACAGAGGAAGAGGAGTGTCAGAGGGTGCGGTAGTGAATAGGGCGAAAGGGAGGTGTCGGGCGGGCACAGAGTGTGATTTTCAGGGAAGAGCAGCGCAGATGGGGGGAGGTTTATTGCCGATGCATAAGACAGAGAGCGGGGGTGACCAGTGCCTGGGGAAGATGCTTGCGAGGGTGGGGAGCCATGCTACGAATCGACAGCGTGCAGAGAGTGGGTCTGGTCAAGGCATCTAAAATGGCTGCCGTGCACGACAAAAGTGTGGCATTTCAAAAAAGGCAAGATGGCGCAGACAATGTTTTTCAACACTTCCTTATTTCCTTCGAATCGAACGTTAACAGACGTTGGTGCATATTACCAAAGTTAAGCGATATTTATCGCTAACGATGCTTACCAACGAATTTTTTACCGCTAAGCATCATCAGAAATTATCGAAGATAAACCTTGCTATTATCAAGGTTTATCGCAAATGCGATAATAAACGGCCGCAATGCATGAATATCGCTAAAAAGTCAGCGATATTCATGCATTACCGAGCTAATGCTCTTAGCCATGTTATCCACCTCCCATTGGATAACATGGCTAAGAACTGCTCAGGGCAGGTGTTACTTTTTGGAGATATTCGCGCTTAGCGCAAATATCTCAAAGTTGGTAATAGGAGATAGATATCTTGCATGTTGTAATGCAAATTATTGTGGTATATGGAACTCATACCATAATCTCTCAGGAAAGCAGAAACTGATCCTTTTGGGACCGCCTAAAAAGGCCTAGGGGGTGAGGGGTACTCTACTTTGCCCCCTTTTCACGTTCCGAACTATTTTATTTTACTCTCTTCTGTAATTACACAAAATAGCAGCGATAAGATGCATCGGAGACACACAGTGAGAGAAAGGAGGCCGGAGATGAAGAAGAGATGTCAAATACACATTGGAGATAATATAGTGGCAGAAGGGAAGTAAATATGAGTAAACTTACCATGTAACATAAAAATGTTGCACTCTATACTATAAGTCTCATTTTATACTACAATCACTTCGCTACAACCTCATAAATTAAAAATCAAAATGAATAATGTCTCAAACAATTTTTGATTTCTAAATATAAATTTATTCTTCAGAATTTTCTAAATTTGAAAGAACTAGTAACATGTCCTGATCAGCAATTTCCTCATGAAAAGTGTGCAATGATGATTCTTGTAACTCTATGGTCTCCAAACATTCGATAAATTCGCCATCAACAGATTGATCAAAAAAATCATTCAAGTCATCTCCTCCTTGTGACAATATTTCATTATTGGTGCTGTCAATTTCAATCAATGTAGTGGAATCATTCAAGTCATCTCCTCGTGACAATATTTCATTATTGGTGCTCTCAATTTCAATCAATGTAGTGGAATCATTCAAGTCATCTCCTCCTTGTGACAATATTTCATTATTGGTGCTGTCCATTTCAATCAATCTAATGGAATCATACAAGCCATCTCCTCCTTGTGACAATATTTCATTATTGGTGCTCTCAATTTCAATCAATGTAGTGGAATCATTCAAGTCATCTCCTTGTGACAATATTTCATTATTGGTGCTGTCCATTTCAATCAATCTAATGGAATCATACAAGTCATCTCCTCCTTGTGACAATATTTCATTATTGGTGCTCTCAATTTCAATCAATGTAGTGGACAATTCAAAAGAAATTGCCACGCTCTCTTCATTGTGAGCCATTTTATTTTGAAATTGCTTGCTGTAAATTGCAGAAAAAAATAATCACTTTCATTTATCGTTTTTAGTAATACATAATATAAAACTAACTTTATCAAGTATTTAGTATAACAGAAGGACTGCAAATAAATAACAGAAAACATTTTTCAAATTATCTTCAAGTGTACAACATAGTTCCCCTTACAAATTAACAACTCACCTTTTTAAAAGTAGGAGAAGTGTTAGTACTGTGTAAATCAAACACCAGAAATTCACCACCAAAAATTCCTCACAAATGTACCTCAGACAGTAGTATCACAAAATGGCTGTGGTTTCCTCTCATTTGACATATATACATAACCAATTAACTTTCATCACACACAAATACAAAACCAAAGTAACATTTTAATTGGTTCTAAATTTCAACACTTTCAAATGTGTTTTCCCCATGCAATTTTCCATAGGACATTTACATACGTCTACAGCCTGAATGGCTGAACGGAATTACACCAAACTTGGCAAAATGGTACATCAAACCTAAGAGGTCAGGAAGGATCTACTATGCCCCCTTATGGTCATTTCCCCCTTCGCTTTGGCCTCCTCTTGTCTCTCAATCCTACCGAGAGACAAGATGGCGGCCGCTACGGACTGTTTGGAATGTTGACAGACGCCGGAGAACCAATCAGCTTCGCAAAGCTCCGTAACGCGAAAAGTACGCGAAGCGGAGCGCTGTTACAGATATATATCTTTTTTTGAACGTTAATTTCTCAAAATCCACTGGAGCACACATATTGAGACCTAGCAAAGGCACATCGGGCTACCAGTCCCTAATATTTTACCAAGTTTCGTGCAAATCCATTCAGCCGTTCGATTATTATTATTATTTTTTTTTTTTGCCCCGCGGGGCCCTTTTAAAACCTCCACATCAAACCTAGGGGGTCAGCGAGGATCTACTATGCCCCCTTATGGTCATTTGCCCCTTCACTTTGGCCTCCTCTTGTCTCTCGATCCTACCGAGAGACAAGATGGCGGCCGCTACGGACTGTTTGGAATGTTTACAGACGCCGGAGAACCAATCAGCTTCGCTTCACAAAGCTCCGTTGCGCGAAAAGTACGCGTACTGGAGCGCTGCCCGGTCCGCTGTTACAGATATATATCTTTTTTTAAACATTAATTTCTCAAAATCCACTGTAGCACATATATTGAGACCTACAAAAGGCACATCGGGCTACCAGTCCCTACAATTTTGCCAAGTTTCGTGCAAATCCATTCAGCCGTTCGGGCTAAAAGTGAGGCCAACCGCCCTATGGAAAACTCAATGTTAAAAACACGTTTTGGGACCCCCTTTTTTCTCGACCCCCCCTGGACGAACCCCCCCCCAATTTTCAGGGGCTGCTCAGAAACAAAATGTGCCATTTTCCTGAAAATTTCAGCCAATTCCGTCCACAAACGCCAAAGTTATTTGACATAGAATTTTCAAAAATCCCATAGAGAAAAAATCCTAACTATATATACCTACTGGCGACCGCCAGTAGGTAATATATATATATATATATATATATATATATATATATAGACATGATATATAGATAGATAGATAGATTGATAGATAGATAGATAGATAGATAGATAGATAGATAGATAGATAGATAGATAGATAGATAGATAGATAGATAGATAGATAGATAGATAGACAGACAGACATATAGACAGATAGACAGACAGAGAGACAGACAGACAGACAGACAGGTAGATAGACAGACAGACAGACAGACAGACAGATAGATAGATAGATAGATAGATAGATAGATAGATAGATAGATAGATAGATAGATAGATAGATAGATAGATAGATAGATAGATAGATAGATAGATAGATAGATAGATAGATAGATAGATAGATAGATAGATAGATAGATAGATAGATAGATAGATTCCATAGGAAATGCAATTTTTGCGTTGCTAATAACTTTGGGCCAGTTTGTAGAATCTCCACAAAACTTTCCCCAAAGTGCTGCTTTTTGACTGGTTTGCCATTAGAAAGTGTCGGGGTGATCCGTTAAGTGGGTCCAAGAAAAAAGGTGGTCCCAAAACCATGCATTTTTTCATAGGAATTGTGGACACAGCTACAGCCCAAATTGCTGAATGGATTTATGCCACATTTGACAGAAAGCTACATCTTTGTCCAAAAAGCGTGTTTTGGTGTATATCAGTTCAGTAGTTCTGGAGAAATGAAGGTAAAAAAAATTGCATATCTAGGGACAGATCTCCAGCTGAGATCTGATTGACTGCCACCACCTCAACCAGGAACTACTGCCAGCTATCTTAGGATTCAGGACTCAGACTTGAGTCCTAATAAAGTTTAAAAAAAGACAAAAACGGGCAGGGTAGGGATCCCCTGATCCCTTGGGCCTGGTGGTGGGACCACATGAGGCCAACATGTTTTTTTTTTAGTCTTGCCACAGATTTGCAGCAAAATAAAAATAAAAACAAGCACAGGCTCTCATGCTTGTTTTTTTAAAAAACCCTCTGGGGTGGGCCAGGATCCAGTGGAGACAAGGCATCTATTTTTTGGGGAGGCCGGCATGTGGCCCCCTCCTCAGGTTGATTTTGGCCCTGGGGACTCCATTCCCCAGGGCCTGACTTATTTTTGAGGGGGATCGCAGCCCCCTTCCTCAGGCCACTTTTGTCCATCGGGCCCAAATAATATTTTAAGGGGAGGGGGCAGCACGGTCCCCCTCCCCGACCCTCTAAAGAACCAGCGACCCTATTCCTCAGAGTCGCTAAACTTCGAAAAGGGAAGGGGGACAACGTAGCACCCCTCCCTGAGCCAATAATGGCCCTAGAGACCTCATATCCCTGGCCAGCTCACTAGCTATGTCCCCAGGAACCAACCCTTAGGGCATAGCGGTTTCCAAGCCTCAATGATGGAGGAAGGGAAACCTGTGTTTTTTCCCACTTGGCAGGAGCATTTTCAAAATTCCTGCTAAGTGGGAGCAGATACAAAGTCTGCTCCCAGCCGGCAGGAGCTTTGAAAATGCTCCTGCTGGCTGGGAGCAGTCTTTTGATCTGTTTCCCTGCCTGCAACAATGCTGGCAGGGAAACAGAACAAAATATTGACCCCATCTGGAGGCAGCAGCATTAGTAGATGCTCCCTCTGGGTGGGAGTAATGCTGGGTTCCCCTTCATGAGGGGAGGCGGCTGGGGCTGCAGGTGCCTTGGGGCTCCCTCAAGGCTCAGGAGGGAGGTCAATGGCCCCAAACCCCTGTAATTTAAAAAAATGGTCCTGGGGATGAGGTCCCCAGGTCCAAACAAGGCTTGGCGGGGCACGTAGCCCCCTACCTTTTCTTTAAGTAGTGGCCCTAGGGGATGGGGTCTCCAGGGCCTAATAATACCCAGGGAGGGGGGCCAAGTGGCACTCCTCCCCTTTAACAAGAAAAACAGCCCTGGGGGATGAGGTCCAGAGGGCCTAATAGGGCTCTAGGAGGGAGGCCGTCCAGCCCCCTCTCCCCTTTATTATAGGTAGTGGCCCTGGGGGATGGGTTCCCAAGGCCTAATAAGGCTAAGGGAGGGGAGGCACATGGCCCTCCTCCCCCTTAAAAACAGGTCCAGGAGAATGGGATCCCTAGGGCCTGATAAGGCTGGGGGAGAGGGGCAATGGCCCCCTTCCAATTTAAAATGGATATGGCACTGGAGGATGAGGTCCCAATAGCCATAATAAGTTCAGGAAGGGGGCTTCATCCCCCTCCCCTTTAAAAATAAAAGGCCCTGGGGGATTGGGTCCCCAGGCCCAGGCCATGTGGCCAACCCCCAGTGTGCATGGCTGAAGGCTGTTGCAGTGTGTGGTTAGCTGCCTGCCTTTGGGAGATCACGCATGGATGAAGACCATGCACAGCGTGGTGTTGGCTGCATGTGAGGGGTAGGCCACAGGACTTGGCTTTTGGTTTAAAGCAACTTTATAGTAAGGTGAAATATTCAGTAACAAGGTAACATTTTAAACTTTATACTGAAATTAAACGGTTATAGTAACCTTAAGTAACCATAACTAGTGTCCTAAGGTAACTATACCTCATTCCCTAGCCATGCACTACTAATTACCTGACATACTACATCCCTCATGACTTCTTCTATGACATCATTTATAGTATCCCTGTAACATCTGCAGTAAAATTGCATGGCGGGGTGCGAGTTATTTTTACCTTAGGGCATTAGTTATAGCTATTTGAAATAACTATAACTTTAACTGGTGAATTTAATTGGTTTTAGGAGGTTAGGACATTACGTTATAATGTTACTTTAACCATCTTTTTTTGTGAATATATATAGATATAGATATAGAAATAGATGTAGATAACTATAGGCAGAGATATAAATATAAATATTTTATGACTGGGTCACCCATCCGTCGAGATTAAATCAGGCCCTTAGATATTCCGTACAACTTCTAGAAGTATTTCTGTTGCAATAATTTCATACTATGTTTTGATTAGCATAAATTATGGGATGCTGAATCACCCTGACATTACAAGTAATACCATTTAGAATCCAAAATAACATCAGATATCAGTGCTACTGCACCAATTTCCACATGCCATTCCTAAAATAGGTGTTTTTTGTGGGGAGATATACTACCATGGTGACCTAGCAAATAAATATGTAGAATCACCAATAGTAGTGTTGCATGTTCTGACACATGGAAAGTTAGTACATGACTTGTAATGACAATAAGTGGGAAACTTCTTTTGTGATTAATCAGTATTAAAAAGCAATCTGAAAAGGTGCCCATTATCAGATGTTTGGAAGCAACACACAACCCACAGCAGAATAGTCATTCACAGTCATATCACCCAGGATACTGGCAGAGAGGCACAGTTGGTTTAGGGCAGACAAATGTCACATTCTAATGGTGCTTTTTTCAGAATAGTAATTTGTAATCCAACTTTACCTCTTAAGGGGATTTTAAATTACAAAAAATGTGAGTTTAAACAGCATATCTCTATCTGGTCCCAACTGAAGTTAGCACATATTAAGTGTACTGCAGTATCCAGTGTAGCTCTATAGGAGGCATAGGCCTTACAACAATGAAAAATAGATTTGGGAGTTTTTTACTGCCAGGACACATCTCGCAAAATTCTGCCACTCCTGCCGTTTAGGGCAAGAAAGATCATGGTATAGGCCCTCGTCCTGTCCAGGTTGGGTTACGCTAACGCGCTTTATCTGGGCACTCCAACGGCTACTATCTCGAGGCTTCAGACCACTCAGAATCGGGCTGCGAGATTACTGCTTGACATACCTAAGATGCAATCCGCAAGACTAGCGCTGAAATCCCTCCATTGGCTTCCCGTTAAGGAAAGAATCAAATTTAAATCACTTTGTATCGCCCATAAATCATTCCACAACCTAGGCCCCCCCATCCTCAGAAACATCATCCAGCGCTACCAGTCCAACAGAGTCCTCCGATCCAAATCCCTTAACCTGGCATCCGTTCCTAAAGTCAATAAAACCAGAGGTGGAGGCCGTAAATTTTCCCTGCACACTGCCAAACTCTGTAACTTCCTCCCGCCTTATCTGCGTGCCGAACCTAACCATTTCTCCTTCCGCAGATCTCTTAAGACACTGCTGTTTCCTTAAAGTGTTCTGGTCTACTGCTTCTGTCTATCTTAAGCGCTAGGAGGCCTCCGGGTAGCCATGCACTATATAAATACCACTCAATATCAATATCAATAACACTTAAACTAACCTTGCGTGGGTAACTTCGCTCTGCCAGTGGAGTTTGCGGAGATTTGCCTACTCTGCGCTCCAAACGGGGAGATAGGCAAAACTCTGCTTCCATGGTGGAACAGAGTTAGCCGCTCCCTCCTCCTTCCAAATACTTTAAATATAACAAAAAGAAGGTACTTACCTGTTTTTCTGCTGCCTCCCTGCCTGGCAGCTCTCCTTCCTGCTACTCTTGCAACTTTTTCATTAAAAAAAAAAACACTGCGTTGTATGTCTTGTGCATGCGCATGTGCAAGACGTACAAAGTCGTGTTTTTTTCAATGAAAAAGGATGCGAGGAGCAGGAAGGAGAGTGGCCAGGCAGGGGAGGCAGCAGAAACACAGGTAAGTGCCTTCTTTTTTATTATTTTTAAAGCAATTGAGAGGGGGCGGGAGCGGAGCTAAGCAGAGCTATACGGAGCTCCACAGAGTTTTTTTCAAACTCTGTGGAGCTACGCATAGAGGCACTACGCCAGCTCCACCCACCATTAACTTAAACACAAGTCATACTTTTCAAATAGCCTTTACCGCCCCTTTGAGTGTTGAGGGCCAAATTTAGGGCTGAATTATAAGTAATAAAAAGCAATCCTAAACATCAACAAACGCCGATTCAGCACAGGAAGGCAAAGCCCCTGCAGAAGGGCCAGGTCCAACAGTTGTTGACTTGCGGGTGTTGATTTTTGGCTTTCTTTAATAATTTGTTGGTAGTGTTGTCATAAACCTACTAAGAAATGTAAATGTATCAACAATTGAATCAGCACACAAGGTTAGTACAATTGTTACTTTCTTCAGGACAAGGGAGATATTAGAGTCCTGTCTGCAGAACACACCATGTTTGTAATTATAAATAAGAAGTTCTTCATATAGTGAGAAAGAGAATATTGGGCTCAAACAATCCCTGGGGATATCTTTCAAATGCATTTTTGCAACTTTAAATCTACTGTTTAAACTAGGAGTCTTATGTTTGTCAAATGGAGGAAGACTGCAAACAACTGTTTTGCTGTCAGTTTGAGATCACACCAAACAATTCCAGTTAATTAAACAGTAGCACATTTCAATTCAACAACATTGTTGAGCATTTATCCCGGAATAGTAAACATCAATAAATAATTTGTAAACCCTCAGCACCAATTTATGTCCATTAAAACAGCAATGGGAGTTGATTAATCTCATACAATAAGAAAAGAACAGTGGATTAAACTATCCTTCTCTTGCAGTACCACTAGAATTTGGAATTCACTTTCACCACCTTTATCTACCACTCCCAGTCCTGCAACTTTTGAAAGGAAGTTAAAATACTTAAAAAACATTGTCCTTGAGACAGACTTGTGTCTCCAAGCTGGTGATCACCGAGAAGGGTGCTTTGTGAGAAGGGGCGGATGGAAGATGCAGAGTTTCACTCTGCAGAATTCTGCGGAGATACATAAAAACTCAGTGAGATTCTGCAGAGTTGCATGAGTGGGCGGAATTCAGCACATTACGCTGCTCAAGTCGACTTTCAGCACCAGGAGCAGGTTTCGCGCTGTAAAAGACACTATGCAGCGCAACAGAGGGCATTGCTTCTTTCTGCTGCTTGAGCGGCAGCTTTCTCAACGCGTAGTGTCACAACCTGCTGCACCCGCCAGCATTAAGAAACCTCGCTGGGAGGGATTCAAGTGCCCAAAAATAATGCCAGAAAGCACAAATTCTCACTCGCGCTTGCAAACATAAGGTTGTCAAGATGCATGCAATACAAAACTCCATCACACGGCCGTTGGCAAAGTTTTGCCAGAACTCCATCTCCCAAGCGGAATATGGAGCAGGCAAAACTCCACGAACGGGGCTGGCAGAGTGGAATTTTACCCCATTCCTAGTTGTGAGCTGGGGAAGCTACCAGGCAAGAGTGGGTGCAGGCTGATTGCAAATTGCAACACTGGGGAATGATTTTTAAACTTGGTCTTCTTCTTTTTCCACCAAATAAAAGCCATACATATCAGGAAAGGGGCATGGACAAGCTCTATACTCTGCCCTTTCCAAGGCGGTGGTCTATTTATGGAATTTTAGCTATTCCCAATTCAAAATAAAATAGGGTTGTTTCTTGTGATGTCAATTCTTGTTTGTGTTATATATTTAAGAAGGTATTTCAAAGTGCTGGTTGTATTGCAACACATTTTCCCTTTTTTCATAATTTCTGTCACTCCCTTACTATTATTTTTTTCAGTTATTTTTTATTCTAATAGTGGGACTTTTGCTGGGTTCTATTTCTGAAAGCCCTTGTTTGGCTTTTTCCACTGCACTGAAATGAGGGGGACATAGGTGTCTTGTTAATAACTTCAATGTTAGTCTTTATCTTTAGCAAAGGCCTTCTAGATTGTGAAGAATGATTTTTTACCATTAGTGTTTTTTTCCTGTTATTGGGGACCCACTGAAGTAGACACTTGGTCTCAAGGCGGCACTGCGACTATGGGTGAAGTCACCCTTTCTTCAGGTAATCAAGCATGGGACTGAACAGACCATCTCAGCATCCAGTCTTTGATATTGTGTTGGTATCTCATTCTGCCACTTTGTAATGGTCATGGTTTGTTTGGAAAACGTCTAAAGTTAATACATAAAAAACTCTACATACACAAAACATCTACAATCTTCTATTTGCTGGAAACTATGCAGGAACAGGACACACATTTGATAAGCATTGGGAAAGCTGTTCAGTTTGAGCTTTATGAGCCGACTTTTTCATTTATCTATTTTTCAAAAACATATGCAGTAGACACAAAAGATTTAAAGGGGGGTAAAAAAATTGACGTAGACTAAAATTAGTGGGCATATTTTTGAATAAATAAATATTAAATAAAAAGTGACCAATAACAATATGACAGGGGAAACTGCATCACTGAATCAACGTGTGCTTGAGAATTGCCTACAATTCCATCTAGCTCTGGATATACCCTAGATATTATAAGTTAAATTGATCTTGGAGGACATATGGCTCCCAGATATTTTTACCTCACCAAACATTTGTTTGTCATGCAACAATACAAATTTGAAGCATACATGTTTAGCCAACAATGTGGTAAAAAGATCAGAGTCAAATAAGAATAAAGTTGCAGTTATTTCCTACAATTTAATTCCCTCTTATGCAGGTTTGCAACCTTATTTGTTTGCTATCCAGAACCAGCAACATCAATTTGTGCTTTCAAGATTCTGCTTTAATTATTTACCATTAATTCTGGGCTGTCCTAAAAATTGTTACTCTCTGAAGGAGTTATGTCCCTGCCCGTGTGATGGAACCTCGACACAAACCAACCTGCAAAATTCTGTGTTTCTGTTTGCTTTACTGGGCCCCAAGGAAAAATCTTAATGTTGCCTTTCTTAAAGGATGTAACTTCAGACAGTGTGGTGCTGCCCTTTGTTTTATGCAACAACTTGACAACCCTTTGGTCTGTCGGACTGTGGCACTCTTCATTTGGCAGTATCTAAGGAGGATAAGAAGATGGGCCGTGTCAGGAAGGGTTGTCGGTTCGGATTGCACTGTAACGGCACTTCCAACATATGGCACGTTATGGAACTATATGTACTTTATATTAATACCTCTCCTTTTATTGTGGAATTCAGAAAGGTGCAATATTTTAGTGCAATAGTGCTGCAATTTTAATGAATTGTTATGCTTATTGTGGCTTTTCTTTTTGAATTGTATGTCATTTTTAAATGTGATATTGTGGTTTAGTTGTATTTTATGAGATGGGGCTTTTCAAGATATGATTTCTCAAAGTGTGGTGTGAGTTTAAATGAAGTATTCAGTGAACAGTGTGTCTTATTGTAATTTAACAAGGGCAAATGAAGTCAAAATTGCATTGTAACATTTTTACATGTACTTTGATGCTGTGGAAGCTTAGCAAAATAAAGTTTACTGACTGACCCATAACAGAAATAAATGAATAAAAACAAGAAACACAAACATAAAAGAAAGAAAAGGTTGTCCCACAGCTCTGACAGTGAAATATCACGATTTTTAAGCAAGTGTGCAAATGTGCCATTATGCTGTTGTTCAAAGTTAAGAAAGGAAATAGCTGGAGTTAGCTGACCCATTGCCCTAAGCCGTATACTTTGGTGGGTGAAAAGAAAATATGAATTTAATAACTAGAACAGCACAATGGATGAACAGGGCTGTCTAAGAGCACCTGTGCATATATATGAATGTATATATTTTTGTACTGAGATGTCTGGAAAACATGTTACTTCACATATATATCTAAATCCACGTCTAGATCACAGCTAAAAAAGGTGGACTCAGAATTCAATAAAGTCCTTTCATACCTTGCCTCAACTAGGAGATTGCAAAACATGCCAAGGATACATTTCTTTAACTTCATTAGTTATAAGCGATAGTTTGAAGGAGGAAATAGTACACAGTTTCATATGTGAGAGGAAAGGACACCAATTTGATGTATTTGCATGGCAATATCAGAGGGAAGATGTATTTAGCACATAACGTACATATTTTTCATATGTATATACAACATCATATCAATTGGATATAATATTTTTGCAGCTTTTACTATTTTATAGGAAAAATTTAAATATGTGGAAAAAAGAAGAGCCATTAAATTTAGCAAAGATCGTCTGGATTATGCTAATGGGTGAATCTACACTTTCACAAGAAAGTTTGATCTATATAGAAATAAAGCACTAATGGATAAGTGTGCCGGACATGAGACCTCAGGTACTGTGGACAGTTCCAACACAAGCTCAGCTGATGATGAACCAGGCACATCTAATCTGGATTTTTATGGGGAGATGCGGTTAGTACAAATAATAACGCAACAAAGAGGGAGAGGACGAGGAAAAATACAATGGAGAGGACAAACCAAACCACCGTCAGAAGAAGCAGAAAACAGAGCGAAATCCAAAAAAACAAGAGGAAAGAACAAGTAAAACTTAAGAAGACCATGATCATAAAGGACCTAGCCATTAATATCTCAGATAAAATCTTGAGTCAGCATCAGATTATTTTTTAAATAAAAGTCTGACTTTCTGCCCGAATCATGACATTGACATCCCAAATTTCCATATTGACCTATATCAGTTTTGTCGCAAGCAAAAATTAAGAAAACATTTTGACAGTAAACCACTGTCACAAGCTTTACCAATAAAAACAAGCATGACAACATCATCTTTATGCCCAAAACATATACCGGCATTAAGAGCTTTGGTCGAATTGGAAGAGAATCAAAACTCTGAAAACATTGAAATGCAATTGCCACAAGAATCCGATAAGCAACGGTGAAACGGTTGGGCATTGCCACATGGAAAGGAGGTGAGAGTGGATTAAGAGCTCAATCCACCTTTTGCCTGCAACTTCGACCAGGCAATAAAATTGACCTCTTCCAAGACATTATGGTGGAAGATCTGAACCGCACCATGCTTAATCACCAGTCCCCGAAGCAGAAAAAGAAGAAGAAGACTGTGAACCTAACACCTGGAGAACAGAGAGCATTAAGAGAACTACGGGATGATCCACAGATCATAATAAAAGCCTCTGACAAAGGTGGAAACATCATAGTATAGATCTCAGTGACTACATTCAAGAGGCCAACAGACAATTGGGGAATGTGGATCATTATGAGAAACTAAAAAACAATCCTATGGAAATCTGGAAGACGGAATACCATCTAATGGCGTTAGGCTAGAAAGAACCAGGCCTAATAGATTATGAATAATACATGTATCTCAAAACTGATTTTCCACTTGTCCCTACAATATATTTTTTACCGAAGGTGCATAACTCCAGTTTAAATCCACCTGGAAGACCAATTGTTAGCTCTAAGGGATCTCTTCTTGAAAATACATCACATTTCATTGATATATTTTTGATGAACTAGGTAACATCGTTACCATCATATTTAAGGGACACTATGGACTTTCTTAATAAAATCTATAAAGTTGAATGGAAAGGGAATTTCATCATGGAAACAATTGATGTCACTTCCCTCTACACATCGATTATTCATGATGTTGAAATTGTTGCTGTTGAACACTTTTTGAATATGAGATCTGTAAGCTGTCTTGAACATTCAGAGATGTTGTTAGATATTTTGAGATACTGTCTCGATCACAAAATATTTCTGTCCGAAGGTGATATCTTCCATCAAAAACAGGGAACAGCAATAGGGACATCTTTTGCAACCACTTATGCTAATCTTGTGATGGCAGCATGGGAGACTGAAATTTTGAATTTGGCAAGTAGTCGCAACATAAAAGTCTGGTACAGATTTATAGATGATCTTTTTATGATTTATGAGGCAAGTTGCATTGATTTTAAAAACTTTATCCAAAGCCTAAACAACAACACTTAGAATTTCTCCTTTACATCTACTATCAGCAAGCTGAATGTCATATTTTTGGATTTGGAAGTGTTCATTAACAATCATAAATTATGTACCAAAATGTACAGGAAACCAACATCTTGCAACAGCATTCTCCATGCGAATAGCAGGCATGCTCAGAATTTAAAATAGAGCATACCCTACGGAGAAATGCTGAGGGCCAAAAGAAACTGCTCTGAAATAGTAGATCTTGAAAACCAACTGGATGAAAGGAGTAGTCATTTCCTGGACATGGGATACCCATTCAAAGTTATTGAAACCGCAAGGAACAAAGTAAAAACTAAAATGAGAAAAGACCTCCTAATTGCACGTCAGGATGGTCCAGAACCAGACAAAAAGGAAGACACAATAACCCGGCTGATTATAGATCATAACAATCAAAACAAAGAACTGAGAGAGAGTATATGAAGGAATTGGAAAATACTTTTGCTTGATGAGACTTTACAAACCTCTCTACCGCAACATCCAAGTATTACATACAGAAAGACAGCGTCACTGGGTGACATTTTAATGCATAGCCATCTAATGATTAAACAACCTTTAGTGACATCTTGGCTCAATTCTCCCGGTTTCTGGAGATGCTTAAAATGTAAAGCGTGTATTAATGGGAAGAACTTTAAAACATATGAACTCCAAAATGGCAAAACTGAGTACATCATGAGTCCAAATTTGTGGTTTACCTATTACAGTGCCGTGTAAAAAATCATACGTTGGAAGCACGATCAACACACTAAAATTAAGAATCTTGCAACATCTGCGAGCCATAAAAAACAAAGATTTCCCCTATCCAATGGCGAAGTATTTTCAAAGTATTTTTACAGGCAAGGATTTTCTAAATCATCACATGTGTTGTTGGTTTGATCTGTACTTTACAGTTACGATCCTTATGAACTACTATTTTAGTCAAGATTCATAGGGAACATAGATTTTCACAATTGTCACAAGTGCCCATAAATTGTGTTTCCACTTTTGGGAACACTAGGATAAGAGAAGAATATCAACCTAAATGACAATTGTGACAATGTACCAATTTACTCCCTGCTCTTTTTAAGAATTGGATATTGCTTTTTGAATATTTTATGAATAGTGGTTTTAGCAAAATATTTATTGCATGAATTCTTGCTATATCATGTATTTCATCCTTGAATTAATTATGGTTCCAATATGTTTAATTGCACTAGTCACTCTACTTTGAATTGGTGTTGGATCCATAATGTTTACTTGCACTAGCCACTTTAAAATAGCTTTCTTTGCACTATAGCTCTCTTTGCACTTTTAGATATTCTTTTAGATCATTACATATCTCCTTTTTTATCAAATTACATATTAATTATGATATTTTGTAATTGAGTTTGATTCAAGAAATGCCATGACAGGACTTCTCTTAATGGGTATATGTTAACAATTTCATCCTTTGCATTTATTACATATGTACTGTCAGTGAAATGAATTTGTTTGCACATTACACACGCATTGGCACTTTAGATCCATTGAAGGGGTTATAATGTACTTTACAGGAATATGTGATAACAAAAGCACAAAAAGAAAAAAATATGTTATATAAGCAGTTAAGTATAAGCTAAAACAACTCTCAATGTCATCAAATCATGTATTAGCAAAATTGCAAATGGTGATAGAAATTTCCATGCACAATCCAGCTGCTGAATAGCAGTAAAAAGTGAAGAAGGATCTAGCACTATGCACCTTTATAGACGCTCTAGACCGTAGGACTCTAAGGTCCAGTAGAAGGCTGGGTAGCTGAAACGCGTAGACCGTCTATTTTTTACCTTTAATTGTGCTGTTGGAGTATTAATAAATAATTTTTAAACAATGACCTCTGCTGTGGTGCCGTGGATTTTTGCTTGATGGATACGATTGGACACTGATGTCGATATATATATATATATATATATATATATATATATATATATATTTTTTTTTTTTTAAACAAAGGAGGCGGCACAATCAGGAATCGATTTAAAGCCTTATTTATTACAAGACTTCACCCCACCAACGCGTTTCGGCCTCACTCGGCCTTGCTCACGTGAGCAAGGCCGAGTGAGGCCGAAACGCGTTGGTGGGGTGAAGTCTTGTAATAAATAAGGCTTTAAATCGATTCCTGATTGTGCCGCCTCCTTTGTTTCAAAAATTACTTGGGTCAGGATCCGACCCCTTGGCAGAGCACACACTGTAGAGCGCGCCCACATGGCTATTGGATCTCTTTGGATGTTGATATATATATATATATATATATATAAATAGGAACTGTTCACCTCCTCCGATATTTTGGGACACTTTCACACTGGTGCACTTCAGGGTCAGAGGTCACCCTGTAACTCCATACAATTGCTCACCAAACGCAAAAAGATGCGCGAGTGCTCTCCTTCCAGAGAAAATAACAGCGATCCAAAATCGAGTTGAAAAAAGGATTTATTTGAATAGCATATGGGCCAAGAAAAACTACCCTATGCGTTGTTTTTTTTTTACACCAAAGATGCGAGACTCCAGACTTGGGCTTTTAGCTCAATTTATTTAGACTTCAAAGCTCAAACCAATGAGTTTCAGCCTAACCTCGGCTTTGTTCACAGTAAGTGAGCCATCATTTGTGTTTAGCATATGTATCCCATTTCTGCCATAAGGGGGCATTCTGGAATTTGTAGTTTGAACAATGCTATTTACATCTTTGCAATTGATTATAGCGTCAGGTAATGGTGTTACATCGTGGCTTTTGTATGGAATAGTGTCTGTGTAGCAATGTTATTTGCACATTTGTTGCGGGGTATAGTACTAGATATGTTTCTGCACTGGCATTTCCTCAACAGTTATTATTTACAGTGTCTGATTCTAACTTTCTCCAGATAATGATCTTGGTTCATCGATCATTTATCATGAACATATTGTTATGTCGACTCGCGGGATATAGTATCCCTATCTTTAAAACATATGAACTCCAAAATGGCAAAACTGAGTACATCATGAGTCCAAATTTGTGGTTTACCTATTACAGTGCCGTGTAAAAAATCATACGTTGGAAGCACGATCAACACACTAAAATTAAGAATCTTGCAACATCTGCGAGCCATAAAAAACAAAGATTTCCCCTATCCAATGGCGAAGTATTTTCAAAGTATTTTTACAGGCAAGGATTTTCTAAATCATCACATGTGTTGTTGGTTTGATCTGTACTTTACAGTTACGATCCTTATGAACTACTATTTTAGTCAAGATTCATAGGGAACATAGATTTTCACAATTGTCACAAGTGCCCATAAATTGTGTTTCCACTTTTGGGAACACTAGGATAAGAGAAGAATATCAACCTAAATGACAATTGTGACAATGTACCAATTTACTCCCTGCTCTTTTTAAGAATTGGATATTGCTTTTTGAATATTTTATGAATAGTGGTTTTAGCAAAATATTTATTGCATGAATTCTTGCTATATCATGTATTTCATCCTTGAATTAATTATGGTTCCAATATGTTTAATTGCACTAGTCACTCTACTTTGAATTGGTGTTGGATCCATAATGTTTACTTGCACTAGCCACTTTAAAATAGCTTTCTTTGCACTATAGCTCTCTTTGCACTTTTAGATATTCTTTTAGATCATTACATATCTCCTTTTTTATCAATTTACATATTAATTATGATATTTTGTAATTGAGTTTGATTCAAGAAATGCCATGACAGGACTTCTCTTAATGGGTATATGTTAACAATTTCATCCTTTGCATTTATTACATATGTACTGTCAGTGAAATGAATTTGTTTGCACATTACACACGCATTGGCACTTTAGATCCATTGAAGGGGTTATAATGTACTTTACAGGAATATGTGATAACAAAAGCACAAAAAGAAAAAAATATGTTATATAAGCAGTTAAGTATAAGCTAAAACAACTCTCAATGTCATCAAATCATGTATTAGCAAAATTGCAAATGGTGATAGAAATTTCCATGCACAATCCAGCTGCTGAATAGCAGTAAAAAGTGAAGAAGGATCTAGCACTATGCACCTTTATAGACGCTCTAGACCGTAGGACTCTAAGGTCCAGTAGAAGGCTGGGTAGCTGAAACGCGTAGACCGTCTATTTTTTAACTTTAATTGTGCTCTTGGAGTATTAATAAATAATTTTTAAACAATGACCTCTGCTGTGGTGCCGTGGATTTTTGCTTGATGGATACGATTGGATACTGATGTCGATATATATATATATATATATATATATATATATATATTCACAGAAAAAACCATAGGTTATAGACCATATATAGTTAGGAATTAGCATTTACAAAACCTTGAAAATTCACTGAAAAAACCATAGGTTATAGACCATATATAGTTAGGAAATAGCATTTAGAAAACCTTATTTTACTCACACAAAACCATTGAAATTCCATATATAGTTAGTTGCACTAACTATATATCGCGCACCTGCAATCCACTGCTGATGATGTCACATATTACATCATTCATGACATGGTCAGTGACATCACTGATGACATCACTGATGACATCTCAAATGACATCACTGATGACATCACTGATGACATCTCATTTGACATTACTGATCACATCACTGATGACATCATTCATGTGATGATACAATGAACCTCTTCAGACTCTAATATAACCTTAGATACACTCAGTGTAAACAGACACTCACAGACTGTCACTCATCCATGGAGTTACTCACACACCTAGTCAGTCTTGCAAAGAATCAATCACACCTCGATTTCCTCAACTATATAGTTATACACACCTTACTTATTGGAACATATAATAACACATATTTACTCTGTTATACAATCCCTGATACAAGTTCACAATAATCCATACAGCCACTCACACATTCACTGGCTCTTATGCACAGTTATTTATATATGTCAACTATCACATGTACTGTGTTTTACATATGTACTTACTTTGACATGTAGCACTGAGATATCCATTCACTCACCAATACACTCATGCACACAGTCAACCGCCCATACAGATGTTTCCACATGCACTTTTGAACCCATACATCTAGTGAATCAACTGCTCACACATCTATGCACAGAGTCATACACCTCCCAGACACCCACACACACACTCAGTCTCCCATACAAATACTTGGGCAACTAATCAATAACCCATATAGTTAGTCATATAGCTAATGATCAACACATGCATCAGATTACAAAACAACAGACACAATGATGCACAATTTAAAACAGTTTAGTCACTAACCCATGCACTCAGTGAGACACATTTAATCACTCACTTATACAGTCAGTCATGCACCTACTAAATCCTTCATCCAGACACTTATACATCCACTCATTCTTCAATATGTAAGACATATTTTAACTTTACAGAAGCATACAGTCACTGGATGTTGTCATCAGTGATGTCATCAGTGATGTCATTTGAGATGTCATCAGTGATGTCATCAGTGATGTCACTGACCATGTCATGAATGATGTAATATGTGACATCATCAGCAGTGGATTGCAGGTGCGCGATATATAGTTAGTGCAACTAACTATATATGGAATTTCAATGGTTTTGTGTGAGTAAAATAAGGTTTTCTAAATGCTATTTCCTAACTATATATGGTCTATAACCTATGGTTTTTTCAGTGAATTTTCAAGGTTTTGTAAATGCTAATTCCTAACTATATATGGTCTATAACCTATGGTTTTTTCTGTGAATTTCATTGGTTTTTTAACAGCTAATATCTGTAGCGGTAAAATGTATTCTTCTTTAAATCCAAAAATATATTTTATATGTTTATGAATATTTTTTTTTTAAAATATTTTTTTTTCTTCGTTCCCGCTTCGCGAATCAGGAAGCTTCCCGTTAGCTGACCTTGATGCCGCGAAATAGACCGCGAGCCGGTAAACGTTTCTTTACCGCAAGTGCCGCGTTAGAAAACAACATCGTGACGCCTCCCGTCCGCATGACGTTCCACGTTGTCGCTTGATACGTCATATGACGTGCTACGTTAGCGAACTGGTACGCGAAGCGAGTGCCAAAGCGCAGGTTTCTGGAAGCAAACAGGGAGGCCCTGCAAAGCGCTTAACGTAAACACAGCAAGTCATGTGACTTGGTAATAACACTTTTCATTGGTTCATTTCACTTTTGGTTTCCTAATGATGTAAGACTAGGTCATATAATCTAAAATGAACACTTTTGATTGGTTGAGAACTCTTGTTTTTCCCAAATGATGAAAATCCCTCCTTCTTTCCTCACTCTGACTTTCATCATTGTGAGAGAAAGACCCTTTGTGATCACTGAGCAATGGCTTCTTTAGTAGCTTCAGCTGGTGCTTCCCCACCACCTCCACCACATCCAAGGAAGAGTGGACCACCTGCTCAAGTTGTAATTCAACAAGAAGAAGAAGAAGAGGAACAGGAGGACAAGCACGAAGAGAGGCAGTTTTTGCCTGAGCAGCCCAAGACGTCTCACCGGAAAGAAAACTTCATTTGGCAATTTTTTAAAATTCCCAAAGGTCAGAAAAAAGTAAATGCAAGATACGTAACTTGCCTTATATGTCAAGATAGACTGTCCAGAGGGACCGACAAAAAATACAGTTTCGGAAACTACACAATGCATCGCCATATGACTAGGTGGCATCCTAACAACTACAGTGCTGCACAGTTTCGGAACGACCTAGATAATCTCCCTATTATGGCCAGAAGATCTGTTGTACCGGAAGTAACGGGACCAGAGGGCAGGGAGATGGTGCCAAATATACAAATGAGATTTGGTGAAGTAAAACACACCTGCGTATTTTGCGATGGATTCATTTCCTACGGAGAAAGAAGCATCACTCTGATCAACAGAGCTATTGACTATCATATGCAAGTTTGTCCGAAACGCCCAAAATAATAAATACTTCTTTTTTTTGTTTTGTTGCTCCTGTTGAGCCCTTTACAATGAATCGTTTTCATTGCCCCCTCCAAGAAAAACCCAAAAAAATATAAAACTGTTCCGAAAAATTCAAAAACAGTAAAGAAATGTTCAGAAAAATAAAAAAAAAAGTTCTTTTCAGAACTACCTCCCCGTTATTAAAAAATTGGTACAATATTTGGAACTGTGCCAACCTCTATTTCTCTTAGTTCGCTTCCTAGTTCGCTCGCTGGTACGCGAACTGGAAGCGAACCAAAAACAGTAAGTATAAGGGAAGGAAACACACACTTATGTTAAAAGAAAGACAGCTATAGGGGAGTAAACTAGAGATACTATTACCCATAATCCACTACTGATGATGTCACATATTACATCATTCATGACATGCTCAGTGACATCATCAGCAGAGGATTGCGGGTTTTTTGGCAACATGCCTTATCCACGGTTTAATAACGCTGCCTTTTGCTTTATATAAGTTTTCAAATTGTATGAAATATATACCAATAGGTCTTTATGAACCTTTAGGTAGTGCTTTTGTTCATGAGGTCTGGTCGCTTCCATACACATACAGATGTTTCAAAGATGATCAAGAAGTTTATCTGAATGGAGAGGAATGCACTGAGACGCCAGATCATTCACTAATGTGTAGGCACATACAGTTACACGATTCATGCAACAAACACCGACCAAATATGGCTTGCGTGTTGCAAGGCACGCCAGTTCCTGCTATCATCCCCACGTTCAAGTTGTTGGAAAATGGTAGTTATTTGATGCTCAATAATGAAGATTGTTCTGAGTTAATTAAAAGTATTCCTTTTATCGTAACAGTAAGTGAACGGGTTATTTGCTGCAGAAATGTTCTATTTCCTCCCACACATGAACATAGGGAGTTTTCAATCTGGCCACAAATACCAACCTTGGGACACGTTTCAACGGCATGACAAGAATAAGAGCTCTTTTGTCTCAGAGAGAGGTGGCCTTGAGTTCGGCCCGTGAAACTTTCGTACTTCACATAGCGAACACCCGTACACTGGTTTGCCTTTCAATTTCAGCAACATGTTTCCGACTATCTTTAACGCATCCTCCACAAAATCCCTGGCACACTTTTTTAAAGTTGTTACCAGTGGTCTCGTGACTTCATTTGAGAAAATCTTTGGAGTCATCCCTGCTCCCTTTCATTCCATTTTCTCCACTCTGGTTCGTGGATTGCATTTTTACTTGCATTACCAGCGGACGCTCTTGTGCTTTTTTACATTTTTAAATATGGATGTCCCTCCTATGCAACCTCCGACCCTGCAGCTGCTGACACTGTTCCGCAATCGCATGCTAGAATATTATGGCACAATGCCGTTGGCGATATTAAGCACGGCATATGGATTATCTTTTCGGTTCTCCTACTTCACCTGTGTCCAGCCTGTATTTCACTGCCTGACCTGTGATTTCGATTGGGCCATTGATTTGTGTCTCTGCGGACCGGTTTCTCCTGACGTCGACTTTAATCAGCTGATGACTCCTATCATTACTCACGAGTTGATTTGTCCTGGCGAAAGGATTATGGCTGTGGCATTGATGCATGGACTACTTGGTCCCTGGAATTTACTGGCGGCAGCACAGTCTTTCTTGGAACACAGCTTTCTTGAAAACCCACCGAGCTGTCCTCTGATGGTGATAGAGGATCCGGTGCTGGGAGAGCACGTATGTTCTTTTCCGCTTTTAAATTGGATGGCTGAACTGTTTTCGGATGAAGACGGTGACTTCCTATTGGAGGCTGTTGCAGCTTATTTTGCATACACAGTTATGTCATAGACCTTTTTCATGTTTCATATGCTGAGTACTAGCATTTCATTGACAATTCATTGACTTATTTGTCAAGTTTTTATTATTTACCTTGCCTATTGGCTTAAGACTCGATAAAGTACTTGGCTGTTTTATTTTTCTTTAGCATTGAATTTTCCTAGTTTTTAATGCTTTACCTTGCGGACCGTCCACATATAAACTTGCAATCTGCTCTCATGAGATGGCACTTCTATTATCTTATTCAGTTCGTTTCCGGATCATGAGGAGGTGTCATCTAGGTCCTGGATATCTTTACACCGTGTTAAGTTAGCATGGGCTCATTACCGGTTTAAACGCCATTTTTCCTTTTTTGCAACTTCTGCACACGACACTTAGTTGTTGCTTTAGCTTTCCACCTAGTAGTTCATCGTGGTTTACATGAGAATAATATGTTATTGGTCTACTATCTGCTTTACTTGTTAAACTATATCTGTACAGCGAGTGCTAAAGTTTCAAGAACAACACGATACAGAATTGTTATGAGGTCTGATCTCCACGACTTCATACTCATAACATAAGTGCAACTTCTGCCAATTCTGGGCATGAGGCGGGTTTTATATTGCTTTGCCGAACACACATACACAACACTTGATGCGGTTCACATGAAGAGAGAGCTGGTGTATGCTGATGTGATTCCTTCAAATCTAAGACACTAAAGTATGGGCACGCCCTAAACCAACACAAAGAGACCTTCTTAGCAAATAATATAATATGTGTATTAGGGAGGGTGAGATATAAGCAGCCGCGGGCCGTGGAGGGAGTTACGGTGAGGCAGGGAGGCGGGGAGGGGGAGAAGCAGGGTGGAGCCCTCTCTACCTTGCCCCTCCCCCTCCCCGCCTCCCTGCCCCACCGTAACTCCCTCCACGGCCCGCGGCTGCTTATAAGTGTTGCTAACTCTTATTCATTTACAGCATGTTAACATACTGTCACCATTCGCTTTTTATGTACTAGTAACTATGCTGGTAATTTTGCTACTGATAATATGTGTACTTGTATTCTCCACCCTGCTTCTCCCCCTCCCCGCCTCCCTGCCTCACCGTAACTCCCTCCACGGCCCGCGGCTGCTTATAAGTGTTGCTAACTCTTATTCATTTACAGCATGTTAACATACTATCACCATTCACTTTTTATGTACTAGTAACTATGCTGGTAATTTTGCTACTGATAATATGTGTACTTTTATTATCTAAGGTACTACGCCTGAGAAGACGGCATTAGTAAATAAACATTTCAAATACACATGTGTTCTTCTTAACTCCATGTTCTGGTTTCTAAGAAATATATAACGACCGACTGTTCATGAGTTCCACGTATCCTGAGGTACTATAAGTTCATATTCTGGATTGTCTAAACATTGAGAGTTTGTTATATCCAATGTGACACTGTACCTAGCTTGCTAAATAGTTTTTGATTACTAACGTGAGTTTTGGGACACCCTAATTCGCCGAGGTTCCAATCCTCTGTCCACAGTTCTGTGTGAGAACAGAAACCCTGCGACAGGGGCACCCCCGACCCTTGCTGGACCTTCATCACACTTGCGATACAACTCCAGCAATGCGCCACCTTTACGGCACAGATACATCACGCATCTGTGCTGTTTTTGCCCCATGATGCGCCGCATTGTAAATGCAGCACACCATAGGTGACGGAACAGCGGCACAGAATGACTAACACATCCCTGGTGATGCGCCAGTCATCATAAATCTATCCCTATGCTTCTTATCTTGTTAGAGATGAACCGCCATATGTATCATCAAAGTTATTTGCATTTCCTAAATAGCAAACTTTAAGGAATAAATAGCGATTCTTTACCATTCCTAGTTTGCGATGAGCTATTTGCTAATTAGCCGAATGTAGCCCAATGAAGCCCAATGTAGCCCAATGTAGCCCAAAGATGGCCGCCAGACACACAAAAAAACAAATGTAGCCCAAATATCAGCCAGATGTAGCCCAACTATAGCCCAGTGACAGAATGACCAATCAGCTTTGCAAACCTCCGTTACGCGAAGCGGAGCGCTGTTACAGATATATATCTTTTTTTGAACGTTAATTTCTCAAAATCCACTGGAGCACATATATTGAGACCTAGCAAAGGCACATCGGGCTACCAGTCCCTAATATTTTGCCAAGTTTCGTGCAAATCCATTCAGCCGTTCAATTATTATTTTTATTATTTTTTTTTGCCCCGCGGGGCCCTTTTAAAACCTCCACATCAAACCTAGGGGGTCAGCGAGGATCTACTATGCCCCCTTATAGTTATTTCCCCCTTTGTTTTGACCTCCTCTTGTCTCTCGATCCTACCGAGAGACAAGATGGCGGCCGCTACGGACTGTTTGGAATGTTGACAGACGCCGGAGAACCAATCAGCTTCGCTTCACAAAGCTCCGTTGCGCGAAAAGTCCGCGAACCAGAGCGCTAACCGGTCCGCTGTTACAGATATATATCTTTTTTTAAACGTTAATTTCTCAAAATCCACTGGAGCACATATATTGAGACCTACAAAAGGCACATCGGGCTACCAGTACCTACAATTTTGCCAAGTTTCGTGCAAATCCATTCAGCCGTTCGGGCTAAAAGTGAGGCCAACCGCCCTATGGAAAACTCAATGTTAAAAACACGTTTTGGGACCCCCCTTTTTTGTCGGCCCCCACTGGACGAACCCCCCCCAAATTTTCAAGGGCTGCTCAGAAACAAAATGTGCCATTTTCCTGAAAATTTCAGCCAATTCCGTCCACAAACGCCAAAGTTATTAGACATAGAATTTTCAAAAAACCCATAGAGAAAAAATCCTAACTATATATACCTACTGGCGACCGCCAGTAGGTAATATATATATATATATATATTTATATATATATATATATATATATATATATATATATATATATATATATATATATATATATATATATATATATATATATATATATAAATAGGAACTGTTCACCTCCTCCGATATTTTGGGACACTTTCACACTGGTGCACTTCAGGGTCAGAGGTCACCCTGTAACTCCATACAATTGCTCACCAAACGCAAAAAGATGCGCGAGTGCTCTCCTTCCAGAGAAAATAACAGCGATCCAAAATCGAGTTGAAAAAAGGATTTATTTGAATAGCATATGGGCCAAGAAAAACTACCCTATGCGTTGTTTTTTTTTTACACCAAAGATGCGAGACTCCAGAATTGGGCTTTTAGCTCAATTTATTTAGACTTCAAAGCTCAAACCAATGAGTTTCAGCCTAACCTCGGCTTTGTTCACAGTAAGTGAGCCATCATTTGTGTTTAGCATATGTATCCCATTTCTGCCATAAGGGGGCATTCTGGAATTTGTAGTTTGAACAATGCTATTTACATCTTTGCAATTGATTATAGCGTCAGGTAATGGTGTTACATCGTGGCTTTTGTATGGAATAGTGTCTGTGTAGCAATGTTATTTGCACATTTGTTGCGGGGTATAGTACTAGATATGTTTCTGCGCTGGCATTTCCTCAACAGTTATTATTTACAGTGTCTGATTTTAACTTTCTCCAGATAATGATCTTGGTTCATCGATCATTTATCATGAACATATTGTTATGTCGACTCGCGGGATATAGTATCCCTATCTGTCTCTTATTGCAGAACAGATTACAAATGTCAAATGTTGGTTATGATTATATAGTTCAGTGGAACTCTCCGCCTACACTCCAGCTTTCCCCTTTCCATTAAGTTACCCCCAGAGGGTTGCCTCTAGATGTAGGTTACAGATCTGAGTGGGAGTTTGTTGAACCCTTTCCCTTCTCTGATGTACAGTCCCTTCGTTAAATATTCACCTTTTTATGCTTTTATGAGTTTGAAGAATTACTCTGTGTAGATGATACCGTGTCCTTTTGGTATGTTAGTGTTGTGTTATCTTCAATATTTTTTATACTTATTATTTTTTACAGGAGGAAAGGAAGGGTTGGAGCTCCCCCTTACCCTTTTCCTCAGCTTTTGTAGGAATCTGACTTTGAAATGGTCACAGTCCTTTCTATCTGTTCTAACTGTATATGGACATTCCCTGAATAAACTCATTGTTTGTGTTTTGGGGCTAATTTACAAAGGTGTTTAAGAGTATGTGAAGAAGGCTACAGGAGTACTAAATTCACATACCCATAAAAACCTTCCTGAATTTCTTCCAATGTTTTTAATTACTTAAATTACATTTAAAACAAATGGGAAGCAGCAATTAGCATTAACAAAAGATTGGATACATTTAGCTGTGCTGAAGTCGATTGAAAGCTAAGTTAAATTATGCTGCAGTGCTGAATAAAGGTAAAATAGTTTCTTTCTTTTATAAAGGTCAACTTGATAGAAATATAATGCATGTGATGATAAAGAGCAAATTTAACTTACTGGCTGAAGAGCACAATTTACCTTTTACCCATATATCAATGCCATGCAGTGGTTTACTATTAACTAATTTCACTGTTGGAACGTTAAGCCTCAGTGTTGGTTCCCGTCATGTAAGCATATAATGAATGGACCAAAGTTACATAAATTTTTTAAGTTGTTAGAAACCTGGATTTTAAGGTCTTAAGGCAAACAGAAATTAATGTGCCCCAACTGTGTCAAGTGGGGCTTTGGGACGGAAAAACTCTCTGCATGGTAAATACATTTACCCCTGCCCCGAGTGCCCAACTGTATCATTGTCCGGATCCCTAATTCTGATTTTTTCTATCATAGGCAAACACAGATCATACATGAGCATCATGGCATAGGCCTGTCTCACGAATTTTGGTCCGGCTCGACCAGGAGGAGCACCCAAAGATCTACCCTCATAGTGGTGGAAGGCTACTACTTCACAAGGAGTTAAACAGCACAAGTGTGGGTAGCATACCCTGATATGATCAGTAGTAGGGAACAGGTCCTTTTTACCATCAGTAATTGGAGTGAGGCCGACAGGCTCACTTACCTCTTGTCAAGGTTCTACTGCTGTGTGTTTAACTCACCCTTTGTCTACATCAGGTTGAGAGAAAACATGTACTCGATCTCTCAGTAAACACGCTGAAGAAATCACGCTGCTCATGGACTCTCAGGAGTTAGACGTACTCTTTATGACAGAGACCTGGACTACCACTCACTGTCTAGTGGAGTTGGGGCTAGCGTGTCCTCCGGGCTATAAGATCCGAGATAACCCTCGGGTCGGGTCCAGAGGAGGGGGAGTGGGGATGATTTTCAGAGAGACATTAGATCTCTCTTTGCTTGACACTAAGACTATTCCATTCTGTGAACTTATGGGTTTCGCTATTAATGATCAGGGGGGCACACTTTATTCAGGTCTATTGTGCTACAGACCTCCGGCCAGTGCCCTATCGGCTGTAACGGAACTTATTGATGTCATCTACGAGTTTTCTAACTCGCATAACGAGGATAATAGTGCTGGGTGATATTAACTTATGGCCCGACCGACTCTGCCTTTAAAGAGCTGGTTCAGGCCAACGGTAACATCCAGCTACAGCAGTTGGTACTTTCGCAGACACACGTAAAGGGCCATGCTCTTGACCTTATCTTTGCTGACGCTGACCAAGTGGCCATCCAAAACATTCTTCCTCAGTGCTGGACGGATCATGCACTTGTGCACTTCCATCTTTCATCCCCCATCCCAGCTATGAAGAAACGTAAATTAGGAGCCACTAAGGTAGGCAGACAATGGTCGAAGCTACTGAATCTCTCTCCATGCCCCATCTTGCTTCCAGAGGGCATTAGGTTGGGTGACAACGTGGCGGCTAGTTATGAAACTCTCAGTCAACGAATTCTAATGTCTTTGAATTCACTGGCTCCACTCCGAAAAACTAGAGGCAGAACAAAACAGGCAATGCCATGGTTCACAGACAAACTCCACCAGCTCAAGCACCATTGTAAACGGGCTGAGCGGAAGTGGAGAAAGCTATACCTTGAGTCTGACAGAGCTCTTTTTAAACAGGCCCTGGCAACTTATAAAGTCCAGATTAAGCAGGCCAAGGCTAGCTTCCTAGAGGAATCACTCCTAGCGGCGGAGAACAAGTCCCAGACCTTACTTAAAAACGTGAAAGATTTGGCATCTCCCGCTAGTACTGTCAAGAACATTCCCGCCACCCAAACCCTATGTGATGCACTGGCTTCGGCCTTTGAGGATAAGATCACAACGATCTTGAACAACCTTGCCTCATCGCAAGATTTTATTACCCACACCTTGGACCACTCCAACTCTATGGCTGTTCCTGTGATCAATGCCAGATCTGCGCAATTGAACACCTTCCCGTCACCGTCCTTTGAAGATTTTTGTGCACTGGCAGAGGGGGTATCCTCGGGCTCGCCGTTAGATCCTCTTCCACCTAAACTCTGGAAACTCTTTCGGGAAGAGCTCTTTCTGCCGCTCTTCTCCATCTGTTGTCAGTCCCTTGAGTTGGCACAGGTACCGGATTGCTGGAAGTTGGCGGTGGTATCCCCTCTCCTAAAAAAAGACACTCTGGACCCTACCTGTCCAGTAAGCTATAGACCTATTTCGTTGCTCCCATTCCCAATTAAAATCTTGGAGAAACTGGTGACTAAACATCTTTCCAGTTTTATGGAGAGCAACGTATGTCTGGACGTGGCCCAGTTTGGCTTTAGACCTGCCCATGGGACGGAGTCCACATTGGTGACAGTGCTAGACGACCTGCGGACGCGTGCCGACCAAGGTCGAGCGGCTTTCTTAGTACTACTCGACATGTCGGCCGCGTTCGACGCAGTCAGCCACACGATTCTGATTAGGAGATTGGAGTAAATAGGGGTATCGGGACTGGCGCAGGATTGGCTGGCATCCTATCTCGATAACCGTCACCAAATGGTTGCCCTGCCGCCCTTTAAATCTAACATCAGAAAGGTGGGGCAGGGCATGCCTCAGGGATCGGCCATCAGCCCGATCCTATTTAACCTCTACCTCCGCCCCCTGATTCAGTTGATAAAATCTTATGGCATAGCAGTCACCAACTATGCGGACGACACCCAACTTGTCTTCGCGTTTGAGGGCAAGGAGGCAGTGTCGCAAGAAACTTTCCACCAGTGCATGTCCATGACGGCGGCCTGGTTGAGCCGTAATTCTTTGCAAGTTAACGGTTCTAAAACGGAGGTGTTGCACTGTTCTACGGACCTCTCCCCTTGCCATCGAATTTCTGGCCTCCAACCTTTCGGGATACTGGTACGCCGGCACAATCAGTCAGAAATTTGGGGGTGATGTTTGACTCCAGCATGCAGCTTGATGGGTCGGTAAATAAAACAGTGCCCACTTGTATGGTCCTTCTGCGAATGCTGCGGAAAATATTACCGATGCTCCCGGCACATTTAGGCCAGAAGTAGTGAGAAGTATCATACTAAGTAGGCTTGACTACTGCAACTCACTACTTCTGGGGGCTCCAAAGACTCTGGTGGCAAAACTGCAACGAGTGCAAAATCTCGCCGCCAAACTGGCTCTCTCACGTAGTCGGTTTGACTCTTCTACAAAAGAGCTTAGTGAGCTCCATTGGCTTCCAATCCCTCAGAGGATTGAGTTTAAAGCCCTCTGTCTTGTACATAAAGCCCTTCATGGACAGGGCCCCTCCTCCTTGCAGAACCTGTTTTCCTGGTACGTACCTGCCAGATCTCTTCGTTCGGCCTCAGCATGTATGGTGACAGTTCCCAAGATTCTAAGGATTCGGTTAGGAGGCCGTTCCTTTAGATTCACTGCGGCAAAATTGTGGAATTCTATACCTCTTGGCTTACGCCGCATAGATGATCTCACTTCCTTTAAGAAGGCTTTGAAAACATTTCTGTTTCCCATAACCTGTTAAAACCCCTCCTGTAGTCTTTGCAACTGTCTGTACACTGTGATGCGTCATCTAAGTCTAAGCGCCAGGATACCCGATGGGTGACAGTCATTGCGCTATATAAGAGCACCAATACATACATACATACATACTGAGTGCGCCTGAGGTTGCAAGAGACACACTACACAGAGGTCGCTGTGTGGAACAATGTGCACATGGTAAATGTGTGTGGATTGGCAGAGGGTGTTTAAAGTGAGACTGAAGTATTGAACAGTGTGTGCAGGCTGAAGGCCCGATTCACAGAACTAACTTAAGACAAAATCCTAAACTTACTACCATTTTGGTATTCACAGAAGGCTCTTACTCATTTTGGTATTCACAGAAGGCACTTACTCATTAATGAGTAAGTGCCTTCTGTGATTACCAAAATGAGTAGGTGCCTTCTGTGAATACCAAAATGGTAGGAGGTTTAGGATTTTCTCTTAAGTTAGTTCTGTGAATCAGGTCCTGAGTGCGTGTGCTACATGTGGAAATGCTGGTGGCAGCATAATATATGTGCAGAACAATACTAGACAGTGGAGTGTGCTGTGAATGTATGCTGAGTGAAGAAGTGCCTACACTAACACATTTAAAGAGGACCTTGAGTTCAATTTTGGGATGCCCAGTCCTGCTGGTGAAAACATGAGGTGTAGATGAATCTCCCCCAGATTGAATTGTATAATGCTGCATCCCTGTAAGCTAGGTGGGATAACCATTGGGTGAGGGTCTCCCTGTGAATTTCAAAGGGCTCAGTGACAGATCACAAGGAAAGGGCCGGAACACATCTCAGGAAGAGGGAGATGAAGCTGATAAGTAAATTATAAAGGGTAGGGCTGAGGGCCCGGAATTAACCTTTGATGCACAGATCACTGTGGTTGACATCCTGGTGTGAACTCTGGTCACTACCATGAATCTTGTTGTGGGTTAATCAGCTTTGGATTCCTGCCTGCTGTGACAGATATCTTTCAGAAGGAAGGATGAAGGGGAGAGATGTCCATATAAAAGAAGCAGAACCCAAACATACAATTTCAAAGGTCCAGACCCTAAATCAAAATGTTTTGTCTGGAAAAGAACTATAGCAGGGGAGTTTGAGAGCCCACATTGTGTCATCTGCTGTGCAGCCAGCAGGGCAGCATGAGTAGGGGGAGCTCTACAAGACTTATGCCCGTGACCAGGACCAGGGTCCAGCTTGCTAATCTTCCTGCTGGGTGAGGGGACATTACCCATGGAAACCAAGATCATCTGCCCTGGAGTCTGGAGCACCAGTGACAAGATTAGTGTGCCTGTGAGGGAGAGGAGTGTGTTGGAGGAAGCAAATATCCAGAGGGAGCCCTCATGTGTTGGGCTCTTGAGTGAGTTGTGAGGAGCTGTGCTGGACCAATCAGGCTGTTGCCCGTGTGCTGCGTTGTAAAGTTTGGCAACCCCTTGTGCCAGGAGTGGCCACCATGCATCAAGCACAGCGCCCCACTGATTGGGCCATTGCCCGTGTGCTGCGTTGTGAAATGTGGGGACCCAGTATGCCAGGAGGTGATGCCGTGCACTAAGGACAGTGCTGTATCAATCAGGCCAATACCCATATGCAGTGTTGTGGAAGTTGGCAACCCTGTATGCCAGGAGTGGCCTCTTTCTGACAAGAAACTGTGTCACATCTATTGGGCAGTCACCAATTTGTGGAACGTTGCAATGACCCCATGTGTCAGGAGGCGCCATGGACGGGGCAACCTGAGGCCAGCATAACCAGACACTGAGGTTCATTGGAGTGACCCTGTTTCCTAGGAGGGACAAATCAAAGCACTGAGGAAGGAGGTCCGGTACATTGCCCATGACCCAAATTGCTGTTATAACCAATATGAGGGAGACTGTGAAGCCGAAGAGGCCCAAGGACAGAGGAGATACTGATGAAGCCCTGATGGAGCCAGGAGGCTGTCCCCAACCCCAAGTGAGGGAGAACAAGACTTACTGCATGTGGCAGGAGCCGGAGCAACTCCAATCGTCAGGACACTGGTAAGTGTGGCTAAGGACAGAGAGCCAGCGCCTGCCAGGAGCTGCGTGTATGAACAGGTGCAGCCCAACTTTACTGATTCATGCCAGCACTGCATCCCAGCCAGGGTTTGTACCACCTGAGTGGGTAAGCTGAGAACTGGACCTTCCAGGCCCTGAAGGATATACCCCCTTTGGTGTTTGCAATCCTACTGATCTCTAAGTCACTGCACCTTATTGACTAAGTCCAAGAGGGGGAAATCCACGTGAACAGGGCCTAGTAGTTTAAATTCCTTAGATGTTTGCGCTTGTGAGTGGGAAATAACAACACACCTGTTACATGGGAACTTAGTAGCCCAGGGGTGCCTGACAACTACTTGGGTGCCTACCTCAAGGGGGATTGTGTTATTGCTTATTGAATATTGTTTACCTTTGCATGTGTAGAATTAGAATTAAAATATTTATTTTATACAAAATAAGTATTTGACTGGACATTGATTTATAGTGCACACTGATTTATGAGTTGTGTTATCTGATCTGTAACTACACTTCGCTCCAAGGAAACTTGAGTGCTCATGCTACGCTCCTATCTGAGGATCAGGTGCAGAATGAGGTGTTTGACCCAGTTGAGTACGGTCCATAGTAAGGTGGGCCCCAGGAAATCAGGAGTAAAAGACCTCAACTACCTTAGTAGGGCCCAGTAACCCCTGCTCACCTCATGGCCCTCAGAACATGGTTCTGAAGGCAATTGGGCATCTGAAGTTCTGATATATTTTACCTTGGGGTCCTGCAGGCTCCCTTACTGAAGATACTCAAACTGGGGATTGAGTACACTTTTAGCACTTGACTCTCATACTAATTAGGCAGAGCAGTTCAAGGCTGACTCACAAATTGCTTTTGGCTAGGACCTCAAAGTGCAGCAACAAAACTAATCACACGTAGTACCTTATTATAAGTGTGGTGGTCCTGTGGTCTGCCATATTGGTGGTGTCCATTCTGAGCTTGGTGAGCTTTGTGGCCTGACTCCTGTATTACGAGTTGGGTGGATCGGCTTTGCAAAGGCTGCCTTTGCACCGCTGATTTAGCCAGCAGACCGCTGGGTTCGCGATCGGGCAAAGTCAGACTCTGCAGGGGAGATGCACTGCCTTAAGTATTATGAGTTGCCTGCACCATGAGTGGACCATGGCGGCTCCCCCCTGCCAGCTTCAATTTGGTGGTGATTAAGGATTTGGGGTGCATACTCACCCCATTCTTCTTTTTCCAGGCAGATTCCAATGTGGATTCCTTTCTCCAGGTCCTCCCTTCACAGCAGCATCATCACCCGAGGATTACAACCCTATGTGTGGCGATCTACAGGTGAGTCCTTGTCATACCATACACCAATTGCCAGGACTGCCCATATATGGGCCGAACCACGGTAAGGGGTATATGGTATTGTTCCACATATATTATGTATATGTGTGCATCCGACACACATGCAGTTGAAAGGCACACACAGGCATTGATATATTTGGAAATTGTACTCACCACCGCTGCAAGATCCCCGTCTCCATTCCAACTGCCCCTTTGTCAACTCATAATACAGGGGTCTTCGGACTGCCAGCACTGTGGACTGCTGGCGGGGGAAGACGCGATCCAATGGCGGTTGGACCTCCAAACTTGTAATAAAGCCCTAGATAATTCAATATTAATATATTCCTTTTCTTTTTAAAAATGAAAAGCACCCATAAACTATGTGGGAGGCAAAATGCATATCCTAGGAAAATGTTTCAGTGGGCAATAAACTCCCTCAACCATATGTAGACCCCAGGCACTTAAGCCATGGGTTAGAGATTGCTCATCTCTAACCCATGAAATGGCAATACCCCTAATTCTACAATGTTACAAAAATTTAAAAAATCAGGCCTACTGCCTATATTAAAGGGTGTTCATAGTTTAATCAGCAATGGACATGCATGTACTCATGAACATAACAGTAATCATGCCTGTTGAAAATTGGCCTTCTGTGAAGGGTCATTCTCAAAGATTTTGCCTACCTCCTCTTCTTTTTGCTGTATCTTTTTGTTGGCCATAGGATTCTGAGCACTTTGCCAGTGCTAAAGTGCATGTGCTTCATCCCTCAACATAGTGATATTGGTGTATACAGGATTGTCATATTTAGCCTACCTGAAAGTTCCTTGTAAAGTGGTATACAATATACCCAGGGCCTGTAATCGACATGCTACCAGTGGGCCTGCAGCACTGATTGTGCCACCTACACCAATCCCAGGACTGCAATTAAAACCCCTTGCCAAGCCTTAAACTCCCCTTTTATTACACATAGGTCACCCCTAAGGTAGACCTTAGTTCTCCCTAAGGGCAGGGTGCTTTGTAAGGAAAAGGTAGGACATGTATGTTTAAGTGTTGCATGTACTGGTAGTGACAAACAGCTATATTTGTTTTTCACTACTGTGAGGCATACTCCTCTCATAGGCTAGCATTAGATATCACTTAAAACAAATTAAGAATTACCTTTGTGAATCAGGTTCCTCGTTTCTATTGTTAAACCAGAATAGCAGGCAATGCTGTGGGACCTATATCACAATTCACTCAACACCTCTAAAAAAACTCAAAAGCAGCCATGGAAGCAACTTGCCAACCAATCTACCTTCTCCTGGGGTCTGCAAAGTCTTGCCTCATGAGACTTAGATTGAGTACTTTATCTTGCCCAAGTGGCTTGCAGGCTCCCCACGACTGGCCCACATGACTCTTCAGTATTCCCTGATTTCCCAGTCCTCTGGGACACTGAAACCAAAAAAGATGCTGATTTATAGTGATAACCTGCCAAAGTCTTTTATTTAACCTACTAACTACCCTCAGACAGAAAGGCATTTCATTGTTCTTTTTGTGATGGGTTATCTCTAATGAGAAACACTTGTCAGAAAAAGCGCAGAAAATCCCCAGAGATTTGCTTTCTTGCTGACTGTCCTAGCCACCTCTGTAGTTACTCCCTTGTTGCTAGGTGGAGATGTCAGATGTCTTTACATTCTTCCACTTGCCAGGGCTCAATGCACCTTAGTTGATAAACATAAAGGCTGCTCTTGAGCAGCAGCTTACTTTAACAAAATCTTAGGGCCTCTTCGGCCTATTTACAGAGGAATTCCATTTGTGTCCTTCTGGTGATGCTCTTCAGTCACCAGGAGTGACCTTAGATCTTAGAGGCCTCATGACCCCAAAAACGTCTGGATCTTTGCCTGGAGGGCTGCGTTGAGTTTTCTACAGTCATATGCATTTCTGTGCAGAATTCTGACTCTATCAGCCAGTCATGTCCTCATAGGAGTGGGTTAAATTATTAATCATATTACAGATGTAAAAAGAAATAATACTCAGACAAAGAGCCATATCTATGTTTATGTTCTTCAAAAAAGTTGCTAGATTTGACTATTATTATTTGCCTTTAAAGTACTTGATCTGTTAGAGTGGTGGGTGTGGGATGCATGCATTTTCTATATGTTTAATACTCTAACATTTGTCACAGGCCTTGTTTCATGTTAATATGGTCCTTGTTTGAGAACTGATGACTCTCAGTGTATGACAGCTGTGCCAAGACTAAAAATTAGGCTTTGATGAATGTGGGACTCATAGCTTCGTTTTTTAACAGATATTGCATGAGCTAAATTGCAAGATATTACGGCTGCTCACATTAGAAGAGCCAGGGAATGATTGCTCCATTCTCTGCAGCATTTCATTTTCAATGGAAAACTTCTCCCATATTGACCTTGTGCAGGTTCTGTTCCTGCAGAATTAAATATGTTAGGACACAGTACTATCGACCAGATGTACGACCATTCATTTTTGCGAGTCGCAAATTAAGTCAAATTGCGACTCGCAATTTGCGACTCGCAAACGTGAATGTTCAACAGTGTCTTAGACACTGTTTGTGATCCCCAATGGGGTCGCAAATTCCATACATCATTAATATTAATAAGGCTGTCGCAATTTGCGACCCCCATTGGGAATGGCTCGCACTCCCAGGGATGGTGGACTGCTGGGGTCAGTAGACCACCATGTCTGTGACTGCTTTTTTGAATAACAGTTTTTTTAAAATGCATCCCGTTTTCCTTAAAGGAAAACGGGAAGCATTCAAAAAAAGAACGATTAAACTCTTCAGTTTTGTTTTTTAAGGGCAGGAAATGGTCCCTGGGTTCACAGCCTGCTCTTAAAAATATTTACGCACCCATTCACAAAGGGGAAGGGGTCCCGTGGGGACCCTTTCCCATTTGCGACTGGCACTACCCTTT
The DNA here is from genome assembly GCF_964261635.1 of Lissotriton helveticus. NCBI lineage: Eukaryota > Metazoa > Chordata > Amphibia > Caudata > Salamandridae > Lissotriton > Lissotriton helveticus. The sequence continues at coordinate 1,510,619,513 of NC_136067.1, read as the reverse complement.
TGAAAAGGGTGGTAAACTCCAAGCCTTTTGTAACTGCAAATGCGGTCGCAACACAATCTTACATTTCAGTTAGACTCGGTATTAGGAAGGGACGCCCATAGCACGCCCCTTCCTAATAGTGAGTCGTAAACCTCATTTTGCAAGTCGCTAATAGGTTAGCGAGTTGTAAAATATGGTTTGCAAATGGGGTTGATGAATTTTGCGGTCGCCAATGGGCCAATTTCCAGTTTGCGACCGGAAAAAGCATTCATACATCTCCCCCTATGTGTTTACCAATCAACTGACAGGATCACTGTATTCTGCCATGTGCAAGTGTAACAAATACAGGATCTGAGTTCCAGAGGCTGCCTCTTGCTTAATAGTCCTTGGTCCCTATTCCGTAGAGCATGAAAAGGTTCCCATAGGGCCCTAGTAATTGAGCTGCAGCATGCAGACTGACTGGGTGCTATAAACTGGGGCTCTCAATGGGGCCTATTGGCATGAAGGTATGTGTGGGTTTTACATGACTCTGCAAATGTCATAACTCTTAGTGCTTCGGCTGTACTTTACTATAGTAAATCCCTTACATTGCTGAGTCCTGCAGTCATCCTCTGGGCTATTTCCCTTCAACAGTTATGAGCCTGCTATCGGCAGACATCCAACACAATTAACTTGGATATCATTTATTTGTGAGGAGGACGGACAGATTCATGGTATGAGAAGTAGAGTTTCAAGTACTTCATAAGACTATGAGCCACATTTAGAGGTTGATGGTAAAGGACAGTGGCAGAAATTAATGATAGTTCTAAGCCCCCACCTCCCACATGCCGCATCACATTCAGTCGGTGTGGGATGTATGTTTTCAGGATGGTGCAGTTGTCACTCATTGCAACAGCCATTATACATAGCTTCAAAAGGCAGGCCATCTTTTGAATGTGCTACTGTTATGTCATGGTGCTCATAGTTCCCGCCATGTTACATGCTTTTTTCTTTTTTTACCTCTACGATGTACGATGTGCGAATATACAAAAATGCAAATATGTCCCACAGGCCCTGGCAAAAATTCTGAGGTCGTTTGAAAATATTTTGTGTATTTAAAAGTAGAAACTCAATGGAAATTAAAAAAACAAATACTGCCATGTTTGTCAAGCCACCAATCTGCAGCAACATTCTTTTCACTGTTTTTTTTGTTTTGTTTAAGAAGTTTTTATTAAGTTTTCAAATACATAAGACAAAAAAGAAAATAGAAACAATAAAATGAGAAATAAGGGAGATACAATAATAAAATATACATATCATAATTAAAATATACATATTTAGGCAAATAACATATTGGTGTAATAGGAATGTAACAATTGGAGGAAGAAAGGAAGCAAATGAAGGAGAAGAGGAGAAAGAAGATAGAAAGAAAAGAAAAAAAAAGTAAAAGCAGGGGAAGGAAGGTCTAAAATTGTATGGGAAGATAGTATAGAGAAGAAAAGAAAAGAACTAGTGTATGGGAGTATGAGTAGAGAGATATATAGTAAAAGGTAGCCAAAGAAGATCAGATTTAATTTTTTGAGAGAGAGAAATGGAGGAAACAGTAGCAATCCTGTGTTCAGCACAAAAAAAATTCCACCAAGTTACTAGACATAGTTTGGAATTGTCTTTCCAGGATGATAGAATAACTTTAAAAGCTAATGCAATAAAAAGGTCAAATAGCATGGAAACAGAAGATGAATCAGCAACATCAGATGATAAAGAATCTAGAAAAACATTTTGTAATGATAAAGTAACATTGCATTTGAAAATTGACATGCAAATAGTCCAAACAGATTTCCAAAAGGATAAAAAATTATAACACTCATAAAGTTGATGTTTCAACGTACCCATATCATTATAACAAGACCAACATAATGGAGAAGAGGAAGGTGGAAATTTAGAAATAGAAATAGGAGTAATAATAGCTCTATGGTAAATAAAATACAGAGATTGAGTTATACGAGCAGCAGCAGAAACTTTGAATAACTTAGACCACAATTGATCCCAGGTTATAATAGGAAAAGAAATGGACAAATCAGTTTCCCACGCAGTTTCAATATGGAATTTGGGTTTTTCATTAACATGTGATAACAATAACTTATATTCAAGAGCGGCTTTAGGTCTGTGAGTTGGGAATAAAAGGTATAGAGGAATGTAAGGGGACAGAGATGGTGTATGAGTTGGAAGGTGAAAAGTGGTAAAATGAGATTGTAAGGCATTGAAAATGATGTTATATTCATTGAGACAAGAATCAGGTAATTGATACTGTACTTGTATGACATGAAAGGGAATAATAGAAATTTTGTGAAGTAATTGGTGTACAAAAATAATACCCTTTTCCTTCCAGTATTTGTAATGGAATGATTTACCTTTATATTTAAGAAATTTATTATACCATATAGTGAAGGATAAAAAACATTGAAACAGAGTAAAATCCGTAGAAAATGTGTTATACAATAGATTTTGGGAGTATTTTAAAATAATAAAAATAATAATAATAATAATTACATTTGTAAAGCGCCTGGTTAGACTGAGGCCAGTGTGTCCCCGCGCTACGGAGCAAAAAACGATAAACGATAAGCAACAAAATAGACTCCCTAAACCTATTTTTTCCTTTCGGAGGAATCGCACAATTCGCAATAGTCTGGTACACACCTACAGAGACGTTCAAATCAATAAACAGCAAAGTATAGACAATGCCCCGCTTCCAACTGGGACTTTTCCTTGCTCTGCATGTGGCAACTGCAATGACATCATCCATGGCAATACCATTAAAATAAAGGATGCAGTAGCCAGACCCAATACATTTATGAATTGCCGGACAAAAAATATAGTGTATCTAATCAAGTGTCCGTGCGATCTTATTTATATCGGTGAAACATCAAGAGAGATCCGAATCAGGATTAATGAGCACAAATCTGCATTACGGACAGGAAAAAGAGGGGCCCCATTGACGGACCACTGGAAAGCAGCAAACCATGATGTAAAAGATCTTCAATGGTGTTGCTTAGAAACAGTCACCATCAATGCCAGAGGAGGTGACCTGACACAGAAAAGAAAAAGGTGTGAACAATACTATATGTCCACCTTTAACAGTGTCCGGTCAGGCCTCAATACAAGAGAAGACTGGGAATGAATTGTGTAAAGTAGTTAATAACCTGCGAAAATAATATTGACTTCGAGTACCAATTCCTGGTTGTAAAATAATGTAAGAGGTGAAAACATAGATGTGAAATCATTACATGACTGTTAACATTGGTAGCTCATTAATTTTAAAATTATAGGAAATGTGGCGCCACTTCTTATACATGGTTAGAACTGAGGTAAAGTTTTTGACAAAAAAAGACGGTCGCTTGAAATAGGTAGTCATGAAGTGTCACAATCATATGATTTGTGGCGCTTCGTTTTTTCACGTTACGAAGCGGGGCGCTTCCCGACACTAATGAAAACACTGATTCCGTCTGGACAACGTAACTAGGCAACATGGCTTTAGTCTGTCTCACTAAGGTCACATAAACGTGATACCTTCATTGACAGCAACAACACGCTGATACTCCGGGACTCAATAAAGTTTTTGCTATATAAACACTGCACCACGTGTCCTGGTGTGATCCAAGAGGGATACAGCTCTCAGCATCCAATAAGTCTCCGTCTTGTATATAAGAATCCCAGCAATTCTATGCCCGATACTTGATGATTGAAAATACGCCAGGAACGCTGTATCGATAGGAGCAGGGAGGCCGACCCTGTATGACAAGGTAAGACCTCCCTAGACTCGCTGGTGACCCGCTGCACCAAAATATGACAGCGCGCATACCTTGCGAGCAGAAACTTATATTCAAAAACTTCGAATTGGCCATAGATAACATAACATCCTAGGGGCCATTACTAAGTAACATTAACCCCAAACGACGGGTAGATTATATAATCTTGCTGGAACACAGAAATGCCGCATAGCAACTATAGCGGTAACAGGCAAAAGGCCAATGTAGGAAACACCGCGTTTATACCCTTTAACCAAATCTAGTAATTGAATAAACTTTATTTTCTTCATAGACAGACTGCTTAGCTATCTAAAATTTTACTTTCATTTGATCCATTACAGTGGGAGGTCAACCCCCAAAACTACAGTGCCCAAAGTGACAATTAATAATGCTGCGGCTACATCGTTTTTGCCATTGATTTAATTTGGGTAAGCGACTCCATGATACAGTCCTGTCTATTCTTTCTAAAAAATACTTCATAAATTCAATCCATGTTTTGATCTTGTTACAGCCTAAATACATCATTCATATGTAAGGACATTGGTGGTTCCTATCATACAAGCTCGAATCCGAGTTAACCTCGGCGAAGGTATCTATTTTGGTGTGCTCCATTTATGAATTTTGAGGGCCTTGAGGTATAATTATTAGACACCGTTTAATAATAGCACATATTTGATTTCAGATTAATGAACATATAACGCTCAGAGATTGAATTTACTCTTCATCTCATCATCCAATGAGCTTCTAGACTGATCCAAGTCCAAGGATTTTATTTAACCTCAGGTAATTAGCCATGTGGTTTTATATATCTCATATAGAGAAAAACCTCCACCAGTCACAATAGCTACGACTTTTATCGCATCCCAAGTGTGTCCTAGTATTCTGCTTCTTGATAATACCAATACTGTAACCTACCTAAATGATGATGTTTACCTTGTGGTAAAGAATACAACATGTCTAAAAAGGTATAGAGTGATACTCTGAGATAAATGTATATAATGGGACAGAGATTTTGTTGGAGTAAGTTTGTGCAGAAAAAATACATTATGTAGATACAAAATATTAATTGTCTGTTTCTTCTTATAACTGGTCCTGAAGAAGGTTTTTTATTCAAATCCCCAACCGAAACGCTGCGTCGACCCTTGTTCTGATGAACATTTTAACGATTGTTTTTGATGTTTTTATAAATTGTATTTGAATGTATTTATAATAAGTACTGATTTTGCCAGTGATAACAATAAAACGATAACATTGCTAAATAAATTTTGTACTACTTTGCACAATCTATCTCCCTTTTTTTCTTATTATTCTTTTATCATTTTTTCATTATGTCTTTTTATGTATAACATGCATATTGTATATATTGCCAGCTGTTAATCTAGTACTGTCCCATATATGACTGTGCTCCTATTCCTGTGAAATTGTTATTGCTATATGTACTAATGCAGGTAACAATATTTGTGAGATTGGTATTGTTTAGAAAAACAGGGTACTAAGACTTAGTAGAGATCATTTCGTGACTCATGTAGGGACTTTGTCACAAATTCTTTCTAGCACTCCCCCTGGTCCCTGACCTTAAACAGTAGGGGGCCTCCTTCATTTTTATTGGGCTCAGAATAGAGCCCTGCAGCACCCCCTGAGTCAACTTGATGCTCCTGGAGTAGTGACTACCCTGCATGACTTGGAAGCTACGCCCAGATAAGAGGGATTCCAGCCACTTTAGTACTCTGCCACCTACACCACCGCTCTCCAAATCATGCAGCAAGGTATGGTGGGCGACAGTGTCGAAAGCGGCACTTAGATCTAAAAGAATTAAGGCCGCTGTCTGTCCCTCGTCCACAAACTTCCAGATGGTCTTGGTTGAGTAGAGTAGGGCCGATTCAGTAGAATGAAAAGCTTGAAAGCCAGATTGGCAGGGATGGAGAAGGTTATTGTTCGCAATATGTGCGGTGAGTTGGATGTTCACAATCTTTTCCGCCACTTTGGCAAAATACGGGAGCAGAGAAATGGGACGCAAAATATCAAGCTGATCAATGCTAATATGAGGCTTCTTCTGTAAAGGAAGAACCACAGCCTCCTTCCACATTTCCGGGACCACTCCTGAGATAAAAGACAACTCCACAAGATGTCTAATGAAAGGCTCAAGTACATCAATACTACCACTGAGCAGCCTAGGGGTTGCTGGGTCCCTGGGAGAGCCTGATATGATGATAATGGCAATCTTTTTAAGAGTATCCTGGGGGGGGCCCTGTCAATTCAAACAAACCCTGTACTTCGGAGGCACCCATGGATTCCTTTTCCATTCTTCTGCCAGCACGCAGAGACAGGGAAAGAGGAGCAGATCTTCCCGACCTTCTCTGCAAAGTACTCAGCCACTCGATTGCATGCCTCATCAGAGCTAACAATAGGTTCTGCGACTGATGCCAAGAAGGAGATTTCCTTAAAGATCTTGAACAGCTCTTTAGTAGAATTTTCCGCTGTTTGAATCCTCCCCTTAAAATAAACTGACTTCACATTCCTAATGAGCAAATGGTAGCTCTTAAGGCTAATTTTATATTCTGCTTCCAGATGAGCTGATACATTTTTCCTCCAGCACCTCTCTAGGTGTTTGCAAGAAGATTTAGCGGTTCGTAGCTCTTCACTAAACCAAAGTGCTGATTTACCTCTGTTAATAGACGTTTTAATAGTCCAAGGTGTGGTGCAATCCAGAGCATCAATTATACGGCTCTCAAGATCTTTACACACCCCATTTACATCACAACCAAAGGGGGGACCCCTCTTTAGAATGGCCAGATCAAAAGCTCCCTGTGAAAAATCCGCCCAGCTCCTTTTTTTCAGTCTGGGCTTAGCTTTCTCCTGAGTTTTGGACCGGGACAATTTTATTTTAAATGTGATCAGAAAATGATCTGACCACAACACCGGAAGCGGAGGATCTAATTCCAGCGCATCCCAGTTGGCAAAGATAGGGTCAAGTAGATGACCAAATTTATGGGTAGGTAGTACGGATTTTAAAAAAAGTTGCAATACTTCCAATTTCTGGCGCAGCTCTTGTGTCCCCGGGCTGAGTGCATCATCAAAATGCAAGTTTATAAAATAGGGTTAGTAGACAAAAAGGTACAGTTTGACATGAAAATGACATGCTGAAAAGAAAAGTCTTTTAATAAGGAACGTTCAAAAAGGATCCATCTGGGAAAAGGATGTCTACAAAATCATAGGATAGAGCAAAGCATTGCTTAATCAAAAAAGCCGAATGATAGGCTTTAAAGTTTGGGAAGCGCACACCCCCTCATCTTTGGGATGAATACGTTTATTTAAAGCAATTTGTGGATGTTTGTTGTTCCACAAAAATTTTATGCAAGCAGAATTAATTTGAGAAAAATAGACACTAGGAATTCGAATAGGTAACATAGACAATGTATATAAAACATGAGGCACAATCATCATTTGAATAGTATCTAACCTACCCCACCAGGAAAGGTACAGGGGAGACCAAGTAAGGAGTAGTGTTAGGATTTTAGTGAGTAATGCATGAAACGTGAATTTAATTGTGGCAGCTAGAGATGAAGAAAAACAAATACCAAGGTATTTCATTTCTGAAGGGCACCAAGCAAGATTAGTATTATTAAACATAAATTGGTAGCATATAGAGTTTAAAGGTAAGACTTCTGTCTTTGAAAGGTTAAGTTTATAACCGGAAATACTGGAGTATAATCGAACCTCATTCATAAAATGCGGGAGGGCGTCAACAGGATTAGACATATAAATCAATATATCATCTGCCTAAGCAGGTATTTTAGTTTCTATTGAATTATAATTGTAACCAGTAATCTGCGAGTTAACACGAATACGCTCCAGGAATGGTTCAAGGCATAAGATGAATAGTAAAGGAGAAAGTGGACATCCCTGCCTTGTACCTCTGGATAAAGGAAAACATTTGGAAAAATTATAATAAAAATACTGGCTCGAGGACAAGAATATAGAAGTTTATTAAAGGAAATAAAAGAAGGCCCAAAACCAAACCATTGGAGAGTTTGAAACATAAATTGCCAATTGATACGGTCAAATGCCTTTTCGGCGCCTAAAGACAAGGTTGCAAGGGGAGTTTTGTATTTTTTGCCATATGAAATTATATTGGCAATCATTCGAGCATTGTCAGATGCCAATCTACCCTTCACAAACCCAACTTGATCGGTTTTAACCAATAAGGGAATGATAGTTTCAAGGCGGGATGCTAACATTTTGGCAAAGATTTTGCAATCATAATTTATTAACGATATAGGACGATAATTTTTGCAGTATGAGTGGTCTTTATCAGGCTACGGGATTATAACAATTAAAGTATCCATGAAAGAATCAGACGCTTTGGCATCTGCAATGAAAGAATTAAAAAGTGCCAAAAGTTTGGGGACAAAAATGGAAGCAAAGGTGGTGTAAAATTCAACAGATAAAACATCAGGCCCTGGGGCTTTTGACTTTTTTTTAAAGATTTGATAGCGTTAGTTATCTACTGAGTAGTGATGTCTCTCTCTAATGCATTAAATTCATCAGGTAGAGAGGGTGGAGAAGAGTGACCTGAAAAAAGGTGTTTACATTTTGATTAGTGGGAAATGTGTCATCAGAATAAAGAGATTTATAATATTCGTGAAAGACCTCGGCAATGTCTTCATCTGATGAGACTAGTTTTTTAGTAGATTCATTAAGGAGAGGACCGATATTTTTACGTTCAGATTTAATTTTCAAATAATTAGCTAACAACTTACCCACTTTATTCTCACCTACATGATATTTAGATTTGATTCTAAGCAGAATATTACATGCTTCAATTGTTCCCAATTTGTTAAGATTAGCTTTTGCTTTAATCAATTCATGAAAGGCAGGATATGATCAAGAAGTAAAATACATATGTTCTAAGTTTTTAAGTTTTTGTAATTGATCCTCATATTTTTTCCTTGTGACTTTCTTTTTTTTCGAGACATAAGAAATGGTAATGGCACGAAAAGAGGTTTGAAGACATCCCAATTATTAGGAACAGAAGTATCTGATGGGTTATTGAAACTAAAAAATTCATTATTAAAAGTGGTAGCTTCTTTAATAAAAACAGTGTCTGACAATAAAAAAATTATTACGTTTCCATCGCCTAAATTGGGAAGAGGTAAGTGAAAGGTCTAGTATAGCGTGAACAGGTGCATGGTCAGATATAAAAATAGAACCAATTTCAGAATTTTGAATAGAAGGAAGCAGGGATTTACTGACCAGCATATAATCAATTCTAGAGCGAGTGTGATGTACATTGGAAAAAAGTATATTCAAGCACATCAGGATTACAAGTCTTCCATACATCGTACAATTGACGAGAGGCAATGGCTGATTGAAAAGCTTTATGAGATTTATCAGGGTGAAATTTACATTTGGACAATCTATCAGAAAAGGGGTCCAACCATTGGTTAAAATCACCAGCGACAATATTGTTAGAACAATCCACTGAAGAAAGTAAAACTTTAATGTCGTTCCAAAATTTAGGGTCTGGTTTAGCAGGGCCATAAATATTTAGTAAAACCAAAGTTTTATTTTGTACCACAATCTTTGCCATTACCCATCGTCCATCATCATCGTTCTGTGTAGATAAAATTTGTACTGATAACGATTTATGAAACAATATAGAAACGCCTCCCTTTTTGTGGGGTGCAGGAGAAAAAACAACTTTACCCACCCATTGCCTTTTCAACTTAAGGGACTCTACTTCAGTACAATGAGTTTCTTGAAGAAAAGAAATCTGAGAGTTAAGCTTGGATAAATGAGACAGTACCTTTTGCCTTTTGACTGGATTCCCAAGACCACGGACGTTCCAAGTAACAAACTTACACATAATGGAGGGATAGGAGGGTAAAACACGGATGGAGTTGATACACTGCAAGTATACACCTACAAAAACACACCATAGAAGAAGGTTACAAATGGAAAATGGTACAAACAACCCACAGTACCAACATACACATGCAATAAGTCAATGACAAATACCATTGATGAACAAAGAAAGGTAATTGTAGGAAAAAAAACATGCAGTAAAGGCTAGGATAAAAGGTGGGATATGATGGAAAAAAGAGAAAAGAGGGAAAAGAAGAAAAGAGAAAGAAACTAGAAAAAAGAAATAGGTGAACAGATCAAGGCAAAGCAGCCAGATCTGAAAAGAAAGAAAAAGGTGAAACAATAGGAGCATAGTGACACCAGAGAACACGGACCTCAGCAATTAAGAAGTAGTAGAAAAAACGGAAGAGACGGAAAAACAAATATAATGCGAGTATAAATAGACGATACACTAGTACAAATGTAAAGCAATGTACATTAAAAAGAAAATAGAAAAATCAAGTATTAGTATCCATCCCTGTAGTTGAGAAATTTTGAAGATAAAGTTTGAGTTTTTCCGGGTCATCAAAGGAGCGTGAACGACCACCATGAGTAATCTTACAAAGACACGGATGAAGGATTCCATATTGGATGTCGAGGTGTCTCATTTGAGGACGTAGAACAAGAAATTCTTTACGCCGAGCATTCGTTGCATTAGACATGTCCTGGGAAAAAAAACAGATTATGGCCAGACCATATAAGGCGAGATTGAAGTTGTACAGCCTTCAGCACCTGCATCAGCTCAGTAAACTCTAGAAAAAGCATGATGATGTCACGTGGTTTGATGGCATTAGGATTCAGACAACCTAGGCGATGAGCTCTTTGTATATTGAGGAGACTTGTTGATACTTGAAGGGCTAGAAGTTCTGGAAGGAATTTCTGTTGAAACTGTACCATATTTGCACCTTCAATGTTTTCCGGAAGTCCATAAAGGCGTAAGTTATTCCTACGATTTTGGTTTTCAAGGTCCTCAGCATGAATTTTAAGCTCATGAATTTCCTGTTCCAGTAGAGGTATCTTTGATGATACGTCTTGCAGATCACTAACACGTTGTTTCACTTCCAGGACTTTACTTTCCATAACAATCCATCTCTCCTCAATCTGTTTTAACTTTTCATTTGTCGCAGACATAAATGGTTGAAGACCACATACTTCACCAGTATTAAATACAGAACGGGATTTGGAGAAGAATGAATGGGAGAAGGCGGATAATTTTTATGTCTTTTCGGCTTTGTCCCAGAGACAGAGGATCTTGCGGAGTGAGATTCATTAGCCATTGAGATTATATCAGAAAACACCGGCAGGAGTGGAAAAAGAAAGTGTGCAACGGCTGTTACAGGAGGACCCAAAAACAAAAAGATCTCCAAAAGCAGAAAAAACACAAGTGGATTTCCTTAGAAATGACAGAACATCACTTTAGACAAAAGACTCGCTCAAGTCCTTCAAAATACCGAACATTACATGAAAGCAAAATATATGAAGGCAAAGGAGATATGCGTAGAGTCATTAACAGGCCAAATTCACTAGGAAGCACCAGCTGGATGTGAATTCGTACTTTGTATTGGTATAGTTGTAGTATTAAGGTTAAAACAGGGGTGCCACATACATTAAACTGGAGACTGAAATAGGGCTTCCAAAAAAGAGAAATATAGCAGCTGTACTGCAAGTATTAATCCTTAGAAAATTAGAGGCAGCATCAGATGAGAAGGGAACTGCTCAAATTCCTTAAGTTACAATGTATTCCGTGAGAAAAAATAAAAGATATAGAAAGAGACACAGGAAAAAGATGTATAGAATATAGGCAGCCGCTAGAAGCCAGTATCAAATGGCAAAAGGCGGTGAATTAAACATTGTAGCAGGCAGTAATTCAGTTTAGAGGTGAAAAAAAGGAAGGCAGCATGCAAGCTGTGAGGTCTATTCAGAAACGGAAAAAAAAACCCGACATCAGCTGACTGAAGAACGAGACGTGAGCGCAGCTACCTAAAATGGCGGCCGCTCGCGTCTCTCACAGGGCGAAATTACCTATAAAAACTATCGGCGCAGCAGAGGAATACTGTTATCCAAAATGCGGGCTCTCAACTCACTGCATCGTCAAAAGAAGTATGCCAGCGTTCAGCGCCTTCGAGAGCTGAATTATGTGCTCTCAAATAGAAGGAGAGTTCCGCGATGCAGCGGAGCTCAGGCTCGGTCCGCCATGTCGTCTCGGCGCTGAAGCCACGCTCCCCCCTTGATTGTCTTCAAGGTGGATAGCAGGCCTTATTGATGATAAATGTAAGGTGAGAACTTGGAATTGTTCTTCGATGAAAAACCTTTCTTCAAACTGCAAAGAACCAGATGGGCAAAAAACTCACTTTTAAAGTAATAATATTAATAAGAAGAAGAAGAGGAAAAAGAAGGAGAAGAGGAACAAGAAGAATTATTGGTAATAATAATAACAAGAACAATAATAATAATGTTGTTACCATTGTTACTACTAGTAGTATCAGTGGAAGTCATAGTAGCAATGGTAGTGATAGTAATCATATAGCAGTGATGGTATGGGTTGCACAAGTGAAGTAGTAAACGTTATGGTACTACAAAGCGTGTTAATTCCAGTAGTAGTAATAAAATGTGCACATGGAAATAGTATTAGATTACACAGTGAATGTAGAGAGGAAAGTTGTAGGGTAAATAAATAAGGGGCCAATTCATAAAGTTTTTCCTTTTAGTAGGTATCTCCCTCTAGTATTAGACGTGCATTATTCGAATTTCTGTTATGATTCATAGAACATACTCAATGACTAGTTATGTGTTGCTCAAAAATAAGTTCAGACTGAAGCAGTGATTTAATATATGATGAGCGGATCGCTGCCTGTCAAGTTAACAAAGTTCATTACCTCAGTCACCATAGCGAGACTCTCGCCCATCATATCTAGAGATGACTGCCAGCCCTGCAGTGATTTGTGACCGCCATGACCCCTCCTGTGAAGGCACAAAAAGTTTCGTACATGTCCACCATATTTCTGATGACCATGAACTACAGTGGGAGTTTGTTTGTGAAAAACATAAAAAACTAATGGCCCCACATCCTGGGGTTTTCTTCCAGGGTGTGGAAGTAATTCTTTGCTGTTCATGTCATGGAGAGAAAAAAAGGACATCATACTTTCTGCTTTAAATAGGACTGGAGGTCCAATGACCCCTATTCCGTCGGGCAATTAGCATGAGATTTCCAATGCCAGCGGAGGCATCACGGTCAGAAACCTGGCACTCTGACTAACTCATAATTAAGCTTGTGGATCGAGGGACCGTAATTCCAGTAATACACACCTAATGCAGGTGTATAATACCTACTAAAATATAAAAAAAACTTTAGGAACTGAGCCCTCAGCGCACATCTGCATCTAGAGAAAAACACCTCCGCAAACAGAAAGGTCTGTGAATTCACTCTGTGTTTGCCCATCACTATAATTGGTCTTTTTCATAAGTAAATCCACCTGCTGGAAATGTTTGGAGCCTATGTACTTGATAGTGATATTGCTTTCTGACAGATAAGCATTCTTCGTCAGGAAAAAACACTATTTAAATCTAGCAATATTCGCGCTTCTTTAACTGAGGTGCTTGTCTGAATTACTAGTTAGGATATCTTTTAAAATGGTAGTAATTTGAAGCACAATACATTTGTTCAAACTGTTGCCAAGTCACCGAATGAATAACACAGTGATTGCATTCTCCTACCAAAAGACAGCACATTTTACTTCTGATTACCCGTAATATTAGTATTTATGAAGAGAGAAGATCTTCAGAGAATACTGCATGAAGATAATTACAATGGAATTAATTAGTACTTCACTTTCTGACCAATTTAAGGGTCTATTATATACCGGTTACACACTATTTCCATCTTAAATGCCACTTGTTTTGAGTGGATGTTAGAAAGAGCAGTTTATTATCATAAACATGAGTCTGTTTTGGAAGTTGCTAATTTATGCCTAATGATCATTGGTAAAACATATGGCTCATATAGGTCGCTAAATACATTGAAGAGGATGCCCAGAGTCTATTTCTCTGTTTCTATGCACAATGATGGTCAAGAACAAGGTTGATGATATAGAACTTATAGAACAACTGTATAAATCAAGTTTTCAGAAGATGATTGAGTTTTTCTTAGGTGAGCATGATTGGGTACTGTGAAAAAATTAGCATACACCAGTCATCTGGCCTACAAGTGCATCACACGTGTTTCAGAAATCTGGAATCCATATTGTTTCATTTAGGTAACCTGTAACCAAGTCTTTCAGATTAACAGGTCTAAAAACATTGAAGCTGCTCACAAGTTCTATCCAAAGATTACATATTTGACAGTGCAATCTCCCACATCATCTTTTTTGATTATTTATTTGAGTCAATTATGCCATTTGCGATGTCATCAATGATGCAATCAATGATGTAATTAATCATGTATTGATTCATATAATATGTGAGGTCATAAGCAGTGCATGCGGGGGCAAGTTAGAGTTAACTCAGAGAACTTTAACTTGCTAACGTCTGTGTTGTTTTGAGTTTAAAATAATGTCTTAAGTGACATTTTCAGCTAACTATAATGTCACTTTAACCTCTGCTTTTTTCAGTGAATTTCCAAGTTTTTTATAACATAAAGTAAGATATTATTACCAGGTCTAACATTAATGTCACTTTAATCTTTAGCTTTTTCAGTTACTTTCTACGTTTTGTAACTTGAACTTTGATCTTACCATCATACCTAACTATATAATTACTGGCCTTATCGAACTTCAACCAAGGGGGAGGCCAAACCCCCAACAGCCAGTCAATAAGAGCTCTCACCACAATGTAAAGGGGTGTAATGTTAAATATTGTAGGCCCACAGGCTTTGTCAAGGGGCCACCCCATCAGTGTTTAAAAGGCAGGCGTAGTGGATTTGTGAAGAGGTGACCACATCAATACACAATGCAAGCCTATTGGCTTTGTCAAGGGGTCACCCCATCATTATATAACAGCAAACCTACTGGCTTTGTCAAGGGGTAAGCACATCAATATACCTGGCAAGCCATTTGGCTTTTTCAGGGGTGGATCTCATCAATATACAAGACAGGTCTACACACTTTGGCAAAGGGTAACTACATCATTATCTGAAGACAAGCCTATTTGCTTGTCAAGGGGTGACCACATCAGTATGCATAACAAGTGTATTGTCTTTGTCATGGGGTCACCACATCACTATATGAAGACAAGGTGATTAGCTTTGTCATGGGGTGACCACATCAATATACAAGGTCTGGATATTGGCTTCTTCAAGGGATCACCACATAATTTTATGCAAACAAGCCTATTGATTTGTCGCGGGGTCACCACATCACTATATGAAGGTAAGCCTATTGGCTTTCTCAAGGTGGGACCATATCATTATAAAATATTCACCTAGTGGCTTTGTCAAGGAGTCACCATATCAATATATGAATACAAGACTATTGGCATTGCCAACAATTCAAATCACGTGGTGGAGTCTTTCTTTTACCCTCCTCAAGTGACATATTACAGCTATAGGACCAACCACAAAGATTTCCCGCAATCCTCAGTCAAAGAGCAACAGCTACAGCTCTAGGAATGCTTTCAAACACCATAAATGTTTCCTATGTTTCCTATGATCATGCCATATACACTCCAGGAAAAAAAGAGTTACTTTACGTGTATGATTTCCGGGAGGAGGCAGTGGTGGTGATGCACTCCTCCTAGCCAACCACAACCATCTTGTTACATGTTGGTGGTGCCCCTTACCAAATAAGGGCACCACAAAGCAGGAATAACTATGCAAATTAGTCCATGAAGAGCATTATGAGGTACTTCTATTTGGGAGCAGTAAATAATAATGTAGTGGCTCCAGCTGTTCCTTTCTTTTTCTATTTTCTGAAATATGTTTTTAATTTCCGGTGCTCCCGTTCCACATGGGGCTCCCAACTAACCCAATGGCTCCATGCACTGTACATGAGCTGGCATCTTCCTTGTTTGGGGTGCCCCAGTCCCATACGGGTACTTAGCTATCTTTCTTTTGGTTGGGGACTGCGGAGGGAGTTCCAAGGCTGCTGTGACCCCACCAGCTCTCTGCACTCAAGCATTGTTCTATTCCCGTCAAACACTTTCTCTTCTGCTCTTGCCTTGGGTGGACTGCAGTGCATCGCAGTCTATTGCAACAAAATAACACTGTGTTAACGTTGTATTCTCAATTTGGCTGCACAATGCGATAGTCTCACGATGACACACCAAATGACTGTGATAAAATTAACGTGATGCTGAAAAAATGCGAATCACTAATGCGAAAAAAGACGCGATGTTGCCAACCGCGATACAAAAATCAGTGATAACCAGCAACATGCCTGCAATTCCCACGCGTCATACGGGAAAATCACTATAAAAGCAGAACAAAAAAACTGCATAGAACCATGGATGCACCCAGACCGAGTGCAGAGGACAACGCAAAACCTACAAGCCCCACAGATGACCGGCAAGGAACTTCAGGGTCAGGGAAGGCCAAGGAGAAGAGGAAGACATGGTTTAGTCCAAGGAAAACAGGATCATCGTTACGGAGGTGATGAAACACTATCAATAACAGTTCGTCACCTCCAACGAGTCATTGGCAACAAAGACGCATATATGGCAGACTATCTTGGACCATGTAAATGCAGTTGCAGCGTTGAGGAGGACAATGGAAGAGGTCAAGAGGTGCTGGAATGATGTGAATGGCAAAATCAAGAAGAAACTCTATGCCAACATTAAAGCAGCAACGCTGATTGGAGGTGGGGGTCCAGTGGCACACCAGGAGCTGGATGACATGGAGAAAATGGTGGCCACAGTCATCAGTCAGGATACGGTGCCAGGAGTTGTGGATCTGGACACTGCTCAACATGACATGACACAACATCAACAGAGTGAGTACCGATGGGAGATGGGCACAATGACACACATGCACAATTAAGTAGAGCACACTGCACACCCACAATGACTCTGGATCAAATCCTGATCCAGTGGCACACTGCAGCACACATACAAACACCAAGTAGGCCCCCGTACCCCATGTCCCCAAAGGGGTCCCACCCCACACATCACCAATCTCACCACCACCACATGCGCACATGCGAAACCCAGTAAAGATGCATATTTGTTAGTGACACTGACAATGCAAGTGACACTACATGACTATTAGCACGGCTGCAGTCCAATCATAATGACATTGTGCACGCCATGGCACTGAGGTGGCTGAGTATGGACCACATCCGGAAAGGAATAGGGCACACTCTGACACATCCACATGCACAAACAACCCCTGATGTCAACAACACATCTGCGGACAAGCCATGCCCAAGAGTCACAACTCAACCAAGAGCCCAATTCACCAAGCCCGCTACATCTCAGCACTGTAGAAGTACAGAAGTCAAAGGCACACCACCTGAAAGGGATAAGGGGCAGCCAAATCAGAGCTGCAGGGGCGACTCACCCACAATGCAGCACACACACATACGAATAAGAGCACCTCAACGTTGACAACAATATGGTACAAACTGCAACACTTTCACAACAAAACACAGGACACAACTGGTGCTGCATGTGTGTCCAAAATGGCCAATCACATCTGGCATAGCAGGAAACTGTGAGATGACAATGTACGAGTACAACCTCACATCCGTGATGTAGTACAAATGTCCACTGTCCAGCATCAAATAGGCATCTCCTCGCAAACAGTCACAATGTACATTGTCATGCAGTCTGTATCTAAACTTCGCCAATGCGTCAACATGAGGCCTGTACAATGATATAAACTCTGCCATAAAGAAATCAACACTCAGTTCCAAATGTGTGACCTATTTGACCGCAGTGTAGGCCTAAGGCAGTAGTCAGCAAGAGACCGCAGACACGTGTCGTTAGAATTATATGCACAGAGTTGGTGGCACCACATCGAAGGGAGCACAGTGAGATCAAACGTCCCATTAACATATGAACTCGGCCATCATGATATCAAGGCTCAGTTCCAGATGTGTGACCTACTAGACCGCAGTGTAGGCTGGAGGCAGTGTGGAGTACATCAACAAGAAAGGAGTGCTGCAGGCCTGTGTAGCGGAGGCCAGCGATGGTCTGAGGAGTCTGTCAAGGTCATGGGCCTCTGGCTTGGAACTTACACCGGCGTGTGGTGGGCCCTCTCTCACACACGCCAGTGTCGGCAGGTGAACAGGGAGGCCTGGGTGTGCAGGAGCGGGCAAGACGGGTCTGGGGACCACCGGCCTGGTTCGCAGCATGTGCACAGGATCGCCGGCACAACCCTGGCGGAGTGAGAGGTGCCGCCCTGGCAGACACGTTGGCCATTCCGGAAGAGCACCACGCCCAGAGCAACATGCTTTTTATTCACACCCCTATGCTAGCCTAGCATTTGCAGGGCCAGCCCACTCCGCTCACGCTTACAGGGGGGTACGTAACAAGCTACATTTCCGCGATCTTTCCCACTGGCTGAGGTAACATGGTTGCGTCCACTCTCCACTACACTCCAAACACCAGCAGTGTATGTCGACATGAATATGTTTGTGGTCTGCATACTGCAGTCTGGCCAGCACATCCACACCACACTTGGCATTGTGTATATTCTCATTCATGGGTCACTTGCCTCCTTTGCACATGCCTGGTTCTCACCTTTCCCCACAATGTGCTATTGTGTGGTTGAGGTGCCATGCCATTAATGACTTATGTACATGGCTGGCCCAGGTTACCATAGAAAGTTATGCTTTTGAGCCTGGTAGGTGGGCATGTTGTTTGGCATGTTGTATATGAGTTTGTAACGTGTGCATTTCCAGACTTGTGAGTTGCATGATTGTGGAGTTGAGGTGTGTGGTGTGTTCATTTGGTACTTACCAACTAGCATTTCTGTAGGTGCCAGCCTCAAAACACTGGCTGGTGATGGACTGTCGGAAGATGAAGCAATCATGCACACTGCCTGGGTAGTTGGTGACAACATTGGTGAAGAGTCCCTGGTGGTCCACTATTGCCTGCACTATTGGAATGCGTATGCTTTCTGTTGGAGTAATTGTGTGCAGTGTCGGCAGGGGGCCCAAGTAGGACATGTGTGCAGTCAATTGCCCCAACACGTGCAGGAAGCCAGCTATGTTATAGAAGCCTTACTTGGTCTCCAGCTGTTCCTGCGCAGTGTAGAGGAAGTGAAGGTGCTGGGGCTCGAAGCTGCTGATGGTATCCAACACAGGTGTGAGGAACTTAGATAGGGCTGGCTGTTAGACTCCTCCGACCCTGGCGGTTGTTGGTTGGAAGGTACCAGAGGCCAACATGTGCAGCACAGCCAACAGCTTTGTCTGCAGAGGGATGTTGGTTGTCTGCTGTGTTGGTATCGTCAGCCTGTGGGCAATGATGGTCAGGATGCGGAGTATGGTTGTCCTTTTGAGCCTGTAGTGGGCAATGAAATCCAATGGTGTTAAATCTGTGAGGCTGGTGCGTTTTCTGAAGGTCTGCTGTCTTTGTCTGCATTGCCTCTGTGGTAGTCCGGGGGTGGATGGGCGGCAGGGGTCCAGAGGGGGTGGCTGACCTGGGGGTGGTGGCGGTGGGTGTTGTGGCTCTCTATGGTGCAGGTTGTCGTCCGACTTAACACCAGGTAAGAGCAGGTGTTAAATCCCTTATCTGGTTGGTCATTGAGAATGTTGCAAAGTGGTGATGTTGCGGCTTTGTCATGGGAATGCCTACTTTGCATATCATCAGCGTTAGTTGCCAGTGTCATATGTGGCGATGTTTTTTGCGGCTGCTATAGCAGGAAACCTGGTGCTATTGGCTGTTAGCACTAGCTTGTGAATAGGGTGATACATTTATTGCCACTTTGGCTGCGATAAAGTGCAGCTAACTTTTTTAGAATGGGTTAAACTTTATGTCAGTTGGTTTTTGGTTTTTGTAGAAAGACAGTGACAAGCCCGGGTAGTGAAGCGGAGTAGGGAATATGATCTCACATTTTGTAATCCTTTTTTTGGATGAGAGCAAGGTGTTTTAGGCTCTTTGCATCAGCTGGAGTGTAATAACAACTGGCAATTATTTGCCCTCTCTTTACAGGCTCTCACCTGTGGCTCGAACATACAATTGCTGTAATGGGTAAATAACAGCCGTTATTAACCCTTTTCTTAGGCCCTCATCATTAGTTGGTCAATAATTACCGATATCTTTAGGAACCCCTGTTGCAACACATTCCCGAATGATGGGGCATATGTATAAGCCCCTATCGCCATCATAATGTCAATTTCCACAACGTTGTGGTGGCAAAGGGGCTGCACCTTATTTACAAGGCAGTGTTAAGCCACTTAATGTGGCTGAACACTACCTTGTAAATAAGGCACCCTTTCAAGCTATACCTAGCGTGAAAGGGTAGGGCAATGGGTGTTGAGGATTGATTTTGACGCTGCCTCATATTCACAAGGCCAGCGTAATATGGGGCAGCGTCAAAATTAAGACCAGGGAAAACCTGGTCTTACCCTTTGCTGTTTTCATGTATGCTGTGTTGTGCAGCACACATGGATACAGCAAAACGCCAATGATTGTTTTTGTGCGGGAAGGTGCCCCTTCCTCCACATAAACAATCACAACTTCTACGTATGCTGCATTAAGCAGCACACATAGAACTTACAAATCACCATTTAAAGATTGTTTAAACAATCACTCCCCTCAATGCAGGCAACCTTGCTCCATAGTGCAAGGGTGTCTGTGTTGGCGCTAGGCAGATAAATTTAGCACCAGCGCATGGGGAAACACAGAGCTGCACTATATTCTTGTAAATATGATGCATCCCTCCGTTTCTAAAGTGACAGAGTGTGTCGTTAGCCTTCTAGGGTTAACGACATGCTCCGCCACTTTCTTATTAAATATGCTCCTATGTGTTTTACATTTTTTAATGCATCTAGTATAAACTGGGTGAGATTAAAAACGAACTTCTGTTAAATTTCACCACTTTATATCTGCTGGACTTTAAAGGCAGGAAAGCCCCAGGTAATTTGCTGGAACATGTGGGTTTTGGTGAGGTAAGTACAAAAATGTTTACATTTTTTGCCCTATTTTAGAGGAAAAATCCTATTACTTGCTACTTATTGCACCCGATAATTAACGTACCATTCTGTATAGTTATTATGCAAGTTAAATAGATATCGCACATAACACCAGGTTCCTCATTATTGAGCGTCTTTGACTGGGAATTTATTGCGCAACTTACAAATCAATAGCTGTTGAGGTAGAGTTTTGTACAATAACACCTTAGACTGCCAATTCCTACAATTCCACATTAGCAGACATAAAAGAAGTAGCCATTATAAGAATTTGTTTTGTGAAAAAATATTTTTTCTTCAGTTAAGTTTTTAAAGGTGACACATTTTATCACTCAATAAAGTTAGAAAACGTGTCTCTGTTGTAAAAAAGGTACGCATTAGAAATTTCATGAATACTAGATTTGCTGGCTATTATTTTATTCTAGCCCATGTTTCCAAAATTGGAAAGTTCAGAGTCACCAGGTTTGAACAGCAATAACCCAGAAGCTCTTTGTCATTGAGGTGATGGACACTCACTAAGTCCAACAAAGGCTTTAAAAAATCATACGTTGTGTTGGTGATTCCGGGAAAGATAGATTTGACTTGTGTCCGTATTAATCAACTATTAATGACATAGTTGCTAACATAATTTAAATGTACAATGTTTCCCCCTCTGGCTTTTATACGACCATTGCTGTGAAGTACCTCAAGAGCCAATCATGACTTTGTAAAGCCCAGTAAGTACTCGTTACTGAAAACTAAGTATCTATGGAAATAAAACAGTGACCTGCAATGTCTTCTGTCGGCAGCAATCCACCAGCAGTAGGAAGCACCACCCATCCAGGGCAGGCTTTTGCGCTGGTTACGCACAGTGCAATAATATTTTTTTGTGATCCCACACACCATGACCGCCTCCTCACTACCACTGGGCAAAAGTGCCCCTCATACCTCCAATCATAAGTTATAGCTAAACATAGTGCCACCCTCCTGAGGTCCGCACCCCCTCCACAGGTCAGCGCCCAGTGGGGCAGCACCTGTCGCACTGCCCTAAAGCCCTGCACCCATCATCACTGGCACACTGTCAAAAGAGTTAGCCCTCATCTAATCTACAATGAGTTATGCAAGCATGACCCACTCCTTCCACTAAAAGGGCAAAATGCTAAAGAGTTAACACCGTACTGGCTTTGGATGGATTAACATTGATCAAGGGTAGAGCAATAGCCAGAATGGCTAGCTTGTCTACATTGAAATGTGAGTGAGGGAGGCACTAGCATGTAACCCTTCCACGGCTGTGGGCTGAGCCTCAGAGGAGACCACAAAGGAGTGCTCGGCAAAGCTGGGCTTAGCTGGGAAAGTCCGAAGGGCATAAATAAATTTGGCATCCTCACTGCTACTGGTGAATAAAATGAGGAATCGTGGGCAGGGCCGGACTGGCCACAGTGGGCACCAGGCGTTTTCCCGGTGGGCCGCCGGGGCAAGGACCAATTTTAGACCCGGGGAGGGGTGTTTTTGTTACCGGGGGGCCAGTTTTGAAGCATAGCTGCAATATTGCCCCCCTGCAACAAAAGCATCATAAAGCTTTCTTTCCACTAGCCCAAACCCTCCCCCCCCCCGCGAGAGGCCCGCCAAGCTCTTTGCCAGGTCCGGTTTTGGTTCCAAGTCCGGCACTGAGAATGGACCCCTTTTGTGGTCATAGGTCAGTTCCTGGCCAGTTGCATCAGAGAAGTCACTGGCCTTAATGGGGTGCCAGTTTTATGGGCATCATTTAGGGCACAATATCTGTGTGATATGGTATTTGGAAAATTACTATAATCTATAATGTAAATCTGTTTGATTGGGATTTAGGAGTCATCCTAACTTTTATTGTGATCCCTTGCTGTCCAATTTTATAGAAACTCATATCATATGCTTTACATGTGTCTTTTCAATACTGGGCCTACTGTGTCTTTTTCTGGCATTTCTGAACCAGCGAAACACTTAGTTTATGTCTTCAATTCCTTGTTCAAAGCGTGATATTGTCAAAGAGTTTCAACACACTCTAATGCAGGAGCCATTAAGGTCATTCTAACCACCAAACTATAGATGGGGAGACTGTATAACAAACCTCAAAACTTTTAAAGAAATGCACTCCAAAGGTTGCAGACAATTCATTTTTATTTTTATTTTTTATTTTTTATTGGTTCAGTTCAAAACCGATATCATATCATATTCATAATACAGTTATACAGTTATACAAAAGAAAAGCAGTACAATAAGTGAGCATTATCAAATATAAAACAGTATTGGTATTACGCTACCGTGTAAGCCTTCATTGGTCTTGATACTTACAAACATCATTCCTCAACCCCCATATAATCAATCATCGCCTGCCAAACCTTGATCCCCCTTTGCTTTTTCTTAATTGACTTAGTACAGTATAAGTTGTATTCCAAGTAGAACACATTGTAAAATTTTGCTCTCCACATCTCATAAGTTGGAGCTTCCGGTTTCAACCACATTGAGGCAATGCATAGGCGAGCAACTGCCATCACCATAAATAGCAAGTATCTGTACTTGCGGTACGATAAGAACACATCCAGGTCACTAGATAAACCAAAGATAATCATTTCCCTGGAGATTATGACATCAGCTTTTAAAACATTTGAGAGAAATTGTACAATGGATGCAAAAAATGGATTTAGCGCACTACAGTCAGCAAATATATGAACAATGTCAGCCATGTTAGTTTGACATCTAAAACATTTCCCATTATAGCTATTGCCCCACTTTGCCATTTTTGCAGGAGTATGGTAAAGATTAAATACAGTTTTATAGTGCTGAGAACGTAAATTCGCCGATAGAATAATGTCAGCCGCGGTATTAATAGAATCTTGTAAGGGTACAGAGCTAGTAGCTAGCCTTATCGACCATTTAGACTCCTGCAACACAAGGTCATCCTGATGTAATTCGAGTAGATAGTTATATATAATACCGATCCGTATCGGTTTATTAAATATTGCCAATAGCCCATTAGGCAGGATAGGTATTGAATTTAAATGTTTGAAAATAAAGTCTCGTAACTGTAAATACTTAAAAAAATCGTTCTGTTGGATTGCATAAGTATCTTTAAGCTCTTGAAAGGATAACATTACACCGTCTTTAAACAACGAACCAACCATTTTTAAGCCTTTTTCACCCCAAATATGCATTCTATAGTCTCAAAATACAGATGGTAGCAGTTCCGGGGAGTCGCAAGGAGTATGATAGTTAATGCGACGCAACTGCATAATTTTGCTAATCATACGCCAGCCCTTAAAAGCAGTGAGCACCAACTTAAATTTGGTTCTCTTGTAATAGCTGGGTTCGTAAAAACGAAGAAGCATCTGTCGTGCTTGTGGGCCAAGTAATAAATAAAAAATATCAGGGTCCTCAAATTGAGGTGGGTCATTCCCATTTACAGCAAACTTAATATTCTGTAGCAAACAGGCCAAATAATATAATACAAAGTTTGGGACGCCCCAACCTCCCCTCAACATAGGAAGTGTCATAAATTTAGATGCCCGACGTGGGGATTTCCATCCCCATATGAATCTTTCAACCGTTGTTTGAAGTTTCCGCACTTCTAGGGGTGGTACCTCAAGTGGTACAGACCTGAAGAAATACAATACTTTAGGGAGTATGGACATTTTAGGCACATTACGTCGTCCCACCATAGATAAATGTAAACATTCGAGTTTCTCTAGTTGTTGTTTTATTGATCGTATAGTATCGGTCCAATTGACCATAACCAGATCATGAAGGGATAGTCTGATTTTAATACCGAGGTACTTGGCTTCTAGGGTCGCTCGGCTATCATTAGGGCATAGTCCTGACGTGCATACAATTTGTGTTTTTGAGATATTGAGTTTATACCCTGCGACCCGACCAAACTCTTTAGTTATAGCTTCAATCTCGGGAACTGCAGCTTCCGGGTCTGATGTTACAACTGCAATGTCGTCTGCATACGCTAGCACACGCACGCTGCCCCCCGGAAGCATCATAGATGGTATATGCGGTGATGTAGTTAACGCCTGTAGCAGTGGATCAATGTATATAGCGAATAAGAGTGGTGAACAGGGACAACCCTGACGTGTACCCCGACTAATATTTACATACCCTGAAAGTTGCCCTGACATAGAGATCTGTGCCCTTGGATGCCTATACATAACCTGGATGGCCTGCAGATATCGAGGTCCAAACCCCACTTTAGTCATGACAGCCCATAGATACGGCCATGAGACGCGATCAAACGCCTTTTCTGCGTCTAAAAATACTAAACCTATATTCTTATGCGTCGTCTCGGCGTAGTCCAGGGCTGTAATGACTCGGCGAATATGATTAGTTGTATCCCGCCCAGGTAGGAATCCATGCTGTTGATTAGAAACCACTCCAGGTGCCACACAGATCAGCCGGTTCGCAAGAATTTTTGAATAGATTTTGACATCGACATTAATAAGCGATATAGGCCGATATGAACCAGGCAGATATGAGGGCTTATCTTTTTTCTTGAAGACCGCTATAGTAGCGTCGTCCCATGATGGCGGTGGATGTCCTGACTGGGCAGCTTTAAATGTCTCTAACATATCATTTTTAATGATTGGAAACAGTTTAAGATATAACTCTAGTGGCAGTTTATCAGGGCCCGAAGCTTTGCCCCAAGCTAAACTTTTAATAGCTGTCTCGAGTTCTAGCATCGTGATTGGAGCTTCCAATTCCTCTCTTTGAATATCCTCCACACAATGTCCCGTATAGCAACTATTAACAAACTGCTCTATTAACTCTGGGGAGGCATTGTCTTGAGTGTAAAGCTCGGTATAGAATTCTTGGAAAACTCTCATGATGCCTTCAGGTGTCTCTATCCTCAAACCATGTCTATTTTCAATAGAGGATATATATTGCATCGTCTGTCGTTGTCGCATTCTTTGAGCGAGACACCTCCCCACCATCTCACCATACTCATACCTTTCGGCCTTATACAATTTATATTGAGATGCAATTTTCTGACTCCAGACCCCCGTGATTTTCGCTTTGCATTTCGCCACCTTATCTTGAGTATTACTGCAGTCCTGTCCTCTCCTTATATCATCTATCAAATCACATTCTGCGTTGGCCAGGTCTTGCAGTAGCTGTTTCATTACTTCCTTTTCCTTACGTTGCATTGCCCAGCCGTAGCTGCATGTCTCACCACGCAGCCCCGCTTTAAAGCAGTCCCATACCATCGCACTAGTTGAGGATCCTCTATTAATATCGAAAAACTGTTGGGACCATTCTAACATTTGAGATATATACAGCGTATCTACCAAAAGTTTTTTATTAAATGTGAACAGTCTTTGCATGCGAGGTATGCTAGATATTAACATATCCAACACTACGGGTGCGTAGTCTGATGTGATACGTGGCATTGAGGACATCCGAGCACCTACTATCAAGTCTCGTGTTGAAAAAATATAATCAAGCCGGACAAATTTTTTATGTGGGAAAGAAAAAAAAGTATAACCAGGATCTAGTGGATTTGAAAGTGGCCAACAGTCTACCAAACCATGTTGCAGCAGTAGTTGTTTTACCCCCCTGAATACCTTCGGTTTTCGACCCCTATAGCCTTGAAATGTTGGATCCCAGGTATTTATATCCCCATGGATGTTGAAATCTCCCGTTACTAACACGGGGGTGCGCCAAAGTGCTAATTCAACATTCAAAAAATCAAGTATAGCGGAGTCGTCACTGTTTGAGCCGTATACAGTACATATTGTCACAGGGTTATTCCCTATCACACATTCACAAATTGCCCAGCGGCCCATTTTATCAGCTTTAACTCTTGTGGTTGCAATATTTGACTGGCGCCCCAAAATAGCAACACCCCGGTTCATAGTAGACTGTTGTGATACGACTAGAACAGTATATCCCAATTCGTTCAGCACTTTACGATTTCCCCATGATATGTGTGTCTCCTGGAGACAAATAATGTCTGGTTGTATCAAACGTATTTCGTGCATCACTTTCCTATGTTTTACCACATTATTCAACCCACAAACATTAAAGGAACATATTCGAAAATTTGTACCAGCCATTTTTTTTTTTTTACATAAAGCAATAAATGATAGCCATCCCTTGAGACCAGAGCCTTTCATTTCAATATCTCTCACATCTTGTCGGTCTTGAACGGAGTTTTCCCCCTTTTCTACCCCCCTCCACCGTGCACCCTCCCCCCGCCCAACACTCCCCACAGCACCCCCTCCCCCACCCCAGTGACCCTCCCCCAACAGTGAGGCAATAGGGCCTATTGCCCCTTGATGTGTGTGAGAGTACCTCCAGTGGCTGTGGAGATCCTTATCGAAAATAGAAACAGAAAACCCTGAGATTCCAAAATATAGAATAGAATAGTCACATAATAATCAAGTCTATGTCATCTCAGGGTAATGAGTTCAGATATTCTTTGGCTGAATCTTCCGTTGTAAAGAATCGATTTTGCCCTTTATAAATCGTTTTCAAAGTAGCAGGTTGCAAAAGGAACACTTGCACCTCTTTTGCCTGAAATGCAGGAATTAGTTGACGAAGCCGCCACCGGTTCTCCACAGTAGCATGACAATAATCAGGGCGGACGAAAAATTCCACCCCCAGACCTGATCTCTTTTTGTCTGGTCGTGCAAAATTGTAAAGTAGCTGTCTAGCCAAGAAGTTGTTTAAGGAAATTAAGATAGCCCGTGGATATCGAGCGCTTTGGTTCGCTCGTGCTGGTTGTGACCGAAATGGGAAACGGTGAGCCCGTTGGATTTCTTGCACCCATTGCCACTCCTTAACTTCAGGAAATGCATCATTAAATAAATCTATAATGAACTGACGCACATCTTGGCCTTCACGCCCCTCGGGCACACCCAAAATGCGTAAATTATTACGCCGTAGCCTATTTTCTAAGTCAGTCAACTTTGAATTAACATCGGACTTTTGAGCCTTGATTTCCTTAATATCACTTTGGTTTTGAACCATTTGATCTTCGAGTACGGAGATGCGTCCTTCTGCTTCAGTCATTCTGTCCGTAAAGTCATTACAGGATTTTGCTAATCGGCGGACAGTATTCTGTAGCTTTTTACAAGCATTATGAGTTTTTTGATGGTCCGCTTTGGCCTCTACACGTTGATCAGAAATGGCCTTCAATACTACATCCAATGCCTCCTGCGCCGTTGCGCCCATATTATACACCACCCCACCAGGTTGATCAGCATTGGGATTGTTCTCGATTAATGCCCATTCGGGAATTTCCGTAGATCCAGAATGACCACCATTATCGTTAACCTTATTGCCAGCGGTCAGGTCTGCCCAATTTGCATTCCCTTGCTCGACGGCAGTAAGCTCGAGAGATAGTTTCCCAGTATTTTCGCCATCGTCCTCCAGGTCTCCCTCCTCTTCCTCCTCCTCTACCTCCTCTTCTATATCCTCCGAGGCATAGGAGTGCTCTGAATGTTCAGATAATGAGTAGTATTCACTATCCTTGCTACCAATCAGATCCCCCTCTCCAGAGTCAGCTATATTTACTGTGTTAGAAGTCAGTGTAGGGGTAGATATTAAAATGGTAGTATGGGTGGAAGCAGGTTGTATGGGCCTAGGGGAGACCACCAAATCTGATAATGCCTCAGTCAGGGTACTATCTACCACATTCTCGATATTCTCAATATTCTCAGTATTCTCTTTGAATTCTATGCCTTCGATGCTCTCCTTTTGAGACTTGGTCTTATTTTCTGTATCCAATGTGGCCTCTTTTGTCTCTAAATTTGCAAAAATATCATTCTCAGGGTGAACTAGTAATTCAACAACAGGAATTGCAGAGGCCGATACTACAGTCGTTATTTTTGATGTTGTCGTTTTGCCCCTGAGTTGAAACATTTGTGTAATCTTTGGAGTACCAGCTTGGGATCCATCAGCCTCTATAACATTACTGGGGTCCTGCTTGCCTTTAGCTGCTAGTGCTGCACGTGTACCAATCTGCATCTCTCCAGTCGCTCTGGTTTTCCCGCCACGTGCAGTTTTTGGTGCCATGGTGGAACCGTATTTAAATCTTTACCTTTATCACGGGGAGTCTATCTATTTCCTCTTAAAGGCAGTCTATGTAGCTAATTGCTTTTGCACAAATAGATGAAATGAAAATATGAGAAATGTACCTGGTACCTGGTGAATGTCTCTTACGTTGTGTATGCTGCTACACGATGCACAGACGTCCAGGCACACATCGGCTTAAGTCAGCAGGGCTCACTCCAGCCCCCCTTCAATTAGGCACAAGTCCAGATACCGCAGGAAGAGGGCAAAAGTCGGTGTATCCAAATATTCCCTCGGGTATAGCCTACAAGCTCCACCAAACGCCGCTTGGATTTAGCTCGTCCATTACTCCATTATTCCATTATTCCATTACTGCATTACTGCAATGCTCCGTCGCTCCGCAGCTCCGTATCTCCGTGGGTCCGTGGCTCCGTAACTCAGTGACCCCGCCCGCAGCCTCAGCTCAGCTCAGCACGCATCTTGGTCGGCGTGGCTCCGCCTATGCCTCCGCTCAAGCTCCAGCCCGAGCTCCGGCTCCGGTCCCGTCAACCCAGAAAGCTTTTCATCGAGACGGTAAGTTTGACCATTTTACATCGCCGCCGCCGCCGCCAATTTCTTAAAGATGAAAACGCGAAGATTTCGCACTTCAAACGCCGATACAGCCAAAGCCAGTTCGCTCTCCCAGCCGCAGTAGGAGCTCTCACACTCGCGTCTGACCAGCAGACGCCATCTTGCCTCTGAAAACGAGTCCGTTTTGAGTCAGGTTGCAGACATTTCAAGAGAACATATTCACATTCAAAGGTTGTGCACCTACCATTGTCTGTCCTGTAGAGTCTTTACAGAATCTTCTGCAATCCAACAAAAAACAGGTAGTGCTTACTGTCAATGGTGACAATGTGAAAAAAAAATAGTATAGCCATGGAACAGCCTCTTTCTTGGGAAGGTCTTAACAACAGTACATACTTTAATACACTTAAATGCAGTTGAAGTGTTACATTAAAACACAAGTACTCATCTAATGGTTAGGAGCAGTGTACATAAGCTACTATGGACACTTTTAAAACATGAAAAGGGATATATTTGAGGTTATAACTGAAATAGTTCAAGAATAGAAGATCAAATTGTGACATCACAAAAAAAGACATTTCAAAATAACGTATGTAAAGAATTATGTAGATTTTATTATCTTTAACAATTAATCACTTTTAAAATAAAGTATTAAAGTGTCAATCTTGCAATTTTGCATCACTGTAAAAAACAGTATATATACTAAAATACTATTTTGCACAATGAATGTTTCTCTATCAATTGACCTCAAAGGGTGTCTCTTTTCTGGCACCTTTTAGCAGCAAATGCTTATTCAGAGAGCTATCTTATATGCTTTCTCTATAGGTAAGATTATTGAATACATGTAGCTGAATTGTCACACAATTTTACTAAACTGTTGATTACACTAGCAGTTAACCAACAAATTGTCTGCAAAGTAAATGCTTTCTGAAGGCTGTAATATAACTACCCTGTGCCCCATGCAAAGGTCCATTGTTCTCAATAGATAGAGGCTAATCAAGCAAGCATGCACGGGGGAATGGGTTGCTCAATGTCCATTTGATGCTAGTGAAGCCTTAGAGTTTGCCAAAAACATAATATGGATGTTATGCATGGCTCTCGTTGAGTCCCACTAGTGTGAATGCCAAATTCTAAATCTGGTAATTCACTGCTATGCCATAGTAACAGTGGTTAACAAAAGGTGTTACATGCTGTTACTACATGGGAAAGGAATTCCAGGCTGCTCTGCACGGCTGCAATCGGCAGTCAGTGAAGCACTAGCAGAGCAAAGAGCACATCAGAATGGGAAGAGGAGGGAGGGAAAAGGAGAGGAGAGAAGGGTGGAAAAGCCACAGGGATGGTGGGGTTGGGTGGCAGGAGGTCAGTTGTTTATAAATGAGCAGCAAGCCATGTTATGTTTAGAACCTCTGTTATTGATTTGCCCCTGCATAGTACTTGAAATCAGGGGCAAATGATTTAGGTGGGTCATATGTAACATAAAATATAGATAGGTAACAGCAAAAAATTGATGTTTTTCACCTCAGGATTCTGACTGACATCTTAGACAATTCAGGCTTTGCTCTTGTTGTCTATATGATGTCACTCGGAACCCCTTAGTGGAAAACATCCCAGTTATTCACTAATACCCACCTATAATTCTATGGTTTAAAGCAAAATACATCATAATTAGCACTGATCTCTCTTTTCCTGCACGCATCTGAAGTGCATATAATAAATGAAGACAATTGTTTAGTTATTAAAATGATTACTAATATTAAGAAGAACAATTGTAATTTTTCTTTGCTTTTAAAATTCTTCTGGACATAATTATAATTCATGAGATTCTTCAAACCCATTATAAAAACCTATCCATGATTTCTTTATAATAGACAACTTGTGATGCACCCAGTTACCTATTATAAAGAAATGATGAGCCGCTCACCTGTAATAACTTAGAGGTCCATTAGGATGAAGGACGGACAAAGTCCGTCCGCCATCCTGTCGGGGGCCGGTACCGTCCGCCACAAGGGCGGAGGAACTGTGTCCCCAATTAGGATGCATCCGCCACAGTTGCGGGTGCATCCCGCATTTTTTACATTGCGGCGGACGGAGCTTGAAGCACCGGCCAAGCAATGCAAAAAATGCACGTTGTACATTTCAATGCACAACATGACAGGCACCGCGCGGTGCCTGTCATGGTGTACATTGAAATGCTGGGTACCCCCCATGTGCACCCCCCTTCACCCTGGGGGCCCGCAACAGGCCCCCAAAGCAAAGACCGTATGCCTTTCCGTGGCGGCAAAGGCATTCCTCACCGACCATCCTATTATGGCTGGCGGTGTCTGATAGACACCGCCACCATATCCGGCCTTTTCCACCACGGTCGCAAGCCGACCACGGCGGAAAAGCGGCGGACGGTCTTCCCCTCCGCCACGGTCCCCCCCGTCATCGTAATATGGCAGGGAGAAGAAAAGTGGCGGATGGGCTGGGATAGCATCACATTTCAATCTACCCACTTAATTCCTTGGTGCTTACCTCTTTCATATTTGCAAACATGAAAAATAAAAGAAGAATCTCTACTCTCTACAGCAAAATTAAGCACATCAAAAATACTGTTAGATATTTGTTGCAAAAGGATATTAGAATCAGTTTAATACAAGTCAGTTTAAAAAAAAAAAAAAAGATCAGTAGCTCACAATATGTGGAAACATGCAGAAAGATTCTAACTTTTCTATAATTACCACTAGTAGACCGAATAATGTCTAGAATGATGATGATTGTATTAGGCCTGGCCCTAGCAAGCGACCAGGACTCCAACATGCACTACAAAAATTCAATTAAATACGTTGAACATTTTTAAATACAATCTTATCAGTGCATTTAATTTGATTTTCAAATCATCACAATTTTACGATCCTACGTATACATGTCGAGGATTATTCACAAAACAAATCATTGAATTTTCATGATATCAAAACATAAACAAAACTCAATCAAAACACAACATTTTTGGACAAATTCTTGTAAAAACCCAATGCATTTCGGGGCTTGAGCCCCTTCGTCAGGGGTCTCAAATACGAGGTATTTCAATCAGTCTAAAGGTGCACAATCTGCAGTCTCACTGCAGTCAATCTGAGTTTGAATTATTAGATGCGTATCTGTCTCCGTTGTGCTCTCGCATTAAACAGGTTACCTGCGAGCCTTCTTACAGTCAACCATCGGTCTCGCTTTTCAAGTTTGCACGTATTTTAAACTTTTTCTAACAATGAAACCACTCATATCGGCGTCTCGGGTCGAGAGTGTGGCAGGCACTAATCCAACATTGCACACATACCGTATAAATTTACATAACAGGATTATAGAGTGCAACACCCGCACACATTCATTAGAATGATGATGAGCCATGAAGGTAAAATACAATATATTATTTTTTTATCTACAACTAGTACATAGAAGTTTGGTTGAAGAAATAAGAGTTGACAATTTCATAATTCAAAGGTAGTTTTGGTATCAAGTGAAGGTTGCTGTGATTTTATTGTGTCCGTAATGTTGCAGCTTTTTGTAAGAGTGTAGTATACTTATGCTATATTTACTCCTTTGTGAAAGCCAAAAGGACTTTTAAACTTTGGAGAACTTTTTCAAAACATCACCCCTGATAGGACGAATCATGTCTAAAACATCGATGATCCACGCAAAAGAAACCCCATATATTAGTTGTCCCATAAAATACTCATTAGATCTTTGGTTGAAGAAACAAATGTAAGAATTTCGTAGTTTGAAAGGTAGTTTTGGTTTGAATGTAAGGTTGCTGTGATTGTATTCTGCCCATCCACTTTCACTCTTTAAATAGACAGCGTAGTGTCCAGATGTTATATTAACTCCTTCGTGACAGATAATACCTATAGTACAGAAAGTGAAAGTGAAAAGTTCTTCCACAAATTTATATTTGCCCAGTTTTGAAGTTTATAATTTCAGTTTCCAGTTTAGATCCACCTGCTCTACATGATTGTAGCACTAATGTAAGTTATTTCCCAGTTTTTTGCAGATACAATGTAGATATAACATCTGATCAACAATTTGGGCAGGACATATTTTGGTATCCGTTTTTAACCACAACAGCTAAAGTTTTGTAATCTGGTAGTGTTAATTAAAGAAATCACTCACAATTTATGTGAGTGGTGGATGTATATGAAAAATCTTCACAGTCATGATTCCATTTGTAAGTCAGTTCAAAAAAGGCATCAATATGTGGTTATGCTTCTTCTAGTACTCCAAGTATGACCATTATAAATTAATGTGTGTATTGTTGACTGTTGAGAGTAAACATTAGTGATCAGCTACATATATCTAAAAGGTCTATAATCCCTGAAGAAGAATGTATTATAGATCTGTCACTGAGTAAATGATACTGTGCAGAACACAATGTCTTATTAGTTTTTTCCATCAGTTTGATTTACAAGATTGAGTAAATGAAACAGTATATTGAGAATAACATTTGCATAGCAGTTGACACCCGAACTGTTTTCCAACAGGTATCCTACAATATCTCCCTAATGTTTCACTTTTTTCTTTTTATGCCTTCTAGTTTGTGCTGATTTGCTTTCCTTTCTTGAACATCAGTCATCTGTTTTGTAGTCTTCCGTTTTGGGCAGATTACCAATTTCTCATAAATAGGGTACTGACCTAAAGGAGGACCATATAGACTTCTTTACCGATTGTACTCTATTACACAGCTTGCAACAGCACTAACTTTCTTATGCTCAGATTCACTAAAAACAAACCAGATAATGTTCTACCTTAGAATAATTCTTTGTACAATATATCATTTTTGAATACTATACCTCCAATAGTAATTCTACCCTAAATCCTCTAAAACTTTGAGATTTATGGATAGTTACAAGATTTGCTAGAGACACTGAAACTTTTGCTACTGTACATATACGTCCATTACAAGCAAAAACTGAACAATACATCGGGCAATTTGCTTTATGCCATCTATCTGATTAAATGTTATGGCTAAGTGTTTAACTCATCCCTATTTGAAAAATTCATGGAATCAATAACTTTGCCCATAGCATCATTTAATAACCCTTCCTCCACATTTACATTACACCACAAATTGCTCAGCACTTTTTGCACACATGTAAACACTTTTCTACTCCTTCAGTCCTCGACACAGACTTCTCCAAATAATGCAATGTTGCTTGTAGTTTCTCAGTTAGTAGTAGTGTTACTCCTTGGTGTTCCATTTTATTGATAGCTATAATTTCAATAATATCTTATTTATCCAGCATCAGTAATTAGTTGTTGAAGTGGTACTCTTGAAGTTTAGCATTAGTTGTGCTGTTGTGTTGTCAGATGAAAATAGTTTCTTGGTAAGGCCACTTTCCAAAGCATTGTCCCCCTCCTTTCTCAGAACTCCTACTCTAAAGTAACCCTGGGCGTAGTTCGCGATGTAGCGCTACGCGAAGCTATGCAAAGTGCACTTCGCACTACGCGAACTACACGTAGCACTACGCGAGCTGCGTAGTAGCATGTTCGCACTGTGCAAGATGCATTTTCAATGATTGCACAGTGCTGGATGCTTGTTTGCACTGTGCAATCATTGAAAACTGCATCTTGCACAGTGCAAGCTGTAGTTTTCTGCCGCTCAAGTAGATTTTTACTCGAGCGGCAGCTTTCTCAACGCGAACTGGTAGTTTCTCATCGCAAGCGGTCGCGAGCATGCACGACCACTCGCAATGAGAAACCTGACCTCCCCGCGTTGAGAGTCTAGCCGGGATGTCATTTTGCTTGCTCGCAGTCGCAAACATGACGTTGAGGACCGCGAACAAGCAAAAAATGACCGCTACGCTGCGCTACGCGTGTTCGCACTGTGCTACGTGCCGCTCGCGTAGTGCGAAGTTACGCAATCTTCGCAAACTACGCGAGCGTAGCGTAGTGCTTCGCCCAGGGTACTCTAAAGTCCTTCAGAATATGTTCATATTCCACATCAGATGCTCGGCACATATTATTCACTGGTTCCTTGTATTCAAATTTTAGCCAAATGTTTACATTGCCAATACTTCCCAAAGAATTTCCCGTTTCTTTATGAAGAAGTGTCCTGAAAACACGCTTTCCTTTCATGGGGATGAGGTGCAGGAGGTCACCAAAGACAATTAAATGCTTTCCTCCAAAGAGCACGTCATACTCTGTTTTTAAATTCTACTGCATTCTCAAGAGTATGAAGGCAAACATTACATTTGAAACCATGTTCACCTCCTCAATGATCAAAATCTTCAGTTTCTGTGACATTCGGTTCACAAGAGTGTGGGATGGGGAAAAACCATAACAGAGGCCACCCCACTGTGGGACTTAAAACAGCTGGGCTCCCTCTGGAGAATGAAAGGTTTTGAGAAATGTGATACTATCTGGATTTCTCGAGTGGGCAGTCTTTGGGACAAAGAAGAGGTGGTACCTTTTGCGACTCTCCAACAGAGTCATGAACTGGCAGACACTGAGAACTTCCGGTATTTACAGGTATGACATGCCTTGCAGACGGCGATCCCAAAGGAAGAGGTCCCTCCTGAGGCCTCTCCTCTTGAGGATAGGCTCTTGGACAGGTATATGCCAAGAAAAGCAATTTCCCTGACATGTTCTAAACTGATTAATCATTCACCTGATCCTCTCACGCAACTCTGTGACAAATGGGAAAGCAAGAAAATGAGGGGCACACATTTTCCCACACGGTTAAAATGGGAAAATAATATGGACTGGTACATGTTTAGAGAGAAAACTGTCTATACATCGAGAGGGTGTCCGAGAAAGTGGATGCAAATATGGGATAAATGGAACGAATACAGAGGGCATATATGTATACTGTGGAAAAGTAAATTTTGCCATGTTCTGTGTCCCTACGCTTCATCCATCATATGTTATGTGTGCATGACCAATATGCATATGTTATTCCCCATGTCCGATTAATGACGCAATTCCAGTTGTGTCCACCTCTAGTATGTTAGTTTCCAGTCCTCGTGAATACTACGAATATCAGGCCTATGTAAAGTTATGTTGCCACGTTTCCCAGTGTGCACGTTATTTCATTATAAAGTCCCCGTTTCCAGGCCTCAACAGGGCCCGGACCACAGATTCAGCTCCTGTCTCCTGAAAGCCTCGCTGAGGAGC
This sequence comes from Lissotriton helveticus, assembly GCF_964261635.1. NCBI lineage: Eukaryota > Metazoa > Chordata > Amphibia > Caudata > Salamandridae > Lissotriton > Lissotriton helveticus. The sequence goes on along the minus strand of NC_136067.1, from coordinate 1,510,583,047 downwards.
GATACAGCCCCCACCTGTATCCTCGACCCTTCACTTACTTCCTGCCTCGCAGTGCCCGGTGCAGCTTGGCTCTGCCTCTGAGTCTGCCAAGAGTATGTTATGATTCCAGCTATCAGTTCAGTCCTCCTTCTCTGCATTCCTGAGCTACTGAACTGCATCAATAGTTTCCGTCATTGTCTAGCCTATTCGGCTCCACGTTAGAGAAATACTGTATTAATGGTCATTTAATATTCTTCATCACGCACTACATGTAGAATAATGCATGGTCCAGTCTTAGAATCAAGTTAGCTTTTCCCCTCATGACTTCTAGTTTATATCAACATGTTCCCTAAACATCAGATACCAGATAGGGTTTAGGTACATGTCGCTCCGACCCTCCAGACTCTAGTCTCTGCTCCTAGCACAGAGTTCGTAGCCCCCAGCTTCTCCTAGTAACACGTCATTGCCAGTTTTCGCGCACCATTAGGTTAGAGGTCCCGGCTCCTTAGGTAGCCCCCTCCAATGTTTCCGCCCATTCATGACATATTCTGTTACGTTTGCACCACATGCCTAAGTATACTCCCAGTTACACCCCTTTTTACTGTTATCTTTCGCGACTGCTACGCGTCACGCCTTCTGCTCCACCCACTGCTACGCCTACTGCAATGTAATGCTATGTGTTTGCGCTATGTATATAAGTTGATGTATTGTTATTAAAAGTTAGCGCGCTCATCCCAGACCAAGCCCCAGCAGCTGCTGGGTCATCCTATGCAGGTTGTCCTGATCCCGTCCTTATGCTGTAATAAACCTGCAGAAACTCCTACTACCTCGAATCTTGACTCTTATTTTATTGAGCTATCTGTTATTCATTCATTCATCCAAAAATAGATCCGGTATTATTTATTTATATACCACATAATGGCGCCCGAATAGGGACTTGCCCTTTCCCCACGCGTCGGTGAAGCCACGCCGACCCCCTGACCCTCTGCAGCCGTGACGGAACCATACCGGCCACGTGCAGATATTTCTGCTTCAAGTATCCCTCAGGCCCACGGAGGAGACGGAGGAGGCGGTCCAGCATCCGAACGAGACGGTGGAGGAACGCGGCGAGTCCCGACCAGAGCCCAAGCCGAGAGTCCAAGGTCCGAGGTATCCGGAGGCCCACCCGTAACTGAAGTCCGAAGTCCGAAGTTCGTCGTCGTAGCAGTCCAGTCCCGTCCGAGGCTTTCCGTTCCGTGCTGCCCGGTGAGTACCATTGCTGGGGTAGTATCTAGACAGGACCAATCTAAATTGACTCCTGGTCCGTGGGTTGGTGGTGCCCAGACTCACAAACGAAGTGTTCACCTAGGTGGATACGGGTCTTGATGCGTCCCTTTATGGGACCGGTATGTTCCGTACTGTTACAGCAGTGCATCCAGTAATTCTAGTCTGTTCCGTTCTCGAGACATTCTGTTCTGTTCTGTTCTCAGTATTCCAGGTAATATTCTGTTCGAACTGTTATTTATAATGTTGTTTAATGTCTTTCCAATGTCATGGTATGCCTGAATTGTTTTCCCAATTGTTATTGTTTTTCGTGTATTGTATTGTGTTCCGATTCAAGTTTACAATGCCGCTCTTTTCCAAGTTACGTCAGTTAAAAACTAGAAAGGGTTTATTAGAAGAAGCAGTTCCTGTCCCGCCTAGGGACAGTCCAGGTCACTTTATGTATCAGAAACATGGCATAAGTGCCATATTGTATCTAGATTTATGGGTAGAGTATACCAAACAGTTAGAAGAAAAGTATAGATGGCCCGTATCGGGTACATGGGATGCCGAATGTATCATGCGAGTAGAAGAAGCATTATGGAAAAAGAAAGCCAGACAGTCACAGAAAGATGCCATCGAGTTATGGCGCAAGGAAGCTCATAGAAGAACGGAAAAGGAAGTCAGAAAGTCAGAGTTAAGTAGAGAATCCCAAGAACGAGCCCAAGAAAGAGAATTAATCGAGATAGGTGAACAAGTCAAAGCCGAACAGTCAGACAGACAGAGGCATGCCCTTATTAAGGGTATGTATCCTCTCCTTGCCGAAGGTTTGCCAAAAGCGACCCCAGAGGCATCCAGTAATTTCCCGCCGCCATTAGTTCCGACCAAGCTACGTCACAAACAGACCGCAGCTGATATTTTTATTTCGTCCTATTTGGACGACACAGTCCCCGAATATGCAAATCCTGTTCGCGCTCCGCCAGTCCCTGTAAATCAGGCACTTCCTGCTCCTCCAGACACCGGGGTGCCCTTAACAGCTCCCCCGGCCCAGTCCGCCATACAAGTCCAGCCCACGTTACAATTACCGACCCTGCCAGGACGAAGAATGTCAGTCGACGATTCCAGTTTAGGGGCCGCAGGAGGAGGTCCTCCTCAAACCCCGCCGCCACACAAGCGTTTAACATTACTCGAATTACATGATCAAGCGTTACAGCGTACGCCCAAACATCAGTCTGTTACAGAAATCAGGCAAACCCTTAACGAATGTGTCTATGATCCAGTTCCAGGCGAATATAATATGGTTTTATATTCCTTACGTGTAAGGAGAGTGACCGAGTATCTAGTCACCTTGCCGAATATGAAAGAAGATCTAGACAGAATATATCGTTTCATCCGTACAGGGGATGATCCAAAAAGTATTGGCGAGATTATGTCTCAAAGGAAAGCCGAGATCCAGCTCATGATATTAAAGTTCCTGATCAATTGTCTAATAAGAGAACAAGATTACCCGTCTAAAGATCCCGCCGAAATGAGAATCCTGACAAGGTGGAGTGATAATATAGCCGAGGGTAAGCACAAGACCGTCGGTGCCATGGAGAGTATGTACAAGAAAATTCGTAAAGAAATAATAAGGTTACACGAACAGCGTAAAGCAACACAAGTAAGCGAGAAAGAAAGTATCTCTGATCCTGAAGAGGAAGACGAGAATCCCGCCAGAATAGCGTATGTAGGAAAATCTAGATTTCCAGATCGCCATTTACGTCTAGAACACAAGTCTATTTTTCATCATCCAGCACCAGAACTAGGTTCTCTAGAACAAGTATTTCAAGCTACCGATCACATTCTGAAATCACGAGTCGGTTACAGTGAATTAAGTACTATGCATGAACAAGAACTAGCCCGATCAGCAGTCCGATGGATTACTGATTGTACCACTTTTCCAGACGAAATAGTGGCACAAATGTTTCTGAAACTGCCCCCAGCCGAGCAACGACTGGTGGGTATGTATATGATTCAGCACCTCATTACTTTGTATGAGGGTCAACACTCTGATCCAGGTCCGTTGCATGATATCCTGAACGAGTTACTCCAGTATAAATGGAGAGGTCTAGGTACCGATTTAATTAGTGTCATTCTAGAACAGCGCCACAAATATAGAACGTTTCTGAACCCGCATTTTGTTCATGTCTCACCCCCAGAAAGTAAATCATTCTACATAGACAGACATTCCGTTACCAGATCCTGACCTGACACTTTATGTGGATGGTTCATGTATGAGAACTAGTACAGGAGAACTAGTCGCCGCGTATGCAGTGACTACTGACACCGAAGTTATTGAAACACACCGTATTGATACCCTGTCCGCTCAAGCAGCAGAGCTAGTCGCTCTGACACAAGCCTGTATACATGCCAAGAACCTGAAAGTTAATGTTTACACAGATTCACGTTACGCATTCGGAGTTGTACACGACTTCGGAGTGCTCTGGCAGGAGAGAGGTTTCATGACTTCTCATGGAACCAAGATTCAGCATGGTCTCCTTATTCAAGCCCTGTTAGATGCCATACATTTACCGACATCCATCGCTATCATGAAATGTAAAGCACATACGAAAGTTACTGACATTATTTCCCAAGGTAACGATCTAGCAGATCGCACAGCCAAGCTTACAGCACAGACTCCAGACATTCCAGTTAATCAGACACATACTCCAGATCCGATTACATGCATGACAGTTAAGGACCCTACACAAGATGTCATAGATATCCAGTTACATGCTACTCCCGATGAAATCAAGAAATGGTCTGAACAAGGAGGGGTCCAGACAGATCAAGGATGGTTAACGAAGGGTAGAGCCACATGGTTTCTCCCCGATTCTATGGTTCAAGTCATTATTAATACCGCACATAGTCCAGCACATTTAGGAGAAAAAGCTATGTTAGACAGTATCCAGAACATTTGGTTCAACAAGCATTTACGAGCTGCAGCCAAGCAGAAAGTCCGTACCTGTATGATATGTTGTCAGTTTAATCCAGGTAAAAGTGTCCCGGTGGAACAAGGTGGTTTCCAGCCCCCTGACCACCCTTTTGAGGTTCTCCAGATGGATTATATTCAGATGGAGCGATGTCGAGGTTTCAAGTATGTCCTTGTAGTTGTATGCGCTTTGTCCAGGTGGACAGAAGCATATCCAGTCCCAGATTACACAGCCGCGACCACTGCCAAGCAGTTGGTTCGTGAATTTTTCCCTAGATATGGACTCCCTAGAGTCGTATATTCTGATAACGGTCAGCCATTCTCCTCAGAGTTAATGAAGCACGTTTCCCTGTTGTTAGGGTACCAGTGGAAGTTCCATTGTGTACGCCATCCTGAAGCAGCCGGTCTCGTAGAGAGACATAATCAGACCCTGAAAATCCGTATTGCCAAAGTTTGTAAAGAAAAAGGTGTGGACTGGCTAGTAGCCCTGCCAGTCGCTTTGTTTTATATGCGCATGGTCGCACATTCCAGATCAGGTCTATCCCCGTATGAGGTCGTATTCGGCCGCCCCCCCAACATGTGGGGTACTCCTAGACCCCGAAGTATTACCGATGTTTCATGTAATATGCTGACAGATTACCTAGCTTCCTTGATGTCTGCCCTCAACTCATGTCGTTCACAGGTTGCTGCCGCCTTTCCAGACAATACCGAGGTGGCACCACATGCAATCGTTCCAGGCTCCTTGGTGATGATCAGAAATTTTGACAGATCAAGTCCGCTGGAACCACGTTGGAAGGAGCCACGTCAGGTCCTCCTCACCACCCGTACTGCCGTCAAGTTGGAAGGCAGAAAAGGATGGATCCACCTGTCTCATGTTAAACTTTTTAAAGGACTGAAATCCGTTTCTAAAAACATTTCCCAGGATTTGAAACATTGCCCGAATATTGCTCTTAAGGACTGTCCCGCACAAGACATTATTACAACCCCTCCCTTGTTAGAGAAAACTCCGCAGCAGGAGTATAAGTTAAAGCTCAGGTCTAGTAAAATAAGTCAGTCAGTTTGATTGTATAAGTCCTCCCCTAGGTGAAACGGTTAGACTGTTTCTGACATGTATAAAATAGACCCCCATAGTGAGAGAGTCAGTAATAACTCAATTCAATGTATCGTTTTTCTGAGTTTCGTATTATTCATCAGCATAATGATTTCCTGCACCAGCTATGCGTTCTATCTGTATTGTCCAGTTCCTCATGTAAATACGTCTGCTAATGCTACAGTAGAGCACACGTTTAGTGATCTGCCTCCTCACGAATATTCATACCGCCTCGCTATGCGCAACAACTCATTTATCCGTATGTTACATTATTCACACCAGACCAGCAATGCCACTAATTGTTGGGTGTGTGGTCGACTCCCCCCTTTTCAGACACCGAAGGGAGTTCTGCCACTGTTTCCTTATCCATTCTCACATAATGGTTCGTGTGGAGCATGGTCCACGTTAACGTCATCCTCAACAGATATGTCTTTTCTTAACAGTACATGTTTCTCAGACAAGCAAGGTTTCCCCCACAGAACAGGTTTAGATCTAGAAAATGAAGTATATAATTTAGGTAATTATTCGTCGAATTTCATGGTCCTGAATGTTCAGTCTGATACTACTCCAGACTTACCTGCTATTTCAGTACTACCTGTCAAAGGCGAATTATGTGTCCGTAGTTATGGTTCCATACATGTAGGTCATAGTGAATGTATTACTGTTATCCAGTATAGTGACAGTGGGAAATCTGTTTTCAAAGCTTCACGTCATTCTTATTTTATTTGTGGTCAAACTGCATATGTCCGTCTGCCCCTCGATTGGGAGGGAACCTGTTACATTGCCTTCCTACTGCCACCTGTTTTCCTAGCCCCATCTGATTATCACAGAAACACACATCTAGTACACATTAGACATAGAAGGGAGTCCCCAATTGTCGATTATACTGAAACTACTCTAGAACAGTATACAGATTTCAATAAAGGTTTCTTCTTCTTTGTAGGACCTGTCCAGAATAGTAAACTGATCCGTAGGTTAACAAGAACCCTTGAAGTTGTAGTAAATGAGACTGCCTCTGCTCTAGGTAACCTAACCGAAGAACAATCTGCTATGAGATTTGTCGTTTTGCAAAATCGTCTCGTCCTTGACGTCATACTGGCCGATAGGGGCGGGGCCTGTAGAGTCATCGGATCTAGTTGCTGCATTTTCATTCCAAATAACGCGCCGTCTGTTTATTCAGCTATAACCAGACTCCATAAAATTGCCCATCTGTTACACCAAGATCCAGGCACCTGGACATGGTCCGGTTGGTTCTGGAATATAATTTCCGCTTGGGGATGGAAAGTCCTGTCCTTTTTAGGTATTGCAGTAGCGATCATATTTAGCTGCTGCCTCTGTATACAATGTGGCCCTGCGATTTGCAGCATGTGTGCTACCTCTTGTATTCCTAGTCCCAAGCCCCGTTCTAAATCCCGTTCCAAGACAATTCGAGACGAGCAAATGGTACTGTATGAAATGATAGATGGTATCATGAAAATTGATGTTTCCTGATGGAAACGTAGTGACAAGGAGGGAATGTGGAAAAGTAAATTTTGCCATGTTCTGTGTCCCTACGCTTCATCCATCATATGTTATGTGTGCATGACCAATATGCATATGTTATTCCCCATGTCCGATTAATGACGCAATTCCAGTTGTGTCCACCTCTAGTATGTTAGTTTCCAGTCCTCGTGAATACTACGAATATCAGGCCTATGTAAAGTTATGTTGCCACGTTTCCCAGTGTGCACGTTATTTCATTATAAAGTCCCCGTTTCCAGGCCTCAACAGGGCCCGGACCACAGATTCAGCTCCTGTCTCCTGAAAGCCTCGCTGAGGAGCGATACAGCCCCCACCTGTATCCTCGACCCTTCACTTACTTCCTGCCTCGCAGTGCCCGGTGCAGCTTGGCTCTGCCTCTGAGTCTGCCAAGAGTATGTTATGATTCCAGCTATCAGTTCAGTCCTCCTTCTCTGCATTCCTGAGCTACTGAACTGCATCAATAGTTTCCGTCATTGTCTAGCCTATTCGGCTCCACGTTAGAGAAATACTGTATTAATGGTCATTTAATATTCTTCATCACGCACTACATGTAGAATAATGCATGGTCCAGTCTTAGAATCAAGTTAGCTTTTCCCCTCATGACTTCTAGTTTATATCAACATGTTCCCTAAACATCAGATACCAGATAGGGTTTAGGTACATGTCGCTCCGACCCTCCAGACTCTAGTCTCTGCTCCTAGCACAGAGTTCGTAGCCCCCAGCTTCTCCTAGTAACACGTCATTGCCAGTTTTCGCGCACCATTAGGTTAGAGGTCCCGGCTCCTTAGGTAGCCCCCTCCAATGTTTCCGCCCATTCATGACATATTCTGTTACGTTTGCACCACATGCCTAAGTATACTCCCAGTTACACCCCTTTTTACTGTTATCTTTCGCGACTGCTACGCGTCACGCCTTCTGCTCCACCCACTGCTACGCCTACTGCAATGTAATGCTATGTGTTTGCGCTATGTATATAAGTTGATGTATTGTTATTAAAAGTTAGCGCGCTCATCCCAGACCAAGCCCCAGCAGCTGCTGGGTCATCCTATGCAGGTTGTCCTGATCCCGTCCTTATGCTGTAATAAACCTGCAGAAACTCCTACTACCTCGAATCTTGACTCTTATTTTATTGAGCTATCTGTTATTCATTCATTCATCCAAAAATAGATCCGGTATTATTTATTTATATACCACAATACCAATCAGACTACCATCACAGTTCTCCCCAGATGAATCAGAAATTAATAGGCAGAAGAACCCCAACCAGGAGAAGTATTAATTATTGAAGCCAACCTATGTGTTCCACATCACTGACTGCTGTGATGCTATACCTATAATAGCTGTGAAATAAACTGTGATGTATAATCTACTCAACATTTGAAGAACTTACTTTATTTTCTTGATGGTATAATAGTTTATGTCAAAGATGTCTGAACTTGCTAGAAAATACATTTATGAAACTGTGATCTAAAATTCATAGTAAATATTGCTTATTGGTGAAGTACAACATATAATATCTATACCAAAATATCCTGGCTCAGATACATATGAAATATTTGGAAGTACTAGCATTTACAAAAAGACAACACATTTGTGCTATACCTTTAGGAGAAAAATGTTGCATAATGCCATTAGTTAACAAATGTGCCATTGCTCAATGGTTCCAACTGCAGAAGTGGTATGAAGATGCTTTTTAATCTTCTGCGGTACAAAAGGGGGTGGTGAAAAAGGGGGTGGTGATGGACGGAGCATCTGAACCAATCAAACACTCACACCCAGTCAACAGATCAGGGTTTAATCCATCAACGTTCTTTAGCCCACTCTGCCACCCCAGTTCAGACATGGCCTAATGCAAATCAGTCTGACCCTGTGCCTCATGAGAACAGTCCAGCCCAAACTGCCAAGCCATGCCTTCCCTGGACCGGAAACAAGCTTCTTAGGTCCGGTTTCTGGCATTTCAGCCGTCTTCAGACAGGCTTGCTTTAATCCAGTGGCAAAGTGAGCAAGGGACGCACTCTGAGCATACCCTGCAGTAGTTTTTATTCTTAATAACTGGTGGCTGGGAACAGTGGCATTCCATTGTTTCTTAACAACTGAGACAAACCAGACAAAGAACAACCACATGCAAATAAGTCTTGCTGGTGCCCAAGGAGTGAGTATTAAGCCCAAATTGGAAGATCCAATTTCTCAAAACAACAACTGGATAAGTCCCATAAATGAGTTGCAGCATGGGTCCCTATGGGACAGAGAGCCCTGGGATTCATGTCTGAGCATAGACATGTCACTTATGATGAATTACTGAATAAATAAAAGGCATTGGGAAGTATGCTTGAATATATCTAAACAGGTAGGACCTAACTTAGTGAAAGTACAATTTGAAGTTGAGTACTGGATGCTGGGCAGTTAACTCCACCTCAATAGTACCAACATGGAACTTCCATCTTTTTATACCAGAAATATGTAGATTATCATCTCCCTCAGATGATAGCAGGCAGCAACTACCTGTTTCACATAAAGTAATACATCTGGAAATTTGTTTTGAATTGTATTCGTCTCTTGAAGGTTCAAAAAGGATCCATAAATCATGTAATATGTTATCTTTGCTATTAACCTCCCATAAAGCATTGATGGTGTGTCCTGCTGTCAACTCATTGGTTCACTGCAGCAGTTTCTAATGTATTAGATTACTAACTTTCAGTTTAACACTAACCCTCTCTGTTAGACTAAAAGTGGGACTTGGCAAGGGAGATCAAATCACCCAGCACCTGAAGATCCCTTCACTGACTCCTTGTGAAGGACAAAATGCTACTTACACATGTCTGTCCCATATACAGAAACATCAACAACCTTGCCATCATCTATCTTACAAACAGGATTTCTTTTAGTACTCTTCAGAAACTAAGAAATGTATATGCACTTCTCTATGTGCCTTAAATTAAACTTAAATCCCAAGGCTGGGGGACTTTTTTTGTTCAAGATCCATGTTTGGATCCCTCTACCACTTGAGCTTTGGTAATCATCTTTTCTGGTCACCTTAAAAAATTATCTAAAACCACACTTATTTGAGGGAACACACCAAGCCCCAAATGGAAGTGAGCATGTTATTATAAGTGTTATTAACCAATCAATCACAAATATAAACAATTTGTGTCTTTATATGACTGTAAGTCAACACATTGACTGATTGCTGTAAGACGGTCAAACAATTTACGTCTTTAAATAAACCATGGCCAAATAAAACAGAGTTATTGAATTTTGACTAACCGTGGGTGAAACTCACACATTCTCCTTTGTGAAAATTACAGGACATGCCCAAAAACTACATAGGGATATGTGTTATCATGCAAAATACTAGTTTGTCATTTTTCACAATTTATTTTACATATAACACGCACAACAGCTACTCTTGTCCAGTTTCCTTGCAATGTTCCAATGTTCATATGGGAGGATTTTTACCCAAATGACATCTCAATTGTGCAATGTGGTATAGTGGCATGAGCTCAGGCATAACAATTGTAATGCAAAATGCCAGAAATAATGCAAAATTATGCCAGCATAAAAGATTTTTCTCCTAGGTCTAACTTTGACATGAAATGAGCAAATAGAATTTAAAATTTGGATTTCTCAAAATAGCTTAAATTGTAGACAGTATGAAAGCGTCCTTCAAGGCAGATGACTTCCTAGATGACCAAAGTCTTGATCAGACATTATAAATAGAAATTTCTCCACTTAAGGAAGGCTGACAACACTAAAAGACAACAATTGCCTAAAAGTAAAGGTAAAACAAGACATTTGGGATTGGTACAAATCAATCAGGCAGTGGGGTTGATCTATGGAATAGCTTAACTTGAGTTTGACTCCAGTCGAAAATAATAGGGAAATTGTGTAAGAGGCAAAGAATAAGTCCTTGAAGCCAGAGACTGATAAAGATGATGCATCCCATGAAATAATGTATCCTTTGATGAGTGAAGTTTTACCACAGAATACTCAACTGAATTATTAAAATATGGAAGCAGGCAGCTTCAGCCTTGACATGAGTAGTGACTAAGCTCCCACTAGGCCCAAATAAGTGGATTCTCAAGATTTAAATTGGGTTTTATCAGCAATTCAGCACTCTTGGTAGCCTGCCTTTACCCAAGGTGATCTATGGACTACAGCTAGACAAACAGCAATGTAATAAGGAACAATTAACCAAAACAATAAAAAAGTTAAGTAATAACACATTTAAAGAATTAAACCAAGTAGCGTAAGAAAAGAGGCATATAATAAACAAAATGAACCACAAATTAAGAAAATGTAATTAAAAGTAATAGTATAAAAAAAACATATTCCAGTAAAAGAAAAACGAAAATACATTTCCAATGTTAGCCTTTGTTACAGCTATGCTTGAAACTTACCTGAGGCAGGGAGTGTAAAAATATAGGGTACCTATTCCTCACACAGGCAATGTGTATCTGGACTCCATGTGGCTCAGAAGGGTATTTTCATGGCACAAACTGTGCCAACATTTTTGAGGTGATGATCACTTAGTGGTGTGCCGCACAACTTGTGTGAGCATCAGGGGGAAGGTCAAGAGTTGAACTACACAGTACTGTGTTAATGGGAGGATTTCATACTTTGGCTTCTACTTTGTATGTCTTTCTAATGCCATGTGTTGGAAGAAAGGGGCATGGCCAGGGTGTATGTAGTGCCCTTTCCAAGATGGCAGTCTGTCCAAAAATTGCTACCTGATTTCCTGATTGTATCATATACATGGCCGCTTTCTTATATTTCATTGCATTCATCATCCATTTGCTTCTGTTTGTTTCCAGGATTTCTCTTAGGATTTTCTTTCAGAAAGATCTTACTTGACTATTTTCCGTTCCCTGTTATCAGGATGAGTTTAGGGCCTTGTTTAACTTCTGCGTAAATCCTAATTAGGTCAGGAACTACAAAGTTGGCCTTCATGGCCTTCATGGCTTTCTCCTCCTTACAGGCACACTCATTAAGAAGGGATGTATGACGATACATCACGCACCTTGAAATCGCATGCCTTTAACCACGCGTATTTTACCTTGCGCAGAACATTACACCGCCTACTATTACATCGCTAGCTGTTGCAACGTGAATGCGTTGCTTTCTATTGGGCAGAACATAACTTCGCAGTACATGACCTCGCACGCCATAACATTGCGTTCTTTATGTGTCCTACAACAGTGTTTGATGATCAGTAGCGTGAACCTGCCTCTAACCCCTGGCCCCCACTGCCCCCCCACCCCGTCCCACGACGTGAATTCTTCTATTTTTATTTCGTGCAATGTTTTTTTTTTGTGTGTGTAGATGTATTCTGTATATTTAATAATAGAAATGCCTGTATTTTACCGTGCCATGTTTTCAATACGTATTGGGGTGGTACAAAAGGAGTCGCCCACCCTGCCTCCATCCATTTTGGAGTGTATTGTCCAGCTGGGCAGATATATTTGGACAACGTTTGCTCTCCCCATGTACCCAAACGCACCACCTGTGCATTCAGATCTGTTGCTAGCTCTGTCCTCCATCTAGGCAGCCGCTACACCCAGACCAAAACCCCTGCAGCCTCGGACATGTCTAGATTGTATGTACAAGTCTACATTGCTGCTGACAACTTCGCAGGTATCTGTCTTCCGCTACTCTGCCCGTCTTTGAAAGCCTAGCTCCGGTATAATATGCCCAATGAAGAATCCCATATTCTAGTGGGAACTTGTCCTCTAAATCCTACAGAAGTGGGGTGTATTTTCCCAGCGCATGTCTAATCTGTATATACTAATACCTCTGAGTATCAGTAAGTTCATATTGTGTCTGCAGTTCCGTAAAGTAAAGCATCTGGTGTCTCCCAACTTTGATATCCTAAAAAAAAGCCATATATGAAGCCCCTTTGATTCTTCAAATCCTCGTATGCCTTATTCCATATTGTAATAACCTTTGCAGTAGGGGTGGGTATATATTGTGCACTTCCCCCACTATTCAGTTCTCATGGATACACCTGGTTACATCGCCCTCCTGTCCACCATAAGTGAGGATTCGTGCTGCATAGGGAATACCCAATCATTTAGAACGGTCCGCTGGATGGTCTAATCGTAAAATCTTAGATCGGGCAGCACAATAGACCCATTGTATGGGCCTCTCATTAGAGTGCACAGTACAGTCCTGGGTGTGCCCATCCCAGAGAAGGTGAGGTCTCAGCCAGCCACATTTTTCTGCGCCTGCTACTCATGTATGAGATTGGAATGCTCTGTGTGTTTCTAGGTCCTTAAGCATTGCTTAGACATCTGGGCAAATGTGTGCCCTCGATTTCTGGATGCTCATGTTTTACAAACTATTAGACAGTCGGATATAACCCTTGAGACTCTCTGTTTTCAATTATTTGTTGGGAAACGTTTGCTAGGTGATGAGCGCATTCAGTTTTGTTTCAGGGGTGTGCGTGCGCAGTAACAGCGGATCGCTTCACAAGGGCCGCAAGTCGACCACTCAGCCACCCACGCAGCCACCACCCAGCCACCCATCCACCCATCCATCCATCATGCATCCATCCATCATGCATCCACCACCCAGCCACCCATCCATCCACCCACCCATCCATCCACCACCCAGCCACACACCACCCAGCTACCCATCCATCATGCATCTACCCTTCCATCCATCATCCACCCACCACCCAGCCACCCATGCATCCACCACCCAGACACACATCCACCCATCCATCCATCATGCAGCCATCCATCATGCATCCACCACCCAGCCACTCATTCATCCATCCACCCACCCACCCATCCATCCACCACCCATCCACCCATCCATCCATCCATCATGCATCCATCCATCATGCATCCACCACCCAGCCACCCATCCATCCACCCACCCATCCACCACCCAGCCACCTATCCATCATGCATCTACCCATTCATTTACCTACCCATCTATCCATCATCCACCCACCACCCAGCCTCCCATGCATCCACCACCTAGCCACACATCCATCCATCCATCCACCCACCCATCCACCCACCCAACCATTGTAAGTTTTAACCCAAAAGAGCTCCACAAGCTCAAATGCATCGGCTAAGTGGCCTCACAGTTGCCTTAAACGGAAAGGCAAAAAGCTCTGAGTTAAAAAAACATCACTTAAATGTGGCTCATGAGCTGAATTCTTTTGAGGTAGCTTAGTATCTTTTCCCAGTCCCAGAGATGGAAAATATAAATTTAGAACTGATCCACTGGGTTTCTCACAAAGAGGCAACCACTTTTCTCTGTCTACTAGTCCTTCAGATAATTCCAACAACACAAGAGAGGCTCAACAGGGGCAAGAAGGCTTTACTGACAGGAGCATTAGACCCACCAGGACCAACAGACGGCAATTTCCATTAGCTCTGAAAACAGTACTGGTCTCAGAAATGTAAGAAAAGGTTTGGGACCAGATCCCTTCAATGCAGCCAGGCACAAATGTTGCATTGTGAAAGCCAGCTATGACATCTTATCTTAATTTCTTTCATGTAGTCATCTCCTTTGAATATGCTGAACAGGTTATTGTAAAGAGTAAAAAGTGTCAGCTTTGTGTCATGGGCCTGAGAAATCAGAACTAACATTACCAGACTTTCCCCAAGTAAATGTTACTTCTACTCAGTGCTGTTATCGTGTTAATGCCCCACAAAATCTATTAGTATGCTCCTTCATTCTACTGTGCTAAGCTCTCTTCTTCTTCTAACTTTGCTGTGGGTTTTCCCAGTCTAGCATACCATACTACAAATTAAGTTTTCAACAATGAATCTACATCCATTTCAGCCTTCCTTTTATCTTAAGCTCCAAACTATTTTAGCCGTCCTTCAATATGAAAAGTGAGTGTTGATGGAAGTCTTATTCAGTAATCAAATTAAGAATTCATAGGGACAGTCAAGGAACAGCTAAGGATTTGGAACCCATTAGGTAAGCATTCAACTGAGTATAGTCAGGCTATATGTCACATTTCCCAACTTAAAGCAGCATTATAAGGACGACTTCCAGGGTTCTGATCATTTTTTTATGTTGCTCTCTGTCTTTACCTATATTTTATAAATACTGTATTTATCTACATTGCATTTTTATCACTAAAAGCAGAAGATGCAGCTGGTATTTTTCCACATTTGTTCAAACAGAAAAATGTAGATTTACTGTAACAGATATTTTCTGTAGTTTACATTTTTGATAGGTTATTTGGAGGCTTTCAGACAACTTTAAAATATATTTGCTGTGAAGGAGAGCAGGGTTGACAATTAAGGCACTTTATTGCTATTTAAAGTAAACTTCACACTGTCCCAAATTCCTATGCTAAAATAAAAATAACATAGAACCTGCTCAAGAAGAGGTGTCTCGGTGCAAAATAAAAGAATAATACATCAAGAAGGAGTTCAAAAAGACACTTATACTGTATTGAAAGGTGAGATCAAACAGGTAGATGTTGAGATCCTTAATAAGCTTTGCCCACAAAAAAGTCCTCACAGACATAGTTAAATGTAGGTAGCAAATGTTAGATTAACAAAGCAAACTCAAAACGTTCGGTATTCTTTCTCAGATAGAAACTACACAAAGTAAAATGTTTTTTAGGCTTCTGGTGGCACAACGGCAAAAGATTTTTTTAAACAGTCTGGTTCTACAGGGTAATGATAACAGCAAACATTATCTCCAAACTGCTCAAATAGAAAAAAAGAATGTATTATAGTCTGCAAAGACTAATGCTTTACATTACTTAGAAACCTTGAACTAAATGGGGAGGCAAAACGTGCCAAATTAAGGTCGTTTTTCTACTGAGAGTCAAACAAGAACTAAAAAGAATGTTTTATGTGTAATTCTCAGAGGATTGGGTATAAGGCGGAAGCAAACCCAGTTTTAAGATCCCTTTTCTCTATTATCATTGTTATTCCTCGACTGTGTATAGCTAGGGTACTGGTGTTTCCAAAGCCCTAAAGAGCAGCAGAAAAGTGGGCAATCATGAAATACATTTTTGAATGGGAACTGGCTTTAGCTAGAACTAGAGGAATTTGCTCCATTAAAAATGTGAGCGCAAATGGAGTAGGCTTGTTCTGTGCTATAAGAAAAGGATTTAATTTAATGTTGATTTACTTGCTCTTTAGTTCTACTACTTACTTCTTTCTTTTGCTAAATGCTCCCATCTAGGGGCTCTGGGTTAGAATATTTGGAATGGTGCAGTAATATCATTGGTCACGGTGAATTACTGATTTCTTTATTGTCCTATTGCCTTATTGTTCCTTTTTCTAAATGTATTTTTTATAATTTATATGGGAGGTACTTGTAAAATGATGCAACTCTGTTTTGTACAACTAATTAATCAAATGTAAATATAACGTAATTGTTTTGCTTAATGATCATTCCCTTTGAAAAAAATAAAAAAATAAAATAGAAAAGGAATTCTCAGAGGCTTATGCCCTTCCCACTGTAGATAGCCCTAAACTCCTGAGTGACTAAGGGCCATATGTAGGTGGGTCAATACCGGTCAGTAACGGTGAAATTCGGTAAATTTCACCATTACCGACCGGTATTTAGGGATTTCAGATGTAGGAGGCAGGTTTCAAGGATTCGGTAATTTACCGAATCGGTAATTTAAGGAATCGGTAAATTACCAAATTCTTAAAATACCGAATCGGTAAATTACCGAATCCTTGAAATCCCATGTAGGAGGCACTCAAGTGAGTGCATTTTTGCATTCAGGATTCGTTATTTACCACCAACTATAAGTTGGTGGTAAATACCGAATACCCTTGGAAAAGAAAATGTTTGCATTTTTTTCAGTACCATGCGGCAGACATGTGTGCCACCTGTGCACACATGCACGATTCAGGGGTGCAACAGGGTGTCAATGTGACACCCTGCCACCCTTGAATATGTTCCCCCTATTACCGATTCAGTATTTACCGAATCGGTAATAGTGAATGGCTTCCCATTCATTCCTATGGGCCTCCAGTCCCATAGGAATGAATGGGAATTACCGAATCGGTAAATACCGATTCGTTAACACCGAATATTACCGAATCGGCAATATTTACTGAATTATTACCTACATACTATTTACCGATTCTGAAATACCGAATCGGCAAAATTGGGTATTTTAGAATCGGTAAATAGAGTTTGCCTACATATGGCCCAAAGTCTAAAAGTACAGGTGATACCCAAAGCTGGTATATAGGAATCAAAATGTGGGAATTGGTGGCCTAACTACCTCATAAACTCTGTAGTGAAGTGTTAACTAAATTATTAGCTACTAGCATTTAGAAAGTGAGCTCTAATTTATAATATATAGGAAAGGATTTGTTCCCATCAGAATGATGAAATATAGAATAAAAATGCTTCTACCTAGCATATGGAATGGAAAAGATGGAAACTTTTCAAAAATCAAGTGTTGAAAAAGACTTGGGGGCCAATTAGGTTCTTGTCTGGAGAGTATTCTGACCAAATTGGTTCCAAAATGCTTTCCAGATGACTTGTATCAGGGGAGTCCGACCAAGCTATTTCGATGCATCCGATGCTTCCGAACGAGAACACAAGCTACCATTGCAAAAAGGGGTGGCTGGTGAAAATTGTGCACCCTGTTGCGGGCACCCCTTGGTGCCTGCCACACTGTGCATGGTAGGAAATGGGCTTTGCTTGGGTAACCCCACAGGGCCGATTCGGAAGGCCCCGGGTGAAGGGGTGCCTGCTACTGGCCTCCAAAGACAGTTTCCAACAGCCGTTTTGTCTCTGGCAAACTGAATTGGAACGGCTGTCAGAATCGGTCTGTATCAACAAAGAGAGAGGTAGGGAGATTTCAAAGACACTCTCTTAGTCCCCGGTTAAATGTCAAACAACAAAAAAAGAGAGAGGTCTGAACTGGTCAAGCCCACGGCTACCAGAAACGTGGAGCAAAAAGATAAGCGAGATATTATTGATCACAGTCACTCTAGTTGAGTGGGATCACAGTCACTCTATTTGAGTAGGAAAGCCCTCACACACCGACCTAGTCAGTGTCATGCTTCATCATCGGGCCCCACCGAAGAGACCGAGTGTCTCTTCGGTGTGCTGCGACGCCAGAAAGACTGCGGAGCTGGTTGTGTGGGGAGGATGTGTTGTGAAGATTCTCAAATTAAAAGTGACTAACAGGGTATCAAAAAAACTTTAATAAGTGATCCCTAAGACACGTGTAAGTGGTATATGTGTCTGAATTTAATAGCCAAGGTTATTAGGATCTAGTTTAAATTCAGCTAAATACCACAAATTTATTAAAATCAGTCAACATGTTTCTGCCTTCAATGTGGTATATATTCACCATGGCATTCTTCAGGACTATAACCCCGGCGGTATGGACACTCTAATAGTCCACCCTGACCTGGGGGCGTGAAAGTGAAAAGGAAAAGTGAAAAAAGTGCTTAAAATGGGAGAGCAATTTGCTCAATCCAAAAAACCCCAAAATTAGGGGTGTATCAGCACCTGTAGGAAAAGATATACAGACAAACACATAAAGACATACATACAATTAGTATATGCCAGCGTAGACTTATCGTAGTGCTCCTAAGATGGTGGCAAACCTTTGTGTGCACACAATAATAGATAACTTATGCACCATCCAAGTAGCCCTTTGGGAATAATCGTATTTGCTAGGAGGTGAAGTGCTAGAGGTGGTTTAAAAACTACTATTGTAGTGAAGGAGATAAAAACGCGATGTGAACTCTCCATGAGAAGGGATCAATTTGACCAAATGGTCAGTGACCCCCACAAGATGGTGGAATATGGAGAACATCTCACTTTAAAAATGGGCGCTACTTGCACCATGGGTCTCGGGAGGGGGGTTGGAGCGCGATTGGCACATCCTAAGAAAAAGTACAGAGTCGAAATGTCAGCATAACCCATACAACACACAGGCACTTAGCTTTGTTAGTCGTAGTAATCGTTCCGCTGTGGATGTAGACTCACGCCCTCAGCGCTCACAGCCCGCTTTTAAACCTGTTGCGACCCTCTAGACCGGACCCCGACGATGGGAAGCGGGGCCGGTGAATGCGTATAAGAGCGCTTTGTTTACGCGCTCGATTCCGGGTTTGGGCGTGCCTCGCTGTTCTCGCGATGGGCGTGTCTCAGTGGAAGCGAGGCTTGGGGCGCACACGCCCACTAAGGCGGATGTGCGTTACTGATCGGACCGAGGCTTGAATTAAGGAGCCTATCCCTACGCTAAGCCTCAGGGAGGTGTGTACACGCTGATAGTTGTTATGACGACCAAGGGAAAACATTGTCTCTCGGAAAAGGGAGCGAGGGATTAGCTATTTCGGTCGGCAAGATTTACTTTGCAATCAGGAACTTGGAACTGCTATAAACCAGTGGGTTCATAAATAGGGAAGGACAGTGTGAAAGAGCACATAAAGGATTGTGATTTTGTACACATAGATTGAACTGTGGACTGGGATGTTAAAGTACACAGAGTTTTTTCTGAAAAATAAATCGAATATTGCATGTTTTTAAACAGATCAGTTCTGTGTAGTATTTGACAGCCAGCTGGAGTTAAAGAGTTCATGTTAGGACTGTGTTCCAGGGGATATCGTCGTTGAGCCCATTGACATTTGTCCCCAGACGGTATACCCAACGCTGTTCCTTTTCGAACAGTCTATTTTGTATATTCCTTGCACCATCAATTGCTTCAATGACAGTCCACGTCATGTCATTAGTGGTATGGTTCTTTTCTAGGAAATGGCGGCTCAGCTTAGTGGTTACTTTCTTGCACCTTATGTTACTCCGGTGTTCGCAGATCCTTTGTTTCACTTTTCTAGTGGTCATGCCAACGTACCGAAGGTTACAGGAACATGTGATCAGATAGACCACATTGCATGAGTTGCAATTAGTATGAACACGTTGCGTCCACACTTTCCCTTCTTCCAATGTCAATGTTTTTGTAGGTTGTGTTAAATGGCAAACACTACAATCCGAGCAGGGAATTTTCTTAGGATGTGCCAATCGCGCTCCAACCCCCCTCCCGAGACCCATGGTGCAAGTAGCGCCCATTTTTAAAGTGAGATGTTCTCCATATTCCACCATCTTGTGGGGGTCACTGACCATTTGGTCAAATTGATCCCTTCTCATGGAGAGTTCACATCGCGTTTTTATCTCCTTCACTACAATAGTAGTTTTTAAACCTCCTCTAGCACTTCACCTCCTAGCAAATACGATTATTCCCAAAGGGCTACTTGGATGGTGCATAAGTTATCTATTATTGTGTGCACACAAAGGTTTGCCACCATCTTAGGAGCACTACGATAAGTCTACGCTGGCATATACTAATTGTATGTATGTCTTTATGTGTTTGTCTGTATATCTTTTCCTACAGGTGCTGATACACCCCTAATTTTGGGGTTTTTTGGATTGAGCAAATTGCTCTCCCATTTTAAGCACTTTTTTCACTTTTCCTTTTCACTTTCACGCCCCCAGGTCAGGGTGGACTATTAGAGTGTCCATACCGCCGGGGTTATAGTCCTGAAGAATGCCATGGTGAATATATACCACATTGAAGGCAGAAACATGTTGACTGATTTTAATAAATTTGTGGTATTTAGCTGAATTTAAACTAGATCCTAATAACCTTGGCTATTAAATTCAGACACATATACCACTTACACGTGTCTTAGGGATCACTTATTAAAGTTTTTTTGATACCCTGTTAGTCACTTTTAATTTGAGAATCTTCACAACACATCCTCCCCACACAACCAGCTCCGCAGTCTTTCTGGCGTCGCAGCACACCGAAGAGACACTCGGTCTCTTCGGTGGGGCCCGATGATGAAGCATGACACTGACTAGGTCGGTGTGTGAGGGCTTTCCTACTCAAATAGAGTGACTGTGATCCCACTCAACTAGAGTGACTGTGATCAATAATATCTCGCTTATCTTTTTGCTCCACGTTTCTGGTAGCCGTGGGCTTGACCAGTTCAGACCTCTCTCTTTTTTTGTTGTTTGTCAGAATCGGTCATCATAATCGCTCACTCGGAACCCATGACCATCGAGGTATACAAATCGACTCCGAAAGGCTCGGCCTGTACGAATGCCTTTCGGAACCAATTCGAGCATCCTGAATGGTTTCCGAGCATCATAATCAGTCGTTTGGAACTAGGTACGATTTGGTCGGAAACAAGGGTTCCGATTCAGCTTCAGCAAGCCTGAATCCGATTCGGGGCCCTTCAGAACGGGGTCGTAATCTGCCCCTTTGTTTACATATTTGCACCTCAGAACATGAACAATGCTTCTGTGAGAAACATGGTCGAAAGGCAAGCAACTGTAACCAGACACTGGTATTCACTAAATTATGTTGTGGCAGACTGCAACACAGTTTTGGATTAAGGGACACATACTTTGTCTTTCTGTCTCACACTAAATGGAGAAGTTCTTCAACTAAATATAGAGAACCATTGATGTAAGCAAATTTGTGAGGATTCTTGAATAACTTTGAATACACGTTCACCATCACATTACATGACACAGATCCTTGAGACAAGGAGGCCTATGAGCTATTAAATATGAATGGTATACCAACCAGTAACCCTAAAAAATTGCACAATATGCATTAATTATAAATAGCCCTGAGGATCTCAAGGACTTAGTTAACCAGACCAAACACATTTTGGCAAGAATCAGCTGTGTAAAGGGCTTGGAGGTATTGTCTTTATAAAGGATATTGACATAGATAAAACTGTGGATGGGACAATACTTCTATGCAAGTGCTCACACCCATTGAAATTGTATTTTGGAAATTCCCTTTCCTAACTGGGGCCATTGGAGTGCCTGTACACTCCAAAGTTGCTGAGCACTGCATGACAGTAATTAACTGAAATAACCGAGCAGGCAGCAACAGGGGTAGGAGTGCCAGCTGTCAGTTCGGAAGTAGGTTATGTGATCCTGTAGAAGTGAGATGCAGAATGTTTGTTCCCAACTCCCCCCAAAGACTGTCACAGCCTAAATGCAGTTCTGCAGTCTAGACTGGATCAGTCCCCAAAGAAGAGCAGAAATGGAATGAAAAGAGAGTGGGAGAGATATCCTCCAGTCAGCCTAGCCATACTGAGCATTGATGTCTCTCTTTATGTACCCAAAAGTTCAAACTTCACCTCTGGAATCCAACCCTACTTCATGTCAGAAGTTAAGAGACTTCTTTGAAGAGAAAATCATCAAAATTCAGATAAACATATTGGTGATGCACTTTACTCAGCCCCCGGAAATTACCCCCATGCCTTCTACTTCCCTTCCAGAAAATAAGCTTCTTTCATTTGAACCTCTTAGCGGGGAGGAATTGAAAGCATTTTTCCTGATAATGGTCCCTCGCTTTAATAAAGTGAGGCACAGCGACGCATCCTTCTTAGTCCGTGTGGCCAAAATCCGGAGCCTACTTCCTATTCAACTGTTGGACTTGGCCCTTTTTGCAGGGTCATCCCTAAACTTTTTGCGTTTCTCCTTGCCTTTTTCTGACTTGGTGTTGGTGGTTTTAGAACTCTGGGAACTTTAGCACTGCTGTTCAATGTAAAGTGCGTGTGCTCTCTGTGATAAATGTGGTAAGATTGGTCTACACCTGTTTGGACTATTTAATTTACCTGTCAGTCCCTTGTAAAGTGGTATCTCAGATACCAAGGGCTGGTAAATTAAATGCTACTGGCGGGCTTGCAGCGCTGATTGCGCCACCCACCAAAGTAGCCTTGCAAACCTATCTCAGGCCTCTGCCATTGCAGGGCCTGTGTGCGCAGTGTCACTGCTGCTGTGACGTGGCACCTAAAGTGTGTGCCATGTCTGTGACCTCCCTTTTCCTGGATATTAGTCACCTCTAAGGTAGGCCCTAGCTAGCCCTATGGGCAGGGTGCACTGTAGGTAACAGATAGGACATGTACCTTAAGAGTGTGACATGTCCTGATAGTGACAAACAGCCATTTTGGTTTCTCACTACTGTGGGGCTGCCCTCCCATAGGAAGGCATTGGGGATTCCCTGATAAGTGTTTCAGTGGTAATGAGATGATATGAGAGGCGCAGCGTAGTCAAATTTGGTATGTTTGGAATAGTGATAATAAAATTATGTTACGCAATGGTGTGTGCAGATTTATTATAACTATTTTAGAAATGCCACTTTTAGAAGTTGACATTTCTGTGTGCTATGTGTCTGCCTGCCTGATGTGAATTACATGTCTGGCTTGTGAGTGACAGGGACTGGTGAGGTGTGTGTGGCTCTAGGAGGGGCAGGGTGAGCCAGCGCTAGGCTGAATGGGACATCTGCATTTGGAGTGGTGGGAGAAGCCCCTGGTCCCTGAATAGGATTGTGCCTGCCCTAGTGAATGCTGGCTTCGCCCCCCTGTGGTGTGTCTGATGACGAACCCCCACCTAACAATAGAGAAGAGGAGCCCTGTCAACAGAGTGCTCCAAATCCCCCCTGAACCAGTTGCATCTGGTTCCCCCAAAAGCCCTGTTTCTGGACCAGTGGGGGCTTGCTGCTGCTGGGGCCTAGGAGGAACCGCCATGGGGGCTTGCCTCCCTGCTGAAGGGCCCTATGTGTTGGCCTCCCTGGATCCAGCTATGCCCCTCGATCCCTGATGGACTTAGTGCCTTGTGAGTGCTTTTTTTTTATCTAGGAGGAGAGGAGCCTTTATTTCTTGCCTAGCTTTGCAGCACTGACGTGCCGCTTGTATGGAGGGAATCCCAACGTGGGGATTCCCCCCATTGATGCCAGAAATGCGGGTGCCCATCCCGCTTATGTGCTGATTTAGAAAGCGGGTGCCCACCCCACTGGCATGCCTATTTTAACCGCGCGTGCTCACCCCTCGTCTCAGCACCTCTAACGAGCAGGTGCCCACCCCGCGTATTTGTGCCTTTTTAGCGGGTGCCTACCCTGCATTGCTGATTTATTAGGAGGCGAGTGCCCACCCTGCATGCCCACCCCACCTACAAGAGTATTTAAAAGGAGGGTGCCCACCCCACACTTTGCCGCTGCCAGGGCAATTACCGCCGGTGCCCCGGAAGTCAGACAACTCCCCTGGTTGGGGGCGTAGCCTCCCCCAGCCGAGACCCCGAAGCAGGAAGTCCAGAGTCTTGCGGGCTCCACATCAAAGTCCCAGGAGGGAGCCCAGGTGAAGTGAGGAGAGGCCCGGTGCGAAGGATGACAGGAGGAGCAGTAATGTGCCAGCGAGCACGTCCTGCGCAGGAGAGTCCCAGTTGATGGGGCCCCTGCCTGACTCTTGCGGATGCCTATGGTGGCATCCCCCTTCGTTTTTGACCAAGAGAAGACTGGAGGAGGCAGAGGGCCTGCAGAGGAGAGCCCCGGTGAGTGGGGCTCCGATTGGGCTGGGTCTGTCTGCCTCCTGCAACGTTGGGCAGTGGGGCTCAAGAGGCACAGTGGGTGCTGATTCTGGAAGAAACTAGCTGCCCCGCAGGAGTGCGGGCAGCTACAGCAAAGGATGCATTTCTTTGGGGCACCAGGAATGAGCCCGGTGATCGGGGCTCCCCAGACATTGTCGATGCCAGTGTCCTTTGTGCTCCTGGGGCGCAGCTGTGCCCAGGGTGATGCTTCAGCTGCCCCTCTTGACAGAGGGCAGCTGCAATGATGGGGGCAATCTTCGCTCCACCGAGGCACATTGTCGGTGCCTGCAGCCGCGTCGGTGACCCCTGGGGCCCGTAGTGCCAGTGCTTGTTTGGTGTTTGGTTTCTTCAGCTTTTTACAGAGCCCCTGAGTGGGGCTCACCAGGCACGGTAATGCCAGTGCCATTTTCCGTTGGGGGCTATTTCTTCTAGGTGACAAAGGGGGTGAGTGTACCCCATGCCCCAGCACATGTGTGCATGGTGTGTTTGCTGCAGAAGCCGCCAGGGGGCCCTGTGAGAGGTCTTCCTTAGCGCCCTGGCTTTCTGGACATAGGGCAGTGGGGGCCCCAGCGAAAAGCCAGTTGGCCTGGGGGTCATTTGAGAGGGATGGTAGCGCACAAGGCCCTAACGTGATGACCAATGCATAATATGTTCATGCCTACAGTGATTGCACACCGTGTATATGCTTAGGATATTTATGCATAATGTGATTTATGTGCAATGTTCTGGCCTAATTGTGATTCAGACATAATGTGTTTATGCTGGTGATACCTAATGTGTAATGTATTTATGCTTAGGAGGTTAGTGAATACTGTGTTTATGCTGGTGAGGCCTAGTGCATAATGTGTTTATGCCAATGAGGTGTGGGCCTAATATCATGTTATGATATTTTAGGATGGTGTCTAATGCAAATATGATAATGCTTATGTCATTATGGTACCAGTAGTTATTGGTTGTGTTTTGCATTTACTTACCTAATTTGAAGGTTCTGACCGTGGCCCGATTGGTCTAGTCCCTGTATATAATCCCCTGTGAATTTTGCCTAGTGCCAGTTGGCACAGTGTACATGTGTGATTATGTTTCTAATGTGTTTATGATAATACAAAGGCTATTTTTGATATACCCTTGTGTGGGGTTTCTTTTGAAGTGTGCCTAGTGTGTTGCTGCTGTATGTGTGTGTTGCGTAAATGCTTTGAACATTGCCTCTGGGATAAGCCTGACTGCTCATGCCAAGCTACCAAGGGGGTGAGCAGGGGTTATCTTCAGCGTGTAACTCCCTTGCCCTGACTAGAGTGGTAGTTCCTGCCTGGTTTGGCGCAAGCCTTAGCCAACCAGAAATCCCATTTCCAACATCAACTCAGATAATTGTCAAATGAGATCGCCTTTCGCTAACTACTAAAAAACACATGTATTCAGTTTTTAATCTCCTTTTTCCACTACCTTACTACATGTCCTAGCCCTGGGACACTACCTAAGTAGCTGTGCACTCTATTAGTCATGTCATTCATTCACCTAGTTTCCTTCCGACTGATTACCCTGAGTGGCAGTTACGAAGCAGGTGCATTTGTACTATAAAGATAAATAGTCTTGTTAGAACTACTGACACCTAAGTGGAAATTCTATACCCTAACTTCTTTGAGTGTCACTTTTCCCTATTCTTACCTAATAATTCCTTTTTTGCAGGTATGGGTTAAATCCTTATTTTCAGAACTTGTTAATCCAGTAGGATTATCCTAAGGGAGGAAAGGCAATGGAACGATTCTAGACCTACTTCCTAACCTTATCCAGGAGCCCCAAAACTCACTACCCCTTGGGTTACCTGACTTCCAGCTCAGGATGACTTCACTAGTTTTTGTAAATTTAGGCATCACATTTATTCCTTACAAAATATATCCATTTGATTAAAATAATCAACAAAAATACATGTGGCAACAAATTGTTCTGATGCGCAGCCAAGGATAATCAAAATATTCCATAAAATTGCTCATAATGGGGGGCATGGCCAAGAGCGTCAAGATGGCGGTCGCAATCTGAGAGTGCTTCAGAACCCTCTGTCATCCGCTCTCCACCAACACAAATCCATGGTCCGGATTTGCCCTAAATTACTCCCATGGGCTCCTGCCTGCTAAGGGAGGATCCAACATCTCCTGAAGCTGTGGCTTTGAGCGCTGCTGGAGCCGAAGACGGATTGACGATCTCTGCAATCAAGATGGCGGACATGGGGCACTGATGGAGCCCTTGCCTGCGCCAATGAAGACTGATCCTGTGGAGTACTGGTGGAGACGTGGTGCGGTTCCCTGGTCTGGGCCACCTCTGTCTCCTAATTCAAGTGCGCCAGGGCTGCCGCCCCCTCCGGGGGGCCCCCAGAGAAAGGACAGGAGTGTGTCTAATGCCTGGAGTGCAGTCCGGAGGCCAGAGACACCTGATTCCTGCCCTCACTGAATCCTTCTGCAACATCAGGTCAGTGGGGCGGGAGCGGTGGTACAATGGTGGGGGCGCCCGAAGACTAATCCTGCAGCCACATCTCCTGCAACGGGGGAGCCCCCACTGAGCGGCTACTGAAAAAGGCCTTCTCTGGCCTTGGGGCGTGCTGCGGATTTACCGCCGGAAACTCTGGCTGCCTGTCCTGCATCTCCATAGGTGAGGAAGATTTACTCCAGCTGTGACCAGGGGAGGCCCCGTCTGTCTGGGCGGAGACATCCAAGAACGGCTGAGGGCTATACTCACCAGCCCGAACCCAAGGGAAGCCAAACCTGGGCCTTGAGGGCCTATACCGAAGGCAGTCTATAGACGCAGACCTACAGACAACTGCCACACTTGAACACAGAGGGATGCTGTGAGGCAGGAGCCGAACAACGCCTGGCAGTTCCTGACTTACGGAGCGAGTGGGGTTTGAGGGTTGGGGAGGCACGGAGAACTAAAACCAAGTGAGCTCCCCGCAACTCACAACTGTGGCATGCACCGAATTCATACCCCAGACTCTCCAAGGCCTGGTGCCCCACTCAGGAACCGGAATGACGTCTTCGTGACCCGAGCTGCGTAGCAAGCCCCCTGGAGGAAGGAAGTGACTGGTGGCTTCACCAGAGATCACCTGATTGAGCAGAAAGCTGTCCCAACAGTGCTGAGACCCGCTGAGCCATGCCAAGAGAGGTAGTGGGTCTCGGCATAGGGCAGCCTCTGCACCAGTACCCTCGCTTCCACCCATCTCAATGGCTGAATCCAGGCCTGCTTCTGAATGCAGGGGGTACCCTCAATTCTCCAATGACCTCTAGTAGAACCCAATCAGCTCCCTAATTGTGGTGACAGTCTGTAATCTAAAGACACTCATGTGTAAGGACAGACCAGTGACACCCCCCTCCCTGACACGAATGGAGCAATTTACTACAACTGTCACGGCCACCAATGATGTCCCCACCAACTCTGCCACTCCACCAAGAGGGGACTTGGCCACCATTCTTTAAGCGATCCACAGGTCACAAGACTCAGTGGAGACAAAAATTGGTGAAGTGCAGGTTGACATGGTTTTCAGATGCCAGGATCTGTGCAATGCCATGGCCAGAATTACAGAGGCAGAATCTTGGCTGTCCTTAGTAGAGGATGAGGTTTCCAACAAGAACCAGATCTCAAAACACCTCTCCCAAACGTCTGAGCTCCACAGGCGAGCCGAAGATGCAGAAAATCATTCCCGTCGGAACAACCTCAGTCTGGTGAGCCTTCCGGGGGAACAGAGCCCGCACAAGTGGCACCCTTCATAGAAACCAGGATTAATTACTGGTTGCCACGGATCTGCTATCCACATGGTTTTTGGTGGGGAGGACTCATCACACACTCGCACCTCAATTTCAAGGATCCAGACACCATTCTGCAGGAAGCACGCTCCCACCCCGATCTTGCCTCCCAACGAAGTATGGTTATTATATTCCTGGACTACACCAGGGAGGTACAGGCACAATGAAGATTGTATACCGCAGTCAAACAAAAGCAAAATGTGCTCGACCACTCGTATAGACTCCTTTTCCCAAACCCTCTGAGGGTTGTCCACGACAACATAAGCTTTTTCTTCAACACTCCACAAGCGCTGAGGAGCTGGGTCACAGAAGAGTGTCCCCTGAACAGAGGTGCCTTAAACTCCCCGGAGCAGTAAATCCAGCAAAGAAATGAGGCGTGCGCCTAGACTGCCACGTTATCTCACCCGGTCCCATCGTACAGCAGACAGGAAGAAATCATCATCACTTGAGGCAACCGCAAGAAGCACCTCCGTCTCCCTGCGCCCACTCAGTTGAGCGGGAGCCTACTATGGAGCAGCCCCTGACCCTCCTAGATGACGCCGGTGATGGAAGAGATTCCAGACCTGAGCTTTCACACAGCCCAACAATCTGAACCAAGGTCCCTGGGAGTGGCAGGAACCATCATGAAGCAGCCTTGGTGTATGCAAGCAATTCCGCACTCCTGAACTCAAAGACATCCGTCAATATGGAGGGGTCCACCACTCCGTCCCGGTTTTACAATTATTGATGCTGTTTTAGTTCTCTTTCACAGGGTGACAGATGCTTCTGGGGTTGAAGTATGGGGAGAGGGGATGGTTGGGGGTTCCTTTGGGGTTTTTGTTACTTGTTTAGGGTTCTCCTAATTGGGCATTTCGAGACACACAACAAGATAGGCCTGTACCAATCACACGCAGCCCCCCTGTATGCAGAGGTGTAGCTAGGGGGGGCAATGGGGGCAGATTGCCATAGGCAGCACATGTTTTGGGGTGACCGGTCCCCCTCCTACCTGCGGTCGACGTGGCCTCAAGAATCGCCAGCACCTCCCTTTCTTCAATCAGGCCGCCACAGGTGATAAACGCAGGAGCATCCACGGGCGGCCTAAGGTTTAGCTACGCCACTGCCTGTACCCATCATTTCCATGCCCCACCATCACAGAGCATTCTCGTGAGGGCCCAAACATGCCCTGGGACATAAGCAGTTACCCCTTTGGTGATTCCACTCATGGCAACTACCCACCATGTCCTACAATCCCTGCGGATCCTTTCCTGGAACGTTAACGGGCTCCTGGATGAGGTGAAGCGTGCTGAGGTCATGAAACCCTCCACCCGCTCTAAACCCTGTGTGCTCATGTTGCAAGAGACACACCTGTTGAGTGCTCACTGCCCATTTCTCTCCAGACAGTGATACGACAGAGTATACCATGGAGGCTTCATGCAGGGGACCCGCGGGTTGGTGATCCTCCTCTGCCGCTCCCTCCCATTTGTACTGAACCAAATATTCAGAGATCCCCCAGGGCATTTTCTGGCCCTCTTGGGCGAAGTGGGGGAATGCCCTCTCAACCTAATCTAAGCCTACATTCCTCCAGGAGTCCTTGATCCCTCTCTCCACGACCTCAGAAACCTATTATCTTACCCCAGAGCATCACTGTGGTGGGAGGTGATTTTAATGCAATCATTAACCCTAAAAGGGATGCGTCCGGCATCCCTTTCCCAAAGCGGATTGGATCCGCTAAGAAATTCACCGCCTGGGCATCCCGATTGGGACTCTGCGATGTCTGGAGAACATGACACCCTCGCCTCCACCATAACACACATACATCTGCTGCCCACCATACTCACTCATGAATCAATGTGCTGTTCATGCCTGCCCCGATTGCCAACAGATTGTTAATGTCCATAAGCTTGCCTGAGGTCTCTTGGACCATTCCCCGCTACTGCTAGCAATCGGATATTCCACTGGCGCCCTTCGCCCCATTTGGTGCCTAAATGCCTGTTTTTTACAGGATAGAGACTACAAAAAATCAATCGAAGGGGAGTTGCGCCAATATTTCCTCCAGAATGAAGGATCGGGGGCCTTGGCAGTCACACTCTGGGCAGCCGGTAAGGAGACGATTAGAGGCATCGCCAAGGACTACGTCAAAAAGAAGTACCAGGCCATTGACGATTGTCTCGGTCACCTGGAGGCCCGTGCAGTGCTCCTGGAGGGGGCCGGGGGCTGCAGCATGCGATATCCATGCCCGCCAGTTCAACGTCATTCGTGAAGAATCGGCCAAGCAAACGTAGAGGTCCTCCTTAGCGTGGGTATACAGTTTGGCAGACAAAAATGGAAAACTCCTCTACTGGCTAGCAACTCATCCCCTCAACAATAAGATTATCCCCGAGGTAATTGACCAGGATGGCAATGCACACCAGGCACCAGAGGCGAATTGCCCAGACCTGTGCATCTTACTACAAGTTGCTCTACTCCACTGACCAGTCCCCAGTTGCAAACCTTAGCGCAAATTTCTTACGGGATGTCTCACTTGCCAAACTGTTTGAAGTAGAGACTCAATCGCTAGATCAGCCCCTTACTCTGAAGGAGATAGACCAGGCCATCTCGTCTTTGGCCACAAACAAAACCCTGGGCCCCGACGGGTAACAAGTGGAATAGAATCTGGCCTTTAGAGAGCTTCTGACCCCACACCTTCATGCCCTGTATGTAGAGGCAGAAGCGAGACGAGGCTTCACGTGAAACATTAATAACTCTCCCTCCACTGAATGATCGGCATACCGCCCAATCTCACTCATCAACACGGAGGTTAAGCTGTACACCTCAATCCTAGCAAATCGGGCTCAAGGGGGTAATTATGACCCTCGTACACCCAGATCAATGTGGGTTCATGCACAAGGTGCCTACAGATAGCCCTGGCCCATCAACTCCTCCTCCCACTGTACCTGGCTCTCCTATTAATAGACTTTAATATGGTGTATTGGGGATACCTGGAATCCCTATTGGTCGGTACGGGCTTGGGACCGTACTTCAGTGGTCTGGTCAAGGTGCTTTGTTCTAACCCCTCAGCCCGGGTCATGACCAATGGTATCTTATCGGAGGAGTTCCACTTAGGTCGAGGCATGCGGCAGGGTTGTCGCCTCTCCCCCCTACTCTTTGCCCTAGTCATTGAACCCCTGGCCTGCCTCATTAGATCAGATACCCAAATCCAGGGATGAAGGTGGAGCTCTTCCCACGAGGACCATATAGCTTTGTATAAGGACAATGTGCTCCTATACATGATGGACCCTACGCGCTCAGGCCCTCGCTGCTTACAGATCCTCCAACTCTATGGGGAAGCCTCAGGTTTGAAACTCAACCCTGCTAAATCCATACTGGTCCCGCTACACCCTTCCAGAGAATTCTTTGACTATCAAACAACCATACTAATCCGTCAACTGAGTTTCCGATACCTGGGGATATGGATAGCTTTACACCCGGAATTCACATGGTCCCTGAACCTTACCCCTTTACTTAAGAGGACCAAAGAAGAGCAGTGGAACTGGCAAACTCTTCCCCTAAATCTGATGGGGAAGAGTGCACTGTACAAGATGCTGATCCTTCCCTGTTTCCTCTATGCATTACAAAATACCCCTCTGCACCTCCCTAGACACTCGTTCCATACCCTAGACAGAATGTCAACTTCAATCCTGTGGGGCAACTCGAGGCCGCACATGGCGTTGTCTCACTGTCAAATGGCCCCATTTGATGGAGGGATGGGAATGATAAACCTAAATCTGTAATCTGTACTATATATGCACACACCTACTGGTGATCAATGAGTGGATGGCAAGAGGGTGGGCAGACCTGGCCTACCAGCTAAAACTCCACATATTGGGACTCAAAAAGATTCAAGCAATGCTTTATGGTTCCCCAAGCCCCCTGAGTATCCGCTCTGTCACAAGATCTGTCCTCCTGGCATGGCGGTCCACTCTCCGACACACCCACTGGGACCATAAGTTGGCACTGCAAACACCCTTATGCAGGGCACGTGGGTGGGTGCAGTGGCGTGACTGGAGGAATTCCAGAAGGGAGACCTTATCGTTATCACTCAGATCTGAGACATATGGAGTGGAGGGCAGATCCAAACATTTTAAGACCTCCAGCACTTATACTCACTTAACACTATGCAATTTCACAAATACATGCACCTCTTGCATGCACTTGTGACCTATATACTCAAGGGCACCACACACACCGAGATCAGTCCCCTGGAAGCGAATATACTCATTGGGTAATTGGGTCAAGGAGGGTCTCCCAAATCTACAAATCCCTCATTATGAATCCCCCCCACGCTAGACCTCTTACTAACCAGATGGGAGGGTGGTTGGGCCCTATGGAGGATTACGATTGGAGGGTCGCTGTCATGGCCCCCCCGAGTGATCACCATCTCAGCTAGGCTGAGACCTATTCAACTTTACTACCTCCACTGTGCATATCTCACCCCCGTCACATTATACCGAGACGGCTGTCTTCCTACCCTGAGACACCCCCGCTGTGCAACAGAACCCGCAGACTTTTATAATATGACTTGGTCCTGCACCCCAGTGGCAAATTACTGGGCAGCAGTGGTGGGGGAACAAAATAGAACATTGAGGTTGGAAGTACCTTGTACACTCCAGGTTGTGCTCATGGGGTTGCTGGATGGCATAGGAGGCTATAGGGCAGACAGGACATTCTTGAGTACGGCCATGGTGGTGGCCTGAAGAGACATTGCCGTCAGATGGAAGAACTCCACCCCCCCCTACAGTTACCCAATGGCAGAGGGGCGGAGACTGGTGCACATCGCAGGACAACCGGTATACTTGGCTCAGGATAACCAAAGAAATACAAATGAGTGTGGGGCAAATGGCTGGAGCTGCTGGATTTATTGGGAGGGTAGGCTTAGAGGGTCTTTGGTCTTTGATCTTGTGCCATCACCAGGCTGCACGTATGTGCATGAGTTAGTTGTAATAGGGCATGGGGAGGGTCTATCTAAGTGTGATCTGAGTTACCCATCCGCAATTCTTGTACAAATGTGCTGTGTCTTGACTATGTCTGGGAAAAACACAATACAATTTGAGTATTAAAAATAAACTGTTCATAAATTATATTATCAAAACAAATCAGGATTTTGTACAATACATTTTATGTCTTTTTGTCAGTGAGTAAATTATTTTCTGCCTTTTTCAGGCATCCCAAAGTCACTTTGGAGGCAAACCCATGGACTACCAGAGTGATAAGTAAAGTATTTTACATCATAGTGCATGCATGCATTACTGTAATACGTTTGTAGGCATTTGTCGATAAATTGTTCTTTGCTATTTTAGCCTTACAGGTTTCTTTGGGAATCAAAATGATAACTGCAAGCAAGCCAACTTTGTACATCGGGAGGACCTCACTGCAGGCCGAAACGAGCAGAAACTGTGAGCAACAGTTACAAAGCTAGAAAAAATCACTACAAGGTGGGATCAAGAGAGTAACAATGGGCAACTGTTATAGCACAAGAAAATTGTTCAAAATGAATGTAACATTTAAGTTAATTAACAGGCATTATACCATCGATGTACACAGCTTTTACAAGCTGCTGCATCCTCAAAAGATGGACCTCTCACGAGAACGCGGTCTCTAGGCATAGTGTCATGACTCATTGAATGTGGCTCGATATATATGCCTTCACCTGCCTCTCCTGCATCACGACGTCCTACACACGACCCAGTACATCAGAGTCATCTCGGTGCAGCAGAACAGCTCTGACACCTACAAAGACTCTGGCACCATTGATACACTGTTAACAATTTTGATATGTCCTTCCTTCCAAGCTTGGTCCATGTGATGCTGAATGGCCTTGCAGTACTACTAACTACATGTATTTATCTGGACTTGGTAATGGAAGATTATTTTCTATTTGTCTGTCATATTTTACACAACTAATATCACCCTGCAACTCAGTTAATATGGCCCTCTTGCACACCCTGTTAGCTGGCATCCCCAATTAGCATATTAGTTTCCTAGTCCTTTAGCCTTACACATTCACATACTCTAAAAATCAGTGCCTTTCATGTTGGAATACAAGTAGGGTTGGTTTCTACAAATATGTCTTACCAGGAAACCCTACCATAAATGACAATATGATCTAAAACAACCTATATTTTTGTTGTCCAAAATCTTCTTGATCCAGCCTAGATGGACTAAGATTCAGAAACTAGGTAATAGCAAATTTCATAATATCAAAGTCTCATTGGCACTGCCTTTGAAATAAATATTTTCTATAATCCTGCTGAAAATAGACAGATAATTATTTTTCAATGCAAAGATTTGATTTGAAAAAGTGTCAGGCCTAGGACTAAACATATATAATTATATATTGTAAGGGCTGAAGGATTTATGTCACCCAAAGTTTCATTGTGGTACATTACTTCCTCCTAAGTCTTCCTTGCCACATGACCAACATAGTGAGCTTCAGCTCCCCAACAGAACACTCCAACCAAATTAGCACTCTAGTCCTCCAATCCCTCCCTAACATGGCTGACATCCTTTACCCCTGCCCTAGTACAAAAGGAGAAATGACCCACCCCACTTACTGTTTTCATGTCTAATGCGGTTGGTGTTATTGGGGGCAGTTTTTCAGTGGCGCAGCGGTGAGGCGCAGCACAGCTTTGTGCTGGCGCTCGGAGTACATCGCATGCATTCCTGGATTTACGTTGTCAGCTGGGTAATACAGTTGCATGAGGTTTGCCACACAGATGACCATGCATGCTGTTTTTTTGTGTTACGTTGCTAGGCTTCGGGGTAGCTGTCACAATATCCGCAGCACTCCTGTTGCTATAGGCCTGTGTTGGCCAATAGCCTGGGGGTTGATTTAGTCAGAGTTTTTTGCTGTGTGCCATCTGGTTAAGAGACAGTCTGAGTCTACATCCTTGCATACCATAAAACGTTTTATTTCAGGCTGCTGTGGCTGCTGCCTTTCAGGAGCAGGAGGGTCCTACCTCTCTTGAGAAGTAGTCTACAAGTTCTAGTACAATTTGGCTTTTGCATTGCCTCTGGAGACAGAGGACACCGTGGATTTGTTTCTGCCATACAAGCAACGAGACCCTGAGTCTCTCCCTGTGTGTGCCTCAATTAGGAAGGTATGGAGAATGAGATGAGACAGTGTTGATGTTTTGCCAGTCTATCCATAGTATTTCTGTCTCCTGGGATTCTTTTGATGATGTCTTGATGGAGGACGTTTGTGAGGCTGCGTTGTGGACCTCTCCTCACTTGTTGTTGGACCTCTATCGGGTGGTGTTGGATGGTTCATCTGCTGGGAGTTTTGCTGGGGCTGTTCTA
This sequence comes from Lissotriton helveticus, assembly GCF_964261635.1. Lineage (NCBI taxonomy): Eukaryota > Metazoa > Chordata > Amphibia > Caudata > Salamandridae > Lissotriton > Lissotriton helveticus. The sequence goes on along the minus strand of NC_136067.1, from coordinate 1,510,547,796 downwards.
CAGGCTGGCTCTGCCTGCACATGACTGATGCCCTTCTGTTGGGCGACTGTTTGTTTTTCCTCTGTTTGCTGTTTAGATTACACCTTTGTTTTTGCCTCGCATTTTGGTTTCTGTTGCTTTTAGTGACCATGAAGCTGCCTTGGCTATGGCACATGCTCACCTTGTTAGTCATGTGGTGAGGATGACTTACGAGGAGTTAATGCCGCGGTTACATACTGGTAATCTTCATTACTCCGAGTGTAGTCTTCCTCGCCACATGAGTTCCCATCCCTCCCTTCCCTGTTTGGCTATGGGCTTCATATTTTTTGGGTGCTGAGGGATGGTACATGAACAGGAAGTAGGGTGGGTCATGCCTCCTCTTGGACTGGGCCAGGGGTGAAGGCGGTCGGCCTTGTTAGGAAGGGATTGGAGGACTAGAGTGCTAATTTGCTTGGTGGGTTCTGTTGGGGAGCTGAAGCTCACTATGTTAGTCATGTGGCAAGGAAGACTACACTCAGAGTAATGAAGATTACTGGTAAGTAACTGGGGCATTATACTTTAGCCATCACTGGTGGACACTCTCTTTCTTAAAACAACAGTGAGCCCATGCCAGCTTTCACTAGAAAATAGCTTAGGCCATGCAGCTCTGTATCTAGAGTCGACATAGATACATCGCATGAACAACAAAAGCCAACAAACAATAGATTGCATTAGAAATGGATAGATTTACTCATGGTGGTAGAGTAATATACACACCAAGTTCCCTAATGCGGCCCTGAAACAGATCATACACCAAGATTAAACTATTTGCACGAAACGATTGGGAGGCAGTAAAATAAGCCCTGCACATTGTCCATGGAGGAATGAACTCACCAAACCATCATTGTGAAATCAGAGAGTTAAATCTAGCATGAGCAGTGTTTCCTCATATATATGTAACTTTCTTGAATCTCTGGAATCAGTCATCATACCAGATGACAAGTAGAGTGCCACCGAGTGCGTAATCTGCTGTACGTGATTTTAACCATGTTGAAGGAGTTATGTGATAGCCAGATAATCTATCTGATGTAATTTCACACTTTTTTCTAACCATTCTGATTGTATTATTTTGTTCTACCGTGGATTTTAGTTTTGAGTGAAAATGCTAACAGGTTTTTATTTTTATTCATCTTCTTTGTCTTTGTTTTGACTCTACTAAGGAGCCTTAGCTAAAATGAATGGTAAAAGCAGAAGGCAGTTATTAACTACTTCACACTAGGAACTAGCCATTGATCTCTCTAAGTGATTCATATTTTTTTCGATCATTTTTATTGTTGCGTCAAGTTGATCACTTACAGGCTTTATGGTTGACTCCATGGACATTCATAGTCTTACATTTTTACAATGTCTGTTCTTAGACTCCCAAGTCAGTTAAACCTGCTCTGGAAGTCTTCCATTTAAATATCAAACTTAAAATTTTTAAAACTATAAGATCATACAGGGGTAATTTTCTCGATCGTTCTCTCTCATTTTGCACCACAATTTCTTGGAAAGGGTATTCATGGCAGGGTGGGCACTCTATCCTTGCCTGGCCACTTTCTAAGATTCTAGGCTGATATCCTGAGGAATATGTGATGTTACAACGCATGCAATTATACTGCATGCTTTTACAACAAAGTGTTTACATCACAACTACCCTTACATAGCATGATTTTACAACGCATGCCATTACTAGGCATTTTTTAAAACTACCATTACAATGTATTCCATTACAACTCATACCATTACAATGCATACCATTACAATGCATAATATTTTTAGGGCAACAGTAGGGTAAGTGTTGGATAGTGTAGCGGTTAAATTACTATTCCCACTCCAGTGAGTGCAACAGTAGGGTAAGTGTTGGATAGTGTAGGGGTAAAAATTACTATTCCCACTCCAGTGAGTGCAACAGTAGGGAAAGTGTTTGATAGTGTAGGGGTAAAAATTACTATTCCCATGTACCCCAAAACCCATATTCATCCTAATACTAAAAAATCTCCATTACTTGTAATGGCATGCATTGTAATGGTATGCGTTGTAATGGCATTGGTTGTAGTGACATGCGTTTTAATGGCATGCATTGTAATGGCATGCGATGTAAAGGCAGTGGCGTTGTAACAGTTGCGTTGTAAAGGTAGGTTGTTGTAATGACTGCGTTGTAATGGATGTTTCCCATCTGAGAATGCTGATTCCTTTTCCTAATGAGGTAGTCAGCCCTGCTTGTTCGAGGTTTTAAGGATGCTGAAACTGCATCCTTCTGACGAAAAGGTGCCACACAGACACACACTCACATACACACTTTCATGCTCATATAAAACGCACACACGCATATTCAGAAATACACACATTCATGCACACAGCACACACAAACCCATTCTTCCGCACACACACACACACACACACACACGCAATGTCACAAGGATCACTTTCCCAGAGTCTCCATGTAGAATAGATTGGCCCTCCAGTGACCCTTATAAGTTGCCAGAAATCTTCAAAGGCCCTAAAAGTTTTGAAGTGATGTGCTATTTTCAAACACGTTTATTTCACTGTCTGTCATTCTGTTCCTCGTCCAGCAACTCTGCTATCATACCTATAGAGGTTTGAAACTCACAATCTCCCTAAAATATTTTTTCAGTCAAAATAGACCACTATCTGTCATGTTTGAAACGTCATATGGTCATTCTCGGTTACTCTATACCTTTACTTACTGCACTGGAAGTCCTTAGCCGAGTTGCAGAACTGAAGTTGATTGAAAAAATGAAATAGAAAAACAAACAGCGGCTTGTTGCCCTGCTCACAAAAAAGACATGTATTGCATAATCTGCCAATGTGACTGTTGTATTTTCATGTTTGTTTTGTCCCGACAAAACAAAAAATTAAACACAAATGTCCATTTAACGTTAAATACTGTAATAAGCTACCCAGGAGCATTTTCTTCTCACATGTTTTGTGTCATCGTCTTTATAGTTATACAAATCTTCTGTTAGATCGACCATACAATAGATGGTGCATGACAAAAATGAAGTCATCAAATATTAATGCAATATTTAAAAACTTTACAAGCTAAAATTGGAAATTAAAATTTCAATTGTAAAGTGATCTTGCTAGAAGGTGATGGTGCGTTATTAGATAAAGACACGCAGAACTGTATCGCGCAACCACTCATACTTCTAAATACAAGTGTCCGTGTTTGTTCCATTCAAATAATTGTAAAGACCAATTCAATGCTCTACGCAGGGTTAAACTCCTTCAGTTGGAGCGAACCCGAGGTTGCTCACAGCCAAGCACCAACATTGCAAACAAACTCTGGGCATTAAAAGATGTGGAATAAACCATTTGTCCAGGGGGAAACATTGCGGCATTTGAACACGCTCCCGGGACTGAAGAGACACTGCAGGGTATTGTGCCGGAGTTTTGTCCAAGAATAATCTAGTAAAAATGCGGACAGGGAACCATCGACCTCTGCTTTCCCCCCGAACATATGCAGCTCTGATCAGTCTGGCATTTCAAGAAAAACAAGGTCCCGAACCTGCCTCCTCAAGACACATAACAATCGGCACTTCACAGCTGTGATGCGCAGCTCCGAGGCCGAGCGGGTCCCAAGACAATACTTCCTCTATCACCCTGAGGACAAATATCTAGACAGCGATATTTTCTGCTTGAATGCTTCGAGCATCTCGCGCAACTCCAGACTAAAGGAGAAAACGGAGCCCAGAGTGTTCGCCGAGTGATTATTTTAAATTACTTCCTGATGTAAATCTAAATGAACTGACACGCAGCTCGGACGGAAAACATAACGGGGAAAGAAGAACGCCAGCCTTACACAGTATTGTTCGTAAAGGATAGGCGCATTCGACGTCATCATACGTCGTTCGTGCACTGCAACGTTAGAAGGAAAAAGGCATTTGGAATGCGTTCTTCTTATTTGACTAAATATTAAACGATATTTATTTTCGTTTCGTTTTTCTCATGACGAACCAGCAAACGAATAACTTCTAACAATTAACACTTTACATTATATTGCTCCAAAGGTGAGCGTATGTACCACTATGATATATGTGCTTATCAATATTATTGATCACTGTGATATTAAAGATTACAAATGCCAAAGACAATAAACATGTTTTAGGGCATATACTGTGCTTCTTTTTGTTTATATTTAAATATTTGAAATGGGAAAATATTTGAAATGAAAAGAATGTATTTTACTTACCTTGAATAGCGTTTCGTGACAGTCAATATATGTTACACGGAATCATTTTGCTAAAAGTTTTTATCACAGTTTTCACTTAAACCCAAAAAGAAATGATAGCATCAATATATCTGCCCATGCCTCATATAGCAACAGAAAACAAGTGAATGCAAAGTAGAGGTTATCTGGCAATGCAAAGAAGCTATACAGTCAATAATGCTAGCTGTAAAGCACAATTGAATCAATGCATCATGAAAGCCATTCACGTACTAAACCATCCACCATCCATCCATTCATCCACAAGACTAATGTATGAATAGCAAAACCAAAGTTTATCTTTATTGACCCATCTGAACCAAAGGATAGATGTATGAATATGTGGTCACAAAATTCTAGTCGCAAATTAGGACCAGTAAGACTTTTAAGAACCGATATATGTCCTATTATGTCTATTTTCTATCCCCAATTTGCCTCTGTCTCAGATATGTTTTCATTTTCATATTTTGATTAGAATCAAAATGAAATAAAAAAAAAAAGGGAACAAGAATCAACAATAAACCAGCCAGAAGTATTCCAACCAAAGGCTCCAGACAATAGATATGAAAATAAGAGCCAGATGTCAAATCTCAAAAAGTCTTTGAAAAATATCCACTGACTTTCCATATCAAATCAGATTTTGTGAACAGACCTATGCACTATTAGGTAAGTACACAAAATAGGGATTCACAGTGGGTTCCACTGTGTCCGGACTATTTAATATTTATTAGGCAGGTCACAATTTGCATCCTCCTGCAATTGGCTACAAACACACAGATGGTGGCCTGCAAGGGACAGGAGAGCACCATTCCTTTAATGACGTTCCATAAAGTAGAGCATTTTTATTTTAAGCAGCCCAAGTTCCTTAAAGAAACAGGAACTATTTAAAAAAAAGTTTTAACATTTTAGAAAACTTAATTGAGAGCAGGCAGGTACCTTGTTTGATCACTGTCTACTACCCTTAAGGATGTAACTAAACAATAGTTTACAACTGGAATTGCTGTTGCAAAGGAATGATAAATAAAATATAAGTCCCATTTTGAAAGGAACACCTCTTACATGCCCTTTCCAAATAATGATTTAGTAGGAGTCAGAAACCCCAGTTGTGATTCAGAACTGTTTTTCGGAATGACAAAATGGCATTAGCGAACATGAAAAAGGGGTTTTGAAGTTACACGTATGGCGATTTTGCGAACCCCAGGGTTTGCCACTCAAAAACCCTTAATACATCTGTCCCCAAATGCCTAATTTTAAAAGGTCAGCATGAGTGTTGAAATAACTACTCACAACTGTTAAGCTTCCACCCTTGCTTTTAAACCCTCCTAACCCAAAATGAAGTAAAGAATTGTGACGGAAAATGCTTATTACAAGATGGGTCACTGGCATAATATCTATCCAACAAATATTGAAATACCCAAATATCGGAAATTGAATATTGATAACAAAAATATTGACTCTGAATACCTCACTATAAAAATCACAAATATTGAACACACAAACGTTGTTAAAAGCAATGATTTGTACATAAATCGATAACAAAAATATCAGAAACACAAATATCATCCTCTATTAATAAACATATACCTCAAACATCTCAATTTCCCCAATAACAACTACAATATTATCACCAACATAACTAATACATCCTTACCAAATATACCAAAAACAACATTTTAACAATTATTTCAAATACACCAAAAATTTGTACTAAAACATCCATAATTAAATAAAAATATATTACTTCAGCCAAAAATGTAACATTCACCCCAAAAAGCATACACCTAAAATACATGCAGTAAAAACACCAAATCTGATTTGCAAGTCCAGATAGGTCTGGAGAGGAGAACATGGTGGCCTGTGAGTAACAGGTTGTGGAGGCTCCAGGAGTCAGGAGTCTTATTTTGCCTCAGAATGCACCAAACATGCCCTAAAATGCTTTAAATTGTTCGGTGAAGACCGCTCTAGGCAGAAGAAAGTACTTATAGGGAAGGCTTATAGTAGGAGAGCTCCTCTGTGTGCTTGGTCTTCTCCCTTGCTGCGGCGGTGGCAGGCTCGGCAGAGTTTGTGGCAGCGGCCATGGAGGGGTCGGTCCGGGACACCCGGGAGCTGTTTTGGTCCAGTGCAGTGCTGGAGTTGGAGCGAGGGCGGAGAGTTGTGGCTCGGATCCCCGTCAGGGGCGGCAGAGGCATGGGCAGTACAAGCATGGTCTGCTCTGCACAGGAGACGTGAGGAAACTCGAGAAGAACAAACGCTACAGGAAGGGTCCCTGCTTGCGTGGAAACTGAAGCAGGTTGGGAGGAGAGATTATCACGGGGGGCAAAGAGGGGACTTCAGCACTAGAGGTGAATTCTGGAGGAACTCTGGAGGAGGGGGTGAGAGTGAATATCAGAGGTACGGGGCAGCAAAGGAGATATACCCTGAGGAGTGCTGGCTCAAGGCAGCATAAAGACCTTTCAAAAACAGACTGACAACTTTTTAAAAACAACTCTGACTCAGCTCAGATGCAGGAAACCCTAAGAGAGAAAAAATTTACACTCACCCGGCCTTCTCAGCCGGAAGCTGAGGTGGAGGAGTGGGTTAACCCTAAAAGAAGAAAATTAAGGAAGGCAAACCCCCCTACTCAGATACAACATAAGGTAAAAATTAACCCCTCGTTAAGGAGTTTCTTCAAGGTTATGCCCAGACCCTTAACATTAAAACCTACATACACTTCCATCCCTAACAGTGTCCCCAGGACATTTAGATATTCTGAGTCCCAATAGACCTCAAGTGCTTGCAGGTGACTCTAAGCTATCAGAGGAAAGTACTGGGGAAATTACGATGGCGGATAACGAAAATAAAGACGTAGTTGTGAATGCCTTGGCGAATCAAGGGGAAGCAGGGGTCTGGAGGGACACACAAATAAATAAAGTACCAATGTTGGATCAGCGGAAAAAATCATCAGACCAGGCAGCCTCCCAGTCATTCTCAGATTTGGTGCAATTGCTGACAGTAGAAATTAGAAATAGATTCGAAGTATCGGAAAAAAATCAAGCTGATATTAAGCTGACAAGTGAAAAGATGGAAGAGAGGTTAGACTCTTTAACAGCTAGAACAGCAGCTCTGGAATCCACTGTGATGGTGTTAGCCAATCAAACAGCAGAAAATACAAAATAGATAATTCGGATAAAAGAAAAAGAAGTGGGTTTTCAAGAAAAGCTCGAATCCCTTGAACATTCTCAAAGGAGAAATAATGTACGTTTGCTAAAGATCCCCGAGGGGGGCGAAGGGAATAATCTCAAAGAGTTTGTAGTCAAATTGATTAGACAAGGTACATAAATTGACATTACTGAGCAAGCTCTCTTGGCTGATATCCAGAGGGTTCATAGAGACCCATAGGCGGTAAGGGATCGACTGTGGCAGTGTCTCCCGACCCCGCTTACATTTTCAGAGCAAAACACTCTATATGGTATTGTGGATCTTGTTGCAAAACTTAAATGTTACTCTTTTAAAATTGATTACTAATTTTAATTCACTCACGCTGTGTAAAAATTGACTACGATTTTTCATCCACTCACGCTGTGTTGAAATTGATTAATAATTTCAAACCACTCACCCACCGTGTAACCACGCTCATTCCCGGAGCTGCCAGGGACATTGGGGCTCATTTCCGAAGTCTGTGCTCGGTGTTTCAGCCTGCCCGCCACGGTCCGACTCGGTATCCAATACCGTAGAGCGGAGGGCGGGACAGGTAAGAGCCAGACATGCCCAGACACTCCCAGACAGTCGAGCGGTTAGCGCTCTAGCCTTACAGCTCAAAGGGCTATTTAGCCACTCGTCGGCACAAGCGTGCAGCGGTTGCGCGCAGTGGGGCGCCTAAGTATGCGCCTAAGATGAGCCAAAGACCAGCCCTTCTGCGCCCGTCCGCGACTGGACGGGGCCAGGGGCTATGGGGACTACATCTTCAAATCTGGGAGCTTACTCTACCAGTCGGATATCCTATTCCCCTCAGCTACTTACAAAATTACGGGAGAAACCGTTACAGGGATGTATAGGCGGAGAAAACTTTCTTCTAGAAGGGCCTTTTTCCTGCCGCCATTGCCAATCCCAGTTTAACACGCTTAAGGAGGAAGGTGGCCTTACTGGTCGCATTGATAGGTACCACCCTAACCCTATCAGTAATGAAAAGGATAATGCTTCTTTAGGGAACAAGAATCTGCTCTGTAACGTTAGATCGTTATCGAAACACACAGCCGAGGTATGGGATCTAATCTCTTAGAAAGAACCTGATCTGTGTTTCCTTACAGAAACATGGCTAAAACCCCACTCGGTTCCTGCCATAACCTTAGGAATCCCGACTGGGTACAAAATAGTTAGATTAGATCGCCCCACCAAGATAGGGGGAGGGATTGCGGTTATTCACAAACAGGACATTGATATTTCCATATTAGAGGAACTAAGCACACCAGAACTAGAATTGCTGATCTTTAAAATTAGCTTCACACCCAAGGGAAGCCGAATTGGAGCTTTGGTGTACCGCCCCCCTGGACCGTGCACAAACTTTTCTAATACACTGGTTGAAACACTTGCCTCATATGTGAATAATGACAGTGACTTTTTACTAGTAGGGGATTTTAATGTACACAGTGAATTAGTAGATTGCAGTGAGGCACAATCTTTACTGACGGACCTATCCCTACTGGGCTTAATAAAAAGAAATTGCGCGGCCACACATCAGGCAGGTCACACCCTGGATTTGATCCTATTCAATTCTCCTTTGGTCACTTGCCTTCCCCCAATGCAAGTAAATTGGACTGACCATTTTATCATTGAATTTCATACTCCCCACATTAAACCTACCCCCTCAGGCCCGGTCCCTATGCCCAGCAAACGATGACAGTGGCACAAAATTAATCACGTTTCATTCAAAGAGAGGTTTGTAGAACCCGCTATCACTCCTTTAGAGAATGTCGAAACAGCTCTAAAGAAATTCGAAGGGCAACTAAGGCAGCTATAAATGATATAGCCCCTCTGAAATTGTTCAAACCACGCCCAACCCATAAACAAGAAGTCTGGTTTTCAGAGCATTTAAGGACACTGAAACAAGCCGCCAGAAAACTTGAAAAGAGGTGGAGATCGTCCCATTTGGCGGATGACAAGAACCGCTACTGGGACTCCCTATCAATTTATCACAAAGCCATTCGCACAGCACGCAAAACATACATCGCGTCCCAAATCACAGCTGCAGGAAATTCCCCTAGAGTTTTGTACCAAATCCTACAATCTTTTGTCAAACCTGTAGCGTGTGAAAGTTCGAAGTTGGCATCACAGCAGCTATGTGATGAAATTTCCCAGTTCTTCACTAATAAAATAGACACAATTTATGAGAAAATTGTTAATTCTAATATGGCATTTAGTACAGACAAATCACTCCCTCAGATCAAGGATGAACCTAATTCTATCATCCACACCCTTGACATGTTCCCCCCTATCACCGCAGAGGAGGTATTATCTTTAACCTCACAGATAAAGAGTGGAAGTCCGGATGAACCGATTCCAGCTAGAATAATGCCCATGCTTGCTGAAGAATTATGCCCTGTGATTCAGAGGCTCGTGAATCTCTCACTAAGCTCAGGTGACGTCCCCAGGGGATGGAAACGGGCCTTGGTAAGACCGATCAGGAAAAATACCGCCATACCATGGACCGAATTATCCAATCTTAGGCCCATATCCCTGCTACCATTCTTAGGGAAACTGACCGAAAAACATGTCAATCGTCATCTGTCAAACTACATTGAACATGCAGGGGGGTTGGACTATTCTCAATCAGGGTTCAGGCCGAAGCACAGCACGGAGTCAACCCTTCTGTCAGTCACAGACGACTTGCATATGTATCAGGACAAGGGCTACGCCGTGATCCTGGTACTACGAGATCTGTCGGCAGCGTTCGACACCGTGTCACATTCCATCCTGACTGACCGGTTGGCGAACATTGGACTAAATTACAAAGCCCTTGCCTGGCTAAGGGATTTCTTATCCAATCGCACCCAGAGTGTCACCATGGGTGCATATCGCTCAGTGGAGGTAGAGATTTCGAAAGGGGTGCCACAGGGCTCTTGTTTGAGCCCAACCCTCTTTAACATCTACGTGGCACCCCTGGCAAGAGTGATGCGGATGTATGACTTCATCCCAGTGTCATATGCGGATGACACGCAGCTCCTCTTTACTTTCAAAACTCTCTCCACTGAAGTAAAGAACTCCTTCTCATTAGCCATGAAGGCTGTAGCACAATGGATGTCCTCTAACTGCCTTCAGTGCAATGTCAGTAAAACAGAAGTCATGCTGTTCGGGGAGGCTAAAATGCTATGGACTCCTGATTGGTGGCAACACGACCTGGGAACAGTTCCTGAACCAAAGCAGGTCGTTAAAAATCTGGGGATCTTGTTTCCACACTATCAGCCTGTTGCGCAAAGTTTCCCCCCTGCTCCCAGATTCCTTCAGGAGAACTCTGGTACAGGCTCTTGTTCTAAGTCGGATCGACTACTGTAACGGCTTGCTACTCCCTGCAAACGAGGGAGTGCTGGCCAAGCTCCAAGTAATCCAGAACACGGCGGCCCGCCTGGTCCTGAATGTCCCTTCCGAGAACTGCGTCCAAACCTCTTTTGGACCAATTACACTGGCTCTCAATCCGACAGAGAACAAAGTTTAAAATATGCTGTTTAATACATAAAAGCTTAAACGGACAAGGGCCCGTCTACCTGGAAAACAAATTCATTCCATATGTCCCTACCCGATCTCTCAGATCTAGCAACCACCTTCTTTTGGTGGTGCCCCGTGCAAGAAAGGCCAGACACGGAGGCAAAGCTCTATCTGTAACTGGACCATCACTGTGAAACAAGCTCCCTCTGTCTCTCAGACAATGTTCAGAACACCTAAAATTTAGAAGGCAGCTCAAAACTCTGCTGTTTAGAAACCAGATCTAGATCCATCTGATTCTACTCTTGCTCTGTCTTTGTTTCCTTGCTCCCAGGCGCAGAGATACTCCTCCGGGAGTTTATTCAAGCGCGTTACAAACCCGCAAATAAATTTAGGTTAACTCTGAACAAACAAGGCCCAAAAAAACTTGAGCCCATTTTTTGACGTATAAACTAGAGGAAGAGATTCTGAATAAAGCTCTCAAGATAAATTCACTAATAGCAGATGGAACAACTTTTGAAATACGTTCTGATGTTTCATCGATTACTGCAACTAAACAATGGGAGCTGGGGAAGCTCCTTGATCCTCTGAGGAAACAGGGCTCTACTGCACAATTAAAATTCCCTGCTACATTAAAGGTGATGCATAACAACAAAATGCAAGTCTTCAGGTGGGTGGAAGATGAAGAAAACTTCCTACAATCTATCTCAGAGGGAGGGGTAAGCTAGTGGATATAACAAAAGCTTTCTCTCTCTTTAGTCAATGTTGTAAATAATGATGGGCAAGGAGCATTATACAGTTTAAACATGAAATGCATAATCTTCCGGCTCCAGGTGGGGGTCCCCATAGGCCAGTATGGGGCCATGAAAGAAGGAAGGGAGGGTTCTCCAGGGTGGGGTTCACAGAGGGGTAGGGGTGGGTGGAGATAGGGTGCGCTGGGTGGGGAGCAGTGGGAGAAAGTTTAAAAAAAATAGGTCTCATTCGCCTTTGTATGTTTTTAAAAGTTTTTGGTAAAGGGGATATGACACAACCAACAAGTGATCAAAGTGTGTTGCTGAGAGTTCTGTCATGGAATGTAAAGGGATAAAGAGTGAATTACAGGAGGGAAAAGATTTTACAATATCTAAAAGACACTCCAGAACAGGTTTTAATATTACAGGAAACACATCTAATAGATACAGAAATGAGAAACCTAGTTAAATCTTGAAGCTGGGCCCAGGATCTTATTTATACCACTCAAAAGATAACCACAAAAGGAGTGGCAATTTTAATTAAAATAAATCCATACATCATTGTAGAAAATAGCAGAGTTGATAAAATGGGGAGATGGGCCATAGTCAAGATCAAATATTATTCTCATAAATTCACGGTGGTGGGACACTATTGGCCAAACATAGATGACCCTGGCCCTTTTAGAGGCTTGCTTATGGAGCTGTTAGATTTTCCAGGGCCTATAATCCTTGCCGGGGACTTCAATGTGGTTTTAGATCCGGCTGTGGATCAGTCACTATAAAGCAGAGCAACATCAATATGTAAGATGAGATCAATAAAAGTCTTCTATGAAGCAGTTAGGGTGGGTGGATATATGGAGAGCAAAAATGGGAAACAAAAGGGGATATACCTTTATCAATAGGAAGTATGGACATAAATCAAGATTGTTTTTTTATTAGTTAATCAAGATTTGAAAAGATGGATCAAAGATGCAAAGCATCTGGGGGCACATCTTTCGGACCACTCTGCATTAACTTTAGTATTTGATCTTCCAGTCCGGCCAATATATAGGAGATGGACTCGAGACCATGCTATTTTATTAGAAGAGGAAGTGATCGAGAAGTTAAGTGCAGAGACACAAGATTTTTTTGCAATCAACCAAGATAGCGCTACAATCGGAATTGTATGGGATGCCTATAACGCCTTTTTTAGAGGGTACATAACGTCTCTCCAGATATCTGGACAGAAGAAATACAGAGCCGAGGTGGGGGAAATTGAATGTAACATCCAGCAGTCGGAACAACAGCTATTAACCGAGGGGAGTAGTCAGGAGTCAGAAGGCACTCAAGCACCTCCTCAATCTTTTAGACTGGAACTTGCTGGGGTGATGGAACAGAGACTAAGGAAACAATAGCAAGTTAGGCCACTTCGAATATGGGGAAAGCTATGGAGAACCTCTAGCCTGGAAAACCAAACATGATCAGGCATAAGGTTTTATAAAAGAATTAAGGTGCGAAGTATCAGGAAATCCACTTAGGAGCTGTGTAGAGATAGAAGAGGCTTTTCATAATCACGTTGAAAAGGTTTATCAGGAGGGTTTAATTGTTGTGGAGGAAGATATTGAGGCTTGGTTGGGCAAAGATGCAATGTGCAGAATTAATGAGGAAGATTCTGAAAATCTCAACAGTTCAATTATAAGAAGTGAGGTAAAGAAGACCATAATGGCAGGGAAGTCTGGGAAAGCGGCAGGCCTTGATGGGATACCAGCGGAACTTTATAATATTTTGATGGAGTTTCTGCTGCTGCATCCTGGTTTCGGCACCTGGCATGCAAGCAGGTGTTCTGTCTGGCTGTTGTGGAAGTACCAAGGAAGTCCTACTTCCCTTCTAGAGTGGTTTTACACACAGTTAGCTTCCTCATGGGGCGGTACAGGACCTCAGTTGGTTTGTGATGTGAGGTTGCTTAGTGGTAATTATCTCATTTGCGGCTCAACTTGTTTCGAGTGAATTGAGACAATTTTATTCAATGGTCAACACATTAAGAGTGACGGACCCACCATTAAAGAATTCTCATTCTCAGTGCGCTATGCAACAAGTCTTAAAATAGGGCCTAATTTACCATATGCGACTAAACAAGCAGGCTTAAGACAATGGTAGCGACGTATTGCAGGTATAGTGTCATTGTGCATTATACAGCTGGAGGCAAGAACAGAAACTGCCAAATGCCAGCCGGCCGCACAGTAATCTTAGGCAAACTGTCAGCGTATGGGTCACCCACACACATATGCATTAACCATGCATCCAGGAGGTGCCAACACAACATCTGTCAGTGCAGATGACGGAGTGGTTTTGCAGGCTATAAGGACGGGGTGTTCCACCCTTGCCTTGGTTTAGGCGAAGTGGCACACCGAGCGGCCTTGTAGGGCATAAGATAGTGTAAATTCGCGCCATGCCTACATGTTTATTGGCTGTCACAGCATTTGGCTCTCAGTCGGTACCCACGTATCGTGGATCCACCAGGTAAGGGGGGCCCTTTAGGACTTAGTCACCCTAGAATGGTATGCACAAAGAGGCACTGCGAAAGGCTAGGACTGCATAGGGCAATTGGCATTGAGGGCCTTTATGAGGAACATCGGCTGGCACTATATAGAAACATGTCCAGATATACACTGGGGGGCATTCCTCTGCATCCAAGGGCAGGTTTCAGGTCACTTCAGTTAAGACGTATTCACCCACGCTGTAGCCAGGGCAGCAGGCGGGTGGTGCAGGTGTCATCTAACAGGGGTGCAGCAGTGCATATAAGTTTGGTAAACACAACATTAGAGCCATATGGCGACAGGGTATTATTGACTTTGGCATTTTTCAGTATTCAGGAAGGGGCAGGTATTAGCATTGAAAGTTCACATTGTGTTCCCACATACTGGCCTGCCCCCTGGGTTCTACTTCTATGGGTTAGAGCCTGACACTTGAAGGGGCATCTTCTGCTCTGGTGTCCCGAAATAATTAATAGTCTTCGCTGGGGTAGATGTACCATGAAAGGCCTGATTACTACTTGGGTCTTCTCCAAGCTATGGGATCAAACTTGGTGGGAGCATTAAGTCTACAGTCCTTAGGATGCATCCAGCATTCCTTAAATCTAGGTAAGGGCAGCTAGCAGTAGATAAGTACAAGCAAGTGGGTAGCAGACACTAGCTCTTCAGCAGCTTCATGCTCCGCGGGCACGCGCGCTGCACAGACAGAGCTTCAACCACAAGGGTGCCAAGTAGCAAGAACCAGTGAATAGATTTAAGAGGTGTGTGAAGCCACTATCATTTAGAGGCTCGCCCAGCCTCTATCTCACTTGCGGTGTTGATGTTGTGCACAACTAAACTCTCCAGATGTGTAGAGCTAGGAGCTAAGAGGCACAGGCAGACAATGAGATTTGCCCAGTGGCACCGTTTTAGCTAAAAGGTACAACAGCCTCAGAATTCTGCTTTCTTGAATACAAGGCTATCTACTGGCCAGGGTTCCAAACACTTTCATAAAATCTGTGATCCTTTTAATTAACAAACCAAATTCAAGAGTTGTGACCCTGCTACTTTCACTTTTACGTCTGGCCTGCAGACGCTCAAGCTATCTTGCCAGCAGGAAGAAATAAACAAATATTTGTGACTTAAAAAATACATACATTTATACATGCATGCAGGGGCTTTGGGTCAGTCCCCTTAGTCCATTGGGCTATGCAACTGTCAATCACATTTTGCTTCCGCCCATCACACCATGACGCAATGAGTCATCCCACCTCAGCCTTTGGCTCACTTTCACCTTGAGTCATGACATTACACTGATTGCATGGGCACACAGATCTAAAAAAAAAAAACACTTTAGTGCCAGGGATGGTGGATTACTACATTACTTTGCCTTGTTATGTTATGTTATATCTACTTTTATAGCGCAACGACAAACCCGGGGGCATCTCGGTGCTTACCTAGTGAAACTATGCTAATATACTGCCCAAATAACTGAATAACATATCTACTACTCAAATTACTTCATATTTATACTATAGTAATTTTCAACACTAATCCTTTATGGGTTCCGGAGTGGCGTGCTACTCGCCAGAAAAGCGCTTCAACACTCATCAGAGGTAACAAGTGCTATATGAATGCAAATCTTTCTTCCCCTTTTATCCATCCGCTATCCTTCTCACTCCAAGTAACAGACTGATATCCACCACTGAAATTACCTCATATTTCACCATATTAATTCACCATTAATCCTTTATAGGCTTCTTGAATAGCATGCGTCAACAAGCGAGCGATAAATAAATACAAACCTTTGTCCTCCTCTATCCTTCTGCTATCATTCCAAATCCAAATAGCCGACTAACCTATCAACCACTTAAAATCTACTTGCATGTTTCACTATACTAATTCAACACTAATCCTCTATGGGTCCCGGAGTAGCGTGCTACCCGCCGAAAAAGCGCTTTGGCGCCTCGTTAGGGGAAGTAAGCGCTATATAAATGCAATTACATTACAATACAATACAATCTCTCTGCTTGATTGCGACTATAAAATCTTCGCCAAGATCTTAGCAGAGATATTAAGTGAGGTGGTGGGGTGCCTTTTAGATGAGGATCAAAACGGTTTTGTCCATGGGAGAGGAATTCAGGACCTGACTCACTACTTAATAGGGGCAACAGACTTAGCAACACTCCACAATACACCTTTGGCCATTATCACCTTGGACACAACAAAAGAGTTCAATCGGGTAAATTGGCCCTTTTTACAACAAATACTGAGGTTGTGTAATCTGGGAGAAAACCTTTGTAGGACTGTGAGTTTGATATACCAAACCCCTACAGTTAAAGTCTTAGTGAATGGGAATCAGTCTGCCCCTTTTAAGATCCAGAGGGCAACTTGACAGGAGTGTCTGTTATCGCCTTTACTCTTTAACTTATATGTTGAGCCCCTAGCTGAAAAGATCAGACAGCATGCTTGAATATCTCTCTTTAAATATGGGAACTGGGAGAAAAAGGTGGCCTTGTATGCCGACGATCTAATGGTATACACGTCAGATCTAACTTCGGTGGTCCCAATATTGTACAACTTGGCTTCACAGTTTGGCCTTGTTTCAGGCTATGAGGTGAACCCGTCAAAAACAGAGTGCATTGAATGGAACATGTATACGCAACAATATACATTGAAAAAAGAGATAAGATACCTGGGAATCATGATCTCACAAAACATCAAGAAAACTCAGGAAGTAAATTTTTAAAAAGTTAGCAAAGAGATATGTAAATCACTAATAAGTTGGGCACATCTACCAGTGACTAGAATTGGCATAGTAAATCTAATTAAAATGATGGTTCTTCCAAGACTCATTTTTCTATTCCAGAATATCCCTTTAGTTTTCAGAGAAGAGTGGCTGAAGAAGCTCCAGTCAAAAATAAGCAGTTTTATCTGGGCTTCTAGCGGTATACGGATTGCATGGAAAAAACTATGATGGAAAAAAAACAAGGGAGGACTGTGCTTGTCGGATTTACCTTATTACATGTAGATTTTTCCTATGAGGACCGGGAAAATGCTGTTGAAAGAACCGGATGGTTCAGACATTGGGAGAATGCTGATGGCAATGCTGTTAGATCTAAAAGGAGAGGACCAAGGTTTTATATATAAATTTGGAGATCCCAGATATTTTAAAAAGGTGACCCTTAAGATTTTGCATGGGTTAACTTTTACGTGGCATAAAATCAGGAAGGCACTAAAAATCAGCTACTATAGTGCATTGGCACCTATCTGGGATGCCCCTGGTTCCCCAGGATGGACAAAGGACTCCTTGGCAGCACCTTTGAAAAGAGCCGGAATATTGCGCTGGGATCACCTTGTTAAAGAAGGTTCACTGCTTTCTTGGGATGATTTGTGGAGCATCACTGGGGATGAGTTGTCTAGATTTAAATATCTGCAATTGAAAAGCTGGCATCATGCAGTCGGAACAACGGGTGGTATACTGAAAAAATTGGAGTCCGCCTTAAGGAGGAAAGTTGAAAGGAAAAAAGAGTTGGCAAATCTATATTGGCTCCTGATCAATCTTGCAGAGGGCGATTTCGAACTTCCAATGGAGCTGTGGGGAAAGAGCATGCATGGAATCTATCTAGAAGAATTATGGCAAGTATCATGTAACACTTTATATTCCACAGTCCAGGCTGCCAACCTAAGAAGGAATAACATCTTTTGTCTCCATAGGGTGTATTAGTCTCCTCTAAGGCTCTCCAAATTTGGGAAAGGTGCCACTCCGAAATGCCCTAAATGTTTCCTAGAAAAGGCTGATGATGTGCATATGTTTCTGGACTGCCCAATGATTCAACATTTCTGTGCCGATGTTAGTAAAAATATCTCAGCCGTACTTAGGGTGGACCTTCAGGTAAGCCTAATGATGGTATTTTTTGGGGTTATGGTCAATCATGAATCACTATCTACAGAAATAAATACATTATTGTTTTACCTAATCTTACTTGCATGGAGGGGAATTTGTAAATATTGGATTAAGAATGTCCCCCCAAATAGTTTAGATTGGATCAATTCTGTGAAATACACAATGAAGCTAGATAAGGCATCCCTAAATGAGAGAAGTAAGAAAAAATACTTCTGATTATCATGCATAAATTGGCTGGAAATTGGGGTGCACACAGTCCGATGATTATGCCTCTACACCAAGCTACTTCACCACTCTGGTTGTTCTTTGGGTAACTCAGAGAGAGAGTTGGAATAGATCAACCACGAAAGGAGAGGTCCTGTGTAAAGTGAATCTATTTGGAGAAAGAGCTTTCTGGTTGGTGCCAGTCAAGAGGGGGGCCCCAGAGACACCCAAAATAACTCTGTTTATATCCAAGGCGAATAAGGACATAAAAAACAACACCAAATCTTTACTAACTGTAAACATTTAGACACCAACATAAATATGAATTTACATCTATAAGCAAATAAATGCATGTGTAAATTAAACAAACATTATTATACTACAAAAAGAAAACATAAGTTAGCGTTTACCAAAGAAGGACTCAACTGATGAAAAATGTTCAAACTATACTAAGCCAACCAATAAGATAACACTATAAACAGATTTAACAAATAAAATCAAACAATTAAACCAACAATGTAAAAGGTGCACTAATTAAAACAACCAAGGACCCTATTACGATGTATGTCGGACGGAGGCTTTCTGACTTACATCGTTGGTTTCAAATCCGACAGCCTTATTACAATGAAGGCTGTCGGATTTGAAACTGGCTAGTTTGAGCCCATTGGCTAGCCGCTCATAATCCCCTATGTACAGCGATTACGCCTTGGGGATTATGATGTTGGTTTCAGTCAGGCTTTTCATGCCGGAAAGAGGCTTTTGAGGCCCTCTAGCAGGGACACCTTGACACAGAGGCCTCTAGTAGGAGGCCTGGGGGGTATTAATCCCTGCACTGTGTGGAAGCACCATCAGGTTAACATAAACACTCATTTCTTTATGGGAGCTTGTGCTACAGCTTTTTTACGGCCGCAGAACAAGCTCCCATAGAGAAATGGGAGTGTGCGACCACACCAGGTGTGGTCACATCCTAATAATACAGTAGAGACCGCTGACTAGAGGTCGGTCTGTCCTGATTCCACAACGCCGTCCACCCGGCATCGTAGTGAGGGCCTAAATACTTCAAAAATGACAAACGCTGCAGGAGGAGAAAACTCTGCCAGATTCTCAAAACAAATAATTAAAACAGAAATACTACTTCTCCACAACTACATAATCAAGTAAGCAATACTTCTACTCAAACTCGGTGTTTAAATCACAAGTTCATCACTGATCAGGCTGAACAAAAATGATTGTATTATCGACTGTGAACAAAATCCCTTGTAGGTACCCCTCTACCTATTCTTGATTGTATTGCCCAAGCCTCCAAGGGTTTATTGGGTTTGCCCGTTCTTTTACAACACTTTTAGAAAGTTGTCATTTTCTTGCCTTTTGCCTTTTGGTGCATGCATGCTGTCTTGGATCACACGACTAGGTGCAACTGGCAGTTGAACTGTGAATCACTGCCAGACACTCACAATAGGGTTCAGGTGTGCCTGAATGGGCCATCTGCAGACAGGATAGAGGCTGGAACTGGTCTCAGCCCCACTTGCAACTGAATAGGCTGTGTTCTACCTTCACACAAAGGGCTCGTAACCCCTGCATTGTTTCTACACCAAGCTTGGAGACTGGACAGGTGAGTCAGGAAATTCCAAGTAATTCAATGAAAATCTTCTAGAAACATAAACTTCAAGGATGGCACTAGGTACCAAAATAGGGCCCTCGGACGCAATCTTCAGTTCAATTTCTGGACCTGCGGAAGGACTCACAGAGAACTGTCTGTTGCTGTGGCCTCATGTGTACTCCACAAGACTGCTTTGCTTCACCTGGAAGGGCTGCTTTGCTACCTGGAGCCTGCCTTGAATCTTCATAGACCAGCTCTGCTGCTTGAGTCCCGGTTCTCCACTTGAACCCAGTACTTCCAGAGTGACTCCATGGGCTGGTATTCTGGCCTCTTCTTTAGAGTCACAGGGACATAACAGGTTCCAACCATCTTGAACCTGCACCTGGATAGAGCCTGAGTGAAAACTAATCCCCAAGTGGTGCCCCTCCAGTCCTTGACCCTTGGTGGTGGTGCTAACTGCACCCAGATAGCCGAAATCCTACACTTGGAAACAAAAAAAACATTTTGACTAAAAACTGGTCTGAGAATCGAGGGTAGATTGGGATCAACCTGCTCATTGATCCACTCAAGGTGCATCGCCAGTCGGCTTGACTTTGTGACTGCTCTCACTGCACTCTTCTGTGCAGCAGCAAATCCTCTTCAGTGGGCCTTTACTAAAGGGATATCCGACCTCCTGGAACTCTCTTCAGCTAAAACCTCATGCCTCATACCGCTTACATAAATGTCACTAAGTCCAAATGTATAAATCTTCACAGCGACTTCATCCAGTGGTTTCTCAATGACAACGCCCCTCCTCAGACAACACATGCAGCATTTCCCTGCTGAACTTTACCCTCTCAGGACATTTTTATGAAAATCCTTCTAAGTCTGAAAGTAAGCGCCAACCTGGCTCAATACACTTCTTGTATCTGACCTGGGCTCGATTGCGGTCATCCATAATTCTCAACTTTGATCCGGTCTTGCACAGCTAGATGCCCGTGGTTTGGGCTTTGATCTTTCAGGCACTGAGTGTTACTAAAATGTCAAATAAATTCTTAACTCTGGTTCTACTGATTGGACCGTTGCCATTTTAGTGTCAAATCATTTATTACAATTTACTATATCTTTCTAAATTGGTGTGGAGGTTTTCTTGTATTGTCTTTATTAATGTTTCTCTGCTGCCTAAATAATTCACACAATTCCTCTAAGTTAAGCGTGACTGCTTTTAGTACCACACAACACTAAAGAATGGGGGACAGGGAAACGTCTTTAGAAAAGCTAGGTCCAGTGCCGTTGCTCCCAAGAACTAAAATGTAATCACTGTGTAGTACCTGTTCCTAAAACATGGACCCATAACAAACTTTGTTACGCATGAAAGAAAAATAGAGAATGAAAGGTAAAGCATTCGCTATATGTGGTTGCCAGTTGATTAAGGTGGGGGAATTTCTCCTTTGGAAATTAGTGCCCTCACACACTTTTGCGAGTGTCATGCTTCATCATCAGGCATTGCTTCTCATGGGGGTGGCGCTGCTGTCCCCCACAGGCCCCGCGTGAGGGCTCTTTGTCGGAGATCTTTTAGGAGACGCCGCAGTTGTGCATGCGTGTGTGTGGGCCAAAAATGGTAGGTGAAAGTGTGTTAAAATTACCCCACCGGTACCTTAGGGTTTGTTTTTTATTCGTAGGTCCAGGAGGTAAGGGTATTACTCTGCTGCTCTCAGTGCCTGTGTGTGATTGTGAATGAGTGTGTTGGTCAATATGTTTCGCACTGGGAATGGCTCCCTAATGGATCCCTGTGCACTTCTTCAGGACCGTGTGGTGTGAAATCGTGAACAAAAATAGTAGTAGGGAAAAGACACCCTGTATTCCTATGGTACCTCTTGTCAGGTGTAAGTGTGTACTTTGAGCTCAAAGGAACATCTCTTTTGTGTTCCCGTTAGTACCCCTTTAAAAGGAAATGAAGTGCCTCTTCAGGAAATCCCAGCCATCTCGAGGGGGAATATATTAAAGCCCCTCGATTCTGGCCTGTTACCTGCCCTGCTGCTGGGTGGAATCCAGTGTCCATTCAGCGGCAGGGCAGGTAACGGGCCAGAACACAGTGATTTACCGAAGAGGCACTTCATTTCCTTTTAAAGGGGTACTAACATCATCGGTACCTCTTTATCAGGCAATATAAAGCCCACAAAATCCACTGCACATATAGACAGAGTTAGCAAATCAGCTAACCCAAAAAAACTTAACTCCATGTTTGAAGAGATGTGGAGAATATGGATGAATCCATAAACATATCGCAACCCATGAAAATCAGAGTGAGGTCAAATGGAAAACAGCAATCTTGCTCCATACAGTAGAACTGGCATCAGCTGAGGAAGCCCCAGCAAAAAGTAATGGAGGCAAAGAGTTTATCACCTCAAGGTGCACCCCAAAATTCTCCTATTTCAACCTTTTCCCCATACATCCAGTAAAAGTTTTATCTTTTGGCATTCCTTCATATTTCCATCATTGCATGCAAGCAGGGCACAAGCTACCTATTTATTGACCAAAGAGGAGATTTGATTGAAGCCTTAATGATATACAATATAGAAAACTGTAAACATCATGGAACATCTTAAGAATTTGAAATACACATGTGATGTCAAGGCCACTTCTAGAGGCCCCAGGATTGCCTACAATCTAGGGCTACTCAATTAAAAATTCATCATGCCTAAATAGGTTAGGAGAAGATTTCCAACTGAACATTATTAAAAGAAAACCAAAATTGTTGGGCCATACCAGCCGCTGGGAATGTTTTGTAGAATAAATGCCTCAAAAACTAGCATGGAAGTTCAAAAATATGCCAAATACATCAGCCCACCTTCTGACATCTGTGTTCGGGTCAGAAGGATAAAAAACAGCGACAGAAGGAGACGCTTCGCCTCCCGACTGTCAAAGCCATCCGAAAGCTTTAAAGAAAGGCAGCCATCTTGCATGGCGTCCGTGTGCGCCTCCTGATATAATTAATATTAACTTTAGCAAGCAGTTTGCAATTTGAATTGATTTGGTAATATTTTTTTTAATGTTATTAGTAATTTATAGTGTCACAGTGGGTAGTTGGATTTGTAAGGAAATGGGATACAATGCAATTTAAATTGGAAATATTTTTAATTTAATGGCAATTAGTTTTTATTATTAATTATTTTTTAGCTGATGATTAACTATTCAAATTGATTACTTGTTGAATTAGATTATGAATTTCAGTGTTATTATTTGGAATACTAGGTTATATTTTAGTAGCGGTTTGTTGGGTTTGTAGGGTATAGGTCTGAAATTTAGGTAACTTAAACATATTTAGAAATTAATGTCACTAATTTTTTTATTTTAAAGGAACTATTTAATTGATTGGTAATTATGTAAGTTAAATGGTGGATTATTTAAGTACATTTTTAGTTGCAGGTTGCAGGATTGGAAGTTACCTGAAATTAATTAATTGAATTTTAATGTTATATATATTTTAAAGAATTAAATATTGTTTGATTATAATGTTCTGTAAAGGCTGCTGGGACTTTATTTTGTAGAACCAGTGATCAAGGGCAGCATGCCCGAAATGCGTATGGTGCCTTGCTGAAGGTGCAAGCATAATTGTATTGCAGCCAGCATTAAAGAAGGTCTGAACTCCCAAGTGTGTTGGCATCTTCATAAAGGTAACTTTGGTCATGGCGGGGAAACATAGCGGCAGCTAGCTGAGCTGTCGCGGTGCTCTGACCTGAGTTCCTGTCCGCAATGGTGAACGTGTGAGCGTCGGCTCACAGTGCAGCGGTTGAGAGTGTGAGCGTTCTCCGGCTGTGCATCAATCCTCTTTGAAGCCTGCTCGGCAAATCTTGGACGTCCGAGCACCTGGGCGTTCGATGTGCAGAGACGTGGGGAGCCTGATCGGCTCGGGGGCCAGTACGGGAGTAGCTGCCTCTCGTGTTGAATCTGCCGCCATGTGTATTGTAGCGAGTGTTGTTGTGCTTACTCCGCTCTTTGACTTCAAGCCTGCTGTAACACGGAGGCGGCCGAGCTTGTTGCTCGACTTTCAGGCATTTCGGTCAAGACCGTGGCAGGCTGCTCACGGCTTGCAGCCTTGGAGCGTGGCAGCGCTGAAGCTCCATCGCGGGAGGAAGATCCGTAGCCTTCTTCTGGGACCTCGAGGGAGGTTGGTGGGGTCCTGCTCCAGCTCCGGCACAACATCTGCATCTGGTAGGAGGCGCGGCCGAGGGGTGGAGGTGGAGAAGGATACAACGGAGGCACGAAGGGTTAGAGAGCCCTGCGCGGAGGCTGTTACGGTTGCTATGGCTGAGGCGGTAAAATTACTGCAGGGGGCTCACAGCAGGTTGGGGAGTCTGGAGGTACATAACGCTGTTTCAACATCTGCAAATCAGGAGGCCCCCGGTCCCACCCCCGACCTAGGCCTGCTGATTTCTCCAGAGAGTGGTTTAAAAGTGAGCCCCACAAATACAAAACCAAAGCATACAGCCAGAAGGCGGGGGAGGGGCCGAAAGGCCAAAACTGCTGGAGGGGCCAGTATTGATCCTGGTTTAGAATCAGACTTAGATCTGGAGCCCAGAGGTAATAGTCTCCTGACACCAGACTTAAGCCGGATAACACAGGGTGCCTCCTTAAAGAAAAAAGTCTCCTCGTATTTTTCCGGTGAGGTTAAAGCTAAACGTGTCTTTACCTGTAAAACTGCAAGGGGTCCCAAAACCGCAAAAAACGCCAAGGCAGTTAGGAACGCAGGGTTGAAGATAACACCGTCTTTGCGGTCGTATTTTAAGGCTATCCCACAGATCCTGCGCCTTTCTGATCAGCAATTACTGGAAGATACCTCTCCTGTGATGGAATCACTGGAACACCCTGAACTTACTGTACCTGCCTTGGATTTGAGGACTTCTACCATAGGACCTGTCCCCGCTACAGCATACACCCTGCAGGATGTAGCTGATGCTGAGGAGGTGGATACAAATACAGAGACAAACACAGTTGTTACAGTTGCTACTATAAATGATCTCCGTGAGATAAAGGAGGCTCATTGTGGTATAGAGGCCGGGGGTGAGGATGAGGTTAATGGGATGGTTGGCTCTCCAGTCCAGAGCATGAGCCCTCAGGGGCCACCGATTGTCATCCCCCCCGACACCCCTGTACAAAACCAATCGGACTTATCGCGTTCTATGGAACCACTGACTCCCTTGTCTCCTTCAACACACTTAGTTACAGCGCCATCGACACTGATGCTTAATCCAGTGTCGTTGTCATCAGGGTTGTTATACAACACTGAGTCACTACAGGAGGACTTACGGGGGCTACGGCTTCTGATACATATATGGATAGCGGGGTTAATCTATCTCTGGCCTCATATCTTCAGTTGATCTTCTCATCCTTGTCGGCAGACATCAAGAAAGGCTTTGAGACTTCGACAAATATCCAGTCCGAAATTCGGAACTTTTGTGAGACTTTAGATAGCAAAGTTGATAGCCTTGTCACAAGAACGGAAAGATTGGAGGATACAGTGACAGTTCTGTCTCTGCACCTGGACGAAGCCAAGACGGATATTGGATGGAGGATGGAGGATGGAGTCACTGGAGAATAATGCGCGTCGTAGCAACCTCCGCATTCTTAATATCCCGGAAGGCAGCGAGGGGTCGGATATCAAGCAATACATCACTCTATTGTTAAAAGAATCCCTGAGATTGGATCAATCGGTCGAGGAGTTGTCTCTGGACATCCAACGTGTCCATAGAGACCCCTTCAGGAGGAACCCCCAAAGAACAAAGCAGAGGAAAATACTAGTAAACCTCCACACTTACACTCTTAAAGAGACCATCTTGAGTTTGGCCCTTAAGCAGAAGTCATTGAATGGGAAGGGCTTCAGCTTCCAGATTAGATCCAACCTCTCAATGGCCACACTTGATAAGCAATGGGAGTTTGGGAGGAGGTTAGATGCCTTCAGGAGTCTAGGGGCAGTAGCCCAGCTAGTCTTCCCAGCTGCTCTGAAGGTTATGCACAATAATACAATGCATAATATTCGATCAGTGCAGGCAGCAGATGAACTTTTGATCTCTTTGGGGAGGGAAAAAGATAAGGATAAGGATAAAAACAAGGGGACCTCAAGTTAAAATAGTGGAGTTTTGCGCCTGTGAAAAAAAAGGTGATGGGAAAAAAAAATATTTATATGTATGTATATATATATATATGGCTACAGGTTAGCATATGCAAAATAGGTTATTTGGTGTAACCAATAGTGATAAAACATTGGATTAAGAAATCTGTAAAAATGTAAGAATATTGTAAAAATGTGAAACTTATGTCCTGTTTCCCTTCCTGTTGGGGCACTTATTCTTTTTTTTCTTCTTTTTTTGTTTTCTCTTTCTCTCACTTCTGCACATGTAATAGGGAATGGATAGTTAGGACAGGAATTCATGAGGGGCGCTATCTTCTGGGGAATTCCAGATAGATAGAGCAAGGGTTTCCCATGGCATGGGGGGAGGTTCAGGGGGGCACTAGGGGGGGGGTGCAAGTAAAATATTTTTAAAAAAGTCCTCATTTTCTGCTCTGTGTCATCTTTTTGGTTATGGAGAGGTACAGGTATAGGTCTTGAGGTAAACGTCGGCATTTGTATTAGAGGTTTTTTTGTTTTAGTAGTTAGTACTCGGGTGGAGGAGAGTGGAAACATAATGGCCTGTGTTCTAGTCCAAGAAAGTGGAAGATAAGGCAGTACCTTCGATTTTTGTGTACCTACCACACAAAACTCCAACACCAGAGGAGTGGCGATCATTTTTAAAAAATCTTTAAAAGCAAGACTAGTTGATAAACTCGCAGACTCTGGGGGCAGGTGGCTCATCGTCTCTGTAGTTATAGCTGGGGCTCCAGTGACGATAGTGGGCTACTACGGGCCTAACCAGGA
Source organism: Lissotriton helveticus (assembly GCF_964261635.1). Lineage (NCBI taxonomy): Eukaryota > Metazoa > Chordata > Amphibia > Caudata > Salamandridae > Lissotriton > Lissotriton helveticus. The sequence goes on along the minus strand of NC_136067.1, from coordinate 1,510,521,067 downwards.
CGATCCATCAGCTTTGAGCTTGGTGTTTTCTCATCTCCTCCTCTTCCCGGAACCGACTATTCTGGCCGGAGATTTCAATGTGGTCTTGGACCCTAATTTGGATAAACCCCCGTCTAATAGACCAATACTTCCATCTAAAACTAGGGCCTTTTTACTTGACAAAATGAGGGAGTTTGGTTATGTGGACATCTGGAGACTAAGATCTGGGTTAAAACAGGGCATTTCATTTCGTAATTATAAGTATCACCATCAGTCAAGAATAGATCTAGCTCTGGTCAGTCAGGAATTAGTAAAATTGGTGCAAAATGTCTCCTATCTTCCTTTCCATCTATCTGACCATGCGGCTATTTGCTTGGAACAGGCTGGGCTGTTAAAAACCACGTCAAGAACATGGTCGTTCGACCGCTCTCTCCTTAATGCTCCAGACAACATCACCTCTTTAAAATCTGAAGCTCAGAGTTTTTTCGATAACAACATCGGGTCCGCTTTGTCAGGTGCCCCACAAGACTTACCTCTGCTTGTGAAGCAATTCCGCAGAGACGACAAGAGCGCCCGCCCCTGTACCCACCTGACCCTCGTGGAATGAATGACCCAGCAGGGATGAGATGGACGCAGGGAAGGGAGCCAGGATGTAGAGGCTTGGTATGGGTGTGGAGCTTGCGGGGTATCTCGGTGCCAGCTGGGAAACCAGAAAAGAACCAGATCAGAAAAGAACCACACCTCCCGCTTTCTGCGCAACCCACCAAAGCACACACAGAAGTAAACTCTTTCCGGGAACTCACCAGTGCTTCTGTAGACTGCGTTACCCAGACATCTATCAGCTCCTAATAAGGATAACCAAGTCGAGGCGCTCCTGCGCGAGGCAACCAAGCTAAAACAAAAGGAAAGCGCTCCTGCGCACGGTACCAAAGAACAAATGTCAAACCAGAAAGCAAAGCGCTCCTGCGCGTGTAACATGAATAAGGACTCAGTCACGAAAAACTGTGGCATCCCTAGTAAGCAAAAGCAAGCTATGTACAAGGCTCCAGTTCAGCAGAGCTATTCCTCCAAGCAGCGCTCCTGCGCGATGGAGAAACTAATGTCTACATTAACAAACCCCCAAAAGTAAAGCACTCCTGTGCAAAGGACCTTTAACCCCATACAGCGCTCCTGCACGGCAAGGGTTACTGGAGGCAGAAAACGTACAGCCCTGAATAGCGCTCTAGCGCGGTGAACTTCACGGAAAACAAACAAGCGCTCCTGCGCGGCGAGAACAAACAATAAACAGCACTCCAGCACGGCGTAGACCAACTGATGAACAGCGCTCCAGCGTGGCATAGACCAACTAGGAAACAGCACTTCAGCTTACGAAGCCGCGTCTCGGGATAATCAGTAAGGATTCGAAGCACTGAACCGGCGGGAAACGCGATGTTTAAGCGTTTCCCCCGGAAGTGCTTCAGTAACCCCAGGTCAGCTGCCCAGGACTAGACCGGGACTTAACATCCGCCCGGAAGTGAGTATCCTGGCAATTCTGTGTGCGTTTGCGGGGATGGCAGGGAGCGGCAAGCGCCGCGAACCGTGACAGTACCCCCCCTAGAACAGATCCCCCCAACACCCCCGGAAATCAGAAAGGAGAGGCAGGGCGAGGGCTCAGAGGGTGACTCAGATGAAAAGCACTGACCAGAACAGGAGCATGGCCCACATGGGACAAGGGCTCCCAGGACCGCTCATCGGGACCGTACCCCTTCCAGTCCACCAGGTAGAATAGCTTACCTCTGGTACGACGAGACCCCAAGATAGCCCTGACCTCATACTCAACATGGTCCTCCACCACCACCGGAGAAGGAGGAGAGGGAACAGAGCTGCCAGAACGAACCGCATGCAGAAGGGAGACGTGGAAGACCGGGCGAATCTTCATGTGCGGAGGAAGCGAGAGCTTCATGGCCACAGGGTTGACCACCTTCTCGATGACAAAGGGACCCACAAAACGAGGCAACAGCTTCTTGGGTCCGTGAACATTGAGGTGCCGAATGGAAAGCCATACCCTATCACCCGAGCGGTATGCGGGTTCCTTCTGTCTATGTGCGTCAGCATGCGCCTTGTAGGTGTCCTTCGCCTTGGCCAGCTCGAAACGTGCTTGCTGCCAGAGTCTGCGCAGTGAATCATGATAAGACCGTACTGTGGGTAGCTGGCTGTCCATGGGTTCCTCCCAGGCAGTGGTGCGAGGGTGACGTCCGTGGAGGCAAAAGAAAGGAGACATGCCGATGGCCGAATGCTTGCTGTTGTTGTACGCGTATTCCGCCATCCATATTACCTCAGACCATTCCTTCTCAACCGTAAGCTGCAAACAGCGGAGGTACTGCTCCATGGTATGGTTTGTTCTTTCGGCCTGACCATCGGTCTGGGGGTGGTACTCTGAGGACAGGCGTACGTCCATCTCGAGTATCCTGCATACCTCTTTCCAGAAGCGAGACACGAATTGCGAACCCCGATCCGTTATGACCACTGATGGAATGCCATGGAGGCGAACCACCTCTTGCACGAAGATCAAGGCCAGTTCTGCTGCTGTGGGCAGTTTCACCAATGGTACGAAATGCGCCATCTTGGAGAGGTGGTCCACTATGGTGAGAACCGTGGTGTGACCCATCTTGGTGAGCGGGAGGTCGACCACAAAATCCATGGAGATGGTGTTCCACGGATACGGCGGTACAGGAATGGAACGCAGAAAGCCAACAGAAGGCTCTGAACTGTTCTTGCCTAGCAGACAAACAGCGCAGTTTGTCACATGGTTTCTCGTGTCGGTCACCATTGTTGGCCACCAGAACCGTCTCTCTACGAGATCGAGCGCCTTGTTATAGCCAGGGTGGCAAGAGAGAACATGATCGTGGCACATGCAGAGTGCTCTTTTCTGCCCAGGCACCCCCGAAGGTACAGCTGTTCTCCTCTGTACAGTAACCCATTCACACAAGTCACACCTTCGTCTCCCTCTGCCTGGACTAATGGATCGGACCGCTTCGTGTCTTGTTTTGCCTGGGCGACGAAATCCGTGATTGCGACTATGCCCTGGAAGTGTTTCTCCGGTATTATGGAAACAGGCTTGATGTCTTCGGCATCCTCGTTGGATTCGTCTAGCCGTGAAAGGGCATCCGCTTTGGTGTTTTCTTTCCCGGGCCGGAACGTGATCACAAAGTCATACTCGTTGAAGAACAGGGTCCATCGAAGCTGTCGGGCTGTGAGGGCATGTGCTGATCGTAGAAACCGGAGGTTTCTGTGGTCTGTGTAGATGGTTACTGTGTGTTTGGCGTCTTTCAGGTAGTGGCGCCATTCCTCGAATGCTGTCTTGATTGCCAGGAGCTCCCGATCAGACATGGTGTAGTTGCGTTCAGCGGGTTGGAGCTTCTTGGAGTAAAAGGCCACGGGATGCAGCTGTCCTGTGCTGGTACTTCTTTGTGATAGCACTCCCCTTATGGCGTCCTTAGAGGCATCTGCCTCCACTATGAAGGGTTGCTCGGTATCAGGGTGCACCAGGACCGGGGCTACGGTAAAACGTCTTTTTAGTTCTTGGAAGGCGTTGTCTGCTTTTTGGTCCCAACTAAAACGCACCCCTTTGCGCAACAAGCGTGTGATAGGAGCCACCATCTCTGAGAAGCCTGTGATGAATCAACGTTAGTAGTTGAAAAAACCGAGGAACTGTTGGACCCCTTTGACGGACTCCGGGGTAGGCCAAGACAAGATGGCTTCCACTTTCTTGTTGTCCATTTGGATGCCTGCCGGAGTGATGATGTGCCCCAGGAACTCAAAAGAGGTGACGTGAAAAACACTCTTCTCCAGCTTCACCTACAAATGGTGCCTTTCCAACTGTTGGAGGACGGAACGCACGTGCTGAACGTGTTCTGCGGTGGTCTGTGAGTATATCAAGATATCGTCTATGTAGACGATACAGAAGACGTCGATGAAGTCCCTTAACACCTCATCGATGAAGAACTGGAACGCTGCGGGGGCGTTACAAAGTCCGAAAGGCATGACCTGGTATTCGAACAGACCGAACTTTGTCCGGAAGGCGGTCTTCCATTCATCACCCTTTCGGACTCTGACAAGATGGTAAGCAACCCGCAGGTTGAGCTTTGTGTAAATGGAGGTGTTCTTTACCTGGTCCAGGAGGTTGGAGATCAACGGTAGTGGGTACCGGTTCTTCACGGTGATGGTGTTCATCGAGCGAAAGTCTATACAGGTCCTCAGATCCCCTTCCTTCTTCGACACGAAAAAAAGAGGAGAGGAAACCGGAGACCTGGAATGATGAATAAACCCGTTCTCCAGATACTCGTCCAGATAGGAACGGAGGTGGATGTTCTCCTTTTCCGTGAGTGAATAAATCCTGCTGCATGGCAACGTGGAGCCAGGAATCAGGTCGATTCGGCAGTCGAATGACCGATGGGGTGGCAGAGTGTTGGCTCCCTTCTTGTCGAACACTTCCGCTAGGTCTAGATATTCTTTCGGTATGGCTGCTTGGGAAACCATCCCCATGCCTTGTACTGGCAGTGAGCGTGCTTGTATGGAGCGAGCACCTAGCAGGTCGTCCTTCGCGTAACAGGTGCTACAGCAGTGTTCCGAATCCAGCTGTATGATTCTGGTCACCCAATCGATGCGGGGATTGTGCTTCACCAACCACGGCAAACCCAAAATAACCTTGAATTGAGGGGCGTTGATGACGTCAAAGCTGATGGACTCGGAGTGGTTGTTCGCAAAGGACATAGTCATGTTCTCAGTTTGGTGTCTAATAGGGGCGGAAGTCAGGTCCGTTCCGTCAACAGCCTTGACTGTTCCTGGTTGTGCTTTTAACACTGTGTCCATGCCCAATGCACGGGAAAATACTGTATCGATGAAGCTGCCTGTTGCACCGGAATCCAACATAGCGGTCACCAGCCAAGTCCTGCCCGCCTGATTCCGTAGGGACACTTCCATGCCTACATGGCTGTCGTGTATTTCTATAGGTTCTGATTCGATCCCCCTATTCCTGACCCTATTCTGGTTAAACTTACTAGCTAGTTAACTAACAGTCAGCCCATGAGGCAAGAAATCCCCCATGATGCAGATACCGTTATCTGACGCAGTCACACTACGGCACAGGAACGTGTTATCTGATTAGGTCATAACGCTTGAGATCTAATTAGACAAGCGACATTCCTCCAGCCCCTGATAAGGCATACGACGTTCTCATAACAAATCAAACCTATGACAACCTGGATAATCCGTGCGGCCATTGTTTTGATTTCACAGAGAACTTTAGTAAAGAATGTGCTAACGAGCAAGTCGTATGACATCTTTATTGACGTACCTATGTCCATCCTTACGTCAATCTCGGCACCTTTAAGGTATAAATATTGCCGACCTTGCCCTATGCAAACACACGCGTGGTGACAAGACGGAGCAGCCATACTTGCCGAAGCCGAGAGCAGAAGCAGACCCCGCAGGCAGCAGCCCCGCCTTCCTGACGCGCTGAGAGACGCGCTGCTATCTCAAGCCGAGAGACCCAGCACCGGCGCTTCTGGGCAGCCCTCGCAGGCAGCCTGGAATATCGAGAGCAGAGAAAGAGATACCATTCCTCATTCATCCTAAATTCCAGGTACAGAACTGAATAACCCCTCCTAGAGAATTCTTTAGTTATTCACTTGGCAAAAACAAACTTAAACTAAACTGTAACTTTCTATTCCCGCCCACGCATTAGACTTAGGTCAGGTACACGGGGTAGGCGTATTTAGAAACACCAGTTGAGTACGTTTAGTCAAATGTATATGTGTATGTAAATATATTTTAATCATTTTAAACATCATATGGCTCAGAAACCATATCAATGTTTTTACAGTATTATTTTATACTATTGCTTCTAATGTATGCACTTTACTTAACTATAAGTATTGCAATAATATCGATCCATTTCTCTTGTACGAGAAAAGAGACTGATCAATAAATAACATCTTTTATTGAACACGCCCGTCTCTTCCTTTTCTCTACATTCTGATGAGACTAAGAATGCACGTACTGACTGAGTAAAATAATTGCCTTGTGCTCACACGACTCTCGAGATTGACTCTTGATTAGGGGAGAGCAAAGTTGTCATGTTCTATGGTTGTCAGAAACTAAATCCCTTCTTGTCTAATCAGGGGAGTTAAACCTTCCTTGAACATTCGAGAAAGTTTCTAGCGAACTCTGAGCTTAGCTGGCAAACCCAAAAATTAAGTCTAGTATCGACAGTAGTAGACCTAGTTAACGTCTGGCCTAGGCCTTTACTGCTGTAGGCACTATTCCAATGCGCAGAGCCTATTGGGAAAATAGGAGCTACACTACATGGCGCCCAACGCGTTTGAAAAGGGCGATAAAACTAACGTAAGACATTTAGAGTAACTCAGTCGTGCTTTCTCACTCAGACCCCTTTTCCCAAATACTCCAAAGACGTCTGGAGTGGGTGAAAGGTTATTATATCCTCCAAAACCTCGCAGGAGGGAACTCCTATGTACGGTTCTTGGTCTAGTCAACGTTGAAGGATAAAACAGTTCCAAAATATTGTGCATCTAATCTCTGTTTCCATAAAGAAACCTGATCTGCAAACAAAAATAATACCATCCTGTCAGTAAAATGTGAGACAGCGATGGAGAAAGAGAGGCAATTAGATTAGCTACTGAAATAGCAGATGCTGATGCTACCATGCAAACAGCAGACCCGGATATAATACTCATCCAGGTCGCCAAAAGGAGATCTATAACCTTAAAACTTATAGAAAATGGACTGACACCTAGAGGTGGCACAGTCATATTCGTAATTGAGGCACACGAATATCGGCAGACAGAGGTATACTATACATGGATACATTTTCCAGCAGCAAATGCTGTAACAAAGTACTTCCACTATTACAAAGTAGAGGAACCTCCTGAAACGTACACTCCTTTCGAGGAGGTGGAAGTACCACTCAAATTCCAAGAGCATTTGCTCTTATTTGATGGCGCCCTAATACATAACAATCACATTACAAGGCTCGGTCCTTTAGGAAGACCAGGAGCAACGTGGCCGGTCCTAGCCGGATACACACCACATCCAGACATCGAAACAATGCCTGCAGCAGAGCTATTAATACAGCTAAAACAACTACTAAAAATTCATAGACAATTAGTTCAGTATGTAATGCGGACTTCAACAATTCAGCCAGCGATTAAAATTCCACAGCTGACCCCTCACCAGGGGAACACAAATAAAATCACACCACAGAACATCCAATCCTGCCTAGGTAAAGTTCCAGCTAAACGGGAACAGATACCATTCTGGTTGGCACAGAAAATCACCCAAATAGAGGCGGTGTTTCCTGACACCACCCCATTAGAAAAGCACAGGATTCTGACTATATGTCTCCCAATGGGAATCGCACCACACATTGAGGACTGTGACACTTGGGGTACAGTCTTTGCTTCCATCTATACAAAAACGCACGGTGTTCCATCCATTTCGGTGATACCAGATGTGCTAAAACAAATTCAAGATGAATACGGTCCAGAACCTGCTTTAACTCTTGGTATGAAATTACTGAAAGACTTCAAGCAGGTCTCGGCTATATTACTAGCCAACATAAAGGGTGAAGTCGCAAACGTGGCGATCCGCCAGAGGTTAAAAGAGACAGATATAGCAGACCAACCAGCTGAAATTGCCAGAATCATAGAAAAATCCTATGAAGAACTAGGCAGAGATAGTCTAGGTGGAATACCAGTAAAACCGCAACTGACTACAAGTCCAGAAAAAATATTTTTTAATAATAATTCACCAAAAAAGAACTGGGATGGAAATAAACAATCCAATCCTAAAGAAAAGAAATTCCAGTCCAGAGGAAGGTCTCCTAGGCGAAGAGAGAAATCTCCGAACCCGAGACAAAGGTCACCTCAGAGTGAACCCTCTGGGAATAGATATAACCTTAGAAATAGGGATAATATTAAAAAACCTGATAGATATCAAGACATTGATACACGTCCCTCTCAATCTTTTCAGAATTCTTCGCAGAAATCGGAAAGAAGAGGACGATCAGAAGAGCACGCCAAGTCCAAAGACAAGGAACCTGCTCAACTGAAAAAGAAATCACAATTTCCAAAAAAGAAGGTAGCCAGTATCAAGGTAGTTAACAATGCCGAGAATACTGAGGACACAACTGAAAAACGGAGAATGGGCTCAGACAATGCTAGACAGCGCAGCGGAGGTGAGCATAGCTCGCAAAGTCCTTATGAATCATCTGGAGACAGTGGACACGAATGAATACCTTCAAGTGGAAACTGCAGATACCAGAGTTAGCAAGCCCCACAAAATATACGAGATAACATTACGTATAGAGGGAGATAAGACTAGGAAAATAAGGGGACTATTTTGGGATAACCTATCCAAGGGCTATGACATCCTTCTAGCTGAAAAAGACTGGCCACCAGAGTTTGTCAGGGAGTGCCCTCATGGCGAAGAAGTAATTATGCCTGCCTTCTCGAATCAAATACCGATTCATAAAAAATATACACTTGCTAGAAAGTGGGCAGTGGCCTTAGCACCTGCTTTATATAAAAATCATGTAGGATGGGATGAGGATTCTCCTCCTCACAAAGTCCAGTTAAAATCACAACCTACTGCACAAAGGCAGTACCCAATTAAGCAAGAAGCTAAAAAACAAGTAAATGAAATACTAGATCAGCTAGAATACCAAGGGGTGATTGAAACTTGCACCTCACAAATGAACAATCCTTTATTTCCGGTCTCCAAACCAGACAATTCGTACCGTCTAGTTTTGGATTACCGACACCTTAACACATGTTGCAAAACTTTTGCAGTGCAAAACTCACACAGTGCTGCACTAATGAATAACATAGTGCGCAAAAAATACAAAACAACCTTGGACATCTCCAACGGATTCTTTTGTCAAAACATAGCACCAGAGAGCAGATATTTAACTGCATTCTCAGTAAATGGCACTCAAAAACAATTCTGTCGGTTAGCCCAGGGGTACAAGAACAGCCCGGGGGTATTCTCAGCGAGAGTAACAGAATTACTACAACTATATGATGATGAAGCATTATCTTATGTCGATGACATTTACTTAACAGATGATGACTTGGAGACTCACTTGAAAAGAGTGAACACCATAATACTTGGTTTCGCTGCAGAGGGTTACAAATTCAACTTCAAAAAGTCCAGAATTGCCCATCTGACGGTCCTATTCTTAGGATATGAGTTATCAAGTGAAGGCAAAAGCCTGGCAGACAATTTCCTAGAGAAATGTGCCGTAATCCAAGCTCCTAAAACACTAAAAAACCTACAGTCAATTCTAGGCTTCCTAAATTTCGGAAGAACTTACATTGCAAATTACGCAGAAAGGGTCAAACCCCTTTACGATCTAATTAAACCAGACTTTAAAAGATCCAGTTGGACTCAAGCACACACAGAAATTTTGAGATCCTTACAAACAGACATGCTAATTAAAACAAAATTAGAAACCCGTGATAATACACGCAACCTTGTGATCCGAGTCATCCCAGGGAGATACGGATTCACATACCTAACCTCTAATGAGGGAGATAAGGTACCAATTGCATTCAAATCACATTTGTACACAAAAGCTGAACAGAGATTCAACAACAAAGGAAAAATTGTTCAAGCAGTTCAAACCGCAATAGCTAGAGAAAAAGACATAGCTGACGGTAGACATATCACAGTCAGAACAGCAGAATCAGCTTTTGAGGCATTAACAACACCGTGTAATTTACCAACAACAACATTGGATCCAGAATGGTTACAATGGGTAAATTCAATCACAACGGACAAAGTATATTACTTCTTTGATCCAGAACTAGAAGAATTAAAAAATCTAAAATATGAAAAAACGTATCCTCTGCCAATCGACATTCTGCCTCTACGACATTACGCCTGTGTAATCTATACAGACGGACATGCTCAACCCTCCGTTTGGGGAGAACATGCATACAATCCCACATGTGAGATTACAAAAGAAGTGTGGCACGGAGGTAAACTAAGACCTCTATTAACAAAATCACACTCAGTAGAAACTAATTCAGAACTACAAACTGAAATATTAGCTTTGAAAATGGCGCTAGATAATGCGGATCGCGAATTCCCGACACTTATAGTGTCAGATTCATATTTCTGCGTCAAAGCATATAACAAGGATTTGCAGACCTGGATTCAGAACGATTACAAAGATGACACGGATGCACCAATAAAGCAGAGACTGCTCTGGGAACAGGTAGCTCTTTTGAAAAAAGAACTACCAAAGACTCACGTGACACACTCACTGAGTCACCAGCGTGATGGCGTTCACGTTGTAGGGAATTCATTGGCTGAAACAGCCGCAGCGGCAGCCAGTAAACCGGCTCCCGTAGATCGAAAAAAGCGTACATTGAAATACATTGACGGCGAAACATTGCTGGCAGTAAAAACGTCATCAAAAGGCGACTGCTCGGCGTTACCGATCAACTATCCACTCAATTACACATACATCATAGATGCAAACTCCATTCCTTTTGCTCGAATCCCTGGAGTGGGGGATAGAGTGATTCCAAACATGGACAGGAGAAACTTGTTAATCGCAGACGCACACATGGGCGAGGGTCTCAGACACCTTAAATTAAAGGATTCTCTGGAAGAATTACAATCACGGTACTGGTGGCCAGGCATGAGCCTGCACTACACCATGTTTGTAAAAAACTGCCCAAACTGCAACAGAGATCGCAGTGGGGAGAGAAGCAGTTTAATACCTCGTCGTATCAAGGCAGATAACATCACCACTAAAAAGAATGGCTTGCGATTAACATATACAGGCTAGTTCCCACTTATAATGTAGATCCACAACACTCGGCTGACGTCCGGACTGTTATACAAGATTTGCGAGTCTAAATGGCATATACGCTAAGAGCATGCTACGTTCGACCAATTTTTTTCCTTTTCTCAGGCAATCCAGCCTGGGGGGGGAAAGAATGGCCAAATGAGCACAGCCCAGCGGGAATCTTCTCACTTCCTTCCTGAGGGTATGGGATGGTGTAAAGAAAAAACCAAGACAGAAAGCAATCTATAATAGAAAGGATATTAGGTTCGGGAGCTGGGTGGGTCAAACATCTAATAAGTGTCCAACGTAGTCTTAATAACTTGCCAAGAAATTCTCTGAAGGGATTCAGTCCGTACGAATTATTATTCGGAACTAGGATGTTGATCTCTGACCTTGATAGTCAGACTTCAGTGGTAACAGAAAAAAGCTTCGATGTCAAAGACCGTTTGGCTATTTTGCAGGACTTAAACAAAACAAGAAAAGACCTGAGCAACATACAGTTGAAAGAACAGCCAACGACCACTGAAGAATCACCACCTGTCCCAGCAAGACCTGTCTGGATTCCAAAAGTCGGGGATCTAGTCAGGGAGAAGATCGCGGTAAAGAAGGAATTTGGGCCTTCTTACAGAAAAGCAGTTCCTGTCTTGTCTGTCAACGGGACAAGATCAGTTGTACTACCGCCACTTGCTGGAAAAAAGGAGAACCGAGTTGTATCCATCGACCTGGTAAAACCACAACATGTGGCCGATAACAAACAGTAGGCCAAGTGGACTCCCAATAAGTAGCAGAACACCAAGGTTTGCTACCAGTACAGAGGTCCTATCAAAGAGGCTCATCACATTCGAAACGCCTACGGAAGAACAACAAGGACTATGCAACAATGCAATAGAACTTAGACCTCTGAAAACCCAAATAAAGACATTTAGCAGAGACACACCAATCTATACAGAAGTACCAAGTGAAAATGCGAGAAACAAAAATCCTGAACCAATTGGAACAATTGACAGAACTGCATCCGGTTACTTCATCAACTTCGATGATTCCTCTGACGGCTTCAGCGAACAAAAGACACAGCCATCATCAAAATCCTTTAAAGACAAAGCTAAGGAACTTTTGAAACAACTGAAAGAAACATATCTAGTTTCTCCATGGATTGAATTTTGGGTGGGTTTTGGTGCATTTATCCTCATACTTTGGCTCATCATGGTATTTACCTTGGGACGCTTCATTGAGGGAAAATATGCTAAAATGGACACAGCAAGTCAGAACATCAACTTGGTCCTCAAACCACACACATCTTCACACGTCGAGAAAAGAGAACTTTCTTCAGAACTTTCTTCAGCCAACTTCACAGCAATTCCAATATCTGGTGGGGTAGCCTGGGACAACACTGACTATGAAATTTATGGTCCGGTCGAGATCCTGAAATATCCACACCAAATCAAGATCTCCTTGAGTGACTTTGCAAAACCAAACTCATTTGCTGATGATTGGGACTTTGAAAGTATAAACAATATGATGTCTGACTTAGTAATGTCTGCTAAATTTACAAAACATGATTATTTGCAGGGTTCTACAAATTATGACAGCATGTACTGCTATAACCATTATGGTAACCATTTCTTGCATAAATCTGCACAACCTAGAAATGTTTTAAATTTTAATCAATGGGAACATTGTGCTACACCTCCAAAAGGGAGCTCTAGAACCGTGTATGGCAAATATTCATATTTTTCAGGTTTTAACATAACTAATGCTGAAACATTTTATTACAAATTGTCAAACAAGACAGGGATGAAAACCATGATAACCAACACAAAATTGATATATTCAGATTCTTTCTTTGAAAAAATGAATACTTTTGGATTTGATTATTGGGACAAACATGTTGATTTGAAAAGTGTTTGGGGCACAAAAGAATGGCAAGTACAGGGTATAGAAGCTTTGTTTAGAGCCTGCATGATCCCAGAACAAATGATATTTTTAAATGACACCGTTCAACAAACCACCTGTCTTGGCTTAGCCAAAATCAAAGATTTAAATAACCTGTCTATTCCAAAGCCAACAATGTTTAGCAATAACTCTGAAACAGATGAAGAAATAGACATAAACCATATACTTAACCAAAACAGAACACATCCTGATTGGAAACAATGGTTGATCTGGCCCACAGATACAAATAACTGTCAAGATAGATTCCTGAATAAAACACAGGGTTTCAAAATGACCAGGCCAGACCCTAGATATCCCCAAAGACATCACCCAGGGATAATAACAACCTACAGTGTGGGCAAATTATGCCTTCAATGGCTACAAACTTCCACACTGCCTGAAATTAAGCAACACCTAACTTTACTTACTGATGGTGCTGACTTGCGTGATTTCATAATGGGACCACGCAAACAGCGTCAAAAGCGTTTCATAGCAGCCTCTGTATATGCAGCATACAATGAGGCCTGGAAGGTTACTCAAATTGAAACAGCAGAAAGAATACGGGAAATTGACCGTATTAATTTGGAAAAATCACTTTCTGTAGTGGACAATGGGTTAATGACTCTGTCCTCCAGAATTTTTTCATTGGACAGCATTGTGTCTTCAGCAATCGATATATTATCGCAAGACTTACTGTTATTACAACATGGTCAGTCACAATTGCGTTCTATTGTACAGCTTGGCTGGACGTTACAAAATCTGCGTTCAGGCTATGTGCCTTGGCGTTTAATCAACACAACGTCACTATTCCAAATCTTTAACCTTACTGATAGACAAATCGGTATGGCTCAGAAGGGTGCTGATTATACAATCTTGAGCATTGAAAAACTAGAAAGATTACCGTTGACAATGTCAGAACGACCTGTCAGTGAATGGATAATCCACGGAATCATAAATATTCCAATCTCAACCTTCAGGTTTCAATACTGCCAAAAATATATACAGGCTGGCATGTACGAGAAATTGGGAAAGGGGTACCTTAAAACAACATGGAACCTGCCCTATTCACATGCATGTGTCAGTAACAAAGGACAGAAAGTGTTTCTTAGTGGCAACAATTGTGCTATGTCACTAAGCGGCACGCTTCTGTGTAACGGTATTAGTTTGCACGGAGCCTGTGAAGGGAATTCATACAACCTTTCATGTCACCAGCAAGGCGCGCCTGCAACTGAAATAGAACCATTCTTTCAAAGACTCTATAATGGGAGTTACATTCTTATTGTAGACCGCAGATGCTGTAGTCTTATGCCCGGGACTCCTTATCTCGTCACTACGACGGCGAAGGTCAAGTGCTGTGGACGTTCTTTGTTTCCCAGCTCCTTTCCAGACAGGGAGGCAAGGGCATGGCCCAGTTTGAAAATTACTTCTATTCGAATAGACACTTTAAGCAGAATGAAAACAGTGCTTCTTCAGACGCCTACAAGGCTCACGTCATCTAAAGAAACGTATGATCTACAAGTCGCAAGGACGACTGCAGAGATACATACATTATTATCAACTAATTCCCCCGTACATTTCGCGGAAATCCTGAGCGAAATCTTAAATATTTCTGATACCACAGGGGTCTCAAAGGTATTTAAGACAGTATTTTCGATGGCATTAACACCATTCAAAGCCATACTGGGTATTTTTCCAGACTTCGTCCATTCGATTTTTGGCGGACTTCCCCTGATCCTAGGACTAATTGCAGGAATCCTATTCCTAGTCCTTATTTTTCGTTATGGCAACCCATGTCACAGATCAAACTCTCGCGACAATGGAAGATACGATCCTAGCCATTGGATACCGGGACCGGATATCAAAAATCCTGGGACTATCCCGGCTTAGAGACCTAAACATGACTTGGTTTCTATCATTTCGACCAATGTGGCAAAGGTGTGTTTTACCTGTACTAAGGTGTCTGCTATGCGGAGAAGAATGCGTGTTAGACACCTGTCTGACGCTACAATCGGATGCGCCGGTGGATGCAGATACACTGTTGGTTCCTACCAAGGTTCACGCACTGTGCTGCCCTCAAAGGCTGCCAATTCTGATGACGGCATTCCTGGAATCTTCACCACTGCGATTGAAGAGTAGTGAAGTTCAAGATGAAAGCAGCATCGAACAGGTACGACCTTCTGTCAGCAATGCAAATCAGAATGTCAATGGAGACAATCATGCGCATGAATGCATGGTTACCCCTATTTCCGACTTAGAGGAACTTTCCCATGAAGCTGTTGACAGTTTTTTCGAAAGCCTGAATGATATGATGTTCTCTCCGGAACAGAAATAGAGACTTTTGAGTAAACTCGCACACGGCGTTCCCTGAATTCGGCCTTCAACTTAAAAATAAAGTCACATGAACAATTACAATCCAGTTCACGGACAGCAACTTTTTTCAGCAAGCCCCTAAAATATTTTTCTATATATTTTTTCCCGGGACACTGATTTTCTGCTTAAAGTAAGAGACTATTCCTAGAGAACTAAGATTTCTATTTTAGATACTTTATAGACTTTATAGACTTTAGCTGCCCGTTGGTATGTTCGCAATAGATTTTATGTGATGAAATGGTTTCGACTTTTTTTCTGTATAGCCATATTAAGAGCCATTTCATGTGTATTTCTCATATACCAACAATCAATAATGCATAACAATGCGTGTTCACTTTTGCATCTAATTCATAGCTTAAGTGCATACAATATATATGACTGCAATTTTTCAGTATATTTGAAAATTTCGAAATGCATTTATGTATTTTGGGGTGGTAAGGTATACACTATACTCTATAGTATGTTGTACTATGTTATACTATGCATAGATTAGTAGATATGACCATAGTTAGCGTGGAGTGGGTGTCGTGTATTTCTATAGGTTCTGATTCGATCCCCCTATTCCTGACCCTATTCTGGTTAAACTTACTAGCTAGTTAACTAACAGTCAGCCCATGAGGCAAGAAATCCCCCATGATGCAGATACCGTTATCTGACGCAGTCACACTACGGCACAGGAACGTGTTATCTGATTAGGTCATAACGCTTGAGATCTAATTAGACAAGCGACATTCCTCCAGCCCCTGATAAGGCATACGACGTTCTCATAACAAATCAAACCTATGACAACCTGGATAATCCGTGCGGCCATTGTTTTGATTTCACAGAGAACTTTAGTAAAGAATGTGCTAACGAGCAAGTCGTATGACATCTTTATTGACGTACCTATGTCCATCCTTACGTCAATCTCGGCACCTTTAAGGTATAAATATTGCCGACCTTGCCCTATGCAAACACACGCGTGGTGACAAGACGGAGCAGCCATACTTGCCGAAGCCGAGAGCAGAAGCAGACCCCGCAGGCAGCAGCCCCGCCTTCCTGACGCGCTGAGAGACGCGCTGCTATCTCAAGCCGAGAGACCCAGCACCGGCGCTTCTGGGCAGCCCTCGCAGGCAGCCTGGAATATCGAGAGCAGAGAAAGAGATACCATTCCTCATTCATCCTAAATTCCAGGTACAGAACTGAATAACCCCTCCTAGAGAATTCTTTAGTTATTCACTTGGCAAAAACAAACTTAAACTAAACTGTAACTTTCTATTCCCGCCCACGCATTAGACTTAGGTCAGGTACACGGGGTAGGCGTGTTTAGAAACACCAGTTGAGTACGTTTAGTCAAATGTATATGTGTATGTAAATATATTTTAATCATTTTAAACATCATATGGCTCAGAAACCATATCAATGTTTTTACAGTATTATTTTATACTATTGCTTCTAATGTATGCACTTTACTTAACTATAAGTATTGCAATAATATCGATCCATTTCTCTTGTACGAGAAAAGAGACTGATCAATAAATAACATCTTTTATTGAACACGCCCGTCTCTTCCTTTTCTCTACATTCTGATGAGACTAAGAATGCACGTACTGACTGAGTAAAATAATTGCCTTGTGCTCACACGACTCTCGAGATTGACTCTTGATTAGGGGAGAGCAAAGTTGTCATGTTCTATGGTTGTCAGAAACGAAATCCCTTCTTGTCTAATCAGGGGAGTTAAACCTTCCTTGAACATTCGAGAAAGTTTCTAGCGAACTCTGAGCTTAGCTGGCAAACCCAAAAATTAAGTCTAGTATCGACAGTAGTAGACCTAGTTAACGTCTGGCCTAGGCCTTTACTGCTGTAGGCACTATTCCAATGCGCAGAGCCTATTGGGAAAATAGGAGCTACACTACATGGCGACTACCGTCGAATACTGCAGGGATCGCTGAGGTACAAGACGAAGAACCCAGAGGACGGATCCCCTAGTCTACTGGGTTATCTCGTTTCCCGTCTTGTCGCCCTTGGTGATGGGCAACGCAAAAGGCCTTCTGCCCCGAGGTTTCGTTGGTTTCGCCGGGCATTCCCTTACGAAGTGTACGCTTTTACCACAGTACAGGCACTGGTTCTGCTTCCTCCTTTTTTCCCTTTCTTGACTGGTCAAGGGTCCTCTTATGCCGCCGATCTGCATGGGTTCAGAGGCCTCGCCCTGGGGAGCGGATTCCTCTTTGGCCTTCTCGGCGCCCTTGTCCCCAAAGGACAAGAAACGGTTGTCACTGCCTTTCCCCTTGTCTATCTTTCTTTCATGTAGTCGGAAGTTCATTTTCACCACCATGTCGATGAAAGGACCTATTACATCAGGCGGATCGGGATACTGCGATATGAGATCCTTCAGGTCATCACGCAATCCCCGATAGAACACCGATACCTTCTTATCCTCAGGCCAGTGGGCCTCGATAACAAGCCTGCTGAACATGGTGATGTAATGGAGCAGGTCTTGGTTACCTTGTCTTAGGTTGAGCAACTCATTGTCTGCGGCTTGGACAAAGGTATGGCGAGCGAACATACGCCGCATGGCTTCCTTAAACATCAGCAGGTGGTTGAGCATGGGATCGTCGTTTTCTACCAAAGCCATGGACCACTGAGCGGAGTCCCCGCCCATGTACGACAGGATATACGCGACCTTGGATGCATCTTCGGGAAAGGCCGCGGTCCTGGCCATGAAATGCAGGTGGCATTGATGGACGAAAATCCCGTACTTGGTGCTGTCACCGTAGAAGCGTTCAGGTGGTGCTAGCTGTACTGGATGAGGGGTGATGACTTGAAAGGCTGTGTCTTGGTTGGTGGCAGCGGAGGACCCCCAAAGGTAAATGTAGGCTGTCTCAACAGACCTTCTTGTCTGACTCTAGGGCTAGGAGTGGTTCCCCACGGACTGGTGGCCCCGGCTGCCATTTGGCCCTGTAGGGCTGTTATGTCATGGCGTAAAGCAAGGTTCTCGGTCTGCATGGCAGCCAGCATGACAGCTATGTCTTGCAAGGTAACCTCCGGGTCGCCCATGTCGTCTGGGAGGAATAGTTATCGTGGGCTTCGAATTCTGTCAGGTGCCCCACAAGACTTACCTCTGCTTGTGAAGCAATTCCGCAGAGACGACAAGAGCGCCCGCCCCTGTACCCACCTGACCCTCGTGGAATGAATGACCCAGCATGGATGAGATGGATGCAGGGAAGGGAGCCAGGATGTAGAGGCTTGGTATGGGTGTGGAGCTTGCGGGGTACCTCGGTGCCAGCTGGGAAACCAGAAAAGAACCAGATCAGAAAAGAACCACACCTCCCGCTTTCTGCGCAACCCACCAAAGCACACACAGAAGTAAACTCTTTCTGGGAACTCACCAGTGCTTCTGTAGACTGCGGTACCCAGACATCTATCAGCTCCTAATAAGGATAACCAAGTCGAGGCGCTCCTGCGCGAGGCAACCAAGCTAAAACAAAAGGAAAGCGCTCCTGCGCACGGTACCAAAGAACAAATGTCAAACCAGAAAGCAAAGCGCTCCTGCGCGTGTAACACGAATCAGGACTCAGTCACGAAAAACTGTCGCATCCCTGGTAAGCAAAAGTAAGCTATGTACAAGGCTCCAGTTCAGCTGAGCTATTCCTCCAAGCAGCGCTCCTGCGCGATGGAGAAACTAATGTCTGCATTAACAAAACCCCAAAAGTAAAGCACTCCTGTGCACAGGACCCTTAACCCAATACAGCGCTCCTGCGCAGCAAGGGTTACTGGAGGCAGAAAACATACAGCCCTGAATAGCGCTCTAGCGCAGTGAACTTCACGGAAAACAAACAAGCGCTCATGCGCGGCGAGAACAAACAATAAACAGCGCTCCAGCGCGGCGTAGACCAACTGATGAACAGCGCTCCAGCGTGGCATAGACCAACTAGGAAACATCACTTCAGCTTACGAAGCCGCGTCTCAGGATAATCAGGAAGGATTCGAAGCACTGAACCGGCGGGAAACGCGATGTTTAAGCGTTTCCCCCAGAAGTGCTTCAGTAACCCCAGGTGAGGACTAGACCGGGACTTAACATCCGCCCGGAAGTGAGTATCCCGGCAATTCTGTGTGCGTTTGCGGGGATGGCTGGGAGCGGCAAGCGCCGGGTTGCGTCTGGGATGCATTTAAGGCTTTTTTGCGAGGCCTAATCACCAACAAGGTCTCGTATAAAAGGAAGATCTATAGAGAAACGGTCACCTCGCTGGAAGCTGATATGGCTAAGGTGCAGGAAAACATTTTGTTACATCCCGCCGCTTCACCAGAAATGTTGAAAGATTGGCAAAATAAGCTACTCACATTAAAAGGGGAACTGGGTTCAGTCCTGAATGCACGAGTTCTCCAGAGATGGGAGGCCAGTAAGCTGGCCCATTTTGAATATGGAGAATGTGCAGAGATGCTTCTGGCTTGGAAAGTAAAAACAGATCGAGTCAGAAATAACATAGACCATATCAAGCTAGAAGGAGTGGCTTATTCGGCAGACAGCGATATCAGATTTTTTTAAGGACATCTATCATGAGGACAAAACTATCGAGGCGAGGCAAGTTGACGATTGGTTGATCGGAGTATCCCTTCCTTCCCTTTTGCCCAACCAGAAAGTGACCTTAGACAGACCTATTACGGATGAAGAGGTCATTAGAGCCATTGCAGATAGTAAGAAGGGCAAGGCATCAGGTCCTGATGGCCTCCCTTCTGAGGTCTATCTGGCCCTATTACCAACAATAGTTCCCTTCCTAACCCAGTTGTTCAATCAGATCTTCCAGGAGGGGTTGCTCCTGCCCGACTCATGGAATGACGCTTCAATTACTCTGATATTGAAGCAATGTAAACCAGCTGAGAGCTGTGGCTCATACAGACCGATTTCCATTCTAAACTCGGACTACAAGCTTTTTGCATCTGTCCTTGCCAAAAGATTAGGGGAGGTGGCACCTTGTACTCGACATCAGGACCAGCGAGGCTTTGTGAAGGGTCGCCAGCTCTTCGAGCTGACTTATGATCTGGTGGGGGCCATCGATATGGCGACTGCGGACTCTTTGCCCCTAGCTGTTATCAGTTGGATGCCACCAAGGCCTTTAACAGGGTGAATTGGACATTCCTGTCGGGGGTCTTGGGGAAATTCAACATTGGGGATGTTTTCCGCAGAGCGGCGAGCCTACTGTATCGTAACCCCATGGCTTCTTTGTTGGTCAATGGTGAATTGTCAGACCCATTCAAGATCACTCGGGGTACCAGGCAGGGCTGCCACCTCTCCCCTCTCCTATTTGATTTATATATTGAACCCTTTACCCAACGGCTGAGGGACGACACCAACATCAAGTCTTTTATCTATGGGGGTTGGGAGAGGAAGGTAGCCCTGTATGCGGACGACATTCTCATCTTCACCTCAGATCTGCGTTCAGCACTCCCCTCTGTCATTGCATTGGCTCATAATTATGGTGAGATATTGGGATATCAAATCAATGCATCCAAAACAGAGATGATGCTGTGGAATGAGGCGGAGCCGGTGGCAGTGGCTCAGCTAAGTCATTCTATGCGCTATCTTGGTCTCACCATTGTTAAGGATATAGACAAAATCGCACCGTTGAATTTCGATATTGTGGCGAGAGATTGTAAAAAACTTATGAGGTCTTGGTCTTCGCTCCCCGTTTCCATCCTGGGTAGAGCTAACCTGGTTAAAATGTCTATTTTACCCAAAATCTCCTTTTTGTTTAATACTGTCCCGCTGCATTTTGAACCTTCAACCCTAACAAAACTTCAAGGCCACATTAGTTCTTTTATCTGGAATGATCGCACCCCTCGGATAGCATGGAAAAAGATCAGGCGCCGGAGAGAAAAGGGGGGTCTAACAGCACCTGACCTACAGCCATACGCTTGGGCGTTTCAATTCTCCCATGCCAGGATGCTGCTTAAGACGCCGACAAACGTGGGAGTAGGTAGCATGTTTGCTGCATTACTTAGAGGAGAGGGAGTAGGCCAGCAGGGTTTTTTACTTAAATTTGGGGATCCTACGTTTTTTAAAAAGGTTAAGTTGAAGATTTTGTTGGGATTCACAAAAACATGGGTTAAACTAAGAGGTGCCATAAAGGTGGGGTATTTTGCAGGAAGGTCGCCATAGTGGGATTCCCCGGGTTGTCCAGTGTGGCTCCTTGATAGCTTGGCAACACCCTTGAGAGAGGCTGGCCTGGAGGTTTGGGGGATCTGTTTGTAGATGGCTCCTTGCTACCTTGGGACTACTTATCAGCTAGAGTGGGGTTAGGTCTCTCTAGATTCAAATATCTACAGATGGCAAGCTGGTCCCACACGCAGAGCTCTGTCAGGGGTAGATTTCAAATGAGAGGCGATAGCAGGATATTGACCTTGATGATGGACAAACCTCCGGTAACTAAGGAGATTTCGTTCTGGTACAACTTGTTACTGGAAGAGGTCGACGGGGACTTTATTCTTCCCGCGACATTGTGGAGCTCTTATTTTATTGGAAAAGACCTCGAGAACATCTGGTATTCCTCCTTTAAGATCTTGTGGGATACTGTGAAGCTGGCGTGGTTGCGTAGGAACCATCTTTTTACGCTACATAGGGCGTACTATTCTCCACAGCGGCTATCGAAGTTTGCAACTGATTCCATTGTGGCATGCCCTAAGTGTGGGCTGCTTGCAGCCTCGGATCTACACATGTTCTTTGAATATCCATTACTGCTACCTTATTGGGACTCTATTAGTACTCAGTTGACAACTTCTTTGGGTGTTGAAATCCCAATTAACGCATTGCTCGTAATATTTGGAACATCGTTAGAAGTTCAAGGTCCTGTCAAAAAACTTCTCTTCTATTGTATCCTACTGGCCAGGAGAGAAATTTGCAGGAAATGGAAGGAGCCACAGTCTCCTACATTATTAGACTGGCGTATCTCAGTCCTGCAAACTTCTAAAATTGATCTAGCAAGATCTGGTAACCCTGATAAACGTGACTTTTGGCACCTTTTAAATTGGGTCTAGGTGATTTTTCTTCCAACTGTGGGTTTTTTTTTCTTCCCCCACGGTCCAATGATTAACGCTGCTTGGTCTACTCTCCAACTCTCCTCCTCAGATTTACCCAATGTCAGGGTTCCCCTGACCTCAATGGGTTTTGAATTGCAGCAACATCGCTCCTTCATGGTCATCATCTCGCGGCGCATCTTCGAGAGGTTGAACAATACTGAGTGCCAATACTGCATCAGTCTGTCGACGGCACTACCAGTTTATCTGTGACAGTATAGTTCTTTTCCCTCTCCTGGTGCTCCAATATGATTTAGCAAGAGCGAAATGAGGACACAAAAAAAAAAGGTAACTTTGGTGTGTGAAGATTTAAATGCGGCGTGCCTCGTCGCGAAGATGCCCCGCCACAAATCCGGCTCTGCAGTGCCTGCAATGTTGGGCGCTTGAAGGACCTGGGAGGACGATTTCTGTGGAATAAACATTGGCGGTGCAACAGACTGTATACGTGTTTACGCGGAGGCAAACCCACTATGGATTTTACAATATGCAAATGAATTCTGACAGCACCCACTATGGAAATGTTACCAGAACTTCTAAGACCACAAAGAACTTAGGCACAAAGCCCTCTTGGGTGGACCCACAGGATATTTAAATGTACTGTAATGGCTGCTGGGACTTTATTTTGCAGAGCCGGTGATCAAGGGCAGCATGCCCGAAACGCGTATGTTGCCTTGCTGATGGTGCGAGCATAATTGTATTGCAGCCTGCATTAAAGAAGGTCTGAACACCCAAGTGTGTTGGTGTCTTCACAAAGGTAACTTTGGTGTGTGAAGATTTAAATGCAGCGTGCCACGTAGCGCAGATTCCCCGCCGCAAATGCGGTTCCGCAGTGCCTACAATGTTGGGCACTTTAAGGACTTGGGAGACCGATATCTGTGGAATAACCATTGGCAGTGCAACAGACTGTTTACCCGGAGGCAAACCCACTATGGTTTTTACAATATGCAAATGAATCTTGACAGCACCCACTGTGGAAATATTACCAGAACTCCTAAGACCACAACACACTGGGGCACACAGCCCACCTGGGTGGGCCCCCAGGATGTATAAATGTTCTGTGAAGGCTGCTGGGACTTTATTTTTCAAAGCCAGTGATCAAGGGCAGCATGCCCGAAACGAGTATGGCGCCTTGCTGATGGTGCAAGCATAATTGTATTGCAGCCTGCATTAAAGAAGGTTTGAACTCCCAAGTGTGTTGGCGTCTTCACAAAGGTAACTTTGGTGTGTGAAGATTTAAATGCAGCGTGCCACGTAGCGCAGATTCCCCGCCGCAAATGCGGTTCCGCAGTGCCTACAATGTTGGGCACTTTAAGGACTTGGGAGACCGATATCTGTGGAATAACCATTGGCAGTGCAACAGACTGTTTACCCGGAGGCAAACCCACTATGGTTTTTACAATATGCAAATGACTCTTGACAGCACCCACTGTGGAAATATTACCAGAACTCCTAAGACCACAACACACTGGGGCACACAGCCCACCTGGGCGGGCCCCCAGGATGTATAAATGTTCTGTGAAGGCTGCTGGGACTTTATTTTTCAAAGCCAGTGATCAAGGGCAGCATGCCCGAAACGCATATGGAGCCTTGCTGATGGTGCAAGCATAATTGTATTGCAGCTTGTCTTAAAGAAGGTCTGAACTCCCAAGTGTGTTGGCGTCTTCACAAAGGTAACTTTGGTGTGTAAAGATTTAAATGCGGTGTGCCTCGTCGCAAAGATGCCGAAACGCAAATGCGGCTCCGCAGTGCCTACAATGTTGGGCCTTTTAAGGACTTTGTAGGCCGATTTTTGTGGAATAAACATTGGCAGTGCAATGAACTGTTTCTCCGAGGGAAACCCACTATGGATTTTACAATATGCAAATGGATCCTGACTGCACCCACTGTGGAAATAGTACCAGAACTTCTAAGACCACAAGGCACTGAGGCACACAGCCCACCTGGGCGGGCACACAGGATGTTTAAATGATCTGTAAAGGCTGCAGGGACTTTTTTTTGCTAAGCCAGTGATCAAGGGCAGCATGCCCGAAACGCGTATGGAGCCTTGCTGATGGAGCGAGCATAATTGTATTGTAGCCTGCATTAAAGAAGGTCTGAACTTCCAAGTGCGATGGCGTCTTCACAAAAGTATCTTTGGTGTGTGAATATATATATATATATATATATATATATATATATATATATATATATATATATATATATATATATATTCACTGAAAAAACCATAGGTTATAGACCATATATAGTTAGGAATTAGCATTTAAAAAACCTTATTTTACTCACACAAAACCATTGAAATTCCATATATAGTTAGTTGCACTAACTATATATTGCGCACCCGCAATCCACTGCTGATGATGTCACATATTACATCATTCATGACATGGTCAGTGACATCACTGATGACAACATCCAGTGACTATGTTTCTGTAAAGTTAAAATATGTCTTACATATTGAAGAATGAGTGGATGTATAAGTGTCTGGACGAAGGATTTAGTAGGTGCATGACTGAATGTATGAGTGAGTGATTAAATGTGTCTCACTGAGTGCATGGGTTAGTGACTAAACTGTCTTAATTTGTGCATCATTATGTCTGTTGTTCTGTAAACTGCTGCATGTGTTGATCAGTAGCTATATGAGTAACTATATGGGTTATTGATTGATTGCCCAAGTATTTGCATGGGAGACTGAGTGTGTGTGTGGCTGGATGGGAGGTGTGTGACTCTGTACAGATCAATGTGTACTTGTATCAATGATTGTATAAGAGAGTAAGTATGTGTTAGTATATGGTTGAAAACGTAAGGTGCTCTATGTTTAACTGTATAGAGTAGAAAATGGAAGTGTGATTGATTCTTTACAGGACTGACTAGGTGTGTGAGTAACTCCATGGATGAGTGGCAGAGTGTGAGTGTCTGTATAGGTGTATGAGTGCATATGATTGTGTTGTAAACATGAGTGATTGTATGTATGAATGATTGTATGGGTGAATGAGTGAATGTGTGTGTAGACGTAGGAATCAGTGAGTACGTATGTAGTAACTAGTATTGGTGTGTCAATGGTTTCAAAAATTATACTCTGTTTTTAACACTGGGTGAAACAGAGGTTATATTAAAATGTGAGGAGATGCATTGTATTGTCACATGAATGATATCATCAGTGATGTGGTCATTGATGTCAAATGAGATGTCATCAGTGATGTCATTTGAGATGTCATCAGTGATGTCATCAGTGATGTCACTGACCATGTCATGAATGATGTAATATGTGACATCATCAGCAGTGGATTGCGGGTGCGCAATATATAGTTAGTGCAACTAACTATATATGGAATTTCAATGGTTTTGTGTGAGTAAAATAAGGTTTTTTAAATGCTAATTCCTAACTATATATGGTCTATAACCTATGGTTTTTTCAGTGAATTTTCAAGGTTTTGTAAATGCTAATTCCTAACTATATATGGTCTATAACCTATGGTTTTTTCAGTGAATTTCAATGGTTTTTTAATAGCAAATATCATAAGCTGTCGAATGTCAAGTACGTGGTAAGAATTATTTTTTTCGTGTTTATGCACACTGATCTGCTTTGATTGCTGCCCCCCACCCCTCATTTCTATTAGGAGTACTCTCTCTTTGCAGATAGTGAAGGGTAGTTAACGCAGCCCTTTCCCCCTTTGTAATCCGTCGTGCCTGCTTCTCTCTCCATTTGATTGATTGTTCTCTTTGGTTCATTCTCTATTTACAAACAAGCACAGAGTCGCAATACTCTGTTTAGTCTTTGCAGATAGCGAAAAATCGTGTAAAAAAACAAAAGGAATCGAGCAAAATCAGTAGGCCACTAATGGGATCTCTTTTTGACCTCGCTAAAATAGAAACATTAGGAACAACCTGTTGAAAATAGCAATGCGTATGTACATAAGCGGCGTTCATTTGTGTTCACAGTACCCCTTGTTGATTGTTTCAATCGAGCATTGAATTGTTCGATGTTAATTCTCTTAAGGATCTTCTCTGCCTGCAAACGAGGAAGAATAGGAATATTCTCTCTCCCTTTGCAGATAGTGAAGGGTAGGTAACGCAAGCCTTTAACACGTCGTACCTATTTCATTCCTCATTGATTGATTGATTGTCCGAACATTGACTGTTTGGGAATTAGTTCTTTTTGGAGGTATTCCCTGTTTGCAAATAAACGTAGGAAAATCTTTGCAAGTAGTGAAAGGGTACGTAATGCGGACCTTTCTCCCCCGTTGTAATCTGTCATGCCTATCTACTCCCCACTGATTGATGCACCTGTTTCACCCGGACCATTTACTAGACATACGTCATCTGGCCCGACCAGAGAGCACCCCTAGTGAAAAGGACATATGCAATAATAACGAAGTGATCACTGTATCCTGTTAACAGAAACTTTAGCATGAAACAACCTGGAAAGAAAAGAATAGGAAAACGAAAATCAGTAGGCCACTGATGAACATGAACTTTTATTAAACAACGAACAAAGAAACGATAACATAACGTAATGATAAAACCTATTAATGTCCTAGAAACAAGAAAACGTTAAAATATGCCAGTGGTGAGAGACCAGAAAAACAGTAAGAGAAACCAAATCACCCCTCGCTGTCCCACCGCCTGCCACGCCAAAAAAATCGATAGACTAGGGAAAATGCAAGTCAGTAGAACATCCGCCCCCACTCTGGAAACTTCCAAGGTGGGGCAGGGTTCCGGCTACGCCCAGCCGGGAGCAGCCCATATAAGGCAGGTCCTGCTGCCACGCCTCGGCCAGGAGATCCTAACGTAGGGTGTAGCCGGAGGAGAGGCCGAGACCAACGGGACCCGGCCAGGGGATTGCCTTTACAACGCTGAACAGTTGCAGGGGGGGGGAATGTCTCCTCGACCCTCCCCTCTCTCTCCCAGTCCGGCCGCGGTGGCCCTTGAGAGTTGCAGGTAGTCCCGCCACATGCTCTTCCGGTCCGGCCACCAACGGTCGGGGGGCCGAGGCCGACGGAATCCGGCTGCAGCCGATAAACCAAGAAACCCGTTCATGGGGCCAGAGCCAGGGGCGTCCGGCCGACATCCACCGGAAGCCCGGCCCGAAGACGGACGGGACACTTCTTTCTTTTATAATGGCTGCGACAACACTGGGGGGGGATGTCTTGCACATGCCTCCGACCCCCCCCTCGTCCTCATCGCCTGGTCCGGCCATAACAAATCTCAAGCGAGACGCCGTGCGGTGCACTGGGAGGGAGAGACGGTGCGAACAGGCCTCTCCCGCCTCCCCAGTGGAGGCTTCCCAGCTGCACCCTCAGCGGTCCAGGCGCCCGGAAAAGAGTTCTTCCACTGTGGCCATGCTGCAACGTCTCGCCCGGCAGGGTGGAGCCCGTCCGCTCATTTGACCCCGCGATCGCCAGTAGCTACCGAACTCTCAAAATGGCGGTCGACCTGGCAAGAGCGGGCCCAGCATAAAGAAATGGCCCGGTCACTGGTTGACTCCACCACCGTAGTCCTCCACGACCTTGAAGATTCTAGAGGAGCCGCGGGAGTCTCCCACCCCCGATGGGGAATGACTGCCATGATCACCCGTGGAGTGACGAAACTGTATCCGCGGGACGTCGGCGCCAGCCTCACTTTGAATTACTAGAATCCTGCAGACCTCACTTCCGGTGAAAGCACAGTGTGACCCGGTAGGAAAAATTGTTGCACCCCCTCCCCTTTTTGACTGATAGTTCAAACCACCGATCCTTTCCTTTGCCCTTTTAACGGAACTTTGGACTGCCTCCCCCTCTTTTACATTTTCTAGAGAAAACAAAACATTAACCACTACATTAGCATAGCAGTTGACACCAGAACTGTTTTCAAATTGAAAACCAACAACATCTTCAACAGAATCCTTTTTGTTTCTGCTGTGACCCTGCTCCAGCACAGGCATTGTCCCCAGCAGTAATTCTGCAATGCCGGTAAGAATAGCTGTGGTGCCTACTGGACTCACTCACCCCCGCGGCGCCCCACGCCGTTATTTGCTGGGCGGCAACTTGCTAGACATCACCTTCGTGACATCCAGATTTCAGCGCGTTCTGCTGCCTTGGAACTATTCGCACAACAGACCGCTACTGACAAGAATATTTCATTATTGGTGCTGTCAATTTCAATAAATCTATTGGATAATTCAAAAGAAATTGCCACGGTCTCTTCGTTGTTTAAATGTTTTTACTGTTTTTGTTTTGTTGTATATATTTATATGTTATTAAAGTTTTATATTCCTACTACTTTGTTGGAGTGCTATATATTTTTTATGTGACACATAATTGTAAAAACTTTGATGTACAAAGAGTCATTCCTGGAATCTTCCGCTTCAGGCTCGGTCCCCTCCCCAATCACAATACAGGATAGTTTTCAGATAGTAGGAACACGTGTGGTGTGACGGATCTCATCGGGTGTGGGCCTTGATCTACTATAACTCCTTTGAAGAGGGGTGATTCTTTACAGCTGGGGCCATAAACTACATCTGCAGGGCTAGCTGATAGCCTGGACAATCGGACACAGAGGAAGAGGAGTGTCACAGGGTGCGGTAGTGAATAGGGCGAAAGGGAGGTGTCGGGCGGGCACAGCGTGATTCTCAGGGAAGAGCAGCGCAGATGGGGGGAGGTTTATTGCCCATGCATAAGACAGAGAGCGGTGGTGACCAGTGCCTGGGGGAGATGCTTACGAGGGTGAGGAGCCATGCTACGAATCGACAGCGTGCAGAGAGTGGGTCTGGTCAAGACATCTAAAATGGCTGCCGTGCACGACAAAAGTGTGGCATTTCAAAAAAGGCAAGATGGCGCAGACAATGTTTTTCAACACTTCCTCATTTCCTTCGAATCGAACGTTAACAGACGTTGGGGCATATTACCAAAGTTAAGCGATATTTATCGCTAACGATGCTTACCAACCAATTTTTTACCACTAAGCATCGTCAGAAATTATCGAAGATAAACCTTACTATTATCAAGGTTTATCGCAAATGCGATAATAAACGGCCGCAATGCATGAATATCGCTAAAAACTCAGCGATATTCATGCATTACCGAGCTAATACTCTTAGCCATGTTATCCACCTCCCATTGGATAACATGGCTAAGAACTGCTCAGGGCAGGTGTTACTTTTTGGAGATATTCGCGCTTAGCGCGAATATCTCCAAAAGTTGGTAATAGGAGATAGATATCTTGCATGTTGTAATGCAAGTTATTGTGGTATATGGAACTCATACCATAATCTCTCAGGAAAGCAGAAACTGATCCTTTTGGGACCGCCTAAAAAGGCCTAGGGGGTGAGGAGTACTCTACTTTGCCCCCTTTTCACGTTCCGAACTATTTTATTTTACTCTCTTCTGTAATTACACAAAATACCAGCGATAAGATGCATCGGAGACACACAGTGAGAGAAAGGAGGCCGGAGATGAAGAAGACATGTCAAATACACATTGGAGATAATATAGTGGCAGAAGGGAAGTAAATATGAGTAAACTTACCATGTAACATAAAAATGTTGCACTCTATACTATAAGTCTCATTTTATACTACAATCACTTCGCTACAACCTCATAAATTAAAAATAAAAATAAATAATGTCTCAAACAATTTTTGATTTCTAAATATAAATGTATTCTTCAGAATTTTCTAAATTTGAAACAACTAGTAACATGTCCTCATC
Source organism: Lissotriton helveticus (assembly GCF_964261635.1). Taxonomy (NCBI): domain Eukaryota; kingdom Metazoa; phylum Chordata; class Amphibia; order Caudata; family Salamandridae; genus Lissotriton; species Lissotriton helveticus. The sequence continues at coordinate 1,510,491,197 of NC_136067.1, read as the reverse complement.
AGTAATTTCCTCTTCAATCATCTCATCTGGAATCTCCTCATTAAAAGTCTGCAATGATGATTCTTGTAACTCTATGGTCTCCAAACACTCGATAAATTCGCCATCAAGAGATTGATCAAAAAAATCATTCAAGTCATCTCCTCCTTCTGACAATATTTCATTATTGGTGCTGTCCATTTCAATCAATGTAGTGGAATCATTCAAGTCATCTCCTCGTGACAATATTTCATTATTGGTGCTCTCAATTTCAATCAATGTAGTGGAATCATTCAAGTCATCTCCTCCTTGTGACAATATTTCATTATTGGTCCTGTCCATTTCAATCAATCTAATGGAATCATACAAGCCATCTCCTCCTTGTGACAATATTTCATTATTGGTGCTCTCAATTTCAATCAATGTAGTGGAATCATTCAAGTCATCTCCTTGTGACAATATTTCATTCTTGGTGCTGTCCATTTCAATCAATCTAATGGAATCATACAAGTCATGTCCTCCTTGTGACAATATTTCATTATTGGTGCTCTCAATTTCAATCAATGTAGTGGACAATTCAAAAGAAATTGCCACGGTCTCTTCATTGTGAGCCATTTTATTTTGAAATTGCTTGCTGTAAATTGCAGAAAAAAATAATCACTTTCATTTATCGTTTTTAGTAATACATAATATAAAACTAACTTCATCAAGTATTTAGTATAACAGAAGGACTGCAAATAAATAACAGAAAACATTTTTCAAATTATCTTCAAGTGTACAACATAGTTCCCCTTACAAATTAACAACTCACCTTTTTAAAAGTAGCAGAAGTGTTAGTACTGTGTAAATCAAACACCAGAAATTCACCACCAAAAATTCCTCACAAATGTACCTCAGACAGTAGTATCACAAAATGGCTATGGTTTCCTCTCATTTGACATATATACATAACCAATTAACTTTCATCACACACAAATACAAAACCAAAGTAACATTTTAATTGGTTCTAAATTTCAACACTTTCAAATGTGTTTTCCCCATGCAATTTTCCATAGGACATTTACATACGTCTACAGCCTGAATGGCTGAACGGAATTACACCAAACTTGGCAAAATGGTACATCAAACCTAAGAGGTCAGGAAGGATCTACTATGCCCCCTTATGGTCATTTCCCCCTTCGCTTTGGCCTCCTCTTGTCTCTCAATCCTACCGAGAGACAAGATGGCGGCCGCTACGGACTGTTTGGAATGTTGACAGACGCCGGAGAACCAATCAGCTTCGCAAAGCTCCGTAACGCGAAAAGTACGCGAAGCGGAGCGCTGTTACAGATATATATCTTTTTTTGAACGTTAATTTCTCAAAATCCACTGGAGCACATATATTGAGACCTAGCAAAGGCACATCGGGCTACCAGTCCCTAATATTTTGCCAAGTTTCGTGCAAATCCATTCAGCCGTTCAATTATTATTTTTATTATTTTTTTTTGCCCCGCGGGGCCCTTTTAAAACCTCCACATCAAACCTAGGGGGTCAGCGAGGATCTACTATTCCCCCTTATAGTTATTTCCCCCTTTGTTTTGACCTCCTCTTGTCTCTCGATCCTACCGAGAGACAAGATGGCGGCCGCTACGGACTGTTTGGAATGTTGACAGACGCCGGAGAACCAATCAGCTTCGCTTCACAAAGCTCCGTTGCGCGAAAAGTCCGCGAACCAGAGCGCTAACCGGTCCGCTGTTACAGATATATATCTTTTTTTAAACGTTAATTTCTCAAAATCCACTGGAGCACATATATTGAGACCTACAAAAGGCACATCGGGCTACCAGTCCCTACAATTTTGCCAAGTTTCGTGCAAATCCATTCAGCCGTTCGGGCTAAAAGTGAGGCCAACCGCCCTATGGAAAACTCAATGTTAAAAACACGTTTTGGGACCCCCCTTTTTTCTCGGCCCCCCCTTGACGAACCCCCCCCAAATTTTCAAGGGCTGCTCAGAAACAAAATGTGCCATTTTCCTGAAAATTTCAGCCAATTCCGTCCACAAACGCCAAAGTTATTAGACATAGAATTTTCAAAAAACCCATAGAGAAAAAATCCTAACTATATATACCTACTGGCGACCGCCAGTAGGTAATATATATATATATATATATATATATATATATATATTCACTGAAAAAACCATAGGTTTCACAGACGTTATAGTTAGGAATTAGCGTTTAAAAAACCTTAGAAATTCACTGAAAAAAACATGGGTTTCAGCCACGTTATAGTTAGGAATTAGAATTTAAAAAACCTTAGAAATTCACTGAAAAAAACATAGGTTTCACACATGTTATAATTAGCTGGACATTTCACTCATATAAAACCATTGAAATTCCCTCGTTATAGTTAGTTCAGCTAACCATAACTTGTGCGCCCACAATCCACTGCTGATGCTGTCACATATTACATCATTCATGATCAGTGACATCACTGATGACATCACTGATGACATCTCAAATGACATCATTGATGACATCATCCAGTCAATGTGGTTTGGTTCGATATTTAAATAAGTATTATATATATATATATATATATATAGCAATCTGCCTTGAAGACTGAGTGGATGTATAAGTGACTTAAAGGAGGATTTAGTTGCAATTTGATTGACTGTCTAAGTGATGAATTTAATGTGTCTCACTAAATATATGGGATAGTGATTAAACTGTGTGAATACCAATATCACTCTATCCTTTGTTGTGCAAACAACTACATAAGTTGGTTACTTTACTACCTATGTGAAAATCTACATTAGTTATTAATTAGTTAAATGAGTATTTGTATGGGATAGTCAATGAATGTGTGTGTGTGGTTGGGCGGGACGTGTATGACTGTGGAAAGATGTGTATATAGTTGACTTAGTAAGTATATGAGGTTAAGACTGTATGTGGAAACAGTTGTTCGGGTGAGTAAACCTCTTTATGAATGTGGTGATGAGTAAATATATTTCTCAATGATATATGTCCAACAAACTAAAAATATAAAAGGCAGTGTATGTGACAGTTATTGTATATAAATAAGAATATCTCCAGACTCGCCGGCAGTCCGAGCATTTGCAGCGACACAGCGAGACATTTTCTCAGCCAGGGCGGGTTGTATGCACCTCCTGCTCACGCTATTCTTGTGCTCGGATCTATGGTTGATGGGGTCTTGGGAACCCAAGGCGAGACTCTCTATTTCATTTTGCGGGATCAAGTGCGTTCTGCAGAGCACCTCCCCTACAGCTATTCCTGTGGATTCTCCAATACCGTCCCCCAGCACTACTCACCTGGGAGCCACACGTGCATCCTGGGAATTGGAGTCCGTAGATCACCTCGGACCCTACACATCATCACCTGAGGATTATGCTGCTAAGGGGCGGAGCTGACATTTGCACCTATCCAGTGCGGTGGGGTGCATTTCAACTGCAGAGCGTTAGGACTTCCGTTTTTACCACCGTAGGCGCTGAAGAGGCCACACCGGACGAAATGCATCCGCCATCTATTTGAATTAAAGAGCTTCGTCTTTGAAATCCCCGTTGAGGCTCCTGCTTCTTTCTTCAAGAGGAGGCGTTTATTTCATAATTACTGCGCGCTTTCCAGAGGCGCGGTTCAGAAGCCCCCCCATCACAAGTGGCCTGGAGATTCTGGAGTCTGCCTCGGCATTTCTTGTTTCTTCAGTGTACTGAATATCTCCAGACTCGCCGGCAGTCCGAGCATTTGCAGCGACACAGCGAGACATTTTCTCAGCCAGGGCGGGTTGTATGCACCTCCTGCTCACGCTATTCTTGTGCTCGGATCTATGGTTGATGGGGTCTTGGGGACCCAAGGCGAGACTCTCTATTTCATTTTGCGGGATCAAGTGCGTTCTGCAGAGCACCTCCCCTACAGCTATTCCTGTGGATTCTCCAATACCGTCCCCCAGCACTACTCACCTGGGAGCCACACGTGCATCCTGGGAATTGGAGTCCGTAGATCACCTCGGACCCTACACATCATCACCTGAGGATTATGCTGCTAAGGGGCGGAGCTGACATTTGCACCTATCCAGTGCGGTGGGGTGCATTTCAACTGCAGAGCGTTAGGACTTCCGTTTTCACCACCGTAGGCGCTCAAGAGGCCACACCGGCCGAAATGCATCCGCCATCTATTTGTATTAAAGAGCTTTGTCTTTGAAATCCCCGTTGAGGCTCCTGCTTCTTTCTTCAAGAGGAGGCGTTTATTTCATAATTACTGCACGCTTTCCAGAGGCGCGGTTCAGAAGCCCCCCCATCACAAGTGGCCTGGAGATTCTGGAGTCTGCCTCGGCATTTCTTGTTTCTTCAGTGTACTGAATATCTCCAGACTCGCCGGCAGTCCGAGCATTTGCAGCAACACAGCGAGACATTTTCTCAGCCAGGGCGGGTTGTATGCACCTCCTGCTCACGCTATTCTTGTGCTCGGATCTATGGTTGATGGGGTCTTGGGGACCCAAGGCGAGACTCTCTATTTCATTTTGCGGGATCAAGTGCGTTCTGCAGAGCACCTCCCCTACAGCTATTCCTGTGGATTCTCCAATACCGTCCCCCAGCACTACTCACCTGGGAGCCACACGTGCATCCTGGGAATTGGAGTCCGTAGATCACCTCGGACCCTACACATCATCACCTGAGGATTATGCTGCTAAGGGGCGGAGCTGACATTTGCACCTATCCAGTGCGGTGGGGTGCATTTCAACTGCAGAGCGTTAGGACTTCCGTTTTCATCCCCGTAGGCGCTGAAGAGGCCACACCGGCCGAAATGCATCTGCCATCTATTTGAATTAAAGAGCTTCGTCTTTGAAATCCCCGTTGAGGCTCCTGCTTCTTTCTTCAAGAGGAGGCGTTTATTTCGTATATAAATAAGTATACATAATACTCAGTGATTGTATCATTGATGTATGCATAATGTATACTTGTAATACTGATTTTACAACACACTAAGTATGAGTTACTATCTATATGAATAAATGAAGTGGTGATTGTTTAAGTGAGTAGCTTAGTAAATATAAATATGATCAATTGTTTGCATAAGTGAGTAGGATGTCTGCATAAAGGAATAGGATATGTGCTGGTGTGTAATGTAGATATAGGTGTATAAGTATATTTAATAGTGTTCTATTGATCTTTGTTAGCATGTATGAGTGAAACTATATGTAAGTGTTCAGATGTGTGTAGATGTAGGCATTACTGAGTGGGTATTTAGAAACTTGTATTGGTGTGTCAATGTTTTTGAATATTGTACTTCATATTTTATAATGAGTGTTGAAAGGGTATACTATTGTGTGATAAAGTGTATTAGTTTGTCACATGGATGATGTAAATGTAAAATGTAAATGATGTCATCAGTGATGTCTTTTGAGATGTCATCAGTGATGTCATCAGTGATGTCGCTGACCATGTCATGAATGATGTAATATGTGACATCATCAGCAGTGGATTGTGGCGCGCGAGTTATAGTCAGCTGAACTAACTATAACGGGGGAATTTCAATGGTTTTGTATGAGTGAAAGGTCCAGCTAACTATAACATGTGTGAAACCTATGGTTTTTTCAGTGAATTTCTAAGGTTTTTTAAATGCTAATTCCTAACTATAATGTGGCTGAAACCTATGTTTTTTTCAGTGAATTTCTAAGGTTTTTTAAATGCTAATTCTTAACTATAACGTGTGTGAAACCTATGGTTTTTTCAGTGAATTTCATAGGTTTTGTAAATGCTAATTTGTGTGCACGTGGATAGAAGACTGTATGCATACAGCATACGGCTTTGAAGCAGTCCTTGTCCTAAGGCCTACTTCCCTACATAAGTTCTGGCTACTGACTGAATCAATAGAATACTTTAAAGAGAGTGTCTGAGTTCATCTATAAGTGCTTGAGTTTTAGTACAGTGAATGGATAAGTACATAGTGCTCAATGCTTTATTATTATTAAACAATAAAATTATTCTTCAGACATCTCATGTTTTAACACAGCTTCTAAAAGGAGTTCATCTGGTACTTCTTTGAGATCATACTGCTGGTTTGCCATTTCAAAGTTTATAGCTTCCAGTAACTCTACGTGTTCCAGTGCTTCCAAAAACATCAGCGTCATTGCTTTCAGTTTCAAAATCACAGGTGATATCTGCAGTACTGATGTCCTTTAATTCAATCTTGCTGCCTGTTATAGGTAGATTTTGTACTTCATTTAAACTGTTGCTCATTTTCAATGTGTCTTCGGTCATATTCTCCTCTTTATCCATAACAAATCTGTTATGTTCTAGGTCTATGCACAAAAACATAAACACTTCACTTTAATAGTTTTCTTAGTACATAATAAAAAAGTGGGTTTATCAACTAATTTGGCCCCAAAACAATATTATGTAAATACCATTGTCTAATACCGTTCCAACAGTAGAGTTTTAGTACTTCATTAGGTTATATAAATATAATTGCTTATAAACATATCCTGTAATTAAGTTTTCGTAAAATTCGAAACCAGTCACTGCTTATGACTATGGAAAATGACTCAGGCTCTTATCCTAAAATGCAGTACTAAGAAATGTAGAATATGTCTATTCACCTTACCCCTTCCAAACTAGTAAATGTGTTTTAGTAAAATGCAAAGGATACTGTTGCTTGTCTAGAATAACACTGTGAATCTGTGTGTATTTAGGTACCATTCTCACACTGGTTTTTGAATACTTCATGTGTTTTTACACACATCAATCCTTAAAGACCTCTCCAGTACTCACCTTTTAACACAATTAGAAATTAGTCATTGCTTATATAAGTCGAAAATACTCACAGCAACAGCTAAAGAATGCTCCTTCAACACAAAGTATTGTGTATAATGAGGACATATTTACATAGAGAAGAAAAGCTACACACAGTAACGTATCCTGTCCTTCTAAATATGAAAGAGTATTTGAAAACACACTCTGTGACGTATTTTATGTTGAGTCTCTTTTAATCCTGAAAATCCCTGGTCTCTACTAGCCAAGCATGTCTTTCTATTCAATACCATACAGGTGCGTTGCAGAGACCTGTTCTCAAGCCATGTCCCATTTTATACACTATGACATCTTAGCCTACCAATATCTCACTGTAAGTAATACCTTGCTTAATCTTCCCAATGCCCCAAGCGCCATCACACCTTTCCGAGGGTAACTTTACAATTTACAAATGCTGGTATTTTTGTTAATTAAGACGCATAATAATAACAAATATTAATCCATTGTTTTCTTCTATTGTAAACAATATTCTTTTTATGTCTTCTATTTAGATGTTTTTAATCATGAGAATGCAAAAAAACACAGTTTACAGAGTAACATTGTTTAAACTCTCCAACATATGTAGATAATAATGACCTTATACTTGTTACTATGGAAAGCGAAACCTTTACAGCTTCACAGTTTGTAACTTTTCCCAACATGTGCAGAAGTAAAACAGTTAAAAACTCAGCACGTGTAAACTGTAAAACGTGACATCTACATAGGCGGAGCAAATCTTCCTTCCATAGACTATTAAAGAACCAAAATCTATATAAACCACACCTACTGTGCAATTAGTTTCGTTTTCGCGAGTTATTTCTGAGTCGCCAAACTGTGATGCAGGTTCCCTTTTCTAGCAGCGGATTCTTCTTTTGCATCAACAAACATATTCCGGAGTGGTAAGTTGTTTCAATATGGCATAGGCATAGTACTTAGTTATAATTTGTGGCTATTTGTCAATATTTAAACATTTATATCTACTAGAAAAAAATGTTATGCAGGTTTTTCGCTTTTTCTCTGTAATGTCAGCAGCTTGTTTTCAGAAATACAGAGATTACAACAAACATTGCTCCTTTTCTGGCTCCTTTCAGCTTATATATTGTGACTTTCTATATTATAATGTTGACACTCTACTTCGCTTGAGAGGTGTTGGCGACCCGTCGGCGCAAACCCTAAACATTTACAATTACATTACAAGCAACGTCGACATCTTCCAATTGTTATTGTATTTCCCCTAGAGATCATATACTGTTAATAATATGTATATTATAATAAACACCACAGAGGAAAGGAAGGGTCCGAGGGATGTTTAAAGACCTGCCATAGTTCATATCCCCCAACTAAGACATGAAACGACAGACAAAGAACTAGGAGTCTTAAACAGGAGAATTAGGTACTACATATACTAATTCTATTGCAAACAATGTCAATTACAAAAAGTGGTTTCTAGATCGCCCTACGATCTGCGAAACGACAGGGTATACACTTATGTAGCCAAAACAAGATCACAAGTGGTTGTCAGTGAGACTCACAATCATGAATTCCCATAAAAAATCTCTTGTAGATCTATCTTCTCATCTGGTCATTCAAAGAAACCGGGGTGATCTGTCACTTGGTCATTGGGACCACATACACACCCAGTAGCAAAAACGTCTCAGTGAGTCCAACCCACATCACTATGTAGACCATGAATTAGATGGTAAGTATGGGAATAAGTGCAGTGCAAAAATGTGTGAATAGGTGGTGACTTAAAACAGAGTGGTGAAAACAAATCGATCAATTTTATTTTAAATGGTAGTTTCAACCTCTGATTAAAACCAAGAACAGTGCAAAAGGCGAGACAGTCCTAAACAAATATCAACCGTCTCGAATAAAGGCCAACATGTTTCAGCCACTAAGAAAAGAGGTTCCTCAGGCTTTCTTCAGGGCCTCTGTTCATAAGAATTTGCTACCGCTATAGTGAAAACTAATATAACTACAAGTGCTTAAAAAAGGATATAGTTGGACACATTAGTCCATAAACAGCTCGCTCCGTATCATACTGGAGTAGTCTCACATCCAGAATGACCGGGGGTGAAGCCTCACCTCTTCTGGTCCCCGCTCTGTCCGTCGTTGCCTCGTTTGTAGGCGGTGGCCTCCCCCCTGACTCACTTATTATTTCTCTTTTTACCATGAGAAAAATATTTACCTTTCTTCTATGCATTCTCACAAACTTTCAACTTACCCCTTTAAGGGATTTTTATCTGTCATTGACAAGCATCATATACCATCTTTTCGAGGTTAAGAACGGAGCAGCCGTGGCCCGTGGAGGGAGTTGCGGTGGGGCAGAAAGGCGGGCGGGAGGGCAAGGAGGGGGTGCTAAAAACTGGAATATGGATACTTGGAGGTAAGTAAACAATTTAATTAAAAAACGAATTTCGTAGCGTGGCCTGCACCGCAACTCCCTCCACGGGCTGAAACTGGAACGGAGTGGAGAATAATCTTTGAATGATCACAGACTCATGAGTCTGTGGGCATTCATACATTTTTACGAATTGAAAGACAGTTTTGTACCTTCCGCACGATTTGTACTAACACAAAGTATTCCATGATCATTTGGTAACAAGTGGATGGATTAAAAAGAACTGCAAGGTCTCCACTTTTAAATTTATTTAAGTCACAAATCCAGTCATTTGCATTTGTTACAGCCTTGCTAGGTTTCATTTCACATTATGTCTAGTTCACAGCTCTCTCAAGCTAGGAATAGCAGCTGACAAAACAAAGTGAAATCAACAAGGTAGAGGATGTGGTGTTACTGTCAAAGCTGCAGACTTAGGAACCAGGTTCTAGTTCCGGCATTGGCTCAACATCCTGTGATTCTGTGCAGATCACTTAATATCCCTGTGCCTAAAAACTGTATGTGACCATGTGTAATGTAACTGGTGCCAATGTAAAGTTCTCTAATACCACTGGGTGGAGTTTTTGTTGTATAAAGCTGCAAAAAAAGAAATAAAATACGGAGGAGACTTCATCAGCCCTAGATATTCTAATTTTACATACACTTCTGGATAACTATTGTAGGATAGCTCCTTTAAGTCTGTAGGACAGGAACAGAGGGGCATATTATCAAGAAAGGGCGTTACATTATCACCGCTTTTATCGGCAGGAAACTGCCAATAAAGCGGCGATAATGTGTTTAATAATATGCTCTATGGAATTCCAATCGAAGCCCATGTTAGATGTCTTCACATCTAACATGGGCTTCGATTGGAATTCATAGAGCATATTATCAAGCACATTATCGCCTCTTTATCAGCAGTTTCCTGCCGATAAAAGCGGCGATAATGTAACGCCCTTTCTTGATAATATGCCCCAGAGTACTGTGGTCAGGCTCAGTAAGAGGTTAGGATCAGAAATGAATTCTGGTTTGCAATGGTTTTAGCCTTTATAATACCCTGATCTATCCACTCAGAGGAAAGAATTGCCTGGGCCAAATGTAGATGAAGAGGACCTCCATGCTTGCTGCCCTGGAAAATTCCTCCCCTTCAGATTGAGCATAGGGACAGGTGACTCCAACTTATGATTTGAATGACTGGGTCCAGCACTATCCCCAGAGCTCAGAGATTAGGCTACGGCTAATCTGTCTTTGCATATCTTTTGTTTCACACCGTTCAAGTTCGTTTGCACTGGAAGATCTGCAAAAGATTCAATACTATGTTCTATTTCTGCCTGACCCTCAGAGTGTCACATCATCAGGTTATCTTCAGCAAAGTTCATCAGAAGATAATGGCATCACCTTTTAGGGCCTAATTTGATCAAGAATGGTATAGGGCCAGAACTCATGCCCCTTTATATGATCTTCCTCACACACACTTTACATTGCCCATATCCACAATGATAGGCAAATAATGCAAACATCACCACTGCTCAGCAAGCACTGAAAACTTAATCCATATCCTTATCACTAACATGTACACAAAACTTCTAAAAAATTCCTTCATGTTCACCAACACACACACAGCCGACACCCATGCTCTTCACATAGCAGACATGATGACCCAACACAGACTTCATGCACCCTTCATCACAGAATCATGGAGCTCACCCTCAACACTACCACACATCGTTAATATCATCATTCCTGCAGTATTCAACACAAAGACCATACAAACAAACGAGGAAGAGGGTAGACATTAGTCATCATTCACACATTTACCTGGCACAGCAGTCTCACTGAAAGGGTATCCCCTAAATCATTTGAGCTCTTTACCTGCTACATCCCTCTCCAAGCATTACACACATACTCTACAGAACCTGATGGTCCAACAAGAACATAACTAATGAAATATCAGACAACATCACTTCATCTTAGTAAAGAATCTTTTGACACGCTCTCAACAATTTAGTCATCAAGCATCTAATCACCAACCTCAATGACCTTAAAGGCAACCACCTTGACCTCAACATCAAAGTTGCTAACTCAGTTGATAGCAAGTCCCTCACACAACTCGACTTGATGAAAAACTATTCTATTCCCATTCTACATCTTCTGCATCACACCTTGGCAAGATGAGCAACTGAAAGTAGAAATATAATCCTCTCACTCCTACAAACATTGGTCTACAGACGCCCTGCTAAATAAACTCAGCAACCTTTTGAGTTTCCACCGGCATTCAGCAGGTGAATATATTCATCATTAACTACAAAACAGCCCTGATAAACCTATGTGAAACTCAAACACCACAGGAACCCTTATCTTCTAAATCTAAGCCATTTCAGGTATGGAACATTCAAACTCTCAGAGGGGCATTACACAAAGCTAAGTTAAGAAATGGAAATGGAACAGTACTCCTGATGTCACCTGACCAAAAAACACTTTGGTTGACTCACAGATCTCTCTTCAACTCTTCCAAGCCTTCTGATACCATACTATCAAAAGAATAGTCTGAGTTGAAAAGTTGATTTGTATTCCAGGAGAATCTCTAGATTGCAGGATTTCAATTTATGACCTACCCAGGACAGAGATAGTGCTCCTTGTGCCTAACCTCTCAGGGTTGCAGTTGCATATCATCATACTGGTATTGTCAAATCAGCCTGGCCAGCAGTGTCATTCATGAGTTGAATAAAGTACGAGACTACTGATGGTTACGTGCCTAACAAAAAAAGAAATAAATGTATCCTCATGTAATTCAACTGGTGCTATGTAAAGAGCTCTGATACCCGATTCGGGTCAAGTTCATGCTACATAAAACTCTGTAAAATAAAAAATAAAAAAATACGTTATGAAGAAAAACCAGCTTTATGCTGGCTTTAATTTAGGAAAAACCTCACACCAATTAAGTACCATTCCAGAGATACTGGCCCATTATTCTAAGCATTCCAAAAGTGTTTGGTGATCTCCAACTTCATAGGTGCAGATAGGTCAAGAAGGATTGGTATGATTAAGTCACCCATATCGAAGGAGGATGGATTGTCTTCTCTGATTTTAGTGATGGTAGTGTTCACCCCTCTCCCTAGAATCAACCCAAATTGTCTGTCATGAAGTACTAAGTTATGTTCCATACATTCTTGATGTTGCCATGCAATGTCTCATTGTATGAGCTTGCTCACCAAAGGTAGGCTGATGTTCAGTGTATAATGTACTCATTTCTCTGGGTTGTCCACTGCTTTTTCTTTATCCGTAGAGTGATTAGAGCTTGTTTTGCAGTTCAAACGTCGTGTGGGAAGGTCTAATTGCAGTAAGTATTACTATTTGTGTGCTCTTTAAATTTATCAGTAAGATTGATTTTGTGGTAAAATGTTACTCTATCTAGTAAAACTACATGTAGTTTTAATCTATCTCATAAAACTGCATCATAGCATGCAAATATTATATCACATATCCACCAGTAAAATGCTGTGGTTAATGTCAGATTTAAAAGTGCACAAACATGCCATGTTTCATTTTTGTCTGGTATTACTAAATAAGGATGATAATATCCAGGATAACAGTTTTCTGTCTCGTTCTTAATATTTAGCACATGGTATAAAAGAGCACTGTTAGACCTGGCATCCTTGGCATGGTTTCCCTGAGTTTTTGCCTCATGACCACCTGTTTTGCTGACTTCATTTTTGCTGGCTTTAGGATTCTGGGCACTTTAAAACTGCTAACCAGTGCTAAAGTGCATATGCTCTGTACTATAAACATAGTAACATTGGCTTATCCACAACTGGCATATTTAATTTACTTGTAAGTCCCTAGTAAAGTGCACTATGTGCCCGGGGCCTGTATGTTAAATGCTACTAATGGGCCTGCAGCACTGATTGAGCCACCCACTTCATTTGCGTGATCTTTGCATCCTGATAGCCCACAACCAGGCTGATGGGCCTTCCTGAGATAGAGTGGGAGGGAGGAGCTGACACTTGCACCTGAATAGGGCTGTGTCTGTCTCAACACAAAGAACTGCATATCATCCTGTAGTGTGTCTGGAGCCAGGGCAGGAAAGGCAGGGACCTTGAGATCTTCAACGACCTCTTTAATGTCTCACTCACTTCAAAGCACATTTTGTTATGAGTACTGGACCCCTGACACCACCAAATCAAAACTCTACTGGAACCAAGGACATTCTGCCTAGAATAAGAGTTGCTATGATGTAGGAGGGACTACCACTTTGTTACTTGCCCTGCTGTGTAGGTCTGCTGCCTACTGCTTCTTGCCTGCGAGTGAGACGGACTGGATATGCTCTCTACATCCTTGAACCCAAGAATCTCTAAGGGCTTGCCTCCTGCTCTTCTGAAGTCTCAGGAACACAAAAGACTTCTTGCAACTTTCCCGGTGCTGCCTCCAGTCCTGTAACTCAGAAGTGGCCTTTGCTGTTGTTTTAACCCTCGACTTCAACGCACCAACGACTTTGCACCAACGGGTGCCAATGCATCACTTTTCAACACCGACGCAGCGGCTGCTCAAGGACAGCATATCCAGCACTGTTGCGACTTGATGAAGACAGCGACCATACGGCCAAAGCCACTCAATAATGACTGGTGGCACAGCTAAACATTGACTCAGCATCTGCATCGAAAAGAGGAACAACACCGAAGTTTCCATCAACTGCGCAGATCAGTGCCAACGCTCACTTCCATACACGGATTGACAACAATGTGGCGCCTCCTTGTCGGAGTTAATGACTTCAACGCTTTTCTCCTTCCAAAGTACTTTGCTAGTGGGACCTCTCTGTATCCTGTAGGTGACCTTCCGTCATTCGTTGTCAGCCAGAACTTTGAATTTGCATCAGTCCCTCAAGACCTCAAGTAACCTTTTGATTGCTAGGGACTTCTAAGCACTGTTTTCACTTTTTATCTTTGTATATCTCGAGTTCTACTTATTGGATGTTTGTCATGTTCATCTTGTTTTAGTCAAATAAGTATTCTCTGTTTTCTAAACTGGTGTGAAGTCTTTTCTGTGGTGATTTCACTGTGTTACTGTAATTTAAGTGTTGCACGACTACTTTACACATTGCCTCCTAAGTTAAGCTTAACTGCTTTGTTGCAAGCTACCAGAGGGTGATCACTAATTAATTTAGCCTGTGTATCTGACTTACCCTGACTAGAGATGTGGCCCCTACTTGGACAGGGGGCATACCTCTATCCTCATGGCTCTGGCTGCCGCACTGTTTTTCCTGGCCGGTACCATGGGAAATCCCGTTGCCCGGGTTGTGGCTGGCGCCCGACCCGCTCGCTCTTTGTACGGCCGAGCAATAACATCTCCAGTATGGGCTTCGGGTGCATGTTATTGAACACCAGGTCAGCTTGCAAACATGCGCAGGACATCTATGAGCTGCTCGATATAGATAAACCACTATGTCTCATGCTTACTGAGACATGGTGGGGTGACTCTTCTAACCCTGACGTCGCCTTGGCAATTCCGCCTGACTACAATGTCTTTAGAAAGGATAGAGTCAAGGGAAGGGGAGGTGGAGTAGCGCTAGTGGTCCGGAAAGGAACCCCCTGTGAGATCCTGCCAGCTACTGACATCCGAGGCTCGGAGACCCTAGCCTTCTCTATCACTCTTTCGCCCCACCAATCCTTTAAGGCATTGCTCGTATATAGGCCACCTGGTACTCCCGGCACCTTTTTTGAAGATCTGGATACGGTGCTGGTGGAGTTGGCCCTGAAAGCCGAACATTTCATCGTGGCTGGCGATTTTAACTTCCGGATGGATGATTCTTCCGATCCGGCTGCCGCCAAACTCTCGGAGGCGCTGACCCCGCTTGGGCTCATCCCCTACTTTCAGGAGCCTACGCATGAGAAAGGGCATACCCTTGACCAGGTCTTCTCGTCTGTTCCTCTCGAGGGTATAGAGATCACTCCTGTCCTATGGTCTGACCATTTTCTTGCCAAATTTGTGATCAAGGGCATAGTTAAATCAGTGCCTATCCAGGCACATCAACAGGGTCGTGTCCATAGGGCTTTCCATCGAGTAACCCCGGAGATGCTGGCCCAGGCAGCTGAGGCCCACCCCTGCCTTCTTTCAGGTGATCTAGACAGGGATCTGCAGACCATGCAAGACTGGTTAGTGGACAGGCTAAACGATCTTGCCCCGGAAGTAACATCTCGCCCGACACCGAAACGGATCTCTGCGCCTTGGTTTACCGCTGCACTGTCGGCTACGCGGCAGCAGTGCAAGGTAGCCGAAAGAGCCTGGCGGGCACAATATGATACTGTTGCCAAGTTGACATACCAAACGGTGGTTAAGGCTTATCACCGGGACATCCGCCTGGAGAAAAAAGCTTATCTAGCCAGGAGAATTGATGCTGCCTCCAACTCCTGCAAGGAGATTTTCTCCATTGTGAGAGAATTCACCTCACCTTGGTCTAACACCTCGGACCAAAAACCATCTGGTACCTGGGCCACGGACCTTGCTGACTTCTTCACGAGCAAGATCCAACGCATCCAGGAGTCATTCCTGGTACCAGCGTCTGCGGGCCAGACCGAGCCCGACATCACCACACTGCCACAGGCCGGGCCAGGGGCGACGTTGAGTGTGTTTCCTCCAATCTCTGCTCTGGACTCCCTGGCTCTTATGGGCAATTTAAAATCGGGTTCTCCCCTTGACCCTTGTCCTGCTAAATTTCTAGCGAAAGTCGCGGAGGTGATCAACCCGCTGGCTAATCCACTCTTAAATCTTTCGCTGAGGCTTGGTGTGGTCCCGCGAACCTGGAAGCAGGCGATGGTGATCCCCTTGCTCAAGAAACCTGGTCTAGACCCGAAGGCCCCTGTTAATTATAGGCCTATCTCTCTGCTGCCGGCCCTCACGAAGATTCTGGAAAAGCACGTCCATGGCGTGCTCTCCAACTTTCTTGAATCTAATGAGATCCTGCATGCCACCCAATCGGGCTTTCGTCCCCATTTCAGTACTGAGACAGCGCTCCTGGAGGTCTCGGAAACCATTAAAGGGGTTCTGGACTCTGGGGGCAAAGTCATGCTGGTGATGTTAGACCTGTCGGCGGCGTTCGACACCGTTCCACATGATGGTCTTCTCGCTAGACTTTTCGAGATAGGCTTACGTGGGACGGTGTTCGACTGGTTTTCCTCTTTCCTAGCCGGCCGCCGGCAATCGATCTGGGCCCCGCCTGATTCCGCCGTGATGCCGCCTTTGGGAGTCGGGGTCCCTCAGGGCTCTATTTTGAGCCCGACCCTCTTTAACATCATTATGACCCCTTTGGCGGCATTGGTGGAGTCGCACGGTGCCCAGATCGTATCCTATGCGGACGACACCCAGCTCCTCTTCTCTTGTAAGAGAGGAGGCGACTTTGATGGGGAGAGTATTCGGGATTGCCTTGGGGCTGTTTTTCATTGGTTCCATCTAAACAGCCTTAAGTGCAATTCCGACAAGTCCGAAGTACTTTTCTTTGGGTGCGACGCAGAGCCAGATTGGCAGACCTGGTGGCCACTGGATATGTTCCCTCCGTCCTGCTCCTCTCAGGTTGCTAAGAATCTGGGGGTGAAGATGGATAACAGGCTTACCTTGAAATCCCAGATCCTGGGGGTGTCGGGCATTTGCTTTGGCATCCTCAGGATGCTGCGGAGGTTCCTCCCTCTGTTATCCGTGGAACATAGGACGCTGACAGTTCAGGCTCTGATTGGGTCCAGGTTGGATTATTCCAACGTCCTCTACCTGGGCCTTCCAGAGTACTTGCTGCAGCGGCTCCAAGTGGCACAGAACGCCGCTGCCAGGGCAATCTTTGGCCTTGGTAGGCGCTCTAGGGCCTCGGGCCTGCTGGCAACTTTACATTGGCTTCCTATCCGCAAGAGGATCGCCTTTAAGGCGCTGACCTTGGCCTACAAGGCTCTTCACAAGGAGGGAGCCAAGTACCTCCAAAAGAGGCTGGTCTTTTATCATCCGACCAGGTCTCTGAGGTCGGAAGCCCTGTATCTTGCTGTTGTTCCCCGGGTAAAGAAAGCGCGCCTCGGAGGCCGCTCTTTTGGACTGTTGGCATCTCAGTTGTGGAATTCCTTACCACTGGCCCTGCGGGGAGCCACCAGTCTATTGGCTTTTAGGAAAAGCCTTAAAACTTGGCTGTTCATTCAGTAGCCGGTCTTCTGTGAATCTTTGGCCCACTCTTCTGTTAGTCTTTTTATTAGGTGTTATGTTAGTATGTTGCAGTTTTGTTTCCTTCTCCAATAAAGCGCCGGGACACTCTTTCTGAGTAGCCGCGCGCTATAGAAATAAATAATTAACATAACATAACATAACATAACCTCTACCAACTAGAGACACCATTTTTAACAAGCACCATTGATTTTCTTTTAATCTTGGCATCTAGGTCATTCCATAAGGTTCACTCTATTTTCTGTTTTAATATTGGGTATTTATTCGCCCTTCCTTCAGATATTGTTAGCTGCTCATAGCAGGTTCTTTCAATGATAACAGTATTCTGAAAATAACTTGTCCTCAACCGTTGGTTAAGACTCTACTGCTGATCATTCAGTGAAACGTTTAGGAAGTGTGACTTCATTTTTAGGGCTAAGGATAGGGTTCTATCATCACTTGAGCTAAGTAAAGCACCATTGTTTCAGTTTTGCTAATATTTAATATAAAACAATTCAATGAGCCACATTCCTCATGTGTTTCCAATGTAATCAGGGATTTCTAAAAGCAACTAATGGCATCATGGTATCCTGACAGCATGGTACAATCTTGCAACCTATAGGGACATAATATGGGCATAGCAAACGCAATAAAACTGTCTATTTTGCACTTTAAATTTAGCATAGTATTTTGTAAGCTTAGACATTCCCCACTAATTGAAGAAGCACAAATTCGTGGTACAGTATAGAGAGTTTACTTTTTAATTCTGGGGAGCACAAAGGCTGGTTGTTTCACCTGGACACGTGGTACTTCTGGTGGGAAAATGTATCTGTCTCAATAGGCTTTCTTTTGGTTTATAATCTTACAAGATAACTGTCTTTTTGATGTCCTTACTTCCCCTGACACAATGCATAGGATGGTCATTATGTCTGATGTCTCTCAATGTTTTAGAATTAGGCCGATTTTAAAATAGCGCAAACCAGACACAAACTGTTTTTCACGCCAAGGGACAGTTGGGACACTTACGTGAAAAGTATTCAAATTTTCAATCAAAGTTAAGTAATCTCTCTTATTTTTTATATTTTACGGTGACGTTGTGTGCAGACTGGAGAGGGACCTGATAGTATGACTAAGTACTATTACACCATCAACAGAATTATGTAATTTGTATCACTTTTCTTGTAACAGTAGCACAAAGAGAGGAAAAGGGAAAGAGAGAGTCTGTCAGCTCTGATGCACAATACGTTTTCTGTTATTTCCAGACTACTGAGGAAGTTTATATGATGGACATCCCAATCCTAAAAGGCAGAGAACAGCAATCGTAAACCATAAATCGGACTTGAACATTTTCTTATTAAACATATTGGTATGGCCTAGTAAAATTCAGGAGGTCAGGCTGGAACCTTTTACCTTGGAGTTGGAAGGCTCACAGAAGAGTGCCAGTTCATGTTCGGATGCCACAGTTCCTCATATCCCCAGGTCTGTCATTAATTCATACTATTGGTTTAAGATATTTCCAGTCCCCAATCTAAACTGAGTTGGCAGTCAGTAGGTGTTTCAGGAATGTGCTCTTTGTAAATCCCACTACCCTAACTCATAGACCTTTAGCAAAATAATGCAAAAATGTGCTCCTGAAAGCACCGCTGGACACCACTTCTCTTCCTGGGTAGCCTGTTGCTACTGTTCTACCTGCTCGCTATGTTCACTCTTTGAGTCACACTTGGATTATTCCCAATCTTTGTGACTTTAATGAGGTAAAATTGATGCCCTGCACCCTCAGCACCATTAAAAACATGTAACTCCCTGAAATTTCTATCAGACATTTCCGTTTATGACCCTAGCCGGCTTATCGCAAAAAGTGAGCACTGGAAGTACTTAGGGCCATATGTATGAAAGTACCGATTTGCGAATCTTTATTTGCGATTTTTACAGAATCGCACATTCAGATTCGCAAATCGGTATGTATGAAAGAAATTGCAAATATTTAGCGATTCCTTAGAAATCGCTATTTATTAGCGATCTTCCCTAGTGCGATTCCTTAACCTTAAGGAATCGCCAAAATTGCAAAATCGCACAGAAAAATCGCAAATTTCGCAATGAAGCCAATCAGGGACTCTGGTGCAGCATGATGATATCACAATCAGGAAGTGATTGACTACCCATGCTGCACCTGAGTTCCTGATTCAGAGGCAGAGTGAAGGTGTGTTTGGGAGAGTGTACTGTGTTCCTGGAGAAACATGGCTGAAAGTGGAGACACGCCCAGGCAGGAATCCCAGCAGCAGGAGAGTGAAAGCTCCAGGAAAAGAAAGCAAAAATTTTCTGAGGCAGAACTGGAGGCTTTGATACATGAAATGGTGTAAAACCATGAATTATTATTTGGGAAAAAATCCAGGGAGGTGCCAGAGAGCCGCAAAAGGAGAATTTGGGAAGAAATCCAGCATAAGGAGAATGCTGTGGGTGTGACACCCCGGAGTGTGGAGGACCTCAGAAAGCGCTGGTATGACCTGCGCCTGCGCTCCAAAGAAAAACTAGCTGCCAGGCTGGAGCAGTCCAGGATAACAGGTGGTGGACCTCATCTGTTTCTGAGTCCACACCCCTTGAGGAACTGGTGGAGGGGACCCTGCAACCAGAAAGTGTGGGAGGAGTGGCTGATCTTGACAGCTCTGACCAGCCAGCATCTGGAAAAGGTAAGAAGCATGCCCTCACACCCCTTATACCCCCCAACACCCCCCAGCAGTGACCAAGGGTCAGGAAACAAGATAGGTAGTCCAGAGCAGGCACACAGGCAGACATAGCAATGCATCATGGGAGATGTAGTCACATGTAAATCAAAGTGCAAAAATTGGTGCTAAAATAGTCCAATATATATTCTGCAGGTCATGACAGGGAAACAATACACCAATGTAAATTAAATAGGTGTTAAAAATGTATTTATACAGTGCAAGTTAGTCCAGTCAATTAACGTGTGCTGTTCTGTCCACAGCACCATCATCAACACAGCCCTCAGGCAGTGGGACAGTCGTTGAGAGTTTTGACTCAGGAGATGCCGGCCAAGATGTGAACACTGATGGGGAGGACAGCCCCGTGACCACTCACAGGCAAAAGAGGAGACACATTGTAAGACCACTTGCGCCAATACAGGATGATGCAGATGCAAGTGTTGAAAATGTTACCAATGATGACATACAGCCACAGCAGGAGGGACCTGCAACAGACCAGCATGTCCCACGAAGTGCAGCCAGGCGCAGACGGCGCACGACCAACAATGTTGAAGGGCGAGGCGAGGATTCTGTTTTTGCCGGCCTGGAACTCAATATGTTGCAGGTGCAGCGCCTGCAAGCCAAAAACATTAAACTATTACAAAGGGAGGTGAGGGAAGGCTTCAGGGGACTTAGGAATGACCTGAGGGATGGCCTACAGGCGGTATGTGAGGAATTGCGCACAGAGGGTGCTGCTAGGCGCAGAGCTTTGCAACGCCAAGATAGGTATACCCGGGCCATCAACCGCTTGGCAGCTACAACAAGCATCCAGGCCAGGTGCAGCATTGAGATGCAGCGGCAATTCACACATGCTGCACAGGCCATTGCAAATGCACTTTTGCAAGTAACAACTGCTGTGGATGAGTTGCGCCAAGTACGCACAACAGGGCCTGCAGTACTAACTCCAAGTGAAGAGGATATGCAGTCAGGTCGGAGCAGCACCACCCCACCACCCACCTTAGAGAGGCGCCGTAGTGGCAGGACCAATAGGCCTACTCCTTCAAATTAGCATCAAGCTGTGCATCATCTCACTCTAAAGTCACTCCTTTTTTCTTCTGAGCACTGTGACTGAAACATGTGCCACACATATGTAGTATGGCTACTATGCCTGAACATTTTCTGTTAATATATATCCTGCAAGTAAGGATTAAAAAACCACATTCACACGTACATGATTAGGCATTGTGTCTTTTTTTCTTACCTAGAAATAGTTGCGCGTAATCTCATCACGCCTCTGGCGGCCAGCCGCTGCAACAGCTCTACCAGCTACCATACGTCCAGGTCCAGGCCCCTCAACGTCAGAGGATCCTGAGTCACTCAGCTCCACTGGTGTCCCTTTTCTTGTGGCAATATTATGCAGCATGGCACAAGCCACCACTATTTTGCAACACGTATTGGGGCTGTATTGGAGTGCACCTCCACTTTTATGGAGGCACCAAAATCTGCTTTTCAGGATCCCAAATGTCCGTTCGATGGTGCCTCTGGTTGCAATGTGTGCCCTGTTGTACCTGCGCTCACTAGCATTGGTGGGATTGAGGTAGGGAGTCAAGATGAAATCCCGTACTGCATAAGCACAGTCACCTGTGGGTTTGAAATAAAAGGTTAGTCTGTGAAATGCACATGGTAGTTGTTACAAATTATCCCTATGTCTGAAGGTATTTACCGAGTAGGTATCCCTCGCCAAACTCTCCTCTTGAGAGTCTACGGTATATCCCACTGTGACAGAAGATGAATGTGTCATGTGTGCTGCCAGGGTACTTTGCTACAATGTCAGTAATGATGTGTTTGGCATCACACACCACCTGAATGTTCATTGAGTGGTTACATTTCCGGTTCCTAAAGATGTATTCATTGCTTGAGGGGGGGATATAGCAACATGTGTGCCATCTATGCATCCTATCACGTGTGGGAAATGCGAGATTTGATAAAAGTCCTGCTTTGTCTGTGCTATTGCCTGTGGTGTGCTGGGGAAGTAAATGTGATGTGACATCCTCTGAACCATGGCATCTAGGAAGGCATGGAAGAATCGCAAAAGGGCACTTTGTGACACCCCTCCTGCTGAAGCAATCACCCCCTGAAAACTTCCAGAGGCCAACAGGTGCAATGAACACAGGACCTGTATTTCAGTGGAGATGGCATTTGTCCTGCGTGTGGGGTGTTGAAGGTAGGGTCTGAGTTCTGCAATTAAATCATTAATGCTATCTTCCTCCAGCCTGTAATGGGTGTAGAGCTCATCCTCAAGGCGCTGGGAGATGCTGATGCGCAAACGGAATATCTTCTCCTGGCGTAGCCTCCTCTGTGCAGCAGCTCTCAGGCGCATCCTCCTAGCTATGAGGTAAAGCCCCGCCATTGTGGTAAACAGTTTGTGGAATTCAGTTGCTGCTTAAATAGTTTGCACCTGGTTACCACCTGCTCCTACTTGGTGGTAATTGCGATTCTGTAAATTGCGAATTTATGAAATTCGCTAATTGCGATTTTTTCATACATATCATTGCGATTCCTTATCTTGCGAATTTGGCCAATCTGCGATTAATCAGCGATTCCCTACATTAGCGCTTTTCCGTTTGCGAATTTCGCTAACTGAAAACTCGCAAATGTAGAAACTCGCAGATTAATCGCCGATTGGCCAAATTCGCAAGATAAGAAATCACATTTTTAGCGATTCCTTAAATCCAATTCATTTTGCATTCATACATACCATTGAGCAAATTCGCATTCGCAAAGGCCGAAATTCTGCGAATTTCGGCCTTTGCGAATGCGAATTTGCTTGATACATATGGCCCTATCTAACCTAAGACACGGTCTCTTTTGCAGTTTTGAACACACTGGGGTTGTATCACATCAAGTGAACACTGCACGTGCTAAGTTAATGCACAGTCTCCGTCACAATTTTTGTACAGCAGCGCTATTTTATCACCTTAAACAGTGGTAAATGGTTGTTTGTCACAGGAACTGCTGAGACATGTGCTGCTTTTGCAGGAAATGTAGCAACATTTGTTGACATATCTAAAGTAAACAACAGACATAATACAATAGCATTCAAAGTAACAGGGCTCAAGACAACAAAACAGTTAAAACAGAAAGCAACACAACAGCAGTACAACACAACAAAATGTCATTGTAATAATGAAGCACAAATACATGGCAGCACAAAAAATAGCACATCACCACCACGCTACAAATATGCTAAAATATTCTTGTCACACATTACCACCTTCAGAATGCTGTTTTGATAATAAGGTGGTAAAAGGTTTTTGAACCAAGCACTGCCTTAACTTACCACCAAGGACATGAAATAGTGTCTGGGAAAAATATTTTGTGTTTTCCTATGTGTTTTAAACAATTGAACAGCTGAAGTGCTGAGCAGCACACTCTTATCACCTTAGACAGTGTTAAACTTGCTTGTCATGGGAACTGATGCTTTTGGCTGGAAATGTAGCTGCAGATGTTGTCATATTAAAAGTAAACAAAAGAACATAATACAATAACATTGAAAATCAACATTACAGCACAGTTACAGTGCACAACACAATAAAACATTCAAAACTAAATGCAAAAGAAACAACCACATCGCAATAATGTAACACAAAAATACAGCAGCACAAAAGACAACTGAACATATCACCAACATAAAATGCCACAATTCAAATATGCAAACATATTCATGTCACACATTATCACGTTCAGAAATCTGGTTTCAAAACTCAGACGTAAAATGTGTTTGCACCAAGAAATGCCTTAACTTACCACCCAAAAGAAAAAATAGTCCTTGTCAAACTACCAGGCTTATCATATGCCCCACATCATCATCACAAAAATTACACACACATTTTCTTGTCATACTCTACCACCTCCAGAAACATCCTTTCAGAATACAATGGGAAAATATATTTTCACAAAGCACCTCCTTAAAGTGCTACCGACGTACATAAAATAGCAACAGTGTTTTTTGATCTGGCCCAAGTAAGCCAACCGAAGAACAGTAGACCGTGCATAATGTCTAGTGCCTGCTGCTGCATTCTCAAAGCAACCTTAACCTGATAGTTTGGAAACTTGGCAGGTCCAATAAGCGTAACCTTCTTCAGTCGCAGTATATTGGGTTATAGAAACGGATGCACCTGTTGGCAGTGCTTCATATTATAACAATATAACATTTTTCATTTGCTGTTTAATTTTCTACAGGCAAACAATTGAAAACGTGTATGAACTTCACGTTGCTTTCATACTTTTCAATACCATTATGCCTATTTTATTATGTATGTTCTTTTGAATACCTCACGTCTATTTTATGATGTATTATGTTATTTGTGTATCTATTTATGTATGCATTTATTTATTTATTTTGCAGCCCCATACTCCCCAGTTCTGAAGGGGACTGCAAGCTCGTTGCTAGATTATTTCTCCCAACGTTTATAATAGTACAACGGTTTCTCTCTTTATGGCACGTGACGTGAACTACTTTAATGAGACAGACACCTAGCACTGTGCTCGCGCCCACGAGAAGCAGATTTGAATTCCCTGACACAAAACTGTCAGCATTTCACGTGGCTTCGGGTGAGCTTGGAAGTCTGAAGAGTCGTCTTCGGGGAAGCCAAGATGCCCTACGGACGCATGGAAGTTTGAGGTGAACATATGGTTTAAATATTCTCTTCTACTCATTATGAAGCTGGGAGGATTGAGATCTGTTGGTTCAGAGATTCAGTTCACTGCACACTCCTACTGTGCCTGCCTATTAATTGCATCCCGTGTTTGTCAATCAAATATTTGCAATTAACGAAAATATTCCCTTAAGAGACATATAGGAAGGGCTGCTAAGTGTCTATTGTATTTGGTGCTGGAGGTGGCTTAAGTACAACAATGATACTCTTTAAAAATGTGCCGGGAGCAATGCCACTCAGAGACCTGGTGAGCCGAAGGACTAGCGCAAAGAAGGCGTCGGACGGAAGTACAAGTTGCATTCTGAGAGTGCGATGTACCCAAGTAACTGAAATCATAATAATTGATACACATTCCACACCTCCGATTTTATCGTCCAATCGTGTCTACCAAAAGAGTTACTAATGAATACAATAATTGTTGTTTTTTTATTCCGCTCCATTGGAACTAATTTTTAAAATATTCAACCTAACCTTTGGGCACGCAGAGTAGATGCTGCAAACGAAAAATGTAGATTTGAGTAAATATTAGCCAGACCTTTGTTGGTTTACTTTTTCTGTCTCACTGCCCAAAGATACATGCTTCCAACAAGGGAACACGTACCCAATCAAGGGCGTGTACCCATATTGATTACAAAGCACATTCATTCTCATAATCACAGTATTTTCCAAATCGATTCAACTGAGAGAATTACGCTGAGACCACACATCTGAACTTGAAGTCGTTCATGGTAAATTGAGGTTTACATACATTCCCTTTGAAGTCATATCATTCAGCAGTCTCTGTAGTGCCCCCTGAAACCATGGCTATCATTGATGTCACTTAGGGGTATCCAGAGGGAGCCGTTTCTACCCCTGGCAAGCCCTTTGGTAGCCTTGAAAAAAGCCCCTGCTGCTTTTGGTCTCATAGGTCAAAGAGGGCAATTGCAGGAAAGGAAAGGAAAGAGGGGACTTAGGGGCCAATGTACTAAAGTATTTTGCAGTTGCAAACCTTATGATTCTCAAGATCACAGGGTTTGCAAGCCGTTGAACTGTGCCCTGCTTCCCTTGGTGTCTTTCCAATGGGAAACAATGTTTTTAAATAAGCACAGGTTCCTTTAGAGAACACATATGGCCAGGTACTACCTAGAACCCCTCTTCCTTTGACTTACACCCCTGATGAGTGGCCGCCTCCTGGTGCCAGAGTTGCCCGCCTCTCAGTTACCCCTAAGGCGGCAAGACATTTATCACAAGGGATTTTTAGATTAGGGGTCATTAAACCCAGGCCGTATTTATAAAAAATGAATAATCAAAACATTGTTTTTCTTTTTTTTTTAGACATTATGTACACAATAAGCAGAAAGTCCAGTACATTACATTGATTACATTGATAGGTACATATGTATTGTTTAATATCCTTAACATATTTCTAATACATAAATATTCGTATCCTAATCTAAGCATACAATAATCAAATAACGTTATCTTTCTGCGTATCCCTATTTGAGCCCACGTCAAGGTCAATGACTGGCGCAAGATCCTACTCAAACTATGTTGTACACGACCTGGCCCACCTCCTCGTGGCGTCGTCGGGGGCCGGCACGACCGCCATACATGCGACGTGTCCGATGCCGGCCCCTGCCTTTCTAGGATGCTTTAAAAAAAAGTTTCCTCTTCAGGAATGGAAACACAGGGATGGTAGTCTGCTGTTCCTTGCAGGCCACCATCACTGGGTTTGTAGCGTATCACAGTGGCTTCCAAATTGCAACCTTCACGATAAGTATACGTTAGGGAGGTCATTCTGCAATCCACTGGAGATTTTGTGACATGACCTAATAGCATCCATCGCAAATAGTCACCAAGCATCCGCTCCATTACTAAATCAGGCACAAAGAACCTTGCTTACTTTCTGTAGTTTTCACTTGTTGCCATTCCTCTTACCTCTTTTGGACAGTTGAGTAACTAACTGTGGGAGGATGCCAAATCTGAGACGTCATTGGCTCTCAAAGTGTACATGATGTCACTTGCTCTATCCGGGCCTCCCGCAAAATAATCGTCCATATTGGCAAGACCATGATAGTGCCTTTTTTATGGTTGCTGAATGTCTAATATAAATTGTTAGAATATAAAAGTTATTTCTCAAGAAGTGAAGATCTTCTGTATCCATCAGGGAAGCCTTTCAGGAGTTTGCCTCTGTTTTATAAGTCAATATTGTATCTGAAAGCGGTATTTGAATGCCTGTGTCACTGGGGTTTGACTCAAAGTTTTGTGATACGAAATGTTCGAACAAGACAATAACAATCCCATTTGTGCCCTTTCTCATAAAATATAAACATTCACTGTTTGCCAATGGAGATGTAACATTCAAATTAAGCGCACTGCTGCAATTGCGCAAGCCTCTTTATTACTCCATCGGTAAACCCAGTGATTTTATTGCTCTGTTTTCAACATTACAAACGAATAAAACAAACCAGATAGATTTCTTATAATAAGAAATATACATATACAAATATTGCTCTACAGAATTAAAAAGGTTAAGGCAATTTTTGCGTTTTCACTGTCAACCAGGGAACAATTTTATGTAAAAGTGATATGAATGCAAAGATACAGATCTTGAGATGTTTGTAGAGAGAAAAGGGTTTAATTGTGCCAGGCTGAAAATGTGACACATTATGAAGTTACAACGTAATAAAATAAAATACATGATATTACAATGAACTGCAAAGCGTGTATAGGGAGGGTGAGAAAAGTGTGCTGTGACACTGATTAAAAAAAAATATTATTGTTGGTTCGTTGATATTTATTCTAATTTATTGTCTCCATTTATAAAAGTTATCTTCCTCTTGTAACTCTGTGGATGTTATTGCTATGTAAACAGAAATGTTGTATTGGACCCTCCCAGAAAATGCTTGGGCATACAAAATATTTTGAAATGTTACATGCACAATGCACATTTCTGCTTTCAACCTTTAAACTTTCTCTGACTGTACAGCTTTTAAAACCGATATTTGGAAGCTCACACTAATCTTTTATCATGGAAACATCGGACCTAGTTATGCAGACTTGCCTGAAATCAGACAGATAACCCCTTAACCTTATTCATCACAAACTTCCAGAACCATCTCCTGGAGTTTTTGTTTCAGGGGCAAGGCCCATAGTAATGACAGAATGAACGCAGGGTTTGGCTCACGGGAGATTGGTTTCCCTTGTGAGTGAGGGGGCCCAATTCTCATTCAGTTGTACTCCGGGGGGGGGGGACTTACTAACGCCAGGGCGTTGTGCAAAAATGCACAGCATATTCACGACCTGATTATTGAAATGGATCTAGATTGGTTATTTGTCACGGAAACCTGGCTTCGTCCATGGTGCAACCCGGACCTAGCTGTGGCTCTTCCACATGCTCTCTCAATTCAGCGATAAGATAGACCTTTACAGCGGGGAGGTGGGCTGGCAATTATTCATCGTAGCGCTATCAAATGCACTACGTTTGAGTTGCCAGACATCAAAGGAGCGGAGGCTATGGCATTCTGCCTTGCCATCCATGATTCCTTCTCCTTCTCTGGTGCTTTGATTTACCGTCCACCTGGCCCATCGGCTGATTTTTTGGAAAGCATTGGAGATGCGCTGAGCGAGCTTACTCTCAGGTTCGCACACTGCACGGTGATGGGAGATCTCAATCTCCATTTAGATTCCCCCAAGGAACCAGGCACTAGTGGGTTTATGGATATTATCAATATACTTTGCCTTACTCTGTTAACGCTAGAACCCACTCACACAGCAGGCCATGTTTTGGATTGTATTTGTTCTAATGTTGATGGCCTGTTAGTTAAATCTCCACACATTTTAACCTGGTCAGACCATAAACTTATTCCATTTCATCTTTTGGTGAAACAGAAGGCTCCGGTGATAAGCGCAAATTTAAACTCTGTCAGTCGTAAGCCGGACTGGATAACTGCCTTCTCACGGCCTGATCTTCTGGAGAAGTTGAGAGCTAGTAAACCTGTTCTAACAGGTCGCACTCTAACAGATAATTACCAATACTGTGAGTGGCTGGCAACATTTGGGTCATCCTTGGACATAAGGAAGAAGCAAAGAAATTTACGCTGTCCTACAAATAAAAAGAGTGCCCCATGGTTTTCATTAGCTTTAAAAACCGAATTGGGCGCAGTAAGATCTTTGGAGCGTAGGTGGCAAAGGAATTATGAGCTGTCTGCCCGTGATTTATATAAATCTGCACGTAGGAATTACCATGCCGCAATTAAGCTGGCAAAAAAACATACTACTTAGAGGTTATCTCTTCTTCTGATAAGGGACAGAAAGAGATCTTTAAGATAGTCAAGAGTTTTACTAATCCCACTGCACTCTCTCAGGAGATTCCACCTTCCCTCCCGCTTGCAATGCAATAGCCAACCATTTTGAAAAGAAAATCTCTGATATTGTTAAGGATTTTCCATCCATGCCATCTATTTCGACAAATTCGGAAACAATGAGGATAGGCGTTACGACAACTAACACTTCTCGCTTTGACTCATTCACGCATATCTCCCTGGAGGATTCACATCAGGCTATTTTAGCCATAAAATCTGGGTCCCCATTTGATCTCTGCCCGCTCATGGTCCTGCGAACCTTGGTTGAGGAGTTAAACCCAACTATTAACAGTATCATCACTTCCTCATTGGCTACAGCAGTAATTCCAGGTGATTGGAAATATGCAGCGGTTATGCCACTACAGAAAAAAGCCCTGCCAGATCCAACTACTCTGTCTAACCTGCGTCCCATTTCCCTATTCCCTGCGGTGTTTAAATTGACGGAGAAATTCGTTAATTATCAACTTACGAGTTTTCTGGAGGAGAATAACATCCTGCACTCCAATCAATCAGGGTTTCGGTCCAAACATTCGACTGAGTCTGCTCTTTTGTTTACAGCAGAGACTTTACGAATGGCATTGGACCAAGGGAAGAAGGCCGTCCTGATTTTACACGATATATCGGCGGCCTTCGATACGGTCTCACACTCCATCTTGATTGACCGTTTGGAAAACGCAGGTATAGGAGGAATGGTGCTGGCATGGCTTACTAATTTCCTTTCTGAGAGACGTCAGGTAATAGTACTAGGTGACCACAAATCTGAAAAAAAGGTCATCAGCTCAGAGGTCCCACAGGGCGCTAGTTTGAGTCCTGTTCTTTTTAATCTCTACATGGTTCCCCTGATTGAGCTGATTGTATCCTACCCGATTGAAGTCATATCGTACGCTGACGATACGCAGCTGATCCTAGTGTTGGATAGGGAGCTGCCTGGGGCTGAAGAAAATTTGATGAACTGTCTCACGGCTACATTTGAGTGGATGAATAACAATCACCTCAAATGTAACTCAGGGAAGACAGAAATATTGCCCTTTGCACCCCAAAATCTGTTTTCCCCTAAACAATGGTGGCCTGAGGATGCAGAAGCTCCTCCTAATACTATTTCTTCTGCTCAAAATCTGGGTATTAAATTTGATGACCAACTTTCATTCAAGCAGCAAGTGGTAGGCGTAGCTAGCTCGTGTTTCCAGATCATCAAATCATTGAGGAAGTTTTTTGATCTTCTTCCTCTGGCAGCCAGGAAGACGGTAGCAGTAGCACTTATAACATCTAGATTGGACTACTGCAATAGTCTTTATGCAGGCACCAATAAAGCAGTGCTGCACAGGCTGCAGATGGTCCAGCATGCTGCTGCTCGCCTGGTACTTCGCTGGCCGAGAAGGTCATCTGCCTCGGCGGCGCTTAAGATCTTACACTGGCTGCCCATCCACAAGCGTGTCCTATTTAAGGTCCTTGTTATCACCTTTAGAGCCTTTCAGTCACAAGGCCTGAGATATCTATTGAATGGCTTTAAACGCTATGTGCCAGTACGCTGCCTGAGGTCTGTCAATCAAAATCTTTTGGTGATTCCCAGAGTCAGATTGGCCGCGAAAGGGGGGAAATCTCTTTTTGTACTAGGCTCAAGAGCTTGGAATAAATTGCCAGCTCAGCTTCGGCGTATAGTCAAGGAGAGCGAATTTAGGAAGTCTCTGAAGACATGGATCTTCTCACTCTCCGACGCGGCTTGCAGAGCATTAGTGTAAAGCTTGTAATGCGTGAAATTGCCTTCTGTCCACCAACCTATTCCAGCGGGGTTGGGTGTTGAGCGCCAAGATGCTCCTTGAAGCGATAGTTGCGCTATATAAATGTGTGCTTACATTACATTACATTACATCATTTTAATGTTCAATCTTCTTACATCTGCACTTTTTACTCGGCGATGCAGCGAGCGCAAGGTAAATAGTTATATTTATATATTTACTTGCTTTACTCCTGGCTGTTGTATGTACGACTCCACTACCCTCCACCCAGCCCCTCCCCCGCCCGCCTCGAGCTAACCTGGCTGATGATGGGTGATTAGCCAGGAACCGTTCCCAGGATGCTGGTATCAGGTCCAGGGAAGACATGGCTTGGCTGTTCGGGCTGGACTGTTCCCATGAGGCACAGGGTCAGACTGATTTGCATATGGCCTTTGTCTGAACTGGGGTGGCGGAGTGAGCTAAAGAATGATGATGTATTAAACCCAGATCAGTTGACTGGGGGTGAGTGCTTGCATTGTTTAACACTCCGTCCATCATCCCCTTTGGTTTTGCTTTGTTCACCATCCCACAGCACTCCCTCTGCGAGCTGCCGCTGTGTACAAGTGACAACTCTAGGGTACAGGTTCATAATAGTTTGTGATACTGCCTATCCTAAGCCAGTGCACTACCAATCAGCTGTCACGATGACTAGTAGAATAAGCCAGGTGTTTCTTTAGCTGCCTGATTCATTACCAAACTGAATACAGATGCCACATACTGTGTTCACATCATGTAAATCCGTATTTGTAAAGCGCAAACTACTCACCCTTACGGGTCTCAAGACACTGAGGGCCGTTGTGGAAATTAAGTGAGCTATTGCCCAGAGTCACATGGTGCTGAGCTGCCACCAGAACCCAGGATTGAACCGTGAACCCTTTGCGCCGAAGTCAGCTGGCCGCTGCACCTCACCTCTCATGATGGTACAAGTCAAACTGGACTATGGCCCTCAACTCTGTGTCTGATCCAGTTTGTTTGAATAAACCCATCACACTATTTATAAGGAATGTAATTCTCGCATTTCAGAATTTCTGCCACAAGCAGCATAACAATACATCTGTATTCAATGTGGTTGTATGCGTCACAAAAACAGTCACTCTCACCAGCTGCAGAAGTAGAGTAAATCATGCAGTTTTCCATTCACCTACTGAGGTATCGTAAAAGTCAACACAATGGTTTTACTGAGAACTGAATCATCTTACAACTTTTTTGCTACTTTGAGTTCACCGATACCACAAAACGATACTTTGTTGCTGAATTCTTTACACTTCTGTATATGGAACAAATCCGAAATGTGCACACAAAGCAGAGGGCATGGTGATGCTGTCTGATGTCAGACCCAGAAGTACCAGGAAATGGATTTTTTAAATGTTTGGACGAATGAATTATCCATTACTGAAATACATGATATTTTTGTGGTGGAGCTCACTTTAATGTAATACCCTTGTGCCAACATACAATATTTTGTACGTGTGAATTGTTTGGAGACCAAAACTGTATATCTGTCTTAAGATTAAGTTATTTCTCAAAGCCAAAAAAGGGCAATTTTTATGTAGGTTCTAAATCTTAATGAATGCCCAAAGAAACCACCAAGATAGAGCAAATGATTTAATTTATCTTAAGAATTTGAGTTCTTTTAGATTATTTGCTGCATTCACTGTTTTGGAGCAGAGTACAATACCTATACCAGACATCATGCACAAACCCTTGCACTGTAGTGCAACGTTGAGTGTGTGTGGCATACAGCAGGAAAAAGTGCGCTAGCGTAGGAGTAGAGAGAAAAAGTAGCCTATCTTAGTAGATGCTGGTCTGCTCCCTCCTTTGACATAAAACAATGCAGCAACTTGGTTCCTGCGTTGTGTTAAATTTTGATATGTTCGACCCCACGTGTTTCTGCACATTTTCTGCCTGCCTATCTTATACTATGCACCGTGTATCCTATACCGTGTGCACTACTTTTTTCAAAGTGTAGCAGCCTATTTTATACTGTGTCCACTTCCTTTTAAAATTACTGACACATATAACCAGTGATTACCTTCACATGTAGGGAAGTCATAGCACTATAAATATACATCTTAATATTTCCCCAGTACACTGACCAGCAATCAAATCACTGACCCTCCTGTTTCTCATGCAGACATCAGAAGTGATTGCATTACCCACATGAGGTTTCTTGCTACAATGCATTTTATACAGATTAGTTTAACTTACATTTAATTTTACTTTAAGGTGTGTGCATTATATTATATTTCCTACCACTCAGTCCTAATTGGAACAGCCTTCATGAAGCTCAGACTTGCATCAGTATATTGTGGTTTCACAAAAAAAGGCTAAAATAAATGAATATAGATATTTGAGGCCAATTGTTTAAGGGGTGGGGGGGACACCAACAAAATGTAGACTGGCTGGGGCCTCCATCACCTCCCTATAGCTACCTCCCTGCAAACTGCATAACCAAGTAAGCAAAACGCCACATTAAGGAATAACAAAGGGTGTTTGTTAGTGCCTCATGTGAAAGTGCATCAGAGTTTTTGGTCTGTGACTTCCCATCTTTTTAATTATTCGTCATGGTGTTGGTGTATTGTCCATATACTTCCAATCTCTAGGCTTTTGCTTACTGTCTTGATTATAATTTTGAAATTTTAATTGAAATTGGTGTGACCACGTTGGGCACTTTGGACATATATAAATGCTGGTTCTAGAACAGCTCCTCTGAGTCAGCGCCCTTTGGCAAAAACGCTGAAGTAATCTCAGACAAAAGGTTATCTTACTTCCTTAGAGCTGCTGCTTTGGACTTTGAAAGCAAATGGAATGAGAAAGAAGTTTTGTTAGTTATGACTAAAGGTTATTATTTAAGTGGCATCCACCAGAGTGACCCTTGCATGGCTTCTATTCTGTTCCCCTCGCTGCAAAACAGGAACCTGAAATGCTTCTTCAGCAATGAGATAGTCTTCTCTATGAAAGAACCACATATGAAGGAGCTCTTCAGAAGCCATTACTTTTGCAAAGTTCACTTAAGGTTAGTGGTGTATTTGTTGATATAATCACAAATAGCTCAAACTTAAGAAGGACTAAGTCACTTAGCTTTTACTTTTTTTTTAACCAATGTTAATCATGATATGGCTTTCATCAAGCACTGTCAAGAAAGTTACAGATATACAGGGAAGATACAAGGATAATTTCAGTGATATAATGCTTTAGTCAATTGTTGAAAGAAAACATGCTGGCATATAAAATAATTAGCCAATAATAGCCAAGGAGGAGAGCATTCCAAGACAGTTATTGACAGGGAATGAGCTAGAGGGCCCAAAGCAACGCTGGGAGACCTAGTGCCCCCTGCAGGCTGGGCTCATATAGGTACAGCTCAATAATCTGTCACAAAACTACATCTTTCCATAAAGATCTTTTTTTTCTCTAAATATTGCACACAATCATTACCCGCTCATGCATAAAGTTTGCATTAGTGAACAATGTAAGAAAAATAAGTTGTAAGTTAGTCAAGGAACACATGCGAAACTGTGACCATCTGTTTAAGAGACGCTTTACCTCCCCTTCACCACCACTGCAGTCATAGTTGAAAAAGGAGGAAAAGGTGTGAAGTCCATACACATTTTATCCTCATGTTTTCCCGATGAAAATCACACTGTCTACAATGTAAAATGAGGATGTAAAAGCAGAATACATCCTCCACACAAAATACAAAGATTTGTAAGGTAAAGCAACCCTGAGTGATGGTACTTAACCTGCGTTGCAAGCGCAACATGGCTTACCAATTCATTCCAACATATAGCCAGAAACCTCAATTTATATGGAACCTATAGCAATCATATATGTCTTCATATTGCACATCATAAGACACCCTTCCCATTTTTCAGTGCCCTGTGCTACTTTCCAATTTAACAGTGCTCACCTTGTAAACCTCAGGACAATATAAATCTGAGTTGCTCTTGCTAGAATGTGAATTGATGATTAGCAAATCTTAGCAGA
This sequence comes from Lissotriton helveticus, assembly GCF_964261635.1. NCBI lineage: Eukaryota > Metazoa > Chordata > Amphibia > Caudata > Salamandridae > Lissotriton > Lissotriton helveticus. The sequence goes on along the minus strand of NC_136067.1, from coordinate 1,510,456,372 downwards.
TATTAGCAGTAAATGTCAAACTCACTGAGCCATCTTGCCAAAACTACGCCCTTGTATATTATATGAACAAAGTGCTTTCCATACTTGCTGAAATTGGGTTTCTGGGTAGAAGAGGTATGCACCCTCTCCAAGCAGGAACCCCAATCCTAGTCAGTGTGAGTTAGATACATAACATAAATTAGCCTGTGCTCACCCTTCGTTAGCTTAACTTAAGAGGCAAGATGTGCAACACTTCAAACAGTAACATAGTGAAAACCCCACAAACAAATTCCACACTAGTTTAGAAAATAGCTTATATTTTTACGAACAAATCAAAACTAACATAAAAAAATACAATAATTATGACTGGAGTTCTGAATCTTTAAACAATAAATGAAGATATAGTGCTTAAAAGCTTACAGTGCCAACTGGGAATATCTGGCCGTGATCGAACACGGGTCGGATACAGGGACCAGCTTTAAGCCACTGAAAAGTACCTGGGATGCATTGTCAACGGAGTCGAGCTGGGAGAAGCTAATAAGCAAAGCGTTGGCGTTGAACTGCTTGATCAAAGGCTATGTCTCATTATCGAGCTGTGCAAATCGAAGATGCGCCACAAGAAAACTGCAGCTATTTTAGCACTTGCAGCACTTTATACCCACTTCCAAAGGTCCAGGGTCTGGATTGGCTCCATTTGACGAGGCAAGACTTGCAGCAAGCAAAGACCCGGTGTTGTTACAGGTTGATGAGAAGTCTGATGTCCCTGAGACTTAGAACAGGGGAAAATCCAGCATGCCCTTGGAGTGACCGTGACATGGGTCCAGTCCTGTCTCATCAAGGAATAGGGTAGCAGGCAGCAGGGTGGCACAGCATAAAAGTAGTTGTTCCAAAGCAGCAGTCCAGCAGATTGACAGTCCTTGTAGCAACACAGCAGAATGGCAGAACTCTTCACAGGTCCAGTAGTGTCTGATTTGGTGGGGTCAGAGACAAGTACTTACACCCAGTTTTGCCTTTGAAAAGGAGGTGACTTCAAAGAGGGGTTTTGAAGTGCACAGAGGTACTCCCTTTGAGCTCTGGCTCCAGATGCACTACAGTGGAGCATACAGCCCTTTGGGCGGGGACAGGACACAGTCTATTCAGGTGTAAGTGTCAGCTCCTCCCTCCCATCCTGCCCAGGATGGCCAGTCAGGATGTGAATGGTCACTGAGTCACACCTAAGCTCCCTTTTTGTGTGGCTGTCTTAAAGGAATGCCCAAATGGTTTAGCTGTCACCCACCCCAGACATGTATTGGAGATAGGCTGCAGGCACATATAGTTGAGAGCAGAAAAATTACATTTTCAAAAAGTGTCATTTTGCATTTTTAAAAGAGTAGTAATACATTCTTCTTTACCAGTAAAGAGGATTTATCTTTACCATTTCAATGATATGAACTGGATGGATCTATTCCTTCACAATTACAGGTTATAACTGTAATAAGGAATTTCCAATGTTTTCCTATGAGAGGGGTAGGCATCACAGTAGTGGAAAACAAATGTCGGTGTTTTTCACTACCAGGACATGCAAAACTTAAAAGTACATAGCATACCTTTTGATCACACAGCACCCTGCCATACGGACTTACTAGGGCCTACCTTAGGGATGACATACGTAATAAAAGGGAGTTTAAGGCTTAGCAAGGGGATGTAAATGCTAAGTCGAAAAGGCAGTGTAAACTGCACACAGGGACTCTGCAGTGGCAAGCCTGAGTTGTTTAAAGTGGCACTTGTGTGGGTGGAGCAATCAGTGCTACAGGCCCACTATTAATTACAAAAAGGGGGTGGTGATGGACAGAGTATCTGAGTTAATCAGAACACTCCTACCCAGTCAACAGATCAGGGCTTGATCCATCACCGTTTTTTAGCTCATTGCACCATCCCAGTTCAGGACCTGGCTATATGCAAATTAGTCTGTCCCTGGCCCAGTGCATCATGGGAACAGGGCAGACGAAACTACCAAGCCAATTCTTCACTGGAAAGGAAACAAGCTTCCGGGGACCGGTTTCTGGCATTACAGCCGTCTTCGGCCCGGCTTGCTTGAATCCTGATGGTGCAATGAGCAAGGGACTCATGTCTGAGCATACCCTTCCACACTCATGGTGGCCAAAATAATTACAAAAAGGGGGTGGTGATGGACAGAGTATCTGAGTTAATCAGAACACTCCTACCCAGTCAACAGATCAGGGCTTGATCCATCACCGTTTTTTAGCTCATTGCACCATCCCAGTTCAGAACCTGGCTATATGCAAATTAGTCTGTCCCTGGCCCAGTGCATCATGGGAACAGGGCAGACCAAACTACCAAGCCAATTCTTCACTGGAAAGGAAACAAGCTTCCGGGGACCGGTTTCTGGCATTACAGCCGTCTTCGGCCCGGCTTGCTTGAATCCTGATGGTGCAATGAGCAAGGGACTCTTGTCTGAGCATACCCTTCCACACTCATGGTGGCCAAAATAATTACAAAAAGGGGGTGGTGATGGACAGAGTATCTGAGTTAATCAGAACACTCCTACCCAGTCAACAGATCAGGGCTTGATCCATCACCGTTTTTTAGCTCATTGCACCATCCCAGTTCAGAACCTGGCTATATGCAAATTAGTCTGTCCCTGGCCCAGTGCATCATGGGAACAGGGCAGACCAAACTACCAAGCCAATTCTTCACTGGAAAGGAAACAAGCTTCCGGGGACCGGTTTCTGGCATTACAGCCGTCTTCGGCCCGGCTTGCTTGAATCCTGATGGTGCAATGAGCAAGGGACTCATGTCTGAGCATACCCTTCCACACTCATGGTGGCCAAAATAATTACAAAAAGGGGGTGGTGATGGACAGAGTATCTGAGTTAATCAGAACACTCCTACCCAGTCAACAGATCAGGGCTTGATCCATCACCGTTTTTTAGCTCATTGCACCATCCCAGTTCAGAACCTGGCTATATGCAAATTAGTCTGTCCCTGGCCCAGTGCATCATGGGAACAGGGCAGACCAAACTACCAAGCCAATTCTTCACTGGAAAGGAAACAAGCTTCCGGGGACCGGTTTCTGGCATTACAGCCGTCTTCGGCCCGGCTTGCTTGAATCCTGATGGTGCAATGAGCAAGGGACTCATGTCTGAGCATACCCTTCCACACTCATGGTGGCCAAAATAATTACAAAAAGGGGGTGGTGATGGACAGAGTATCTGAGTTAATCAGAACACTCCTACCCAGTCAACAGATCAGGGCTTGATCCATCACCGTTTTTTAGCTCATTGCACCATGCCCACTATTAGCATTTAATTTACAAGCCCCATGCACATGTAATGCACTCTGCTCTGGCTTATAGATAAATTAAATATGCCAATTGTGAATAAGTCAATCAAATCATGTTTTAGGGGAGAAGTCCATGCACTTTAGCACTGGCTGGAAGTGGTAAAGTGCTCAGAGTGTCAAGGCCTACAAAACGAATTCAGCAAAATTGGAGGCAAGCAGGTAAAAAGTTTGCGGGAAGACCACCCTAAGGCTGTCAGGTAAAACAATACACATTTACAAATGCAATTTAGCTAAAAATTGAGGTTGGAGAACGAGTTCCTTAATTGTGATTACTTGACGCAGTATACTGTCAAACACAACAAACAGCTGATCAATACTAATTCTTGAACTGCAATGTAGCATGCCAGTCAAAGTAGGCTTGGTGACATTACAATGCAGTCATATTTTCAAAGGCATTTATTTCGAACGCACCATTAATTAATGTACAATACACCTTTGAAACACTTGGTTATTCCCTTGAAGGGAACAACCTGACCTCATATTAATTCACAGATCAATGACAATTTTATGGTTACATGAACTTATATTATTGCTTAGTTCAACACTGTTATGCAGTCCTTTTGACGGATAAATGACAGCTGAGTTGTGAAGCGAGTCATGGAGCGCGACTTCACGACACATTCTTGAGCTACACACTTCGGTCCTCCAGCTCAAAATATAATTAACTGTGTATATTTGTAAAATAAATGCCTTCAAATTTGAATTTGAAGTATATGGAAAGGCATCAGGTTTTTCCGATAATGTTTACGATCCCAAATGCAGTTCTTGTTTCTGTGTTTATTTACACTCCAGTCTCGAAATTGGATGTCATGATGATGTTCTAATCATACTTATGGACTAATCAAAGGTTTAAAGGTAATCCTGGCCTGGACAGGACTGGGAGCTTGAAGCAGCCATGGCAAAAAGCGTTTAAACCAGCTCCATTCCCTTCATCCACTCTGTTTTAATCCATCCATTCCATTCCCTGTTTCTCCCTCCTCTCCCTGTGTTCTGAATGCCACCTGTAGTCATCCTCAGGAAGTTGACAATGTGACAAAAAGCAGTGGCCCGGGACTTTAAAAAGCAGCCGCCATTGGCTCCAACCCTCTAGAGAAATGCTCGGTGGAACAAATAGTCAGTCCTGTCCTCATTCTGATTCAGCTCGAATAAGGAATCGGGATCATTGTGGCATACCCCTTCCCGCCAGGTTTTATCCTGGATACATTTCTCCAGTAGAAACATGTTTGGGATAAATGGGAAATCTGAGCAACTACCACGCAAACACTAATTCCCACAGATATCCTTCTCTCCAATAATGGAGAGAAGATTCTGCACGTAATAATTACCATCCCCCGTGGTATCAATAATTCCAGGTGTGATATTGCCACTTCGACTGCACTGCAGACCTCCAATGGAGTGCCGCAGAACAGTGGCAGTGCGTCCATTGGGGGCGTTGGGGCGTTGCCCCACTAGCCTGGACGACCGCACTGCCAACATGATGAAGAATAAATAACTATTTAAAATTAAAAAATGAATCTGAGACGAGCGCACTAAGGCCCCGGGAGAAGCCCGACAGGATCGGGCATCCATAAGGAAGTGGGCCGTGGGGGGTGGGGCTGTGGCAGAGAGTGACAGGCAGGCAACGCACAGGCAGAGGGGTGACTGAGACTGACTGCGCATGTAAAATGCTGGAGTAGTCCAGATTTCGACTGGCCCGCGCATGCGCACAGTTTAGACCCCCCCCTACTACTACTGGACATAGGCATGGACACGGGGCCCCGGTCTCAAAATGGGCAGATAGTAGTCTGCTCTTAGCCAATCCTGGCTCAGTGGCGCTGCTAACGCTGCACCAGGATTGGCTGCTGCAGCAGGATGGGGCCGCGCGTGGGTGTTGGCTGCTCTGAGCCATTGTCATCGGTGATTGGCCATTTGTATGACGTCACTGCGCGTGCTGGAATCATGCCACAACAACAACACCAGTAAGTGAAAGTAGAAGTAGTCGAGGATCATGATGAGTCATAGAGAGTCAGTGGGCGCGTGACTGAGTGACTACTCATTATTGTTGCCGGACTCGTCGTGACCAGTACTGCATGTGTGTATGTGTGCGTGCCTAGGTCGGACTCGGACCGCCTGCCTGGACCTGCTTAAGCAGCCTGCCTTGCTTTGTGTGCAGCAGTGATGTGACATCGAGTAGCATGACCGGACCGCGCCCCCCACATAAGTTATGACCAATCCATTGAGTTTATATGTACGTTTACGTTACGTTATCAATGGTCATAGGGCACAACAGAAGCATTGCTGAGTCCTTTTCAGCGAGGCCCCGGGTGGCTGTGCCGTGCACCCACAACAAGCAAGCAAGCCCCGACGAGTGTAACTCGCAGGCAGGGTCTTCTATGCTGAGCACCGGGACACACTTCAAGTAGCTGTGCACCATAAAAAAAAGGCATTCATTCATAATGCAGGAGCCATTTGCCTTTTTAAATATACATATCTGAAATGGACGCCACTTGGATTGGTAAATAAAAAAAATATATTCTTGATGCCTAATGTGCTGCATAGCAGTCTGGAAGCAAGTGGCAGGTGCTGGGCCCGAATAAATAAATTGTGTCCTCCTTGAGCACATACTTGTTTGCGGTGGGTATATTGAGGGAAAACAAGGACCTGACGTTTTAAGCCATACATACTATTCATTTGTATTCTAAGTAGCATTAATTTGCTTTAGAAACTGTATATTGGTTTTAATTGACATATAGAGTTATTATCTCTCTCTTGATAAATAGACCAATAGAGGTATGCACTTGTATGTTACTAGGTGCACTATTAAAATGTTCGTACAAAAAACCCTCTACAATTGTATTAAAAATGATTGCTTTGGAGAGCTAAATAACTTTATTATGATTTGTCTTTTACAGAATAATATCATGTATCAGTGGCCATTGTAAAACACTTGATGGTACTAGTGTCTCTACTTTTGTATACTTTTAGTGTCTGTGGAGCTGCAGGTCATATTACACCCTGTTGTCCGGGGGGAGGTACATCCTCCCAATGCAAACTATCCTCTCCAAACCCCCTGCAGTGGTGGGTAGGTGGCAAAACCATGATTGCCCCAGCCTCAGGGACTCCAGTCACAGGTACACACACACTCATACAACACTCACACAAACACCAAAATAAACACACAGGCAGATAGTCACAGTGGGACCCCAGTGGGACGCTCACAGCCCCATTAAAGAAAGGGCAGCGCCATTAAAAATTATCCAGCGTTAACGCCTTAATCCTGGCATTGTGAGATTGAGAACAGATTACTCTAGGAATAAGTTCCAATGTCGTGAGTCTTCCTTTTGCACTGGATTGCCAGTGTAAAGAACAGAACAAGCATTGCCATAGCCTACAGGTCGCGCCTTTGGGGCCTTATAAATGTTTAGCCATGCAACACTTGCTCTTGCAAGCATAAACAAAGTGAGAGATGAGGCTGACAATTTAGACAGCCAACTGCCAGCGGCTTCAACTTTTTTAAACCACAGGAAAAACATCACCACTCTGGTCCGAAGTGCAAAAGAGATATGTGACATTGTAATTGTGCATGCACAAGAGCGTTTTGCTTTCACAAAACATTTGGAGAGTGCGGCATTATTGGAAAGTAAATACTTTGAAAAATATAATGAATCCTTCCCTGAGCATGCTCTGCATGAGGCTGTGGAAGCTTATCCGATGCTCAACAAAGAGGACCTGAAAAGTGAGTTGACAGTAATGTACTCAATGCCTGTGCACCAGAAGGCCAAAGATGCCAGGTCTTTGCTGTCTTTAATTCATGAACTTAATATGGAAAAGACATTTACAGAGACAATAGCTTTACTAAAAATTGTCATTACAACTCCTATGACAACCTCAGAGGCAGAACGATCTTTTTCCGCCTTAAAGAAGATTAAGACATTCTTGAGGAACACCATGCTTCATGAAAGACTCAATGCGTTGGCAATGCTTTCCATAGAGAGCAAGCTTGATCAAAATATTGCTGACTTTAACGTTCAAGTAATTGAAAAATTTGCTGCGCTTAAAGACAGACGTGCTGAATTTAGATACAAAAAGTAAATATGTTGAATGGTGATAGTTTGTGACCTGTTTAGTTGGTTCTTTTGTTGTTTGCAGTTTAAATCAAAAAAGTTGTTTGTTTCGTTGTTTGCAGTTTAAATAAAAACAATCTGTGAGGTTCTCAGCATTGTATCTTGAAGTCTGTTATGAAGCTTAGTGGTTATACTCAATAAGCAGCTACCTATGTTATATGACAGCTCTTTAATAATGTAATACCTGCACTTTCACAATTGTTTTAATAACCTTCCTGCTTTCTCAAATTTGCTTGAAAATGCACCATTTTTCCACTATTTTTTCACCCTCCTTAGGGGGTCGCTCGCTACGCTCCCTCGCTACGGTGCAGTATGATTATCAGCTTCCGCCTCACCACTTTCAAATGTCACCAGCCGCCACTGCCGCAGAGGAATTCCATGACAGGGACCTGTCAAATGTTATGAATTGCTCATGAATAGCAATCTCAAAATACTGCAAATTCATGACGTGGTTTATAGTAAGTGGCTTTTGTATTATAAAAGGCACCCTAGGACGCAGAAGCACGGGATCATGACAGGCCCACATCTTGGACACAGTGGCGACATTTTCCATCCCGGGAGGTTGTCTGGAAGTGAGGGGGAAGAAATGGCACTTAAGGGAGGTCAGAGTGCGGTGGGAAGCAAGCCCTACCAAGAAAGTGAAAAAACAAAGAGAGGGCATCGAAAAATAAAATTGCAGCACATAATCAGTCTTTCTGTCATGCTTTCACTTACGAAAAAGATAACACAGCATTTTTCTGATAAAGTTGTGTCCAAATAACTCCAAAAAGGCATCATTTGGTTATTGTTGTCTTATTGCCTGCCACTAAGTGTGTGCAACAAATTAGCCATGGTGATGGATACTAGAACACTGAGCAAAGGCAGAATCCTTGGTTCCTAAGTAACAGCACCAGGAAGACTCATTCTGAGCCTATTGTACTGCCATGTACTGGATGGAGAGATGCTATAATAATTTTATCTTAGTTTCTATAGCTGATGGAGACGTATAAATATGCTGGAGGAAGGATGGACAAAGATGCATTGGAAGCATATGCGGGAGGACCTATGTGGCCCTTGTGGGTGTTAAACGTGCTGCCATGTCATACTTCCGGAGGACCATAGTCTCAGGCATCGGGAGAAGTAACATATTTGTGCTAGGTTGATTGTCTGGGACTGAATGCTACTGAACACCAAGCATAGTTCTGAAAATGTGCGAGGATACCACTGGATCCAGTCCTGAACCCACCTTGAATTATTTGAAAACATATTAAAGAGGCATGACATCAGTTTTGTAATCTCATGCTTTGGCTACTGCTACCTCGTATAGGTCTATTCAATTCAATTCAATATCTTCATTCGGATACAGATATATATCCATAAAAGTACAGACAGACAACAACATGTACAATAAAATGTATCCAACAGCAGAAGAGGCATTGCAAAATTCCAATTAAAACTGGTCCACCAGTGGTACAATACACATAAAGGGAAACATGATGAAAAAAAAAATCAGTGTTAGTCTACCAAAAGTTAAAATGAGGTTAAAAACAGGATGAAATAAGCATGATTCAGTGGTGGGGGTCGGGGGTGGGGGGGGCACAAAGAGTTACGAGTGTGCATTGCGGCTTTCATGAAAGAATCAACCCAAAAGATTAGCTCATCACCTTACTACAGATAGGTCTATTGAAAATATCACTCTTTACTCCATTGTATGATTAATATTTGAATTGACAGGCAGCCTCAGGAGCATAACTGAGGCCACTGCAGCCCCACAATGAGGAGGGAACCCGGTTCCTTGTTTTGTTGCGGTCCCCTCACCTCCCAAAGCCATGGTATTGCATGCCTTGCAGAATGCGCATAAAGGCATGTACTAAGAAATAGGTAAACACTTGGTAAAGTCGCTCTGCTTTCCCAAGCAGGCAACCTGCCGCATAGGGGTGCCCAACCCTTCGTTATTATTATTATTATTATTATTAGGTTCTTCTATAGCGCGTGGCCACTCGGGAGCATCCCAGCGCTTGGGACCCCATAGAGCCCAAGACCAATTAATATCTGTACAATCTGGGAGGCGATGGGACCCCTCATCATATTTTGCTGAGGGGCTGGCTTCATTTTGTGTTACGCCACTGGGCAGCCTGGCTACTCATACTAATATCTAACTATTGAGACAAACTGAAAGCATCCTGTGCACAGCAATACCACCATTGTTACTTTTGCTGCAGTTTCCATAATTAACTCCATGTCATTAATTATTTTTCTACCTTTCCCTTTTTCTTCTTTTTCTCCTCTTTCCCTCTTAATTATAATGTTCTCCTTTTTTCCTCTTCACTTGTATATCTTACTTGTCTCACACATCTCTATGATTTATAATACTGTATTGTATTTGTATTTTGTTGTGTGAAATTGTATTTTTCAATCTCCAATAAAAAATTGTGACACAAAAAAACACACAAAAAAACGAGAGGACCACAGCTATTAAAGGCACTACACTGCACTACTAGTGCTAATTACTGCAACATTAGTAAGGTGATACGGCTACTGTAAAGAACACCTGGGCTTCAGAACAAAAAGGAAAGCAGCTACTATCACTAGTACCACTACAATATCGCATCAAGACCTAACATTGCTTTTGCACACATTGCTAGTGACTGCCGCCTATAAGGACTGGTGCTACTTCCACCAACACGACCGGGAAGCATGCTGCAACTTCAGCCGATGAATGACATCAATGGCCGTCAATGGCACACATATCAGTGCAGTATTTAAAATGGCAGAATTAACAGAATCACAGTTGTCAGTAACAAGACAAATACTCTGACCACCATCACTTATCATCAATCTTATTTAGAGTTTGCTCCAGGACATTGCACCAAAAAGCAGGGGGTGTTCTGTCTGCCCCACTTAGAGCACTTGTTGTCCCCATAAACTTTAAAAAGGGCAGATGGGACACATTATGGTTTTTTTTGGAGGGTGTTCCACATCTGCCAAACTCCAAATAAGGCCTAGGGAGTATTTAGTGATTTTAGTACTGCGGGGATTATTGTCTTCAGACAGTGAATTTAGACGACCACAATATCACTAATAACCACTTCAATTAATTAGGAAAGAAGACAAAAGCCTAAACAAAGAGGCACATTCTACCACAACTTGCCACCTGTAGTAGAAGAGGCCAGGATTTGTGGCATGGGCTCCTAACACAGGAAGTGAAATGCGCCACCAGTGATTTCCTAGAGGTGGCTGGGAGGACAGAATACACAGTAACCACGCCAAACAGGATGATATGTTACTCAGCCATCCCTATCTGCTAAGGAGTCAGGATCCCTGCTGAGCTGCTCCCATTCTTTGACCATCAAACTATCCATGGAAGCACAATAAATGTTAATTAGCACAATACTAGTTTCAAGTGTAAATACAAGAGTGAAGTCAGATATTGGTTCTGTAGTCCAAGGTTAGTTTTTCAAGCTTTCATTGCACTACTGGTTGCTCTAAACCACTGTGATAGAGCTACCTCAATCTTTTGTTTATACCCCGAGTCAAAAAGTGGGCTAATGCTAATGTACCCTGTGATAGTCTCCTAGACTAACTGCTGTAAAAACTGCAGTATGTCTAGAAAATCCCACTTTGTATATGTCGCAGCTGGTGATCTTTGACAGTGGTGGTGCATATTATGTGCCTGGAATTGCTGTGAGTCAGTGAACTCCACCGGCATGGGAAGTTCTGTGGTTGCCAGAGGCAAAACATTTGGAAACATTCCACTTATTTATGCATTTTATAGCATAATTTTCACATATTTTTTTTAAAAAGCATGGTTTCTGAAATGGCACTTATTAGTATGAAAGATTTGCCCACTCTAAAATATTTTGGAGAAAATGCTGGCAAATGCATGCCTTTTCAGCTTAACGTCGCTATTAATGCCATAAATGGCATAGGTAATAGAGGCAGTTATGCACTTTTGCATGGCCTATTGGTCCCATGCAATCTGTTTACAATTCTACATTTAACTAACTTTCATGTTTCCATCCTACCACGCTCAAACAAATCATCAAAGCACTAAAGGAGGGGGGCAAGGACAAACAGCCCCAGCCCTGCAGGAGGCGGGAGGCTCTGCAGCACGCCGGTTGGGTGTCATTTAAGTATTTCATCTTCCCCCCAGCGTGGGCTACCTGCCGGATGCACCCGGCCACTGCTCAAGTGAATCCCAGGCCAAGAGCAGGCCCATCTTCGCCTGTCATTGCCTTGCAGAGGTTGGATGGGGCAAACCCTTGCTTCTTGCTTCCTGTGTGCAGGCTGGTTCCTTTGTTTTTCTTTACCAGAGTAGTTGTTTTATTAATTGTTCAGAGAAATAGGAAAATACAAGGCTGCTCCCTCTCAGCCCCAACCCCTTTCCTTGAGAGTTTCCACCATATATGAGTTTCTGGTACGAGCAGAGCGGGTCTTATCAAAAGAAATTGAGATTACTCAGCGTTGACCTTCTTTGATGGATCAAACCCTCAAATCCCTTGCCTGTGTCAATTTCTCAGTAACATTCCTCACTTATCCATTTAGCTGCTGGAGCCACCCGAGCCACCATGGATACACTCCAGCCAGATCTCCGGCAACATGAGATGTCAAACTTGGCATGTGGAATCTCACAGGAAATCTTTCCATCTCCTAGGATGAGCCCAGTGGCAAAGTGTTCGAAGAAACCCATCAAAGCAAGGGGCAAGGTGACTATTTTCAAGTACTGAGACCCAGACAAGTGGTTCACAGTAAACTATTTAGATCCACGTTGAAGAACTTGTTGAACTATTTACCGCTAGGCTTAATGCCATTCTAGATCAAAAAATCAACTCCGTCAATATTAGGCTGACAGCATTTGAACTTATGGGCTTATTTACAATCCCCTTGTGCCACCGATGCATCACTTTTACCATGGGAAAAAGTGATGTACTGGCGGCGCAAGGGGCGTTTAAATAAGCCCCTAAGTTTGGAAAAATGACTTGAGTAAAATGTTGTGAGGTCTATTGGACCTACCCTGGGGGAGTCATATGAACTTGTAAATTTGGCCTCTAGAAATTGTAGTAACGCTAATACTGGATATTGCATTTTACCTGCAAATCTTCACGGCCTCACAAGATATTTGGTGAGGGGGGATGCCTGAAGAGAGGGAGTGTTGCTCTGACAAGGGAAAGTGCTGCCTCTGGCGCTGGCTGAATTAGGGAAACAACTGCGAGGTCACCTCAAACATGGGTAGAGGGAGAATATACTTTACACCTGCCACCTGTCCATATGTGGTTGTATTAACTAACGTCCCAGTATTGTGACCAGGGACAGTGGGGACTACGCAGCAGTTGAAAATCAAGGTTACCCATTGACTTAGTAGTAATCCTAGAATTATTTCCAGTCCAGTTATTTCTTAGAGCTAAATGGGTGGGCTCCCGCTTAAAAATTTTCCACGGTAATTGTATTGTCAATTTTAATTGCCTGAGGGCAGTGGCTAGTCTGATTCACCAGGCTAATCTGGGCCTTATTAAGTTAGAAGTGATTCAACTTCTACCATTATTTTTTTCCTATAATCATCTGAATCAAGCCTGGGATGGTTATACTTTCCCTGGGACACGCCCTATCAACACAGCACAAGGTGCAGGGATTACTATATTGAATCATTTTGAGGTGCTTTCAAAATTGACAGAGTTGGTATAAGTGGTGGAGTCTGCACCTAGAAAGTCTGTGTTGAGTAGTATATCTCACAACTAGCTTTTATATTTTGGTTCATTGCAGCCTTACCTGATACTAGCCTCACAATGACCATCTTGTCAACAATTTTAGGAGGGAGAGGTGATGGAAACTCTATTAATAATCCGTCGTCAAACCAGCATAGCATTAAACATCTCCTTTGGAATATAGCATATAGCTGAAGAAGATGTATTTCGTGTTCGCTTTGTGAGTGACAGTATGCCCTACCATCACCTTCGGGGTGTGCTAGAGATGGACTCTTAGCCTGGTTTAAAGTAACCTTAGATTGTGTGGTCACTCCTATTGATACTGGTAGCAAGCTATTCCAAATGGTTATTTAAGCTGTGCTTTGAATTTTGAGGTTATTTATAGTCATTGTTTACATGGATGACTTCTCTGGTCGCACCAATAACAACTTCTGTTCTCCTTTTTCTTTCATTAATACTTTATACAATATTCCAATTCTCATGGGAGGTTGTTTTAATCTGCTGTTAGCTGTAGATTTTAATGCCAAGCTGGGTGATACCTCGTGTCTTTTGTAGCGAAACCCCTATGATGTGACCAGTTCTTTACATCTTTGACAGAATCGAGATGCCAGGGGCTCTGTGCTGTTTTCTTTGTTAGCTAACGATGATCTGTGTAATGCTTTTAAGCTCTTGGGTTCTGGCGTCACTAGCTAGCTATGTTTACTGGAAGGGGTCAGTGTTCTATAATCGACTATGTTTTGTAACTAGGAGTCTGTATAATTTGATCCTTGATGTGGCGGTCATTTCCATAGTCCCTTCACCTTTTTTGCATAATCTCCCAAAGAAAGTAAAGAGTGGGGCAATGGTGGGCCACTCCTCACTATCTGCTAAGGAGAATGTGAGCAGGCGGGCCTGGAAAAATGCTAATAGACCCCTAGTTTATTGTAAACCTGTAGCAAGCAACTTGAATATTATTTTAACGTGCCTCTCTAATGAGATAGGTAGCAAGATTGTAGTTGCCTCTTTCGTGTTTTTGGGAGATGCCATAAAGAAGTTACTTACAAAAACGTACGGCCTGTTGAGCCTACGGTTTCCCTTTGGTTTAATAAAGCATGTAGAAAGACCGGAAACTGCATCATGCTTTAATCAAATCCTCAAGGAATAGGGATGAAATTATAACCCTTAGGAGGGAGTATAAATAGTCTCTTGCAAAAAGAAAAAGGTGAGGTAAGGACTGGGTACTGGGAAAATAAGGCACATGCTTGTATGACTACAGATACTGCGACGGTTTGAAATATTGTTAATAACGATTCCCTACCTGACTCACCCAAGTTGGCACTGAATTGTAACATTTGCCCCGGAAGCATGGATGACTCATTTATATAGCATATGCCATATATTCAGTGGAGAATGGGTCAGTAGGGTCTGATCCTGATCCCCGCTGGTTTCCAATTAATGTTTCCTTCTCTTTGGAAGAGGTAACAACAACCATTGTGATAAGTCCATCTAGTAATGTTCCTGACCGTGATGGTGTCCCATTGTACTTTTATAAGGACAATGTTGAATTCTGTGCCCCTCTTCTCACAAATTTGTTTAACCACTCTGTATGGTTGGATTTCCTAAGTCATGTCAGACATTGATTATTGTGCTGGTGTTTAAAAAATGGCACCGGCCGTACCAGTACTGTTACTGTCCTATTTATCTGTTAAACTCTTCAGTTAAGTCATTGGGACGAATTATTTTGGCTAGATTGGTAACTTGGATTTCTGACAATGACATCCTGTCTGAGGTGCAGTATGGTTTTCAATGAGGATTTAGGATAATAAAACAATGTCTTAACCTACATGTGAGTATAAATTGGCCAAGCCCAGTTCTATTCATCTTGCTTTTATTGACCTCTCTAGTGCATTTGACAGTGAGACTAGATCAAAGCTCTGTGAACTGCTGACCTCCATGGGGGTTTAGGAGGGGTTGGTGCACTTCCTGTGGGTGCTGCATTTTGACCTTTCCACCTCCAGGAGATTTGGGAATAATGGAGAGTGTACTTATTCCTTCAGTATATAACGTGCACTCCATCTGGGTTGTGCCCTGGCTCCTATTCTTTTCCTATTGTACATCAGCAAACTAGAGACTGTCCTTTTGGAAGTGGGGAAGGATGTGCCAGTAGTGAAGAACTGCCTGTGCTTTTTTATGCTGATGACGTAGTTTTGTTGGCTAGAGGTCCAAATGGGCTTAAGGCCCTTGCAGATGGGTATGTGGGTTTCATGGAGAACTTGAACTTAGAAACCAACAGGTCTAAAACTTATGTTTTGGAGTGTTACCCAAAAACATAAACTCTCGTACTCTTACTATTAAGAGAGAGCGTTTGGAGAGAGTTAATTTCTTACCTTATCTGGATGTAACCTTTGAGCCAAATAATACTTGGGCTACCTGTCTTTCGTGTAGGAGTGTTTGTTTCTCATGGCTGTTGGCACGATCACTGGTTTCTCCTGTAGTTTACGGAACAAGCCCATTCACCTGTGTGTTGAGATCTACAAACAAAGGTGCATCCCCGTTCTCACAAATGGTGCAGGGGTATAGGGTTATTGTAAAGTTAAAAACCTGCAGACGGAAGAATAGAGGGTGTTTAGAAGAATTGTGAGGGTCCCACGAAGTAGTCACAATTTTTTGGTGCTTGAAGAATTAGTCTGGATTATTAAGAGGTTTATATTAAATTGACACCTTTCCTTCTTTGGTGATCTATTTGGACAAATGACCAGGCCACATTTAATAGAGATATTATTCAAGACTTCTTGGCATGTGCTTTTGATCCCATGATACCTTGGTTCAAAAATATACAGTCAAAGTTTCTAAAGCTGGGTAGACTCAATCTTTTTCAAATCTGAGATCCATTATAAAGTAGAATAAAGCATAGGTCAAGAATACATTTCTGATGAATAGGGTGAAAGATAGGGAACAGATTGAGCCTGCAATGCACTCCTTCAAAGAGTTTACATTGATCCAAATGAGCCCTGCATTGCAGACTTACCTGGAATGGGTTAGCTATCCCTGGGAAAGAATGTTACTCACTAGGTTTCATCTGAGGTCAATCAGGTGGAGACTTTGCTTTCCCCTTGGCCAGTATGATGTTGATAGAGTATACTGTTGTCCTTGTGATTAAACCTCCCACCAAACCTGGCTCCATTTTGTATTTTTTTGCAAATATGATAAAGATTTGATGAGTGGCCTTTTGTTTCCAATTTTAATGAAGCTACAGAAAAATAAATGCAGAGCAGCACTGATTTTTTTGTAGTCCTAATGCACAGAGGAAGACTTTATTACGGTTTGTTACTTTTTAAAATGTACTATTAGCCTTTGCAACTCGTTGCTGTTTTATTGAATGAGGTTAGTGTTTTGATTTGACATTGAACATTATTATGATATACTGATGTTAAATTATTTGTGTATTAATTATGTTTTTTGGGGCCTGTTGATAACTGTTTTTAGATTTGATCATGAACTTTTTTTAACCCCCTATAACTATGAATTTCAATATCAGATTTGTACATAGCATCTGAAATGTTTCTGTACATTTGTAATGAATTTTATATTTTTAAAATATGTACTTTTCTGATCTAAAATGACCAAAATAAAGTTTTTGAAATTAATTGTAATTCTCTCTCCTATGACATATAATCTATTTTTGAGGAGTACAGTAGGGCCAAACATAATGTACAGGATCATATAATAGTGCTGTCACTCAAGTACTGAACTAGTACTGTCGCTCTGGTAGTGAAAGTACTATCTGACTGCTTACATGTTGTAGGCAGACCGTTAGCACTACTTTTACAGATTAGGATTTCAAACAGTGCCAATAATGTTCACACACATATTTGCTTTAGACTTCACACAA
Organism: Lissotriton helveticus; assembly: GCF_964261635.1. Classification (NCBI taxonomy): domain Eukaryota; kingdom Metazoa; phylum Chordata; class Amphibia; order Caudata; family Salamandridae; genus Lissotriton; species Lissotriton helveticus. The sequence continues at coordinate 1,510,439,396 of NC_136067.1, read as the reverse complement.
ACTTTGCTTTCAAGTTCAGATGTTTTATTTTTAGAAAATTAAACTGAATTTCCACAGACAAACGCTTAGCATATTCAATTTTAGTAAAGCAATGGTTGGTACCCTAACATCAATTTATCATTTGATCATATACTCACAGGTACTGCTGCCACAAATCGATCCATCCTGCCTTACTTGCCCACATATGGACAGCTTTTTCAAGGGCTGGGCACCATCATAACAAGGATACTCCCAGATGACAAGAACTGTTAAGTATGCGCCAATGCCAGCATTTTGCCAGAAGTGGGAAGAAATATGCCCTGGACATCCCCCAGTTGACAAGAATTACCACCCACCAGTATGTCCATTTCCAGCATTTCTATACTGGAGGGCATGTTCATGACATGGATGTTTCCATATGACATGAATTGCCATTAATATACCTGTGCTAGCATTTGGTTGGGGTGGACACCATTTTACTATGGATGCCCTCCATAAGTCAAAAATGTGCAAAGACATGTCAGGGTTATTACATATCCAAGCAGACACATAAACATGCAAATGTGCACAAAATCCACATTCATACTCATACACACACACATCACAGAAGACAAAACCATCCCTCTCACCTAGACAGACCACTCCTTCACCTGCTTCCACATGCACATGCCCATACAACCCAGAACCATCAACACATAGACCATCCGACGCCACTGGAAGAAAATCCCCTAGGGCATTTGGATCTCTGAGCTCTAATTTAATGGTCCACCACTACAGTAACCTAATGGATATCATTGTGAACCTCAACATGTGGATCACCGCCTGCATGGACTCCCTGGCTCCCCTGAGACGCTCCCCCACACTTCACAACACCAAACAAGACATCTATAAATTTGGCCTTCAGATCTACCAGAAGTGCCTCAAAACTACTAAACACCTAGCCCTCATTGAACGGATTCACCACCGCTCCAACTCCAGCAATGAAATCTTTACTATGGTGAAAGGATTCTCATTCCTCCTTGCCAGATTCATGACCATGTCACCCCCCCCACTGGAACGCTGCACTCACCTATTCACCTACTTCTCAAAAAAATGTAAACCCTCTATATAACTTCGTCCCTCAACTGACCTCTCCACTCTCACAGTCCTCCATTCTGAAGACAAGACAGAAACAGCCCAGAAACTATCCTGAACTGCTGGCCAGCCAACTCCATCACAGAATCCACTAACACCATGCACTCCATCCCCTCAGTAGCCCAAAAAAACGAAATAGCACCTTGGTCTAGAGTGGCATGGTGGGCAGAAAACAATGGACTGCGATGCAGCCCTGAGCGATTGCCAGTTGCAGATATTAATCCCAGCATTAGTATTCAATCCATCCATCACTTGTTGAATAGCTAACTACAGGCACATATCCCTCCTTTCTTACACAGCGAGATCCTGGAGAAGCTCTTCAACACCCACCTCAAAACAAGCCACTGCCTGGACCTTTCACAATCTGGCTTTCGACCCAATCACAGCACTGAGACAGACCTCATTGCTGTTAATAACGACATCTGTCTCATTATGTACAAAGGTGAAACAGGAGCCCTCATTCTGCTAGACCTTTCTGCAGCTTTCATCCAATGTCTCCATGAAGCCGGAATTTGTGGTCCAGAGCCATGATGGACCCTCTCCTTTCTTCCAAGATGCAGCCAGTCAGTTAGTCTGGGCAGTACCTGTCTGACACAATCAATATGATATGCTGCATCCCAAAGGTGCTCTGTGAGCCCTACTCTGATTATCATCTACATAGCCCACCTCTGCAGCACTCTACATTCTAACTGAATCACCCTCATCTCCTACGCTAATAGCACACAGCTCATCCGCTCCCCATCAGAAACCATTCTCACCACCGAGCAAATGCAAGTCCTTGGTATCAGATTGGTTGAGAATGAACTGTCTCAAACTCAAAAGCAACACAATTAAAGTGGTTCTCTTTGGCAAATATCTGTCACTCTGGTCCCCAGCCTGGTGTCCCTCTGAGTTAGGACTTACTCCCTGCCCCTTCAATGCCACGAGGAACTTGGGTATTATGATTAGCAGCAAAATCTCTTTGCCCAACCAGGTCAATAGGGTTGCATCTACCTGCTTCCACAATCTGCCTCGAAAAATAATCAAATGGCTTCCTGTGGACACTGGAGTTCTGTCACAGAAACCCTCATCACCAGCAGGCATGACTACTGCAAAAACATCTATGTAGGCATAACAGGCCAGATCACCAAAAGACTCCAAGTAGTACAGAACACAAATGCCAGACTCATACTCAACCAACCAAACCGCAGTCATATATCCAAACATCGCAGAGACCTCCACTGGCTTCCAGTCGACTGTTATGTTCCATATAGGTACCCCAATATAGCCTCAATTACTCACTTAACCTTTCACCTATATTCTCCCCTACCATTACACTACATAACAATTCGTATTACTGAGCTTTTACCTAGTTATGGTAATGTCCAAAGAGGCCATGGGGTTTTCTCCGAAAAGCCTAATCCTCATTCATTATGCATGAGGATTCTTGGGATCACAGCAGGAAAAAAGGCCTATCAGCTCCTGCATAATAACTATGTATGAGGGTCATTCCTTCCGTCATCCTAATCCGACATGACACAGCAAGGTATAACCTCAAGGGATACCAATTTGGATATATATATATATATATGTATATGTGTATATGTATATGTATATATATATATATATATATATATATATATATATATATATATATATATATATATATATATATATATGTTTTGAACACAAGGAGGGCGGCACAACTGGATACTTATTTAGAAGCTTTTATTACACAAACACCCCACCGACGCGTTTCAGCCTCACGGCTTTTTTCACGGTCAGCACGTCCCTTTTTGCTTTTTGTTTATATACTGCCCCATCTTAGCCATAAGGTGGCATTATGGGATACGTAGTTTTTCAAGCATTATATTTAAACAATACATTAAAAACAGGCAAAGGACTGGTGTGCTCTGATTGCGCAAGTATAGTACTTAGCGTCCTTAGTTAAATTCACTTAGGGCTTCTTTATGAGTTCATAATTTCTTTACTGCAGTGTTGGGTGTAGAAATCTACCATCCTTTTACTCTGTTAGTGCTTATAACATTTATATCTGTTACTGTCTAATGGTTGTTTCAGCACACCTATTTTACACTAGAATGACACTGGTTCAGTAAATGCTTATTGAAAAACTTCCCCACCGTTTATTCTTTGTATCTCTCTGAGACGAAGTGAGTACGAGTGACTGAGCGAAAAGTAGTACACTGTTTCCACGATTCCGAGGGATCAGGATTGTCATGTTCGATAGTTGCCAAGTACTATTCTCTCCTTGGTAAGAGGGGTTCCATGTGGCACTGTGAGCTAGCTGGTAAACAGGCTAACAAACCTGGTAGGGGTGTCTAGAATCAGTCCGGACACCAATCCTAAAGTGTATGTTGTCTAAACGTGCAGATCCTATATAGGTTTGTAGGAACTACACAACATGGTGCCACCAACGTTGGTTTGGTACTTATTTAACAGTCAAATCTGAGTAGTTCAGTTGGGCTTTCTCAGAGACACCTACTCACATTTCTTCAGAGACGTCTGGAGTGGGAAGGGAACTATCCGCCACAACTGAGTGGCAAACTTCCTGTTTATTGGCTGTAGTTTTATCAAGCTTAAAGTACAAATGGTTCCTATTGTGCATAAACCTTATCTCAGTTTCCTTGAAACTCTTCCTTGAGAAAACATTTGTCAACAAATGGCTGGTGAAAATGCAGCTGGGCGAGCACAGCCTGATGCAGTCAGGGAAGAAGAAGAGGAAGGTGAAATCAACATTTAAGAAAATTTTAGAAATGCCCTTACTGAAAAGCTAATAGACTACGGAGTCACAGCTAGGCATGAGACAGTAACTTTCGTGATTGAGGCACACGAATCCTAGAGAACAGAGGTATTTTATTCATGGGTTAAATTCCCACAAGCAGATGCACAATCAAATACATTTCATTCTTACACTGAAGATGAAACACCAAATGACTAGTGTCCGTATGAAGAAATTGAGATTCCGCTCACCTACCAGGAGTACATAAACGGGTTTAAACGCGCCCTCCCCAATACAAAAGACAAAGTAAGACTAGGTCTCCTCGGAAGAGACAGAGCCACTTGGCCAGTCCTTGCAGCTTACACACTGCATCCAGACATTGACTCAATGCCAGTAGCAGACTTACGTCCACTTCAGAAAGAAATTATAAAACTTTACAGGAACCGGACACAATTTGTGATGAGAACTTTCACACTTCAGCCAATAAGAGCCACACAAACTAGTCAAATTCAGGGTTCTGCAACTAAAATTACACCACAAATGCTATACGCAGTTATGGATAAAATGCCCACTAAATATGAGCAAATGCCATTCTGGATAGCTAAAAAAATAACACAGCTAGAGACAGAATTTCCACACACAAGCCAACAAGAAATACACAGAATGCTACCAATCTGCTTGCCAATGAGGATAGCTCCCCAGATAGAGGATTGTACCACTTGGGGTACAGTTTTCACTGCCATATATACCAGAACACATGGTTTCCTGTCATTAGCAGTAATACCAGACGTAGTAAGAAAATACAAACTGAGTATGGAGCAGAACCTGCTCTGAACTTAGGGATGAAATTATTAGGTCATTTTGCCCAGGTATCATCTATAACATTAGCAAATATAAAAGGGGAGGCAGCAGCAGTGGCAATACGCCAACGCCTGAAGGATTTCTCTCCTTTACAACAGGAACGTGAATTACCTTAATTTATCACAGACAGCTATGATGAATTAGGTAGATAAAGTTTGGGAGCTAGAGCAACAAAACCTCAACCCACGGGTGGTCCTTAAAAGGATAACACCAATCAAGTCCCTGATTCTTCCAAGAAGAAATGGGATAATAACAACAAAAACCAAACATTTAGAGAAAGTAGATCTCTATCTAGGAGTGGGTCTCCTCAAGAGGAGCCCTCCAAAAAGAGATGCAACATTAGGAATAGAGATCCCATTAGAAAAACTAACAGGGATTAGGATACAGATACACGTTCCTCTTGCTCCTTTCAGGGTTCACCAAGAAACTCTGAGAGACAAGGACGGTTAGAACACAGTCAAGAAGAGCGTACATACAAAGTCCAAAGAAATGCAACGCACTTCAGACTATACTTCTAAAAATGAAGACAAGCCAAAAACAAAACCTCAATTTAAAAAGGAGAACATAGCAGGTCTTAAAGTTAGACAGGCCCAGAATTCTGAGGACTCAACTACTGATCAGGGAATGGGCTCTGATGATGCTAGACAGCACAGCAGAAGTAACAGTAGCGCGCCAGAACCTGATGGAATTTCTGGTAACAGCAGAGTTGAATGAGCATATCACGGTGAAAACACCTGATACGAGGGTAAGTGTCCCACAAAGGTTACATGAGATAACACTCCAAATGAAGGGGGACAAACCCAGAAAAGTTGTAGGTCTCTTTTGGGAGAACTTGACTTATGACTAAGACATCCTTTTAGCTGAAAAAGATTGGCCGCCTGAAATTGTTATGACTTGCTCAAAGGGAGAAATGGTAATTTTACCAGCCTTTTCCTACCATGTTCCAATATACTTAAAACACACATACGCATGGGAGTGGGCAGTAGCACTTGCTTCGGCCCTATATCACAACCATGTTGGGTAGGATGCTGAGTTACCACACCATGTAATCCCAGTAAAAACTACTCCAACTCCACAGAGACAGTACCCAATAAAACAAGAAGCGAAAAAACAGGTCAGGGAGATCTTAGATCAACTTGAATACCAGGGTGTAATAGACGTTTGCACCTCTCCAATGTTTCCCATAATGAAACCCTATAATTCATATCGTCTAGTTTAAGACCACCGACATCTGAACACACGGACAAAAACATTTGCAGTACAGAATGCACACACTGCCGCATTAATGAGTAACATTGTGCGGAAAAAATACAAAACAACACTAGATATTTCTACGGCCAAAATATAGCGTCTGAAAGCAGGTATCTAACCGCATTTTCCACGCTAGGTTCTCATTGTCAATTTTGTCGGCTCCCCCAAGGGCATAAGAATAGCCAAGGGTTGTTTTCTGCAAGGGTAACAGAGTTACTTCAGAATTTGGATGAAGAGGCAGAGTCCTATGTAGGTGATGTGATACTTATCTGACGGATGATGATTTACAGGATCACTTGACCAGGGTGAGCCCCATAATTTTGCGGTTTGCCTCTGAGGGCTACAAATGTAACTTTAAAAATCAAAATCAAACCACCTCAGTGCCCTATTTTTAGGATTCTAGCTATCAAATGAACCTCCTAAATCTTTAAAGAACTTAATATCAATATTGGGATTTTTAAGTTTGGTCTGAACATACATTTTGGATTACGCAGAAAAAGTAAAACCTTTCCACAACTTGATCAGACCTGATTTCTCAGTTATGCATCGGACACAGGAACACACAGATATCATCCATTCCCTACAAGCTGACATGATAGCTTCAAAACACTTGCAGAGACACATAAACGTACGCAATCTAGTGATCCGCATTATATCGGGTCAATCTGGGTACACTTACTTAACCTTCAAAGAAGGAGAAATAGTACCCTTAGCATGCAAATCACATTTGTACACAAACGCTGAAATGTGCTTTGCTTCTACATAGAAAATCCTGACAACAGTACAGACTGCTGTAGTGAGAGAAAGAGCACTGGATCTGGTGAAAAGAATAATAGTAGTAACTCCGGTACCAGCCTTAGAGCCTGCTACAAAGGCAAGCGTTCCTAATGCTAAAGCCTTACATTCAAGATGGATACAATGGGCTTATTCCCTAACTGCAACAAATGTAGAATACAGATATGACCCAAGGCTAAAAACACAAGTATTCCTGCAACATGAAAAAGAATATCCTCTACCAAATGAAATAATGCCTCTGGATCAGTATGAATATATCATTTACACTGACGGCTCTGCTCAGCTGGCCAAAGGAAGTAATCAGCAAATACAGTGCCACTTGTGCAATTGGCAAAGGTCATATGCGGGATGGCAAATTCCATCCCAGTGATATGAACAGTCTGTAGGAGACTGCCCGGCTCAGCTGGCAGAACTAAAAGCCCTATTACTAGCACTAATTAATACTGATCGATAATTCCCCACACTGATTGTGTGCGATACTTTTTCTTGTGTCCAGTCATACATCAAATATCTCCACTGCTGGGGTCAGAATGGGTTAAAAGACTCAAAAGGTAGCACAATTAAGCAAAAAATGCTATGGGGGAACAGCTAGCTGAGTTGAAAGAGGAACTACCAAGAGCTCACGTGATACACATGCTGAGTCATCAACGTGATCCTTTTCACGTTGAAGGGAATTCATTGGCTGATGAAGCTGTGAAGGGGGCATTATGCACTGCTGCCGTAGCTGCATTATTTTGTTAAAAAATGAGAATAGATGGACAGATAATGGTAATTGTCATTGCTTCATAGAAAAATAGCACAGCCTTACCAAAAGGCTTTCCACTCAAGTACTCCTACAAGTTAGATGCAAATAACATTCCGTATACTCAAATTCTAGGAGCAAAAAAGAAAAGAGATTTGTCTCCATTGATCTGATCAAACCACAATGTGGCCAATACTGAATAGTAGGCCTCATGGGCTCCTGGGTAGCTGCTGCTTTCCTCTCAATACCATACAGGAAGTTAAGATAGAAAGACTCACAACATTCGAAGAGTCACCAATTCGAAATGATGGAATTTCCATCAATGAAATGGAACTCGTTCCTCTGGAAACAGAACTTCAAACTACAAGTGAAAGACAAATATCAATTCGGCCTACCACCGAAGTCTACATCAATATGCCTCAAGAAGAGACACCTGCCACTTCAACAAAATCTGCTGATCTACTAAAGATTGATTGAACTGCATCTGGCTACTTCATCGATTTTGATACCTTCTCTCTTGATCCCAGTGAACCTGAAACAACGCCAGCTCCAGTGTCCCATAAGCAACAAATTTGTGAATTCTACACTTTTCTGAATAAACAAACTTACTTATTACCTTGGCTCCAGTTGGAGTATGCATTTTACTGTCATGGATTTTATACATTCCTTGTTTTAGCACAATGGTAGAAATCTACCATCCTTTTACTCTGTTAGTGCTTATAATCATTTATATCTGTTACTGTCTAATGGTTGTTTCAGCACACCTATTTTACACTAGAATGACACTGGTTCAATAAATGCTTATTGAAAAACTTCCCCACCGCTTATTCTTTGTATCTCTCTGAGACGAAGTGAGTACGAGTGACTGAGCGAAAAGTAGTACACTGTTTCCACGATTCTGAGGGATCAGGATTGTCATGTTCGATAGTTGCCAAGAACTATTCTCTCCTTGGTAAGAGGGGTTCCTTGTTGCACTGTGAGCTAGCTGGTATACAGGCTAACAAACCTGGTAGGGGTGTCTAGAATCAGTCCGGACACCAATCCTAAAGTGTATGTTGTCTAAACGTGCAGATCCTATATAGGTTTTTAGGAACTACACAACATGGTGCCATCTTTGGTGGGGCAGTGGTGGGCTACAGGTGAGCGCTGCAGCCTTCGCGCTCCCTTTTCCTCAAAAGGGACGCCCCAGGCGCACGTGCAGCGGACGCTCTAGCCCAGTGGCAGTGGGTTTGCGGACGCTGGCGGCGCTAGGGCTCGCTTGGCTTATGTTTCATTTTTAAAAACTTTTAAAACTTACTATTTTGCTGTTTGTGTGCCTCATTTTCCGCCACCATCTGTTGCCGCCTTCCCCACTGCCCTAGCCCCGGTCCGGCACGGCTGAGTGCCGCTTGTTTCCGGAGGGCTGATGGGGTTGCGGGCTCCATCTTTGGTGGGGCAGTGGTGGGCTACAGGTGAGCGCTGCAGCCTTTGCGCTCCCTTTTCCTCAAAAGGGACGCCCCATGCGCACGCGCAGCAGACGCTCTAGCCCAGTGGCAGTGGGTTTGCGGACGCTGGCGGTGCTTGGGCTCGCCTGGCTTATGTTTCATTTTTAAAAACTTTTAAAACTTACTCTTTTGCTGTTTGTGTGCCTCATTTCCTGCCGCCATCTGTTGCCGCCTTCCCCGCTCCCCTAGCCCCGGTCCGGCACGGCTGAGTGCCGCTTGTTTCCGGAGGGCTGACGGGGTTGCGGGCTCCATCTTTGGTGGGGCAGTGGTGGGCTACAGGTGAGCGCTGCAGCCTTCGCGCTCCCTTTTCCTCAAAAGGAATGCCCCATGCGCACGCGCAGCGGACGCGCGCAGCGGGTGCGCCAAAGGCGCGCCGAAGGCAAGCCCGTCTGCGCCCGTCCGCGGCCGGCCGGGGCCAGGGGCACTCCACTCTGCCCAATTTTTAACTTTCACACCCGCCCAACTCTACTCCTTGCAGGGCCCGTGGACTTTGGCAGATTCCATCATTGCCAAAATCTCTAAATTCGGCCTCATGCCGTCTGCCCTTACCCCCATAGTCTGGCCTCGGTTCCTCTTGCCTGTGGCCCCTTTGAGCCGCCCCTCTCTTGTCCTGTGACCCCTGTAACCTCCGTCCTCCTTTTGAATACCAGATCGGCGGTAAAGCATTTTCATTAACTTTTTGTTCTGTTAGACACGCGTCAACCTGATCTATTATTCCTTACGGAGACTTGGTTCTGTTTAGACTCACTTCCTACTCTTTTGGCTGCCCTTCCCTCCCCTTATTATGCCATCCGCGCCGACAGACCGGGTGGTAAGGCGGGTGGCGGTGTTGCCATCATTGCCCGTGCCGATATTGATTTTCAGTCACTTCCAACCTCTCCTATTGCAACAGCCGACTATTTATTGGTCCGATCTGCATCTTTTTCGCCACCTCTCACTTGCTTGCTTATGTACCGTCCCCCACAATCTGCTTCGCACTTCCTCCCCGCTTTCCAAGACCTGCTGGCCACCTTGGCAGTGAACAATACCTCCATCCTGGTACTTGGAGATTTCAACTATTGGTCCTCTGATCCGGCTGAGGACTTTTCCTCCAAAGAATTTTCTGACTCTCTTTGTTCCCTCAATTTCGTATCTCATGTTCATACCCCCACTCACGTTCACGGTCATATCTTAGACCAGGTTTGGTCGCTCAATTGTCCCGTCTCTCCCCCGGTGGTTTCCCCATGTGTATGGTCTGATCATTTTTTTATTTCTTTTTCTATTTCTCCCAGCCTTGTTAAAAAAACAAACCCTTCCCAGGAACGTTTGGGCCCGCAACTGGACTCATGTGGACACGACATCTCTTTGTTCCTCCCTTTCTGTCTCTTGTCCCGATTTTCTTGATTTCCCTTTTCATTCTCAAATGGACTCTTTAAATAATTGGCTCAGCAGTGGCTGCGACCAGGTGGCTCAACTTACACGAGTCACCGCCAGGCGCAATTACGACGCCAATAGGTGGTTTAATGCCACACTTAAAGAGGAAAAACTGGTTCTCCGGCAAGCAGAGCGTGCCTGGCGCCGCGCCTACTGCCCTCTTCTTAAAACTCAATATTTCACGCTTTTAAATAAATATAAAAAATCCATTCTCCGTACCAAAACAGAATATTTCTCATCCAAAATGTTGCTCGCCGAGAATCAGCCGAGAGGGATATTCTCTGTTGTGCATGATTTAGCTTTCTCGGATAGAGTCACTCTTAAACCTTCCCCATTCCAGACTCTATGTGACTCACTCAACAGTCAATTTATAGAGAAAATTGCTGTCATTAAGTCTAATGTTGCCCCCCCTTCCCCTTCTTTCTTGGATCCTCAGCCCTTCTCTCCCCGAATACATCTCGACCACTTCCCCTCTTTGACTGAAGAATCTTTTCGTGCCCTTCTTTCAACGGTAAAGTCAGGTTCCCCATCAGACATCTGCCCTGCACATATTCTAAAACAAATTTACTCAGCCTGTCCCTCCCCTCCGCTCACTTTCCTTAACAATTCCCTGGCCCATGGCATTGTCCCCCAGCCCCACAAATCTGCTGATATTATCCCCATTTTGAAAAAGCCTGGTGCAGACCCATCTTTACTTGTTAATTACCGTCCCATCTCCCTTCTCCCTTTCCTAAGCAAAATCCTGGAGCGTCATATCACCCGTACTCTCAGTGCCTTTGTGGAGGAAAACGGCTGTTTAGCCTCTCACCAGGCGGGTTTCCGCCCGGCACATTCCACGGAGTCCGTAGTCCTCTCGGTGATGGACAACCTCAGAGAACGCATGGATGCCAGCCGGCCCCAGGCGCTGGTTTTCCTTGATTTGTCCGCCGCCTTTGACACGGTAGACCATTCCATCCTCCTTTCCCATGTCAAGGTGGCTGGCATCGGGGGACCGCCCTGGTCTGGCTGGCTTCCTTTCTGAGGGACCGCACCCAGGCCGTCCATCTGGCCGACTTCTCCGCTCCCTCTCAAAGGGTTCACTGTGGAGTCCCACAAGGATCTTCATTGTCTCCCTTCCTGTTTAATTTGTATGTCTCCCCTCTTATTTTTGCACTTCAGCAGATGGATGTCAGTATTTACAATTATGCCGACGATCTTCAACTGGTTTTTAATTTATCTTCCTCTTCAGAATCCATTCACAATTTTCACTCCACTATGCTTTTCATCAGGGACTGGATGAGTGTTAACCATCTAAAACTCAACTCCGACAAAACCGAGTTGGTTCTGACGGGTGGTACCTCCAGTCCCTGGAATTCTTCCTTTTGGCCGCCTTCCCTGGGTTCCCCTCCCGACCCCTCGTTTTCAGTTAAAACCTTAGGAATCAAACTTAATGCTCATCTCACTCTACACTCTCAGATTAGCTCAGTTGTTTCCTCCTGCTTTCTCACTCTTCGCACTATCCGTAAGGTGTCCCGTTTTTTTTCTTTCAGTGCCCTCAAACTCATTCTGTCTGCGATGGTGATCTCCCGTTTAGACTACGGAAACATCTTGTATACCGGTGTCCCTGCGTATAACCTTCGGAGACTTCAACTGGTGCAGAACCAGGCAGCCCGACTTGTGTATAATCTGTCTAAATCTCACCATGTCACCCCGCTGCTCAAAGCTCTGCACTGGTTGCCTGTCCGGGAACGAGCGTTGTTCAAAATGGGTTGTATCACCTTCCAGGCGAGGGCGGGGACGGCCCCGGGCTTTATCTCTTCTGAGATTAAGGCATATCACCCTAGCAGGGACCTGCGTTCTTCCTCACAATCCCTTCTGATTGTTCCTCGCTTTAAGAAGAAGAGGTCAGGTGGTGCAAAATTTTCTACACTTGCACCCACCTTCTGGATCACCCTTCCCCTTCCCCTCAGGTCTTCCTCCCACTATTTTGAGTTCCGTAAAGCTCTGAAAACTTTTCTTTTTGCCCAAGCTTTCCCTCACCAGTAGTTCGTCCTCCCCACTGTCCGATGGTCTGTGCTCCTAGCGCCAAGAAACCGCATGGTGAACGTGCGCTTTATAAGTATTTCAATTTCAATTTCAATTTCACCAACGTTGGTTTGGTACTTATTTAACAGTCAAATCTGAGTAGTTCAGTTGGGCTTTCTCAGAGACACCTACTCACATTTCTTCAGAGACGTCTGGAGTGGGAAGGGAACTATCCGCCACAACTGAGTGGCAAACTTCCTGTTTATTGGCTGTAGTTTTATCAAGCTTAAAGTACAAATGGTTCCTATTGTGCATAAACCTTATCTCAGTTTCCTTGAAACTCTTCCTTGAGAAAACATTTGTCAACAAATGGCTGGTGAAAATGCAGCTGGGCGAGCACAGCCTGATGCAGTCAGGGAAGAAGAAGAGGAAGGTGAAATCAACATTTCAGAAAATGTTAGAAATGCCCTTACTGAAAAGCTAATAGACTATGGAGTCACGGCTAGGCATGAGACAGTAACTTTCATGATTGAGGCACACGAATCCTAGAGAACCGAGGTATTTTATTCATGGGTTAAATTCCCACAAGCAGATGCACAATCAAATCGATTTCATTCTTACACTGAAGATGAAACACCAAATGACTAGTGTCCGTATGAAGAAATTGAGATTCCGCTCACCTACCAGGAGTACATAAACGGGTTTAACCGCGCCCTCCCCAATACAAAAGACAAAGTAAGACTAGGTCTGCTCGGAAGAGACAGAGCCACTTGGCCAGTCCTTGCAGCTTACACACTGCATCCAGACATTGACTCAATGCCAGTAGCAGACTTACGTCCACTTCAGAAAGAAATTATAAAACTTTACAGGAACCGGACAAATTTTGTGATGAGAACTTTCACACTTTAGCCAATAAGAGCCACACAAACTAGTCAAATTCAGGGTTCTACAACTAAAATTACACCACAAATGCTATACGCAGTTATGGATAAAATGCCCACTAAATGTGAGCAAATGCCATTCTGGATAGCTAAAAAAATAACACAGCTAGAGACAGAATTTCCACACACAAGCCCACAAGAAATACACAGAATGCTACCAATCTGCTTGCCAATGAGGATAGCTCCCCAGATAGAGGATTGTACCACTTGGGGTACAGTTTTCACTGCCATATATACCAGAACACATGGTTTCCCATCATTAGCAGTAATACCAGACGTAGTAAGACAAATACAAACTGAGTATGGCGCAGAACCTGCTCTGAACTTAGGGATGAAATTATCAGGTCATTTTGCCCAGGTATCATCTATAATATTAGCAAATATAAAAGGGGAGGCAGCAGCAGTGGCAATACGCCAACGCCTGAAGGATTTCTCTCCTTTACAACAGGAACGTGAATTACCTAAAATTATCACAGACAGCTATGCTGAGTTAAGTAGAGAAAGTTTGGGAGCTAGAGCAACAACACCTCAACTCACAAAGGATAACACCAATCAAGTCCCTGATTCTTCCAAGAAGAAATGGGATAATAACAACAAAAACCAAACATTTAGAGAAAGTAGATCTCTATCTAGGAGTGGGTCTCCTCAACAGGAGCCCTCCAAAAAGAGATGCAACATTAGGAATAGAGATAACATTAGAAAAACTAACAGGGATCAGGATAGAGATACACGTTCCTCTTGCTCCTTTCAGGGTTCACCAAGAAACTCTGAGAGACAAGGACGGTTAGAACACAGTCAAGAAGAGCGTACATACAAAGTCCAAAGAAATGCAACGCACTTCAGAATATACTTCTAAAAAAGAAGACAAGCCAAACAAACCTCAATTTAAAAAGGAGAACGTAGCAGGTCTTAAAGTTAGACAGGCCCAGAATTCTGAGGACTCAACTACTGATCAGGGAATGGGCTCTGATGATGCTAGACAGCACAGCAGAAGTAACAGTAGCGCGCCAGAACCTGATGGAATTTCTGGTAACAGCAGAGTTGAATGAGCATATCACGGTGAAAACACCTGATACGAGGGTAAGTGTCCCACAAAGGTTACATGAGATAACACTCCAAATGAAGGGGGACAAACCCAGAAAAGTTATAGGTCTCTTTTGGGAGAACTTGACTTATGACTAAGACATCCTTTTAGCTGAAAAAGATTGGCCGCCTGAAATTGTTATGACTTGCCCAAAGGGAGAAATGGTAATTTTACCAGCCTTTTCCTACCATGTTCCAATATACTTAAAACACACATACGCATGGGAGTGGGAGGTAGCACTTGCTTTGGCCCTATATCACAACCATGTTGGGTAGGATGCTGAGTTACCACAAAATGTAATCCCAGTAAAAACTACTCCAACTCCACAGAGACAGTACCCAATAAAACAAGAAGCGAAAAAACAAGTCAGGGAGATCTTAGATCAACTTGAATACCAGGGTGTAATAGACGTTTTCACCTCTCCAATGTATAATCCTTTGTTTCCCATAATGAAACCCTATAATTCATATCGTCTAGTTTAAGACCACCGACATCTGAACACACGGACAAAAACATTTGCCGTACAGAATGCACACACTGCCGCATTAATGAGTAACATTGTGCGGAAAAAATACAAAACAACACTAGATATTTCTACTTCCAAAATATAGCGTCTGAAAGCAGGTATCTAACCGCATTTTCCACGCTAGGTTCTCATTGTCAATTTTGTCGGCTCCCCCAAGTGCATAAGAATAGCCAAGGGTTGTTTTCTGCAAAGGTAACAGAGTTACTTCAGAATTTGGATGAAGAGGCAGAGTCCTATTTAGGTGATGTGATACTTATCTGACGGATGATGATTTACAGGATCACTTGACCAGGGTGAGCCCCATAATTTTGGGGTTTGCCTCTGAGGGCTACAAATGTAACTTTAAAAATCAAAATTAAACCACCTCAGTGCCCTATTTTTAGGATTCTAGCTATCAAATGAAGGAAAAATCCTGGCAGCTAACTTTTTAGAAAAGTGTGCGCTGCTCCAACCTCCTAAATCTTTAAAGAACTTAATATCCATATTGGGATTTATAAGTTTGGTCTGAACATACATTTGGATTATGCAGAAAAAGTAAAACCTTTCTACAACTTGATCAGACCTGATTACTCAGTTATGCATCGGACACAGGAACACACAGATATCATCCATTCCCTACAAGCTGACATGATAGCTTCAAAACACTTGCAGAGACACATAAATGTACGCAATCTAGTGATCCGCATTATATCGGGTCAATCTGGGTACACTTACTTAACCTTCAAAGAAGGAGAAACAGTACCCTTAGCATGCAAATCACATTTGTACACAAACGCTGAAATGTGCTTTGCTTCTATATAGAAAATCCTGACAACAGTACAGACTGCTGTAGTGAGAGAAAGAGCACTGGATCTGGTGAAAAGAATAATAGTAGTAACTCCGGTACTAGCCTTAGAGGCTGCTACAAAGGCAAGCGTTCCTAATGCTAAAGCCTTACATTCAAGATGGATACAATGGGCTTATTCACTGACTGCAACAAATGTAGAATACAGATATGACCCAAGGCTAAAAACACAAGCATTCCTGCAACATGAACAAGAATATCCTCTACCAAATGAAATAATGCCTCTAGATCAGTATGAATATATCATTTACACTGACGGCTCTGCTCAGCTGGCCAAAGGAAGTAACCAGCAAATACAGTGCCACTTGTGCAATTGGCAAAGGTCATATGCGGGATGGCAAATTCCATCCCAGTGATATGAAGACACAGTCTCTAGGAGACTGCCCGGCTCAGCTGGCAGAACTAAAAGCCCTATTACTGGCACTAATAAATACTGATCGAGAATTCCCCACACTGATTGTGTGCGATACTTTTTCTTGTGTCCAGTCATACATCAAATATCTCCACTACTGGGGTCAGAATGGGTTAAAAGACTCAAAAGGTAGCACAATTAATCATAAAATGCTATGGGGGAACAGCTAGCTGAGTTGAAAGAGGAACTACCAAGAGCTCACGTGATACACATGCTGAGTCATCAACGTGATCATGTTCACGTTGAAGGGAATTCAGTGGATGATGAAGCTGTGAAGGGGGCATTATGCACTGCTACCGTAGCTGCATTATTTTGTTAAAAAATTAGAATAGATGGACAGATAATGGTAATTGTCATTGCTTCATAGAAAAACAGCACAGCCTTACCAAAAGGCTTTCCACTCAAGTACTCCTACAAGTTAGATGCAAATAACATTCCGTATACTCAAATTCTAGGAGCAAAAAAGAAAAGAGATTTGTCTCCATTGATCTGATCAAACCACAATGTGGCCAATACTGTATAGTAGGCCTCATGGGCTCCTGGGTAGCCGCCGCTTTCCTCTCAATACCATACAGGAAGTTAAGATAGAAAGACTCATAACATTCGAAGAGTCACCAATTCGAAATGATGGAATTTCCATCAATGAAATGGAACTCATTCCTCTGGAAACAGAACTTCAAACTACAAGTGAAAGACAAATATCAATTCGGCCTACCACCGAAGTCTACATCAATATGCCTCAAGAAGAGACACCTGCCACTTCAACAAAATCTGCTGATCTACCAAAGATTGATTGAACTGCATCTGGCTACTTCATCGATTTTGATACCTTCTCTCTTGATCCCAGTGAACCTGAAACAACGCCAGCTCCAGTTTCCCATAAGCAACAAATTTGTGAATTCTACACTTTTCTGAATAAACAAACGTACTTATCACCTTGGCTCCAGTTATGTATGGATCATAACTGGAATATTGATTTTTCTACTCTGGATTGGCCTAGTAACTGTATTTTGCTTACTTGTGAATGGAAAATATCTCCCAGAATGCTCTCCAGTATCAATTGTGTACTTGGTTCTGAAACCTATACATCATCTATTTGTGAGCAAAGAGGCTTGTTTTCTGTGCACATTACAGCTGTTCCAATTCCTGATGGGACAAGGTTGATTATGATGTATTTGGCCCACTGAACTTTTGAAAATACCACATTTATTTAAGATATTTCTGAATGATATCATTACCTCCAGTACATTTTCTGATGATTGGGACTTTAAACATTAAATAATACGTTGTCTGATTTGAAAAAAATCTGGTGCATTTTCAAACAATGAAATGTTAGAGGTCACATCTGACTTAAAAAAGCATGTACTGTTACCACCATTATGGTCATGACTTTTTACACAAATAAAGTATCCCACATAATGGCTTCACATACCACCAATGGGAACATTGCCCAATACCACCAAAAGGTAGTTCAAAAACGTTTGCACAGAAATGTTCATATTTTCAGGGTTTAACACGTATGCCCCGACCTCATTACTATACAGTTGCACCTACAACTGCACTGAAAAATAGGCTGACTAACACCAAACAGATTTATTCTGCATCCTTTATTGCCCAACTGTCTGAACAGGGTTGGTTTTGGCTTATGGAATGACACTATAGACACAAAATCAGTGTGTGGTTCAAAGGAATGGCAAGTTCAGGGAACAGAAGCACTATTTAGAGTGTGCCTCATTCCACAACAGATAATATTTCTGAATGAAACTGTGCAACAGACTTCCTGTCTTGAACTAGCCAAGAACAAGAATTTGAACACACCTCGAATTCCCACACCTTCACACATCAATTTTACATCACATGAAGGAGATACAATAGATGACATCATGCAGTACAATACTTCAGACCCCAATTGGAAGGGGTGGTAATTTCGGCCCACAGACAGTCAAGATTCAGGGGTACCAACGAAGGTTTTAGTATCCATAGGCCAGACCAACGCTATAGATAAAGAGAACATCCTGGGTAGTGACATCATACAATGTTGGGAAGTTGTGCGTTGATTGGCTAAAAACTTTGACACTGTCCCAGGTGAAACAGCACTTATCCTTACTCTCAGAGAAGGTGGATTATAAGGGATTTTTTACTACATCCCCAAAAGCCACATCAGATACATTTCTATTACGCTGTCTATAATTAAATGTGAAAAAACTCTCAACAAGAAGCTGCGGAGAGACTTTGTGAAATAGATAGAATTAACTTAGAAAATGCGTTAGCTGTAGTTGACAATGGTATGACTACATTAACATCCAGGCTTTAATCACTGGGCAACATTGTATCTTTTGCTATTGATATACTAGAACAGGACTTGTCCCTTCCATAACAGAGACAATCTTAACTATGTTCTATTATGTTACCACACTAGGCGCTGCAATCATTGCACGCTGGTTATGTGCCTTGGCGATTCATGAACAGTGTGTCCTTATTTTCTGCATACAATCTAACAGAAAAACAGGTTACGATGGCACAAAGAGGAGCAAAATATAGAATGGTACGTATTGAAAAACTAGACAAGTTACCTTTTACTGTGGCAGTGTCACCATCCACAGAATGGTTAATCCATGGCCATATAACACTACCGATCACAACTTTTAAGTTTCAATATTGCCTAGAACAACAACAGCGGGCAGATATGAAGCGATAGGTAGGGAATTAATCTCGGAATCTTGGGAATTGCTTTACAGATTTTGATGCAGGAATGGGGACCCATAAGTGTTTCTTAGCGGTACCAACTGCGAGAATTCCTTAAGTGGATCTCTCATATGCCAGGATATCATACTTCACAGGGCCTGTAATGGTTCAGTTGCTAACTTATCCTGTCAATTGAAAGGATACCTAGCTGCCATGATTATTCCGGTGTTCAAGTTGCTTTCGAATGGGAGTTACTTGATGCTGAATGATCAAGGTTGTTGTGGGATGCTCCCGGGCATCACATATCTTGTCACTGTAAGCTCCAGGGTTGCTTGCTGTATGCACTTCACAACACCAAACAAGACATCTATAAATTTGGCCTTCAGATCTACCAGAAGTGCCTCAAAACTACTAAACACCTAGCCCTCATTGAACGGATTCACCACCGCTCCAACTCCAGCAATGAAATCTTTACTATGGGGAAAGGATTCTCATTCCTCCTTGCCAGATTCATGACCATGTCACCCCCCCCACTGGAACACTGCACTCAACTATCCACTTACTTCTCAGAAAAATGTAAACCCTCTATATAACTTCGTCCCTCAACTGACCTCTTCACTCTCACAGTCCTCCATTCTGAAGACAAGACAGAAACAGCCCAGAAACTATCCTGAACTGCTGGCCAGCCAACTCCAACACAGAATCCACTAACACCATGCACTCCATCCCCTCAGTAGCCCAAAAAACCCAAATAGCACCTTGGTCTAGAGTAACCCTGGGCGGAGAACTACGCTCCGTTCGCGGAGTTTGCGAATTTTCTGCAACTTCGCACTTCGTGGCGAGCGCGAAGTTGTCGACTACTTCGCAATCAACAGCGTAGCGTAGTCGTTTTTCTACCTCGCACGCTCAATAGCATTCTCGCGTGCGCGGTAATGACTTACCGTGGTTCTCCGGTCGCTTTCTCGCTTTTCTCTCCCGTCGCGTTCGCTACGATGTTTGGAATCCGGCCGCACAATCCCATGCGACTTTGAGAACGCGAATACGTCATTTGGACGCG
The DNA here is from genome assembly GCF_964261635.1 of Lissotriton helveticus. Taxonomy (NCBI): domain Eukaryota; kingdom Metazoa; phylum Chordata; class Amphibia; order Caudata; family Salamandridae; genus Lissotriton; species Lissotriton helveticus. Next base: position 1,510,419,465 of record NC_136067.1, on the reverse strand, counting down.
CGAACATGTCATTGGGACGTGCAAGCCTCCTTGCAGCGCCATGTTGGTAAGATCGCGTTTCCGAACACGCAGAAACTGCAATCTGGCACAGAATATCTACCGAGCATGTTAAAATCTTCTCAAAAATGTTTATTTAACCCCTCAGATTGTGATTTGGCTGTATTTGTTTTGGCTAGGAGTCCTCTTTTTGTTTCTACTCTTTTATTCAAGAGAAAGGAAGTACCCCTGAGTCTCCAACTTCCTGTTCCTGTCCACCAGGCTCCTCCCAGTTCTTTGTCCATGTGGTGTTGTTCACTTTCATTTGGATTTAGAGCTGGAAGGATCACTCCTTGTGTATCTCTGCTGCATCATAGCATTTAATTGGATTTATTGAGGAATTTTGGATTTGAACTTTTCTTTTACAAGTAAGTTTGAGAATTGAGAATTGCTGTACTGTAAATGTTTGTTTGGTTTGGTTTTTTTTTTTAACTACAGTTTTCTGTGCTTCTCAATCTTTCTTAAAAATTATTATTGAGGGAGGCCTGTACTTTCATGAGGGGCCAAGTTGTATGTGTTTGAAATTTCATCCAGTACGCCTAGGGGTACCCAAGGGTCCTGTTGTGTCTGTGGCATTGGATTTAATTGCATACTCTGTTGTAGTGGAATTTAATTTTTTTCTAAAATTAGGTAACCCTAGTAGTTCATGTAGTTAGTGTAGGCCTACTTGAGTTCATTTACTTTCTGTGGGTGGCTTGGCCAGGTGGTGGTGGCCATTTTGTGTTTGGAGCCATAGGCCTCCAAGCTTGTGGCCTACTCTGCCAGTAGGCCCAAGGGTACTACTAGAGTCCTCATCATGTGGGTGCATGAAAGTTGTTCAACTGATTTTGGGTGTTTAAATTGTAAGTGTTACATCATAGGTCATGGATGGCTTTAGATTGATTAGCAAAATGTTTTTTGGTGTTGAATTGCAGGTTTTGAGTGTGTGTTGGATAATATGCACACTAGGTAACCCTAGAATTCAGCTCGCGTAGTTTTGGTAACTTTGCACAGTGCTACAACGCGACCATACAGTTTTTGTCTTCTTCGCGCGCCCAATGTGCGTGCTCGGGCACGCGATAAAGACGTTTTGTACAGTGCGCCCTGCCGAACACGCCGAATTTGCATTCTCGAGAGCTATATCTCCCGAGTTGCCTAAAACGTTCCCGAAAATGTAGATGCTGTTCATTTCGCTAAAAGAAACTCTCCAGGTTGTCATTTGCTTGTAGTTTTTGGAGCATGGACCACTTACTGTTTCTGTCCTCTATGTACTTTGTTATTATTTGAGGGTGGCCTGACCATGTGGGTGGCTTGGTGGCCATTTTGTCAAGCAGCCAACCATTGTCCTTTTGCCATAGGAATGTATTGTCTGTCTTCTCTTTCTTTTCATGTTTTTGTGGGTGGCCATGCCATGTGGGGGCGGCCATTTTGTGTGACCTTCCATCGTGGTTTAGTTTTTTTGCCGCAGGCCTACAAACTTGTGTGATTTTTTTCTGCCAGTAGGCCTAGAGTCCCAGAGATAGTCAGCAGGATGATTGATGTAGCGTTGTCCATTTTGTCTGTTGAATTTAACATCATTTAGGGCATGGGTGGCAATGCATTGAATTTTCAAATGTGGTGTTTGGGGTGTTATTTGTTTGGGTGAAAAAAACTCTAAATGCCTTTGTTGTTTGTGTTGTTGTGTAACTTTCAAACCTTGTAGCCATGGGGATTTTCTTTTTTGCATTAAGCTGTGATGCAGGCATCCTCCTTTTTCTGGCCATATAGGGAGGGATATAGGCCTGCTTGACTTTATTGTTTTCTGGCCTTTGCCCTTTACCCATGTACCTGTGATGAGAGTGCCCATGTGGAGCTGGGGTGGTAGTAGTAGTGTGCTGTTTTGTTTTTGAAAAATTGGCCTGTGTCTTGCCATTGTTCCTGTTGGCTTACTACTGTTCACATCCCCATTGCTATCTGCTGCAGGTCACTGATGCTGCATCCATCCGAAATGATGCACAAATTAAGGATAAACAAGTTCCACTTCCACTACATTAGCTTTTTAGTTCTTTGCTATTCTTACTCTTACTGGTTGTACTAATACTTCTAGTAGTATTTAAAATTAAAGCTAAAAAAAATCCACATTTGACTGATGTTGTTAACTAACTTCTGCCTTATTTGCTTGTAGGTGCTGAAGAGGAGGTGTCATCATTCATCGCCTGTTCTACTGCCAGACGGAAGTCCTTCTGTACTACGTCACGTGTGGTGTGACTAACCTGACCAGACATCATTCTCAGCAACTTGTGCAACTGAGTGCTGCTGCTGACATCTGAAGAAGATGGGCCCAAAGAAAGCAGGTACCAGGTCCTCCAAGACAAAGAAATTAGCTGAGAAGAAGGAAGAACAGAAGAAGGAAGTGACACTGTGATGTATTCCTATAGGTTCTGTATCGATTCCCCTATTCCCGGCCCTGTTCTGGTTAATACTTAACTAGCAGCCGACCCACGGTGCAAAAAAACGTTATCTGATTAAGCCACACCACGGCACAGAAACGTGTTATCTGATTAGGTAATAACGCATGCCATCTAATTAGACAAGCACTCTTCCTCCAGCCCCTGATAAGGCATACGGAGTTCTCAAAACAAATCAAACCTATGACAACCTGGGAAAATCCCTGCGGCCATTGTTTTGATTTCACCGAGAACTTCAGCAAAAGAATGTGCGAACAAGCCCGTTCGTACGACATCCTTATTGACGTATCCATGTCCAGCCTTACGTCAATCTCGACACCTTACAGGTATAAATATTACCGACATTGCCTTAAGCAAACACACGCGGTGGTGACGAGATCGGAGCAGCGAGACGCGCTGAGGAGCCCAGCAGAGAGCGAAGCCCACACGCGCTGCCCCGCCTTCCTGACGCGCTGAGAACGAGACGCTGTTTTTCTCCTGCCGAGAAATCCAGCTCCGGCGCTTCCAAGCAGCCCTCGCAGGCAGCTGGAATATCAAGACCAGAGACGAGAGATACCAGCCCTCAACCATTCTAGATCTCAGGTACAGAACTGAACAACCCCTTGCAGAGAATTCTTGAGTCAGTCACTTGGCAAAACAAACTTAACTTAAACTGCTACTTATCTACTCCCGCCCACGTATTAGGCTTAGGTCAGGTACACTGGGGTAGGCGTGGTTAGAAGCACCAGTTGAGTACGATTAGTCAAATGTATATATGTATGTATCTATTTTATCAATTTTAACTATCATATGGCTTAGAAACCATATCAATGCTTCTGCAGTATTATTTTATACTTCTGCTTTTATTGTATGCACTTTACTTAACCATAAGTATCGCAATAATATCGATTCATTTCTCTTGTACGAGAAAAGAGACTGATCAATAAATAACATCTTTTATTGAACACGCCCGTCTCTTCCTTTTCTCTACAAACTGGTGAAACTAAGAATGCACGTACTGACTGAGTAAAATAAGCTGTCTTTTGTTTTCACACGACTCTAGAGATACACTCTTGATTGGGGGAGAGCAAAGTTGTCATGTTCTATGGTTGTCAGAAACTAAATCCCTTCTTGTCTATCCAGGGAAGTTAAACTCCTCCTTGTCTATTCGAGAAAGTTTCTAGTGCACTCTGAGCTAGCTGGCAAAACCAAAAACTTTAAGTCTAATATCGTCAGTAGAAGACCTAGTTAACCTCTGCCCTAGATCTATACTATTGAAGATATTATTCCAATGCGCAGAGCCTATTGGGATAATAGGAACTACACTACAACACTTAAGTCTGGTGTTGACCCGAAAACCTTTTTTGGGCAAAAAAAAGTACGCCTGCAGCAGCAGTGACCGGGGTCCAAGCTGGGGCCAGCACCTCCGCATCAGTGGGCCCAAGCCACCAACCCAGGCCCAAGCAGATGAGTGGGGAAGAGGTAGCCAGCCTAATGGTGGAAAGCAGTGATACTGAGCCTGAGCTGAACTTATCGCTATCTCAAAGTAGTACACATTCCACGCAAGAGGGAACACAGCAGAAAAGTGGTGAACAACAACCAGCGCCCGCAATAGTACATGTTCAACCTGAGCCACCACCCGCAATAGTAGTTGTTCAACAACAACCACCTCCCGCAATAGTAGATGCTCAACGAAAAGAACAACCACAACCACCGCCTGCAATAGTAGGTGTTCCACAACCACCGCCCGCAATAGTAGATGTTCAACGAAAACAACAACCACAACCACCGCCTGCAATAGTTGTTGTTCAAGAACCACCACCGGCAATAGTAGTTGTTGTTCCTCCCGAAGTCGGGGCAGTTCAGGAAATTGAGCCTGATGCTGAGCAAGAAGATGAGGCAGCACCTCATGCAGGAGATCTATTGTTTTCCAAATCCCCACCAAGGAAAAGGAGGGTTAGTCCATTGAGTTCTTCACCAAGCATCCCTTCTGATGATCTTGATATCAATTGGGAGCCACAACAATCTCAGCATGAGAGGGAGAAACATCCCAAGAAGACCAGGCTAGGGAAAAGGAAGGTTCCAGGAAGCCTACACTTATGGAGTGCGATGTTGAGCAGCTGGATAATGATGGTGATGATGAGTCAGACCCAGTCATCACAAGCATTACTCCCGGCCCTGAGGACATGGAGACCAACATTTTAACCCTATCAAGAATGGCTGCGACAAGGGATGTAGCACGCATACCACCAACACAGGCCACACCAAAACTACCTCCAGCTTCCATTTTTACATTTGCACACAGCCGGCAGCGTCCTACATCCAGCACAAGTTCCACCTCAGCAGAAGTAGGTAGTGGTACTACTGCGCAGCCACATAGTGAAATTCACCACACAACAACCTCCAGTTCATCCGGCATTGGAAGTGGCACCTCTAGCAGGAGACAAAAGTTAAGCTCCCCAGTGTGGGACTTCTGTACAGTTAGCGCAAATGAGGAGAACATTGCTATATGCTCCATTTGTCATTCCTCTGTTAGTCGTGGTAAGTTTGGTACAAACTATGGTACCGGAGGCCAAATGACCCATATGAAAAAACACCACGCAATCAAGTGGGAGGACCACCTACGTCTCATAAAAGCAGGAACCAATATTGTTGGTGGGGAAGCAGTAGAAGGTCCACAGGTCGAACCGGAAGAAGAGGGAGACATTCTATCTGGTAGTGGTACACTAAGTACCCCTGTCCGACTCCCCAGCACTGCAGTGGTAAATCCCACATCCTCCGCATCAGCAACATCTCTGTGGCACCAGAGTAAGAGTAACCCGGAGACACCAAGGAGTACGGGCGCAAAGTCTGCGACGCGAATGACAGCATCGGGCACAACAGAAAGAAATACCAAGCAGCGTACCATTGTTAACATGTTTAGGCAAGAGGGAAAGTATGAGCGCAACCACTCAATAGCACGTTTGTACAATGCTAAGCTTGCTAAAATGTTAGCTCTGGACCTTCTCCCTTTTTCTTTTGTTGAAGGGGTGGGTTTCCTGGAATTTGTGTCAACCCTCTGCCCAAAATGGAATGTTCCCAGCCGCTACTATTTTGCTAGAGTTGCTGTTCCAGCACTACACCACGATGTGCTGGAATTGCTTGGAAAAGCCTTGCAGCAGAGTGCTGTGCATAGTATCCACCTGACAACAGACATGTGGACCAGTAGCCAAACCACTGATTATATGTGCATCACTGCACACTGGATCTCCTTTACAGGTGTTAGAGACAAGATATCTACAGGCATTGACACTACTGAGATTTTTAATGATACTCGCAAACATGCTACTGTAGCCATGTTTGCTATGGAGACATCGCATACTGCTGCAAACATTTTGGATGAGTTCAACAGCAAGGTCTTTGAATGGCTGCGACCAAGAGGCCTCAATATTGGTTTTGTTGCCACCGACAATGGCAGTAATGTAGTTAAGGCCATGGAAGATGGTGGCTATTTTAGGGACCCGTGTTTGGCACACTGCATTAACATTGTGGTTCAAGACTTTCTGAAAAGTGAAAGGAAAGTCAGCAGCTTACTGACCATTTGCAGAAGAATCTGCACGCATTTCAATCATTCTTTTAAAGCCTGGAAGCAGCTACGGGTCATTCAACGTGAGCATAGAATGCCAGTGAAAGCACTCATCCAGGAGGTACCAACACGTTGGAACTCTACTTATTACATGCTTGATCGGCTGTTTGAGCAGTACATACCACTTAATGCTTATGTCATGACAAGAAGATCAGGGGATCCAACTGGTGTTATTAAAGCCATGACAGTTGAGATGTCGCAATGGGACCTCATTAAATGCCTGACAGAGATGCTACTTCCTTTTGAGGTATTCACACGTGCAGTCAGCAGGGAGGACTGTACTATGAGCCAAGCTATCCCATTGTTGTACATGCTGGAGCAAGAGCTGAAGGAGGTGCCTGAAACATACGACGGTGTTGAAGGAAAACTTGAAGCATGTAATTTGGCGAAGTCCTTAGCTGGCCGCTTATCTCAGAATACAAGGATTCAAAATAAGATTGTGTCGCATCAACATTACATTACTGCCACAATTTTGCATCCACGGTACAAATTATTTGTGAACAGTAATGCAGTAATTCCTTTTTCAGAAGGGGATGTTGCCACGTACAAAACTGTAATAGCCGATGAAGCCACTGATTTAGAAAACGAACGGCTCTCAATTAGAGGCCTGCCAGTGCCAGCCCAGGACAGTGCAAGTACTACTGAGCATCCTACAGAGTCAAGTTCTTCTTCACAGCATGCGAGCAGTGTGTTTGCTTCCCAGCAGTCACCAACACAAACAATAACAACAACCGCACCAACAGGATCTGATTTATCAGACACAAGCAAAAAAATAGCTGCTTGGTTTCTACAGAAAGGGATGGGTAAGTCCGTTCCTGTCGCAAAGCAAAAAGAGGACGAGCAAACCGGAGCACCAATGAACATTGAGCGGTTGGTCCAGGCCCATCTGGATGATACAACAGAGGTGTTCATGGAGCAAAGCCCATTGGTGTATTGGTATAGGACAAGAAGCCAAAGGCCACTGCTCAGCAGGCTGGCAATAAAGTATCTAGCTTGCCCTGTTGCAAGTGTCTCTTCTGAGTGTGTTTTCGGTGCTGCTGGTGCCATTGTGACTGTGAAAAGGACCAATCTCTCGCCCAAAAGCGTGGAGAGGTTAACCATGATAAAAATGAATCAGCACTTGATACCACCAGACTACAAAGTACGTGAATCAGAGCTGGAAGAGGAGAGCGAGTCGGAAGAAATAATTAGTGGGTTACAGAACCTACTTCTGTTGGAAGAACCACCAGGGTTTGAGGACGAGCTCCTCTTCCCAGACCACTAGGCTTTGCTTGCAGTGCCAAACTTAATCATCATCAATCACGGGTAAGAAGAGAAGTTTGCTAGGAGGTATAATGGAGGAGAGACTAGTAGTACAAATAGGACAAATATGACTCAGTGAGGGGTACTGCATCTATCTGTTGGCATGATGTTGTTACATGTGGTCAATTAATAATTATTTCAATCAAACACTGGCCGCTGCCCTGCATGTAGAGTAAACCTTGTGACGTACAACAGTAACCCCACCACAAAACAACATCATATGAGTACGTTGAAAATAAATAACATTTATTGATGTACATAAAAAAATATCCTCCTGGTCCTCTCCTATCCCACCCCTATCCCCACCCTAACCCCAACCAATGTCCAAGTCCAAAGAATGTCCCACAAAAATAAGTTAACCCCAACACCCAATTCCCACCCACCAACAAAAGTATTAAAAAAGGGGCAAATTAACAGGGTCCATCACAATCGGCGGGCTTTAAGGTGTTTGTCCACCAATATCTTCACACGCTCCTCCAATTGATCCTCCAACTTTGACACCCGGAGGAGAATCTTTTGCCGAAATGCACGGCACCTACATTTGCATCCATGTGGGGGGGCGGCAGATGTTGTTACATGCCGGCGGTGAGCAGATGCCTGACCACGGCGCCGTACTCCTACAGGTGGGGCCTGGCTGGGGCCTGGGGCATTGGTAGAAGCAGCAGCTGCTGCCTCTTCCTCCTCCTCGGCCTCAGCCACCAGCCGGCGGTACTCCTCAACAATGGCCTGCAGTTTCCTTTGCCGGGCCCTGGCTGCCAACTCCTTACTTGATGGTTTGTGGGAAGGAGTATGAGTATCTATAAAAAAAGGAACAGAATTGTAACTGAAACTCTTCCAAATTAATTCAACACATAGTGGCATAGTAGCACTACCAAGCGCAGTACATACAAATGGTGGCAACTTTTAGTATCTATCTAATCTATCCTCCTGCTTCCCCTGCCTGTAACTTTTGTTGAAGTTTTTTCTGGCATTATACTGGCCCAAGTACTATGGGTGGACTTAAGTACACAGAAGAACACCAGTCTTTTTTGTATCTCCTTTTATATTTTCAAAGTAAGACTCTGCTTCCAGTGACAGTCTCCACCTATGATGAATACAATACATTTAGGGGGAAAACAACCAATAAAAATAAATGTCTATCGTTCTTTATTATCGCCTTAGCTGGTTTCACTTTCACCAACAACCACCTATGCGTCCACTCCTTCCTTGCCTTGGGTTTCATTGTCACAAACTCCGCTCATGAATCTTGCTATCCACTATATCCATGCACCCATATTGTTTTGCCCAACCAGGCATGCATCTTCTCTTTCACCTTCCAGTTCTACCCATCCTTCAACAACCCATGTATCGGATTCCTATCAGCCACGTGCATTAACCTTCCAAAGTATCCTTCTATGGTCTTTCGTCCTTCCTCCTTCCTCCCTAGTTCACTTCTTTCCCTTTTTGTTCAACACATCCCTCAAGGTCATCTGATCTGATTTTTAGTCTTCTCCATAACTTTCACAGCTGAGTTGGAGTCTGATAGAAGAGGCCTTGTTTACTCAACTCACGCTGGTAATGCTGCAAAGGGTGTCTTCTTCAACCATTGTATATTGTCCAGTACAATTTCAAATTCATACTTTCTTAATAAGTCTCATAGCACAGTGAGGGAAATGTTCCCCTTCCACCTAGTAATGCAAATAAGTAATGAATATAACTTACCACCGCCCACCGCTGAAGTTTCCTCCCCCACTGTTGCTACTGCAGGTGCCGCAGCCACTGTCCCCTCCTGGGTGGCATTAGTATTGCCGCTGGCCCCGTCGGCAGTGGCACTGGTCGTTGGTAGTGACTGTGCACCTATAAAAGCAAGTACACCTTTTGAGATGCCTGCACAACTTCCCCTATTTTACTAGTTGTACTTCACCAGGAAGGAAGATTGAAAATACAGTTACGTACAACATAAAGCATTGTAAGTGTGACTAGTCCAAATTGTATACTACTGTACAGCAGTCATTAGACAGAGTTTAGTTTTACTTTATTAGATGGTCCCTAGGGTCATCTAATCTCTACTCCTACTCTAGTCTTTGGAACGTTAGCCTGAGCCATGTAACCATTTTAGAATGATCCGGGTCTACTGTTTTGCCCATGTTGTTACCTTGCAGCTTGTTGCAGTAAGAAAGACACCTTTGAGGCCACATGAGTGTTGCAATGCATACAACTAAAGAGGTTGATTTACTTACTTACAGTATTGTTAATCCCTTTTGCTTATCCATAATGTTAAACTTTTTTGGCATGACTGCTATAAACTTGCATAGTTATTCACTGTCTAACGTGCAACATTTTTCTCCTAGGCAGATGAGAAGATTCCCTTCTATGAACCAGAGATTAGCAGAGCTTTCGAAAGATGCATGTGTAACCAGTATACGTTCAATGGTGAGGGGTCTCCCACAATTCCCACAGTTCTCTATCGTGCACTAGTTGTACAAACATGTATAGTATTTAATCTTCTTTATTGTGCATGGTGGAGCTGGATGTTTTTCGTGGAACAACTTACACGTTTACAACAATACAAAGCTTGTTGTTAAAAAAAGAAAGTTTTTGAACTTGCACATAGACTCTGTGGTATATTTTGAGTGTCTGGGGTGTTGTGAAATTAAACGAGTGAGTGAGCGAAAGGGTGTTCTTCTGTTCTGGGTTGTGTAAGAAAATCATTGGGTATATCTAACTATCTTCTTGTGGGGGTCGGGACGGAGTGGGACAAATGACAATGACTGAGACACTTAGGTAGGTAGACTGTCGTTGAATTGTGGGTTCTTCTGACTGAGTTCTGTGACTAGGGTGTAAGTAAGGTCCAACCTCCCTATCACCAACATCCTATTTTCTTGTGCATAGTTCTATATGTGCCTGTGCAGAGAATAACCGCAATAGTAGTAGTACTATAATAACCTAACAAAAATTAGTAGGCAAACATCTGGTTGCACATTTTTGGGGTGGGAATTGACAAAGGCTAGAGATTACAGATGACAACGCAAAAGACAGGAGTGGACCCAGTGGCTACAGCTATTCTATCACAGCTTTATTCCAAAGAAAAGAATACCTTAACTAAAGAGTGGCCAACAGGGCAAGCTTAGCTAAAGACAGTCTAATAGTAGTAGCACAAAGAGTCGTCGGGCAGAGGCAGTTTGAAGGAATTTAAACTAGTCAGGGATGGCATTAGATACCCAAAATTTGGAAAACAAATTGAAGACCAAAGAAGGTTTAGCTAACATTTAATTAGGAAGGAGGCTTAATAGGTTTGAAACAATAAGGTGCGTTAAAAAGTTAGGGAAATATAATTCATAATAATATAAGCAGTGGAGGACTTACTGGGGCCAGCAGCAGGATCCTCGGTAGAGGAGCGCTCCTCTGGTGGTGGTCCCGCCGACTCGGACCTCGTCTTCGTGCCCCTGGGTGGTGCTGATCATGTAAGAAATAATAAAGAAAGAGAAACATTGAGTGCTGTGAAACAAATACATCATTCAAAAATCCTCTCAAACATTTTAGGAAACAACAATTGCAATAAAATTTAATTCGAAGTGTAAATGACTACTGGCTTGCAGGATTCACAGACGTCTACTTATAGAACACTAATCAAATGTTCCATAAACATTGTGATTGCAAAATATACTAACGAAGCCAGTACCTCCTGACCTACACCACCTATTCCAGAATCCAGCCGGGCCAATTGTTCAGTAAGTCGGCATTTCAATTTTATTTTTGCCCGCAAACATGCATAGATGAGGTGGAGGAGTAGGACACATGCATAAATGTGTGCATACACGAAATTGTTTGTTGCTTGCGTCATATGAAGTGCTACTGACTGACGTGACAATGCTATTGCTGCTAAGCCTACCACTCAGTAAACAAACTGCAAACCGGTTCTATGGAGGGGTGGGATAAGTAAGAACTAACTAAGCATTCAGTGACAGAGGAGCCGCCGCGTCATGCAGACGGTTAAGAAAATATGAACTAATACTATCCATCCACCACTATTTCACTAAAGGACAATGAAAGGACTAGACTCTAGCAATAGCATTAACTAACTTCAGTTCTCTAAAGTTAACTCTAACATCAATAATCACCAGCCCAAGCTAGCGTACAGTTACAAACCAGTAAGAGAAGTGGCGAGCGAGCAGCACCTGTGTCATACGGTACTGAAGATTTTGAGACCGAATTGATCTGCAATGTCACTAAGCGCACAAGTAATTGTGTTACTTATTCGTTCAAGAATTATACACAATACTTATACTACTATATATACATATATTAATATTACTAGCTACTCACCAAGCCCCACGACCTCGACACCTAGCAGGTCCAACAGGTCCTGCTCCCTGTCCAGAATGTCTGCCCACCGGTGGGCCAGCTGCTGGTGGGTGCGCCGGATATTCGTGCGGCGGAAGACTGCCCGGCGCACTTTCGCCCATCGGCGGTGACGCTCCTCTGGGAGGTAACCAGAGCCTGGCCTGCCGCCTGCTGCCAAGGTCAAGGGGAGGTGGCGCTGGATAAAAAAAACAAGGGCGTCCACCTCCGCCTCCCCGAAAAGATTCGGGGCCTTCACCCCTGAAGGTCGCATTCTGCCGCAAGGCAGCCGGCTCTTGGGCGCAGACGCCTTGCCCTTCGAGCCGGTTCTGCTGCTCCCCTTTGCCATGGTTCTGGGGTGGAGGTGGAAAAGAAAGAACAAAAGGAAAAAAAGTTAGGGGGAAGAAGTAGGAGTAAAATGAAAAAGTAGAAAAGTTTAAAAAAAGGTGAAAAAGTAGAAATAAAATGCAAAATATAAACTTAGGGACAGAGAGAGATAGATGATAAGTAAAACAAGTAAGAAAAACTGTGAAAATAGGTAAAGATTGCACAGATATAGGTGGATAGAATACTAGGCCCAGAACCATAGCATAAAGTGTGAAAAACAAGATGGCCGCGCCCATCGCGACCACGTGGGTAAGTTCGCGCGCAATTTCACGCGAACACGCACTTTGTCAGCGTGAACAAGTAGTTGTGTTCCCGAACAAGACATGCACCGTGCGAACACGTTATACGCGACCCGGAAGAGGAAATAGGGGACGCGAGCGGGCGGGACAATTGAAAAAACAAGATGGCCGCGCCCATAGCCCACCACATGGGTAAGGTCGCACGCTACAATCCCCCGAGCACGCAGACAGTGCCCCGAACACGCATAACGCGATCCCGAGCAAGAAAAACGGCTCGCGAACGGTACCAGCAAGCTACTACGCATGCTCGCGAAGCTAAGCGAAGCTAAGCGAAGCTAAGCGAAGCTCGCGTAGTGCGAGAACGTCTTCGTGTAGCTTCGCGTAGCGCGACTACGCATACTACGCCCAGGGTAAGTCTAGAGTGGCATGGTGGGCAGAAATCAATGGACTGCGATGCAGCCCTGAGTGATTGCCAGTTGCAGTTATTAATCCCAGCATTAGCATTCATTCCATCCATCACTTGTTGAATAGCTAACTACAGGCACATATCCCTCATTTCTTACACAGCGAAGATGCTGGAGAAGCTCTTTAACACCCACCTCAAAACAAGCCACTGCCTGGACCTTTCACAATCTGGCTTTCGACCCAATCACAGCACTGAGAAAGACCTTATTGCTGTTAATAACGACATCTGTCTCATTATGTACAAAGGTGAAACAGGAGCCCTCATTCTGCTAGACCTTTCTGCAGCTTTCATCCAATGTCTCCATGAAGGCGGAATTTGTGGTCCAGAGCCATGATGGATCCTCTCCTTTCTTCCAAGATGCAGCCAGTCAGTTAGTCTGGCAGTACCTGTTTGACACAATCAATAAGATATGCTGCATCCCAAAGGTGCTCTGTGAGCCCTACTCTGATTATCATCTACATAGCCCACCTCTGCAGCACTCTACATTCTAACTGAATCACCCTCCTCTCCTATGCTAATAGCACACAGCTCATCCGCTCCCCATCAGAAACCATTCTCACCACCAAGCAAATGCAAGTCCTTGGTATCAGACTGGTTGAGAATGAACTGTCTCAAACTCAAAAGCAACAAAATTAGAGTGGTTCTCTTTGGCAAATATCTGTCACTCTGGTCCCCAGCCTGGTGTCCTTCTGAGTTAGAACTTACTCCCTGCTCCTTCAATGCCACGAGGAACTTGGGAATTATGATTGGCAGCAAAATCTCTTTGCCCAACCAGGTCAATAGGGTTGCATCTACCTGCTTCCACAATCTGCCTCGAAAAATAATCAAATGGCTTCCTGTGGACACTGGAGTTCTGTCACAGAAACCCTCATCACCAGCAGGCATGACTACTGCAAAAACATCTATGTAGGCATAACAGGCCAGATCACCAAAAGACTCCAAGTTGTACAGAACACAAATGCCAGACTCATACTCAACCAACCAAACCGCAGTCATATGTCCAAACATCGCAGAGACCTCCACTGGCTTCCATTCGACTGTTATGTTCCATATAGGTACCCCAATATAGCCTCAATTACTCACTTAACCTTTCACCTATATTCTCCCCTACCATTACACTACATAACAATTCGAATTACTGAGCTTTTACCTAGTTATGGTAATGTCCAAAGAGGCCATGGGGTTTTCTCCGAAAAGCTAAATCCTCATTCATTATGCATGAGGATTCTTGGGATCACAGCAGGAAAAAAGGCCTATCAGCTCCTGCATAATAACTATGTATAAGGGTCATTCCTTCCGTCATCCTAATCCGACATGACACAGCAAGGTATAACCTCAGGGGACACCAATTTGGATATATATATATATATATATATATATATATATATATATATATATATATATATATATATATATTACCTACTGGCGGTCGCCAGTAGGTATATATAGTTAGGATTTTTTCTCTATGGGTTTTTTGAAAATTCTATGTCTAATAACTTTGGCGTTTGTGGACGGAATTGGCTGAAATTTTCAGGAAAATGGCACATTTTGTTTCTGAGCAGCCCTTGAAAATTTGGGGGGGGTTCGTCCAGTGGGGGCCGAGAAAAAAGGGGGGTCCCAAAACGTGTTTTTAACATTGAGTTTTCCATAGGGCGGTTGGCCTCACTTTTAGCCCGAACGGCTGAATGGATTTGCACGAAACTTGGCAAAATTGTAGGGACTGGTAGCCCGATGTGCCTTTTGTAGGTCTCAATATATGTGCTCCAGTGGATTTTGAGAAATTAACGTTTAAAAAAAGATATATATCTGTAACAGCGGACTGGGCAGCGGCCCAGGACGCGTACTTTTCGCGCAACGGAGCTTTGTGAAGCGAAGCTGATTGGTTCTCCGGCGTCTGTCAACATTCCAAACAGTCCGTAGCGGCCGCCATCTTGTCTCTCGGTAGGATCGAGAGACAAGAGGAGGTCAAAACAAAGGGGGAAATGACTATAAGGGGCATAGTAGATCCTCGCTGACCCCCTAGGTTTGATGTGGAGGTTTTAAAAGGGCCCCGCGGGGCAAAAAAAAATAATAATAATAATAATCGAACGGCTGAATGGATTTGCACGAAACTTGGCAAAATATTAGGGACTGGTAGCCCGATGTGCCTTTGCTAGGTCTCAATATATGTGCTCCAGTGGATTTTGAGAAATTAACGTTCAAAAAAAGATATATATCTGTAACAGCGCTCCGCTTCGCGTAACGGAGGTTTGCGAAGCTGATTGGTCATTCTGTCACTGGGCTATAGTTGGGCTACATCTGGCTGATATTTGGGCTACATTTGTTTTTTTGTGTGTCTGGCGGCCATCTTTGGGCTACATTGGGCTACATTGGGCTTCATTGGGCTACATTCGGCTAATTAGCAAATAGCTCATCGCAAACTAGGAATGGTAAAGAATCGCTATTTATTCCTTAAAGTTCGCTATTTAGGAAATGCAAAAAACTTTGATGATACATATGGCGGTTCATCTCTAACAAGATAAGAAGCATAGGGATACATTTATGATGACTGGCGCATCACCAGGGATGTGTTAGTCATTCTGTGCCGCTGTTCCGTCACCTATGGTGTGCTGCATTTACAATGCGGCGCATCATGGGGCAAAAACAGCACAGATGCGTGATGTATCTGTGCCGTAAAGGTGGCGCATTGCTGGAGTTGTATCGCAAGTGTGATGAAGCTCCAGCAAGGGTCGGGGGTGCCCCTGTCGCAGGGTTTCTGTTCTCACACAGAACTGTGGGCAGAGGATTGGAACCTCGGCGAATGCATTGCTGGAGTTGTATCGCAAGTGTGATGAAGCTCCAGCAAGGGTCGGGGGTGCCCCTGTCGCAGGGTTTCTGTTCTCACACAGAACTGTGGACAGAGGATTGGAACCTCGGCGAATTAGGGTGTCCCAAAACTCACGTTAGTAATCAAAAACTCCTTAGCAAGCTAGGTACAGTGTCACATTGGATATAACAAACTCTCAATGTTTAGACAATCCAGAATATGAACTTATAGTACCTCAGGATACGTGGAACTCATGAACAGTCGGTCGTTATAGATTTCTTAGAAACCAGAACATGGAGTTAAGAAGAACAGATGTGTATTTGAAATGTTTATTTACTAATGCCGTCTTCTCAGGCGTAGTACCTTAGATAATAAAAGTACACATATTATCAGTAGCAAAATTACCAGCATAGTTACTAGTACATAAAAAGTGAATGGTGATAGTATGTTAACATGCTGTAAATGAATAAGAGTTAGCAACACTTATAAGCAGCCGCGGGCCGTGGAGGGAGTTACGGTGAGGCAGGGAGGCGGGGAGGGGGAGAAGCAGGGTGGAGAATACAAGTACACATATTATCAGTAGCAAAATTACCAGCATAGTTACTAGTACATAAAAAGCGAATGGTGACAGTATGTTAACATGCTGTAAATGAATAAGAGTTAGCAACACTTATAAGCAGCCGCGGGCCGTGGAGGGAGTTACGGTGGGGCAGGGAGGCGGGGAGGGGGAGGGGCAAGGTAGAGAGGGCTCCACCCTGCTTCTCCCCCTCCCCGCCTCCCTGCCCCATCGTAACTCCCTCCACGGCCCGCGGCTGCTTATATCTCACCCTCCCTAATACACATATTATATTATTTGCTAAGAAGGTCTCTTTGTGTTGGTTTAGGGCGTGCCCATACTTTAGTGTCTTAGATTTGAAGGAATCACATCAGCATACACCAGCTCTCTCTTCATGTGAACCGCATCAACTATTGTGTATGTGTGTTCGGCAAAGCAATATAAAACCCGCCTCATGCCCAGAATTGGCAGAAGTTGCACTTATGTTATGAGTATGAAGTCGTGGAGATCAGACCGCATAACAATTCTGTATCGTGTTGTTCTTGAAACTTTAGCACTCGCTGTACAGATATAGTTTAACAAGTAAAGCAGATAGTAGACCAATAACATATTATTCTCATGTAAACCACAATGAACTACTAGGTGGAAAGCTAAAGCAACAACTAAGTGTCTTGTGCAGAAGTTGCAAAAAAGGAAAAATGGCGTTTAAACCGGTAATGAGCCCATGCTAACTTAACACGGTGTAAAGATATCCAGGACCTAGATGACACCTCCCCATGATCCGGAAACGAACTGAATAAGATAATAGAAGTGCCATCTCATGAGAGCAGATTGCAAGTTTATATGTGGACGGTCCGCAAGGTAAAGCATTAAAAACTAGGAAAATTTAATGCTAAAGAAAAATAAAACAGCCAAGTACTTTATCGAGTCTTAAGCCAATAGGCAAGGTAAATAATAAAAACTTGACAAATAAGTCAATGAATTGTCAATGAAATGCTAGTACTCAGCATATCAAACATGAAAAAGGTCTATGACATAACTGTGTATGCAAAATAAGCTGCAACAGCCTCCAATAGGAAGTCACCGTCTTCATCCGAAAACAGTTCAGCCATCCAATTTAAAAGCGGAAAAGAACATACGTGCTCTCCCAGCACCGGATCCTCTATCACCATCAGAGGACAGCTCGGTGGGTTTTCAAGAAAGCTCTGTTCCAAGAAAGACTGTGCTGCCGCCAGTAAATTCCAGGGACCAAGTAGTCCATGCATCAATGCCACAGCCATAATCCTTTCGCCAGGACAAACCAACTCGTGAGTAATGATAGGAGTCATCAGCTGATTAAAGTCGACGTCAGGAGAAACCGGTCCGCAGAGACACAAATCAATGGCCCAATCGAAATCACAGGTCAGGCAGTGAAATACAGGCTGGACACAGGTGAAGTAGGAGAATCGAAAAGATAATCCATATGCCGTGCTTAATATCGCCAACGGCATTGTGCCATAATATTCTAGCATGCGATTGCGGAACAGTGTCAGCAGCTGCAGGGTGTGAGGTTGCATAGGAGGGACATCCATATTTAAAAATGTAAAAAAGCACAAGAGCGTCCGCTGGTAATGCAAGTAAAAATGCCAATCCACGAACCAGAGTGGAGAAAATGGAATGAAAGGAAGCAGGGATGACTCCAAAGATTTTCTCAAATGAAGTCACGAGACCACTGGTAACAACTTTAAAAAAGTGCGCCAGGGACTTTGTGGAGGATGCGTTAAAGATAGTCGGAAACATGTTGCTGAAATTGAAAGGCAAATCTTAATTTAAAAGGGTGTGCACCTCTGTACGGGTGTTCGCTATGTGAAGTACGAAAGTTTCACGGGCCGAACTCAAGGCCACCTCTCTCTGAGACAAAAGAGCTCTTATTCTTGCCATGCCGTTGAAACGTGTCCCAAGGTTGGTATTTGTGGCCAGATTGAAAACTCCCTATGTTCATGTGTGGGAGGAAATAGAACATTTCTGCAGCAAATAACCCGTTCACTTACTGTTACGATAAAAGGAATACTTTTAATTAACTCAGAACAATCTTCATTATTGAGCATCAAATAACTACCATTTTCCAACAACTTGAACGTGGGGATGATAGCAGGAACTGGTGTGCCTTGCAACACGCAAGCCATATTTGGTCGGTGTTTGTTGCATGAACCGTGTAACTGTATGTGCCTACACATTAGTGAATGATCTGGCGTCTCAGTGCATTCCTCTCCATTCAGATAAACTTCTTGATCATCTTTGAAACATCTGTATGTGTATGGAAGCGACCAGACCTCATGAAGAAAAGCACTACCTAAAGAATACATTTTACAGCTACAGATATTAGCTGTTAAAAAACCAATGAAATTCACAGAAAAAACCATAGGTTATAGACCATATATAGTTAGGAATTAGCATTTACAAAACCTTGAAAATTCACTGAAAAAACCATAGGTTATAGACCATATATAGTTAGGAATTAGCATTTAGAAAACCTTATTTTACTCACACAAAACCATTGAAATTCCATATATAGTTAGTTGCACTAACTATATATCGCGCACCCGCAATCCACTGCTGATGATGTCACATATTACATCATTCATGACATGGTCAGTGACATCACTGATGACATCACTGATGACATCTCAAATGACATCACTGATGACATCATCTAGTGTCTGTGTGTTTTTGTAAAGTTTAAATACGTTTTACATATTGAAGAATGAGTGGATGTATGGAAGACTGAGTGTGTGTGTGGCTGGCTGGGAGGTGTGTGACTCTGTGCATATCAATGTGTACTTGTATCAGTGATTGTATAAGAGAGTAAGTATGTGTTAGTATATGTGTGAAAAGTATGGTGTTCTGTGTTTAACTATAGATGAGGAAATCGAAGTGTGATTGATTCTTCACAGGACTGACTAGGTGTATGAGTGCATATGATAGTGTTCTAATAATAACTGACTGTATGTATGAGTAATTGTATGGGTGAATGAGTGAATGTGTGTGTAGACGTACGAATCAGTGAGTGCGTATGTAGTAACTGGTATTGGTGTGTCATGATGTCATCAGTGATGTCATTTGAGATGTCATCAGTGATGTCATTTGAGATGTCATCAGTGATGTCATCAGTGATGTCACTGAAGTATGGTGTTCTGTGTTTAACTGTATAGATGAAGAAATGGAAGTGTGATTGATTCTTTACAGGACTGACTTGGTGTGTGAGTAACTCCATGGATGAGTGGCAGTGTGTGACTGTCTGCATAGGTGTATGATTGCATATGATAGTGTTGTAATAATGAGTGACTGTATGTATGAGTGATTGTATGGGTGAATGAGTGAATGTGTGTGTAGACGTAGGAATCAGTGAGTGCGTATGTAGTAACTGGTATTGGTGTGTCATGATGTCATCAGTGATGTCATTTGAGATGTCATCAGTGATGTCATCAGTGATGTCATTTGAGATGTCATCAGTGATGTCATCAGTGATGTCACTGACCATGTCATGAATGATGTAATATGTGACATCATCAGCAGTGGATTGCGGGTGCGCGATATATAGTTAGTGCAACTAACTATATATGGAATTTCAATGGTTTTGTGTGAGTAAAATAAGGTTTTCTAAATGCTAATTCCTAACTATATATGGTCTATAACCTATGGTTTTTTCAGTGAATATATATATATATACACCATATTTTGATGAGGAAGTCAGAGGAGAAAAGAACTTCCATGCCGACACACTGACACAAGACGCTGAGGTTCCTGCACGCAGACACTCCAGCTCACAGTAGTCTGACATCCCTGGCGGAGTGTCCATCTCGAGACAAAGATGGGGTCCCACAGTCTCTCACTTCAGGTAATGGGGTTTAATTTGTCCTAGAGGGATTCTTGGCTTTACACCCATATACATGTTAGGTACACATAGGTACATCTAGTTAGGGTCGCATCGTAGGAGTATGCATGTTACTGTCATGGATTTTATACATTCCTTGTTTTAGCACAATGGTAGAAATCTACCATCCTTTTACTCTGATAGTGCTTATAATCATTTATATCTGTTACTGTCTAATGGTTGTTTCAGCACACCTATTTTACACTGGAATGACACTGGTTCAATAAATGCTTATTGAAAAACTTCCCCACCGTTTATTCTTTGTATCTCTCTGAGACGAAGTGAGTACGAGTGACTGAGCGAAAAGTAGTACACTGTTTCCACGATTCTGAGGGATCAGGAGTGTCATGTTCGATAGTTGCCAAGAACTATTCTCTCCTTGGTAAGAGGGGTTCCTTGTGGCACTGTGAGCTAGCTGGTATACAGGCTAACAAACCTGGTAGGGGTGTCTAGAATCAGTCTGGACACCAATCCTAAAGTGTATGTTGTCTAAACGTGCAGATCCTATATAGGTTTGTAGGAACTACACAACATGGTGCCACCAACGTTGGTTTGGTACTTATTTAACAGTCAAATCTGAGTAGTTCAGTTGGGCTTTCTCAGAGACACCTACTCACATTTCTTCAGAGACGTCTGAAGTGGGAAGGGAACTATCCGCCACAACTGAGTGGCAAACTTCCTGTTTATTGGCTGTAGTTTTATTAAGCTTAAAGTACAAATGGTTCCTATTGTGCATAAACCTTATCTCAGTTTCCTTGAAACTCTTCCTTGAGAAAACATTTGTCAACAAATGGCTGGTGAAATTGCAGCTGGGCGAGCACAGCCTGATGCAGTCAGGGAAGAAGAAGAGGAAGGTGAAATCAACATTTAAGAAAATTTTAGAAATGCCCTTACTGAAAAGCTAATAGACTACGGAGTCACAGCTAGGCATGAGACAGTAACTTTCGTGATTGAGGCACACGAATCCTAGAGAACAGAGGTATTTTATTCATGGGTTAAATTCCCACAAGCAGATGCACAATCAAATACATTTCATTCTTACACTGAAGATGAAACACCAAATGACTAGTGTCCGTATGAAGAAATTGAGATTCCGCTCACCTACCAGGAGTACATAAACGGGTTTAAACGCGCCCTCCCCAATACAAAAGACAAAGTAAGACTAGGTCTCCTCGGAAGAGACAGAGCCACTTGGCCAGTCCTTGCAGCTTACACACTGCATCCAGACATTGACTCAATGCCAGTAGCAGACTTACGTCCACTTCAGAAAGAAATTATAAAACTTTACAGGAACCGGACACAATTTGTGATGAGAACTTTCACACTTCAGCCAATAAGAGCCACACAAACTAGTCAAATTCAGGGTTCTACAACTAAAATTCCACCACAAATGCTATACGCAGTTATGGATAAAATGCCCACTAAATGTGAGCAAATGCCATTCTGGATAGCTAAAAAAATAACACAGCTAGAGACAGAATTTCCACACACAAGCCCACAAGAAATACACAAAATGCTACCAATCTGCTTGCCAATGAGGATAGCTCCCCAGATAGAGGATTGTACCACTTGGGGTACAGTTTTCACTGCCATATATACCAGAACACATGGTTTCCCGTCATTAGCAGTAATACCAGACGTAGTAAGACAAATACAAACTGAGTATGGAGCAGAACCTGCTCTGAACTTAGGGATGAAATTATTAGGTCATGTTGCCCAGGTATCATCTATAATATTAGCAAATATAAAAGGGGAGGCAGCAGCAGTGGCAATAGGCCAACGCCTGAAGGATTACTCTCCTTTACAACAGGAACGTGAATTACCTAAAATTATCACAGACAGCTATGCTGAATTAGGTAGAGAAAGTTTGGGAGCTAGAGCAACAAAACCTCAACGCACGGGTGGTCCTTAAAAGGATAACACCAATCAAGTCCCTGATTCTTCCAAGAAGAAATGGGATAATAACAACAAAAACCAAACAGGAGCCCTCCAAAAAGAGATGCAACATTAGGAATAGAGATAACATTAGAAAAACTAACAGGGATCAGGATACAGATACACGTTCCTCTTGCTCCTTTCAGGGTTCACCAAGAAACTCTGAGAGACAAGGACGGTTAGAACACAGTCAAGAAGAGCGTACATACAAAGTCCAAAGAAATGCAACGCACTTCAGACTATACTTCTAAAAAAGAAGACAAGACAAAAACAAAACCTCAATTTAAAAAGGAGAACGTAGCAGGTCTTAAAGTTAGACAGGCCCAGAATTCTGAGGACTCAACTACTGATCAGGGAATGGGCTCTGATGATGCTAGACAGCACAGCAGAAGTAACAGTAGCGCGCCAGAACCTGATGGAATTTCTGGTAACAGCAGAGTTGAATGAGCATATCACGGTGAAAACACCTATACGAGGGTAAGTGTCCCACAAAGGTTACATGAGATAACACTCCAAATGAAGGGGGACAAACCCAGAAAAGTTATAGGTCTCTTTTGGGAGAACTTGACTTATGACTAAGACATCCTTTTAGCTGAAAAAGATTGGCCACCTGAAATTGTTATGACTTGCCCAAAGGGAGAAATGGTAATTTTACCAGCCTTTTCCTACCATGTTCCAATATACTTAAAACAAACATACGCATGGGAGTCGGCAGTAGCACTTGCTTCGGCCCTATATCACAACCATGTTGGGTAGGATGCTGAGTTACCACACCATGTAAACCCAGTAAAAACTACTCCAACTCCACAGAGACAGTACCCAATAAAACAAGAAGCGAAAAAACAGGTCAGGGAGATCTTAGATCAACTTGAATACCAGGGTGTAATAGACGTTTGCACCTCTCCTATGTATAATCCTTTGTTTCCCATAATGAAACCCTATAATTTATATCGTCTAGTTTAAGACCACCGACATCTGAACACACGGACAAAAACATTTGCAGTACAGAATGCACACACTGCCGCATTAATGAATAACACTGTGCGGAAAAAATACAAAACAACACTAGATATTTCTACTGCCAAAATATAGCGTCTGAAAGCAGGTATCTAACCGCATTTTCCACGCTAGGTTCTCATTGTCAATTTTGTCGGCTCCCCCAAGGGCATAAGAATAGCCAAGGGTTGTTTTCTGCAAGGGCAACAGAGTTACTTCAGAATTTGGATGAAGAGGCAGGGTCCTATGTAGATGATGTGATACTTATCTGACGGATGATGATTTACAGGATCACTGGACCAGGGAGGGCCCCATAATTTTGGGGTTTGCCTCTGAGGGCTACAAATGTAACTTTAAAAATCAAAATTAAACCACCTCAGTGCCCTATTTTTAGGATTCTAGCTATCAAATGAAGGAAAAATCCTGGCAGCTAACTTTTTGGAAAAGTGTGTGCTGCTACAACCTCCTAAATCTTTAAAGAACTTAATATCCATATTGGGATTTTTAAGTTTGGTCTGAACATGCATTTTGGATTACGCAGAAAAAGTAAAACCTTTCTACAACTTGATCAGACCTGATTTCTCAGTTATGCATCGGACACAGGAACACACAGATATCATCCTTTCCCTACAAGCTGACATGATAGTTTCAAAACACTTGCAGAGACACATAAACGTACGCAATCTAGTGATCCGCATTATATCGGGTCAATCTGGGTACACTTATTTAACCTTCAAAGAAGGAGAAACAGTACCATTAGCATGCAAATCACATTTGTACACAAACGCTGAAATGTGCTTTGCTTCTACATAGAAAATCCTGACAACAGTACAGACTGCTGTAGTGAGAGAAAGAGCACTGGATCTGGTGAAAAGAATAATAGTAGTAACTCCGGTACCAGCCTTAGAGGCTGCTACAAAGGCAAGCGTTCCTAATGCTAAAGCCTTACATTCAAGATGGATACAATGGGCTTATTCCCTGACTGCATCAAATGTAGAATACAGATATCACCCAAGGATAAAAACACAAGCATTCCTGCAACATGAACAAGAATATTCTCTACCAAATGAAATAATGCCCCTAGATCAGTATGAATCTCTCGTTTACACTGACGGCTCTGCTCAGCTGGCCAAAGGAAGTAACCAGCAAATACAGTGCCGCTTGTGCAATTGGCAAAGGTCATATGCGGGATGGCAAATTCCATCCCAGTGATATGAAGACACAGTCTCTAGGAGACTGCCCGGCTCAGCTGGCAGAACTAAAAGCCCTATTACTGGCACTAATAAATACTGATCGAGAATTCCCCACACTGATTGTGTGCGATACTTTTTCTTGTGTCCAGTCATACATCAAATATCTCCACTACTGGGGTCAGAATGGGTTAAAAGACTCAAAAGGTAGCACAATTAAGCATAAAATGCTAGGGGGGAACAGCTAGCTGAGTTGAAAGTAGCCGCTTTCCTCTCAATACCATACAGGAAGTTAAGATAGAAAGACTCATAACATTCGAAGAGTCACCAATGCGAAATGATAGAATTTCCATCAATGAAATGGAACTCGTTCCTCTGGAAACAGAACTTCAAACTACAAGTGAAAGACAAATATCAATTCGGCTTACCACTGAAGTCTACATCAATATGCCTCAAGAAGAGACACCTGCCACTTCAACAAAATCTGCTGATCTACCAAAGATTGATTGAACTGCATCTGGCTACTTCATCGATTTTGATACCTTCTCTCTTGATCCCAGTGAACCTGAAACAACGCCAGCTCCAGTTTCCCATAAGCAACAAATTTGTGAATTCTACACTTTTCTGAATAAACAAACGTACTTATCACCTTGGCTCCAGTTATGTATGGATCATAACTGGAATATTGTTTTTTCTACTCTGGATTGGCCTAGTAACTGTATTTTGCTTACTTGTGAATGGAAAATATCTCCCAGAATGCTCTCCAGTATCAATTGTGTACTTGGTTCTGAAACCTATACATCATCTCATTGTGAGCAGAGGCTTGTTTTCTGTGCACATTACAGCTGTTCCAATTCCTGATGGTATAGTTTGGGACAAGGTTGATTATGATGTATTTGGCCCACTGAACTTTTGAAAATACCACATTTATTTAAGATATTTTTAAATGATATCATTACCTCCAGTACATTTTTTGATGTCTGGGACTTTAAACTTTAAATAATATGTTGTCTGATTTGAAAAAAATCTGGTGCATTTTCAAACAATGAAATGTTAGAGGTCACATCTGACTTAAAAAAGCATGTACTGTTATCACTATTATGGTCATCACTTTTTACACAAATAAAGTATCCCACATAATGGCTTCACATACCACCAATGGGAACATTGCCCAACACCACCAAAAGGTAGTTCGAAAACGTTTGCACAGAAATGTTCATATTTTCAGGGTTTAACACGTATGCCCCGACCTCATTACTATACAGTTGCACCTACAACTGCACTGAAAAATAGGCTGACTAACACCAAACAGATTTATTCTGCATCCTTTATTGCCCAACTGTCTGAACAGGGTTGGTTTTGGCTTATGGAACGACACTATAGACACAAAATCAGTGTGTGGTTTAAAGGAATGGCAAGTTCAGGGAACAGAAGCACTATTTAGAGTGTGCCTCATTCCACAACAGATAATATTTCTGAATGAAACAGTGCAACAGACTTCCTGTCTTGAACTAGCCAAGAACAAGAATTTGAACACACCTCGGATTCCCACACCTTCACACATCAATTTTACATCACATGAAGGAGATACAATAGATGACATCATGCAGTACAATACTTCAGACCTCAATTGGAAGGGGTGGTCATTTCGGCCCACAGACAGTCAAGATTCAGGGGTACCAACGAAGGTTTTAGTATCCATAGGCCAGACCAACGCTATAGATAAACAGAACATCCTGGGTAGTGACATCATACAATGTTGGGAAGTTGTGCCTTGATTGGCTAAAAACTTTGACACTGTCCCAGGTAAAACAGCACTTATCCTTACTCTCAGACAAGGTGGATTATAAGGGATTTTTTACTACATCCCCAAAAGCCACATCAGATACATTTCTTTTACGCTGTCTATAATTAAATGTAGAAAAACTCTCAACTAGAAGCTGCCGAGAGACTTTGTGAAATAGATAGAATTAACGTAGAAAAGGCGTTAGCTGTAGTTGACAATGGTATGACTACATTAACATCCAGGATTTATTCACTGGGCAATATTGTATCTTCTGCTACTGATATACTAGAACAGGACTTGTCCATTCCATAACAGGGACAAACTTAACTATGTTCTATTATGTTACTACACTAGACGCTGCAATCATTGCACGCTGGTTATGTGCCTTGGCGATTCATCAACAGTGTGTCCTTATTTTCTGCATACAACCTAACAGAAAAACAGGTTACGATGGCACAAAGAGGAGCAAAATATAGAATGGTACGTATTGAAAAACTAGACAAGTTACCTTTTACTGTGGCAGTGTCACCATCCACAGAATGGTTAATCCATGGCCATATAACACTACCGATCACAACTTTTGAGTTTCAATATTGCCTAGAACAACAACAGGCGGGCAGATATGAAGCGATGGGTAGGGAATTAATCTCAGAATCTTGGGAATTGCTGTACAGATTTTGATGCAGGAATGGGGACCCATAAGTGTTTCTTAGCTGTACCAACTGCGGGAATTCCTTAAGTGGATCTCTCATATGCCAGGATATCATACTTCACAGAGCCTGTAATGGTTCAGTTGCTAACTTATCCTGTCAATTGAAAGGATACCTAGCTGGCATGATTATTCCGGTGTTCAAGTTGCTTTCGAATGGGCGTTACTTGATGCTGAATGATCAAGGTTGTTGTGGGATGCTCCCGGGCATCACATATCTTGTCACTGTAAGCTCCAGGGTTGCTTGCTGTATGCAAGTATTGTTTCCACCAACTCATACAGTCAGGGAGGTGCCGTTATGGCCTTAGTTGAATGTTTCCTTTATACTCTTTGATACTCTGAGCCAAATGAAAGCCATGCTTTTACAGCAAACTGTGCCCTTAACCTAACTATAGTACTGTCCAAAGATGACATGGGGTTTTCTCTGCAAAGCTTAAGCCTCATTCAGTATGGATGAGGATTTTTGGAATCACAGCAGGACAACAGGCCTACCATCTCCTGCATAATAACTATGCATGAGGGTCATTCCCTCCGTCATCCTAGTCCGACATGACACAGCATGGTATATCCCCAGGGGGTACCAATTTGGGTATATATACGCCATATCTTGCTGAGGTAGTCAGAGGAGAAAAGGACTTCCCTGCCAACATACTGACCCGAGACGCTGAGGTTCCTGCACACAGACACTCCAGCTCGCAGTGGTCTGACATCCCTGGTGGGGTGTTCACCTAGAGACCAAGACGGGGTTCCACAGCTTCTCACTTCAGGTAATGGGGTTGACTTTGTCCTAGAGGGATTCTTGGCTTTACACCCACATACATGCTAGGTACACCTAGGTACATCGAGTTAGGGTTGCATCCATGGCCAGACTGGCCAGACGGGCAAGGGGGCAAACCCCTGAGAGACTGGACACTTGGAGGCCAGTTTTGTTTCCCCAGGAGGCCGGTTTCACTCCATGGAAGTGGTGGTGCAGTTACACAGCCCTGCAACAACTTGCTATGTTGCCAGTTTAACATTTTTTGGAGCTTGTGTTAGGGTGAATGCGCACGTCATGCAGACGTCTGTACTTCCGACCAAATAACAGCCACATTGGCACCTGCCTACATTAACAGATTGCTCACATCGGACAGCAACAAAGAGGTCAGAGAAGCACATGCAAGGCAGTTAAAATTGCCCAAGTCATGCACTCCCAGAGCATCCGATTACTGTCATGCGCTTGGCTACTGAAACAGATACTTGGGGTAGGCTTCATGGCTACCTACATACTCCTTGTCCTCACAGTTATTGCAATGGCAGGACCCGTGACACTTTGAGCAGGGCCCTCAGTACGTATCTGTTTTTCTTGACAGAAGTAGCAGGCATTATATTGGGTTAAAGTGTAATTCCCTTTTTTTTTTAGAGAAGCATTTCTCTTCTCTGAATCTTTCAGGTGCAGGCAGCTTTGTTTAATTCCCCAGCGTGTGTGAATGCCGACAGCAACTGTAAAGGAAAACAATTTGCTTAGGTTGGGAAGGACGGGCTTTAACGAGAAAAGTTTGCATGTGTTGTAAAATTTGTTTTTAGCTGGTGCTCCTTCTGCCAAACCGAGTTTTGATACTGCATGGGTCTCTTTATTCTGGAACCTGTAGCCTTTTTAATCCGGTAAAACACCATACTTCAAGTCCCAGAATGCAATGTTAAAGCCTGGACTGAAGCAACTCGTTATGCAAGTCTCTGGAAAACTAACATTGCAGCTATATGCAATGTGTGTACCTGACGATTTGTTGTCTATTCTTGAGGAATCAATTGTAGATAATAATCGTCCTGCTTGGGGAGTATCAGAATTTAGAGATGTACTGTGAGGGAAGGACTCACTTGGTGTAAATGGGTGCTGAATTTATCATTTTTGCCAGGGCTGCTTGAAGTTCCCAGTCCGGCCCTGGTTGCATCTTAGGAGTATGCATTTTACTGTCATGTATTTTATATACTAGCCTGTATTCATTGTTTTAGCATGATGGTAGAAATCTACCATCCTTTTACTAATTTAGGGCCAGATGTAGGTAGGACTTATTTACCGATTCTTAATTACCGAATTTTACCGATTCGGTAATTAAGAATCGGTAAATAAGAAGGGGGGACAAGTAGGAGCATCCAGATGTTTCATTTACCGAATCGGTAAAAATCTGTATTTACCGATTCGGTAAATACCGACCGGTAATGCCCATTCATTCCTATGGGCTTTGAAGCCCATAGGAATGAATGGGCATTACCGATTCGGTATTTACCGAATCGGTAAATACCGAATTACACAAGGGTGCAGGGGGTGTCACTTTGACAACCTCTGGCACCCCCAAAAGAGGCTCGGGTGCCATGTGGCAGGCATACCTGCCCTAAGGGCAGGTCTGCCTGTCATATGGCATAGGTGTGCATGCACACATGTGCATGCACACCGGAATCGGTATTTTACCATCAAATTGATTTGATGGTAAAATACCGATTCTCTAAGGCTTGTGGGACTCAGAAGAGTCCCACCTACATCTCAAATTTACCGATTCGGTAGAAATACCGATCAGTAAATTTACCGATCGGTAATTTTACCGAATCAGTTACACATGCCCCTACATCCCATTTCTGTAATACCGGTCGGTAACGGCCGAAAATAACGATTTTCGGCCGTTACCGACCGACCTACATCGGGCCCCTAGTGCTTATAATCATTTATATCTGTTACTGTCTAATGGTTTTTTCAGCACACCTATTTTACACTAGAATGACCCTCGTTCAATAAATGCTTATTGAATAACGTCCTCACCGTTTATTCTGTGTATCTCCCTGAGACTAAGTTAGCACGAGCAGGGGCGTAACACAGGCCCCCGCAGCACCCGCAGCACCTGCAGCCCCCGCGTTGTGGGGGGGCCTTAGCGCTCCAGGGGCCCCTCACTTACTTCATCATGATTTGAATGGTTATGGTGCGCGGTGGTGGGTGGGTGTGCGTGGTTAGCAGTTGCTTCCGTGACGCAATTGGGCATTCTTCAGGGTGGGGCAGGGCTGGTGACCAATGCCCTGATTTGAATTTGCCCTGACATGCGCATTTAGTGCGCGCAATTAAAAGTGCGTGTGACGGCATGAGACTGAGGTGTGGCATCTCACCTCCCAAGAAGACCCAGCCACGCTGCTACGCAGGGCTGTCCGAAGACTAAGTATGGGCCAAAAATCCATTACGCTCACGAAATTTGCGGATTTTCGGCAATTTCGCGATCCGCGAATCTCGCGAAATTGCCGAAAATTTGCAAATTCACTCAAGGGACCCCTGCGCCCTTCGGCACGATGGCATAGTAACACACACATGGTGACTGGAGACAACTCGTCTGGCACTTTACGCAGCTGTAGTGTAGGAAAAGCACTATACATTTACCCAACGAGGTAGCACTTACTGATTATATATACAAAAGAAGGGGGTTCCCCGTGGGATCCTTAGTGATATAGGCAGGCCATAGGGGGGAAAAAGACCAAAATTAGAACAAACGAGAACACCCTGCCTAGGGATATAGTGGCCCTTACTGGAGGGTCCAAATGATATATAAACTGGGGTGATTCAACCAGAGGCTAACACAGTACACAGCAGACAACATGGTCAATTCAAGCAGGCTCCACCAAAGATCTATTAGAAGAATATATGTTTTTATTTTTTTTGTGTATTTGATATCACACAACAACAATTTTTTTTAAAAATATCAAAGGGTGAAGGATAAATTATCCATAAATATCACATGATATATTTTGGAGCATAAAAGAAAAACAGATCCGGATTTGATAATAAAGTGCAAAGAAAAAATTAATATCATTACAGTAAGACCTGCCCAGTAGCAATCACACTGCAACCACACTTCCACATTCACTCATATGTTTACTCAATCTCTCATTCTATCATTCAACTTTCAATCCTCCATTCATCCTATTAATCCTGGCATATACAATGCATCAATTCCATAAATCGGGGTGTTATTTCAGGCAGATGATTTTTACAACGGTTCCAGAAGTTCTTAGGACAAGGAACCGTGTTCCTGGGGACAAGCGCCGACGCGCGTTTCGGTGATAGGCCGATAAGGCCACACCTTCATCAGGGCTAGGGGCAGTGTACTGGGAGGGACACAGGCATAAAATCTGAAAGAGACATATAAAAAAAGACATGGTCTCAGTTTTCCATACTATATAAATACACACAATGTTAACCAAACAACTACATATGTTCAACATATATTTTTCATTACTCAAAATTCATTTTGTCACTTCTAGTTCAGTCATTACATATAGGTGCACGTGATATTGACCTCTTGCTGCTGCGCAATGTCCAGCCTCGTAGAGACACTCCCATGTTAGGATTCCCTATTTAGTCTATTGGTCTAGGCCAACAACCGTCCTGCTTTCACGTTATATGCAATGGTTAGCACAGGGGGTACTCCAGAGGGAGAACTACATATTGACTATGAGAATAAGAGATAAAATGTGCGACTTAGGATCTTAGGTCCTATGTTAGGAATGTGGTTAGGTGGTGATTTGAGTGAAAGTGCATGTATAGCTTAAAGAAATGGATGAAGGATCTGGTTAGTGAAAATATTATCGACGGTTCATTTAGCTCAGGCTATCATTATGCCTTCTATGGATTCCACTAAATAGGGAATCCTAACATGGGAGTGTCTCTACGAGGCTGGACATTGCGCAGCAGCAAGAGGTCAATATCACGTGCACCTATATGTAATGACTGAACTAGAAGTGACAAAATGAATTTTGAGTAATGAAAAATATATGTTGAACATATGTAGTTGTTTGGTTAACATTGTGTGTATTTATATAGTATGGAAAACTGAGACCATGTCTTTTTTTATATGTCTCTTTCAGATTTTATGCCTGTGTCCCTCCCAGTACACTGCCCCTAGCCCTGATGAAGGTGTGGCCTTATCGGCCTATCACCGAAACGCGCGTCGGCGCTTGTCCCCAGGAACACGGTTCCTTGTCCTAAGAACTTCTGGAACCGTTGTAAAAATCATCTGCCTGAAATAACACCCCGATTTATGGAATTGATGCATTGTATATGCCAGGATTAATAGGATGAATGGAGGATTGAAAGTTGAATGATAGAATGAGAGATTGAGTAAACATATGAGTGAATGTGGAAGTGTGGTTGCAGTGTGATTGCTACTGGGCAGGTCTTACTGTAATGATATTAATTTTTTCTTTGCACTTTATTATCAAATCCGGATCTGTTTTTCTTTTATGCTCCAAAATATATCATGTGATATTTATGGATAATTTATCCTTCACCCTTTGATATTTTTAAAAAAAATTGTTGTTGTGTGATATCAAATACACAAAAAAAATAAAAACATATATTCTTCTAATAGATCTTTGGTGGAGCCTGCTTGAATTGACCATGTTGTCTGCTGTGTACTGTGTTAGCCTCTGGTTGAATCACCCCAGTTTATATATCATTTGGACCCTCCAGTAAGGGCCACTATATCCCTAGGCAGGGTGTTCTCGTTTGTTCTAATTTTAGCACTTACTGATTAGCCAGTGGAAAGTACTCCAGGTGAGTAGAGGTATTGCACAAAACGGTGGCGTCTTCTTGGATAAATATGAAGGGCAGGGTTCATTCTGGCACGATGCTCCTGTCACAAAAGCTCAACAGGAAGCACTTACAGATAACTAAACCAGGTGCCCGAGTAACGCATTCATCAGCCCAAAAACAATCATGAGGTTTGTCG
Organism: Lissotriton helveticus; assembly: GCF_964261635.1. Taxonomy (NCBI): domain Eukaryota; kingdom Metazoa; phylum Chordata; class Amphibia; order Caudata; family Salamandridae; genus Lissotriton; species Lissotriton helveticus. The sequence continues at coordinate 1,510,387,053 of NC_136067.1, read as the reverse complement.
AGGCTGGGCAGGTGTGCTTTCTCCCCATATCTTCCGTGTGCGGGCGGGGCCAAACGGTGAAGGGTGCACTATTTTTGACACATAAAAAATATCAGTTAAACTTTACTCCTGGAAATGAGTGTAGAACTATTGAGTGATTTGCTGGCAGCCTCCCAGATGTTTATGGTGAATGTCCATTTTCCAAGGGACTGTGGATCCAGCTCACACAGCAAGTGCACACCAGCCTTTCTAAGCTTCAAGGATGCTGTCCACTTGCAGAGCTCCCTTCCTCCCCTCATCCCAGCAAATCTTTCTACCTCCGAATCCTCGCAGGGCCGACTTAGCTGTTAATCCTTTGGGGTCAATATCATGAGGGCCATATCACGAGATTAATAAAAATATCATGAGATGAATAAACTTATCATGGGATTAATAAAAATATCATGTGAATAAATATGAGATGCACGAGGTGAGGTACTATAAGATGAATAAAAATGATCTTTTTAAAGAGCCAATTTGTAACTTAGTTTGGGTTCAGAGGGGGGCTTTGGTAGAGCCTTGAGGTTGGGCAACAGATGCCGACCAGTCATTAACAGGACTCAACTTTTAGAAGCATCAGGAACACGTCAGAAGAATCCCACTCACTTCACCTGGTGGGGAGGGCGCACGACTTCGAAATGCATGAAGGGCCCTTAGTTTCATCTGTCCATTCAAGAGAGGGGACCCCCACTGTGCCACTTTTTGATCGGCTGGCCAGGTCGTCAAGTGCTTCCAGTGATAGCCACGGCTGGCACCTCTGTGTGATGAAGGGATACTGCAGCTTGAAAGGCTGTGGCTTGCACGCCCCCTCCTTCCTCCCTCCCTCCCCCAGTCCTGCCTCTCTCCATCCACTCTCCACGCTCCTCCAGCCTGCAGTGTAAGGACCCCGCAGTCTGCGCTCAGAAGGGGGGATAAAGAGGAAGTGATGGATGAAGGGCCAGGGAGCTTGCGCCAGGGGAGAATGAAAGGATGGGGACCAACTGCCTGCTGGCCCTTCCTTCTTCCCATGCACTCTAAGGATTCCTGATTCACCTGGAGGCGATGGATGGGGAATCGATGGCTTCTGCCGCAACATCCAGCCACTGCTGCAGAGCTGCCACTCCAGTCACGTTTAAGATCAGGGACCCTAGCTCAGCCCCTCCCAGTTACTCCGAGTTTGGGAGACTGAAGAGAGAACTTAATAAATAGATAAAGAACAGGCCACTGTGAGCGACTGGTGAGCCATGGGACATAGGGAAGAGGGGGATGGCCATAGGAGGGGCTGGCATGTGCTGACCTATAAGACGGGCAAGGAGTGATGGGGCATCAGCCGGAGTTTGGCGAGGGTTTTGGCAGGGAGTTTAGAGGTAGTAGAGTTCAGGTGATTGGATGAAGTATGTGTGTGTGTGGGTAATAGGCCATAAGAAGTTTGGGTAGTAATTTGCTGGGATATTTATTTTCTAGTACTGTGACTCTGGCAGGCGCAGCAGGAATGGGCAACCAGCGTGTCTTGGTTAACTTCGGATTTATTGATTTATACAAGAAATCAGTACACGTCGTGGGATCATTAGCCTGTGCAAATTTGAAACTCTTGTCTAAGATCCAAGGATCCGGCGAGAGCAGTGCAGGTAAGGGTTCATTATTCAGGCCTGTGGACCCAAAACCACGTTCAGTGTGGTCTAAACTATCTAACTCTTCCAGATCTGGGTAAGCTATGCGTTCACAAATTAATTGAGCCACACGATCATCTTTTTTAACTAAAAACGTCTCATTTCCTAGATTGAACAGGACTATTCCTACATTTCCCCGATAGTCTTCATCAATGACACCTGCCCCTACATCGATGAAATGCGTATTGGCCAGACCGGATCGGGGGGGCTACTCGCCATAGCAGCCGGAGGGGACTGAAATCTGAATGTCTGTTAGTATCAAGGCTTTCCCTTTTGCAGGAACTTCATATCCATAAGCACTATACAAATCATATCCTGCTGCTTTCATAGAACCCCGAGTGGGAGTAGTGGCATGTTCTGAAAGTTTAGCGAACTTCAGTACTGGCCAAATCCGGTTTTTCCCAACTTCTTTAACCTCACTCTGAACCTGTCCCTTTTTGGCGCCTTTCTCAGGAGGTGTAGTTTCTAACGTCTTTCTAAACATCTGTAGGAAACCTGGATTATCGGTTCCTATAATAAGATCTTCTGGTAGAGAGGAAAGTACCCCAACCCTTATAGTATGTGGTCGTCCTGCATCTGGTTCTATGGGGACGTCAGCCATGGGGTACAGTTTGACGTCTCCATGCACACATCTAATGTTTACTTTGCCCCGTGAAATATATTGTGAGGAAGTTACGTGTTGGGATTGTATGACGGACTGGCGACAGCCGGAGTCTAAGAGAGCATGTACAGAGGACCCATTTACTTTGACACTTACTCTAAAAGAGCTTCCCATTTCGGCAGAATATAGAACTGCTTTGGGGAGATACCCGACCTCCATGGGTTCTTCAGAGTTTCTCCTCTTAGGGCACAATCGGGCAATATGTCCCCAATTCCCGCAATCAAAACACTGCGGGCCGGAAGTTCCTCCATGTTCGGTCCTCCATGTGTGGGGTCGAAGAGGCTCTTTTACTCGAGGTGAATTTTTTTCTGGTCTGTTTGCCGACTTGTGAAGTTTCTCCAGCTCCCAGCTATTCATTTTTGGTTGGGCCCTAGCAAACGATGAGGCCATTTATACGGCCTGAGTGGTAGTTAAGTTATGATGTTGTCTGAGCCATTTTTGAGAGGCATATGGGAGTGCTTCTAGAAATTGTTCTAAATATATGCGGTCTAGAATTTCTTCCTTGCTACTGGTTGCGGGAGTTAACCACTTGTCAGTGGCCATCTTTAATCTTACAAATAATGTTTTTGGATTTTCTCCGGTTGAGCCTCTCTCTCTGCGAAACCTCAACCTGTATACCTCAGGGTCCAATCCCAAGTGATCTAGGATAATTCTCTTGATATCTGCATAGGATGTATCTCCTGTAGGGTTTGCCACTTGATATGCGGCCTGGGCTTCACCTCCTAATAAGGGGGCTAAGAAGAACGGCCATTTACTTATGGGCCACCCGCATGCTCTGGCGGCCCTTTCGAAATTTAGTAAGAACGAATCGGGATCCTCCCCCTGTTGATATTTCTGTAGAGAAATGGCTGGGGCTCCCTGGGTAATGGGCCTTTCCGTTGTTCCTCCCCTGACCATTGGGTAACCCATGTTTGTTCTGGCTTCTCTTCTAAGGCTTTCTTCAGTATGTCTCTATCAGCTTGTGCCGAGGTCAGGTGCTGTTCCATCGCCCATTCAAGTCTTTCCTGGCCTTTCACTAACTGATCAATGACGGTTTCCATCTTTTCGGCAGAGATGGTTACAATGCCCGCATTCTCCACCACTGTGGCAGGCGCAGCAGGAATGGGCAACCAGCGTGTCTTGGTTAACTTCGTATTTATTGATTTATACAAGAAATCAGTACACGTCTTTCTCCTTTCCAATGTCCGACGCGGGGAACGGCTCCTGTTGGATCTTCGAGGGCAGGTCTTCGTTGAGACAGCTCGACGAGTTCTCTCTCGAGTCCGTCGGGGAAGCACTTCTTTCTTCTCCGTCTTGGCTCTCGGAACAAGCAAGATAAGAGAGCACTGGGTGAGTGAACTATTCTGCAATTTATACTATAGTCAGGGAAAAAGGAGTGAGGACACACACAACCCGTGCACTTGCGAGAGTAATGTGAACAAGTGATGGATGGTGCTCAGGATGGGGGAACACCGGGACAGGGGATACCCAGGTCAATTACTAGGACCGCCCTTCCGCCCGGTCCAACCCCTGATTTTGTCCCGTACCTGGGAGAGCCACACACCTCCCCTGGGTGTATGGCTGGGCGGCTCGTGAGATCGTTGGCCTCCTGGCTTTTCTTCGTGTCGGTCCGTCGTTCTTCCTCCGGTCTCCGCTTTATCGAGGTTTCTCCAAACTTCTTCTTCCGTATCGCTCCTCTTCTCCTCGTCGCTCTACTCCTCAACTCTTTCCCTCCAGGTGAACAAGCACACTCCCGATTGGCGGTTTCCCGTATAAGACGTTTCCGCCTCTTGGTGTAGTCCCGCCCACTCTTCAGCCGTCTCACAGTTAAAGGGCCAGTGTGCTGAATCATTGTCTGGATCTTGAACCTCAATATTGATGTTCTGTAGGGAGCAGAGAGAAAGGGAGGGGGTAGGTGAACGATGTTGCACTGTCACTGGGTCGAAAATAGGAGTATACAGCAGACCCACGCCGTTACAGTGACCCTAGAGGGACAATAGGATACAGGAGACTTTTGGTGAAGAATCTCCTGGAGACAGCAGGTTATGCATGGGAATATGGGGTGATGGACGATATGTCTTTGAGAGTGACAGGAAGGCTTTGGGCACTGATGTGTCATGGCTGGGGGTTTAGGGGAGTGATGTGAAACTTTATGCCTTTGGGGGCGAAGGGGCATAGGTTGGGGAGATGATGGGACATGCAAGCTGGCTTGAAAATGATAAGATCTGGGTGGAACTTGATGGGAACCATAGAGAAAATTAGCAGATTGGAGTGATGGGACATATGAAGGTTGTGGACGCAGAGACATAACAAAGGCCCTCGCAGTGCGGTGGGCCCCCAAGCTCCACGGGGTCACCTCAGCACTGTACTCTGGTCCTGGAGCTCCTATGTGAGTCTGAGGGGGGCCTCCTCTATGTACTTTGCAGGGGGGCCCCCTAAAGTTTCGTTACGCCACTGAGCAAGAGTGACTGAGCGAAAAGTAGTACACTGTTTCCACGATTCTGAGGGATCAGGGTTGTCATGTTCAATAGTTGCCAAGAACTATTTTCTCCTTGGTAAGAGAGGTTTCTCATGGCACTGTGAGCTAGCTGGTATACGGGCGAACATACCCAGTAGGGGTGTCTAGAATCTGTCCGGACACAAATCTTAAAGTGTATGTTGACTAAACACGCAGATCCTATATAGGTTTATAGGAACTAAACAACACAAGCGCTCTGTATTCCAACTCCTCACGCACCTACAATGTTCTACACAACCGAGGTCCAACCTACCTAAACAACCACATTCTTTTTCACGCCACATACAGATACCTCCACAAGGTTAGCCTACTCCTCACCCACATCCCCGCATAACGCAAGCCAAAGCCAGAGGTTATGTCTTCTCCTCCTCCTACACTACTAATCTGTATAACATAAAATTACATGACATAACATAAATGCTCACATTAATATTTGAAAGATTAGGTTTTTACTTACCTTGCTTCTGCTGATGATGACAATGATAGCGAGCTGCTTCAAACCACAGGATTTCATACAGCTAAGGAATATGTCATAGCTTGTCAGCAATTAGTCGGCTAGTAGCCAGTGCGTTTTTTTAGTCCATTATGATTAGATGGGAAGGACAGGGTGAGGCCCAATTTGTGTCTTAGGTATGTTCCCACATGTAATTTTTCTTGTGCCCCAGACATTCTGTTGTGTTGAGTACTTAGAGGATGTTCTGATATGGAATATAAAAGACCTTTTGCTTGTTCCCACTGCCATCACATCCGCCCAAGAAATATGTTGATGCTCAGCCGTGCTGGTGCCAGACACAGGGGATGCACAACAGCGTCTTCCTCTCTTTTCATTGCTGCGACTAGGGGCATATTTGTCGGTGGGACTCTTTCCAGATTTGAACCATGGGCATCAAAGAGGTTGAGAAGCAGGAAACCAACTGCATCTCCCATCAGATAAGTACCTACCATCAGAGGCAAGCCCCATCCACACTGCTTCTGGTAACTGTGTCCCGAGAGGAGACCCCACCACCCATCGTCTAGTACACTTTTCTGACAAATGGATTCCCTTGAGAGTACATCTACAGCTTCTCTTGGGTGGGTTTTAGGCTTCCCGTGCCAGGTCTGGGCAGTGTTTTGCCACCTCTGCCCTTCCATACTATGTTGCAGGCAATTGTCAAAATGAGGTGCAAGCACTACATACGGAATATGAGCCCAACATTTGCTAATCTGTAGCATCCAAATCTACTCAAGTATCTGAAATTCAGCAAAATTACATGTTTATTTCGATGTTTGTGGCCCGAGGTTTTAAATAAAATTCGCCACTAAAAATGGCGGGTATGATATTTACTTGAAAGTGTAAAACAATGCCCATAGTACCTTGTTCTAGTTACAGCTAGCTCTTGGCAGCTTTTAATATGAATACCAAATATGAGTGGCTGATATGACAATAAATAATAAAATCAAACTTACTATTTTCTCTCACGAAAATGCAATGCAAAATACCAAATTATAATAGTATGCTTAATAATTTTTATGAAAAGTCAATTGAAATCATACTGTAAAGGCGCATAACATTTCCTCTTTGAATACAGAGTGCTTTTTGTGCAGCGTTCCACTTCTTGTGCTAATCATTTACCCTCAGTGTTTACATCTCAGAAAGGTTCAGTGTTTTGGGAACCAAAGGTAAATTGTATTTCACCGAGTCTATTTGCCATTGAATCACGGATTCCATCTGCCCCTCTCTCCCTGCACCCCCATGGGTATCGGTGCCATATTTTTGAGATCTCCGGCCTTGCCCCCTTGCTCTCTTCATCTTTGAAGTAGGCATAATTAGATGGTAATGCCCGTTCTGTCAAGACTTGCTGCTTTTTTAAGCCTGAGGTTATAATTTCAATTTATTAAAGATTTATTCAGATCACATTTTGCAACTAGCTTCTCAAAAGAGCATTCTTTCCCGGATAACAAAGCAGCCCTCTTCAAGGCAGGCCTGGTAGACCTGTCAAGTCCTCAAAGAGTTAACGGAGTCCTTGCAGCTGGAAGGGCAGAGGCATTTGCTTTTCTTCAAAATATCATTAACACCAATAACACATTTGCCCAAACCTATTTCTTAAATTGTAAAAAAAAAAGAAGAAAAAGATTGCTGTAGATTAAGCCCCTTGATATAATGCTATAAGCTCCTAACAATAGTATCTTTTATCGTGAAAAACAACTGCAGACACAAATTGCCCCCTTTCCTGCACCTTTTGCAGGAAAATCAATATTAAAGAAGTAGCTGCCTTAAATCTCCCATAGACTCCACGAGGAGAAAAAAAACAGAGCCAGGCTAAGGAGAGTTTAGGTCAATAAAGAATCAATACAGTGGTTGAATCTGAGGAGAGATAAAAGGCCCTGGACTTGCTGCAGCCTGCCCTATTGTTTTCTCTCTATTCTGAAGCGAGCCAGAAGTCCCTTATTCTTTAAGTACTGATGAATTTAGTGTTTGTAAAATGTAACAGAGGGCATCGGAGGCAGTAACTATCTGTTGGCAGGCCAGGAACACCACAAATCAAAGGCCTCTCGTCTCTTCAGTATTTTTCGCTACACATCCTACCAATTGTTTCTCTGTAAACAGGCTGTGGGAATTCTTTATTGACCCTTATTCGTGGTGTTTTCCTCTGAAGCACCTGCTGCCAGCATTTATCCTTTAAAGCGCAACCAATAAATAATATGTGTCATAACCTCGGCTTCGGGAGAAAAAAAACACCTCCTTTATATAGGATCACATTATAATTAATTGTTCAACTTTATTTTGTTTTGATGTGGGTTTCCGTAGATTGCTCTTGTTTAAAGTCTTCTAGGCGCTTCGCGGAGGCGAAATAAAAATGTTTAGGGAAACTTGGTCGTGCTTCACTTTCTATGACTAGCACCCATGCAAACGCATTTTACCATTCACATTAATCTCACATTTTGCATCAAAACCACATCCATGTTTGATCTCATATTGATGTCCAACACTTGGAAGTTTAGCTTTTTTTTTTCAAATTAACTTTCATCATTTGTGGAAAAAGGAGTGGGTAGGAAATGGCAAAAGTAAAACCATGTCATACCAAAAGATTATTGCCAAGGGAAGGATTTAAAAAGTTCATAACTAATACGGCGGATCATTTGAATGAGTAAATAAACATCAGAATATTCGATGAGTCATGGAATGTCTGACACTATGGATGATGAACTATATACTAATGTGCTAATGTTTATGCTAGGTCCCTATTTAGATTTAGGGAGAGGCACTGGCTTTGTCCTGGTTTTATACTGCGCCCCAACCCACCATTCTCCCTCTAGGGCCACTAGAGGTAACTGACCTCACCACAACATTCGTCCTCAATCAGCAGTGGCCAGGCACGGACAGGTCAGTTTAAGGGTGTTTTTAGGAAGCTGGCTCTCTATATAGTGTGCCAAAATGAAGTACACTGTGCAGAGAGTCCAGTGAATCCCTAATAGATATGCAGAGGTAAAATTAGATAATTATAATGCTCTTTTTGTGGCATTGTTGGCGATCCCTTAGGCTTATCAGAGGGTAGTGCTAATCATTTGTTGTCATGCAGAGAGGCAATAAATGAGACATACATTCAAGAATAAATCAGAGACCAATTTGCAAAAATAATTTTCATGTATTTTTAGAGACGAAGAACACAATTCTAAGGTAAGTACTTGTCGAGTTATGATTTTTAAAGAAGGCAGAAAATGTATCACATTTGTGCACAATTGCACACAATAGGAATCAATATGAAAAAATAGAAAATTGTTCGTAAAATCAGGCAATGCTTTCACAAAGTTCACCTTCTTGTTGTAGGTCAATGTTGCAGCCAGGTCTAAAGTTCCAGCAAGAGATGTTCTGGAGCATCCCAGATTGGCCAGGAGCAGAATGCTCAGGGTCTTGGAGTCTGGTGAACAAAGACTAAGGAGGCCACTTGAAAATGCACTGCACAGATGGACTTACAGGTAGTTCTGGTGGGTCTCCATGGAGGGAGTAGGCCGCAAGGGCCTGGGTACGATGGGTCGCAGAGTCTGTTGGTCGGTGCTGGGGCTGGGTGCAAAGCGAACAGGTCAGCGGGCCATCGTGCGTATTAGGGTGCTCATGGTCAGGAGCAGGTGACTTGGAGAGGTGACCTTGAGACAGCTGGGCCACTCAAGAGGTGAATCTCGGGTGTCTCGACATCCCTCAATGGGTACTTGCTTCTGGTGCATTGGGAGTCCGGTGTGGGCTCATCTTCTTGGTTTTTACTGCTGGGGTCCGGTATTGGTACACCGCAGCTACGGTAGGTCCTGGTGCCTTCAAACCAGGTGGAGAGGCAGATCTGACCTTCTGGAGTTGTTGTACAGTTACTTTCTTTGGGGCTGCATCAAGGAGGTCAGGGAGAAGCAAGTCGAGAAACCAAACTTCACAGGATAAATGCTTGTGGTGTGCTTGGGAGTGATACCTTCACTCTAAGGGAGCTTCTCAGTGATTTTCGGAAGGTTAGAGATGCTCCAGGGTTCTTGGAGCCCTTGGAGATTTCAGGACGACACCGCAGCAGCGATTATCGAGTCCTTCTTGCAGCTGGCAGGGTTTGGCACCTTTTCTTTCCGCAACAGGGCTTCAGTTCATGGCAGAGGGTATTCTTTGTCCTGGTCTCCTTTGGTCTGATTTCAAAGGCGGCATGGCCTTTGAAGCTTCCTGCCTGGAAAGGCCATCCTTACCTGGAGGAGATGTGAAACACCTCCACCCACAGCAGGTATGATTTCTGTCCTCTGAGAGTGCTGGCTCTTACCCCATGAGGTCAGAAAAATGTATGGTGTTGGCAGGCTGGTGAAACCCGGCCAGAGACCCCACTGTTAATGGACACTGCCCTTTCCTTCGATATTCAGGTAAACAGGACCGTCTCCACCTGCTGTGGGATTATCAGGATCCTCAGAAAGATTTCCCACTATCTTTCTCCAGACGCTCCTCAACAGGCTACGCTGGCATTAGTTTCTTCCAGACTGGACTATTGTAATGCCCTTTATCTGGGCATCAACAAGAGTCTCATCCATCGTCTTCAAATGGTTCAGAATGCTACGGCAAGGCTGGTGTTGAATCTTTCTAAATACGCCTCTGCCTCGGCTGCACGTAAGAACTTACACTGGCTTCCGATGGACCGCAGGATCACTTTTAAAGTTCTTTGTTTGACTCATGAAGCCTTTTATGGCTCTGGTCCGGAGGGCATCAAGTCACTTGTTCACCACTACACCCCTAGCAGATCTCTTCGATCTTCCAACAAAAATCCTCTTGTTGTGCCTAGGTTTGCCAAGGCCACATGGGGTGGTAGAGCGTTCTCCACAGCGGCACCCATATTGTGGAATTCTCTCCCTCTAGAGCTTTCAGGGCAGCCCTCTCTCCTTTTGTTTCGTAAGGACTTAAAAACCTGGATTTTTCTGAGGCATATCTGTAAGGCTGTCCCCTCTGTTCTTGTGTTGGATGTTCCGCTCTAGTGTCTTGATGCCCTTGGGCTAAAATGCACTCTATAAGACCACATTCATTCATTCATTCACTAGTGTTTGGCTGAGTTTCAGGAGACCCTCTAAAAGTGTCTCCTGGGTGAATGTATTAATACATCCTGCACTGGCATCAGTGAGGACTTATTAAGACAAGATATTTGGTACCAAACATTTTAGAAATCAGTGAAGCCATAATGGAGCTGGGAAACTGGTGTTGACAAGTATCCAGCCCATGCATACTTTATGGCTTCCCTGTTTACTTAAAGCATCCCAGAATGGACTGGAAATTGTAGGGGCATATCTGCTCATGCTGATATGCCCACACATAGGAAAAAGTGCACCCTGCCTTAGGGCTAAAGGCCTGCAGTAGGGGAGAAATACCTATAGCTTATGCAGTGCATGGTAGGCATGGCACACAGGGCTGTATGCCATGTTGACTCTTCTGATTCTCCTGCACCAAGACATGCAGCCTGCAATGGTAGAGTGCATAGTCTTGGTGAGGGGGCCCTGGGTAGGCACCACCAGTGCTGTTGCCCCAGAGGACCCTCTTCAACACCCATGCCCTAAATACCAGCTGTACAACTTACTACGGGCTTACAGGGGTAGCTGAAGTTGTGACAATTGTGGTATAGGGTTTAGGGAAAGAGATCTGGTACTGTGGACCAGGTTAAGTAAGGACCCGGTGCACTTACAGTTCGAAATTGCATCAGGCATCAGCAAAAAGTGGGGGGCTAATCATGCAAAAAGAGGCCATTTCCTACAGTGTTGGGCATCAACATGGCATTACAAGCACTAACCTGCTAATTTCCCTGTGCCACCTGCTAGCCCAAAGGGATGCTGAGTACAAGAAGCGCTTGTGGGGCATTTTATAGTGTTGGAAGGTTTCAGAATTTTTCCTCGGGCACTGCTGTTTATCCACAAAAATGTGGGGAACTCCAAAGAGGGCCCTTTAATAACACTTTTGGTCACCTTACCCAGAGACATGAAGAACCGGATTAACCCACTTACAGGGTCTCGGCAGCGGGGGAACCGCTCAATAGCCCGGGCTATGGAACAGAGTCCAAAGCTAGTCAATGACAAGACAGAGGAGGCTGCTACTTAAATCCGTAGCTAACAAGCCTTTTATACATTTCATTCTCCAGCCTTTTGGTTGCAAGACCATTGTTCAATCATAGCAGTGTTTATTATTGGTTAACTGGATCCAGGTGGTGTTTGCAGCTAGTGACCTGATCAAGGTAATGCACACAGTCAAATGTTGGTTCTGCTTTGATCGGGACTTGGTTTCCTCAGGTCTCTTTGCCCAGCTGTCTTGATCAAAAGCCCCGGCTTTACGAACCATTCTTCGATTGTCTGGATGAAAGTTCAGCAGTCAGACCATTGTCCAGATAACCTGATCAAGGTGACGAGGATGTGTTTATCAGGCTGGGAGCAGGAGAGGAAGAATGATTCATTAACTCGGGGTGAGGGTCATGTGACTTTCTGAGGAGCTGCAGAGAACGGGGGTTGGGTGGGCGACAGTCTCTGGGCAGAAAATGCAGGCCTGCAAAAATGAGTTTTTATCGTGGTGGTGGGATTTCTTTCGTGATTCAAGGGGAAACAACCAAGTGGGTCCTGTGGACGTTTTTGCCACGGTATGGCAAGGCAAAAATCAATGGAGTCCAGTAAAAAGGGATTGTCATTAAAAAACATATTTCCTCAGCCCTCCTTTTGCCATAGAGTGGCAAATAATTTTATGAAATGTCAATGTTCATAAGCCCATCTGTTTCTTGCTGGACCATTATCATCATATTGGTGTTGTGGATGCTTGATGGTGGAAGCTTGAGGGTCTGGGCACCCGTAGCACAGAGCACTGGCAGGCATTGGAAACACAGACAGCAGGAGACCAGGACAGCTACTCCCAATGCAAGGAAGATGAGGACCTTCCAACCCCACTGGGAAAGAAGGCCACAGATCCAGCCGGTGAGGGACCAGTTGCCTTCATCCAGATGTACCTCAGAAGAGAGACGATGCAGACGTTGGATGGCACCGTACACTGTAGGTGCATTGTCTGGGATGTACACACAGCAGCTGGAGCCGATCAATTTGCATACGCCACCACGATCAGCCAGGACGACATCCAGAACCATGCGGTTTTGGAGCATTATGAGGCGGTCCGCCTGCAGCTCCGCAGTGATGTTGGAGAGGGCACCAGCTGTTACTGTGATGGTGTTCTCAAGGACCCTGTTCAGTCCTCGGATAGCTCGACTGTTTGCCATGGGGCCCCAGAATGGAAGTATACCTTTGAAGATATCCCCAGCTTCCTGGCCTGCTGTATCTTCGGCTGATATGACACCCCTACGTGAGCGTCGCAGGGTGCCCTTCATTGTCAGGTGGTACTCTCCATGGGTGGAATATGTTGGTGGAACAAGGAAGGCCAGATAGCAGGTACCAGACCAGTTACGAGGGGGTCAAGTGTAGGCGGCAGTTCCACAGATAAAGTAGGTGTTGGGGGAAGCCACCAACTTCGGAGGAGATGTAGAGTTTAGTGTCTTAGTGATGTCACATGTACTGGTGCCAACTGTCTTAGTCCCTAGGCCATGGATGCAGACACGGTCTTGCACATTGATGATGTTCAGAGTGTCTCTAATATTGGGCAGTATCTTTCTTGTACGAAACCTTGAAAATGTTTGTTGAGTGGTGGAATTGAATACTACCATCTCACCGAGTTCATCTGGTGGTAGTAGAAAGGTGGAAATGCTGGTCGGGCAAAAAGGAGCACTGGTGTTTCCAGATCTGTTCCGCCAGAAGTCGTCACGGAATGTTCCAAGGACAGGATGGGCAGTGCCATTGATAGTGAAGGCCTCTTGTATCAACATCCACCATGCAAGGCAAGACCCAGAGATGGAAAATGGATAAGGAAAGAAAGGGACAGGATGTAGCATGGAATGTGGTATCAGTCCGCACACCCAGCAGTTGGAAGTATTCATGATGAGTTGATGGTGATGTAGCATTTGGATGAAGGTGTTATTCAAAAATTCTGCGCGGCGGGGTAATTCGTGGGCTGGCAAAGAATAGTACTGATGCTCTGCAGTAGTCGGGATAGGAGTCGGTGATGTAGCAGGATGGGAGATCAGTAAGAGCCAACCATGGATAGATAGGAGGAGGAAGACAAACAGTGTCACTACGGTAACCAGGAAGCATCTGCTATGCCGGAGACTGGCATCTCGTTTCTGGATACGGGTGTTTGGGAAGGTGGCCATTGTGCTAAGCCAGGGACCCCTAGTGGCTCTCTGTGATTGGTGGTTGCTTCGCCCGGAATGCAGAGGGCTGAGGGCCCTTATGGTTTACCTCAGTCTTACAAACGGCACTACTTTCAGCCTGGGAGGATCACAGCCTTACAGCCTTTGGCACCTGGCGATGTCAAGGGCAAACCTTCCCTCTGGAACGTAGATTGTATCTGTTGGAGGCAGGGATAGTGTGGTCAGGAAACAGTAGTTCTTGAGCAGTGTTAAGGGAGGGTTCCACCCTTACTCTTAGAATATTGTCACTTTCTGCTTCAGTGGATGTGGAACATAGCCTGGCATCGCTGAACGGGATTAAGGTTGGCACTGTCTCTGTTTCTGTGTCTCCCAGCCCTTCCTTCACCCACTGGTCATAGGGGAGTGGCAGAGGGATACGCCGACAATGAGTAGAGTGTACCCAGTTCTTACGACCATCCACTTTCACGGCGGTGCGGGTGGCCAGCAGGACTTGGCATGGCTGTGTCCAGCGGGGCTCGAGGCTCTTGGTCCACTAGAAATTCGGTATGAGGGCCCAGTCCCCAGGTTGGATGACGTGTCCTGAGCCCTCGCTTTTGTCCGGTATGGCCTTGTGCACCTGGTGGTAAAGAGTACGAAAGTTGTGAGTTAGATTGTCCAGGTAATCGGTCAATACAGGGTACTCAACATCTGACAGTTTCTTCGGTCGAGGGACACCCCAGACATTGGCAGGACTCCTGAATACAATCTCATGTGGGAATAATCCTATCCTGGTGTGGGCCGTCGTTCTAGTGGACAGTAGGACCAAGGGCAGAGCATCAACCCAAGGGACACCGGTCTCAGCTAATATTTTGGCCATTTTTGTTATTAGGATGCCATTGTATACTTCCACTAGACCTGCTGACTGGGGGTGGTTAGCGGCGTGAAATATTTGTTTTATGCCCAGTGCTGTACAGACATTATCCATGATTTGAGCTGTAAAGTGTGTCCCGTTGTCGCTCTAGACCAAACGGGGCAAACCAAAGCGTAGGAAGTACTCCTTCAGTAGTACTTTGGCGGTAGTGATAGCAATGCAGTCTTTGATGGGGTAGGCTTCCACCCATCGACTGAATGCACAGACCACTACCAGGACATATTTTAAGTTCACGCACCTGTCCATCTGGATATAGTCCATTTGGAGGACTTCAAACGGGAAGGTAGGAGGAGAGTATCCTCCCTTAGGAGTAACGGTGCCTTATCCGGGGTTGTACATTAGGCAAACCATACAGGTTTTAACCAGTTTTTCAGCATATGCTGGTATTTTGGAGTTGTACCATGTAGGTTCCAATAGCTTACAAATTCCTTTCGCGCTAATGTGTGTGGGACCATGGGCCATTGTAACTATGGCGAGCACGTGACTGTCAGGCAACATCCAGTGTCTCTCCGTGGTAGTACGGACACAGCAACCATCACTTCCCTCCTTTGCTAAGTGATCTTCCCATACTCTGAGTTCTTCAGGAGTAGTATGGGACTGAATGTCAAGCACACTTTGCACTGTATTTTCAACCATGCCTGTTTCTGTCACCCACCTAGAGGGACCTCCTACATACATTCCTTACCTCTTCCTCAGCGCTGTTTGTCTGGCCGTCTGATCAGCCAGAGCATTGCCTTTCCCGACATCGTCTGTCACCTTCTTATGGGCTTGACATTTCATAATGGCCACCTTTTTGGGGCGTGACAGAGAGTCTAACAGTCGGTGTATTAGTTGGCCATGTTGGATCTTGGTCCCATGGGAAGTAAGGAAATTCCTTTCTTTCCATAACCTCCCGAAGTTGTGAGCCACCCCGAAGTCATATTGGCTGTCAGTGTGGATATTCACTGTGATACCCTTGCTTAACTCACAGGCTCTGGTGAGGGCCACTAGTTCTGCGGCCTGGGAAGAACACTGCGGGATTTGATCTGTTTCGACTACCTTTTCTAATGTTGTGAGTGCATAGGCAGCTGAAGTGTTACCATCTGGCCTCCTGAGACATGATCCGTCTACATATAGTGTACCTTCTGGGTCCTCTATCGGGGTATACTGTAAGTCAACCCGTCCCTTTGTCTCGTCTTCTGTCCTTAAAATGCAGTCATGTGGGTCTGAGCAGGCATCTGGAGTGTCTAGTGGAAGTAATGTGGTGGGGTTTAGTGCAGTGCATCTTTTGATGTTAATGTGGCTGGCAAAGAGTGTTAGTTCATACCCTGTAAGTCGTGCGCTAGTGAGGTACTGTGTCTTGGTGTTGTTAAGGAGGGTGTCTACAGAATGGGGGACCATCAGTGTCAGAGGAGAGTTCATGACGATTCCCGGACTCTGACGGACCATGAGGGCGGCCGCAGCTGTCGCCTATAAGCATCCTGGGAGAGCCCTCACAACAGGATCTAAGGTGGCTGAAAAATAGGCACATGGCCGTTGGTGACCTCCAAACATCTGGGTCAAGACTGCGCATGCACAGCCATCGGTCTTATGTACAAAAAGAAAAAATTGTTTGCCATAGTCAGGGGTACCGAGAACTGGAGCAGTACACAGGGCTTTCATCAAATCTTCAAAGGCCTGCGCATGCTCTGTAGTCCATGGAAAAGAACTGTCTGATACTTCCTTGGTGGTGAGGGCAAGAAGGGGTTTGACCATGGGCGGAAAATTTGAAATCCATTGTCTGCAGTATGAGGTTAGGCCTATGAAAGCTCGTACCTGCTTTTGTGTTCGTGGGGCCGTCATAGCATTGATAACGGCGACACGATCAGAGGTGAGCTGCCTTCCCTCCTTCAAGAGGAGATGACCTAAATAGGTCACCTTCTCTTGACAAAACTGAAACTTTTTCAAAGAGACTTTGTGGTTGTGGAGGGCAAGGTGGCGTAACAGACAGAGAGTAGCTTCTTTACATGTAGGAGCAGAGTTTGCAGCAATGAGGAGGTCATCTACATACTGCAATAGTGTTGAATTTTCAGGAAGTGGCAGAATCTGAAACTCCGCCCACCAAGGAAGAAACCAAAAAATTGTCTACTGTCAGGATGTATGGGTATACTGAAGAAGGCATTCTTCAGGTCAATGACAGAGAAGTGTGTGGCGTCAGAGGGAATCATCGTCAAGAGGGCAGTAATGTCGGGGACAACAGGATATTGGGATATTGGTATTTTGTTAAGGCTCTTAGGTCAATCACAAATCGGTATATTTTAGGGGAGAGAGCATCTCCATTGGTCTTTTTAAGAACGGGAATAATGGGACTGTTACAGACATTGCCACGTGTCTCCTCCACTACGCCTTTGTCCATCAATTCGGATATTATTGTCAACAGGGCCATTTCTCCTTCCGCGGGCAGTCGATACTGCCGAAGGCGGGGGAGAAGTGTGCCTGGCTGGATGCGTACCACATGAGGGGGAATTTTGAGACACCCTACATCAGTGTCTGATGATGCCCAGAGGGAGGAAGGTAAAGACTGCAACTCAGGTGGGAGAGGACTGAACAGATAAGTGTAGGAAGATGCAGTCAGGGAGATTGTTAGGGATACACCTTGGGGACTACATGATATGGTTGCATACAGGGCTTTTAGTAAATCCAAACCTAGCAAGTTCTCACTGCAACCTGTAGTAAGGACCAAGGGAGCGTCAACATGTGCAGGGCCAAGTCGAGAGGGAGGGGTTCAGAGACAGGACTGGTCACGAGCGTCCCTGCAAAACCCACGGAGACATTCATATTGCCAGAAAGGGGTGCCTCCGGGACTGACAGACGTGCAATAGAAGACCTGGTGGCCCCAGTATCCAAACGAAAATTCTTATCATTCCCCACAACTGACATTTTAACATACGGGCCCCTTTGATCTACTGGAATTTGCACTCTGGTAATACCCCTTTCCTGGCTGTCCTATGCTTGGTAGGATCTTGTCTCATCAACTTGATCATAATCATCATTATAATAAGTGCGTGTTGCTTCGTTCCCATCAACCTGTTGGTCGGGCGTTGCCAGATGGGGGCGTCATCCCTGGGCCTACGTTCATTATCCTGTGGATTTGACGGACCATGATCCCGAGTCAGCCTCGCTTCCCTAGGAGCGCGAGGCCGAGTCCTCCCTGTTCTTATGTTTTCTGCTAATACAGGACACTCATCTATCCAATGGTCGTACCCCTTACAATAAGCACACTGATCGGTTTGGAGGGCTCCTGTACCTTGAGGACTGGAAGGGGTGGACTGGCGAGCCCTCGGAGGGGGTTGGGATTGCGGTCTAACATTTCCGCGGCATCGGGAGCTCGGGGAGGATAAGCTTGCTGTAAAAGGGCCTTAGTCTTAAGATCCCTAACCTTCTTATTTTCCTTATCCTTATCTCCGTTCTCCCTATTTTCATGATATTGAGACATGGCCGAGATACCGGTGTTAGTTTGGGCAGACCATTTACTCTCAACCTTCTTGAGCCTGGCAGAGATCTCGGGAAGTAAGATGCTGACAAATTTGTCGACAAACACTGGGCCAGAACCTGGGGTCCAGGGGTCCAGACCACTATGTCCCTTGTATTCAGTCTCGAAACGGGTAAAGAAGTCAGCCACATTTTCATCTTTTCGCTGTCTACAGGCGTTAATTTTATCCCAATTGATGACAGTTTCCGGTAAAAGTGTTTTCATAAACGTCATTATTTTACCGGGCAAAGTCAGGATAACAGCTTCTGGTTTAGCCCCTCCTATCCTTGCTTCTTCCGTAGCCTCTAGGTCGGCCCGTTTACCTCCCAATGCCACTTCATGATCGGTGTGCCGAATATTATCCCAAATTTCAGTGGGTACAACCGTACCAAAAAGTAAGTCTATGTCCTCCAGAACAAGAGTACCTGCGGATATAATCTGGCCTAACTCTAAGGCAGCCGGATTCTTCCGGGAATCTGGTAACTGACCTTTTAATTGCATTACTTCTGACCTTTTCCAAGGGACACGAACCCAAAGCCTGCACCAGTGTGCTTCGACAGCCCCTCGGCCATTAATTTGGGTGTCGGTAAGTGCATTAACAAAGACAGGGGCTGCCTCTCTCATGGGCATAGCTGTTTCTAAAGGGGCATGTGAAAAGGTAGTCATGTCATGGTAGGCTACTAAAACAGATATAGCACTAAACATCCCCTCTCCCTGAACATCACCCCTTTTTACTTGTGACCTAAGGTCCATCAATTCGGTAGGTATCTGAACAGACACATTTTCAAATTTTTGCATTATTAAAACACACATATATTCAGCCCAGGTTGTTTGTTCCATAATTGTCCATTGTGAAAAGTTTTACCATATCTCTTTAAAGAAATAAATATTTTGGTTATTCAACCAACATTCACATTGTTGCCTCTGTAGGTCTTTCTCTTGAAGAGACGAAAAGCTGATTGCTGAGCGTAAGGAGGCTAATCGGGGAGAATTAAATAATTTACATAAGTCTTGCTTGACTGTAGACCACGGGGAAACAGGAGAAGGACGGGTAGGGGAGAAGCCGCTAGGACTGGACTGGTGGTGACTGGTTGTCATTCCTTCGTCGAGGACAGAGTTAATGGGTGTGGCCGAAGTCATGGGAAAACTCGGGAGGGCTGGTGTGACAGGGGAAACTGTAGGAGGGGCAGTGGGGGCTGGAGCGGGTGCTGGTAGGGGGACATGCGGGGTATGAGGCGTCAGGGCAGGATACATTGGGGCATATGCAGGAGGGCTTTCTAGCATGGTATCGAGTAAAGAATCGCTTTCTTCTCCCCTCTACGTGGACCTTTACTTTCTCCTCACGGACTGGATAACATTTCTGTACCCGGGCCCCATGCTCCCTATCGGCTATTTCTGCCGATTTGGTCATTCTATTTTGCAAATTTTCTCTGGCGTGGTCGGCCATAGACATTCGTTCTTGTTTTCTTTCTTGCGCCTTTTGTTTCCTAGTTCTCTGTTCTACCTCTTTTCTCAGAGTCTTTCCGTGCACCTCCTCACATCCACCGGGCCTGACCTCCGTACTCGTGGATTCCCTATTCGGGTGCCATTTGAAGAACCGGAATAACCCACTTACAGGGTCTCGGCAGCAGGGGAACCGCTCAAATCTCCCATACCCTTCAAACGTAGTAAAAGGAGATACAGGAGCATTCATCTGCAGGAGGAACCCAGATTTATTGCAATAGCCCGGGCTATGGAACAGAGTCCAAAGCTAGTCAATGACAAGACAGAGGAGGCTGCTACTTAAATCCGTAGCTAACAAGCCTTTTATACATTTCATACTCCAGCCTTTTGGCTGCAAGACCATTGTTCAATCATAGCAGTGTTTATTATTGGTTAACTGGATCCAGGTGGTGTTTGCAGCTAGTGACCTGATCAAGGTAATGCACACAGTCAAATGTTGGTTCTGCTTTGATCGGGGCTTGGTTTCCTCAGGTCTCTTTGCCCAGCTGTCTTGATCAAAAGCCCCGGCTTTACGAAACATTCTTCGATTGTCTGGATGAAAGTTCAGCAGTCAGACCATTGTCCAGATAACCTGATCAAGGTGACGAGGATGTGTTTATCAGGCTGGGAGCAGGAGAGGAAGAAGGATTCATTAACTCGGGGTGAGGGTCATGTGACTTTCTGAGGAGCTGCAGAGAATGGGGGTTGGGTGGGCGACAGTCTCTGGGCAGTAAATGCAGGCCTGCAAAAATGAGTTTTTATCCTGGTGGTGGGATTTCTTTCGTGATTCAAGGGGAAACAACCAAGTGGGTCCTGCGGAAGTTTTTGCCACGAGATGGCAAGGCAAAAATCAATGGAGTACAGTAAAAAGGGATTGTCATTAAAAACATATTTCCTCAGACATTAAGCACAGTAAACAAAAGGGTTACCTCAAGGATTGTGTGGGCTCGTCTTCTTGGCTTTTACCATTGGGGTTCCATTACCCCGGGCATTGTTACTCCGCTGTTCCGGTAGGTCCTGGTGCCTCCAAATTTGGAGGAGAGGCAGATCTGATCCCCTGGAGCTGTTGTGAGTTTTCTTTCTTTGGTGCTGCACCAAGGTTGTCGGGGAGACGCAAGTGGACAAACTGGACATCATAGGATCAGTGCCTGTAGTTTGCAGGGGAGTGATACATTCACTCTAAGGGAACTTCTCGATGATGTTTGAAGGCTAGAGATGCTCCGGGGTTCTTGGAGTCTTTGCAGATCATCAATCAAGCAATCTTCGCCTGATTGGATGATTAAATCAATAAACAAAATAGAACACACAAATGTTTTTAGCACTCCTAAAAACTCATGCAAGTACATTTGTAAGAAAGCATTGAATAAATAAATGTTCATTAAAAAAGTTTCAAGATTCTATAAAAACATTTGAGGAGGAAAAGAACTAACTCAATTTAAAAAGAACAAGTGCTTATTATGCATTGTTATTATCTGGCTTCTCCATCAACTTAAGTTTCATCAGCAACACTGTATATAGAAATATAGGATCCCAGTACACAATACCCATCCTCTAATATGTTTTGGAAATTCTTAGCACATTTACCATACCCGATATGCCCATATTATGACATAGCAGAACAATCTATTTAACCCTGGGTTTAGAATAGACAGGGCAAAAGGACAATAAATGTTTCGCGAACTCTACTACCAAATCACATAAAGAATATAATGGAGAATGGGTAAAAGACGAAGACCATAAAGATTTACATTTTGCTAGGGGCAAACATCTTATCTAAATTTCAGGCACAAGGATCTAGCAAGTGGTAGAATAACATAATCTAAAAAATCCTCATTTCTAAACCCAGTTTTATGCTGCAAGAATGCTTACATTAAAGTGACTAGTGCTGAAGATGAGTCCCTTCTCTCCATAAATATGCCTCTGTTTCTTGCCTTCACTTTGGCGACTGCATTTGGGTCGATGGTAGAAAGATTTTGCCAATAACCTCTCAGATCTACCTCTCAGATCTACCACAGTCTTCTTCATGTACCTTAACCAAGTGATCTTTGCAGATCAAGGTAGAGAAAAAATAAATTGCAACACATTCCTAATTGAACTGAGCCTAATAGTGGTCCAAACACAAATCCAGTATACTATGGGCCTCAGCTTAGTAAGCTCTACAATAGGTTTGATGCAAGATCTTGCAGAGGGAGCAGAAGGGTACTATGCCCTAGCTACATCAAGGACCTCATACATTTATTCTCTTCCATCCCTAAATTGGAAACATTACAATGAACCAAAAGTTCATATCCAGAAAGATAGTGGTAATTACTTGAACTTGAACTGCCACCGCACCCTAGTGCAGCGCCTGAGCAACATCGGAATCCAAGAGAAGGCACTGGAGTGGATCATCTCATTCCTCGACATAAGAACACAGAGAATCCGCCTCCCCCCGTTTCGATCCGAGGCCACCGAAGTCATCTGCGGCGTACCGCAAGGATCATCTCTCAGCCCCACCCTCTTCAACGTCTACATGAGACCTCTTGCAGCCATCGCACGCCAGCACAACCTCAACATCATCTCTTACGCCGACGACACACAGCTGATCCTCTGCCTCACCAGAGACCCCGACACCGCCAGAACTAGCCTACACGAAGGGATGAAAGACGTCGCCGATGGATGAAGAACAGCCACCTGAAACTGACTCAGACAAGACGGTAGTCCTCATCCTGGGACCATCGCCCTCCGCCTGGGACGACTCCTGGTGGCCCCCCGCCATGGGCACCACTCCCAAGCCAACAGACCACGCACGCAACCTGGGCTTCATCCTGGACTCCTCCCTCACGATGACCAGACAAGTCAACGCCGTCTCCTCATCATGCTTCAACACCCTACGCATGCTCCGCAAGATCTTCCGGTGGATCCCGTTCGAAACCAGGAAGACGGTCACCCAGGCACTTGTCACCAGCAGACTGGACTACGGAAACACCCTCTACGCCGGAACCACAGCCAAGCTACAGAAAAGACTCCAACACATCCAAAACGCCTCCGCCCGACTCATCCTGGACATCCCCCGGCGCAGCCACATCTCCGGCCACCTGAGGGACCTGCACTGGCTCCCCGTCAGCAAGAGGATCATGTTCAGGCTCCTCACCCACGCACACAAGTCTCTCCACGACCTGGGCCCCAAGTACCTCAACGACCGCCTGACCTTCTACACGCCCACCCGTCATCTACGTTCCACAAGCCTCGCCCTCGCCGCCATACCACGCATCCGAAGAGCCAACGCCGGAGGTAGATCCTTCTCCTACCTGGCGGCCAAGACATGGAACTCCCTCCCAATCCACCTTCGGCTGACCCAGGACCATCTCGCCTTCAGGAAACAACTCAAGACCTGGCTGTTCGAGCAATAGCGAACCCCTTCCCCCAAGCGCCTTGAGACCCTTCCGGGTGAGTAGTGCGCTATACAAATGTTATGATTGATTGATTGATTGACTTTATAATTTTTATTTGTGGTTTAGATGGGATGTGAAGGGATACCAATTGCCAAACTTATGAATGGCAGAGACTCTGTGCTTTATAAGAAGGGAACAGTTTGTGATTTGTGACATCCAATGCTAAGTGTTGGTTAACCTGATCCTCAAGTAGTCAAAATTCAGTGACTCTCCCAATAAGGTTCTCCCCCAGGCTTATTGCACAGCAAACATTTTCATATGGATGAAACACATACATTTCAGTCTTTTGGGCATTAACTTTGCTATGCACATCACAAAAGACAGAGAATTGCTAAAGCAGGGTTAGGTGTCCTTTGAGGGATTTGGAATTGAGCAAGATGTTGTCAGCAAAAAGTAAAGCATAACCCTCTCTCCTGCCATCCTGAGAGCATCATTATCACAGTTGCACAAAAAACACATTATCACAGTTGGACAAAAACTAATGCAACTATTAATAAATAAAAGAAATAAGGTAAGAGCTAGAACACAACCTTGGCAGGCACCTTTGTCAACCTTAATTGTGCCTGTAAGTTCTTCATTTGTGTGCCACCTGATTTAGACAAAATAATTTTCTTGGAGGTGCCCAATTAGTTTTAAAATATCTGGAGGGACTCCCAATTTAGTGAGGACGTCCTGTAACTTCCTTCTTGGCACCAGGTCAAATGAGGCTCTAAGGTCGACAAAGGCAACATATAATTCCCTCCACCAATTTCTATCATCCTCCATTCAACCATGAGGAATCTTGGTCAACAGTTCCAAAATATCATTATCCTTAATCCAAATACTTAACCTATCTAGCACTTGCTTAGCTTCAATCATTTTTATAAATATTGTCCAAGAGATTGATGGGGCAGTAATTCTCTGACAGGTTTTTACTACTCTTGTTTATACATAGAAACAACACCTCAGCTCTCTTCCACCTTAGATTAAACTTCTCAGTTAGAATCCATGAGGTTGAAAGCACTCAGAAGAAGGAATTTTGCAATGTTCAATGCTTTTCAAGTACCTGATCGTTGCAACATAACCCCCGTTCAGGAACTATGTGTTTTGTTAGAATCATCATTCACTCAGAAAGCACATGATGTCCAAATGGGAGTACCTGCAGAGGGATAAGTAGAGGTCTCCATTATTGTACATCCCTGGCTCTTCTGATGTCTGTCTCTCTCTTTACAGGGTGCCTCAAATAGAGGTATCTTGAAAATAGATAAAGTTGGGATCCTGTAAGAAATTGGGTTGTTGGTTTAGGGGGGTTGTGAGCCCTTCTCATGCAACAGCCACCAGCCTTGTCAGGATGAAGCACAAAAGTCTCTAACTTAACCTGTGCTTAACCCTCTGGTAGCTTGGCACAAAAGCATTCAGGCTTAACTTAAAGGCAAGATGCAAAATATTTATGCAGCACTTAAACAGTATGTAGTGTAGTTCCTATATTCCCAATAGGCTCTGCGCATTGGAATAACACAAACAATAGTTTAGACGTAGGACTGAGGTCATCTAGGTCGCTACTGAATATGTTAGACTCAATTAGGTATGCCAGCTAGCTCAGAGGTCACTAGAAACTTTCTCGAATGAACAGGAAGGAGTTAACTTTCCTGATTAGACAAGAAGGGATTAGTTTCTGACAACCGCATAAACATGACAACTTTGCTCCCTCCAGAACAAGGAGTATATCTCCAGAGTTGTGTGAAAACAATAGACAGCTATTTCACTCAGTCAAACCGTGCATGCTTAGTTTCACCAGAGTGCAGAGAAATAGAGAGACGGGCGTTTTCAATAAAAGTTGTTATTTATTGAGCAGTCTTCCTTCTCGTGCAAGAGAAGTGAATTGCCACAATTGCAATACTTGTTATAAAGTAAAGTGCGTACAGTAAAAGTAGTATCATGAAATAATACTGTAAAAGCATTGATATGGTTTCTGAGCCATATGATACTTAAAATGGATAAAATATATACATACATAAAATCATTGACTAAACATACTCAACTGGTGCTTCTAAGATACGCCTACCCCGGTGTACCTAACCTAAACCTAGTACTTGGGAAGGAGTATATGAGCTGCAGTTTAAGTTAAGTTAGTTTTTATCAAGAATCTGAATCAAGAATTCTCTAAGGATCTAATCAGCTCCGTACCTTGGTTATAGAATGAAGGAGGTCTTGTATCTCTTTCTCAGGACTCGATTTCCCAGCAACCCGCAAGGGTGACTGGAAACAATGGAGCTGGATTTCTTGGCAAGAGAAAATACAGCGTCTCTCTTAGTGCGTCAAGGGGAGGGTCGGCTTCCTTTGGCACTCGCATCAGCTGGGCTTCGGGCAAGTAGATAGCCGGTCTGCTCCAAACCACCGTGTGTTTGCTTAAGGCAACGTTGGTATATTTATACCTGGAAGGTGCCGAGTTTGACGTAAGGTTGGACATAAGACGTCACTAAGAACTTACAGTTCTTTCTGGACTCCAGGAGTTCTTGCACACATCAAAACAAAAGCAGGGGGATTTCCCCGGCTGCTGGAGGCTTGGTTTGTTTAAAGAACGCATTGTACTTTCTAGGAGTCAATAGGAGTAGCCTTGCCGTATTTGGACTGCATTGGCTATGACTAAATATGGATATGATTCTTATGCCTTTATAAGGATATGTTTTGTTATAACCACATAAAAGCATGAATTGGGAATATTTAAATAGGGTCCTATATACATTCACAACACCCACTCCACGTATAATGTCCATCATTACTAAATACTAAGCAATACTAAACATATAACGATGCATGTGTTTTCCAGCCCACCCCAAAATACATAAATTGCATTTGAAATGGTATATGGTATATACACGAAAATGAGTATTTGTACTGTACGCTTTTCAAGCAGTGGTATCATTCAGATAATGCATATAAATATTGGCTGAATGAATTGCGAAAATTACATTTATGAAATGGCTCTTAATACAGAAAAGAAGGTTGAGACCATTTCATCACATATTTATAAAATACTGTACATGTGCTAGAGGCTGAATCAAAATATTGTCTCTAGACTTTTCAAAATAAAAGTTCTGTTCTCTAAGAATAGTTCTACTTGAAGCAGAGTACCGTGTGACAGAAAAAGGTAAATATTTTGGGAATGGAAAAATAATTTCGCTTTCAGGGGAAAAATCAGTTCCAATTGTTTTCAGTAGTGTTGTTTATCAAAAATTGAAGGCCGAATTCAGAGTTCAGGGAACGCTGTGTGCTCGTTATTTTAAAAGTTATTCTCATTGTTAGGAGAGAACATCAAATCAGACAGGCTTGCGAAAAATTAGTCTACAACAGTAGGTGAAATTTCGATCAAGTTCGAAAAAGCTGCAACAGTGCATATGTGAGAATCATTGCCATCATCGATGTCTGGATCAGCAATGCTCACAGAAGGTTGTACCTGTGTGGTGCTGCTTTCATCTCGTACTTCACCGCCACCTAATCGTAATGGTGAAGTCTCAACGAATGCCGTCATCAGAATTGGTAGCCGCTGGGGACAACACGTTGCATGAGCCATCACCGAACCAAGCAAAGTATCGATATCCATAGGTAATGCTGATGGTAGTGTAAGACAGACGTCCAACACGCATTCTTCTCCGCATAGCAGACATCGAAGCACAGGTAAGATGCAATCTTGCCAGATTGGTCTGAATGAAAGAAACCAGGTAGTACTCAGATCTCTTAGCCGGGCAAAGCCGAGGACTTTAGTGATCCGTTCTCGGTAAAGTATGGCCAGGATCGTTTCTTCCATCATAGCCTGAGTTTTGCCTGTGGCTTGACTTGCCATATCGAAGCAGAAGTAACAAAAATAAAATTCCTGCTACAAGTCCAAAAGAAGAGGCAGTCCGCCGAATACAGAATGCGCAAAATTCGGGAAGATGCCCAGAACTGTTTCAAAGGGTGCTAACAGTCCAGAAAAAATGGTCTTAAATACCTGTGCGATGCCACTAGTATCTGACATGTTTAAGATTTGGCTTAACATTTCTACGAAATGCACGGGGCAATTTGTCGATAATAGGGTATGTATCTCTGCCGCTGTCCTTGCAACTTGCAGATCATACGTCTCTTTGGACGAGGTTAACGGCACAGTTTTTTGTAAAAGAATAGACTTCATTCTGCTTAAAGTATCAATTCGAATAGAAGAGATATTCACAGAAGGCCATAATGTTGCCTCCTTGTCTGGATTGCTGTTTGGATACAATACTTGCATACAGCAAATGACCCTGGAAGTAACGCTCACGAGATAGGCTAATCCTGGCACCATGCCACAACAGCTGCGGTCATTTATTACAACGTAGCTGCCGTTGGAAAGCTGTCTGAAAAAAGGCTCTATCTGTGTTGCAGGACTGCCATGCAGGTGACATGAAAGGTTATTTGACGAACCTTCGCAGGCTCCATGCAGGTTAATACCTTGACACAGAAGTGTACCGCTTAGTGATTTTTTACAGTTGTTACCACTAAGGAATACTTCTTTTTTCCCTTCACTATAACATTTATGTGTATAAGGTAATTTCCAGGTTGACTTGATGTATCATTTACCCAACCTTTCATACAGGCCAGCTGGTATATACTTTTGGCAATATTGAAACTGAAAAGTTCTTATCGGAATTGTGATTGTACCATGTATTATCCATTCAATGACAGGTCTCTCTGACATTGTCAATGGTAATCTCTCAAGTTTTCAATGCTCAAAATCGTATAATCTGCTCCTTTTTGTGCCAAACTGATTTGTTTATGAGTAAAGTTAAAGATAGAAAATAATGACGTTGTGTTGATTAGACGCCATGGCACGTGACCTGAATGCAAATTTTGTAACGTCCAGCCTATCTGTACAATAGAACGTAATTGGGACTGGCCATGTTGTAACATTAACAAGTCCTGCTCTATTATATCAATAGCAGATGATACAATGCTGTCCAGTGAATAAATTCTGGAGGACAGAGTCGTTAACCCATTGTCCACTACAGACAGTGATTTTTCCAAATTTATACGATCAATTTCTCGTATTTTTTCTGCAGTTTCAATTTGCATTACTTTCCAAGTCTCGTTGTAAGCTGCGTATATACCAGCATATATGAAACGTTTTTGACGCTGTTTGCGAGGTCCCAATATGAAATCTCGCAAGTCAACACCTTCTTTACGTAAAGTTAAGTGTTGCTTAATTTCCTGCAGTGTGGATCTCTGTAGCCATTCGAGGCATAGTTTCCCTACACTGTATGTTGTAATTATCCCTGGATGTTTTCTCTGGGAATATCCAGGGTCTGGCCTGTTCTGTTTGAACCCCTGTCTTTTATTCAGGAATATTTCATGACAGTTATTAGTGTCTGTGGGCCAGATCAACCATTTTTTCCAATCAGGATTTGTTCTGTTTTGGTGTAAAATATGGGATACGTCTATCTCCACATCTGTAGTGCTATTACTATCAGGTATGGGCTTTGGAATAGACGGTTTGTTTAAGTCTTTTATCTTGGCTAGGCCAAGACAGGTTGTTTGTTGAATGGTGTCATTCAGGAATATTATCTGTTCTGGGATCATGCAGACTCTAAACAATGATTCTATACCTTGTACCTGCCAGTCTTTTGTACCCCAGATGGTTTTTGTCTCAATATTATTTTTCCAAAATTCAAAACCAAATGTAGACATTTTTTCATTAAAATGTTCAGAATAAATCAATTTAGTATTTGTCAACATGTTTTTCATTCCTGTCTTATTTAACATTCTAAAATAAAATGTTTCTGAATCAGTGTTGTTAAACCCTGAGAAGTATGGGAATTTCTCAAAAAATTGTTTTGAACTGTCTTTTGGCGGTGTTGGACAATGTTCCCATTGGTTATAAGAAAAAACATTTCTAGGATTAGCAGATTTATGCAAATAGTGATGACCATAGTGGTTAAAACAGTACAAATCAAATCAAAAGCTTTATTCGATTTGTAACACAAATCATACAAGCAGAACACATACAAATATAACAATCAGAACATGTCAATTAAAACAGTCAGGAGAGAACCATCAAATGCATAGTAAGCGGGGAATTCTAGGAGCATGATAAGACCAAACTTGAATATATACAGTACAAAAGCTGATCGACCAGATTTAAAAAGAACATATAATATACATTGTTCATACGATAATTATACATGAATAAATAAATAAGTAAATAAGTATACAGACAGGAAACCTAATAGGACAAAACGCAATCCGTGATATCGTAAAACTATGGTTATCCTGGCAGCTGTATATCTAATAAAATGTACAGACAGGGAGCCATAATGGAACGGGACATAGTCCGGGATGTCATAAAACTCATAAAATTATGGCTTTCCTGGCAGCTGTACATTTTAATATATATGTCGCTACAAAGAAGCAAATATCCAGGTTCTCTAGGGAACTAAGCAAATGTAAAGCATTCTTTGTAGAGCGAACTTTGAATCTTAAAAAGATGGGTTTTAGATATGTAACCCTAAAAAAGTGATAAAATTTACAAAACAATAAGAAATGACAACAGCTCTGGCAAGAGACATTGTCACAGGGGCATGCTAAAGCGGATCTAGAATTCATTGTAGGGAATGCAACAAGGTGGTGAACGATACCCAATCGTAGGCGAGTTAAAACAAACCGGTGGGAATTACGAGTGACATCAGAAAGATAAGGTTGGAAACCAATAGGTAAATTAAGATCCCGATAAAACATCACAGTTTGCAGCTTTCCAGACACCTTTACACGACCTTCTTTTTTATAGCTTAGAAACCTTTGTTTGATGACCTTTTTTGGGATTAATACCACAGATTTGGGGTCAAGAAAAGTGTCGAACTGAAAGAGGAGGAGAAACCAATGATATATATACTTAAGCCAGGATATTCGTGTAATATGATCCAGTCTGAGGCAGTCAAGGATTATCTCCTGGGTGAATCCGGTTTCCGGCTTGGCCCAAATAGAACGCCAGAGCAGCAAAGGACGTAATGCTGCCAAATCCGAAATAAATTCTATTCCCACTTCTTCATGGATCAGACCCACTGATGCTGAGGGTGGTACACATAACAATTTCCTAAGGAATTTATTTTCATCTTTCTGTACATTTGGTCCAACACAATGACCCCAAACCCCCGCTCCATATAGGGCTGAGGACACACATTTTACATTATAGATGGTCATCATATCTTTAATGCTCCTCACCCCAAGTTTGCATGAGAATCTAAAGATGCTGTTAGAGGATCCTTTCGTTTTTAGACTGATATTATCAAACTCGAGTTGCCATGACCCGTTATTGGCAAAGGTGATTCCTAAATAGCAAAACGTTTTAACTATTGACATTTTGTCCTTATCAATAAAGAAGGTGGGATTAGGTTTCTTGGCTTTCATCCCGCAGGACATTGCAAAAGTTTTAGATTTATTTACAAGTAGCTTCCTACTCTCTATAAATGTCATAAATCTATCAATGAGGCGCTGTAGGCCAATCTGTGTGCGGGATAGTAATACGGCGTCATCCGCATACAATAAAATTGGCACCGGTTTGCCTCCAATCAATGGTGCATCGGCAGGGGTCTGACACAATATAAAATCAATTTGGTTGATAAAAAGAGAAAATAAAAGGGGTGCCAGAACACAACCCTGTCGGATGCCTCTTGAAACTTTGAAGAAAGGGGTACATTCACCTAGGGATCCGTAGCGCACCTTACATGACAGTCTCTCGTATAGCCTGGCCAAAAAATTTACAATCTCCGCTGGAGCTCCAGCATCTATCAGGACCTGCCATAGTATACTATGATCAACTAGGTCGAACGCACTACTCAAGTCCGCAAAACATAAAAACAGGTTCCCTTCTTTAACTTTAGTGTATTTATTAATTAAGAGATCTAAGTTTACACACTGTTCTAATGTCCCCATGCCTTTCCTAAAACCATATTGGACCCTAGTTAAAATTTCCTTTTCAGTTGCCCAGGCTTCCAGCCTCTGCAGCATAATTCGGCTCATCACCTTTACTGAAGCATCAAGTAAGGAGATGGGGCGATAATTACCTGCCTCCGATTTACTGCCTTTCTTAAATATAGGAATGATGACCGACTGGCCCCAAGATGGTGGTGGACATCCCTCAGCTGCAGCGTTAAAGACCCTGACCAGAATGGGTGCCCACAGATTCATTTCAGATTTAAGAAGATCTATAGGGACTCCATCGGGGCCAGGGGCTTTGCCTCCTTTACTATTGGACAGGCCTTCGTAAACCTCCTCCAGGTTGATTCCCAGTGGTAGAGGCAACCAGGCTGAGACCTCCAGGTCCGAGGTTTCTAGGGGCTTTCCTTCCGGGTTAAAAATATTAGAAAAATGATCAATCCAGGCATTGCATGCTACATACAATGTCAATTCCGGAATCCCATCAGTATTTAAAAAAGGACTATTTATGGTCTCCCAATAAAGTCTACTGTTTTGGGTTTCCGCTGCTCGGTGAAGATTGGCCCAGGCTTCTTCTTGCAGAGCCTTTTTCCTTTTGGAAAGGGCCTCCTTATATTTGACACGCAAAGTTTTGATATTATTAGGGTCGCGTGGTTTAAGACACAGAGCCTTTTTGAGTTCACGTAAGGACAGTGTGCATGATTTATCAAACCATCCCAGCCTAGCTACTCTGGTTTTAGACTGATTCTTAGTGAAGACAGCTTCTATAGCTAGGTTTATCGTCGTGTAGCTTGTCAACAAGGTAGCTGGGTTAGTAGCTTCTTCCAGGCAATAGGAAATCTCGTTCCTACATTTTACCACAACCTCCTTAAGTTTTAACACAGGGTCAATTCCGGCCCATTTGATTCTTGATCCGTTCGGTCTCGTGGGGACAATATCAGTAGAACAGAATTCTGTATTGGATGGTTTAAATCCCCAACCCAGTAGCGTTACAAAGATGCTATTATGGTCACTAAGGGGTTCTTCCCTAACCATCAAGTTGTTGAATTCGCTGGAATTTGACAATAAAATGTGATCAATGTTAGAATTAGCATGCCTGCCTGTAAAAGTAGGGCAAGTATGGTTAAACTTATTTTTATTGCAACTAAGCAAATCTAAATCGAATTTGACCAACATATTATTTAAAAGATTACCATAGTTGCAATGTGGGAAATGAAGAGATTCTACTCTGTCTCCTGCCCCATTAACCCCCGACTCTCTCCCAAAACCACATGGGTTACCTGGTGCAAGAGGGCATGGCTGGGTGTTAAAATCGCCTGCCCACAGAATGGTCGCCACTCTACGTGAAGATGCCAATACATCTTCGAGAACGGCCTCCAGGGGAAATAAAATATTTCCCCTGGAAGCATCAAAGATGTTATTATAAAAGTTAATGATGATTAGATCTCTGAATTTACTGGCCTCTAACCGTAGCACCTGACTATGTGGTTCAATTAGAGAGTAACTTTTGATATTAAAGTTAGTCAACTTATTAGAAATTAGCATCAGTAGGCCGCCCTTGGCTCGACCTGATGGGGAATTTGATGCAGTAAGGCAGTAGGAAGTGTAGCCCTCAACGTGAATAGGATCTTGGCACCACGTCTCTTGAAGACAGATTATGTCGTACCCGGCCCCAATAAATTCCTCCCAAAATGGGGTGTTCAATTTACCTGTAATACCTGCTATATTCCAGGTAACAAAATGTATCCCCGTCGGTACGGCTACTGTATAAGCAGCCCTATCTCGGGGTGGGGCGGACGGTATATCAGAGACAAGCGGCTTATCACCCATAGGCACTTCAGATAGCTCCTGGTGAGGTACTATAAGAGTTACTTCTACATCATTAGTTCTGCTTGGAATTTGGGTACCTACTAGGTTTGAAGTAGGATTTGTGTCAATATGTAAAACTGGGGAAATACAAATTACTTGATTGGGGACAAAAATACTGTCAATCATTACATCTGTCCCCCAATCCCCCTGGGCAAGATTATCCCTATCAGAGGTGGCCAAAGGTCAATCGACCATTTCCAGACAATCAAATCTGTTACTAACAGGGATACCCCGCCACCCCCCCGCAGAAGGATGGTCACTATTAGGGTGCCATGGCCGCTGAGCCCACTCTCTACTCCTATTCTTTTGTGGGTACCAAGAACCTATGTTGTTCCACATGCGCTCAGATGGTTGCGTCCAGTTGGGTACTGGCGGGTTTTGGCGCACGGGAGGTTGCACCCAGTTTGGGGCTAGAGGGGGCTGACGCTCATGTGGTTGCGCCCAGTTTGGAACTGTCGAGTGCTGGCGCTCAAATGATTGGACCCAGGTTGGAACTATCGGGGGCGGACGCTCAGGAAGTTGTGCCCAGTTTGGTATAGTCGATTGCTGACGCTCAGGGGGATGAACCCAATTGGATACTGGCGTATTCTGCTGGCTACGTTCATACGGGTAAAAAGAGGAGAGGCGATATGTATCAATCCCCCCCTTCTTGGCCAATGCGGGCCAGGAACAAATATAATCCACCATGTCTGGATCATCACAAGTCACTATAATACAGTCTCCCTGTATATTTTTTGGTTCATCCCCAATCCACGGGACTCGTCGTACTGCTGAAATACGACTATTATAGGGAGGATGGAGGGACCTGTTCATTGTGAGCCACTGTAAGACCTTGTTCCAAAGAGACCAGGGTGGCTCCTCTTTATTTGTAGATAGCTCAGGAACCCCTGTGAGAATGATGGTAAAGGGGGACATTTCTGGGGATAAATGAATTGGGCGCTTAGGTCTGGGACCCCTCTTACCCTCCTCAGGTCGAGTCAGTGATGATTGCTGGGGCAACAATGGGGTAATAGGCCTTTTATTGGAAATATGAGAGCGACCCTTGTTGGTGGCAGGCTGGTTGGGCTGAGTAACAGTGGGCTGGGAGGAGGGAATCGACTGTGCAACAGTAGACTGAGAAGAAGGGGTCGCCGTAGTTTCAGTCAAGCGCACACTCCCAGGGGCGGTTGACGATGAAGTTTCTGGCTTTTTACACTTGGTTAGGGTGGGCTGAGTAATAGATGACATAGAACCCAGTGCTCCACTAGCCAGGTGCACCCCTAGGGCACCTGGTCCAGAGGGGATAGGTATACCCGCCCCAGGTTTCGCTTGGGCCAGGCTGAGCTGAGTCGATGGCTTCTGAGTAAGGATGGCAAGTTGTTTTTCTATCGCCATGATACTCAGTTCTAAGGGTTTCAACACATGGTGGAGTAAATCCCTAATATTTGCTAAGAGCAGGGAATTATTATCACTCAAAGTACAAACACCCCCAACTTTAGCCATAGGCGCTAAATTAGTTATGTGTTCCAATAAGTTAGTAGATGACACGTTGGTCTCAGTCGGGGCGACCTGTGATGGAATAATGTTTGCCCCCTTATTATTAGTATTAACAGATTGGTAAATCATAGAATTGCCTTTCTTTAAGTCGGTGACCTGTTTGGGGACCGCTCCTTCCTTAGCCCCCGTTGACTGGATCTCAGGGCAAGGATCTTGGGATATCAATAACTCTAGATCTGGGGAGTTCTCGAGATTTCCCTTGGAATCAAAGTCAGAGATGATGTTCGTAGCTGACAGGTCGACCATGTTTCGGATAGAATGGATCTCAGCGATAGCATTAGGTTGCAAAAGGACCGGGATCGATGTAGTCAACTGAAGTGGTGATTGTACTTGTGCTAGGGGGCCCAGAGAGGATCTCCTAGCAATGGCCAGATCCTGAGATACCCTCCGTTCCAATAAAGAGATACTTAGATTAATGGCCTCATTAGTTCTGGTAATAAACTGGTCAAGGGGCCCAGTTAGTAAAGCAGTCTTCTTGGCCGACTTGCTTCTAGATCCCCTGGTCATAATGGGGAGGGATGGTTGGCTTCAAGTCTCGTAGAAAAATAAGGTAACAATGAAAAGATGGCAAAAGTACCT
Source organism: Lissotriton helveticus (assembly GCF_964261635.1). NCBI lineage: Eukaryota > Metazoa > Chordata > Amphibia > Caudata > Salamandridae > Lissotriton > Lissotriton helveticus. The sequence continues at coordinate 1,510,352,294 of NC_136067.1, read as the reverse complement.
TGGATGGTAGGCGTGCAGACAAGATCTCAGGGCCAAGGGGGGTGGCCCAGCCCTGCCTCGCTCGGTCTCGAACGGGCTAAAACGGGCCCGCCCTTGGCCCGGGCTTCGCCCGGCGTCCCACGAGACGGGTCTGATGCGCTTTAAATGCGCCGCCTGGCGCTCCCGGGTGACACGGACCCCAGCAAGGGCTTCTGGGGGATGTAGTACGCCCCTCGCTGGTCTCCTCTCAGCAGCCCCGCTCTAGCTGGAATCAGAGCGGTCAGGCTGCGGGAGACGGGCGGGCGGGTCCGTGAAGGCAGGTAGGGGTCTGAAGAGCTCCGTAGGACGCTGGTAATGGACTTGGCTACAAACAACAAGGGCAGCAGGTTAAAACAGTACATTTCTTCATAGTTCGATGAACCCTGCAAATAATCATGTTCTATGAATTTTGCTGACATTTCTAAATTATATTATTATTAATATTTTCAAAGTCCCAATCATCAGAGAAAGTACTTGGTATCACAAAGTCACTTAAGGAAACCTTGAACTAGTGTGGATATTTCAAGAGCTCAATCGGGCCATAGATTTCGTAATCTGTTTTGTCCCATGCTACACCACCAGGTATAGGATTGGCTGTGATGTTCACTGATGACAGTTCTCTTTTTTCAATGTGAGAAGATCTGTGAGGCTTTAGGGCCAAGTTGATGTTCTGACTTGCTGTGTCCATTGTACTATATTTTCCATCAATAAATCTACCCAAACATAAAATCATGATGAGCCAAAGTAGGAGGAAAAGTACACCTAACACAATCCATAATTCAATCCATGGTGAAATCATATATGTTTCTTTTAGTTGATGAAATAGTTCAGTCATTTTTTCTTTGAAAGTTTTGTTGCTGGCGTTTCTTCATGTTCACTTGGATCATCAGAAAAGTCATCGAAATTGATGAAGTAGCCAGATGCAGTTCTGTCAATTGTTGGAATTGCTTCCGGATTTTCATTTATCTTTGGATATGTATGTTCAGAGGCTACATCATTGTAGACTGGTGTTTCTTGACGAACTGTTGCAATTTGGGTTTCAAGAGGCACAAGTTCCATGGCTTTGTTGCATAGTCCTTTTTTGTTCACTGCAGGTTTATCAAAAGTGATTAGACTCTCAATTTGAACCTCTTGGATTGTAGAAAGATTTGGTCTTTTGCAACTTCTTGGGAGTCCACTGGGCCTATTACTTATTATTGGCCACATGATTGTGGTTTTACCAGGTCGATTGATACAAATCTGTTCTCCTTTTTACCAGCAAGGGGCGGTAGTACTACTGATCTTGTTCCGCTGACAGCTAAGACAGGTACTGCTTTTCTGTAAGAAGGCCGAAATTCCTTCTTCACCGTGATCTTTTCTCTGACTAGATCCCCAATCTTTGGAATCCAGACAGGTCTTGCTGGGACAGGTGGTTTTTCTTCAGTGGCTGTTGGCTTTAGCTTTGTGTTACTTAGACTTCTTCTTGTTTCATTTAAGTCCTGTAAAACAGCCAAACGATCTTTGATATCAAAGGATTTTTCCTTCACCACTGAAGTCTGACAATCTAAATCCTGGATTATCATTCTAGTACCGAACAAAAGTTCGTATGGAGTGATACCTCTTAGAGAATTTCTTGGCAGATTATTAAGACTACGTTGGACACTTGTTAGATGTTTGACCCACCCGTCACCCGAACCTAATACCTTCGCTGTTATAGATTGCTTTATGTCACGTGTTTTTCTCTCCACTACCGCATTTGCCTCGGGATGGAATGGACAAGAGTACCGCAATGCAATGCCCCTGCTGGCCATGGCCTCTTTGTAAGCTCAAGAGCTAAACGCAGGACCCTGGTCAGAATGTAGCATGCCAATTGCGTATGTGCCGATAAAGACTCGCAAATCTTTTATAACAGTTCTGGCGTCAGCCGAGCGCTGGGGCCACATCTAAATGAATCTCGTCTTAATAATTATGGGATCGCCTTTTTCCATCTGGATTTTTGCGTATAGATAGCCTAATGCTTTCTAATAAAGGTATCTGGGCTGGTGTCTCGTCTGGTTCACCACTGCAATCTCTATTGCAGTTCCGACAACTCGTTGCAAAGTTGTAAATTTGCACGTTCATCCCCGGCCACCAGTATTGTGATTGTAATTCTATTACAGATTTCAAGATCTCTTGGTGCCTCAGACCCATTCCCATGTGTGCTTATTGAATCAAGAAAGCTCTTCGGTTCGTGTTTGGAATTACTCTATCCCCCACTCCAGGGATTTGAGCAAAATGAACGGAGTTCGCATCAATTAATATTATTATTATTATATTATCAATTATTTATTTCCGAGTGGATAATTTAGAGGTAACGCCGCATAGTTGCCTATCATTGAGGCTTTCAATGCTAGTAGCGTTTCACCGTCTATTTGTTTTTTTGTATGCTTTTTTGTAGCTACGGAAGCCGATGAATTCCCTGCAACGTGAACGCCATCACGTTGATGACTCAGTGTATGTATCACGTGAGTCTTTTGAAGTTCTTTCTGCAAAATAACTACCTGTTCCCAAAGTTTGTTATGCTTTATTGTGGCACCAGTCTCATCTTTGTAACCGTTTTTGATCCATGTCTGCATGTCATTATTGTAAGACTGGACGCAGTAATGCGAATCGCACACTATAGTGTGGGGAATTCGCGATCGGCATTTTCAAGCACCATCTTTAAAGATCTTATTTCAGCTCGCTGAGCTGTTCAGTTTCTGATTGATTCAGTTTTGGTGACCATCGGTCTGAATTTACCTAAGCGCCAGCGACTTTTAACGATCGGGCATGCTGCATTGTAAACTTGTTTTTTCACAACGTAGTGTTGTGCAAATCTCTCCGTGTAGATTACACAGGTGTATTGTTCGAGAGGCAGAATTTCGATTGACAGAGGACATTCACTTTCGTATTCTAGATCTTCTAGTCTTTTCATTTTTGGATCAAAAGCGTGTTTCACGTCTTCCGCAGCAAGAGAATTTTCCCATTGTATCCATTTTGGATCTAATGCCACAGCATTTGGAATGCGTGGTCTTGTCACTGCCTCAATGGCTGATACTGCTGTTAAAACAGATATGCTCTTGCCTTGGACTAGGGCTCTTTCTTTTGCTACAGCAGTTTGAACCGCTGTTAGAATTTTTTCAGTAGAACTGAATTTTATTTCAGCTTGTGTGTACAAGTGTGATTTATAAGCTACCGTTTCTCCCTCATTAGAGGTTAGGTACGTGAATCCGCATCTTCCTGGGATGACTCGGATTACAAGGTTGCGTTCAATTTTGCGTGTTTGAAGTTTTGTTTTAGTTAACATGTCTGTTTGTAATAATCTTAAAATTTCTGTGTGTTTCTGAGTCCAAATAATTGGTTTGAATTCAGGTTTTATTAACTCGTAGAGAGGTTTAACCCTCTCTGCATAATTTAGAATGTATGTTCTTCCGAAGTTTTTCAGTGTTTTTGTTGCTTGGAGTACTGCACACTTCTCTAAGAAGTTGTCTGCTAGGCTTTTGCCTTCACTTGATAATTCATATTATAATTGATAATTCATATCCTAAGAACAGGACAGTTAGGTGGGCTATACGTGACTTTTTAAAGTTGAATTTGTACCCTTCAGCTGCAAACCCAAAGAATTATGGTGTTCACTCTTTTCAAGTGTGTCTCCAGGTCGTCGTCTGTAAGATAGATGTCATTGATATAGGATAATGCCTCATCATCATACATTTGTAGTAACCCTGTTACCCTTGCTGAGAATAATCCTGGGCTATTCTTGAATCCCTGTGGGAGTCGGCAAAATTGTTTTTTGCACCCCCATACAGGAGAAAGCGGTCAAATACCTGCTTTCTGGTGCAATGTTTTGACAAAAGGAACCATTTGAGATATCTAATGTTGTTTTATATTTTTTGCGCACAATGTTATTCATTAGTGCTGCACTGTGTGAGTTTTGTACTGCAAATGTTTTGCAGCATGAGTTTAGGTGTCTGTAGTCCAAAACTAGACGATATGAATCGTCTGGCTTGGAGACAGGAAACAAAGGATTGTTCATTTGTGAGGTGCATGTTTCAATCACCCCCTGATATTCAAGTTGATCTAAGATCTCCCTGACTTGTTTTGTAGCTTCTTGCTTAACAGGATACTGCATTTTTTAACTGAATTTTGTGGTGAGGAGAATCCTCATCCCATCCTACACTGCCCATTTTCTTGCAAATGTGTATTTTTTATGAATTGGAATTTGATTTGAGAAGGCAGGCATAATCATTTCTTCGCCATGTGGGCACTCCCTGACAAACTCTGGTGGCCAGTCTTTTTCTGCTAGAAGGATATCATAGCCTTTCGAAAGATTATCCCAAAAGAGACCCTTTATTTTCCTAGTTTTGTCCCCCTCTATACAAAATGTTATTTCATATAATTTATGGGGTATGCTAACCCTGGTGTCTGCAGTTTCCACTTGAATGTATTCATTTGTGTTCACTGTCTCCATTCATCAGGATCTTGCGAGCTATGGTCCCTTCTGCTGCGCTGTCTAGCATTGTCTGGGCCCATTCTCCGTTTTTCAGTTGTGTCCTCAGAATCCTCGGCATGTTTTATTTTAATACTAGCTACCTTCTTTTTTGGAAATTGTAATTTTTTACTTTGATGAGCAGGTTCCTTGTCTTTGGACTTGACGTGCTGTTCCTTCTGTTCTGACCATCCTCTTCTTTCCGATTTCTGTGAGGAAGTCTGAAAAGATCGAGAGGGACGAGTATAATTATCTTGATATCAGTCAGGTTTTCTCAACTTATCCCTATCTCTAAGGTTGTATCTTTGGGGAGACTTGCTTCCTCGTTCTGGAGATCTATCTCTCCGTTGAGGAGACCTTCCTCTGGACTGAAATTGTTTTTCTCTGGGAGAGGTTTGTTTATTACCCTCCCACCTCTTTTTTGGAGAGTTGAGATTATTCTTGATAAATGTTTTTTCAGGATTTTCAATTAGTTTTGGTTTTAGTGGTTTCCCACCCAAACTATCTCTACCTAGTTCGTCATAGGATTTTTCTATGATTCTGGCAAGTTCAAAAGGTTGTTCTGCTATATCTGTTTCTTTCAATTTCTGGCGGATCGCCACAGATGCTGCTTCTCCTTTTATGTTGGCTAGTAATATAGCCGAGACTTGCTTAAAGTCTTTCAGTAATTTCATACCTAGAGTTAAAGCAGGTTCTGGACCGTATTCATTTTGAATCTTTCCTAATACGTCTGGTATAACCGCCATGGACGGAACACCATGTGTTTTTGTGTATATCGAAGCAAAGACTGTGCCCCAAGTGTCACAGTCCTCCACATGTGGTGCGATCCCCATTGGAAGACAGATAGTCAGAATTCTGTGTTTGTCATGAGGTGTAGTATCAGGAAATACTGCCTCTATTTGAGTGATTTTTTGAGCTAACCAGAATGGAATTTGTTCCCGTTTTGCGGGTATTTTGCCAATCGCTGATTGTATATTCTGCGGTGTGATTTTATTTGTGTTCCCCTGGTGAGGGGTGTGCTGTGGAATGTTTATTGCTGGTTGGACTGTTGAAGTCCGCATGACATATTGGACCAATTGTCTATGTATTTTAATGAGTTGTTTTAGCTGAGCTAAAAGTACTCGGTCTGACATTTTTTCAATGTCAAGGTGTGGTGTATAGCTGGCTAGAACCGGCCATGTGGCTCCTGGTCTACCTAGTGGACCGAGCCTGGTAATGTGATTTTGCTGTTTTAGGGCGCCATTAAACCAGAGCATGTGCTCTTGGTATGTTAGTGGAATTTCAACGTCCTCAAAAGGAGCGTATTCCTCTGGAGATTCCTCTATTTTGTAATAGTGGAAATCTTGTGTCACAGCGTGTGCTGCTGGAAAATGTATCCATGAATAGAATACCTCTGTCTGCCGATATTCATGGGCCTCTACCACAAATATGACTGTACCACCTCTTGATGATAGTCCATTTTCTATAAGTTTAAGAGTTATAGTTCTTCTTACATTTACCGGAATGATTATAGCATTCGGGTCTTCTTCTTGGAGACTTGTGTCATCCGCTAAACGTTGAGCTGCTATTCTAGCTCTCTCCCTTTCATCGTCACTTTCCACCATTTTACTGACACAAAGTTTTTTGTTGCAGAACAAGTTTCAAGGAAACAAAGATTAGGTGCACAATATTTTGGAACACTGTATCCTTCAACGTTGACTAAACCAAAAACTAATACATAGGATTCTCATCCTACTAAGTTCCGGCGGATATTAACCTTTCACCCACTCCAGACGTCTATTGGAGTGTTTACGGGAAAAAAGGGGTCTGTGTGAAAAGGACGACTGAGTTACTCTAGTATCTAGCGTAAGATTATCGCCTTACCAAACGTTGAGCGCCATGTAGTGTAGTTCCTATATTCCCAATAGGCTCGGCGCATTGGAATAACACAAACAATAGTTTAGACGTAGGACTGAGGTCATCTAGGTCTCACCTGAATATGTTAGACTTAATTAGGTATGCCAGCTAGCTCAGAGGTCACTAGAAACTTTCTCGAATGAACAGGAAGGAGTTAACTTTCCTGATTAGACAAGAAGGGATTAGTTTCTGACAACCGCATAAACATGACAACTTTGCTCCCTCCAGAGCAAGGAGTATATCTCCAGAGTCGTGTGAAAACAATAGACAGCTATTTCACTCAGTCAGTCGTGCATGCTTAGTTTCACCAGAGTGCAGAGAAATAGAGAGACGGGCGTTTTCAATAAAAGTTGTTATTTATTGTGCAGTCTTCTTTCTCGTGCAAGAGAAGTGAATTGCCACAATTGCAATACTTGTTATAAAGTAAAGTGCGTACAGTAAAAGTAGTGTTATGAAATAATACTGTAAAAGCATTGATATGGTTTCTGAGCCATATGATACTTAAAATGGATAAAAAATATACATACATAAATTCATTGACTAAACGTACTCAACTGGTGCTATTAAGATACGCCGACCCCGGTGTACCTGACCTAAGCCTAGTACTTGGGAAGGAGTATATGAGCTGCAGTTTAGGTTAAGTTAGTTTTTGCCAAGAATCTGAATCAAGAATTCTCTAAGGATCTAATCAGCTCCGTACCTTGTTTATAGAATGAAGGAGGTCTTGTATCTCTTTCTCAGGACTCGATTTCCCAGCAACCCGCAAGGGTGACTGGAAACACTGGAGCTGGATTTCTCGGCAAGAGAAAAGACAGCGTCTCTCTTAGTGCGTCAAGGGGAGGGTCGGCTTCCTTCGGCACTCGCATCAGCTGGGCTTCGGGCAAGTAGATAGCCGGTCTGCTCCAAACCACCGTGTGTTTGCTTAAGGCAACGTTGGTATATTTATACCTGGAAGGTGCCGAGTTTGATGTAAGGTTGGACATAAGACGTCACTAAGAACTTACAGTTCTTTCTGGACTCCAGGAGTTCTTGTACAAATCAAAACAAAAGCAGGGGGATTTCCCGGGCTCCTGGAGACTTGGTTTGTTTAAATAACGCGTTGTACTTTCTAAGAGTCTATGGGAGTAGCCTTGCCGTATTTGGACTGCATTGGCTAGGACTAAATATGGATATGATTCTTATGCCTTTATAAGGATATGTTTTGTTATAACCACATAAGGGCATGAATCGGGAATATTTAAATAGGGTCCTAGATACATTCACAACAAGTAAGAGACTAAAAACACAACACATGGAAAATCCCACGTCAATTTAGAAAAGTAGAGTAACATTAATTAAAATATCAAACACCAAAACTATAAAAAAACAAACAGAAGAACAGTAGATGAGAAATTTCAACGATTTAAGGTAAGTATAGTGCCTGAAAGCACAAAAAGCCACTTGTGGTTATCTGGTTGTATGCCACAAGTTCAGGCTGACCACAATGGAATATGGGCTGGATACAGAGCCCATGTTAGTCCTGAGGAAAAAGTTACCTTCTAATGTCCAGCACAAAGATTTTAGTTCACAGTGTAGGACGCCACTTGCAGTCAGTCTCTCTAAGTTGTGAGCACCGGGGCACTTCTGCTGAAGCAGCTGTGTGCTTTACAAATGTATGTGATTGATAAATGGAGTGAGGAAAAGCGTAGCAGATGGTCAACGCTGTAGCGTGAAAAGCAGGCCACTCATCGCAGGCAGTTGTCGCTGTAGCCTGACGATCCTGTCAAGCTTCGAAGACGGTCAATGCCAGAGATTTGCATTGGTGGTCACCGCAAGCTGCTGATGCTGTAGCATGAAATGCAGATCTCATGTTGCTGGTCATTGCTTGTGGTCACTGCGGCTCAAAGAGTAGGGCTCACTGGGGCTTCACGAGTGGCAAGATCTTGGCACAAACGGGCCCGATTCCGGTCGCAAAGAGACCAAAACTTCAGGATTTCTCCTTTTTGAGTCAGAGGAATGCACTCTGATACCAGCCAAGGGTTTAGGACCTGGGGAGGCACCTCTAAGTAACCAGCAACTCACTCTTACAGTAGCCAGTGGGGCTCAAGCAGTAGTTTTCTCATGCAGTTCCTACAAATTAAGTAGAACAGTGTATGTGGATAACATTAACTTCAGAATATGAGGGCTTAGTTCAAACCTATGATCAGAGAATGTTGGACCAATTCCCAGCCAGCTCACAGTTCGACAAATTAACCCCTAACCTTACCAGTGTATCAGATGGCTTCAGATGGCATCAGCAAACTCGAACATGACTACTCTTTGTTCCCCAAGGAAATCTTGGAGCAGATCTACCCTTTCATTGTTACTTTAGCGTGCCTAAAGTAAAAAAGGAGAAAATTATGATAATGGCTCTTCAAACATTTATTGAAACAATTGTGTTCTTGTATAAACGAGGGAGCTGTACTTATTTGGCAGAAGAAACAAAACATTGTAACAAGCATTACCAGAATGGTGAAAATGATAAACAGTTCCACCATCATAACATTACCATATGATTATACTCCTACCTAACACTATTTATATTATCAAGAGTATAGTGGAAGTACCATCTCCCAGAGCCATTGGGATAGCCTAACACTTGAGTATGATGTGTAAGAAAGACGGCCTGTGTAGAACAGGCTATCTATCGTCCTTTAAAGAATGGAGGTCAGAGTCAGCAGGACTGCATCTCAGTCACAGGGCTTAGCATTCCAGGACAATCCAAGCAGAAGTGCTCCCCTGCCGAATGTTAAACAACTAGAGGGGTTTGGCCCATAATCAGTAAGGCTAGGCCGATTTAGTAACAAAGAACAGCATACATGCCAATACTGATATCTCTTTACACACTTACTTCAGGATCACACCACACATTTGATATGACCAAATGTTTACTTTCTATTTTCCTTTTCAGTACTTAGTCATGTTTTTTCATGATCATTTTTTCTTTATAATTCTTACCATTGTGATCATTAGTTGAAAACAACCTTATTATTCTCAACTTTGTACACCATAGAAACACAATAACAATAACATTATAACAAACATTAATGACATGTATCACATAAACAAATACATGATTAAGTACTAAAAAGGAAAATTAAAATTAAACAATTGGTCATATGAAAGGTGTGATTTTGAAGTAAATGTGTAAAGAGATATCAGTATTGGCATGTATGTTGTTCTTTATTGCTCCTGTCAAATGTAGCACAGATTCAAATTATATAATAAAATCACTGTTCCAATCGCACTGTGTGAATTGTGCTTGGCTGGTGCAATGGTTTGCCTGGAGCCTTAGAGCTGTTTTCAACCGGACAACTAAATTGCAAGGAAATAACGTTCTGTGTGCCTAGCCTTGTACATAGTGCACATATAACATGATGATAATACCTACTAAGAAATTAGCTGCATGTAGAGTAGCGCCTTAGTATATTTTCGTGTAAAAGTACATAATGTAAAAAGTAACCATTACAAAATCATGTCAAGCAAAACTGTGAACTAACATTTAGACTCAGAACGGGCCCTGTTTAAGTATGAGCGCAAAATCCGTTCCGCTCGCGGATTTTGCGAATTTTCGGTAAATTCGCGATCAGCGAACTCCCGTGAATTTACCGAGAATTCGCAAATCCGCGAGCGGCGGATCCGGGGGCAAAAGTTGAAGCCTGGCCTGTTGTAACTATTTTACGATGGCGCCGGCAAGCTGCCAGCGCCATCCTAAAATAGTTACTAAGTTAGCTTCAACAGGAAGCTCTAATAGATAAAATTAAGCAGGTGCTCGATTTTATCTATTAGAGCTTCTTGTTGAAGCTAATTTAGTAACTATTTTAGGATGGCGCTGGCAGCTTGCCGCTGCCATCGTAAAATAGTTACAACAGGCCAGGCTGGTGTGCTTTCTTTTCTTCCCAAATCTACCGTCGAAAATCAGCTGTGATGCTGGATAGAGGCCTTTGCATCCTTGACTTTCACGAGCGCAATCCCTTTGCTGTTCCTGTGACCAGGAGGGTCTGTCTCTTCATCTACTGCTCTCTGATCGGTCTCAGACCTTTTAAACACACAAGAGGCATGTGCACTTGCATGGAAGCCCCGCCCACACACTCGCGGTGTGCACCGTCTTCCCGCCATTGACCCACTATGATGGACAGCTCACCCAAGAGACCCCTGCGCCCTTCGGGGTGTTTGCATAGTAACACACACATGGTCGCTGGAACTAGTTGAAGCTCAAATTCAGTGACTCATTCATCAGCCCAAAAACAGTTGTGCGCGTCATCGAGACTGGGCAGGTGTGCCTTCTTCCCAAATCTACCGTCGGAAATCAGCTGTGATGCTGGATAGAGGCCTTTGCATCCTTGACTTTCACGAGCGCAATCCCTTTACTGTTCCTGTGACCAGGAGCTTCTGTCTCTTCATCTACTGCTCTGATCGGTCTCAGACCTTTTAAACACACAAGAGGCATGTGCACTCGCATGGAAGCCCCGCCCACACACTCGCGGTGTGCACCGTCTTCCCGCCATTGACCCTCTATGATGGACAGCTCACCCAAGGGACCCCTGCGCCCCTCGGGGCGATTGCATAACACACACATGGTCGCTGGAACTAGTTGAAGCTCAAAATCAGTGACTTATTCATCTGCCCAAATCCGCGGATCCGCAAATCCGCAAAATCCGCCGATTTTGCGGATCCACGATCCTCAAATCCGCAAATCCGCGGATCGTGGATCCGCAAAATCCGCCCATGCTTAGCCCTGTTGTGCTTTACAAAACCCTCTTCTTTGTCGGAGGGAGACTCAGCTAAAAGCATAAATGTTAACCTAAAATGTCATTTGAATGCTAACGAAAAATACTTTAATAACAAAAGTAAATGAAAGCCATTAGAAATGCCAACTAAAAACCCACAGCTTAATAAAAATGGATAAAAGTCAATTCATGAAAATTCTAGGAGGCTCCCAAAATGTTTCCCATGTTCAGAGAGCCAGGAGGGCTTCAGGAAAGAAGGAATCCGCATCTTCAGACGATATATTCACAGCGGTCTGACAGGCAAATTCCAAGCAACAAACATATCCTGCCCAATCAGCAGATGCTGATGCTGTGTTGTCCAGTAGTGTAACTGCAGTAGGAGAGCACTGCAGTAGGAGAGCTAAATCCCAGGAATTCATGAGCCGAAGCATCCATGCTGGCTGGAGATAGTAGCTCATAGTAAGCATCCTGCAGCAATGGCAGTCTCATGGGACAGCACTGAAGGTGAGCTCTCAATGGACACACTTGTAGATCCATATCCATAGGTCGAACCAATTGCATTACAAAGCATAAATCCAGTGTTTACTTGAAAGGGCACTACAAACAGCGAAACACAGGCTGCATGCAGTGTAACCACATAGGTCTCAAGGACAAGGACCCGTTGTTGTTCAATTCCTGAAGTAAAGACACTCCAAAGTGCTGTACCATGCTTTCATGGCACAGTAGGACATGTAGTGCATCCATTACCATCTGGCCTTGAGGCGGAACATGGATTGCAGAGCAACAAAAATAGGACAAAAAGAGCCATCAACAGGAATAACAAGAGCGGAATGCCTCCAAATACATTGGAACCACAGAGTGTAAAAAGGATGGAATCACTTTGAACACTGTGTGGGTTGTGCTAACAAAACCAGACCCATGTGTACCACTCCTGGGGTATTTGAAACATTAAATATTCGGTGTACAAGTTCACCAAAATGCTGTTGCAAATTTGTGCGCAACACCGATTGTACGTCAGAGGAAAGGTAACTTGAAGATCAAAACTTTCCTGAGTGGATGTTAATGCTACGTACTTTTTTGAACAATAAGGCTTTCAGTCAGCTTAACCTATCAAAGGTAATGTTAAAAATGGTAATAGATAACTTCCCTAATCATTTATGTGGGTAGAAATAACACATTATTGCAACAAGTCACAACCCTGGAAACCGTCACCACATATGGTACTTTAGGTTTCATCCCACAACAATCTTGGTCATTCAAGATCAAATAATTTCAATTAGAAAGTAAAGTGAACACACACTGAATTAGAGAGACTGGGACGCCTTTGAGATAACAGGCCAAATTGGCCATGGATGCATTGAATACTCCATGCTGTGTCACCTCTTTACAAACTAATGAATAGCCGAACAAAGTTTCACATTTCTTTCAGCTAATGAACATATTGGTTTCCCCACTCAAACATCTGAAATCATGGTGTAAACATAAGTTTAATGAACAAAGCTCCCCCGTAAAGCTTCATATCAGCATATTGAAAGTGTTTCAGACAAGATGTAAACTGAACATTTTATATTTGCAATGCAATTAAACCATGGATTAACAATACAGCGGATGGTATCTCAGCTGCTGTAAAAGGGATTTTCTCTAAATGCGTAATGCTCAGAATTGTGTAGGTTGCATCAATTGTTGCCATTTTTGGATGCAAGTAAAATTGTAATATAAAAAGCTCTGTTGCATTCAGATATTTCCATGGCACACAGCATGATTTTAAAACCTGCAATGTCCAACTCAATTGCATATACGATCTCAGCTGACTTTGCCCATGCGGGAGGACAAGACATGTAATTCTGTATTACATTGAATGCAGATGATACAATATTATTCAAAGATTAAAATGAATTGACAATGTAGTCATGCCATTATCCACAACAGCCAATGCTTTTTCCAAATGAACCCAGTCAATTTGTCTTAAGTGTTCAGCAGCTTCTAGCTGAGAAATTCTCCAAAGTTCATCGTAAGTGGCCTATCTGAACCTTTTACAACGTGGTGATCTAGGACCCAACAAGAAATCTTGTAAATCCATGTCATTGGAAAGAAGAGAAAGCTGCTCCTTAACTGCACATAAAGTGGAATACTGTATCCATTGCTGGCATAACTTTCCTACCCTATAGGTAGTAAACACCCCAGAATGTGTGACTGCTTGCAGCAGGGTTTTGGTGCGCTAGCTTTAAAACCCATGGAGGAGTTAAAAAAACATGCTTAACAAACATTAGTGTCAACTAGCCACACTAAATGCCTGCCTGAATCAGAAATTGAAGAAGTATAAGGAACATTCTGCACCATACTGTTGAGCTGCTCTTCCCTGAAATTTGCAAAGTGTTGCCAATTGTCAAAACATGCAATAGAGGGAAAGCTAGATGTGGTCATTTCCTTAATTTTAGCAAAACCTAAGGGGTATTTTGTTGCACAGTTTTGTTCAGAAAGATAATCCATCTAGTGCTCAGACAAGCACTAAATAAACCATCATTGCCCCGAATTTTCTAGAGTTCTGTTCCCCAAATTGATTTGAAATCAATGTTTTCCAATCAATAGTCATAGCCTTGCATGGTCAACTGGTAAATAAATGAGTCTGAATAAATGAATTTTGCTTTGATCAGCATATATTTCTTTACTGGGGGAGGAGGGGTAAGCTTATAATGACTTTTTCACATATGTTTTGAACTACCCACTGGTGGTGTTGGGCAATGCTACCAGTATATGAACAGAAAACTGTACATGGAGGGATAGCTCTGTGTATGTAGTGATGGGCATAGTGATGATAACAACAGTTTTTCACCATGATTAGCAGAATTTAAATGCAAATCTTCAGTTTCAGCTACTGTATAAGACTGAAGTTCAGAAACCAAGTTTTTGACAAAATTGTCATATGTCCCATGCAGGCCCTTCGTCGATTTCCCTTATGTTAGACTGAGCACGTAGTAGGCTGCGCTCTGCTTTGCATACATCAATATATATAAACGTATCTTGGTTCATGCCCCATTGTACTTCCACACAGAGCCTGGTGTTGTTTTTGTGTTCTGTTCTTTCCTGGGATTAGGTATGAATACCGTAGACAAGGTCAAACATTAGTGCCCCTTGTTATTCCGTTCCGGTCATGCTCTAGCACTTAGACAAAATACACAAATGCAGCTGTTGTTTGGGAACACCACGTATTCTTTGTCATATAGGTAGGCACAGACATGCAAAAACACACTGGGAAAGAGATTTTACAGAGAGGAGAGTGCGACTTACCTGAGATGTAGAACTTTCATCTGTGCACGGCGACCTCTGCAAACACCCGGAGATCTTCTGTTATATAATCACTTTGCTTCTGTAGATTGGGAGGGGGTTTAGTACACTCTGTTGAAAATCTTGACAGCTGTTCTGGGGTTTCTATTCACTTGTTCCTCTGTGAGTGAGTAGGAGGGCAAGGAAGTCACTATGGGTAGTCGATCCCGGCTCATCGAGACTGAAGTGATGGGATATCTGAGTGCCTACCTACTACGGTTCTATGGTCCCAAGCATAGTTCTGTGATTTGGTAGAATCCCTGCAATGGTGTCCACATCCCATTCATCAGAGATGTATCCAGGCATAATCATTTTGATCGTAGTGAACTTAAACACATAAGGAGTTTTCAAAGTTTTTGCAGTGCCAACATTTTCAAAATGGGACCTTATCCCAACCAATTCCATCAGAGATAGGAAAAGCAGATCAGTTCACAAGGGACATGTCTCTTCACACTTTATGTAAGAAAGAAGGATTCAATACTTCCGCTTCCTGGAGCAGAGATTTCTGGAAGGTAATGTCCATTTAGGAGCCATTAAAAGACTGTAACATAGGACCATGGAGGAATCAGACAAGTCTTTTTCAGCCAAAGAAGAAATGCACATACACCATGTATTGAAGAATGTGAGGAATCTGAAGAAAAATCATCAACAATTTTGGCAAAGTAACCAGAGGGAGACTGTACAAAAACAGGCACCTCACGTGGCAATAGAGAATTGATAGACACCGCCATAGGTGGTTGGTAATAAACATCTTCATTGTTAAGAATAGCAGTGGAAAACTGTAAATTCACATCTGATGTGCATCCTGAAGCAGCAGTAGTAACAGGAAGTAGTAAAACTTCAGCATCTAAATTCCCTAACCCGGGAGAAGCAATATTTATATCTTTTAATATTTGTAGACAGATTTCCGGTATGGTAGCAAGAGGAGGCAGGTAACTACCCATAAGCCCTTGTGGCCTACTGTGTAGGACTGGCCACATGGTGTAGCTTGATCAAATCTATGGAAACAAAATGTTTGTTTCTGCAACCAGCAAGCTGTGGCAAAATCACAGGTCTGGTACCTTGAATATCAAGGACTGACACCAGTGCCTGTTATAATAGGCCAAATTCCTTTCTGTCTGTAATCTTCTCTCAAACTAGATCCCCAACTTTAGGAGTCCAGCCAGAAGCTTCTGGCTGTTCCTTCACTTTGTTAGTGGCAGAACTTTCAGACATTTCATTTCAGCACTCATCCCAGAAGTCTTCTAGTCCCTGTAAGACAGCAAAACATTCATTGATGACAAAATGCGTATCTACTGCTACTGTGCCAGGGTTGTCGAGATCCAGAACGTACATCTGGACTCCAAAGAGGACTTAGTAGGGGGCCCAAATTCCCAAGGAGGAACTCGGCAAATTATTTGAAGCTCTCTGGACTCCATACAAGTGATGAATCCAACTATGACATGAACCTAATAATCTAGCTATTTTAAGGACTGCTTTAAGTCATGGTTTTTCCTTGCCACTTTTGAATTTCCCTCAGGATGATAGGGGGAGGAATAATTCACAGCAATACTAAGGGTTCCCATGGTATCCTGGTAAGTCTTAGAGGCTAACACTGTTCCCTGATCCTAGTGGAATGCGGCTACTGCTTATAGACTCAATATAAGATATAAAGATACAGCCCTGATTTCAATTCATCACGAAATTTTAAATGCAAAATTACTTTCTCAAAATTGAACTTTCTGGTATACTTCTGATGTCTTGAGAAGATACTGAAGAAATTGTAGATATTTATTTGCGCCCTGACGAAGGATTGGTGGATATCGGTCCTGTTCCGAAACGCGCGTCGGCGCTTTTTTTCTTTCTTTATTTTCCCTTGTTTGTTTGGTTTTTTGTATATATATGAATGTTAATTATTTAGGTAAACCATTCTGTGTTTTTTGTGAATATTGTCTAGTGGTATGAGTGATGATGGTCTAGATGGGTGTGGGTGTTGGATGTATTGAAGTTATGAGAGGGCGTTTTCACATATGTTCTGAAATGTAAATAGAGTGTATATATTGATGTCTTTATTGCTTTTGGATCTATGAATGAATATTTCAGAAAATGAATACCTCAGAAAAAATAATAAATAGACATATGTTTTTCAAATAAAATTTCTCTGTGTGGGACAATGATGATGTTTTGAAAGAGATTAGAGTGATTACCTGACTATATATTCTGTTCTAGGGGAGGCTTCTTTGTTCTTGATTACAGTGTTTTCCCTGCTTCTCCGCCTAGCATTTATATTCAGGGACCCTCATGTGTTTTTGACTATGCCCAGATGAAGACTTGGAAGTTTTTAAAAACAGGCAGAGCGTCAGCCAATCGCTGTGGCCACACCCATAGAAATCTAGAACATGAATCTATGGCCAAGAGAATACATTTAAATGCACCATCTGAATGTAGAGGTCTGCAGTGACCCAAATAGATACATGTTAGTGACTTGATTGAAATGAGAAGGAGTGTGTGCAGTGGGCAAGCTGTGAAGGATCTTTTAATTTGCTGGCAAATGTTACAGCTAAGGACATATTGTTTTGTCTGTTTATATAGACCATGCCACCAATAGTGTTTCTGTAAGAAGGAAACCATAGCCGCAACACCTGCATGGGTGGAAGCTAATCCTTCATGAGCAGCTATGATTAATTCTAGTCTGCTGTCCTAATTGGGAATCACACATTCACCCACTCCAGGAATGCAAGCAAAAAGGAATGTTTTGAGCACTCAGTAGGTAGGGGTATTTTGCTGGATGATTTTTAGGTAATGGAATGAAGCATTGTCAGCACCCAAGATGTCATTATCCACCCTCATGTGTGAACGAGTAGTTGAGCTACTACCGCAGTGTGAGCCACTACTTTTGTGGATTCCTCAGCCAGTTAATTCTCTGCAACGTGTATTCCAACACTCTGATGGCTCAATGTATGAATGACATGAGTTTGTGCCACCTTTTTCCAAAGCAGTTTATGCTTGATAGTGTTTCCTTTAGAATCTCAGAATCTACTTAAGCACTAATAATGTAAGTTTTCACTAAACAACTGGACACAGTAATATGAGTCACACACTATACGTGTGGGGAATTCAGAATCAGTATTTTCTAGTGCCAGGATTAAAGCTTTAGGTTGAACCAGCTGAACCATACAATCCCCTAAGGATTGTGTGAAAGTTGCTGTTGAGTGAATTCTCTATTTTTCTTGACACCGCTGCACATGTGGCTGAATATCGTTGTTTAGTGTCAATTGTGTGCTGAGCTGAACCATAAGTATAAATTATGTAACCATCACTGGGCACAGGGTATTCTTGTTCATACTGGAGAAATTCTTGTGTTTGCAAGGTAGGGTCAGGGACATAGTTAATTTCAATCTCTGTTAAGGAGGTGGTCCATTGTATTCATTTTGGATGTAAGACTTTCGTGTTGGGAACACTTGCATTGGGGAAGGCCTCTAAGGCTGGAACGGAGGTAAACACAATTATTTGTTACTCTGAGCTAACAGTCTTTCCTTTATACCAACTGTCTGAAATGCAGTCAGTATTTTTTCTGTTGATGCAAAACACATTTCAGCATTAGAGTATAAATGTGATTTATAAGCAATCAGTGTAGTATCACCTTCATTTAAGGTGACGTATGTATAGCTGGTGGATCACAAAATTATGTGGATCACCAAATTTGTTGTGTTGGCCTGAGTGTGTAAGTGTCTGGATGCAAGCATGTCAGTTTGCAGTGTTCCGAGAATATGTGTGTGTTCTGATGTCCAATGTGTACTGGAGAAATGAGGACAAATTAATTCTTATAACGGTTTAATCTGTTGTGCGTAGTCTGGAACATATGTTCTACCAAAGTTTAGAAAGCCTAAAAATGATTGTAGCTTTTTTATGGTGCCTGGTGGTTGAAAGAAAACACATTTCTCTAAGGAATGTTGGGCAAGGCTTTTGCCTTAATTTGACAACTTGTCTCCCAAGAATTGACACAGACGGCGAAGATCGTTGAGAAATGCGGCAGTTTCGCCAAGAGCATATCAAAGCTCCTGAATGCAAACGGCCCTAAAACCAGAAGTGGTAGGAGCTTATCAAGGTTCTTCTCCCCATAACAATTGCTTTTTATCGGTCTGTTTGCAACACACATCGGTTTGGGACATATTAGTATCAGAAGATCGCACCACCTACAAGAACGCCATGACAGAACACCACCAACGCATCAGATCCAACAAAAGGACCTTCATCCAAAACAAGATCCTCGCCAACTACAGCAACACCAAGGAACTCTTCAACATCATCCAGGAATTCACCAACCCCCCAGTGAAACCATCGACCTCACCCATTCCAGAACCTCTGCAACAAACTCAGATCCTATTTTCATCAGGAAATCAAGGACCTCTACAACAATATCAGCAGCCAGACACCTGACTCCGAAACATCTTCCTTCTCCAGCAATTACAGCCAGCCCACCATCTCCTCCTGGACCCCAGTCACCACCGAAGACACCACTTCGATCATGAAAGGCATCCACTCAGGAGTCCCCTCAGACACCTGCCCACAACACATCTTCCACAGAGCCGCTACTGCCATCGCTCCAGAACAACAACGCACCATAAACGCCACCTTCAAGATATTCCACGCTTCTAGACACTGTGTTTAACTATCATTAAGATGAGGAAGGCTAGTGATAACATGGATAGATAGGATCAGTTTTGTAGACACGTACTCTATGCATTGATTGTTGTACGTGGTTCAGGCCCTTCCACATTTATTTTAACCACATTAAAAATTATTCAGAAGAAACTTTAGGCATTCATCTGAAATACAAAATACACCTCAAGGTGCTTTAATGATGCTTTACAAGACTCTTGTGAGGGTGGTCTAGGTACCTCAAACATGGACACATAGCGTCACAACTGACCCCTACATTAGCTGAGTGTACTTCAAGTGTGAATGGCGCATGATATGAGCCATAACAAAAAGCATAGAAGATACTCTGAAAAACTTACTGTGGTTACCCCCAAGAACACATAAACTTTAGGAATCCCACTATGACATTGAAACGCTGGGCGAGGGTGATCAATACCCAAAAGATAACTAGTTACAGAAACCTTATGACGCTAATTATACAAAAACCCTGTTTTTCATTGGAGCACGACCAATAGGGGCTATCTGGAATGGGCCAATGGAAAACTCCTGATACTGGGTGAAGCATTTATTAATGGTAATTTGAAAACAAGAGACAAGTGAATGACAAGTGAAAGACAGATTTTCACTTACGCCCAAAAGGGGTAAGGCGTCATTGCAACAGTTTATGTGCATTATCTTTGTGAAGAATTAGCAGCTCTTTGCCAGACAATTACCCTCAAACTCTATGGGACCTCGAGGTGGAGCTGTTCTTGCCATTTTTAACATGTGTGTGAGTCTGGTATGGTTCTCCTGTCTCAAGTGTCCTCGTCTTTTCCTAGACAAAATATTTAGGAATAAGAGGTCATGTGCAGTGGTAATCTTAGCATAAGATCTTAGATCAGACTAGTCACTTCTGTTTACTTCTTCCTCAATATATCCTTCCATATCTTACGGTAAGAGCAGTAGAGCATTTGTTTAAGCTATGATTGGGCTTAGCTCAGATTATAGGAAATCTTTTTACCTTGCACTCTGTAAAGAATTAGAATGTTTAGAGGCAATCCAAAATGGTAAAATAAATTGTAGCAACCAGAATCGCCTTGAATGTTCCCAGCATTGCCATACCAATCTACTCCTGCTCCGGTTGTTATTACTTTGGCTAAGGTAAAGGTGAAAATGTATTAGGGAAGCTCTGCTTCTCACTTTTTGGTCATTCAAAATTATTTGCAAATAGACACCTTCAGAAATAAACTTGACATGTTTAGTCCTTACCAGTGCATCGCTACCAGAACAGGCTCCTTTTGGAGGGTCTCCCTCAGATTTTCCACTTCTTTGCTAAATCCATTCTTTGGCATTAGGACTCTTTTAGCACTTTTCCTTGCTAATCAGTGGTAAAGTGCTTGTGCTCTCTCCTTAAAACATGGTACAATTGACCTATGCCTGATAGGCATTTAATGTAATTGAAAGTCCCTAATAAATGATATTACATGTTCCCCCAGTTCCTGTAAATGCTACTGGTGGGTCTGCAGCACTCATTGTGCCCCCAACTAAAGTGGCATTTCAAAAACATGAATGAGTTTATTCATGTTCGTTTAATTAAAATCATTACATGTCTGAAAAAATAACAAGAATCAAATGTGTGTTGAAACTACACCTAAAAAAAGCAACATTTAGTACCGCTGGCTCAACATATAATTGAGAGCAATCAACGATATTTCTTGAAATAGATCATATTGCACTCTAAGTAAAGAATAATACTAGACAAAACTGGGGGGCATATTATCAAGGGATTTATCTCCGCTTTTTTGGCTTTAAAAGCCAAGAAAGCGGAGATAAAATTATCTCCCTATTACCTAGCTGTCGCTAACACCAGTTAGCGACAGCTAGTAGGAGATAGCGACCATCTTGGGCCCCGCGTTGCATATCAGAGAAATTTATCACTAATGACATGCAAAGTGGACGTGCCAAGATGTTAGTGACTATCTCCAAAAGCTAACACCTGCCCTGAGCAGTTCTTAGCCATGTTATCCAATGGGAGGTGGATAACATGGCTAAGAGCATTTGCTCGGTAATGCATGAATATCGCTGACTTTTCAGCGATATTCATGCATTTCGGCCGATTTTTATCGCTTAGGAGATAAACCTTGATAATATCAAGGCTCCTAAGCGATAAAAATCGTCGCTACACGGCGATAAAATTATTGCCGCTAAGCCAACCTAGCGATAATTATCGCTAGTTGTTGGTAATATGCCCCTTAGTTCACATAGAGTTAGCACCTTCCAGCGTGAGCAAGACATATGAGAATGCATTCAGTAGTATTTCATAAATACGATCATATCATGCCCTAAAAAACAAGCTAAAACAGGTAAAACATAGTTCACATGCAATTAGCACCTTCAGTCATAAAATAGAGCGTCTAGGAGTACAAGGGGATGACAATAAAGTACAGAGTACTGGTCAATAACATTTCATGAGGAGAGTCGTATCTCACACTAAAACCAAGTTAAAGCAAAGTAGTAACTCGTTTGAGTGCTGTTAGTACATTCAAGCATATGCGGGGCGCCCAGAATTGAATATAGCAAATATTAAAATACAGGGTGCCGTCCAGCCAGTAACTACTGTCTGCCAACAGCAGCTTTGGTAAGTAGAAGCCTGATAGAGTATGTAAACTTCTCCGGTCTGGCTAATGTGCATGCCCTATTTTCAGAAAGGCACACAATCGAGGCCTCTCTGCAGCTCCTTATACCCTTAGCCCAAAATAGGAGGCAGCGCTCATCTGCCAATTTGGGACAGCAGCACAACAGGTGGAGCCATGATTCTTTGTGATAGCTGCATAGCCTACATGAAAATACCTCCCCCTTACGTGCCCAGGCAGAGTTAAAATCCGAGACAGGCAAATCAATGAACCTCATGTAGAGGATTTTTCTACACGCCTGGGCTGATAGAGCTTGTTGGAACTTAGTAGAGCGGTGCTTTCCCCAGGATGTAAGGTGTATCCAATGTTTCAGTAATGAGGCTAGCTTGAAGTCTTTCAGTGTCCTGTTCAAACAAGGTAATTGTCACTTGCCTGTTCACCGTTTTCTTCCAAGCAGAAAATTGTATTTCATGGGGGTGCAGACTGTCTGCCCTCATCTTCAGGGTGCTGGTTGCTGTTCCTTTCCATACTTGCCTTGGAGAGCCCTCCTCTTTAAACATTGTTTTCAGGTGGTGTTTGAGGGAGACCTCTGGGTCATGCAGTACCCTGAGGTAGTACTTTATTAGGTCCTCCTGACACACTGGGTCAGGGCTCCTAAAGCCCGGTTCCAGTCTCAGCCTCATTCTTCTGGGATGCTGAGGGACAATCAGCACTGTCTTGTATGCCTTAATCTGAGAGTCCATTAAGAGCCTGGTGAAAGCACCACAGTAGGCCAAATGGCTGTATTTGAGGGGGCTGAAATCAATTTTGTTTTCAAAACTGTCAACATGGGCTCGGCAGTAGAATTTTTTAGGCAATTGCTTAGGCTCTTCAACGCATGGATGATGCAAGTGGATTTAGTTCTGTGGTACCTAAGGTCAGCTGCCGGTTTGACCCCCTCTGAGAACCAAACCCCGAGGGAGTTGTAAGGTGGTGCTGTCCCTATTGGCAGATCTCTCAGTTGCCAACTGGTTTGTTTTTTGTGGGTATATTTGCCAAACACGACGACCTTGGTTTTGCTCTGATTTACCTGTTATTTGTTCTCCCGGTTGTAGCAGTGGAGGGCGTTGAGGGCTCTCTGTAGTCCGACTCTAAGGTGGCCCATAATTGCAGTATCATCAGCAAATTGCAAGATAGGCAGTCTCACCCTGCCCAGCCTTTGGAATATCTAAACGGGCACCTTGCATGGCAGCCCCCAGGTCTGCAGTATAGAGATTAAAAAGGAGGGGGACCAGCACACAGCCCTGTTTTAGCCCATTTTTCATGGGTACTTTAGCGGTAGCTGTGGTGGAGCTTGTTTTTACCTGTACCCATGTCTCCTGATATAGTGAGTTTATTGCCTTGAGGAGCAAGGGTGGAATTCTCCATGTAGTTAGCTTCCCCTAATTCCTTTCTCAGTCCAACCTGTCAAAGGCAGGGCTGTAATCAACAAAACAGCAGAACAGGGGGGGTTGCTTCTTCCCAGCTTCTTGTGTAGATAGGTATGCCAGTCCTATGATGTTGTCTATTGTTGAGCAGTTGGACCTCAATCCAGATTGAAAGAGCAAAATAATTCCTTTTTTCGCTGCTCATGATTCCAATTCCTTCAATTGGACATGGGCATACATTTTAGCTTCTAAACCAAGCAAAGTGATGAGCCTATAATTTGCTGAATTGGAGCGGTATCCTTTTTATGAATAGGGAAAGGATTGCGCCTTTCCAGGGACATGGTGTCATTGCAGTGGCAAAGGCATAGTGAGTGGCGATAATGTAGTCACCCAGAAATCTTGTGGAGTTTTAAACCTGGAGTCAGGAATCCCATTCGGCAGTGAGGCCCCTATCATTTTTTAATTTTTGTAATTGTAGCTATCACTGCATCTTCTGTGATATGAGTACCTTGGGAGACCCAGGGAGCTATATCTGGATGGAGTGGAAAGGAGGCTGTGGCCCCGACTGAGTCAGATGTGTATAGCTGTTCAACATACCTGATCCAGACCTATTCCGCCACACCATTCTCTTTAGTTTGCCCATGGTTGCTGAGTGGATTTATCTGCCTCCATGGACGGGAGTGGTTCTTTTCTCTGAGCCACTCTGCTTCTATATGCTCTCCTTAGTGGAGAAGTGTGGCTCACCGATTAGAGCGGCAGACCCCGAGGCAGAGGTCTGGCCCGGGACCAGGGTTCATTCCCCGTCACGGCAGGGCCTTTGGCTCAATGTCCTCGGACCCGATAATTCTCGCCTCGGTGCCTACTCTAATCATGGGTTGCACTCTGCAACTAAGGGCAATAGCTAGCTTAATCTCCACACCGGCCCTAACAACGCTAGGATGCCTGGCTTCACCTTGGGGGTACCCAGGAGTGGCCACCTCACAGGAACAGGCCAGGAAGGGTTCCACAACGGTATTCGTGCAGCACTTAGTGACCCCTGGGTGATAGGCGCTATACAAGTGCAAATTACATTTACATTTACATTTACATTTGTGCTCCCATGCTTCCTTATTATAAGCTGCCCTGAGAGCAGTAATAGAGTGTCAATCATCTGTTTTGCGTCTGCTTCCCATGGTATCCAGGGCCCTAAGGAGGGCATGTTTATAATCAGTTTGCCCCATAGGGCGGCCGGGGCATGTGTAGAAGTTACCATTCTATTGCTGTAGGGTTTCAATTAAGCATTCTCCAGCACCTGTTGGAGGTCTACTACAAGGTCCTCTCAGTGCCCTATTGCTGTTGTTGAGGTCAATGGCTTAAGCTCAGATTGTCTCTCCTCGATACAGGTTAAAGAGGTATCTCCCAGTTTTGTTGACCATTTGATTCTGTAGAGGATCTTGTAGCACTCTTCTGTTGTTTCTCCAAGTAAAAAGTAATGGCGGTGATATAGTAGCAGCTAGTTACAAGATTGCACGCAGAGGATTGTGATTGCTTTTATCCCTGTCACCAGTTTTTAATTCTTCGATCATAGGAGTGTTCCTTTCACTAATGAAGATGTTGTCTATTGTGGAAGTATTCCTGACATTGGGGTTCGGGCATCACGAGGGAGAGCGAACTTCTTTTAGTATTTGAGTTGAACTAGGTTTGTGGTTTACGAGCAGACTGTGAAGGGGTGCAGTCGCACCTGACTGCCTAAGGGAATTGAAAGGCTTGCCCAAGTCGCTGTTGCTAAAGTCCCCAACTATGCCTGGTAGGGCTCATATTTATTCAACAAGCATGATTTGTAGGAAGTCTAGAGTCTCTTTCTTCTGGTGGTGTACAGAATTGATGTAGCAGTTGATTAACAGCAGACGTGGGGCTTGGGAATTGAGCTTAAGGCCTTTAATGAAGTAGTGCTTGGATGGCAAGCGATTGGTAGATATTTCTGTGATAACTATTTTCGAGCATGTTTAATGAAAATGAACAATTTGCTAGGCAGTCGACCAAAAATGTTCACTTCAAAAACATATCTCAGGCCTGCCACTGCAGACTGTAATGCAGTCTTTTAAACTGACACTTCAAACCTACAAAAGAAAGCTTTTGCCAAGCCTAAACCCTCCTTTTTTAATACTTATACGCCACCCCCAGGGTAGGCTCTAAAGGCTCAGAGGGCAGGGTTCATTGTAATTACAAATTAGGATGGAGAGATGTTCTTCTGGGAACAAGGGTCAACAAATGGCATAAATCTAGTCAAAGACATTTTAACAGGGATTCTCCCTTTGCCGTTCTCCGAGCTTCAGACTTGTCACAAGCTAAACTCAATAGATTTTTATAAATGCCTAAAACTAAAGTCACTCCTCATGCTAAGCTCTATAAAACCTTACGATACCTAAGGATGCTTCAACTACTATTGTCAGGACACACCGTTTCTAAAATATACAAACTCTTATCCCCTAAGCCTCTTCATTTTCACATGTAGTGTGAAGTTAAATGGGAATCAGAACATAACTCCATTTGACTGAAACAAGATACATGTCACTCCCTTCTCAAATAAAATCTCTCTAATATTATCCCAAACAAAGCGTATGCTAATAAACAGGACATACTGGACCCACGAGAGGATCTTTAAATTTAACCTCAGCCAGAGCCCAAAATGCTGGAATTGAAATACTCATGTGCCGCTCGCAGAGGAGATTTGGACCTTGTAAATAGCTTTGCCTGCCTGGAGCCCCGGTATCTGAAGCCGCGTCGGGGGAGAGAGTTGCTGCCACAGGAGGACGGGACTGCGAGGCCCACCAGGCTGTGCGTGTATCACCCAGCACACCTGCCGCCTCTTCCTGTGTCTCTACCCCCCTGCTCTGTGCCTTGAAAACTCCTCGCGGCCCCCGCTCCGCGGGAACCGCTCGCAGAGGAGATTTGGACCTTGTGAATAGCTTTGCCTGCCTGGAGCCCCGGTATCTGAAGCCGCGTCGGGGGAGAGGGTTGCTGCCACAGGAGGACGGGACTGCGAGGCCCACCAGGCTGTGCGTGTATCACCCAGCACACCTGCCGCCTCTTCCCGTGTCTCCGCCCCCCTGCTCTGTGCCTTGAAAACTCCTCGCGGCCCCCGCTCCGCGGGAGCCGCTCGCAGAGGAGATTTGGACCTTGTGAATAGCTTTGCCTGCCTGGAGCCCCGGTATCTGAAGCCGCGTCGGGGGAGAGAGTTGCTGCCACAGGAGAACGGGACTGCGAGGCCCACCAGGCTGTGCGTGTATCACCCAGCACACCTGCCGCCTCTTCTCGTGTCTCCGCCCCCTAATTAATCTCCCGTTTATGACCTGGAGTCACAACGCGTTAGCGGGACGCGTGTGCGGGACTCATCCCGGGACAAAGCCCGGACTAAGGGCGGACCCTCTGAGACCCTCCGAGAACTGAGGAGACTGGACTGGGCTTGTCCCCTTGAGTGACAGGTACTGTTTACTATTGAAGCTGTTTACAACTAGGCTTCCCTTGTAGCTCTGTTGAACTAAGTATAAATAATGTCTATTACGATTCCTGATCAGCCGGCGTTAGATAAACAGGGTGTATTGTTAAATATGACCCTTGACGACTATTTTACCAAATCTTCCCCTGATATCCCCAGGGAAATTGTCAAGGCGGAGCGGCGTGCGGATCGCCGCCGCTCCATAGAAAGCATAAAGAATAGGTCAGTTTCACTGACCTCGCTTCCTGCTCCTTGCTCTATTGATATTGACAATGATGTAATAGTCAATGAGCCGGTCAACAATTTGGACAGCGAGCATTTGGACGGGAGTGTGACAGCGCTTATATCAAGTACTCCGCCAAAAACGGACTCGAATGGTTTATCACCCGTTCCTCATACCAGCAGCCAAAGTACGACGAAGGGAAACGCTCGCCTTCTGTGAAATTACTGTGTAATAGGGCAAAAAAACCCATACCCCAGCAGAAAATCTACGGTCCGCCGCCGAACAAAAAAAGGCGAAAAAGGGGGGATCCGTTACAACCCAAGTTGAGCTGCTCTGATTTTGGGAAAAAAGTTATTGTTAGCACTGTGAAGAAACCTAGTATTCCTCAAGTAGATATAGAGGGGTCCCTTGTTACATCTTCTCCCCTACCAAATTTGCTAGCAGACAATGAGGACAACATGGATGTTAATGTGGTTGCTAATGTGCCTACTGAGGATAAGGACCATGCTATATTACTTAATATAGAGAGTTTAATTAAATCTTATTCTGCATCTATTTTGGAGAGGTTGATGGAAGTAGAATGTAGATTGTGCAAAATTGAGTATGCATTGGGTAGTAAGGATGTTGTATCAAAAAATGTACCAAACAAAGCTACTAGTTTACTAACAAACAATGTATCATCTAATATACTAGTACCAGTTCAATTACCCCCAACTATCCCTACTGCCATTCCTTCCCCATTGGCATCAACCTCCAATCCTATGGGGAATATACCTTCGGGATCTGCACAACCTAACATACCCCCTAAAATGAATCAAAAAAATCACGACCAATTGTCGACTAATGTTGTAAATAAAACCACTGAGAATATCCTTAATAAACTCCCAGGGAACCCATCAAGGGAGGTGGGGGAAACGAGACACACTTGGGGGAAACCTAGAAAGACACCCTTGCCCGAACTTCCGCCAGAGGCAGTACCCTATGTGGTCGTCTTATCAGGGGTACCTGTGCTGGGACAAAATAAGAGAGAGGGTTTTATACAATTAAAGAATAAGATCATGCATTGGCTGAGTCTTTACAGGCCAATTGCAAATAATATAAATGGTGAGATCGTCCATGTGCGTCGGCTGCAATGGCTAGGGGGCAGACCCAAAGACATTAATGGTGATGTGGTAGTTGTGAATTTTAGGGATCCTTCTGCTGTCCAATTTATACTAAATTGGCAATCAGGTGGTCCAAAGAACACAATAATCCCTAAACCACTAACATACTTCTACCCAAGGTCAGTGGTATTTCCATCTCAGCACCACTCATCTCAGTACCATCCACCCCAGTATCAACCACTACAGTATACAACCCAAACTCCATCAATCAATTGTCCTACTGCACAGAATGTTGGTAGTAATCAATATGCCACGTATCCCCCTATACCACAGAATACAAGCAATTTGCACTATGTCCCTCGTCCTTTGGTGGTCCCAGATCCTTTGGGATGGAACTATGTACCGGCCAAAACACGCAATTTCCAGAATAGAAGGATGGACCACCTAAAACCCTTTACACCTCTAGAAACCTTCAATAGGTTTGACATTTTTAGCGGTCTAGATGATTGCGACTGATGTTTTTTGATTCGGGGTGGCGAGGGACCAGAAACAACGAGCCTTGGTGATGTGGGCGTTGTCAATATACCTGATGTACTGGCGAACTCTGTACCTTTTGGTTTGGATAAGATTGCTCCCCATGATGTAAATGTACCTTATGATGTGAATATTTTAGAAGAACAGGTATCACTCACAACCATTTTGAGTAACAAGACATCATTAGAGGCAACACCCTTGGTAATACAACCTGTGGTTTCCAATTGTTATGAAGAGATGCCAAGGGTTCTCCCCGAGAGGTCAGTTGCTCTCGAGCTGCCGGTTAGATTGGTCTGTTGGAATATAGCCGGAGTTGTGAAAAATCTGAGGGATCCGGAGTGGGCACTTTTTATAGAGTCTTTTGATCTCTGTTTATTTCAAGAAACCTGGGCAGTGGAGACGCCTCACAGGGTGGGCTATAAGACCTATGGCATAGGTGCGATACCCTCCAAAAGTGGAAGGCCGTCAGGGGGACTTCTGTTGTGGGTGAAAATAAGTTTAAGGGCAAAAGTTGAGAAGATAGATACAAACTCTGTAGATCTACTAGCTTTAAAAATCAAGCTTGTTAACGGGAAGAATTTATTTCTAGTAAATGTCTACAATAGGCCCTTACCCTCTTCAAGAGAATCACCAACCATTACAAGACTGGACTGCTTTTTGAGTGGATTAGATCCCAGAGAAGATTTTGTTATCCTGGCTGGTGACTTAAACTGTAATTTTGAGCCAGTTTTGGGCCTTAGCGAAATCTTCGAGGAAGAGGATCAGGCGAACAAAATCCCTACTCTTGAGAACGTTAAATCGGTCAAATGTTCAACACAGGGTCTCCAAATGATTAACCTATGTACGGATCATTCTCTTAGGGCTTGTAACGGACGGCTACCATCCGATAGCTCTAAGAAACCAACATTTACCAGGAATAATTATAAAAATAACTTAGATTTTGTGATCGCCTCTATACCCCTCTGGACACACCTTCTGGACCTTGAAGTTATGGAACGGTTTGAAAGTGACCATTTCCCCCTAATCTTGACTTTAGATGTCTCATTGTTTAGTGACACGGTTCAGCAATTTTCATTTGAGGAAAATAGTGCAGATAACTTTGAGATCCATATTAGTAACAACAGAAGATCTCTGAAATGGCCGTTTATACTGGACAACAGTGAAATCCTTAGCGAAATATATTCTCTTCTTGCTGGGACATTTGGACCTTACTTAGCTGCAGAGCCAGAGGACGAATCCAGAATGTCCTCTATGTTGTTACATCAGAAATTTTTTGCTGACCTAAGATTATTAGTCACCAAAATGCCCAAAAAATCCCAGCAAAAGACTCAGAATCTATCCCATGGTAAGCCATGGTATGATAGATCCTGCAGAGAGTCAAAGAGGGAATTACTAATGGCAATAAAAACTAAGTCACCAAGAGACGTTAAAAGAGCCAGGAATAACTATAAGGCTATTCAAAGGGCCTCAAAGATAAAATGGGAGGAAGACAAATGGGCTGATTTGTTGCTAGCCGCCAGATCGCGTGATAACGTGGCTTTCTGGAGGCTGGTCGCAAATGGGAATCATGTAGGTAGGGTGGTAAAAGATGTTTTTCTGGATGAGCAAACCTGGGTCACCCATTTTACGAATCTATATAAAAAATATGATGACTCACATATGGACACGAATATGGTAAACCATGACCTCTCAGCAGACCATTTGGTTTTCACCTTAGGGGAAACAGAGCTGGCAATAACCCAAATCAAATCTGGGAAAGCCCCAGGCTTGGACAAGATCCCGGGGGACCTATACAAGCACGACCTAGAAGTATGGGCACCTTATATTAATTATTTGTGCAACACATTATCTTGCTCTTTAGAATTCCCTGAAAGTTGGAAGGGAGCGGAAATTGTTTTAATCTTTAAAAAAGGCGATAGGATGGACCCTTGCAATTATCGGCCAATAAGTTTAATGGACATCCTACAGAAAATCTATTCACGACACATTTTATTACGCGTGAGTGATTGGCTGGATGAAAATAAAATTTTAACCAAATTCCAAGCTGGATTCAGATCAAAAGTCAGCACAATAGATCAGTTTTTTAGATTTTGCTGCCTCTATTGGAAGTACGTAATGATTAAAGGGTGCCACTTATATGTTGCCTTTGTTGATTTAAGGGCAGCATTTGATCTGGTGCCTCGAAATCTTTTATGGAAAACCTTGAGTGCAGCGGGTATGCCAAATAACCTCGTCGTTCAGATTAAAGAGTTACACGAAGGGAATTTTGCGAGAATTAGATGGGGCCCAAATGGTGAGCTAACCCAAATAATTCCCATTGAACGTGGAGTCCGTCAGGGCTGCGTTCTGGCTCCTACGCTCTTTTCCCTGTTCGTAAACGATATCCCCTCCTTTTTAGAAGGATGTAAAAATGACTCTCCTAAACTGAACGGCGAAAAGGTAACATCCCTATTATTTGCTGGCGATACAATTTTGATTTCTCAAACGAAAAATGGATTACAGACACTATTGGACACCTTTAGCGAATATTGTAGTCAAAAGGGGTTGGAGATTAACGGGAAGAAGACAAAATGTATGTCACTAAATCCTATTAAACCGGACAAGGGCTGTTTAACATTAAAAGGAGTAAAGTTGGAATCAGTGCCCCATTTTTCATATTTAGGGGTGACACTAGATTCAAAGTTCAATTGGAAAGCGCAAATGGACAAAAGTAAACTAATCTTTGCTCAGAATGTTAAACCAATCCTCAGGGAACAAAGCCAGAGCACCAGCAAAGCGGTGTCCCCAGTGATGGAACTATTTAAATTTAAGGTCCAATCATCAGTCCTTTATGGAGCAGAAATATGGGGTCCTGGGGCAAGGGGATTTTTAAAGCTTCAGACAATAATTTTATGCGAAGTCTGGTGATGGTCCCGAGAGGCACCCCACTAGTACCCTTGGAATTGGACCTAAACTTCAAAAGAACTGACCATCAAGTTCTGATTCGACCTTTAATGCTGTGGGTTAGATTATGGCATGTCCCCGAACTCCAAGATTACAGAGACGGGTTAAAAGAAATTATGGCACTTGACAGCCAGACTGCTACCCCATGGCTAAGGCATGTTAAGACCTGGTTGAGCTGTATAGGATTGAAACACTTCTGGGAGAACCCTGAGCAATTACCAGCCAATCCCAAACAAATTCTAAAAAGTGCCTTTTGGACCTTTATAGTAAATAGGACTGTAAATAATACAACTAGTGGGACCTTAGTCTCAAAGTTCCTAAACTTTAAGGACGAACCTCTTTATGAGATTTTTATGGAGGAAATAGAGCCCCCACTTGCCAAAACTTTATTTTTAAAATTTAGGTATGGAAACCTTTTAATTAAAACAACTTTGGCTCGTTGGGCTAGGAATCGCGATTTATCGTCCCCAGCAATGGACGAAACTTGTCCAATGTGTGAACATGACCAGATTGAAAACGAGCAGCATATCCTCCTCTTTTGCCCTCTGTATGCTCAGGCAAGAAAGAGATGGATTAAACCAATATGCCTACTCTTAGGCCTGAGGTCATGTTCACAGGCTCTGAGAATCCTAACAACTAATACATCTCAACAGATAACATTTAGTGTCAGTAGATTTCTACTTTCTATTTTTTATCAAAGGAAAAAAATGGGGCATCAATTGTAATTGAATTGATTTGTTTGGAACCGATGTGGTGGTCCATCCAACGACATATGAATGTATTGTTTCCGCTCAAATTATCTTCCAACATGAAATGTATTTTTAACTAATGTTTTTATGTAGTGATATGTTGTTTTATCTAACGGAATGCAATGTAATGTGTGCACTGTTCTTTTATGGCATATATGCCGAAATAAAGATTTGAAAAAAGAAAAAAAAAAAAAGAAATACTCATGTTGGTAACCTTACCCATATGCTCTTCCTATGCCCTATCCTTCAAACATATTGGGATACAATGTACGAATGTATAGGCAAAACATTCAATATAGCCCCCCAAGGGAATTTTCGTATATCTTGCTAGGCTTTCTGGACCCAAAGATCACAGATGAGAATGATCGTTATTTGTTAGACCTTATGCTCACTTTAGCCTGTAAAATTGTACTCAACAAATGGAAAAATTCCAAAGAAGTCTCCTTTAGGATGTGGCAAGAACAGCTGTCCTTCCTCAGAGGGGCTGACAACATCTCACTTCACGCCTCTCCTTGGCGTAATTCACAAAGGAAATGATGGAGATCCCTCAATGCCTTTTCCTTCACATACGACCCACCATGAAAATTATCTCAATCTCCTATAATGCATTGTTTATAGAATGCTATGTCCACTGTGGTACACCTGTATTGTATTGTATTTTCTCTTATGACACATGTGAAAATTGTGTTTGATACACCACCTGTTTTTCTTTTCAACTTCACTGCAACTTCCAAAGTAATGCACTTGAGTCACTTGCTGTTTTTTACTTCCTTTGTATTTCTCATTTTTTTATTGTTTGTCAAATATTCTTGTGCTCATTATCTTTTTACCATTGTGTTATTACTTATTTGTTTATTTGTTGTTTTGGAAAATTCAATAAAAACGATTTGAGATGTGTCCAGGCAGGAAAACTCCTAAAGTAATTTTTCACAGTTGTATAAGTTTCTAGGAAGCTTGTTAAGGACATTTTGGGCATCACCCTTACCAAAGGCAGCGGTTTTCAAATTTGGCTTGATTATGTCTGACTATGCCAATCATTTTTTATCATATCCAAGTATACAAATGTGGCCCACAAATGCGGTCTGTTATAAATTGTCAATAAATATAATGCTATTAGTGTGTCACTACAGGAGACACCCTGGTTTCTGACCATGTTGTGAAGTACTCTACTCGCCCGACTTGCGTACGTTATAATGCATGATTGGGTGCTTGGGTTTGTTTATCTCTACAGTATCACGATTCCACTTGTGCAGATAGCCTTGTCTTGCAGTGTCACTTTAATGATGACATGTGCTGTTTGCATTTTATTACGTCAACTTTGCCAAACATATTTATTTTACTGTTCTGTTACTCTCTAGGGGATCCCCTCCATGCCAGTGTGATATGCAATGTCGATTTTACCTGCATTTAGAAGTGTTTTTCTTGCACTAGACTAGGAGGAATCTATATGCCTACCTTTTACCATGCTGATGAATACCAGAGACGTCTAGTTGGCCTAATTTAGGGACAGAAACATATTGGCAGTATTATTATCGGTGTGAGGGTTATATTACCTCCAATGGATTAGTGGATGTGAGATTCATAGTACCTTATTTCATCTCTAGTATTTTTAACCATGCCTACTGTACCAGTGAATAAAAAGAATAACCTATAAGGTCACCAGATGTGGTAAATAAATAATTAATTACCGGTACTATTTTTCAGGATACTCATACAAATAGATAGCTCAATAAATAAGAGTCAAGATACGAGGTAGCTAGAGTTGACAGGCTTTAATTAAGCATAAAGAACTGGAACAGGACAGCCTGTACGGGGATGGGATGGCAGGGCCCGACAGCTGCCGGGCAGGGTCTGGGAATGATGCGCATAACTTTTAATAACAGTGCACAAGTATATATAGTTAAAACATTTACATTACAGTCAATACAGTAGGCGTAGCAGTAGGCGGAGTTTGTAGCAGTCGCGAAAGATAAGAGCAGAATGAGGTAACAAGAAGGCGTGTACAGGGCGTATACATAGACATGTGATGCAAACGTAACAGAATATGTCATAAATGGGGCGGAAACATGGAGGGGGCTACCTGAGCAGCTGGGACCTTTAACCTAGTGGTGCGCGCAAACTGACAATGACGTGTTACCAGGGAGAACTGGGGGGCTATGACTTCTGCACTAGAAGAGGAGACGAAAGTCTGGAGTGTCAGAGCGACATGTACCTAAGCATATCTAGTATCTGTTGTTTAGAGTACATGTTGATTGAATCCAAAAGTTATCAGGGCAAAGGCTAACAGACATTAAGACTGGTGCATGCATAATTCTACATGTAGTGTGTGTGCGAGGAATATTCTATGAATATTAATACAGTATTTCTTTTACATGGAGACGTAAAGGCTAGACCATGACGGAAACTATTGATGCGATTCAGTAGCTTAGGAATGCAGAGAAGGAGGGCTGGACTGATAACTAGAATCATAACATACTCTTGGCAGACTAAGAGGCAGAGCCAGGCCGAGCCGGGCACTGTGAGGCATGAAAGTAAGCTAAGGGTCAGGGATACAGGTGGGGGCTGTATCGCTCCTCGGAGAGGGTTCAGGAAACGGGAGCTGAATCTGAGTCCGGGCCCTTTTGAGGCCTAGAAACGGGGACAATTACTGAATTAACGTGCACACTGAAAAACGTGGCAACGTAGCTTTACATAGGCCTGATATTCGTTATATTTACGAAAACTGGAAACTGGCATACTAGAGATGGACACAACTGTAATTGCGTCTTTAATCGATCAGAAGGGAATACATGCATATCGATCATGCACATATAGCATAAGATGGGGAACACGTAGGCACATACAACATGGCAAAATTTACTTTTCCACATTCCCTCCTTGTGCCCTACGTTTCCATTAGGAAACATTAATATTCATGATACCATCTATCTGTTCATATAGCATCATTTGCTCGTCTCGAATTGTCTTGGAACGGGACTTAGGACTAGGAATACAAGAGGTAGCACACATGCCGCAAATCGCAGGGCCACATTGTATACAGAGGCAGCAACTGAATATGATCATTACTGCGATACCTAGAAATGACAATACTTTCCATCCCCAGGCAGATAGGATATCCCAGAGCCAACCGGACCATGTCCAGGTGCCTGGATTCTGGTGTAACTGATGGGCAATTTTATGAAGTCTGGTTATAGCTGAATAAACAGACGGCGCGTTATTAGGAATGAAAATGCAGCAACTAGATCCGATGACTCTACATGCTCCTCCTCTATCGGCCAGTATGACGTCAAGAACGAGACGATTTTGGAGCACGACAAATCTCATAGCAGATTGCTCTTCGGTTAAGTTACCTAGAGCAGAAGTAGTCTCATTCACTACTGCTTCGAGGGTTCTGGTTAATCTACGGATTAACTTACTATTCTGGACAGGTCCTATAAAGAAGAAGAAACCTTTATTGAAGTCTTGATATTGTTCTAGAGTAGTTTCAGTTTGATCGACAATTGGGGACTCAATCTCCCTTCTATGTCTGATGTGTACTAGATGTGTGTTTCTATGATAATCAGATGGGGCTAGAAAAACTGGTGGCAGTAGGAAGGCAATGTAACATGTTCCATCCCAATCGAGGGGCAGACGAACATATGCGGTCTGACCACAAACAAAATAAGAATGACGTGAAGCTTTGAAAATAGATTTCCCACTGTCACTATACTCGACAGTAGTAGTGCAATCACTATGTCCTACATGTGCAGAACCATTCTTTTTGACACATAATTCGCCTTTGACTGGTAGTACTGAAATAGCAGGTAAGTCTGGAGTAGTATCAGACTGAACATTCAGGACCATAAAATTCGAGGAATAATTACCTAAATCATATACTTCATTTTCTAGATCTAACCCTGTTCTATGGGGGAGACCTTGCTTGTCTGGGAAACATGTTCTATTCAGAAGGGACATATCATTTGAAGATGACGTTAACATGGACCATGCTCCACACGAACCATTATGTGAAAACGGATAAGGAAAGAGTGGCAGAACTCCCTTCGGTGTCTGGAAAGGGGGGAGTCGACCACACACCCAACAATTAGTGGCATTGCTGGTCTGGTGTGAATAGTGTAACATTCTGATGAATGTGTTATTACGCATAGCAAGACGATAGGATAGCTCGTGAGGAGGCAGATCACTAAATGTGTGCTCTACTGTAGTATTAGAAAACTTATTTACATGAGGAATTGGGAAACATAAATGCAATGCATAACTTGTGCAGGTAACCATCAAACTTAGAAACAATATGAAACTTAGAAAAACGATACATCTTATAGAGTTTTGACTAACTCTCTCACTATGGGGGTCTATCTCATACATGTCAGATACCTGTCTAACCGGTTCACCCGAGAGGGACTTAGACAATTAAACTGGCTGACTTATTTTACTAGACCGGAGTTTTAATTTATACTCCTGCTGCGGAGTTTTCTCTAACAGAGGAACATTCAGTTCTGGATTTGACTTAATGTCAGGATTAGAGTCTGGTTTCAGGCAGTCTTTGGAAATGGAAATGTCTGTAGAAATGTCATTAAAAGTCTTGTTTCGGAGTCCATGAAATTTCTTGACATGCGACAGATTGACCCAACCCTTGCGGCCTTCCAACTTCACGGCCGTACGGGTGGTCAGAAGGACTAGTTGAGGTTGCTTCCAACGAGGCTCCAGCGGACTTGAACGATCAAAGTTCCTGACCAGTACTAGGTCACCTGGGATGACCTCATGCGGTTTCACTTCAGTATTATCTGGAAATGCAGCGGCAACCTGTGAACGACAAGAGTGTAGGGCAGACATCAAGGAAGCTAGGTAATCTGTCAGCATATTACTGGAAACATCTGTAATACTGCGGGGTCTAGGTGTACCCCACATGTTTGGGGGGCGGCCGAATACGACCTCGTACGGGGACAGACCTGATCTGGAGTGTGCGACCATGCGCATAAAGAATAAAGCAACTGGCAGGGCAACTAGCCAGTCTACACCTTTCTCTTTACATGTCTTAGCAATACGGATTTTCCGGGTCTGATTATGTCTCTCTACGAGACCGGCTGCTTCAGGATGGCGTACACAATGGAACTTCCACTGGTACCCTAACAAAAGGGAAACATGTTTCATCAACTCAGATGAGAATGGCTGGCCGTTATCAGAATATACGACCCTAGGGAGTCCATAACGGGGGAAGAATTCACGAACCAACTGCTTGGCAGTGGTCGCTGCTGTGTAATCTGGAACTGGATATGCTTCTGTCCACCTGGACAAAGCGCATACAACTACAAGAACATACTTGAAACCTCGACATCGCTCCATCTGAATATAATCCATCTGGAGGACTTCAAAAGGGTGGTCAGGGGGTTGGAATCCACCTTGTTCCACCGGGACACTTTTACCTGGATTGAACTGACAACATATCATACAAGTACGGACTTTCTGCTTGGCTGCAGCTCGTAAGTGCTTGTTGAACCAAAGGTTCTGGATACTGTCTAACATAGCTTTTTCTCCTAAATGTGCTGGACTATGTGCGGTATTGATAATGACTTGAACCATAGAGTCGGGGAGAAACCATGTGGCTTTTCCCTTCGTCACCCATCCCTGATCTGTCTGGACCCCTCCTTGTTCGGACCATTTCTTGATTTCTTCAGGAGTAGCATGTAACTGTATGTCTATGACATCTTGTGTAGGGTCCTTAACTGTCATACAAGTAGTCTGTTCTGGAATGCATGTCTGTGTCTTGTTAACTGGAATGTCTGGTGTCTGAGCTGTAAGCTTGGCTGTTCGATCTGCTAGATCATTACCTTGGGAAATGATGTCAGTAACTTTCGTATGTGCCTTGCACTTCATAATAGCGATAGATGTCGGTAAATGTATTGCATCTAACAGAGCTTGAATGAGGAGACCATGCTGAATCTTGGTTCCATGAGAAGTCATGAAACCTCTCTCCTGCCAGAGTACTCCGAAGTCGTGTACAACTCCGAATGCGTAACGTGAATCTGTATATATATTTACTTTCAGGTTCTTGGCACGTATGCAGGCTTGGGTCAGAGCAACTAGCTCTGCTGCTTGAGCAGACAGGGTGTCAATACGGTGTGTTTCGATAACTTCTGTTTCAGTAGTCACTGCATACGCGGCTACTAGTTCTCCTGTACTAGTTCTCATACATGAACCATCCACATAAAGTGTCAGGTCGGGATCAGGTAGTGCAATGTCTGTCAGGTCTTGTCTTGGCTTAGTCATAGTGTTAACAACTTCCACACAGTCATGTGTGGCAGGATTTGAAGTAACTGACGGTAACAGGGTAGCAGGATT
Source organism: Lissotriton helveticus (assembly GCF_964261635.1). Lineage (NCBI taxonomy): Eukaryota > Metazoa > Chordata > Amphibia > Caudata > Salamandridae > Lissotriton > Lissotriton helveticus. Next base: position 1,510,313,797 of record NC_136067.1, on the reverse strand, counting down.
TAGAACGTTGCAGCGTCTAATTTCTATGTGTGGCTGGAATAATGTCAGTTCATAACCTGTTAAACGTGCAATGGTCAAGTGCTGAGTCTGTGTTCGGTTTAAAAGAACTTCCACGGAATGTGGGACTTGTACTGTCAGGGAGTGTCCTAATACTATGGAATCACTTTGTCTGATTGCTAGAGCTGTGTCTGCAACTGACTTGAGGCACGCAGGCAAAGCCTGGGCTACTGGATCTAATGTGCTCGAAAAATAAGCACAAGGCTTGTATTGTCCTGCTTGATCTTATGTGAGAACAGATAATGCAGTACCATTACGTTCTGTGACAAAAAGTGTAAAAGGCTTACTGTAGTTCGGTGTAGCTAGAACAGGTGCTTGGCATAGAGCTTTCTTTAATTCATTAAAACTAAGTGTATGTTCAGATGTCCAAGGGAGAACAGTCGATACGGCTGCCTCCTGTGTCGTTAACTGTATCAGTGGCTTTGCTAGAAATGCATACTGAGGAATCCATTGTCTGCAATAAGAAGTGAGGCCGATAAAAGCTCGTACCTCCTTCTGGGTCTTGGGCTGAGGAAGACTCGCTATTAACTGGATACGGTCTGGTGTCAACTGCCTACCCCACTTGGACAGCAAGTGGCCTAAGTAGATCACTTGCTGGACACAGAACTGAAGCTTTGAAGGGGACACCTTGTGCCCCATCTCGGCTAGGAAATACAGAACTGTAAGTGACGCTCGCTCGCAGTCACGTTCAGAACGGGCTGTGATCAGTAGATCATCGACATACTGGAGCAGGGCAGTGTCAGCTGGCATGTGAATATTGTCTAGTTGTCTTTTAAGTGCTTGACTGTAAATACTAGGACTTTCTGTGAAACCTTGAGGAGCTCGTGTGAATTTATAGCTCCTTCCATTTAGACAAAAACCGAAAAGGTACTGGCTGTCTGGATGAATGGGGACACTGAAAAATGCGTTCTTGAGGTCTATTACACTAAAAAATGTAGCTTCAGAATCAATGGCTGTCAATAGGGATGAAATATCTGGGACTACTGGGTACTGGGGTATGATACATTTATTAAGTTCTCGAAGGTCAATCACTAATCGATATACTGGAGGTGCATTTGGATCAGTACGTTTCATGACTGGAATGATAGGAGAATTACATATATTGGAGTCAGTTTCTACAACCACTCCTTGAGCAATGAGCTCATCAATAATTTTGGATAAGGCTGCTACAGCCTCAGGTGGCAATCTGTACTGTCTGATTCTTGGCAAGACTATACCTTGCTTGAGGGTCACACGATGGGGTGTGATTTGCATAAAACCTACATCAGTTGGACCTTGCGCCCATAGATGCTGGGGGACATTAGACAATCTTGGATCAAAATCTCGTAATACATAGTGGCCTTTATAGTCCCTTAAAAACAAACGTATTCCTTCTGGAGAACAACAAATTACTGCACCTAATTCTTTCAATGTTTTAATGTCTAACAAATTTTCTGGACATGACTTCGTAAGTAATAAATCAGTAGTTCGGGACAATGGACCAACTTCTAGAGAAACTGGCTTTGAAATCTCGTTTACAATAGGCTTTCCTGAAAATCCAAGGGAAACATTTCTAGTGCCTGAGAGCGGAGCCCCTGGAACCTCGTCATGACTGATAGTAGTCCTACTTGCCCCTGTATCAATCAAAAACTTTCTGTCTTTCCCTAATACTTGACTGTGTACATAGGGACCCTCTTGATCTACAGGTATCTCGATGAGAGGCAAGCCTACCTCCCTCTCTAGGCTGTTTCATGAATACTGTTGATACTCTGGATACTCTGTCTGAGCATACTGGTACATTTGCTGTGTAACATGCTGTGTTGCAGCGATGGGCTGCGATGCTGGAACTGTCTGTTGTGCATTCTGTGATGACGGTGAAGTCTGTGAAACTTGTTCTGGTCTAGGCGGGCGTGGTCTTTCTTTAGTCTTACCAGTGGCTATGTTGTGTTTCAGAACTGCACACTCGTTTATAAAATGACCTAGCTGTTTACAATAATTGCATGTCCCTTTAACGGGAGCTGCAGGATGACTGGTTTGATCGGACCCCTCTTCTGACTATCTTGTGGAACAGATTGTGCAACTAATACTTTCATTTTCGTATCTTTCATACGTCTCTTTTCGTGTTCTTGCTCTTCTCTGATTCTATTCTGGTGATACTGGAGCATCTGAAGCATTTGTGACGGGGTATTAGCTTGCCAAGTACTTTTGACTTTCAAAACTCGATTTTTAACTTGTGGACTTGAATTCTCGACTAGTTTAGTAACAAAAAGATGAGGGTATGACTCGCTACCTGTCTTCAGACCACTGTTAATTATAAAACATTTTTTGAATCTAGAATAAAAATCACTAGTGTCTTCGTCTAGTTTCTGTTTACAAGCTGAGATTGCATCCCAATCTTCCTTTTTCGTGGCTAATAACCTTGGCAAGACCTGAATCAATAACTCGGGCAATTCTTTACATTTGTCCCCAAGACCGGTACCTGGTACTCGTATCTTATCTTCAGCTTCTAGAACTGCCCAATCGATCTTTTTCTCTCCCACCTCCCATTCTTTTTCCTTGAGTTTATATACCCCTGCGGGCAACAGGACCTTTAACATTTTAATTATGTCTGGATAAGTGTATTCTCCCATACGGAGCATGTCTTTTAATTCTCGATGGAACCCTGCTGGATCTTTGTCGTGACAGGGAATTAACTTCTTCATCTCTAAGAGTTCCATCTTGGTAATCGGGGTGTAAACAAATACTCGTTCTAGATCGCCACCCGTTCCTCTAACTGGATGGACTTCTCGTAACGGATGCTGTCTGTCTATATAGAATGGTTTACTGTCTGGAGGTGAGACGTGAACAAAATGCGGATTCAGAAACGTTCTATATTTGTGGCGCTGTTCTAGAATGACACTAATTAAATCAGTACCTAAACCTTTCCATTTATACTGGAGTAACTCATTCAGAACATCATGTAACGGACCTGGATCAGAATGTTGTCCCTCATACAGTGTAATGAGGTGCTGGATCATATACATACCCACCAGTCGCTGCTCGGCTGGGGGCAGTTTCAGAAACATTTGTGCCACTATTTCGTCTGGAAAAGTGGTAGAATCAGTAACCCATCGGACTGCTGATCGGGCTAGTTCTTGTTCATGCATGGTACTAAGTTCACTATAACCGATTCGTGATTTCAGAATGTGATCGGTAGCTTGAAATACTTGTTCTAGAGAACCTTGTTCTGGTGCTGGAAGGTGAGAAACTTTCTTGTGTTCTAGGCGTGAATGTCGGTCGGGAAGTCTAATTCTACCTACATACGCTATTCTAGTGGGATTCTCGTCGTCTACCTCTTCAGTAGAAGAGTTGTCTTCTTTCTCACTTACTTGTGCTGCTTTACGATTGTCGTGTAACCTTATTATTTCCTTACGAATTTTCTTGTACATACTCTCTATACTACTGAGTGTCTTGTGTCTACCCTCGGCTATATTATCACTCCACCTTGTCAGAACTTTCATTTCGGTCGGATCTTTAGTCGGACAATCTTGTTCCCTTATTAAACAATTGATTAGAAATTTCAATAGCATGAGCTGGGTCTCAGCTTTCCTTAGAGACATGATTTCGCCAATACTTTCTGGATCATCCCCTGTACGGATGAAACGATATATTCTGTCTAGATCTTCTTTCATATTCGGTAGGGTGTCCAAATACTCGGTCACCCGTCTTACACGCAATGAATATATAACCATATTATCATCGCCTGGGACTGGATCATAACGGCATTCGGTAAGAGCTCGTCTGATATCTGCAACGGACTGATATTTGGGCGTACGCTGTAACGCACGTTCATGTAACTCGACTAATGTTACACGTTTGTGTGGCGGCGGGGTACCAGGAGGACCTCCCCCCGCGGCCCCTAAACTGGAATCGTCGACGGATACTCTTCGTGCTGGCAGAGTGACTGATGTAGCGGGTACTTGTACTGTGGGCTGGACCGGGGGTACCGTAACAGGTGCTGTAACAGGTGCCCCGGTGGCTGGAAGAACAGGAACTACATTATTTACAGGAGCGGGCGGAGCAGGATTCGCATATTCTGGGACTGTGTCGTCCAAATAGGACGAGAGAAAAATATCAGCTGCGGTCGGTTTGTGACGTAGCTTAATCGGAACTAATGGCGGCGGAAAATTACATGGTGCTTCCGGGGTTGCTTTCGGCAAGCCCTCGGCAAGAAGAGGATACATACCCTTAATGAGGGCATTTCTCTGTCTGTCTGACTGTTCGGCTTTAACTCGTTCACCTATTTCGATTAATTCCCTTTCTTGGGCTCTTTCTGAGGATTCTCTACTTAATTCTGACTTTCTGATTTCTTTTTCGGTTCTTTTATGAGATTCTTTGCGCCATAACTCGATGGCATCTTTCTGGGACTGTCTGGATTTCTTTTTCCATAATACTTCTTCTACTCGCATGATGCACTCGGCATCCCATGTACCTGATACAGGCCATCTATATTTCTCTTCTAGATCTTTAGTATACTCGACCCATAAGTCTAGATATAATATGGCACTTATGCCATGCTTATGATACATAAAATGACCTGGACTGTCCCTAGGCGGGACAGGAACTGCTTCTTCGAGCAGACCTTTTCTAGTTTTTAACTGACGTAATTTCGAGAACAAAGGCATAACTAAGACTGGAATCTGGACACAAATACAATACACGATAAACACAATAATAATAACTGAAACAAATCACTCATACCACGACATTGAAAACACATGGAATAACATTTATAATAACAGTTCGGACAAAATACTACCTGGAATACTGAGAACAGAAACACATGAATTTCTCGAGAACAGAACAGAACTTACTGGAATGACTAGATGCACTGCTAAAACAGTACGAAACATACCGGTCTCATAAAGAGACACGTCAGGACCCGCATCCACCTAGGTGGACACTTCGTGTTGGATCTGTGTACCCAAACCAGAGACAAATTAATTGACCCTGTCTAGATACTACCCCAGCAACGGTACTCACCGGGCAGCAAGAACGGAAGGCCTCGGACTGGACTGGACTGCTACGACGACGGACGGACGAACTTCGGACTTCAGTTACAGGTGGGCCTCCGGATACCTCGGACCTTGGACTCTCGGCTTGGGCTCTGGTCGGGACTCGCCGCGTTCCTCCACCGCCTCGTCTGGACGCTGGACCGCAACCTCCGTCTCCTCCGTGGGCCTGAGGGATACTTGAAGCAGAAATATCTGCACGTGCACGGTATAGTTCCGTCACGGCTGCAGAGGATCAGGGGGCCTGCGTGGCTTCTCCGGCGCGTGGGGAAAGGGCAAGTCCCTGTTCGGGCGCCATTATGTGGTAAATAAATAATTAATTACCGGTACTATTTTTCAGGATACTCATACAAATAGATAGCTCAATAAATAAGAGTCAAGATACGAGGTAGCTAGAGTTGACAGGCTTTAATTAAGCATAAAGGACTGGAACAGGACAGCCTGTACGGGGATGGGATGGCAGGGCCCGACAGCTGCCGGGCAGGGTCTGGGAATGATGCGCATAACTTTTAATAACAGTGCACAAGTATATATAGTTAAAACATTTACATTACAGTCAATACAGTAGGCGTAGCAGTAGGCGGAGTTTGTAGCAGTCGCGAAAGATAAGAGCAGAATGAGGTAACAAGAAGGCGTGTACAGGGCGTATACATAGACATGTGATGCAAACGTAACAGAATATGTCATAAATGGGGCGGAAACATGGAGGGGGCTACCTGAGCAGCTGGGACCTTTAACCTAGTGGTGCGCGCAAACTGACAATGACGTGTTACCAGGGAGAACTGGGGGGCTATGACTTCTGCACTAGAAGAGGAGACGAAAGTCTGGAGTGTCAGAGCGACATGTACCTAAGCATATCTAGTATCTGTTGTTTAGAGTACATGTTGATTGAATCCAAAAGTTATCAGGGCAAAGGCTAACAGACATTAAGACTGGTGCATGCATAATTCTACATGTAGTGTGTGTGCGAGGAATATTCTATGAATAATAATACAGTATTTCTCTTACATGGAGACGTAAAGGCTAGACCATGACGGAAACTATTGATGCGATTCAGTAGCTTAGGAATGCAGAGAAGGAGGGCTGGACTGATAACTAGAATCATAACATACTCTTGGCAGACTAAGAGGCAGAGCCAGGCCGAGCCGGGCACTGTGAGGCATGAAAGTAAGCTAAGGGTCAGGGATACAGGTGGGGGCTGTATCGCTCCTCGGAGAGGGTTCAGGAAACGGGAGCTGAATCTGAGTCCGGGCCCTTTTGAGGCCTAGAAACGGGGACAATTACTGAATTAACGTGCACACTGAAAAACGTGGCAACGTAGCTTTACATAGGCCTGATATTCGTTATATTTACGAAAACTGGAAACTGGCATACTAGAGATGGACACAACTGTAATTGCGTCTTTAATCGATCAGAAGGGCATACATGCATATCGATCATGCACATATAGCATAAGATGGGAAACACGTAGGCACATACAACATGGCAAAATTTACTTTTCCACACAGAAACACTGGATCTGTTTTTCTCCTAGGGATAAGTAATAAGGTATAATGTTTTTCCATATTTCCTGTTGCCCCATACTCTTTTGTGGTTTAATGAGTTAGTTTGGAGGACATACGGTGCATGATTTTTCCCCCTCTCTATCTCCTTTTGTAATTAGATCGCTATTTTCTATCACAGCCCTTGCCCGGGAATGATAAGCAATATCGGGCTGAACTCTCCTTGTCTGTGCCACTCTGTGAGCTCCAGAGCAGTCCCTGATTGTGGCTGGTTTGCAGCAAATTGGGGCAACCTCTCACCTGATAGTTCCAAACTATGGCTTAAAACATGGGTTTTTATAGTGTTTGAACACCCATGTTATCAGGAGTTTATCAATTTGGTGACACTAAAGCCCCAATAAGACAAAATAATTATGCCGTTCAATGCATCATTTTATTTTACATGTTGGCATTTTAGCTTCCACTGTAAGCATAAATCGTAACATGGATATAGCCATATTATAAACAATGAAAATATGTGAACCTTGATAAGAGACAGACATGATGCTAACACTTCTACACATGTTTAAAGCTTTACATTCTCTAATAGAAAGTGAAAAAAGAATTTGCAGGCAAACATATCATAAAAATAGAAGTTTCCAGGGCTCCTGGAACTTCTGTGAACTGTTCCTGTGGGGGGCACACCCTTAAAGGTGACTTCCTGACGCTTGCTGGACACACAGACACCATGCATGTGGCTAGAAGGCCAGGAAATCTGGGGAGGGCAGGCCCTGAGGGGACATGAGCTTAAACGTAGGAGAAAGTTGTGGGCTGCCAAGAAGTTTTACCAGCATGCTGTAGAGAGATAAAGAGGCAAGAGGGCGAGCACTGAGCTTTCCCTCATTAGAGGGTGAATCGTTTCAAAATTAGGTCATGAAGACCACAAACTTTTAGATGCATGAACTCCTAACATGAAGGCTCCTGGTGACTGGAACACACAACCAGGAGCAATCAAACAAGACCACATCCATCAAAATTGGCTCACTGAGATCAAAGAAACTTTCGTTTTGTTGAAAAGCGTTACATGAGCACACACTCGGAGAAGCAAGATGGCGGCCGCGTAGTTGGGGCCGTTGCAGCAGTGCAGTGAGGTCGTGGATGAGCCCACGAGAGATGTAGCTTTTCACAGCAAAGAAGCCTCCCTGTGATCGTAACCGAAGGATATACCCCCTTTTGTAACAACCGGCATGCTGACAGCCTTTACCTGCCGAGGTTCCGCTAGGCAATTGCTGCGGGCACTGTTTTTGACATTGGCGGTCATCGCTCCAGGCTACGGACGCACTGCGGGAGGCTGTGGGCGGAGTCGCGCTCGGAGCTGGCGGAGCTGGCGTTGTCGAGCGGTGCAGCGGGGAAGGATTGAAGAGGTGGTGGACGCCGGTGGACTCCGATCCTAGCCCGTAGCAGTAGGAAGCCACGGGAAGGGAAAGAGAAAGAGACAATGACTCCTAAAGCAAATTCTGCATCAAAGGCAGCCCAGTTAAAGAAAAAGGCCACCCGGGAGGAGATTGAAGAGAGTGAGGAGATACGGCGAGATCTCTCGCCCCTGGTGGAGCAAGTCAAAAAGAAGCAACAAATTGCTGGGAGGACCCGTCAGGCGGCAATTGTCGATATGTTTGCTAAAGTGGGTAAGGAGAAGGAGGGGAAGGAGGCTAAAGAGGTGAAAGATGCAGGTGAAGCATCAAGGGAGAATCAGCCTCAGGCTATAGTACTCAATGAATTCCCCCCTATCTCTGCCCCGCTCGAGGTTACGCCGGGGGTTTGTGAGAAGCAGCAGGCTGTAGCAGTCATGATCTCTCAAGGGGAAACAGCCTCAGGTCTGGAAAGAGGAGTTGGGACTTCCTCTCTGGGCTCTGTAACTCAAGCACCGGCTGGTGATGACCAGATTACTCTGCAGGCACTCAGCAGAGGACATATGGTAGAAGCGCTAAAACAGGGGGTCACAGCAAATATAGAGGATTCGGAGTATACGGATATTCAGAGTGATTCCGAGAGAGCAGAATTGGGTCAAGCTACGGGTAGCGGTGGTAATGAAAAGGAGAAAGTTCCAAGTGAAGCTTTCTATTCTGCCTCAGACGGCGCCAGTCGGTCGGAGGAGGAGGAGGAAGAAGAGAAACATAGCTCCTATCCAGATACAGAGAGTGAACCAGAAATGGATCTACCTGCAACTGTGATTAAAACGCAGGTGATTATGAAACCCCAAGACCATCCACAACAACAACAAGAGCTGAGATGGGATCATTCTTCAGACCGGCCTCTGCAGGGAAGCCCCCGTGAGGAGCTTAACCATATGTCTCTCTTGGAAACAATCCATCAGGAGATTCTGGCTCATCGGGAGGAAACGCGGCAAGATAATCGAAAATCTCAGGCCGCCATGAGAAAAATGCAGGGGGTGGTCAGGAAGCTATCAAAGGCCTGTTCCAACATCGGTGAAAGGGTCTCCAACTTGGAAGAGAGAGTGGTGTCAACTGAAGCTGAGGCAGCTCTTGCTACAAGTAAGGTCGATGCCCACTGTGCTCAGGCGATAGACCCCCAATGGAAGTTCGTGGAGAAGTGTGGCTCACTGGTTAGAAGCGGCAGATCCTGAAGCAGAGGTCGGCCCGGGACCAGGGTTCAGTTCCCGACGCAGCAGGGTCTTGGGTCAATGTCCGCGGACTCGATAATTCTCGCTTAGGTGCCTATGCTAACCATGGGTCCCACTCTGAAACTCTGGGCAATAGCTTGCTTAATCTCCACAACAGCCCCAGCAACGCCGGGCATGCCTGGCTTCACCTTGGGGTGCCCTCTCACAGGGAAAGCCTGGACGGGTTCCCCAGCGGTATACAGCGCCAGGACGCCACGTAACGAGGTAACAATGCGCTTTACAAGTATACATACATTACATTACATTACATTAAATGTTATGGAAAACAGGCAACGTCGGAACAACTTAAGGGTCCTGGGAATCCCGGAGGGGGTCGAGGGCTCGGACATAAGGGCATTTATGATCAAGCTCTTCGAGAAAGCGTTCCCTGAGCTCTCTGTTGGAATTGGCCCATCGAGCTGCAGAGAGTACATCGTACACCCTTCAAAATGCGAAGGAATGCCAAGGAAGGGGACAAACCGAGAGCAGTTCTAATATACTTTGGGAATTTCATCTTAAGGCAGACAATCGCAGAAAAAGCCAGACCCAATGCCAGAAGAAGCAGTGAGGGGGTATCTTTCTTTGTTAGTCCGGACTACTGCCACTCATCTGTAGAGCGAAGGTGGCGCCTTAGGGAAATGATAAAGCCTTTTCAGGACAAAAAGATCCAAGTGTATTTGATAAACCCGGCTCAGCTAAAAGTAATCCACGATGGGAAGACTTTATATTTCTCCTCAGAAATAAAAGCTAAGGAGTATTTAGACTCTGTCAGATAAAAGAATCAATGCACAATGAAGGCTAGGTTTATTGTCTTTTAAAAATAGAAATTATCTTGATATGGCCTGAGAACTGGGGGGGGGGGTCTATTGGCTGTGAAAAGATCTAATATGATTATTGGTTTGTTGGGCTATACAGGAAGCTTAAATATTGTTTTTTTTTTTTCAGATTTAGGCCTCACTGCACACACTGCATTACCATCACGTGCACAGACTAGGTCTGAGCGCTTCACGGAGTGGGGTTCTGGGAGGGTGGTCACGGGGTTCTTGGGGAAAGGGGGGGGTGGAGGGGTTGGAGTTCAAGGGAGGGTTGGGTAGGGCAGGGGAGAAAATTTGAAAAATTAAGAAAAATGGTGCGTTTTTGCAATATTTTGGTTTGTTTCTCTGTACAATTCAGAAGGCTATTGAAGAGTGGTATGAGCAAGGTTCAGGGTATGGCAGCTGGTCAATCAATTTGTCAGGATGGCGAACATTAGAATAAGCTCGCTTAACATCGGGGGGCTGAATGACGGGAGGAAACGTCAAAGATTAGCTCATTTTGTAAGATACAACAATATCGACATTCTTACTCTCCAAGAGACTCACATCCCATGGGCCAAAAGGAACTTAATGTTCCTAAGTGGTTTTGAGCTATTGGCTTGTTCTACACAATCCTCAATGATTAGGGGGGTCGCAATTCTGGCACAGAGGGATGAAACGAGCGAAGACAGATAGTCTGGGTAGATGGGTAATTGTTGAACTGGAAATGGGTCTCACACTATGTGTAGTCTACGGCTCAAATAGTGATGATCCCAAAATTTATGATTTTTTTAGAAACAGAACTAGCTGGCTGGTCAACCCCCACAATAATTTGTGGTGACTTCAATATCTCAGCAGATTGGGATAATAGTTTGCCATATTTAGGTCAGAAGCCAAGAGTTTTCAGGGCAGTGAAGGCTCTTATTAGTTCTCATGGATTGAGGGATGTTTGAGCAGTTAAAAAACCACAAGATTCAGGGGTAACATATTTTTCAAATCCTTATAAAAAGTATACAAAATTGGACTACTTCTTTATCTCTTCTCCCAAAATAAACAAGGTCGGGATAGTAAAACTGGCCAGACTAATTTCAGACCACAATCCTTTGATCTTAACCTCTAAAGTGGATAAAGCAGTCAGGAAAAGGACCAGCTGGACTTTTGAAAGGAAGCTATTGGGGGATAAGAGATTTGTGGAGCATCTTACCAAATGGGCAGATGAATTTTTCGCTGCAAACAGATACAGTACCTCACGGAACGGGGTATGGGAAGCATTTAAGGCAGCCTTAAGGGGTGAATCCATAAGTTGCTCGGCTAGATTGAGAAGAGAGGATAGAGAGGAGGTGGAGAGGCTAATGGTACACTTAACTAAGGCAGAAGAACAGCATATTAAAGATATAGCTCAGAGGGTAGCTGAAACGAGAGCCAATTGAAGTTGATAAGCATTAAAGCAGAGCTCCAGAGGGTGGTAACACAGAAGGTTACGGCAGAATACCAAACATCCAGAACCAGACGTTATGAAACTGGTGAACAGGCAGGGAGAGTCTTAGCGTTAAGGATCAGACAAGAAAAAGCCAAAAATACAATTGTCAGAATAGAAGAAAATGGCACAGACTTTACTGAGACCAAAGAAATCTTACAGGTTTTCAAGAACTATTATCAAAAATTATATCAGGAGGAAGATAGGGATGGAGTAAAGGAGGAGGAGGGGTGGGATAATGGCCCTCGATTAGACGAGTCAGCTAGAACAGAACTGGATAGGGACATTTCCAGGGATGAGGTTATTGCTGCTCTTCATGAGCTGCCCTCGGGTAAAGCTGCAGTCCTGATGGGATTCCCCTGGAGGTCTACAAATGTCTTGAATCCGTAATCACCCCATTATTTGTGGATCTATTTAATGGTATAGCCTATTCAGGTGAGATTCCAGATTCTTGGAGAGAGAGACCAATATCGTAATCTTTCATAAAAAAGGGAAACCTACGGAGAAGCCGGGTTCCTACCGCCCTATCTCTCTGATAAATGCGGATACAAAATTGTATTCTGGGCTAAGAGGTTGGGCAGGATCATAGGCGGTCTCGTTTCCCCGTGGCAGCATGGGTTCGTTCCTGGTCGTGGCACGACGGACCATATAAGAAGAGCAATTGCTCTGTTCGATGCTCATGCTGCTACGGGGAGGGAGATGGCCATGATCCTGCTCGACGCAGAAAAAGCCTTTGATAGGGTGGTATGGAAGTTTCTTGGGGGCATTTTGGCAGGTAGAGGGTTTGGGGATAAAATTATTGGGGCCCTAAAAGCCATGTATAGAGAACCCGAGGCCAGGGTGGTCGTCATGGGTGAAAGATCAGATAAGATTGCTATCCAGAGAGGTACGCAACAGGGGTTGTCCCTGCTCCCCGATCCTCTTTTCACTTTATATTGATCCGTTTATACAAAACATTTTAGGGTGCCCAAGGATCAGCCCGGTAATATTAAATGGTCATGTAAATAAAATTTTGGCATATGCTGATGATCTGGCTGTCGTCACTACCGATCCTCAGCAGGCGATGCCAACTCTTGCTGAATTGGCTAAGGCATTTGGCAGCGGTTGAGGCTATCTATTGAACAAAGCCAAAACCCAGGTAATTTGTACAAAAAATATCGCGAAATCTGATCCCAGATATGTTGATGCTGCTGTATATTTGGGAGTTAGAATAAATGCCTCAATCGAAAAAATATTGGATGAAAACTATCTTCCTCTAATTAAATCAATAGAAACAGAGATGAAACGGATAGATGTGCTTCATCTTTCATTGATTGGGAGAGTAAACGCGGTGAAGATGACAATGTTCCCCAAAGTACTATATTTATTCCGGGCCATACGCTTGTACATCAAAGAAGGTCTTATGAAAAAATTGGAAACTGTATTCATAAGATTTATCTGGCAGTACGGCAAGATCAGGCGCTCCACCAATTATATGTCACTCTCTATGGAAAGGGGGGGGGGCTGGCCCTAGGGGGGGGGCTGGCCCTACCAAACTTAAGACTATATCCTTGGACATGTCTTCTTACACAAATGGTAATTCTGTTGCAGCCTAAAATGGAATCTCAAGTTATTGAAACCCAGACCCCTCCTTTCGATCTTCGAGCTTTTACTGGGGAAGAAGGCATTAGGCTGATTATTATGTGAAGTCGATCGTAGGTATTATAAGAGGGCACGGCTAGAGATCCTGGAAGGGGTATGGTGTATATGGAAGACTGTTTTGAAGTTTTTTAATGTTCCCAAGGTCAATGTATTTCTACCCTTTTGTAACTCTAGTCTTTTTTCTCATCTGAGTGTAGAAGGCAATTTTCAGGTCTGGAGAGGGCTAGGGATTAAGACTATAGGTGATATCATGGAAGGTGAGGAAATAGCGAGATTTGATGCCCTGCAATGTAAATTTTCTGTTGCTGGTACACTCTGCTAACTTCCCCTTGTTAGACTCATTACTCCAAGGATGTAATGAAATAAATCTAGTTTATAATCTTCTCTTGAAGAGAATCCAAGATGACCTGGAGAAGACCAAATCTGCTTTGGCAAACAAACTGTCTAACCCGGATGTAGATTTGGATTTGGCCTTAAATTTGAATAAAAGAATATTCCGGTCTTCAAATTTGACAGCACAGCATTATAAAACATTATTTAATTTATACTATACACCAGCAAAATTATTTTCTTGGGGGGTCAGGGAGGATGATTGTTGTCCCAGATGTAATGAGGGACAAGCTGATCTTATACATATGTTCTCCCATTGTAGTGCTTTAGCCCCAATAAGGGATGAGATAGAAAAATGTATGGAGGGGCTGCTAGGTCATAAGATCGATCTATCCCCAACTCTGATGTTACTGGGCATAGATGAGAAGTTAAGGCTCGAGAAAGATGAGGTAGCCCTAGTCTTTATATCAGTAGCAGTATTGCGGATTCTAATTTCTTCAGGCTGGGAAGACACCTCCGCCCCTTCATTCCAAATGTGGCTTAACAGATTATTGGGTATACATAATATAGAGGCATGCCTTTATGAACAGAAGGGCAAAAAAATGCGGGAGTTGGGAAGCCGCATCTGGGCCCCACTTACAGAATGGAGGAAGCGGAGACTGTAACTTTTTAATCTTTGATATGGCCTCCAATGGTCAAATTCTTTCATTAGTAGAGCCGCGTTTTTATTATAAACACTATTTTATCCTGTGTTTAATATTCTAATTGTGCTGAACCTGCAACTGTATATCTCTTTTTAAATCTTTGGACTTATATTGACATTGAGTGTGATGAATAATGAATTGTATATGTTTCTTCTGTTTTCTGTTTTACTCTTTTGTGACGCACCAGAAATTCTTAATAAAAATATTAAAAAAAAAAAAAAAACAGATCAAAGAAACTTTCTGGGTTCAGTCCGTTCCTTTTGGGACAAGCTCAGTGCTGTTGGGAATGTTTACAATAGCACTTAGCAGTTTTACTGATTCCTTCCCAAGGAGAGCTAGGACTCCAGCACATCCTGGGCAAGTAGTGCTATGTGGCCCTCAATCCTGTTGGAAGGGCCTGTGCCCTAGATGTGACTAAGGCAGTGATGAGCGTGATGAGCTCCCCATTTCCTTTATTGTTCCAGAGATATCACTGAGCTTCATATCACACCTCCTTGGGAGGGCCAGTGCTCTAGGAGAACGGTTGTGGGCCACCCATCATTTCCTGTGCCTGTGTCATGGGCAAGCTGGGAGTAGCCAACATCCAAGTTCCCACCCACAGTTGCTGGTTAGAAAGAAGAAAGGTAGCACCCAAAGTCATGGGTAGCCAACCAGGCCACGCAGACTTGGCACCCGTGCAGCAATGGGTGCCAAGTCTGCGTGGGTCTGGGTCACCATCTAGAGCAAAACGGTACTGGGGCAGCCCCAAAAGTGTCAGACCCACACAGGAGCCTTACTTCCCCATTTCAGTCTGTCACCTGAAGATTCCCGGGTCAGGGATTCCATAAACCCGGGAAAGTATTGCTTTTCAAACCCTTCTGGGCCTAGACTTTTTAGTGTTATGGATCTGAGGTGCAGGTATACTTGTTTCCAGGTCCTGTGGCTGCTTTGTAACAAGTATAATGTTGAAATACAAACTCATACACTGCACAGTATTGGCCATTATATAATTGCAAATATTATTGAATATAATTTGAAGGTCATACCATCCTAAAATATTTTTAAATTGATTGTAAGTTTTGACCCTTTAGTTCTGCCTTTAACTATTTTGATGACGGCCTGACTTATCTTAACTGCACCCACTATGCTGTGTTAGGCTCCTTATTGTGTTTTCTTGGTTCAGGGCCTGGTTCTGCTTGATCATTAAAGACTTCCTGGGGGTTGCAACAACTGTGGGGCTTTTCTTTAGTGTGCACCCCCTGTTGGTTTTAAGGCCTTTAGAGTGTGTTTACATGGGCATATGTACATCCAAATGAATTTTAAACATTTGTGTGAAGTATTTAGTAATGTGTATACCTACTTTTCATAAGAAAAAAACACTTACTGGAGAATTATGTATTTAGTGTTTTTGGATGGCTGCTGATTGCTGAGTCTAGCCCCCAGTAACTCCCATCAGTAAGCCTTGGACTACAGTGCTGGATACCCTGAGAGTCAAGTGTTAAAAAGAGGCACTTGGTTCTCGGTTAAGGGATGTGCACCATGGGGGCATGGGGACACCAGAACCAACAGACCCCAGTTGTAACAATTGCGGCCCAGTACCCCTTTCTGCCCTCAGACCCTCTGACCCAGATGCCATACACAGGTATTAAAAGAGTATGATATTTTCTATAGTATCATGTGGTCCAAATCTACCTTTAGTCTTTTATGTTACTAAAGTTTGAAATAACACACATTTTATCCTTAAGCCTTGATGGTTTTATTGCAAGAAAAAATATGGCAACTATTTTAAAGTCAGAAGGTTTTTATAAGAGGTACTAGAGCTGATGCTTCATAAGATTTTTTGCCCCCAGCCTATGCTCCCAGACACCAAACTATATTGCATTAGTGAGAAAAATGCTTTAACATGGGAAACAATGAGGCTGTAGCTGTTCAAAGTACATTTCCATGGAGACACACTTTTCTTGGCATTTCACATTCTGTGTGGATCAGTGCTCCCATTCACCATTGGCTCTGACCAGGTGCTCAATCGGAGCAGGGGACCGGTGATTGGAGGAGTGTTTGGAGAGAGTGTCATGTAACATAGGAAGGATGTGGGCTTCTGGCTGCGTGTTCCACACTCCACCACGCCGTAGGTAGGCATCAGGAAGGGGTGGAGGCCAGGGACTGACAGATCTTGCAGCTCAAAACTCACGTTGTTTTGTCAGCTGGGCCCACAGTTCCTGTAGCTGTGAGACGCTGTTACCGTTCAGATCAGTTGCAGGGGTATCTTCTTCTGAGATACTGCTTTGTCTGACTCATAATCTGGCACTATGGAGGGAAATGTACTTTGTTACACCATGGTGACATCTAACAGTGATTGAGTGTCCAATGAACTATGTGCATACTGAGCACACTCAGAAACTCATACACACTGTTGCATAGCATGTGTGATTGTCCAACAAGAATATGCAAACAATTACATACAGACACATGTTACAAAGTAAATGGTGTCCAAATGGAGGTGTAGATGCTAGAGATATTGTAAAACCATCTGAAACTATGGTAATGAGCATAGCACAGTGGTTTGAACTTTCCATCATCTGGACCATTTGGAAGCTTGATCATCTGCAGTAGTATCACTAGGTTTTTTCTGCTATGGGATGGTCGAAGAAGATGAGTCAGTGGTGGGATAGCCTGAGATATTGAAAAACATATATTCAAACTTATTTTCCAATAGCTCAATCACCATGAACACGTTGAAACCCTTCTTGCAGAGACCCTGGCCTCCTCAGCTTCAAATTCCCAATAACCTCTCAAAATAACATTAGATTTTGCACACAAAGCTAACACTGTTGTGTCAATAGTAAGATCAGATAGCAGTGTTGAATAACTGGCAACTAACTTGTAATATGGCTAATGTTGTTACATATGCATATTTTGATTAAAATTGATATTTGAAGAGTGCAGCATCGTAGTCCTGTTCACTGTTTTGACGATGTCTTCCTGGATTTGAGTATTGTGACTGGCATGGTCTTCATTGTCTAGATGTGGCTACAAACTGGAAATTAGAACTGGGGTTGGAGGGTGCATTTGATCAGCTCCTCTCAAGTGTGGTCATCCAGTGGTAACTTGAAGAACACCACCTTTGGAAGTATTAGACTAGCTAGGTTGACGATTGTCCTTCTTCTATGACTGATGTCAACTTTACTATTCATTCTACTTTTGTGTGCCTTGTGATATCATTCCAACGTTCATGTGGCTCATCCATTTTTCTGTACCACACTCCAAGAGCACTAGTGTGTTCTAACATGTTGAACCATGGGGCCTGCTTCACACTTACACTCACCGGAGGGTATGAGGAAACCAGTGGCGTCACTAGGGTTGATGTCACCCAGTTATAATTTAAAAAACGTACCTTACCGCCTGGTCCCGCTCCACGCCGCTTCAACGCTCCTGGCCGGGCTGCCACGTTTTTTCCAACAGGAAGGGAATTAGGCTTCAAGCAGCCTCCCTCCCTCCCCTGCGCCAATCACAACGCTGCAAAGGCAGCGCTGTGATTGGCTAGAGCAGGGATACTTCTACCTGCCCATAGGAGACCGGGGGTGCTGCATGACATGAAGCAACCCTTGGTCTCAGCCCAAAAAAAAACGGAACATGCGTGCGCCCCTGGGCCTGCCTGCAGGCTGTCAGTCAACTCTAGACTGCTGCCGCAGCGCCACCCACCCATCCCTTTAGCATCGTACGGGCTCACAGCATTGCCCCACTAACCACGATCACCTGGGGTGACACCAATCACCTGGTGCGTGATTGGTGTCACCCCAGGTGATGGTGTCACCCGGTGCAGTCCGCACCCCCCCCCCCGCACCCCTCTAGTGACACCACTGGAGGAAACACTGCCCTGCATTCCCTTCTCAATATCGAGATGCTATTCTGAACTTCCTTTATGTATAACTACCATATGGCACACACTTGCTGAGTGTGCTGGCAGCACGCATTCTTCCCACATTAGTGATTAGAACTTTACAGCAACAGTTGATACATCGTCTTTGATGTTAAAATTTGAATATTTGTCCCTGTCAATGTCCCAAGTTGACTCTACAGACGTATATCAGAGCTGTAAGTTGTGGCTAGAAGCTAAATAATCAAGGTTCTACTACAGTTTCTTCAGGCATTAGCTCACTTGCCCTGGGTGTATCTGCGCTGTGCCTAATATCTCTTATGTGTTTTGAAATGCCACCAGAAAGCCCAATGCTAAATTCTATGATTTGCTACTGCAAATACAGCAAACACTGGCAACGCTAAAAAGGCGTGCCTGGGCAAATTAGTGCAATGATTATTTTCTTTATTGGACGACTATGCAACAATAAGAAAAAAGAAAACATGTAGCAGCCTAAGCAAGGCTTTAAACTCCTTGCGATAGCATTTTTAAATGAAAATAAATTCACTGACGTGTCTATTTAATTGTGACGATTTTATAAATGATGTGCCTTTCACTTATGCCATGTAGTTCATTATTATTGTAAGCAATGGAAACAACAATTATTAACAAGTAACACACACTCAAATTTCAGGTAGCTATGATATGCTATGTTATATTGATTTGCATAGCTCACTAATCACCCAAGAGGTTATCTAGGCGCTTGAGCAAGGTGTGTCGGTGTGTGGCCCCAAGGGTCTTATATAAAGAGCTAGGTCTTCAGCTATAGTGGTGTGGTCCCATGGGTCTTATATAAAGAGCTAGGTCTTCAGCTATAGTGTTGCAATATCACTTAAACACCTTATAACTCACTATTTAAAGTTGATAAAAACTTGTTTAAAGACCTTTAAACCACATTTGTCACTGAAGAGAAAGCAACTATTTTTAAGGGGATTCGGACAATGTGGACAGGTTTTGTGCAATGACTCAAAGTGAAGGAAGTCAATGGGTAAACTGTTCTCTCCCCTTGTACTATGCTGTTTGCTGTAGTGGGAGGAAGCAAAATGTGAATGACAATTTAACAGACCAGTGTATAAATCCCACTGACCAAAAGCCCTTCAATGTTCCTACATTATCTGTGATTTTTTTGGGACTGACAATAATCTTTCAAAACTGTCTAACCGGCCAGATTTAACAATTGTAATTTAGTGACGTGCCATCTGGTACATGAAGTGCTGGTATATTTGTGAGTGAAATGACGAATTCTGGATTCACTCTGTTGAGCAATTTTTAAGCTCTATTTTCAAACCACTTGCAATTTTAAATCCATACATTTGACCACATTAGTAAGGTCAGGACAGATTTGGAGAGTAATTATGTATATTTGTATGTCAATAAACCTGTTATAATAAACTAGTACAGAAGTAGAAAAGATTATAGTAAATGATCGATGCAGAGGTTTAGTAGAATAACTCAAACATATATTCATTGACCATTAAGGCAGGAAATCAAGGGCATGCCTAACAAACCGGTGTGGCGTCAGTGCAACACTGCAAACAGGCTTGTCAGGTACTCACCACTGAAGGCAAAATGAAGAAACTGGTAAGAAATTCCCAAAGGTTACTCCGGCTCCCTAGTATTATTCAGAGAGTGGGCTTACCTGTCTACCTCAATGCACACAGCAACAAAAGCTGGGAAAACTTAGAAGAGGCAGCAGGCTTCTCCTTCAGATATTGGGACTTGATTGCTATAACTGTCACTTAAATATGAGAATTTTGGATGTGTGTGAAGTGAACATTAGTCAAACAAGGAGTGATCCTGGCGGCTGTGGGATAGTGACTGATTCCTGATATCCCCGTTCTGAAGAGGCAAAGTGAAAGCCACCTCTCACACATTTCATTCACTCTCATAATTGTTGACAATTTCTCAGGGAGTGCCAGGTGCGTATTCAGAATGTCCCTTCCAATTGGTGATTCCTAAAGGTATCTAGGAATGGTTTGCAATTGCAATTGCATGTCCCAGTGATAGCAAAGAATCAGATTAGGACACAATTAATTAAGTATGTCAAATGGCAATCCACTACTATTTGGCATTTTGCAAACCGATTTTATTGGTACATAAGTCAGTTTGCTAAAGACAGAGGGCCCTATTACATGTTTGGTGGTCTTCAATAGGACCACCACCTCAGCGATCCCAGGAAGGCCGCCAAGCCCGTGGTGAACCCACCCACCAGATTGTGACTGTAATCCAGAGCAGGCGGGTGGTGCGGCGGCGGTCTCATGGTGGCAAGTGTGTTAGGCCCATAGGAGATCCTCAAAACCATGCTGCCACTGTGAAAGTGCCTGCAGCACATTCCTCTACGGTGTGGCATGCATCATGTTGTGCATGCCACACCGTGCAGGAACGAGGATGCAATTCAAGGGGGGCACAACATGTGTCCCCCTCACATGCACCACCAAGCCCAGATTCGGCTGGGGAACATATTACGACCCCCTTTCCTACATGTCTGCCACCCTTTACATGGTGGGGTCCCCACCATAAAAAGGTCGGTGGATATGTAGGTCGTAATATGCTCAGTGGTATCGGCTTCCACACTGCCAGCATATTCAGACCCTTTTCAGACAGTCACTGCAGGGTGATCCTTGGTCCCAGTGGAGGTGGCAGTCTTGTGGCAGTCCAACTGCCACACTCATAATACATAATAAGGCAGACGGGTGGTGGTGGTCAGATTGCCATGCAAGTACGGTGGTCCCAGGACCACCGTACTCGTAATAAGGCCTCAATGCTTTAAGTAAAAGTCATGTGCAAATTGCTACCACTTTTACCGAATGCATTTTTTCTGCATAGGCCCTTTGTTCGGTGCTGTCTTTGTGCCTTAAACAAACTTTAAGGAATCTATTACCAACGTTTAATAAAAATGTATAGCTATGTAGTGCAGCATATTTGGAAAGATAACATCTTTTAAGTAGTAGTCCTCTAATATTGATATACTCCGTCGATTGCAACCAAAAGTAGTTTTTCAGTGGCTAGTTATAACATGGCAAAAAACTGACTTGTAGTTATTGTAAATTGTGAGGACCGCATCTGCTTTTTGAGTGTAGTTGCAAGGGTTTTAGTTGTTACTGCTTCTTAATTATGACTGTGTCCCATAACTGAGACCTATATACTTGCACCAGCCTGCCTGTGGATCTGTAAACGATCACACCAGTGCATCCATATTCAGGCCACACTGCTGGAATAAGAATGACCTGACAACCATCGGGAATAATGGAATATACATGGTCATATGATTTTGTGTGCAGTTTTTAAGTGTGTTCTGCCATGGGGGCTCACAACTTATGTCATACTAATTTAATATATAAAAGTGCATCAATGAGACCTCCAAATCTGCAAGATCAGTGAGCTCGGTTGTGCAAATTACAGATGTATTCAAAATATAACATATACGATTTTGAGGTATCCAAATATTCATGGACCAGCCTAGGGAGGCATCCATGAAATGTCTTACCTTGAAAGTTACACTTGATTTTTACTTGTGCCAGACCGATGTTGAATGGTCCAAGCCCAGTCTGTAGGACCCTCTCTGATTTGATTAACAAAAAAATGGATTTGCCTTGAAGCCAATGAGACAGAACAGCAAAGGCCACTTAAGTGTATGGTGCCAAGCTAAGGCGCCAGGTATCTACTTATTTAGAAGATGTGGTCTGTGATATTTCAGCTACCCATAATCCACTAGCACAGTGCTTGGAAATGTACATTTCTAATCAAAATGGTGCTTGGTAACTTAGGGGCAGTCTGGCATTGGAACATATTGGGCATCATATATTGCATCAGTAGACTCCACTATTTACCTGTATAGAGTCAAGCGGGGGTTCACTGGCTTTATACCAGTTCTGTATACGAAACAGGATTCATGAAGCAAGACAAAATATGACAGGTTTTCTTTTAGGAGTGAGATCTGTGGACTAAAGATTACTATAAGGGCTGGTGAAGCCAATGATGCAACCTACCCATGGGGCCATCATAGTAATCTGCCAGGCTGCAGTGTTGGTCCCCTGCCTGTTGTTGGAGCCCTCAAGTTCCTGGAAACCGTTTCAACAATGTAACCCTGTATCTCTAATTAGAACAGAGCAGTGAAAGAATGCAATAAACACTTTCTTCTGTAATTTTGAAAACATGTTGCATAGCTGTGCACAGGAATGAGAAATTTAGCATGAAGGTTGCTGCTTGATTTGTGAGACTGAAAGCCAACCAATATCATCAGGTGGTAGGAACTTACTACTAAAACAGAAATAAACCTTCCTTTCCTTGGAAGTCTGGATTGTAGTCCTTTCAATGTTGTAGGTAAGATACCACCTCCCTAGACTGAATCAAGGAGATTCCATGATCTGCTTTCTCCATGCTGCAAACACACTACCACAGGATCCAACAAGCTGTATCTGAAGCCTTGGAACTGTGCTTGATATTCTATGTGCTAGCCCTTAATCCATATGAGCTGTAAGAGGGTTATCCACTGAAACATTCCTCTAGGGCCTGTGATGACCTTTCATTTGGTATTAGCCCTAAATTGCTTTGGAAAGGCAGTTCCACTTCCTGTAGTTTATTTTTATTAACTGTATCCTTCCTCTTCACCATGATGATTTGATATTTGATAGTTGAAGCCCAGGGAACAACCTGTTAGTGAAGGTTTTGCTTAAAAACAGACTGCTCTCTGCTGAGTAGGCCATACCTGCCAAATCCATCATACTGGGCACCAGTGAATCAGATGCCTTTCAGGTAAGACCTAATTGAAAAGTCTCACAGACAAACATATACATTTTGACCTAGATATGGCTTAAGCTGTCCAGTTATCCGCATATTATAAAAAATAAAACAAAAATGCCTATATATAGATGCAGAGAGGGGCTTTGGGTCATCTGTCTTCATTCATTGGTCTGTTCATCTGTCGTTCATATTTTGCTTCTATCCACCACAGCATTCAGTATGGAGCACTGGATCAGCCAACTTCAGTCATTGGCTCCCTTGCCATGTTAGTGACAGCATTTTCCTTATCACTCTTCTCTTCTTTGTGTAAATTTAGTCTTGAGGTTTCAGTAATTCAAATACAATAGTATGTTTTCTTTATGCCAAAAGGAGCTTTATTTTCCTTTTGATGTGCTTTAAAGCTAAAACGATTTTTTATTCCTGTTCTTACGGCATTTCTTCTCTAGGAAGAATAGATAGTGTTCAATCAAAATTAAATGCAATGTTAAATGTATTTTAAATGTAAAATGTTTATTACAAGTTTATGGCTGCCACGTTTAGGCAACAGCATGTTTTGGTTCATTGACCATTAAGGCAGGAAATCAAGGGCATGCCTAACAAACCGGTGTGGCCTCAGTGCAACACTGCAAACAGGCTTGTCAGGTACTCACCACTGAAGGCAAAATGAAGAAACTGGTAAGAAATTCCCAAAGGTTACTCCGGCTCCCTAGTATTATTCAGAGAGTGGGCTTACCTGTCTACCTCAATGCACACAGCAACAAAAGCTGGGAAAACTTAGAAGAGGCAGCAGGCTTCTCCTTCAGATATTGGGACTTGATTGCTATAACTGTCACTTAAATATGAGAATTTTGGATGTGTGTGAAGTGAACATTAGTCAAACAAGGAGTGATCCTGGCGGCTGTGGGATAGTGACTGATTCCTGATATCCCCGTTCTGAAGAGGCAAAGTGAAAGCCACCTCTCACACATTTCATTCACTCTCATAATTGTTGACAATTTCTCAGGGAGTGCCAGGTGCGTATTCAGAATGTCCCTTCCAATTGGTGATTCCTAAAGGTATCTAGGAATGGTTTGCAATTGCAATTGCATGTCCCAGTGATAGCAAAGAATCAGATTAGGACACAATTAATTAAGTATGTCAAATGGCAATCCACTACTATTTGGCATTTTGCAAACCGATTTTATTGGTACATAAGTCAGTTTGCTAAAGACAGAGGGCCCTATTACATGTTTGGTGGTCTTCAATAGGACCACCACCTCAGCGATCCCAGGAAGGCCGCCAAGCCCGTGGTGAACCCACCCACCAGATTGTGACTGTAATCCAGAGCAGGCGGGTGGTGCGGCGGCGGTCTCATGGTGGCAAGTGTGTTAGGCCCATAGGAGATCCTCAAAACCATGCTGCCACTGTGAAAGTGCCTGCAGCACATTCCTCTACGGTGTGGCATGCATCATGTTGTGCATGCCACACCGTGCAGGAACGAGGATGCAATTCAAGGGGGGCACAACATGTGTCCC
Source organism: Lissotriton helveticus (assembly GCF_964261635.1). Lineage (NCBI taxonomy): Eukaryota > Metazoa > Chordata > Amphibia > Caudata > Salamandridae > Lissotriton > Lissotriton helveticus. The sequence continues at coordinate 1,510,289,451 of NC_136067.1, read as the reverse complement.
CCTCACATGCACCACCAAGCCCAGATTCGGCTGGGGAACATATTACGACCCCCTTTCCTACATGTCTGCCACCCTTTACATGGTGGGGTCCCCACCATAAAAAGGTCGGTGGATATGTAGGTCGTAATATGCTCAGTGGTATCGGCTTCCACACTGCCAGCATATTCAGACCCTTTTCAGACAGTCACTGCAGGGTGATCCTTGGTCCCAGTGGAGGTGGCAGTCTTGTGGCAGTCCAACTGCCACACTCATAATACATAATAAGGCAGACGGGTGGTGGTGGTCAGATTGCCATGCAAGTACGGTGGTCCCAGGACCACCGTACTCGTAATAAGGCCTCAATGCTTTAAGTAAAAGTCATGTGCAAATTGCTACCACTTTTACCGAATGCATTTTTTCTGCATAGGCCCTTTGTTCGGTGCTGTCTTTGTGCCTTAAACAAACTTTAAGGAATCTATTACCAACGTTTAATAAAAATGTATAGCTATGTAGTGCAGCATATTTGGAAAGATAACATCTTTTAAGTAGTAGTCCTCTAATATTGATATACTCCGTCGATTGCAACCAAAAGTAGTTTTTCAGTGGCTAGTTATAACATGGCAAAAAACTGACTTGTAGTTATTGTAAATTGTGAGGACCGCATCTGCTTTTTGAGTGTAGTTGCAAGGGTTTTAGTTGTTACTGCTTCTTAATTATGACTGTGTCCCATAACTGAGACCTATATACTTGCACCAGCCTGCCTGTGGATCTGTAAACGATCACACCAGTGCATCCATATTCAGGCCACACTGCTGGAATAAGAATGACCTGACAACCATCGGGAATAATGGAATATACATGGTCATATGATTTTGTGTGCAGTTTTTAAGTGTGTTCTGCCATGGGGGCTCCCAACTTATGTCATACTAATTTAATATATAAAAGTGCATCAATGAGACCTCCAAATCTGCAAGATCAGTGAGCTCGGTTGTGCAAATTACAGATGTATTCAAAATATAACATATACGATTTTGAGGTATCCAAATATTCATGGACCAGCCTAGGGAGGCATCCATGAAATGTCTTACCTTGAAAGTTACACTTGATTTTTACTTGTGCCAGACCGATGTTGAATGGTCCAAGCCCAGTCTGTAGGACCCTCTCTGATTTGATTAACAAAAAAATGGATTTGCCTTGAAGCCAATGAGACAGAACAGCAAAGGCCACTTAAGTGTATGGTGCCAAGCTAAGGCGCCAGGTATCTACTTATTTAGAAGATGTGGTCTGTGATATTTCAGCTACCCATAATACACTAGCACAGTGCTTGGAAATGTACATTTCTAATCAAAATGGTGCTTGGTAACTTAGGGGCAGTCTGGCATTGGAACATATTGGGCATCATATATTGCATCAGTAGACTCCACTATTTACCTGTATAGAGTCAAGCGGGGGTTCACTGGCTTTATACCAGTTCTGTATACGAAACAGGATTCATGAAGCAAGACAAAATATGACAGGTTTTCTTTTAGGAGTGAGATCTGTGGACTAAAGATTACTATAAGGGCTGGTGAAGCCAATGATGCAACCTACCCATGGGGCCATCATAGTAATCTGCCAGGCTGCAGTGTTGGTCCCCTGCCTGTTGTTGGAGCCCTCAAGTTCCTGGAAACCGTTTCAACAATGTAACCCTGTATCTCTAATTAGAACAGAGCAGTGAAAGAATGCAATAAACACTTTCTTCTGTAATTTTGAAAACATGTTGCATAGCTGTGCACAGGAATGAGAAATTTAGCATGAAGGTTGCTGCTTGATTTGTGAGACTGAAAGCCAACCAATATCATCAGGTGGTAGGAACTTACTACTAAAACAGAAATAAACCTTCCTTTCCTTGGAAGTCTGGATTGTAGTCCTTTCAATGTTGTAGGTAAGATACCACCTCCCTAGACTGAATCAAGGAGATTCCATGATCTGCTTTCTCCATGCTGCAAACACACTACCACAGGATCCAACAAGCTGTATCTGAAGCCTTGGAACTGTGCTTGATATTCTATGTGCTAGCCCTTAATCCATATGAGCTGTAAGAGGGTTATCCACTGAAACATTCCTCTAGGGCCTGTGATGACCTTTCATTTGGTATTAGCCCTAAATTGCTTTGGAAAGGCAGTTCCACTTCCTGTAGTTTATTTTTATTAACTGTATCCTTCCTCTTCACCATGATGATTTGATATTTGATAGTTGAAGCCCAGGGAACAACCTGTTAGTGAAGGTTTTGCTTAAAAACAGACTGCTCTCTGCTGAGTAGGCCATACCTGCCAAATCCATCATACTGGGCACCAGTGAATCAGATGCCTTTCAGGTAAGACCTAATTGAAAAGTCTCACAGACAAACATATACATTTTGACCTAGATATGGCTTAAGCTGTCCAGTTATCCGCATATTATAAAAAATAAAACAAAAATGCCAATATATAGATGCAGAGAGGGGCTTTGGGTCATCTGTCTTCATTCATTGGTCTGTTCATCTGTCGTTCATATTTTGCTTCTATCCACCACAGCATTCAGTATGGAGCACTGGATCAGCCAACTTCAGTCATTGGCTCCCTTGCCATGTTAGTGACAGCATTTTCCTTATCACTCTTCTCTTCTTTGTGTAAATTTAGTCTTGAGGTTTCAGTAATTCAAATACAATAGTATGTTTTCTTTATGCCAAAAGGAGCTTTATTTTCCTTTTGATGTGCTTTAAAGCTAAAACGATTTTTTATTCCTGTTCTTACGGCATTTCTTCTCTAGGAAGAATAGATAGTGTCCAATCAAAATTAAATGCAATGTTAAATGTATTTTAAATGTAAAATGTTTATTACAAGTTTATGGCTGCCACGTTTAGGCAACAGCATGTTTTGGTTGTTATTTTTTTTGTGACATATCTTGCAATGCAAACATCAGCAATCTCACCAGCTTGCCAAGCCAACACTATTAAGTTTGCCATAGCTTGTTGTACCCTGTTTACGGTTGCCTATAGATTTGCATTTATTTTTATAGGGGTCTATTAAAAATGTTTCTTCCGATTACATTAATTGGAAAGTGTTAGTCTCCTTTTCTGCATCTTCCCATAACAGTTGTTCTTCAGTTTCTGTGGTAATTAGTTAATAGTTTCACTTTCTTTGAACTTCGAATGATACTTATATTGCGTATACTTCTAACTATAGTTCTAATTTCTGTTGGTGGTCCTTACAAGCCAGCACACCCAGCCCTCAGAAGGGTTTATGAGCACTACTCACACTACTAACAGTTAGACAGGACCATCATAAGTAAGCTTTCTTTCGCCTCTCAACCATTAATTTGTCAAATAGTTTATTGTGTTAGTTTAGCCTTCACACATATTAAAATATCTGCCCACGTTCCTTCCTCACCTTTTCAGAAGGGTTCCTTACAGTATAATGTGAACATTTACTATAATAAAATGTAACCAGGTTTGTAAGAAGAAGCAGTTCTCTATTGAAACGTGGAATATCACCTATAGAACAAAATATTAAAGGTGGAAAGGAGCGAGATCAAGATGTAGGAGAAACTGATTTGGAATTCCCTATATCTATTACTCCTCTTGCACCAATGTTCCTCACTTTCAAATTAACACTCTAATTCTGAGTGCTACTGTGGAGGACATTTCAAAAAGAGTAGCAAAGGTAGGATCTATAATGTAGGACCTAGTACCTTCTAGTCCAACCGAATGGAATTAAGACAGGAAAAAAGTGGGCCCCTATCACAGTAAAACCGAGAGTGCTACAATCTTTGATGGCAAAACAGGACTGACCTCTTGGTCACTGGTGTATTTATATACAATGTACCACAACCCACATGTCCTGCAGGCCCTGTCTAACCAATATAATAATGTGCCTCCACCTGCCATCTTACCATTTTGGGATCAGGATAACAATAATTTTCCTCTCTCAGGGATTGCAGACATGGGCTAAGTGTAAAAACTGTTTATTCCAGGGAATGCAATTTGTGAGTGTGAGTTGTAACCCCAAAGAGAGTGTAGCTGTAGAAACTAATAGAATAAAGATCACAAAGAAATACCATAGAGTGGTCATTAGTCAAACACCCGTAACTCTGGGGCACAGACAGGCATCAGTCCTGATGGCTTCAAAATACATGTGATGTGTTTGATAGATGCATCATGGCAACACCAATCACTGTAGAATTAACACTACGTCCGGACTGTGTAGGCTTTTCATGTTGTTGTCCCAGAAGCATCTGTAATTCTGAACGACCGCACATTCTGGCTAGGGGAGACATAGGTGGTCTAACAGTAGAGTCTTTTCAGAGCAGTAAGGGCTTATTTATGAGGCCTTGCGACAGATTTGAGCTTCTGTTGCGTCACTTTTTGTGATGCATCGGCGGCGTAAAACATGCCTCCTGTTGCGCCCTATTTACAAAGTGATGCATCTAAGCAGATGCGTCACTTTGTAAACCCCTGCGCTACATTATACCTGCATCAGGTGTAATGTAGGCAGGGTGGGCGTTCACACATAAGTAAGCCTCATAAAAGTGACACAGTGAAATGAAAATGAAAAATTATTAATTGTATAGGTAATTAAAAGCATTACAATGTTCCAAAACATAAAATCAATTTCCTTCCTATAATAATTTAGATATAAACAATTGATACCACATTTTAAAAACATATTTTTAAAACCAAGTGAACATTGACTGAATTGTAACTGTAACCTATATTATCCTTTCAATAAATTCTAAAAATTGGTTACAAATTTGATTAATTGACAATTTGTGGATCTACTGAGTCCAGAGTATTTTGTAGTGCTGATCAGCAGGTGTGAATGCCTTTTTCATTGAACTTCTTCCTAAGTAAGTTCGGCGATCGTACTCTAACACCAGGCAGATGCATATCAGGTGTATAAAATCCTGAACTGATGCTCCACATAGGTTACAATCCTTTGGGCCCGAGATCTTCCAGTCAGGTTGATCGGCATTTGTGGGCAATTTCCCCATGCACAGCTCCAAGTACTTCGATTTTAAATGGGGGGGGGGGGGGAGCAAGGCCTAGGTAAACCGCTGGCTCCAGCCTTGTATAGGATTGTAAAACCATCCACCATAACACTTGAGGAACAATTGGCGAAAAGCAACCTGCAGCAAGACGGTGCCAAACACATGGGTGAGGCTAAAAAAACATGAATGCAAGAGTAATGTGTACTACTCAGAAAGCTGTTTATTGAGTTTTACAGTCACCATACCAGCTACTGCATAAACTTTAGAAAAACATTTCATTGCGCCTGTTTATTGGACGTCAATTATTCAGAACAAAATGACAATGCTGCTTTCTCAGCAGCTGTTTCGCCGAACATTAAGCCATCTGCTTCTATAACTAGGGCCCGCAGCCACTTTTCCAAAGAATCTCTCCTGCCCCCAAATCCGTTAACGGAATTATTCGGACCCTCCAGGCTGAGAAGATAACATAATACAAAAAAAGAGAAAAAAAGAAACCGGTGGCTCTTGCAATATTGCACATTAAATAAATTGTCTAGACTGAAGGCAGCGGAAGCGGTTTCATATAGCGAGAGTGCATGTTCATGTCACAACACCGCGGCCAGAAAACCTGACCTTTGGCACCGGAGATTCACAGCCTGCTTCCGCTTACTGCATTCCCCACGAGGCCAACCGCAAAAAATGAAAGAAAGCCGGACGTCTGCTTCAATAAAATACGAACTCACCTGCATTATGAAAAAGCATGCTAATAATTTGATAGTGTTCTGAAGTAGCGCTTTTATAAGCCCCTCTTCTGGATTTAATATTGCCCAGCGAGCCCATCGCATTTCCATTACTTTGTTTCAAAGGAAATGATGCGCCATTGCTTTGAGCTCTTCTCTCGTACAGGTCAACTACTCAGCAACAGAGAGAACTTTGAAGATTGCATGCTCGAATCTTCCAAACAAATCACCCATAATGATGAGCTTTTCAGATTGCTACCTCTCATTTTCATAAAATGGCGCGGATGTTCCCCTCCAATGTAAACTGCATTAATTTTTATAACATATCGAATGTTATGAATGAACGGTGCTTATCCGTTTTACCAGCGCGTTATTTTTATTCATTAGATATAGGGCTTGCTTTTTACACTGTGGTGCTCGAGGAGTAATTTGTTTGGATTTTTTGAAGAGTGTGTGTAGAAATACAATCTTTGATTTGCGTGTACGAGTTCTTCAAATGCAAGTGAATACTGACAGTCTGAGCAGGTTCGTAGCCAGTGAGACATGGGTCCCTGTGCAAGGAAGGAAATTGCCCTCCTGGCTGCTGTTTGAATTGCAAAATACATCAATAATCAAGGTTCAGTGTGCCCCGGTGCCACTCCACCTGCTGCACCACTGGAAGCTACCCCACCGAATCTGAGGGGTTGAGTTATCTGATGAATACGCTTTATTACACGAAAATAATGTCTCATATTTGTAAATAGTATGGAAGTAATAATGAGGCTAATTACGATTTAATGTAAAAGCCATGTGTTTGGCTTCCCACTGCCACTTTTGTATTTGAACACCCATGTTGATGCATAAGTGAACTACACAATAGCATCCTAAATCTCACCATTAGCAGAACGTAGCCCCAAAACAAAATTCCACTTCTGAAACACAGAAGTTGCAGCAACCAATCTATATTACCAGTCGTGGCCGGTGCAGGTAAGAACGGTGGGGTGGCAGGGTGGGCCAGGGGATGAAGTTTACTGACAACGGAATAGGGAAAGTGCAAGGTTAGTGGTTTTATTCATTTTTTTACTTTATGTCCCCTATTCCGTCGTCTTTCGACTTCCCCCGCTGCACTTACCCGCACTCGTCTTTAATTACTCACCTCTCCATATGTTGTCTTTCATATTGTGTCCACAATGTTTGTTGGCATCAAGATTTATGCCTAGCTATTTCAGTGGCACACCAACAATCCGACAAGAAGTGTTCTGGAAAGATGTGTTACTGAAGGCACAGCATCAAATTAGAAGGTACAGGCACACAGGTCATGTTGGGGATAGATAGTTATTCTTAAAAAAGTGCCAAAAGTAAAGGGTCACATATTATAGGTGGCAATGGATTCCAGAAGGGAGAGCCTGTTGATGGGGCATGGCACATGCTCGTGACACAGAGCAGAGGGTAGTAGTACATTATGGACTGTGTCCACAGTCAGGGGCGGCTGGTGACATTTGAAAGTGGTGGGGCGTAAACTAATTTGCATATTGCACCGCAGCGAGCGCAGCGAGCGAGCCCGAACCACCTTGCATCCATCCATACATCATTCATGCATCCACCCATCCATCCACCCACCCATCCATCCACCAATTCTGCATCCATCCTGCATCCATCATTCATTCATGCATTCACCCATCCATCCATCCTGCATCCATCATTCATTCATGCATCCACCCATCCATCCATCCACCCATCCATCCTGCATCCATCATTCATTCATGCATCCACCCATCCATCCACCCATCCATCCTGCATCCATCCATCCATCATTCATTCATGCATCCATCCATCCACCCATCCATCCACCCATCCATCCACCCATCCACCCATCCATCATCCATCCTGCATCCATTCCTGCATCCATTCATGTGTCCACCCATCCATCCACCCATCCTGTATCCATCATTCATTCATGCACCCATCCATCCATCCATCCACCCATCCATCCTGCATCCATCATTCATTCATCCACCCATCCATCATCCATTCCTGCATCCATTCATGCATCCACCCATCCATCCATCCATCCTGCATCCATCATTCATTCATGCACCCATCCATCCACCCTGCACCCATCCTGCATCCATCATTCATTCATCCACCCATCCTGCATCCATCATTCATTCATGCATCCACCCATCCATTCATCCACCCATCATTCATCCTGCATCCATTCATGTGTCCACCCATCCTGCATCCATCATTCATTCATGCACCCATCCATCCATCCATCCATCCACCATCCATCCTGCATCCATCATTCATTCATGCACCCATCCATCCATCCACCCATCCATCCTGCATCCATCATTCATACATCCACCCATCCATCCACCCACCCATCCAGCATCCATCATTCATTCATTCATCCACCCATCCATCCACCCATCCACCCATCCATCCATCCACCCATCCATCCATCATCCATCCATCCATCATCCATCCTGCATCTATTCCTGCATCCACCCATCCATCCATCCATCATTCATGCACCCATCCATCCACCCTGCATCCATCCTGCATCCATCATTCATTCATCCACCCATCCTGCATCCATCCTGCATCCATCATTCATTCATGCATCCACCCATCCATTCATCCACCCATCATTCATCCATCATCCATCCATCCATCCACCCATCCTGCATCCATCATTCATTCATGCGCCCATCCATCCACCCTGCATCCATCCTGCATCCATCATTCATTCATCTACCCATCCACCCATCCTGCATCCATCCTGCATCCATCATTCATTCATGCATCCACCCATCCATTCATCCACCCATCATTCATCCTGCATCCATTCATGCATCCACCCATCCTGTATCCATCATTCATGTATTTTTATGACCATATAACTTGCACACAGCTTGTCAGTGTTTAATACCAGTCTCGAACCTTGTACTCCAGCACCAATGATACATGATTAATATTAATTGTTTTTAAAAACATGTATTTATTCGACACCAATTTCACACCTTAGTCGGAACATCATTTTTATTTGTTTTTCAAAATATCTATTTATTTAACACCAAAGTAAGTAATGTATACATTTTTATGGTTCGATAAGAGGCTCGAACCTGGTTTCCCAGCACCAAAGTCGGCCGTGCTATCCGTCAGGGGTTATGTAACCCGGCTATGTATTGACCAGCCAATCCTGCGCCAGGATTGGCTGGGGGGGCACCATGACTCCTCGCCCAGTCGCCCTGTGTAACCCCGGGGGCTGCGGCCCGCCCCCTGGTCCTCTCTCTAAGGGGGAATTCACAAGAAAACGATCTGCGCATGCGCGGGCATGTTTGTGCCCAAAAATACACTTGCGCAGCTGCAGCAGCCCGATCCTTCCCCCCCCCCCCTTTGCACACTCCGGGAAGGTCGGGAGTCTCCCGGTTTCCCGGCCGGCAGATAGCGCGATTTTTTAAATTAATTGTGTTTGGCTTCTAGTGACGACGTGGTGGGTCCATGGGGCTTAGTGGGGCTTCGCCCCTACGCCCCAATGGACGCACCGCGCCTGTCCACAGTGCTATGGACCTCAGACTCCTACTGCCTTCCATAGCACAAAGAAAAAAGAGGCAGCAGATAAGAGTGAATAGCTGAAATTGTTACCCTCCTGCAGAGGTAAACACCAATGAGACTATGGCCAGATGTACTAAGATTGGATTTGCAAAAATCAATCAATCAATCAATCAGGGGAATTGAAAGCGCACTAGTCACCAGTGAAGGTCTCAAGGCCAGGGGGGGGGGGGGGGGGGTGAGCAGCTCCGTTCAGTCGAAAAGCCAGGTCTTAAGCGTCTTCCTGAAGATGTTCAGGGAAAGGGTGTGTCTGATGTCGAGTGGGAGCTCATTCCAGGTCTTGGCATCGATGTAGGAGTAGGTTCTTCCTCCTATTCTGGTTCTACGGATGTGCAGAGCTTCGGCGAGGGTGAGGTCGGCAGATCATAGGTTTCTCTTGGGTACGTGGAAGGAGATTCTCTCATTGAGGTATTGAGGGATTGGGGTCCGGTGTTGTGGAGGCATTTGTAGGCATGGGTGAGTATCTTGAAAGTGACTCTCTCCTCAATGGGGAGCCAGTGGAGGTAAGAGCGGTAGGGTGGCAGGGTGGGGCGGGGTGGGGTGGGGAAGGAGGGGAGTCAACTGACGATGGAATAAGGAAAGTGCAAGGTTAGTGGTTTTATAATTTTTTTTTACTTTATTTTCCCTATTCTATAAGTTAGTCATTAAAACTTTATTTGGTTGGTTACAACCATAAAAGTATACACTTTACATTTTTGCAAAACTTTGTAAAAACACGTAATGTAAAACAATTATTGAAATGCAACACATAATCATTTCCTGGAGGATAACACGGCTCCTTTTGTTATTAATCAAATATCCTCCTGAGTTATTAAAATCAATATAAATGATACATATATAACCAAACCTTCCAAACACAATACATACATTACTATTAAAATGCAGTCTCATTTTATATTAGGGGAGCTACTTGCACCTATAACTCTGTACACTGGAGAAATACCCTAACTCTGCTCATAAATTTCCCCAAATCACAGGCTATATCCAAATTTGTCATTCCCACTAAGAGGTTAGCAGCTTGCTTTCTATTCATAATCCTGTATTTTTTAAAATCGGGCATAAAATCTCCTTTCGTATATCAAGAACCATCCTACAGTCTAATAAAATATGTATGATGTCACAGGAGGTACCTAACGTACAAGTGCAGTTACCATCACTATTTATCATGAGGTTTTTGACCCTATTATTTAAGTAACAGGGATTTATTCCCATTCTCACTTTTAATATCTCTCGCCTTAGACGGTGATTTGGTAACCTGTCTAAATAGGGATACGGTTGATCTTCTGAAGCCCATGCTTGGGTCATATGGGACACCGATGTTTTCCGCAGGAGGTACTCTCGATCACATATACGGGACACGTCGTCTCCCATAGACCTTAGTTCTTTTTTGCCTATTATGGCGTGTCATAACTGCGTGCATAGCTCTAATCCCAGAACTCCACATGCTTCTCTTAATAAGGCTCTTGTTTCTTTCACCCAGGATAACTCACTAAAGGCAATTTCTTCTCTACACCACTGTGAGATTTTTATGGGGAGCTCCCCTGTCCTTAGGCGCTGCCAAAAACGTATTAGGGCCATCCTAGTGGTTATTGCCCAAGAGGTAAATCCCAACTCTAATCTTGCTGCTTGTACCATTGATGATTTTGGCAGCGAGAACAAGCTTTTCAGGATAATACCCTCCTCTTTATCCCAACATTTTTTCCCGCTTAAAAAGAGAACATCTGCCCCGTATAGAAATTGCGCGGAGACCATTGCTAAGTAGGCTTTTATAACCGGCCCGTCTGATATTTCACCATAGAAGCTATTAAATCTTTTTAAACCCTTCATAGAAGCCGTTGCCCTCATTTTTAATGGTCCAGATGGGTGGTCCAATTCAGATTGCTCGTGAACCATATTCCCAGGTATCTATATTCTGTTACCTTCTCAAGTAATTCCGTACCAAGACGCCAAGGGAACCGGGTCTTACTTCTACCGAAGCATAATATTTTGGTCTTCTCCATGTTCACTACTAATTTTTTATTTAAGCAGTATTTATGGAACATGTTTAATTTCCTCTGCAGACCTATCTCTGTCTGGTCCATAATCACCAGATCATCTGCATATAGCAGACAGGATATGTGATTATGTCCTAGCTTTGGGCTAGCCCCTCTGACCTCTCTTAAATTCAGGGGTAGGTCCGCTATGAACAGGGAAAAAAGCAATGGGGCTAGTACGCACCCCTGCCTCAGGCCATTTCCAATCTGGATCCTCCCAGACAATCCACCCTCCTCGTCCAGGATTACCTGGGCCCAGTTTTTTGTATGTAAGGCCTGAATAAGGGCTAACAGGTCATCGTGTATTTTATAACCTACCAGGGTTGACCATAGCTGCTCCCTGCCTACAAGGTCAAATGCCGCGCGGAAGTCCACAAAGCAGCAGAACAAATTACCCCTCTGCTCTATCGACTTCCGCGCGACCGCCCAGAGGGCAAAGCAATGGTCAACCATTGAATGCCCTTCTTTAAATCCCCCCTGTTCTGGGGGTCCTATGCAATTATCTTCAGCCCAGTCTTTTAGCAGACCTAGGATTTCTTTGGAGAATACTTTGTCCCCAATATCCAAGAGGTTTATTAGGCGATAATTTTTAGAGGACTTTACATTGCCTTTTTTATGTATCGGTCTAATGTTAGCCCCTTTTCAGCTGTCTGGTAAGATTCCAGTATTTAATATTTTTGAAAACATCTTTGAGAACAAATCCGCTCACCAATCTATATTAGTTTTTATAACGATGGCAGGTAGATTGTCTGGGCCAGCAGCGCGTGTCAAATTTAGGTCAGCTATTATGGTCTTAATATGGCCTTGGGAGAACTGCCCCATTACTTCTTCCCTAACTCCCGGCCAGCTAGATGGTAATATTTCCCCCTTCCTTGGCCATTTGCCGTAAATTTCCTCGAGGTAGGTTACCCACTTATCCTCTGGGACAGAACATTGCAGGGTCCCTACCGCTTTCCCCGTACATTCCTGTATCATTTCCCAGAAGCCTTAGACATTTTTTTCTTCAATTGCCTCTAGTAAGTTCATCCCGCATTTTTCTTTGAAGTATCTTTTTTTTCTCTAATAGTTGCCTTGTATTTTATCCTCAATTTCTTAAGTGCTAGTAATGCTGCATCATTGTAACTATGCCTAAGGCTTCTTTCATGTTGCCTAATGAGGGCCTTTACTTTCCGGCAATCTTCGTCAAACCATGGTTTATTACTTAAATGTAGTGTTGCTTTACTTACTGAACTATGCTTTCCTCGTTTGATTTTTATCCTGAGGCATTCTACCAGTTGTCTTATTATATCCTCATACCAGGATATATCCTCCCCTGGTGATGGATTTTCTAAGTCAACTACTATCTGGAATTCCCTCAGTTTCTTTAAATATTCTTCACTAATCCGGGTTGTGAGTCGCTTTGGATATTTAACATCTACATGTAACACTTTCTGTCTCGGCGGAACCCTGTTCACATACATTTCCATCGATAATGGGAAATGGTCGCTACCCTCTACCTGGAGTATTTCAAAGTGTTGTATTAAGTGGAAACACCATGCCTGGATAAAGGCATAGTCTATGGGGCACATATACTGCCCTATTTTAAAGGTGCGCTTTGCGGGCCGATCTGTTTCTTTCCTACCATTAACACAAACCAAGCCCATAGCCCCCAGCAGCCGTCCAAGCTCCACATCTTGGTTTGAGAGCTCATTGCTGGTGAACATTGCAGACTCTATATGATACGCTTTTAGCAAGTCGCTATTCCAGGCATCGGTTTTTTGGGGATTTAGTCTATGATTAAAATCCCCTAAAATTAGGAGCACATCTCTTGGGTAGATTTCATGTAAGTTCTCTAAATCCTTTTTTAGACGCTCCAGCTCCGCTTTATACTCATTTTTTCCCCTTTCTGTATGTACACATTGATAATACATAAGCCTCCACCACCTACGTTGTTATTTAGAATCAGCACTCTGCTACCCAGTGCCCAATTACACGTTAAGTCAAGGAGAAATATATCTCTCACTATCCTTGTGGAGACCAACGTCATCTGGCCACCTGATGCCCTACCTATTTGGTTTTCCTTGCAGGTTTTACATGATGTGCAAAACCTTCAGTAACAGGGGTTTCGTCCCACAGCCAAGTCTCCTGTAGGCACACAATATCGGTCTTCCCAAGGATGTTTTTAAAACCTTCCTGAAACCGTATTCTTTTATAACCATTAACATTCCAGGACAAGATACACAGGCTGTGCGACGACCCAGTTTCCTAATCGATGTTACTCAAATTCCCCTCTTCATCATGGTCCATATAAGCCAATTCTCTATACCTGTTTCCGACCAAGACATTTTCACCCCCCCACCCTATCTTTTTGGGAATTATAGTGATTTCCAGGGCTTCCTTGTTACCCAGTCCAGAGGTGATCATTTTTATTTGCCGTTCCCCCAACCCTGCATGGTGTCTAAGGAATTGGTACCCATTATCACCTCCTCTCTCTTTACTATACTAATTCCTTCCCTTAACATCTCAGCTTCTGCTTTTTCCATTGCAACTTTTATTAACAGTGAGTGGAGAAGGACCTTTGTTATTTCTTCACCTTTGGAATTAACCCAAAAACCCACTTCTTTTAAATCATCTGTACTGACATATTTTAAGCTGGGGCATTTTACAAATGAAGAGAGCAGCTGCGAGCGATTTAGAGGTTTTAATTTCTTACCCCTTTCCCCCCCCTTTCCCTGTCCCATAGGTACTCAAAATAGCCAGGTGTCCACAATCCTGGTTTTCTGTAGGATTTTTAGGCTTTCATCTGATCTTTCATCCCTTCTCTTCTCGTTAACTTCTACTCTACCTCTATTCCTACAATTTTTCACCGGGGTTGGGTTACTGGGCCCTGCGTCAATGGACATCTCCATCTCCCATTCTGATGCTACCTCCTCCTTTCCCCCCATGTACATCCTCAAGGGGGCCATTGCGCTCTTAACCAAGCGTTTACCTGAATCCCACCTTGATTGTTCCTTAGGTCTAAGGATGCTTGCTCCTATATCTACAAAGATTAGCTTATTTGTTTCTAACATTCCTACCTTGTCCCTGGGCCTTGTTCGTGGAATACCTCCTTCCTATTCCCCTATTGTTTTGCTACCTGTTTTACTCTTGGGACCTTTTTCCCCTTCCTCCTCTTCAGAAAACGCCTCCTTTCACCATATCTCTTTATAATCATGGGGCAGCGGGAAATATATACAGTCGGCTCCTCCTCTTTGGGTCTATTTCCCCTTGTCGTTTCTCCCACCTCATCTACTTTATTCTCTACCAATCTTACTAGGGAAGGCATTTGGCCTTTAATCTGCGTCAGCTCCCCAATTATGTTCTTAAACTGGTTACTTTGAGTTTTTAAGATTTCATTATTTAAAACTGAGACCTCTAGGATACCCTGCAAAGTTTTCTGGAGCATCAACATAACCCCGAGCATTGATAGGCTCGAGGAACCCGTCACCTCCAGACTGTTCACGGGTAGACCTGATAACTCTATGTGGACAACATTGGCATTTTCCAAATTTTCTTTCACATTAGAACTAAATTCCCCTTGGGCAACATTTTTCTCTGGCTGTGATTCACTCTGAATTTCATTTTCTTCCTCCCCCTCTACATCTAAGTCTTGAATAACTAATGACTGAAACAGCCGAGGGGAGGAAGACAACCGAGGTTCCATCGGAATCTTAGCAATATCAAAGTTTGTCTGATTCAGGGAATCAGCGTCTGATACCAGGTCATCTGTGCTTTTTGGAGACTCCACCACATTCAGCTCCCTTTCTGGTGTCTCCTTCGCTTTAAAATGTTTGCCCAAAAAGTCTTCAATAGATTTTGAGACTGCTGATCCACCTTTTGCTCCTGCTGCCTTAGCGGTCAATGGCCCCTTCTGTTTAATTATGCTTGAGGGTGGGGTAGACCCCATCGCTGGTGTTTTATTTCTGGTAGTTGTCGCCGTAACACTTTCCAAGTCTTTGGGTAATTCTGTTAAGTCGTCTGCCCAGGGGCTTCTATTTCCTGATTTTTTTGGGGTGCTTCAGGGCTTTTCGTTGTTTATTCTTCCCTAGTGCAATAGCTTTATGTTCTCCTTCACTGCTTACTTCCAAAGGCGCAAAGATTTTCAGGACGGTTTTCTTCTTCACTTTATTAAGTTACCCACGATTTCTAGGTGCACTGCCGCCCCTGTGTCATAAACTCTTAGATGTAACTCCCCTAATTATGATTGTTACCTATGTTCTGTGGGCCCACGCTCTTCCTCCACCACCTTTTTCCTCTGCCGCTTCTAATCCTGGCAACCTCTTCTATGGATTTCTCTTGCGGTTTAGGGCTCCGGGGGTCTCTATCCCCACCCTATCACCGCTGCGGGACGTCCCTCTGGTTGGGGTCTGCCCAACCCGTGCTACCCGCTGGGCTTGTAGTCCACTGCGGCCCTCACCGTGGCGTCTCCTCGAGTCACCGAGTCACAATCATGGGACTCCCAATACCGCACACCAGAGGGTGAGTTAAACAGCGGGTAAGAGCGGGTACACTATTACCGCTACTGCGGCGCCCACGCCACACCGCCGGCGCTGCCAAAGCTGACCCGGAAGCCGAAAGCCTGAAGCCGGAACCGTAAGCCTGGAAGCCGGGGGCAATGACGGCTATGACGACGATGATGCAGTGGGAGGTTCACAGGAGCGCGGCCACACAGAATCAGAGGTTCAATCATTCTGTCATCTTTCGACTCCCCCTGCCCACCGCACTCACCTGCACAAGTCACGACTGATAATTACTTACCTTTCGATACGTTGTCTTTCATATTGTGTCCACAATGTTTGTTGCCATCAAGATTTATGCCTAGCTCTTTCAGTGGCACTCCAACAATCCGGCAAGAAGTGTCCTGGAAAGATGTGTTACTGAATGCACAGCCTCAATTTAGTCACCCGAGGGTCTCAAGGTGCTGGGGGAGGGGGTAAGCAGCTCTGTTCAGTTGAAAAGCCAGGTCTTGAGCGTCTTCCTGAAGATGTTCAGGGAAGGGGCGCATCTGATGTCAAGCAGGAGCTCGTTCCAGGTCTTAGTTGCGATGTAGGAGAAGGTTCTTCCACCTGTTCTGGCTCTGGGAATGTGTGGGGTTTCAGCGAGGGAGAGGTCGGCAGATCGGATGTTTCTCTTGGGTACGTGGAAGGAGATTCTCTCATTGAGGTATTGGGGTCCGGTGTTGTGAAGGGATTTGTAGGTGTCGGTGAGTATCTTGAAAAGTACTCTCTCCTCAATGGGGAGACAGTGGAGGTTCCGTAGGTGCCTGGTGGTGTGTTTGTTTCGAGGAATCTCGAGGACGAGTCTGGCTGCAGTGTTCTGTATGGTCCGGAGCTTGCGGAGCAGAGACTTGTTGATCCCGGCATAGAGGGCGTTTCCATAGTCCAGTCTGCTGGGTATGAGTGCGTAGATGACGGCCTTCCTTGATTTCGGGGGGATCCACTTGAAGGTCTTTCGGAGGATTCAGAGGGTGTTGAAACAGCTGGAGGTGATGGTGTTGACCTGTCGGGTCATGGAGAGGGAGGAGTCGAGTACGATGCCGATATTTCAGGTGTGGTTCGTGGGTGTGGGGGGGCTGCTGAGGGCAGTAGGCCACCAGGTGTTGTCCCATGCCAAGGGGGAGTGTCCGAGGACGAGGACTTCTGTCTTCTCCGAGTTGAGCTTCACGCAGTTTCTGCTCACCCAGGATGCAACGTCCTTCATTCCTTCCTGGAAGTTGAGTCTGGTGGTGATTGGATAATTGGTGATGGAGACGATGAGCTGGGTGTCATTGGATACTATGCTGGCTGAGTCTGTGCTGTCTGACGATGGCAACGAGGGGGGCCATGTAGATGTTGAAGAGTGTGGTGCTGAGTGATGATCCTTGGGGCACTCCGCAGTTGATTTCTGTGGTATCAGAGAGGAAAGGTGGTAGTCTATATCTTTGGGTTCTGCCATTGATGAACAAGTGGATCCAGCCGAGGGCTGTTCCTTGTATGCCGGTGTTGTGGAGTCTGGCGGTGAGTGTGCAATGGGAGACAGTGTTGAACGCAACCGAGAGGTCGAGTAGGATCAGGGCAGCAGTGTGTCCTTGGTTGAGAAGGTTGCTGATGTCAGTGGTGGCGAGTGGAGCGGTTTCATTGCTGTGGTTGTTGCGGAATCTGGATTGGGTGGGGTCGAGGATGGAGTTTTCTTTGATGAATTTGGTTAATTGTGCATTGACGGTCTTCTCGGTGATTTTGTCTGAGAAGGGGAGGAGGAAGATGGGTCAGTAGTTCTTCAGGTCAGTGGGGTCTGCTGAGGGCTTCTTGAGCAGGGGTCTGACTTCTGCACGTTTCCAGTCATCGGGAAAGATGCCGTTCTTGAAGGTGGTGTTGATGATGTGTCATAGTTCAGTGGTGGCTCTGTGGAAAATTTGCGGGGGCAGGGATCCATGGGGGCCCCTGAGTGGATGCCTTTCATGGTCAACGTGGTGTCTTCGGTGGTGACTGGGGTCCAGGAGGAGATGTTGGGCTGGATGGCATTGCTGGAGCAGGAAGTGGTTTTGGAGTTGGGTGTCTGGTTGCTGAAGTTGTCATAGAGTGCCTTCATTTTTAGATGGAAGTAGGATCCGAGCTTGTCGCAGAGGTCCTGGGAATAGGTGATGTCCATAATTTTGCTGAGAGGCTTGGTGAATTCCTGGATGACGCTGAAGAGTTGCTTGGAGTTACTGCATTGGCGAGGATCTTGTTTTGGGTGAAGGTCCTTTTTATGGATCTGATGCGTTGGTGATATTACACCATGGTGTTTTTGTAGGTGGTGTGATCTTCTGGGATTTCGCTGTTTCTCCAGTTCTTCTCAAGACGTCTGCAGGTGCATCTGGATTCTTGGAGATCGGCAGTGAACCAGGTGGCTTTTATGGGGCGTTGTTTGCCAGGGTTGCGTAGTGGTGCAAGTTTGTCTTCACAGCTGGAGATCCATCTGTGGTATCCTTTGGCTGCGAGGTTGTGGTCGGTCAACGTGGTGGGGGTGTTGCGGTTCAGGGTGGAGTTGTTCCTCAGTGACTTTGCTCCAGTTCCTTTGTGGGGTGCGTGGTGCTGGTTTGGGTGGCGTGGGTTTGTCGATGTGGAAGTGTATGCAGTGGTGGTCTGTCCATGGGGGCTGCGTGATGTGGCTGAAGTGGATGTTGTTACCTCCTGCCTGGGATTGAGGGTGTGTCCTGCCTTGTGGATGGGCATGGTGATGAGCTGTTTCAGTGAGATGTTGGCGAGGTTGTCCAGGAGGGCAGCGGAGTTGGGGTCTCTGTGGGTGTCGAGGTGGAAGTTCAGGTCTCCGATGAGTATGTAGTCCATGGAGGCAATGGCGTGGGGAGCAATGAGTGAGTGAGTGAGTAAAGATTTATATAGAGCAACTTAGCCCATAAGCATCAAGGCGCATAAAGGTGGTACCGCTGTTTAGAAGGGGAGAAAGTATGCCAGCTATAGGTAGGCTTCTGTGAAAAGCCAGGTCTTCAATGCCCTTTGAAAAAGAAGATGGGAGGTTTGACCTTTGAGCTCAGACGGAAGTATGTTCCACAACCTTGGGGCGAGGGAGAAAAAAGCCCTCCCGCCCCATCTGGCCTTGATGACTCGAGGCACAGAGAGAAGGCGTTTATTGGCCGAGCGGAGAGCCCTACTAGGAACATAAAGGGACACAAGGGATCTGATGCCTACTGGACCGGACTCATGCAAAGCAGTGTGAGTGAGACATAGGACCTTGAAGTTTATCCTGGCCTGTATGGGGAGCCAATGCAGCTCTTTCCTAATGGAGGTGCCTGACGAGCGCCTAGGGGCATCAACAACAAACCTGGCTGCTGCATTCTGCATTATCTGAAGGCATTGGACCAGACTTTTATTTATACCTAGGTATAGTGAATTACAGTAATCCACTCTTGACGATATAAGGGCCACTGTAACCTGTGTTTGGGCCTCAATGGAAAGGTAGTGTACAATCTTTCTCAAGATTCTTAGGACCCCACAGCAAGTTGATACCGTCCTGCTGACGTGTTTGTCAAAAGAAAGCGTGGTATCAAAGATTACACCCAGGTTATGGGCAGACTGGGAGGGCGCAGGGCAGGCTCCAAGAGCAGGAGGCCACCACTCCATCGACCGGATCTCCTCCTTGCCTCCAAAGATAAGGACTTCTGTCTTCTCCCCGTTAAGTTTCAAGAAGTTCCTTATCATCCAGCCCGCGACTGCTTCCATGCAGTTCCTGAAATTTCGGGCCGTGATGTTTACTGTTTGAGAGAGGGAGACCATAATCTGGGTGTCGTCAGCATAGGATAAAACTTCCAACCCAAAGGATCTTACAAGCCTGGCAAGTGGGGCTACATAGATATTAAAAAGCGTGGGGCTCAGAGACGAGCCCTGAGGAACCCCGCACTGCACAGGCTTGACAGGGGAAAGAAAGTCACCCAGCTTGACCCTTTGTTTACGCTGATCGAGAAAGGAAGTCAGGAGGCTCAGTGCTGGTCCATTCACTCCTATCTCCCTAAGGCGAATAGCCAAAATAGAGGGGGACAGGGTGTCAAATGCTGCTGTGAGGTCGAGCAGGACCAGAAGGGTAGTCTGGCCACTGTCGACCTTAGCGCAGATGTTATTGGTAACCACAGTGAGAGCGGACTCCGTGCTGTGTGCCCTCCGGAAACCATGCTGGGAAAAATCCAACAGGCTAGAGTTGTCAAGGAAGGCACTTAGGTGGCAGTTGAGATGAGTCTCGAGCAGCTTCGAAGGGGCAGGAAGTAAAGAAATGGGGCAAAAGTTCTTCAAAGTCCCGGGGTCTAAAGTAGCCTTCTTTAAAAGGGGCTTGACTATCGCCATCTTCCATGAGGTCAGAAAGACACCTTCGGAGATTGCCAGAGTTATCACCTCTAGAAATGGGGGGAGCAATACCTCTCTGCATTCTTTGAGAATCTTCAAAGGGCAGGGATCCAGGGGAGATCCGGACTTAAGCTTATCAAGAAGCATGTTCAATTGTGTCAATGTAAGACGGGGGAAGTTAGAAAGATTGCTGTCCGGTACCACTACCAGACTTCCCGAAGAGGAAGCCGCCGGTGGAGGAGAGGCCTCTAAGTCTAAGTTAAGGGCTTCTAAGCCTGAATGAATATCCATTATCTTTGCATGAAAGAAAGTAGAGATCCGATCGCATAGTTCTTGAGTTGCCACTTTGGGATCAGGAGACTGAAGGAGAGACAAGGAATCAACTATTTTAAACAGTTCCCTAGGGGAGCTGAGAGAGATGGTCAGCTTGGTAAAGTATGCTTTCTTTTCCGCCAGTACCGCAGTTTTATATTCCTTAAGCAGGACTTTATGCCTGTCTTTTTAATTCGGGTCAAGGTGCAATCTCCAAAGTCTCTCTTGCTTCCTGCAGCCCTGCCTTAGCAGCCTGAGAGAGTCTGAGTACCAGGGTGCCGAGGGTCGCTTTCTGGCGGAGTAACGCTGCTTGACCGGGGCCAGTATATCTACGGCGCTGATAATGGTATTAAAAAGGTCAAGGGCAGCCGTATCGGTATCCCTCACCGAAGAAGGCCTGAGACTAGACATCAATGGAGCTAGAGTCTCATTGTTTACGCCCCTGTAATTCCTTTTCAATTCCCACTTGCTGGAATCAGGTATGGGCACAGCGGTGTGAGGCAGAGTAAATTCCAATGGGACGATCATGTGATCTGACCAGGACAGGGGAAGGGGGAAACCTATCCCTAGCCTGGAATCATTAGTAAAGACCCCATCCAAGGTATGTCCAGCTGAGTGGGTAGCACTTCCCACTCCTTGAAGCAATCCACAGGATGCCAAGGAGTCTAACAGAAGGGCAGTGTCGGCAGAGTTGGTATTTTCCAGATGGAAATTAAAGTCTCAGAGTATGGTCATGTTAGGTTTATCAACACTTTTAGTAGGTCATGACTGAAAGCAGATCTAGGGCCCGGGGGCCTATAGAATAAAAAACCCAGTGAAAGAAACCGTAGTGGAGGAATTAAGGGCAAAGTACATGGCTTGGAAAGAGTCTGGGGGAGAGGAGAGAAGCTCATACCGACATCTTGACCAGGGACCGTGCATTAATGAGGAACTCATTATCACTGGTCAATAAGGGGGAGTCTTGATTATTAGACCGGGGCTGTTTATGAGGGGGGTTAAGGATGGTTGAGTGAATTCCTCTCCCAGTGCATAGGCACTGGGGGGAATCGAGTAACTTCTCCGGGAAAAATGTATGATGACAAGGCTTCCACGTGGTTTTAAGTATTTGTAAAGTCCGCAAGGAGTATAGGGGACTGACTTGGGCATGGATGTCTGAGGTGCCAGCCTTCCTGGCCCCTGACACTTCCTCAGTGCTGACGGGTTGGACTCTGGCCTGACTCCGGCGCTGATACGGCCCGTCCGCTGCGCGGAGACATGTCAGTTTCTTTAAATGCTGACGAGTAGAATGCTGCCGGTGGAGCTTCCCACCCAAGATGGCCGCCGCTAAATTCCACCGCCCGAGGTCCGCGTGTCTCAGCGCCAAAATCGGCCGAGCACCGCCAAGTGTGTGGAAAGGGAATTCGAGAGTGCCGAGAGTTCAGCAGAGTGCAGGGTAAATTTATAAAGTAAATTTTTAAAGTGAATTCAATTTTTAAAACATGACGATTAAAATAGTTGAGGTCAGCGACGGTAGTGGAGAACAAAGCACAGGTTCCAGGGGCTCTGTAGGTGAGGGTGCCGCGGAGAGTCGTTCTGGGACTGGTCTGGATCTGGAAGTGAAGGTGTTTGGTGGTGGGGAAGAAGTCCTTCAGGGTGGAGGTGGAGAGTCAGAGGGAGCTCTTGTGTACGGTGGTGAGTCCTCCTTCCTGGGTGGTTGGGGCAGTTCTCCCTCTGGATCTTGTATCCATCGGGGATGGTGGTGGCGATGTCGGGGGTGGAGGAGACATTGGTTCAGGTTTCTGTAAAGAAGGCAACGTCTGACTAGAGGGTGTCAAGGAGGTCCCAGATCTCTATGGCATGTCTGTGCAGGCAGTGCACGTTGAGGAAGATGCATTTCTGGGCTTCTGTGTTGTTGGTGCTCAGTGCCCTGGGGCACGTCCATAATACTGCCCCAGGCGTCACTGGCTGGGAACTGCCAGGTGCTCCTCTCAAAAACAAGCATGCAGCCCGAAAGCCCTGGCTATGGTGCATCTGGGTGTTCTTAAGTAAAAAAAAAAGAAACTGTTATGGGAACTGAAGAGTTCTGAAAAAAGATAAAAAGTGGCCTTATAGCCACGCTCATAGAAAACACTAATTTTCAGTAAATGGACATGTGGTTAGGCAAAATGCCCTCACCAATAGGGTAAGAGAAGGAGTGGCTAAAGGTGTTCAACTTTATTATCATGACAAAAATTCGTAGTATTTCATATTGTAGCTGAAGTATCCAATCTCAAGAACAGAATGGAACATTAGTTCATAGTTAAGTAGATTGTTTTTTTACTTTGTTTGTAATATTGTATCTGGTAGTAACGAGTTGAAAGATATGGTGTAAATGTTTTGTAAATGTATTTTATGGTATTCATTATTTGAAAAAATACAATTTTAAAAATTATATTGATATTCTTTTTTCATTTATTTTTATGGGAAGATCTTTTGCTGTTATATATATTTTTTAAATTGTTAAATAGATTACAGGTTAATTGTTTAATTTATAAATGTTTTAATTACATATATTTTAAAGTATTTTTGATAAATTCACATTCATGTTAAAATGAATAATTTTAATTATTATTATTTATAAAATGTAAAAGAAATGGTTTACATAAGTTATTCAGTGGATTTTTAGGTTATTTTTCTTTTATTATTTTATTTAAAGTTTGATTCAAATATTGTTATTAACTTTTTACAGAAACAATTCGTTTTTGATGAATTATTATTAATTACAGATTTTAACCACATTTTATTATTTTTATTTATTTTGTATACCAATTTTGAGGTAGATGGTTGCATAGTTTGAGTATTGCAATTTTAATTTGTAATTATAATACTTTGAGGAATTGAATTTAGTTACTTTTTGTTATCATTTTTAATATGGAATAATATTTTTTACATTTATTTTAAGTGAATCTTTTTTTCTTTGGGTTTTTAAGGTATGTGGTCGTTAATAATTTATTTAAGGTTTGATTCAAATAATTTAACGAACATTTTATAGATCGATTCTTTTTGTGTGAAGTATTATTAATTATACATGTTAAGCACATTTTATGTTTAATATTATTATTATTTACTTTGTATAACACATTTTAGGTAGATGGTTTTTATAGTTTGAGTATTGACGTTTTAATTTTTAATTATTTTGAGGAATTTAATGTAGTCACTTTGTGTTTTTTTTTTAATATGCAATAGTATTTTTTGATTTATTTTAGGTGCATGTTAATTAAAATATATATGTATATATATACATATATATATATATATATATATATATATATATATATATATATATATATATATATATTTATATATATATTAGTTGCCTTGTGTAATGTGTAATGTGGTGGCTGTTATTATGTTTATTGTGTATTGATTATTTTCATGCCCCAGCGTCCAACACTTTCCCTAAAGTGTCCAGGGATGGAATGGGACTAATAAGTCTGCACCCCTCCATCACTTAGTCCAACACATATCCTGATGTGGTGGTAAGTTTGGAGTGGGAAGAGTAATCTGATGCTGCCAGAGTCCCACATTTTTCTTAATGTGGGAACATTTGGATTGGGAATCGTAAATCTGACCCACTCCGAATCCCACACTTTGCGGCTAAGTTTAGAGTGAGGTTAATAAATCTGATGTCGCCAGACTCCAACAATTTTCATGCTATGGCTATGTCTAGGGAGGGAATAGTAAATCTGCTCCCTCTTTCCCAAATTCCAATATTTCCTTAATGTGGCTTAGTTTGGAGTGAGAAGAGTAAAGCTGCCCCCCCCCAGATTCCATCTCCTTCCCTAAAGTACCTAGGATTGGGGTGTCAATCAGAGCCCAACTTGTTTCCTAATGAGAATAAAGTTGGAGTGAGAGAAGTAAATCTAAGCCCACATTCAAAGTTCAATCCTTTCCCCAAAGTGGCTAAGTTTGGAGTGGGAAGGGTAAATCTGAGCCACCCAGAGTCTTACACTGTCCACAACTAGGATACATGGGAGTGGAAATAGTAAATCTACCCCCATGTACAACATTTTCCCCATATTGCTAATCTCACAGTGGCAATGCTAAAACTGAAATCCTCTGAGCTCAACACTTCCTACAAAGTGGCTATGTTTAGTGTGAGGATAATAAATCTGAACCATCCAAAGTGTCCAAATCCTAATCAACCCAGCTGTCTCAAGGTCACCTCTCCAATTTACCTTCTCCTGACCATGAGGTTCCTAAAGACGCACAATGCCCGGCTGACCTGTTCGCTTTGCACACCGACCCGGCACCAACCAACCGGCTCTGCTCCCATGGTACCCAGGCACTTGTGACCTACTCCTCCCTGGAGACCCACCAGACTTACCTGCAAGTTCATCTGTGCAGTGCATTTTCAAGTGGCCCCCTTAATCTTTGTGCTCCAAACTCAAAGACCCTCAGCACTCTGCTCCTGGCCAATCTGGGAAGCTCCCGAACATCTCTTGCTGGATCTTTGGACCTGGCCTCAACATCGACCTACAATGTGAAGGTGAACTTTGTGAAAGCATTGCCTGATTTCACATACAATTTACTATATTTTTCCTATTGATTCTATTGTGTGCAATTGTGCACAAAGGTGGTACATTTTCTGAATTCTTTCAAAATCATAACTCGACAAGTACTTACCCTAGAATTAATATATTTCATATAATTTTATATTATATACTTGTTTTGCTAAGTGTTATTTTAAACGTTTTCTTGAAGATTTTTTTTATGCATGCGGAGTATGTAGCTTGTAGTTTTTTTTGTTTTTACTAATAGTTAACTTTGTTTTTATAATTCTTGATTTGTATTCCACCAGTATCAATTTTGTTTTTCTAAATTATACTCTTCCAGGAACACACACCTAATGTATTGACACTATCAAAATAACCGTTGTCAAGTGGTAACCCAGGTATGTGTCCAGGGAGTGAAGAAGATTTGATGAGTACTAGGAGCAGGGAAATAAGACTGAACTGAAACTGGTGTCAGGTCCTCAGAGCACTGATTTGGCTACATGAACAGATCTCACCCACATGTCGATTGAGGCACAAGTTAAGAGAAGAATATAGAGTATTGTATTGCATGACATCTGCCAAAAGTGAAAGATATGCCATCCACTCTATTAAAAATGTTTTAACGTCTATTCACCCTAAATAGAGTAGGCAAGACATTTTAGCCGTTTGGCAGATATCCTGCATCCCCCAAACTCCAAATCAGTCCCTAAGTTATAAAATATATATTAAATAATTTGTGAAAATTGAAAATGGTTATTCATTTTATTCCTTCTGCTTTGAAACCTATGTGTTTGGATGTTTTTACACAATAATTAATTAGTCTAATGCCTTATTTGTGGATTTGTCTAAAAGCTTGTTTGATATGCTTCAAATAATGTTTGAGGCTGACTGCCCAACAGCATCAGGAAGGAGGCTCATAAGTCATATGCCAAAATGAACATTAATGTACTACAATGTTCTCAACCTTATTAGATTCAGGTGCCTGTTTATCTAGCATTACTGCTTTTAAAACAAAGCACCTATGATTTGATAAAAAATGTTTTGTTCCTTATGAGTAAATAAATTCCAGCCACCATTAAGGTGAGTTTAAACAGTCAACAACATAGATACTTTAACTTATTGATGTGCCTTCAAAATGCTCTGCAGACCAGCTATACTTGAATCTTGCCTTCCATACTTTTAGAGGTGTCTTGACATTCCTTTTCACATACTGGCATGTGATCCAGAGTGTGACCTAGTGGGTCTGACCAAATAAACAAAGCAGAGTACCAGTTGTTGGTTCTACTGAAAACAAAACCACTTCTTCCAGAAAGTGACTCCATGAATGCTGTTCAAGCCCTCATACTTATTTTGATGATGGTAACACCAGGCTCCATGGACTCCAAGACTCCACACTGGCTCTCCTTAAGGGTATGAGCAATGTCCACCCAGGTTTTGATTGAACTCCATTGACTCTCTGTGACTGTCCACACCATCAATCAATCAACAGGATTTGTAGAGCACACCTAATCACTCATGAGGGTATTTAGGTCCTGTGAACCCTGTGGGGGGAGAGGGGAGCTCGTTAAACAGCCAGTCCCTTCCTGAAGTTGAGCAGTGAGGATGAGGTTTGGAGGAGAAGGGGGAGGTCGTTCCAGGACTTTTCAGTGAGGTAGAAGAAGGAGCTTTCTCCACTGTTGCTTCAGCGGATGCAGGGGAGTGAGCGAGGGTAAACAGCCATCACAACGCAACTTTCACAACGCAATACCATTTCAACGCAACTTTTACAACGCAATATCCATTACAACGCATGCTATTACAACGCATGCTATTACAACACATATGTTATTACAACGCATGCCATTACAATGCATATTTTGGTAAGTACTCTTCATTATTGATTTTTAGTATTTTTTTTTTTTTTATGTGTTGTAGTATTATTAATTTTAAAAAAATGATATATATTATTTTTAAAATAATTTCAAAGTTAATTAAATATAATATAAAATATTACAAATGTAAAATTATTTAATAATTTTGTTGTTTAAAAGTTATTCAAAAAAGAATATTTGTAAGTATTTTTAAAAATACTCTTTAATTTTAATTTAAAATTTTGAAATAAGCGTTTTCTTAAAATTAATACTCAGGAATTGATTAGTATTAAACACATTAGAAATTATTACCCCTATTCTATCCAACAATTACACAACATTTGCACCCCCTTGGAGTTAGAATAGTAATTAGTACTCCTACTGTTTCAAGCACTTGCCCTACTGTTGCACCCCTTGGAGATAGAATAGTAATTAGTACCCCTACACTATCCAGCAGTTACTCTACTGTAGCACCCCCTTGGAGTTAGAATAGGTGACCGTCCTGACGCTTGCTGAAGGCGGTCGCTCCCTTCGCCCCCAGCTCCTGCTTGGTATCGTTATCTGCGCTGTTGCACAATTTGGAATCGCTTTCTTCTGCCTCCTACACAGCATAGAGCTGTAGTGTGAGTGCCTTTTTATAACATCTAAGAAAATTGTTATTAAATTGTTAGCACTTTTGGGGTCATTTAATACGGCGCTTTAAGTCGCGCTTTTCATTACTGTAGCGCGATTTGTACCGCTAGGTTGACTGTGCATTGCCTAGACTGCTGTAGACTAAATTAAAGCCATTGCTGATTGTCTGTGCCCCAGCCTACCTCCAGTTTCGTTTTATTTTGCTGCCGCCATTTTACTTCTTGTTGTGGTGCCTCAGAGCCCGTCCCCCACAGCCCGGCCAGCCTCCCAGCTGACCCTCCCTCGCCCCTCCCCCGCCACTATCCATATATGACAGATGCTTTTGCGTGCAGCGTTTACGCGCAGCGATCGCGCCCCATGCGCGCTGAAGGTGCGCCAAAGGTAAGCCCGTCTACGCCCGTCCGCGCCTGAACTGCGCCCAGCGCCATACCCCCTGGCCCCCGCAACCCGCACTCCTCCTGCATATCGTATGACGCCGCCACCATCTTAGCCCTTAACCCCGGACGCACACCACAATGCCTCGAAGCTGCCCCGGGACGTACCCACGGTCCTTTCGCCTGCCTCTCCTGCAAATTTACCAGCATCAATTACAATACCACATCCACTGAATCCAAACACACCTCTGAATCTAACCACCTAAAATGCATCCTGCTGAACACCCGCTCGGTCCACAGACAAGCAACCGAGCTCTGGAACCTACTCGACACTGAATCACCGGACGTCGCCTTCCTTACATAAACCTGGATGAACGCGTCATCATCACCCGACATCGCCATAGCCTTCCCGGAAACTTACAAGATCATCCGAAAAGACCGCACCGTCCAAACAGGAGGAGGCATCGCCATCGTCCATAAGATCACCATCAGAATCACGACCAGCTTCGACGATAACCTTACAACCGCCGAACACCTCCACTTCCAGATCCACTCCGACCCTAGAACCACACTCAGAGGTACCCTCATCTACAGGCCTCCAGGAACCCGTAAACAATTCAACGAAGACATCACCGACTTCATCAGTCCACATGCCCTCGCCTCCGAGAACTACATTCTATTAGGAGACCTCAATTTCCACCTGGACAAGAAATATGACAGCAACACCACCACCCTTCTTGACAACCTGGCCAATCTCGGCCTCAAACAACTCGTTGACATCCCCACCCACTTAGCCGGGCACACACTCGACCCTATCTTCACCTCCAGCAAACACATCTCCTTCAATCATACCACAGCTCTCCATTGGACGGACCACAGCTGTGTACACTTCAGCTACGAAACCACCTCGACCCACAACCCCCTACAACCTATCCCCCGAAGAAAATGGAATAAAATCACCACCAACCAACTCCTCACATCGCTCAACCAAAACCCACCCGCCCTATCATCGGACCAAACCAAGCTGCCATCAAATTCAAACAATGGATCACTCACAGCGCTGACGAATTAGCACCCTTGAAAAACCATCTCACCAAACAAGACAGTAAAAAGGCCCCCTGGTTCAACGATGACCTTAAGAAATCCAAAAAGCAATGCCGCACTCTCGAGAAAACGTGGAGAAAAAACCCAACCACCGACAACATGACCACCCTCAAGGCAGCCACCCGCAAACACCACCAGCTGA
The DNA here is from genome assembly GCF_964261635.1 of Lissotriton helveticus. Taxonomy (NCBI): domain Eukaryota; kingdom Metazoa; phylum Chordata; class Amphibia; order Caudata; family Salamandridae; genus Lissotriton; species Lissotriton helveticus. The sequence goes on along the minus strand of NC_136067.1, from coordinate 1,510,260,356 downwards.
TCCGAGCCACCAAGAAATCAGCGCTCAAGAATCGACTCGACAACAACGCCCATAACAGCAAGGAACTATTCAACATCGTCAAAGAATTCACCAACCCCACCACAGCCTCAAACGACATCACTCCCTCCCAAGACCTCTGCGACTCGTTATCCTCCTTCTTCTACAACAAAATTGCCGACATACATAACAGCTTCGAAAACAGTTCCAACAAACAATCCTCTCCACCCCCCTCAGAACCTAAACCACCCTCTAACAACCTCAGCGCCTGGAACCCAATCACGACCGAAGACACCATCCGCCTAATGAACTCCATCCACTCTGGCTCGCCAACCGACCCCTGTCCCCACCATATCTTCAACAAAGCAGACTCCATCATCGCACCCCATCTCCGCGATGTCATCAACTGCTCCTTCATCTCTGCCACCTTCCCAGAAAGCTGGAAACATGCCGAAGTCAGCGCACTCCTGAAGAAACCCACAGCAGACCCCTCTGAACTTAAAAACTACCGCCCCCATATCCCTCCTCCCATTCCCGGCCAAAGTCATTGAGAAAGCAGTCAATAGCCAACTCGCTGCCTTCCTCGAATCCAACAACTCCCTCGACCCCTCACAATCCAGCTTCCGAGCCAAACACAGCACCGAAACCGCACTCATCGCAGCAACAGACGACATCCGAACTCTACTGGACAACGGAGAAACAGTGGCCCTCATTCTACTCGACCTCTCCGCCGCCTTCGACACTGTCTGTCACAGCACACTCATACAACGCCTCAGCAACATCGGCATAAAAGGAAAAGCCTTGGACTGGAATTATCTCGTTCCTAGCTGGGAGAACTCAGAGAGTCCGACTTCCCCCGTTCAAATCAGAGGCCACCGAAGTCATCTGCGGTGTACCACAAGGATCATCACTCAGTCCCACCCTCTTCAACGTCTACATGAGTCCACTCGCTTCCATCGCGCGTCAACACAACCTCAACATCATCTCCTACGCAGACGACACCCAGCTGATCCTCTCCCTCACCAAAGACCCCAACACCGCCAAAACCAATCTCCACGAAGGCATGAAAGAAGTAGCAGTATGGATGAAAGACAGCCGCCTTAAACTCAACTCGGACAAAACGGAAGTGCTCATCCTAGGATCAACACCCTCTGCCTGGGACGACTGATGGTGGCCTTCCGACCTGGGCTCAGCACCCATACCCACGGACCACGCACGTAACCTTGGCTTCATTCTAGACTCTTCACTCTCGATGACCAATCAAGTCAACGCCGTCTCTTCCTCCTGCTTCAACGTACTTCGTATGCTCAAAAAAAATTTCCACTGGATTCCCGCTGAGACAAGAAAGACTGTCACCCACGCACTGGTTACGAGTCGACTAGACTACGGAAACACCCTCTACGCCGGAATTACAGCCAAATTACAGAAAAAACTCCAACGCATCCAAAACGCATCAGTAAGACTCATTTTGGACATCCCTCGCCAAGATCACATTACCGGCCACCTGAAAGACCTCCACTGGCTTCCCGTCAACAAGAGAATAACATTCCGTCTCCTCACCCACGCACACAAGGCCCTCTACAAACTAGGTCCCGAATGTCTCAACACTCGACTATCCTTCTACACACCCACCCGCCAACTGAGATCCTCCAATCAAGGCCTCGCCGCAGTTCCACGTATCCAAAGATCCACCATGGGAGGTAGATCCTTCTCCTACTTGGTGGCCAGGACCTGGAACTCACTCCCCACTCACCTCCGCCTTACACAGAACCACATCTCCTTCAGAAAAGAACTTAAAACCTGGTTATTCGACAAATAATGAACCCCCTCCCCAAGCGCCTTGAGACCCTCTGGGTGAGTAGTGCGCTATATAAATTCTTGAACTTGAACTTGAACTTGAATAGTAATTAGTACCCCTACACTATCCAGCACTTACCCTACTTTAGCACCCCCTTGGAGTTAGAATAGTAATTAGTACCCTTACACTATCCAGCACTTACCCTACTGTAGCACCCCTTGGAGATAGAATAGTATGTATTACCCCTACACTATCCAGCACTTACCCTACTATAGCACCCCCTTGGAGTTAGAATAGTAATTAGTACTCCTACACTATCCAGCACTTACCTTACTTTTGCACCCCCTTGGAGTTAGAATAGTAATTAGTACCCCTACACTATCCAGCACTTACCTTACTTTTGCACCCCCTTGGAGTTAGAATAGTAATTAGTACCCCTACACTATCCAGCAATGACCCTACTTTAGCACCCACTTGGAGTTACAATAGTAATTAGTACCCCTACACTATCCAGCATTTACCCTACTTTAGCACCCCCTTGGAGTTAGAATAGTAATTAGTACCCCTACACTATCCAGCACTCACCCTACATTAGCACCCCCTCGGAGTTAGAATAGTAATTAGTACTCTTACACTATCCAGCACTTACCCTACTGTAGCACCCTTTTGGAGTTAGAATAGTAATTAGTACCTTTACAATATCCGGCACTTACACTACTGTAGCACCCCCTTGGAGTTAGAATAGTAATTAGTACTCCTACACTATCCAGCACTTACCTTACTTTTGCACCCCCTTGGAGTTAGAATAGTAATTAGTACCCCTACACTATCCAGCACTTACCTTACTTTTGCACCCCCTTGGAGTTAGAATAGTAATTAGTACCCCTACACTATCCAGCAATGACCCTACTTTAGCACCCACTTGGAGTTTCAATAGTAATTAGTACCCCTACACTATCCAGCATTTACCCTACTTTAGCACCCCCTTGGAGTTAGAATAGTAATTAGTACCCCTACACTATCTAGCACTTACCCTACATTAGCACCCCCTTGGAGTTAGAATAGTAATTAGTACTCTTACACTATCCAGCACTTACCCTACTGTAGCACCCTCTTGGAGTTAGAATAGTAATTAGTACCTTTACAATATCCAGCACTTACACTACTGTAGCACCATCCTATGAGTTAAAATACAAATTATAACTCCTACACTATTCAGCACTTACCCTTGTTAATCCCCTAGAAGATAGAATAGTAATTAATACCTCTACAATATCCAGCACTTACCCTACTTTTGCACCCCCTAGGAGTTAGAATAGTAATTAGTACCCATGCACTATCAAGCAGTTACCCTACTGTTGCACCCTATTATAAATAAATATTAATATAAAAATTAAATATATATATATATATATATAAATTAAAATGCGTTTTAAATCAAGAAAAAATCATTACTTTTTAATAAAGTGACTAAAAATATTATTTTCATTTAAAAAAAGTTATACTATTAATGGAAATTAATTAAAAATGTAATTAAGATACATTTTCCCACGCTTTCACATTGTACTGAATGGAAAAAAATGTCCTTCATTTACTTCTATAGATATCCAGCAGACTGCTGCGTCTATGTTATTCCAGTTCATTTTGTGTGGATTGCGGAAGAGAATAGAAGCATAATGGAGCTGCTGAAAGGTAAGATAGTTTATTAAGCATAATTAAAGAGAATTAAATGTATTAATATAATTTTAATATATTTATTATAAATGACAAAAAAAAGTGAGTGTGGGTTTTTTATGAATAATATATTTTTTATATTTAAAAAAAAATGTAAAGATAATAACTTATATTTGTATTTTTAAAATAAAGAATGCTTTATTTTGTATGACATGTTTTCTAATAAATATAGTGATATACACATAAACAATAAATAAATTGTCAGTTTTCCTTTTTTGTTGCTCCTGATGACGTTTATGCGTAAACATCATACTTGCAGGCAGCCATTTTGACGAGCGACGCCGGACAGAGCAGAAGCATGGGAGACCTGCGCTCAGGTAAGAAACTTTTAAAAACTTAAATACAGTAGTGCAAGAGTGTCTTTTATTGCAAGGAGAGAAGAGGGAGGTTTTTGGATGTTAATAATGTGTTTTATTTGTTAAATCATCTATTGTCACCAACCATGTTGTAGGACTATGCCCACGTCGGGTCACGTGTTTACCTTCAGAAAAAGATTTAGTTTAACAAAAAGGATGTAGCAAGATTATTGATTTGTAAACAATGTAATTTGTTTTTAAATTCGCAAAAAGTTTAGATTTTCAAAAAAACGGAAATTTGGATTTATTTACCGTTCAGGATGGACAACGAGGATTCTTCATGGAAAAGTTGATAACGTTTTGGGAATTACATATTTTTTGGGATTGCGGAATCGGAAGGTTTGATTTTTGGAAAAAAGATTGAAGAAGGATTGAAAATCTTGGAAGAGTTGGATTAAAAACATGTAAAATACGGAGAAGAATTACCTCTGGATTTACTCTTTTGAAATCGACCTTTTTCTTTTTGTTGGATTATTATTTGTTATGCACTTCATACAATTTCTGGAATATGACCTGCAAATATTGAAAATTGACTTTGTTGAATAGTGGAAATGGAGTACCAATTTTTTAGGAATGGTTTTCGATTTGGAATTTGATTTTTTAAAAGAAGATTTTTTGAATGGGTTTTCGGAATGTGGATTGGGATTTTGAAAAAAAAAATCAATCATGGAATACATTGTTATGGATTGGATTAATAAAGAAAAGAAAAAAGAAGACATCTAAGGTAAGGTGACCCAACTTTAATTTTATTTGAAAAGTTTTGAAAAATGCCACTTTTAATTAGATGTATAATTTAGGGCAAACAGGAAAGTAAAAGTGTAGGTTGTATTAGTAATGTAGAACGTGTGTAACATTATCCAGGTAGTCTGAAGCCACACACAACGAACATTGTAGCAATGCACCCAATAGTCTTTCAGACATTTCCTTTGATTTTTTAGAAATTTGTGGGTTTAGACTACCTGTTAATGCTTATGATAATCTCATTTCTTGGAAACTTTGCTCCTTCCTCAATGTTTCCAAAAAAAGATAAACGTTTGGGTGAGCTTTTCCAATTGTATGGTTGAAGGAGTTATGCCATCCCTCTATGGCATTGTTTATCTTTGCTCCTCCTTCTAAGCAGCTCAAGTAGCAGTTCCACCAGTTCCACCACTCCACATGGAAACGTGGGTTCCTCCTGCGACCCGACCTGCTTAGATGCCCAATCCATGTGTCTTCAAAGTAATTTAGTAAGGGTGACAATTTTTTCTCGTTTGTTGTAAAAAAGTCAGATTCTGTAATTGCAGTGTAGTACTCGTCTACACTATCAGAAGGAACAAAGCAGAGTGCAGTTAGTTTTTTTAGTTTGAATTGTAGTTTGCTATCCGATACGTAATCCACAACTAAGGATGTTTTTTTGTATTTACGCCAAAATGCCTGGGAAAAGTGGAAAAAACATCCTTGAATTTGGGTATCCACGTACGTTTTGGGAATAACATTAATCATCGCAAATTCAAAATCATTAATGATTTTCCTAGGACTTTTATTGGATGTTTTGGATTTAATCACTGTTAAAAGTTCAGTGTACGTTGTGGTTTGTTTATCAGGTAGCAAACTGTATACTAAGGGGACTACTGTATTGTTAATGTTTGCATGAATGGTGTATATTTGGGTGAATGGATGGGGCGTGCTTTTAAAAGTCCCATCCATCATCCAAATATCACTATTCTCCAACTAAACTAGATTACGTGGAGTGCTAAAGATGAGTATTCTTTTAAGAGGGTTTTTGTTGTCATGCAGTAAAAAAGGTTTGTTAGAAATAGAAAGTGAGAGTTCAGGAGGAATAAGTATGTCAGAGTAGGTTTGTGGAGAAACTCTTTGTGCGTTACTTGCCTGTTTTTTGCACTGTACAATACGTCTCATATTGGGTATAATGGGCATACTGCTTGCAACATGAGTTGGGACATGTTGCGCAACCTCCCTTAAAATAGAACCACAGGTGTCATTGAAGGTGCTTGCAATATCTTTTATTTCATGAATTGTTTCTCTAACCTCAATCTCCATTGCAGAGGCAGAGTGGTTATGGTCTGATGTTTTTAAAACAGACTCACCCAGAGTAACCGCTCTGCCTATGCAATGTGTTGAGTAGTGTTGCACACACCTCCAATGACACCTTGGTTCTGTTAGTCTCTCCTTGCAATAAATGTACCCTGCATGCTTGAGGAGCCGGTTTCCCTTGTTTGACGTTATATAGTTTGCTCTATTATCAGAAGACATTATCTGATTGATTGATTGATTGATATCTGAAATTAAAAGAAAAACAATAAAAAAATACAAGATATATGTATAGTCAATTGAAATGCCTGTTGGAAAAAAATATTATACGTTTTTGGCAATTGTTTACTGGAAGAGAAAAGGAGATACATTACGATTCATTTTTTTGTTTATTAGGTATGTTGCACGATTTCAGAAAAATACATTTTAAATTTTTATTTATTGTTTGGGATATGAACTCACCTTATACTTTAATGTTGACTGATGAAGCAGGTGTTTTCCTTTTTTTGGATTGGTCTTTAGATGTTGGTCTCGAATGGTATTAATGTTCTCTTTTAGGTTTCTCTTGTTATCTGTGGTGAAGATAATAATATACACTGTTTTATTTCAAACTTTTAGTGATATTGTTTAAAAGATATACAATTTGCATTTATTGTGATAAGAAAAATTACATTGTTAAGCATATGCCAACATTTAAGTACTACATAGAAAATTATATCTAATTTGAGACATTCTTTTTAAAAAATGTAAGAACTTTGCATGAAGACTTGTGAAAATTATAAGGATGCATCATTCACACACTGTGAAATTAGTTTTGTCACAAATATTATTCTTTTGTTTTCATTTGCACTGGATGAGGTTTTGCATTACTAAGTTGTTCGTCTTATTAAATCCTGCTAATTATATTTGGAAGAAAAAAATAGCATGAAAGTTTAAAGAAATATTTAGCCAACGTTGCCTTTAATTTTTTAGATGGTACCACTTTCATCTTTGATCTTGAAATTAAGATACTGTGGATAAAAAACGTTAAACATTGCGTTGTCTTTTTACTTCTAGTTACCTTTTAAATTGTGGTGACTTTTGGTGTCTTTGGAATTCTGTGTTTTCGTTCTCAGCTTATTTCAGCACTAAAGAATCTTCTTTAGATCTGCTCAAGTTAAAAATATTACATTATAAGTATTGATTTGGTTTTTATATGTTTTTGTTGCTTGTGAGATAGCAATTACTTTTTTAGAGAATAATTTTTTCAGAAATGTACTCACCTTAAAAAGTTGTTTTGAAGATTGAAGGTGCAGAAATTAAATTTTGGATGCCTTCTAGTATCTGAAGACGTTATGAAGTATTCTTCTTAATTGTTGTTCTGCTGTTATCTATATGATAAAAAAATGGCATGATTTTAAATGTAATACATTAATTTTTTTATAACATTTGTATATACTGGGCATATTTTTTTTAAATGTTTTATTACCACAATAATATGCATTTAAGAAGAAAAAGAATAGTCTTTGGCACTGTTGATTTTTTTTATTATTAACCCACTCTGTCATCGCATTATTAAATTCAATATTTAAAAACAAATAATATCAGCTAAACTGTATATTCAAATTTTTTTGAAAGTTTCATTTTTGTTCACTCAATAATTGATTTAGCATCACTTACCGATCCGCCGACATCCTAATGGGCCCCTATATTATTTGTTATTACATATAGAAGTACAACTTTCAATGCTTATACTTTTTCATAAAATGTGATTTACCTCACTAATATGCATGTTTTCATCATTGGATAGCTCGTTTAAGCATTTCACATTATTAACAGCAATATTTTCGAATTATGAATTCATAAATTAATTTATAGTTCTTTTAATAATGTATTTTATTTTTTTAAATACTTTGGAGTTTAGGAAGCGATAACAAATATTTTTCTATCTTCTGTAAACTCCCTGGAAATATATCGTTTATCTGTAAAATAATTAAAAATTAACAAATTAATTTTTGGTAGATTTTTATTTCAACTTCTTTTTTATTAAGTCTCAGAATGAGACACATATAAAAAAAGGGTCACATTGACACAGCGATAAGCCTACAACCCGCAAGGGGCCGGCCGCGTGGCGGAACTCAAGATGCGAGCTTCGTGTGGGTTGACATCCGCATTTATCCACGCCGATCTGCACATCAAAACCATCAAGGTCCTCTCAGGGTGCATAGGGAGGGGGCTAAAACAGCGCTGTCCAGCACTCGCCAGCGATGCCCCGCCTTATATATCTTCCCGCGAGGCGGGTAAATACAAACATACCGAACAGAACCAAACAACTGGCCCAGGGGGCCCAACATTCAACCAGAAGCCTGGTAGATTTTTAATTAATACCAAGATATTCATTAGTTAAATAATTGACTTTTTTATTTTTTTAAGAGGTTGTTTTGTGATTTATCAATCTCAGTAACTCCGACAGTGAGAGGTAGCAAAATATGCGTGTGCTCTCGCTGGTAGTCAGTTGACCACTGATTTCAAAATGGTGGTCGGCTTATTTTTATATCTTTTTTTAGGTACCACCACAAATTTTTTGAAAATATGTATTGTGATCATGGATTTTTTTTAATTCTTATCATGTGTAAACATATATTTTAAATTGAGTTTCATTTGATGCTAGTTACTTTCAATCGTGTCTGATTTCAACTCCATTTTGAGTGATACCGGTCATTTTAATTTCATTGAAACTGTTGTAGGACTTCTGTTTGAGACTAGGGCCCCCATTAGGATGGCAGGTGTATCGCCCCGCCAGGCCGACGGTAGCCACCGCCAGCCTGGTGGGGGCGTTCCGCCCGCCATCCTAGCCGGAAAGACCCCCCGCCATATTAGTATGGCTGGGGGACCAGCGGTGGACGGAAAAAACGTCTTGCGACCGGGGCGGAAAAGGGTTTATATGGTGGCGGTGTCTATCAGACACCGCCAGCCATATTACAATGGGCTTTGTCAGATGCCTTTCTGTGGTGGCAATGACGCCACGGAAAGGCATGCGGAGTATGCTTTGGGGGCCCGATGCGGACCCCCTTGGACTCCGGGGGGGTTGTGGGGGGTACCTATGGTAACCCCCAGCAGTTCCATGCACAGCGTGGCAGGCACCGCGCGTGCCTGCCATGCTGTGCATGGAAGTGCACAGCATGCCTTCCTGCCATTGTAGCGGGTGGTGCTGAGTGCACCGCCCGTCACAATGGTAGGAATGCAGGATGCGTCCGCCACTGTGGCGGGCGCATCCTAATGCTAGCCACGGGACTCCTGCCCTTATGGCGGGTGGTCCCTTTCACCAGGTCATCCTAATGACCCCCTAGGTCTTAAAATGGTAGTATGTTTGTTTGATTTACTGCACTCTGCGTTTATTAGTATAGTATTTAAGTTTTTACATAATAATTGTTATAATATGTTGATTTGAAAATGTTCTTTCATGTGATATTATTTAAAATAAATGTTTACATTTTTAATGTACTAGTAATATTTGAGTATTAAAATTAATACCTGAGTATCAATTACGTAACAGAGTACTTTTTTATCATATGTGTGTACAGTTCCTCATTACATTTTAATACACTTCCCCACCCCAAACCCCTATTTTCCCTGCATCCCGTGCCAGGGGTATTTTGCAAAATTATTTGTATTGTATTTTTGCGTTTAATGGCATGCGTAGTATTGTCTTACGTTGTAATGGCAGTTTCAATGCATTTCATTTTTTTGCGTTGTAATGGTTTGCGTTGCAAAAACTTTCATTGTAAAAGACTATGACGTCGATTCCGATCCGGTAAAATAAACATCCGTACACATCGTATCCGGAGCCATCTCCGTACAACGCATACACACGCCGTCCGACCCTACTAGTACGATCCGGACAGGGGTATCAGGACGCGAGTCGTACTGGCCACGTCAGGTAAGGGCGATTCGTACGGAAAAGTGCACAATCACATACACACCGTACGGCGCGTACACCCCATGATCGCAGGGGTACAGCACGTACCCCTGTGATCATGGGGGTACACGCCGTACATCCAGCGTACATGGGGTACGCACCGTACACCCAGCGTACATGGGGTACGGTGCATACCCCATGTACGCTGGGTACCTGCCGTACCCCTGCGATCATGGGGGGTACGCACCGTACCAGGGGGGAGCCGTTCCGTACCTGGTTCGGCGCGAACTCTGCTTTTATGGCTGTTTTCAGCTCCCGTAAAAAAAAGGTCGTACTGTGCGTCCCCGACACGTATCGTACTTGCAGGATCGTAAAAACCAGCTGCTATGTCGCTACAGCGGGTTTCGAAGGAGAATCGTACGGAGATTAGAGTCGTACGGACTCTGTACGACTCGTACGGAGTACGGCTCCAGGTACGAATCGTACTCGTCGTACGTATGGGGGACGTTGCAGGGTACAATTCGTACGGGAAAAATGCTCTGAACGGCTTTTCGGAGCGCTTTTTACCGGATCGGAATCGCCCCCATGCGGTTTAAAAAATGCGTTGTAAAAGCATGCGTTGTAATAGTATGCATTTTAACGTCATACATCCGCGAGCAAGGAAGAGGGAATGGAGGGCAGGGGTCTGCTGCGTTGGTGGAAGTTCAAGCGGTGGCTGATGTATGCTGGTCCTTGGTTGGCAGTGCTTTGTAAGTGTGGATCAACATCTTGAATTGACAGCTCTTCTGAATAGGTAGCCAGTGAAATTTCCTGAGGTGGGGGGATGATGTGGGTTTGTCTAAGGGGGTAGAAGATGAGTCTGCCAGCTAAATTATGTATGGTCTACAGTATTTTCAGGAGGAGTGCTCCTGCTCAAAACTAGCTGTGTCATTTACAAAACCATCACCAGAAGCACCCTGCTTATCTTGCAGGCAAGCTCATAATTTCTGGTGGTCAGCTGCAGGGAGGACACCGTCAGACTGCAGACTAACTAGTGTAAAAAAGATAAAACAAAGCAGCAGGCCATTTCCATCAAAGCACACATAATCTGGAACAATATCCCATAGAAATAAGGACTGCCAAAACGCTGCTCCAATTTAGAAAAAAGTTGAAGACACATCTCTTTAAAGGACACTACATCACAATGCATTAACTGACCACAAACCAGCTGCCTCTCCTATCACTTGCTGGCTTTATCCTTGTCTTCAACTCTGTACAGCGGTATTGATTAGGTTCATGCTAGAGAAATAAGACATACCAGTTACCTGACAGGCCTACAGTCACTTGCCCTTAAAGAGAGACCACAAAAATAATCTGGTAGTCTAGGTGGAGTTGTTTATATATCAAGAGTAAATCTGATATCTGGAAAATCGAATTTTGAATGGAAGAACATTTATTACACTCAAGAGAAATCAACGCCTGTCTCTGTGGTGAGGTTTCACCCCATGCAGACTGCGCATAAGAGAGGAGACATGGTAGTTAAAAAAGAATCTCTGATAATTTAGTCAGCCCTTTCAGACAGAAATAGGCACGCTGGTTGACTGACCCTCATTCTTTTTTTTAACTGCAAATCAAATTTTATTGGAATTTTGAATGTATAAATGAACGCCATATTCTTTCAAATTGAAACGAATGCTATGCCTTTCTTTTTAAATAAGCAACGTTAAATGCAGAGAGCTTTTCTTAAATATACATGTCAGGGTCATCATTTTCTGATTTGTTTAAAGCGAGATTATCATTAGGCAATGGTTTATTACAATGCTAGTGCGTGCTTTAGGGTTTAAATTACATTACTTTGTAAATAGTCTAGCACAAATGGCAATACATTCAAAACATAAACAAATGCAATTGAATGATGCTTACTGCCCACATGGTCTGCGCTAATAGCACACCTAGGGCTGCTGATCTCATGTGGTATACACAGCACTTTAGCTATCAAAGCGAATTAGTGTAGGCCCAGTAATGCACATTTATGAACGCAAGGCCTTTTAACGCACATATAGGTCAAGTCTGTGGCTAAATAAAGTAAAACCTTCTAAACATGTCTTTCCACATGCCAGTCCAATGGCCTTGCTAGCATGTTAGGAGACAGACTAATGCCCTCGCAGATGCTCTGGTATGAAATTGTTACTATTAAATGCATTGTTGACCAACCACATCTTATAATACTGATGGTTTAAAATGCAAAAAGTAATAAAATTCGTTGTTAAATGAAGCAGTGGGTTACAAGACCATAGTAAAATTATGAACCTTGGAAAAGTATGTTTCTAAAATATAGCCTCGTTATCGATGAAGTTTTGTTATCTTAAAATACTTGAATGGAGATGATAATACTTTCTTAAGCAGTTTTTCAGTGCACTGCAGGATAAAAGGCTAACTATCGCATAGTAGTACTTAGTAGTTGGCCAGGACAAGTGTTTTAAACGTGATCTCTAAACTCCCACAAACTCTCATAACTAGATCGATATGGGGGGCATGGTTTGCGCGCCGCTGCAGCATGGCGTGGTGCGCTTGAGCTCCGAGGCGAGAGTGTCCCGTCGGATTAATTTCTCCGCTTCCTGACTGCCCCTCTGTGCGGAAACGGCATCCTTCTGCAGCGGAATATGCAGGGACCTGTTTGACGGTGGTTTTGGAGATTTCTGCCATCAGCTGAAGGCCTTCTCTGCCGAGCGCCTGTGACGCTTGTTTCTCTCACGGGCGGCCGCCATTTTCCCGCTTCTGACGCAGCTGGCATTTTTCTCTTCAGAAGTGCCGCCTTGGTTACATTATTGCCGGTTGTGGTGGCTGTCCAGGACATTTCTTCTACGATGCCTAAAGTTGGTAACATTTCTTTCTTTTTCCTGCTATTTTTTTGCTGCTTGGCTGGATATTAAGTTGCCTATGCGCTGTTTTTCTCAGTGCAGCTATTCCTTACTGGTGTAGATCTTTTTCTTACGAAGTCAGTGCCGTGCCCTCCTGCTCTATTTGTGGCTCTGTCATTACTTTGGTATCTGCCTGCCCTGCATATAAGTCCGCCGCTATTATTTAATTAGCGCTCATTGCGCTCAGTGTGCTGTATTTCTCTATTTGGGTACACAATACGCAGTTTTTGTTCTTCTCCGCAAGTGGCTGTGTATTTTTTCTTGAAGGCTGCTCCTCCAAGGCTGCAAATATGGGTCGTTCCACGAGCAACAAAGATTCAAAGGATGCTGGCGCTTCGCTTAAGAGACTTAAACTATTGTCCCCTACGCCTGAGTCTGTTCAGTCAGACACTAACTCCACTCTGGACACAATATTAACGCGCCTTAATGAAGTACATGATATTGCGCAGTCAACGAAAACTAATACGGATTTACTGCAAGTGGAGGTGTCTGCTATTAGAACTGACTTCAAAGCCTCTCTCTTCGTGTATCTGCTACGGAATCACGAATCAGATGTGCAGAGGATGGTATGCAGAAACAATCCAGATCCCTCAGCCACTTAGAGCGCTCAATGGCGGCATTGCGAAGAGATCTCACTGAGCAGGAGGACCGTAATCGTAGATCTAACCTACGCATTTTTGGTCTGCCGGAAGATGCAGAGAAATCGTCTTCGTCTATGATTGAGTTCTTATCTCATTGGCTTCCGGATACCTTACAAATCTCATTCCAGAGAGAATTTGAGATAGAAAGAGCACATCGTGTTCCAACGTTTCGGTCTAAATCAGCAACCCAGCCAAGAGCAATAATTTTCAAGCCGCTGCGGCATCAACATACTGAACAGATTCTTTCTCATATGCGGAAAGCTAAACAGGTCGTCTGGGAAGGTCATCGAATCTCAATTTCTCAGGACTTTGCCAGAGATACGGTTACAAGAAGAAAGGGCTTCCTTAATCTTCGGAAACGTCTTTCTGAGATGAACATTCCCTTTTCGTTTTCTGGTCCGTCGAAGTTCCGCATTACTTACAAAGGACGTTCCAGAATTTTCGATGAGCCGGCCGACTTAGCTACATTCCTGGACAACCAATCGGAGATAGAGATGGAGATTCAAAGAGCGACATCGCATGATCCTGGTGCCTCGGGCACTTGAAATGTCTCTTTGTTTTTTCTTGATGGTGCTTTTCTGTATGCCTGGGTTTTTCTCCTCTCTCCTGTTGAGCTTCTATTTCGGTCTTGACCTCCAACTCTGTTGCTGAAGTTTCTCTGTTCTCCTTGTGTCCGCAATGTCTTCTTTGGGTATCCCTCTTCCTTGGATTTCGGCTTTTTAGATTGCCTTCTGTTTCTGTTTCTATTATTGTTCTTATTTATTTTCTATAGGTTTCCCGATATTCTATTTTACTCCTCTCTTTCCCATTTCTCCTTTATATATTCTTTTTTCTGTCAGGGTCATGTTGTTTACTCTATTTCTACATGTCATTTTCTCTTCTCTTGATCGTGTTTACAGCCATTGTTGTCTATATTTCATCTCAATGTTCATTTCAGGTCCGTTTTTCCTTTCTTGACTCTTATCTATTCCTACTAGTTACCTTTTTCTGATATGTGTCATTTTCTATTTTCTTCTGTGTTTCTATTCTCCTATTTTCTTCCTTTCTTCTCTTATATGCATATATGTTCCTGCATTCTCAATTCCAGTTACATAATGTTAACTTTATACAGTTATAGATTGTTCATTAACTACATATTTATTTCTAGGCTATACATAAGTATCTGCATGCATTCATCTATTGTTTATGCTTTACCACATTGTTTTGTTTCCTTATCAGATTGTCTGGTATTATTCCTTAGTATAAATATAACTCTTGCTATTGGAGTAATAACTCACTGTGACTGTTCAAATTGCTTAGTTACATTACGATAGTTTACAATATTAAGCTGATATTCGTTGCTATTTTTGATTGTTCCCAGCTCTTATTTTGATGCCATCAGCTTGGTATATTATTGGGGCTATTGATATTAATTACTTTTCCTCCTTGTACGGGTCCCTTGCTCGCCTTTCCACGTTCTCCCTAGTATGAAGTTGGTCTTTTTTAGGCCTCCCCTCCTGCTTCTTCTCTCCCTTCTCTCTTTTCTCTTTTCTTCTTTTCTTTCTTTTTTTCTATTTCGGATTCCCCACATGGATTCTCCCTCTTTGTTCCTTATGTTTTCTGGTTGTTTCCTTGTCTCTGTGAGGTTGGCTGTTTCTCTGTCGTCCATGGCGTCCTTTTTCTATCTTTATGTACTTCCATGCCGGGTTTAAATGTATTATCCCTTAATGTTAAGGGTTTGAACCATCCGGTGAAGAGGTCGAAAATCTTAGATTATTGTAAATCTCTATCTTCTGACCTGGTCCTTTTTCAGGAGACCAAGGTCACTGCCAGAGAGGCGTTGTTTTTGAAGAAGGAGTGGGTTTCGGATGTTTGCTGTTCTGATGCCTCGGGGAAACGAAATGGGGTCGTTACATTAATTTAAAAGAATTCTGGCTTGTCTATACTTTCTTCTGATCATGATTCTGAGGGTCGTTGGTTGTTATCTAAACTGTCGGATGGACATCATGATCTTTATGTGATGAATATCTATGCTCCTAACGTTGACGATCCGACCTTTTGGAAATCGGTTACCAAAAAATTGAATGACACCCCGCATTCTGGCAATCTTATTGTGGGCGGAGATTTTAATTTACCGATGGATCCTCTGTTAGATAGGAATTCTGCGTTTCAGTTTCGCCCTCCTAAATCCCACAAACAAATGCTTAACATGTGTTCCTTTACTCACCTTCAAGATATATGGCGTCTTCACAATCCCACTGGTAGTGACTTTTCTTTCTTTTCTTCGCCTCATTCTTCCTTTTCTCGTATTGATTATCTTCTTGTTCATTCTTCTCTTGTTTCATCTTCCTCTTCTCCACTTATACATCCTATTTTGATTTCTGATCACGCTGTGGTTACTTTTACGCTATCATCCTTTGCCCCTAAATCATGTGCTCGTTCCTGGAGATTGAATACCGAAGTTTTGCATGATGTTTCTCAGGTTAATAAATTTTCTAAGGCTATAGAAACTTTTTTCCATGAGAACGACGGCTCTGTCTCTTCCCCAATCGTCCTCTGGGATTCGTTTAAATGCACTTTCCGTGGTCAAGTTATTAAATGCATGTCCAAACGGAATTCTGCTATTAAACAGGAGCTTACAGATTTAGCCTCTGAAATTAAAACTCTGGAAGCCACTTTTAGGCACTCTAAGGATTCATCTTGTTTACAGATAATAAAACAACTGAAATACAAATATAATACTATTGTTACTAAAAGAGCCCATATTGGAGTACAAGCGCAAAAATCCCAAAAACTATTGTTAAAAAATCGAGCTGGGAAGATTCTGGCGGCTACACTGAAATTCCAAGATTTCTCCTTTAAGTCTTCGCAAATTTCTTCTATTACTGACCACTCGGGATCTAAAAAATTCCAAACTGGTGAAATACTTGAAGTTTTTCGTGATTTTTATAACAAATTATATACTCCTTCTAATCAATCCTCTTTTGACCATTGTCAGGATTTTTTAAAATCGGTTCCGGTTCAGTCGGTCTCTGAGGATGATCGCATTTTTTTAAATAGGCCAATCTCCCCTGAGGAAATTGTTACCGCAATTAAAGCTACGCGTTCTGGCAAGGCTCCAGGCCCTGATGGTTATCCTATTTTATTTTATAAAACTTTTCTCCCTGCACTTGTTCCCAAATTGCAATCTGTGTTTGATTCTTTTGTTAAGGATGGGTCTGTTTCTGGTACTGCTGCTGAAGCAACTATAGTAGTGATCCCGAAAGAAGGGAAAGACCATTCGGATCCCAAAAACTTCCGTCCTATCTCTCTTCTTAATATGGAAGCTAAGATTTTTGCTAAAATCCTGGCCAAAAGATTGGAATCTTTTATCCCTCATCTTGTTCATCTTCTCAAACCGGTTTTGTAAAGGGTCGTCTTGCGCGAGACAATATACGCACCTTTTGTCATATTCTTGGTGCAGCTAAACGGTCTCACCTCCCTGCCGCGGCCTTGGCCCTTGACGCGGAAAAGGCCTTCGACAAGGTCTCTTGGCCGTTTTTTCGTGCTGTTTTATGCGCACACAACCTTGGCGACTCTTTCATTAACATGGTAATGTCCTTATATTCTCAACCTAGAGCTAACATTAGAGTTAATGGTGCTACGTCGTCATTTTTGAATCTTCGTCAGGGCACTAGACAAGGTTGTCCTTTATCCCCACTTTTATTCTTATTATCTATTGATCCTCTTCTTCGATTAATTGAATTACACTCAGATATTAAAGGTTTTTCATTCGGGCCTCACTGTATTAAAACTGCTGCCTACGCAGATGATGGTCTTATTTTTTCAGATAATATATCCTTGGCAATACCTGCTATTTCAAATACCATTTCCCTCTTCTCATCGGTTTCAGGTTATACCCTAAATAAAGATAAGACGGAAATGTTCCCTCTGAATGCCTACTGTTTCCCGTCTCATATGGGATCTGCGGGCTTTAAGTGGCAGTCTACACACCTGAAATACTTAGGGATTTACTTCTGTTCTACCCTTTATGCCACTACTGCCTATAATGAATCCCAGACTCTCCTTAAAGTGCGTCGTCTTTTGGATACATGGTCTCCGAAACATATCTCCTGGTGGGGTCGCCTCCAGACTCTCAAAATGATGATCACACCTATTATCAATTTTGTTTCATCCATGCTTCCGGTTAAGTTATCAGACTCCTTTTTTCGCGAAATTGATGTTCTGACATCTAAGTTTCTATGGAATGACAAACGTGCTAGACTTGCATACAAATTTTTGCGCCGGCCTTGTGATATGGGGGGTTGCAATTTTCCTGATTGGGAAAAATACCAAACTGCCTTTTTGGCCTCTCAAGGTGCCTTGTGGTTCTCTCCTCCATCTCCTCATGTTCCTTCTTGGCTGTTAATAGAGCAGGACTTAGCATCTCCTTTGCCTATTGTCTCTGTTTGCACCACATCTACTTTGCATATCCTGTTTTCTCGTTCTATAATTCTAGATACAATTGCTGCGGTCAGGAAAATAGATAAGAAAGTGGCAATCCCCTTACATAAAACTAGGTGGTCGTCTATTTGGCGGAATTCTAAAATTAAACTCAATATTACTCCCGTCCTCATGTCATACTGGGCAACTAAAGGGATCTCTCTTGTTAAACATCTTTATGGCGCTTCTGATGAGCCATTACCTTTTTCCACCTTGGCTACGAAACACTCTTTAACGAACCTTGATTTTTATACTTTTCTTAAAATTAAAGTGGCCCTTGCTAAGGTACGTCTTCAGCCTACCTCTTCTACTATTTCACTTTTTCATATCTGGATTAAATCTGGTCACGTAGCCTCCAAGATTTATAAATTTTTATCATCTGCTTCAATACCCGCACAGACGGTTGCTCAACAAAAATGGTTACATCATTTTGATCATGACATTACGGATCATATTTCCTCAGATACTTGGCAATTGATTGGTAAACTCTCTCTTCGCAATAAAATCGCTCCATCTTTAATGCAGTCTAAATTTTTCTCTCTCAATCTCCTTCATTGGACGCCTGTGCGTCTACATTCGCTCAATCTTAAAGATGACAATTTATGTTGGAGTTGTGGATTGTTGGCGGGCGATTTTCAACATATGTTTTTTGGTTGTTCCCTGCTTCAGCCTTTTTGGAGCCTCATCCATAAACATCTCTCTCTTATCTTTGGTATTGAGTTCCAACTCTCTTTCCCTTTAATTTTATTGGGTCCACTGGCTGCCCCTACTCCTCTCCCCTTAGATCCCATGGAAATACAGTTGATGGATCTTCTTCTGACTGTTGCGGTGAAAATCATCCTTATGGAGTGAAAATCCTTTTCTTCGATTTCCTATCATACATGGTGGGCTTGGGTCTCCTTTTTGCGCAGCGCTCACATTTCGATTGATCAAGCTCATCTTTCTCCTTCTATCTCTAGTGGGGTTTGGAAAGCTTTAGATGATTATATGGATTTGTCATCAAAAGGGTTGGTTGCTCAGTTTCCTTTTTGATTTGTCTGTCTACTTGGTGTCTTATGATTTTGTATGATGGGTTAATCCTGTGGGAATCCTCCTTCTTCCTTCTTCTCTTTTCTTCCTCTATCCCTTTTCAGCTTTCCTATCGCTCTCTCTTTCTTTCTTCTTTCTTTTATTCTATTTCCTCCCCTGTCTCTGTTTCAATATTTGATAGTGATACTTTTGTTTATTGCTTTGATGGTAACTTTTACCTAATCAGTTTCTGTATTCTATAATAGGTTACTTTTCCTTTAAAAGGCATTTACTTTGCTTACACCTCAATTTTTAGCCCCTGATTGCGTATTTATCTTGTTTCAATTGTATCACTTCTATTGTATTTTGCTCCTTCTATTCTTTGTCACTTCTTTATAAATAAAATATTTTGAAATCAAAAAAATAACTAGATCGATATGTTGTTGGAAATTTGGGCTGAGATATACTATGATTTGGTGCTGGGGTTGCATCACTTTTGTGTCGCAGCCCAAATGCAAAATCATTTTTGGATTTAACTAAGCCATGCAAAGCCACTTTTCATGGTTTAGTAAATACAAAGTGAAGCTGTGCCAAGAGGTGCCTTACTTTAATTTACGTCAGGGAGGCATGACATGGGTGGAGCATGGGCGTTCCTATGCATGCACCCATGTATTTTAACACAAACCCGAATTTAGAAAGACTTGCAAACATGAGTTTCTGCCAACAAGGTGAGTCTTCCCATAAGAGGTGTAGGGAAAAGAAATATCTTTATTTCTCCTCATTGCTTCCTATTTCTGTATGCACACATAGAAAGTCAAAGTCAAAGTCAAAAGGCTTTATTTCGATAAAAACATATCATAAAAGATTCACATTAAAAAGACACAGTTTGAGATAAAAACATGAGATAATCTGTTTACAACCAATTTTGAATTCATTATTTACGGAATGCAAAACATAAGAGACAATTGATTTAAAATCTAATTAAATATTTCATTTGAGCCTTTTGCTTCTAATTTGCCATGCCTATGCTAAAAATTTAGATAGGCCACAAGCATAGACTGGCTGTGAGTCTGCTATTAGGATGCGCAACGCCTCATTGTGGGACCTAGTACCTAGCAACTGACACAATGGTTTAAGCCACCTATCTCTTGGGAGCCTGTACTCCGGGCATTCAAACATGAAATGCGCTACAGTTTCTGGCCTGGTTGGGCAGATGGGGCAAAATACTGTTGTCTGGGCTGGGGGTTTCCAGCGAGCTGTAAAAGCTTGCACAGGGAGAGCCCCAACCCTGAATCTGAAGTAAAGGGCCCTATCAAATGGTTTGGAGATGATGTCCAAATAAAGTTTGCGGATCGGTAGATCCTTAAACTTCAGAAAATCACCCGTGAGCCTACCCAGATTTTGGTTAGTACTAGTTTGAAGCGCAACCCAATTCCAATACAGGCTTTTTAAGGTTGTTTTTGAAGGAGAGGACCTGCCGTCCCATGCCTCTCTTAGACCCAGATTACCAAGCAAGGTTTTTAGATCTTTTAACCACTTTATTTTGTGCCATCCAGGCAATGATATAACTTCAAATAACCCTTTAGCATATTTGGACAATTCCGGCACTCGCCACAGCCGGGCCCATAAGAGCAACGGCCGCAGTTTAACCAGATCGCTAATAGGGCGACAACCTAAGTCCAGGATGAGTGGTGTCATTGGGGTGCTCTGGGGAAGTGACAAGAGGGCCCTATAAAATTTATTTTCAGACCTCGTTAGTTCATCTATACTGTTTGTACCCCATAACTCTGCCCCGTAAAGAGCAGCGCTAACACCCTTAGCCTTATAGATGTCAATTACTGGGGCTATTGGTCTTATTGAGCAGGAGCGCTGCTCCTTGAGCAATGCTCCAGCTACCCTTTTATGGGTTAACAACATTTTGCAAAGGTGTGGGGTCCACTGCATGGTGTATGATATTCGTATACCCAAGTAATCAAACACAGTGACCCTTTCCAAGGGCACAAGATTCAGGGTAGGGGCTCGGGCAAGATTTTTGGGGTATTTTGTTTTATCAGTGTTAATTGCTAGGCCCCGCTCCTAGCAGAAGATCTGGAAGTTGTCAAGGAGTTTTTGCAAGCCCATAGGAGATTTGGACAACAAAAGCGTGTCGTCCGCAAATGGGAGGGTAGGTATTCGATCGCCCGCCAGTGATGGTTCATCTGAAGGATCTTTTAAGAGATGCTCGACCACACCATTGATATACTATGAAAAAAGAGTGGGAGCAAGAACACATCCCTGGAGGACCCCTCTCTCTACCGGGATTCTGTTGTTTTTTTCGCCCTCTGGACCCCATCTTATTTGAGCAAAATTATCTTCGTGGAGTCTGATAAACATGGAGAGAATGTAACAAGGTAACCCCATGTCGGCAAGTACTCCCCAGAGAGCCTCCCTGGGTACAAGGTCAAAGGCAGTCTTTAGGTGGATGAAAGCGAGATAAAGACTGCCTTTGCCTATGACCACCACCTTCCAGTAAATTAGCATTAGCCTAAACGCTTGCTCTATTGTACCAGTTCCTGCCCTGAACCCTGCTTGGAAGTCGGAGAGAATTTCGTTTTCTTCAATCCATTGTAATATTCTCTCCAACAACACCTTACCAATAACCTTCTGGGTTGTGTCTAACAAGCTTATAGGCCGATAATTAGAGGGATCGTCCCTCATCCCCTTTTTAAAAATCGGCACTACCTCGGCCCCTTTCCAGGACTGGGGAATAGCAGCACCTTTGTCGATTGCAATAAGCAAAGAATGAATGAACTTTCCCCATTTTAGCTTGTCCAAGCGAAGCAAGTCCCCAGGAATGCCATCTGGGCCAGCTGCTTTTTGAGGCACGATGGTACTAATTGCGTACTCCACCTCCTTAATTGTGAAAGGGGACTCATTTCGGTCGCCTTTCAGAGCATAAAAATTGGATGAGGTTAGGGTGCTAGTCTCATACTGGCTAGTGTACAATTTCGAGAAGTGGTCAAACCAAGCTTGGCTAGTGATACTACATGTGATAAGATCACTATCTGGTCTATTTCTAGCTCTTATGGTATTCCAGAAGTGCCTGGTATCCTTACTAGAGCTAGCCTCTTTTAAGGTTTGCCAATACTCATGTTCCCACTCCTTTTTTGCATTGGCTATCGCCTGCTTATACTCTTTCCTGGCACACTGTATCAAGGGTTGTGACTTATCTTTGATCGCCTTGATCAGGGCTGATTTTTTTATGACGGCAAGTAGGGGTGAACCAATCGTGCAGGCCCTTGGGTTTCTGGGTCCTAATGGGCTTACCCCTGGACCCTTGCTTCAGAAATAGTTTCCCTACTGTCTTAATGGTTTCCTGGAACACAAGCATTGCCCTACCCAGAACTGAGTGGGCTTGGAGAATAATATCCATCTCCCTTTGTGAAGTTATTAATGCTGTGTCAATGGCTTTTACCTTGGATTCATCTAGGGCTATTCTACACCATTTGAGGCGTCTCCCACAATTAGATGGAAAATCTCTGGAGACACACTCTAACTTGTAGGGTATTTTTCCATTAATTTTACTTGGCCACAAACTTTTGAGAGTTAGTGAAAGAAGATTGTGGTCGCTATCTATAGTAGGTATGACAGCCATATCCTTAACAAACATCCATAACTTAAAATCAAGGAGGATATAATCAATCCTTGATGTACAGTTTGTCCTATTAAAAGTAGCAGCGCCCAAAGGGTCCGAAATGGTTCGTCCGTTTACAGCTCTTAGCCCATACTCCATGGTCAGTGCGTTTAGCTGGATCGTCCTTTGGGACCATCTTTTCATTGGTTCGATGGATAGCATGGGTATGCCCCTCCTTGCGTCATCTTCACCTAGATCTAAAATGTCCTCAGTCGCAAGAGGCTCATATGTACAATTAAAATCTCCTGCGACCAGAACTTGGCTGCCTTCATTGCAATTATTAAGTTCACTTTCAAGAATAGTTATTGTCGGGGACAAAGAGCCATTTTTTGTTCCCCTAGCATAGATGTTAAATAGCTTGATGGGTTGCCCTCTATTAGAGCCCCTCAACGAAATTCTAAGAATATCTGGAGAGTTGCTCTGTTTTTGTGTAATGTGGCAGCCCAGGGAGATGCTAACCCATATAAGAAGCCCTCCCGAAGGGCGGCCCTTTCCTGTGGTTGAAGGTGTAGCAGGCAAAAAGAAGGTTACATATCCAACTCTATGGAGGGGTTTCAAACTCCATGTCTCTTGAAAAATGCAAATCTGGTACGCTCCTAGCAAGGTACTCCAGTGTGGTAATCCTAATTTTCTATGAATGCCTGCTACATTCCAGCTAATGGCCTTGAGTAGTTCGGTATTATCTCGGACAGAGTTTGTTAAGGAGTCTGGTTGTGCTCTAGAGGGATAGGTTTCAGTTATGGTTGACTCTGAGGCTGGAATGATCCCGGACGATATGCCCAGATTCAGGGTATCTTTCTGATTAGTTGGATGTGCTACTGTAGTAAGAGGATCACTAATGGGATTATCTTGTGGACAAAATAAAACGGAATCAGTATGTCAATACCTTAGGCCAGGGCCATAATATTCTCGCCTGTTACCAAAGTTTAGGGTTGGCTGAATACAATAATCATTGGGTTGCCCTTCCCAGGATAATAGGTGTCCATAGTTCTGCCATTGGGGGGGAGGCGCTTGGTGTTGCAGGTAAAAATACCCCAAACCAATTGCTCTTATTGTGCTATTACCAGACCCGTTATAATGGCTACAGATAATCTTTACGGCGCTTGTATCCCGAAAATTAACCAGGATACAGTCGCCTGGGACATCTTTTGCTCTCCTGCCCACCCAGCTAACTCTTCTAACAAGTAGGACCTTTCCATCAATTTGCCTCGGTAGGGGCTTGTTGTTATTCAGCCAGTATGTAGTTTTGTTTTTTAGGTTGGAGTATGATTCCGTTTTGCCAGGCAGTAGCTTGGGAACTCCAATTAAAACGACCACATAGGGCAGGCTTGCAGGAGGTAGTTCGACATGGGGGGACCTAGGCTGTTCACTATATGTGTCACCTAATCTATTGGTCGGATTTGTCCTCTCATTTGCAGTATTGCTAGGGGTATTTTTGTCTTTCTGAGTCCGTGTAGATGTAACACTATTGCCTGCCTTACTGTCTTTGGTAGCTGCCTTTCCAAGGACATTTTTACTACTTTGGGGTTGGGAATTTTCGCTATCTCTACAACCCTTGTCCCTTTTTTCTATTAGTGTTTTATTTGGTTTGCTTCCCTTTTTTATGGTGGATGCTGGAGGATTATTGCCACCTGTTGTCCCAGAGGGACCTTATTGGTTTAGCGGAGCAATAATCGGTATCTGCATCGGGGCTTGCAAATGTTGCTCCTTGGAGTGAAAGCTATTTTTTTAATGCAGCTTGATGAGTGCCTTTACCGAAAAAAAGTTGTCAAGAGTCCTTTGTTCGAAGCTATCAAGTCCTCTTGACAACTCTTTTACCCTCTCAAGTACCGGTAGTATTAGGGACTTCATAATCTTTTCAATGTGGGCAATAAGCAGAGTATCTTTGGAAGGGCTTAGTGGGCTTTCAAGATTTGATGTTTCACAAGGCAGTGGAATAGTGGTGATGTTTAGAGATCCACTGCTGATTTGGGCAGAGGGATTTTGCAACAAAGCCTCCAATCGCTGCAAAAAAAGTTCTGCGGGTATGGGGCTATCAGTTTCAGCAAGCGCAGTTACAGAATCTAGTGCGTACCTACTGTTACTCTTATTTGGTGATATTGTTTTTTGCTTTTCAACCCTTTTGTGTTTGTTCTTCCTATTTTCTCCTACACTCGCCTTTAAGCTTAGGTCAGGAGGATTATCTCCAGAAGCAAGTTGGGACCTTAACCTGGCCAATTGGCCTCTAGTAGTTACATGGGGACTATTTGCGCCTCGGTCATCCTCAGTGATCGAAGTCGAGCTAAAAGATATTTCAAAATTCTCGCTGCTTATGTTGTCATCTAGTTGGGATAGAGGAGTAATCGGGGTCTGGGACAGCCTGTCTTTCGGGAATTCAGATAGTGTTATAGTAGGCATATTGCTATTAAGAGGGAGTAAAGCTTGAGCTGCTACAACCTGGCGAATACCAGGGAGGGAGACAAAGGAAGGCGCCAGGATTGAGTCTTGTGAATTGGTGGTAAACATTGATGTATTAGATGGAGGTAAAGGAAGAGGGAAACCCATGGGTAGTGACATGCGACGTTCTGTATTCTCAATAGCATTTGCCACCACCCCAATAGTTTTTTGCAGCATGCGATCTATTGCAGTCAAGCTGGGAAGCTTGGGGTTGGTAGCTGCATTTTGTTTGGGTGCGGTGGCGGATCTCAAAGTGTTACGCCTTCCCATTCCTATACAGTTATAGGGTAAATCAAGGAGCTGGGTGAAAATTGGATGCTTATGAGAACTACCCTATGAGCGCACTACATCTCCCTCGGGGATAGTGAATATTCAATAAATTGTTGCTGCATACAATCAACCCTTAGGTAATATCTGCTCATAAGTGTACTGGCCACATATAACAGATATTACAAACCATCCCGTGTAGACATTGGGGTGCGGGACCATAAGAACAAAAGGGTCCCAGCCCAGCCTCTCCCGGCCACTAACGGCCACAAACAGTCCCGCCCTTGTCCCGGGCTTCTCCCGGGATGCTCCTGTGCGCTCCTGCGCAGTGGTTAGCTATGCCTGCTATAAAGGGAGGGAAGTGGTCAGGGGGCGGGGTAAGCAGGGAGAGCGGACCAGGTGCTGCAGATTTGATCGTGCAGGGACTCCTGGGAGATGGAGTCCCTGCGGCACCGCTCGCAGCCCTGCTACAAGTCCAGCCCTCGCCTCTACCGACCTCACCGCCTCAGCCCCAAGTCCAGAGCAGACTCCTTCGGTCCGCGAAGCGGGACCCGCGAAGCGGGTTCGGCGAGCAACAAGCGGGTCCCGGAGAAAAAAGAACAGCAGCTCCTCCTGGGCAGTGTCAGTACAAAGTGATGTCCCACGATGATAACAGGCACAGGGCTTTTCACTCTGTCTTGGTCAGGGGGCGGGGCAAGCAGGGAGAGCGGACCAGGTGCTGCAGATTTGATCGTGCAGGGACTCCTGGGAGATGGAGTTCCTCCGGCACCGCTCGCAGCCCTGCTACGAGTCCAGCCCTCGCTCTACCGGCCTCAGCCCCAAGTCCAGTGCAGACTCCTTCGGTCTGCGAAGCGGGTCCGGCGAGTAACAAGCGGGTCCCGGAGAAAAAAGAACAGCAGCTTCTCCTGGGCAGTGTCAGTACAAAGTGATGTCCCACGATGATAACAGGCACAGGGCTTTTCACTCCGTCGTGGTCAGGGGGCAGGGCAAGCAGGGAGAGCGGATCAGGTGCTGCAGATTTCATCGTGCAGGGACTCCTGGGAGATGGAGTCCCTGCGACACCGCTCGCAGCCCTGCTACGAGTCCAGCCATCGCCTCTACCGACCACAGTGCCTCAGCCCCAAGTCCAGTGCAGACTCCTTCGGTCCGCGAAGCGGGACCCGCGAAGCGGGTCCGGCGAGCAACAAGCGGGTCCCGGAGAAAAAAGAACAGCAGCTCCTCCTGGGCAGTGTCAGTACAAAGTGATACATAGAAAGAGGAATATGCCTCCTTAGAGGCATATTACCTTTTTGACGTGTGCAAGAGGGCCTGTATTGGGGCTAGGGAGCACACAGTGTGCCATGGCATGAAGAGAGGAGGAATGCCCCATATATTTGTAAAAATTGAGCATTTCTGTTGTCTCCCTCTCGTGCAACATAGTGTAGCTAGTTGTCTTGCTGGCCAGCGTTGCATTACAAAGTATTAAATGTGCCCCAGTTGTTTTAACTGATTGAACACATTTTTGGTCTGTCTTGGAAGCTTGAATGAGTTTAGGATATTTGCAATATTCATTCGATTTCTCTGGCATGCAAATTTTGGTTTGAAATCTACAGTTAGCGTAGCAGCTTCCTGCCTGCTGCTCGGGGGATTGTTTGCAGTGGCGCTGGAACAATGGGGGTGCTGTCACTGAACTAATATGGAGTAAACAGTCCAAGTGTCACACAAAGAACAAATATAACAAATAAGCTAAGCCAATTCAAAAGTAGAGTGGTACAGGTGTAGGACGTAGACAGTGGTGCATTTTGGAGAACATTGTCACAAATATATTACTAACACATGGTGTAGTGGCACACTTTAATTTCCAGACAACACATTTTCCATTGAAATAGCTACAAAATTCACACTGACATGCAGTTTTACTGTTAAAACTATAGGCTTAACAAACGATAATGTGTGGAAAACAGGTTTCACAAATATATAACATTTGCACATCACCAAGTAAAGTGTCTTGATTTAATTTGATCCTATTAAATCTCTATTTCCATCAGATTTCAGAATTTAGAAAAATGTGCTACCCTGTGCTTTCCTAACTGCTGAATATGTATACAGTTCTTTTACAGATATTTCAATGTTTTTTGTGTTAGAAAAAAAACTGCCACCCTAAACCCTTTAATTTTCATACTCCCTGTAA
Organism: Lissotriton helveticus; assembly: GCF_964261635.1. Taxonomy (NCBI): domain Eukaryota; kingdom Metazoa; phylum Chordata; class Amphibia; order Caudata; family Salamandridae; genus Lissotriton; species Lissotriton helveticus. Next base: position 1,510,232,986 of record NC_136067.1, on the reverse strand, counting down.
CCCAGCAACACAGTCAGATAGATCACTTTTCAAAATTCTCTAACTTTGCAATCTGAGAAACAAATATAAACAGCAACCATTGTGTTAGAAGGCTAAGCATCAATTTGTCAGAAGCATATTCTGACATTTGACCTTCGACTTTGAATGCATGCAGAATGTGACAGAATAAAAACAAAATTTAAAGGTGCCTTTCTTGCTCTTTCACATTCTGAACTCCAGCAAGTTTCGTTTGAGGGTTGCTTGAGACCACCCACCCTCAGTGTTAGCCAATCTTGAAAACGGGTACAATGCTGCCACCTTCTTGAAACTCCACTGTCATTCGATACCACCAAAATGTTGACTATGGGCAACAGATGGACTGCCTGGATAGAGACATTTAATGATTTCATTGATGCAATGGAAGAAGCAGATACCAAGAAAATGATTATCTACCTCAAGAATCGTGATGGTGAAGGTGTGAAACAACTCATAAAGAAAATGCTGTGAGCTGGCGAAATTACATACAGTCAAATCAGCCTTGAATCTCAAGTTCAATCCAGTGCCAAATGTAGATTACAAATGATACATCTTCAGTCAAGACCATCAATACATTTGTTGAGAGACTGGATACGCTAATAAAACTCTGTAAGTTCAATGAATTTGGTGATGAGGAAGCTATACGCCTCAGAGTGATTGACGGATGCTTGTCAGATTCGTTCAGACGACGAAGGCTCAGAGAAACTCCTAGTCCAGAGTGACTTCTCATGGCCGCTAAAGCTGAAGAGCATGCTGATCAACAAGCAGCTGACATGGAGGCTGGAGGTGCCCAGAATGGGTCAGTCATGAGTGTGAGGAACAAGCCAAAGCACAAGGCCGTGGGACACAGAGTGAATTCTCTACAGAAAAATAAGTTGTGTTTCAGGTGTGGATTTTAATTTCCACACAAAGGCGAACGTCCCACCATTGGGTAGACCTACAAAGCCTGGGGGAAGCAGAACCATTTAGTGATGGTTTGCAAGGTGCAAGAAAAATAATGTCCATCATGGAGCAACAACAAAATGGCCAATCGGAAGTTCCAGAAGCGACATCCGACGCACACCCATAACGCCAAAAGACCAAGTGACCACATCAGCTGAGACAAATCATAACCAAATGAAGTTGATCAACATCTAAAACTTTGTTAAATAGTTCTTCCATATCAACATCAAGTGAAAGTTAAGAAGATGGGAGTGAAATGTCAATGTTCACCTTAGGGAAGCATGCACATGTGGACTGGCCACCTGTGAGGGAAAACATTGGTCCAAGAGAAGCTGACATGACAAAGCACCAAAGTCATTTAAACATTGTCCGAAGATCACACTAAAGGTCAATGGTTGTTCAATATCTTTCATTATCGATTGTGCTGCACCAATAAATATTATGCCTGAGGAGAAATGTAATGAACTGTCTCCAGTGCTGCGACTTATGCTATTGAAAACTAAAGTGTATACGTGGGCTGCATCAAAACCATTAAAAAGTCAAGGGTCATTTTTGGTTACGATGAAGCATAAGAAAACAAAAGTACAAGCACCCATTCATTTACTTCATAGTACGGTGTCAAATGCCTGTTTACTCAGCTTCAGCACAGCCGCTGATCTGGGGCTGATATCTGTGAACTATAACATGAATGCTCATCACGAAATAGTAAGTCAATTCCCTATGTTGTTTCATGGGTTGGGAAAACTCATGACTATGAAAGTCCAATTACCCATTGATGAGGACTTTCGTCCTATTGCTTAAACACACAGATACATTGCCTTTCGCTTACAGGAAGCTTTTGAAAAGGAACCTGAATCTTTACTCAAGCACAATATCATTGAGCGTTCTACTGGTCCTACTCCATGGGTTTCTCCTATAGTGGCAGTCCCCAAAAAGAACAGTGAAGAAGCTGAATGCATTTGCATGGATTTACGTCAAGAGAACAGGGCCATTGAAAGGGAACAATCTCCAGGTCTGCACATTCACCTGGATCTAAATAAAGGATATCATCAGTTGTAATGTAATGTAATGTAAAAATTATTTATAAAGCGCTCGGACACCACTGGTTTCATGGCGCTATAGAACGGATAAGCACAGGTGGAGAACCGGGTGCGGGTGTTCAGTCATCGTACGCTTGCCGGAACAGGTGGGTTTTTAATAGTTTCCTGAAGAATGTATAACAGGAGGTGGACCGGAGTGCATGAGGAAGAGAGTTCCAAAGCTTGGGTGCCAAAAAAGAGAACCCAAGGCCGCCATGTTTCTTCCGCTTAAAAGAGGGAACAGAAAGAAGATTGTGGTGCAGAGAGCGGAAGTTACGAGAAGGGACATAACGGTGAATCCTAGATCTTACGAAGGCAGAACCATGGCCGGTCAATGATTTAAAGACAGTACAACCAAGTTTAAAGATACCACGTTTCGCCACTGGCAGCCAATGAAGCTTTTTCATCAGGGGGGAGACGTGTTGAAATTTAGGTTGACGGAAAACAAGTCTCGCCGCTTGATTCTGCACCAGATGTAATTGGCGAAGCTGGTAGGCTGGGATGCCAACGTAAAGAACATTGGCGTAGTCAAGGCGAGAGGTGACCAATGCCATAATGACTAATACAAAGGTCTCAGTGGTCAAAAACCTGGAAATTTTTCGAATTCTCTGTAGATGGAAAAAACATGACGAAGTAACTGCCTTGATCTGAGGTGTAAGAGAAAGATCTTTGCTGATGATAACCCCTAAGCTCTTTACGGAGTCAGCAGGGGGGGGCGGAGCCCCAAGAAGGTGGCCAAAAGTTGGGGTTCCAGGGAGTAAGAGAGCCTCCTGTTAAGACCAGCTCTGTTTTATTGGGGTTCAGTTTCAATTGGTTTTGGCACACCCATTCGCCAATAAAAGTCATAGTAGACTGAAAGTTGGCGATGAATGTGGGTGAGGAATTAAATTAAAGACCATTTGAATGTCATCAGCGTAATTGAGAATGGTGGCCGAGTTATTATGTAGGGATCGAATCAGGGGTTGCATATACAGATTAAATAGAAGTGGTGATAAAGCAGACCCTTGTGGGACCCCAGAGGTTAATTTCTCGGGGATGGCTGAAAAGGTGGATAGGTGAACAGCCTGGGAGCGATGGAATAAAAAGGTCCAGGGCCATGCCCTGGATGCCGGCGCTGCCGACAAGGTCGATCAAAAGAGCGTGATCGACCGCGTCAAAAGCAGCCGACAAATCCAGAAGCACAAGGGCCTGGGGGATGTTGTTATCAGCTCCCCTCCTGAGCTCGTCCATCACAGCCACAATAACCGCCTCAGTAGAGTGTCCCGGCCGAAAACCCGCCTGCTGGGGATCCAGAAATTTAGAGGACTCAATAAAAGAACCGAGACAGTTGGTCACATGGGCCTCTAGAATTTTACTGAGAAAAGGGAGTAGGGAAATGGGTCGGAAGTTACTCAATACTAGGGGGTCAGAATTGGGCTTTTTAAGAATGGGCACCACTGCGGCACACTTAAAAAAAATCAGGAACAATACCTGTAGTCAAGGAGCTGTATAGTAGTGAGAGTGGAGGATCGGGACAGAACTTGAGGAGAAGTGCAGGTACACTGGAACCTTTTCTACACATAATGGATTGTTTCTTTACAAGAGACTAAGTTTGGTGTGTCATCAGCTGTAGAGCTATTCCAAGATGTCATTCAACATATCATAGAGCCTGGCATATTGGTTTTTGAAGCTACCCAGAAGGAGCATAACAAAGCTCTCACTCAAGTCTGTCAGTTGCTCATTGATGCCGTTTAACTTTGAATGCTAAGAATTATGAGTTCTAAAAGACAAAGTTAAAATTATTTGCCAATATATTTTCTTATTAGGGCATGACACCAGATCCTGCTAAAGTGCAAGCGCTGTCAGGTGCCTGTTCCCCACAAGATGTTTCCATGTTACGTTCATTTCTTGGTGTTGGAAAGCGTATAATTAGTAGTGATAAGTAATGACTTACCACTAATAATAAGGCAACAAACACAATAAAAAGTTCAGATAGGGTCTCAATAAATTATTTACTTGCTCAACCCTTGGTAGCTGGCAACAAGCTGGCAGTTGTAACTAAGTAGACAGGTGTGTAAAGAATTTAAAAACACCAATACATTTAAAAAGTAAGACACAAAACACAATAAAACTCCACCATCAATTTATAAAAATACATCATATTTTTATGAACAAATAGATACCAAAATGACAAAATCCAATGTTTGGAACCAGGGGTGTGAATTTTTAAAGAATAAACAATTCCTATTACTTAAAACGTATAGCACCACTTTGGGACATCTGGTCGTGCTTGACCGGGACAAAGTGAAATTTTGAAGCCAACAGTGATGGAGCCCTGGTTGGATTCACTAAAAGGTACATGTCATCTAATTGCTTAAAGCTCAATTCAGCAAAAACTGAGGTGTTAAAGTTTGGCAACAATCCCCGGGTATGGACACCGCATTGGTGGCCTGAAGGGTTGGGAGCCTGCCCTATACCCTCTAGGAAAGCCAAGAATCTGTGAGTCCTGATGGATAACAAACTCACCATGGGGGACCAAGTGAATCAGGTGCCTGTTTTATGGTCCTCAGGATAATCAAAAAAATCAAGCTCTTCCTCTCAGCCAGCAACCTTAGGACAGTCGTTACAGCTTTAATTCTGTCCAGCCTGGACTATTGCAACAGCCTCTATCTTAATGTACAGAAATAACACTTGTACAAGTTGCAATTGGTTCAGAATTGGGCAGTCAGACTGCTGTCGGACACTGCTAGGTTTGCATCGGTTAGAGGAGAGCTGAGGAAATTACATTGGCTCCCAATCCCACTTAGATCACGGTTTAAGGTCCTCTGTGTGGTCTTTAAGGCAGTGAACAGGATTGGGCCGGAGTTTCTTAGACATGGGCTCAGCTGATATGTCCCCGGCAGAACCTTGCGCTCCTCCGGGTCTAAGGTAGTTCCAACTCCCATGTTTAAGAAAACTAACTGGGGAGGCTGAAGTTTCTTTCACTGCACCTCCAAAGCATGGAACGAGCTTCCGTTCCATCTCAGAAATGCCCCAGATCTTATTTCCTTTCGGAAGGGTTTGAAAACCTGTTTTTTCTCTGAATAATCAGCTCACTGTTTTCCCCAGGTAACTAGGATCCAGCGCCAGAACATCCCAGGGTCGCAGTGCGCTTTATAAAATCTAATAACATAACATAACATATATTATCACCAGGTGAATGGCAGACTGTTGCAGATATGTGGTATAAAACTCTTTGAGCAGCACATTTTAAGAGAATGGCTTTTATTTCTAGATGATTAACATACTATACCCTTAGTGCTCTTCATAGGGTACATCCAGCAACATCAGGTCAATGTTTATGGTGTCAAACCGGTTCTCAAGGACCTGGCTTCATACATTTGTAACTTATCCAATACTTCATGGATTTTGGATCTGATTTTTCAAGGCTTAAGCAAAATGTTTGGTTTGATTATCCCACCTGAGGCAGTTTAAGCTCTGTTCAGATTTTCGTGAACTGTCAATACACTCACTAGGTCTGGCCAAAATGTTATTTGCATAGCCATGTTGGTTGCACGTTTTTTGATAGTACAATGTTGGAAGTTAAAAGAACCCCCTATTATGGATCACTGCCTTATTAAGATGACTTGAATGAGATTATTCGAACATCTATATACTTGGTGAAAGAAGAGCTTATCAAAGTTTCATGCAATTTGGAAGGTTTTTGACTGTGTTGTGCAATGTGCACTTTATGATCTGAGTAGATAATATAATTTTAGAATGCAATTGATATAATATTATTTTCTGCCATGTCCTTTCAGCACTATCACTCATAGAAGTGATTTTAAGAATAGGAGTTTAGAAATATTCTGAATGCTACCATTCTACAGCACGCATTGAAAGAGGAAAATGCCTGTAGTGATTGCTTTTGCCCCTTCCTGCACAAAAACAATCTCCTCATGACGCAGGCATCCTTGCACCGTGGTGCAAGGATGCCTGTGCATGGCTGCAGTTTGTGTGCTAGCACAGGGGAGAACACAGGAATGCGACATATTATTGTAAATAGGTTGCATTCCTGTGCTTCGGGAAGTGCTGCAGCGTGGCGCAGCCAAAGGGCTTGCGTTGCCATCTGCAACACTTCCTTGTAGATGTGCCCCCTGTGTCTTCGCAGAGGGGGTGAAAAGGGGGCTGGCCTGTGCTCTCCATCTCCAAAGGTACTGCCTTCTTCAAAGGACATGGATGGGACATATATATTCGGACTTTCAGTCATAATAGGCGCTGAGAGCAGCTTGGAGATTCCATTTGGTCATTTCCAGGAAGAAGGCACACGGGCTTGGTTTAATTGGAGGCCAAAGAGTCGCTGGAACTCTCCTATCAGTACGTTCTTATCAGTAGTCCCGAGCAACTAAACGTTTGCATCACCCCACCTTAAACCAGGACTCGATAGCTTACTGGTGCTATATCTATTTAATAAACTGTATTTTTAGTTCATTAACCTGTTCCCCGGACAAAAAGAAAAGAAAGGGCCACGGGATGTGTAGTTTTGGCAGCATGTTTGTGGAAGAAGTGGCTTAACGGCGCCAGCTACCGAATTTGGACCCAGGTTCGAACCCCAGCCTCGGTGGAACATCGGTTGATCCTAGAACAGTCACTGTATAAACTGCACTTTTTACGTACAGCGCTCTAATGCAATTGCGCCAAGTTTGCGCTATATAAAAGCTGCGAAAAATTGTCATCTGGAAACCACGCACCCCCTCTTTACCCATCTCCCGCCTCTGTTAGTTTTGTGCGAGTGCCCTGAGCCGTCAGAGGCTGAACAGCAACTACCAAGGAGGCATTAATTTCTCCTCGGCTGCTTCAGAGACTGAAGCTGAATGATTCCCGTGCCAGGCTACATTATGCGGGGACAAAGGAACAAAGAGGTGAAGGACAGTGGCTGCTCGGCGCCTTAATCAGATGCAGATAGGCCTAAGAGCATCAGACCATCAAATCCCCGCGCCGCAGAAACTCTCTGCTCTCAGCCAGCCCCTGAATGGACCGAGGGAGAACCGGGGCTTTATTGAAAGATCACACAGGATGACTGCAAAATCCCATTACTTGTTGATTAAGTATTGATTGCCTGGGTATTAACAAGCCAGCTAATATGAAGTGACCTCTGAGGCCATTGGCGGTGGGGCGATGGTGTGGGGGGCTGGGTTGGGGGGGGAGACAATTTACTAAAAACAGGCAGGCAGATGAATGAGAGGGCTGCATGTGCTCTCGGCTCTTAGCTTCGGTTAAAATGTCACACTCGATAGTGCAGATCAATGCCCACTTTATTTCCTTGCAGCCGCCTTATTACCATCACGAGGCTGCCTCCTTTGATGCTTTTTAATGACCCTCTGAACCGCGTGCTCTGCGTAGCCGCGCTCTTCGGCTAAAAGGCAGGGAAAGAGCTCTCTGCTGCCCGTGATGGAGTGGCTGCGCACGTGACACTGCGCCAATCCGACTGGAGCAGTCAGATTCCCAGGTCAGCGGGGCTGCAAATCTGCTCTTTCGCTCGCTTACTGACTTTTTTCTTTATCCTCCTTTTGAGAAGTCCATCTTCTTTTCAGAAAATTCAGGCTGAAATGGTATGTGAAGGCCACAGGCTGCTTAGCCGTGTTTTCAGCACTAGTTTTGAGGTGAAGAAGAGCTGTCATTCGCTTCTAAATTTGCACGTTATTTTTTCATTCGCCATTCTCAAATGTTGACAGTGTAATTTTCTTTTGACGGGACTTTTAAAATGAATTTAGCATGTACTATTTAAGAACATTCTACAATTCTTGTCCTCCAGAAATGTCAGAGTAAACAGCTACGTCGTTGTACATCAAACCTCTCTCATGAATGGATGAGCGCCTGGATGGATTTTGTCAGCACGAGCTCAGTCCCAGTTTACGCCACTGTACACCTCCATGAGGACCGTGCATTTGTTTGTATAAAAAAAAATGCACACACTCCAGCTCGTGTACAAAATCAGAGGGAGCACATTTGCTGAAGAGAACGTAGCAGTGAAATACAGAGTGGCACTCCAGTCCTCTTTGCTGTGCCACACCAGCCTGCCACTAGATGGGGCGGGACAGTGACTGCCCCACTTGCACTTTGTGTTAGCATATTTTCTCTGCCCCACAAAAATAGCAGGATCTCTGTGTTCCACTTTCTGATAACAATAATATTGATTTTTATAGTTAATTAAAAACATTGCAAAATAAATCGAGTGTGGATAAATCGAGTGTGTATAAACTCAAGAGCCGTAGTTAGTCTATCCAACAAGGCCCTATGCCCATGCAATTACATCTGCAATAGGGAACAGGCACAAAGTCAAAGCATTTCTTCCTTTGCATGTGGCCTTCCCCTTGTGCAATAAAGAAATTCCTAGTCACATTGCACACCTCATATATTGCTTCTATGCACTCCGTATTGCAAAAGTGGACATGCATGCATCTGTGCACCCCTCTGCAATAGAGAAATCCCCCTAAAGCACTAAGGGGCTTATTTATAAGAGCCCTGCATCGCTTTTACGCAATGTAAAGAGGTACATGCATGATGCAGAGCTCTCATAAAGATTTATGAAACCACGCAAAGCCACCCTGCGTTGCTTTGAGTGGTCTCATAAATTACGAGTAAGGCGTCGCAACACAGATCACAGCGTTGCCTTACTCTACGCCCAGGAAGCATCCATGGGCCTTGCAGTCGATTTTCCCACGCAACACCCATGGAATTTGACGCTGCCCCAGATTTACAAAGTGATGTAAACCTAGGAAAGCATCAAATCCGTACGCCTCCTGTGGTGTGGCGTAACAAGGAGAAATGTGTTAATTTCTCTAAGTTTTTTCCCCTTTCCTCTGCAGGACACATAGTAAGAGGATAACGCCTCTTAGGATTGTTTTTGTGCAGGAAGGTGCCCCTTCATGTGCAAAAACAATCCATCCTTCCTGCAACTGAGGCAACCTTGTACCATGGTGCAAGGGTGCCTACATTGGTGCTAGCCTGCCAAAACAGCGCCATCGCAGGCCGAATCAACATGAATGCACCATATTGCATAAATACGGTGCATTCTTCCCTTTCACTTTGCCGTAGGGCAATACAATAAGGTGCCTTGCTGTGCTCCCCATAAATGAGATCCTAAAAGGGATATTTGACAGACGACAATGAGGGAAATTTAAATAAATAATTCATTTTACCTCCTCGTCGTCTGTCAAAATACCACCCAACCCGGCCCCTCCACCTCACCGCTCTTACCTGCGTGGGCCAAGGCTGCTTGCATTTTCCTGCTTCATTGATTGTGAGGCTAACCTTACATGAGTTACTTGCAGCAATGTATTATTCAGCACAGACTATGTACTGTATATACCTGCAATTTTGCTCTACTTCTTTTATTTATTGTGAACTGCTATTTATAAATAACAAAAACAGGAACATTTAGCCGCACCTACAGCCCTAACCGCTGAACCAACTTACACCAAATTTGGCAGGGAGGTACATGTTGGTTCAAGGAAGTGCCTTTTCCTTATTTGGGGTAAATCTGTTCAGTAGTTTTTGAGAAATGTAAGTTCAAAATTATAGTGATATCTATGTCACAAAGTCGTTGCGAACAAAGATAGCTTGTACAGGATAATGCATTTCTCTGATTGGCTGCCAAAACTTCAACCAGGAGGTGTTGGCAGCCATCTTGGAACTCAGTTTTAAGCTGAGTCCCAAAAATGGAGAAAATGAAGAAAAGGGGGCAGGGTAGTAATACCCTGACCCCCAAGTCATGGTCTTGGAATCACCCTGGGATCCACCATGGCAAAAAACAAAAAAAAAATTGCACCAAATTTGCGACGTTCACAAATGTGCGGGGAAAAAAAACAAGCGCAGGTCCAGGTCCCAGGGGCATTTAATGTTTATAGGAGGAGGGCGCACTGGGCATCCCTTCTATGGCTTATTAAAGCCCTAGGGACCCCCACCTCCCTGGGGCTATTATTAATGCGGGTGGGCCCACTGGACCTGCACACAGCCCAGGGTACTGCCAGCTCCTAGGGCTGTTTTCAAAATTGTGGGGGTCTATGTGAGCCCCACTTGCCCTGGGCACCACCACCTCCCTGGGGCATCTGCATTTTTTTTAACGTGGGAGACTGTACGGCCCCTGCAGCCACCTCCTCTAGTCCTAAGCCCTAAAACTGGCCACCCAGCCCTGAAAACCCCCAGCCCTAAAACCTGCCACCTCCCTCAGGCTAATTGTTATAATAATGCTGGGGTACTCTGGCCCGCCCTCCATGCAGCCCTGTGGACTGCCACCAACTCAGGGGGACACATACACTAATTAAGAGGGTTCGTTGCGACCCCCGGCCCCAGGCACTGCCACCTCCTTTGGGGTATATACGAGATGGGAGTCACTGGGGACCGCCACTCCCCAGGGTCGGCTCCAGCAATGTCCCGGGATGCCCACCCCTGGCATATTGCAATTTGCTATGGCATGGGTTGAGCACCGCTCCTGCCATGCTATAGCAAGCACTGCTCTGCTTCATGGAAGTGCGAGCAGCTTCCGTAAAGTGGAGCAGATTTGCTTTTGGATAGAGGGAGCTGCATGTTTGCAGCTCCCTCTGTCCAAAAGAAATGCCGGCTCCCACAAGAGGTGGGGAGCAGGCAGGGACCACGGGGGCCTTGAGGCTCCCTCTGCGGTCCCCAACAAGCTTGACATGACGCGGTGATGGGGTCCGCAGGGCAATATTGCCCCAGGGATAGGGGCCGTGCTGGCCCCCTTCACCATAAAAAAAAAAAGTTGAAGGGATGGGGTCCCTGGACCGAAATAGGACTGGGGGCACACGGACACCCTACCATGTCAAAAAGAAAAATATTAAGTCCTGGCCCTGGGGGATGGCGTTTACGAGGCCGATTTGGGGCAATGTGTCCCCCTTCTATTTATAAAAAACATTTAGAAATGGGCATGCCCTGGGGGATGGGGTTCTGGGACCAAAAATGGCCCAGGAGGGGGGTCCCTCGGCCCCTATGACTTTGAAATATAAAAAAAATAAAAATAAAGGCCTCATGGGGTCCCCGGGGCTGAAATCAGCCCTGGGAGGGGGGCAGCTCAGATCCCCTCCCTTTCAATCACAAAAATAAAAGTAAATAAAGGCTGGACCCCGGGGCATGGGGGCCCGGGGCCCAAAATGGTCGCAGGAAGGGGGAGTCACATGGCCCCCCTTCCTAAAAAATATATATTAAAAGAGAGCTGAAACTCGAGGTAGGTCCTGTCCCCTTTCTCCATTACTCTGGAAATGTACTTCCTGGTGCATTCCTGATTGGCTGCTGAAGGTCCTTGGGGGCTAAGAAGACCTCCTGTTTCCTCAGTAAGCCCCACACAGCAGGATTGCTGAGAGGTGGTGTTAGAAACGGGTAGTGTGGTGCAGAGTGGGCGGGCCAAACTCCGGAGGATATGTGCAAAGCATCCACGCAGTACACACAGGCGATCCAAAAGGCACACCACAAAAAGAGACCACACCAGATTAGGTGAAAAGGATAACTTTTGTATTGTGTGAAACATACAATAGTTATCACAATAATCCCTATACTGCGCCAACTGTCTCCAAGGTAATATTTACAAGGGGATTATATACATAGCAGGGCCAATCGGACCGCTGCCAGAACCATTGCAAAGGACAAAGGGAAGAAAAAAAACGTAAGTCCATCAGTCTCAATCCTGCAATGAAAACATCAGGGAGTGAAATCAGTCGCTAGGTGTAGAACGAAAACATGACCTCAGCATGAGATATTATCATGAGGCATCAGAGCAGGCCTAAAAATATGCATGAGCAACATGAATAACCCCTGAGGCAGGAAAGCTGTAAGGGGAAAACATTAGATCCGGCATAGAAAAGCAGTAGGCATAAATCATGAGGCCATAAACATGAATGATATTGAGGCCCAACAGCATCAGGCCTAACCTAAAACATACTAGTAGGACACGCACTAGCATAGGCCACCTTACCATTGAGGGGCACCCTAAAACATATACCGGTGGGCAACATCACTTTAGGCACCATTGGGGGCTTCAGACACATGGTGCATGGCATCAGGCATGGTCACACACATAAATCACATCATGTAGTAACCGGGGCGTCAACATCAGGCATGCACCCAGTTATTTTTAGACAACCTTAGATGAGGTATCCCAGGGGCATAAACATCTCCTACCTACTCCTGTCAGCATTTGTACATTTGGCCTGTACCTAGTTAGTATTAGGCATACACTTCAGGCCTAGAACCAGGGGCACAAGGTATAAAACATGACCTTAAGCATAACATTGAGCAAGACATTAGGCACGAGTCCCAAGAGGGAAAATAACCTCATTAGCATAAATGCATGGGGGCAGGAGGAGTGGAATAGAACATCATAGCATGTCAGTAGGCCAAATGGCAGGAACCCCACTAGGTAGCCAGTCTGGGGCATAAAACACATTTGGCCAGTGTCAGACTAAAAACCCCAACTTAGAGGCCTGGCTTGCACCTACTCATCAGTCAAAGAACACCAACGTCACAACTGCCCGCTGTCCAGGGGACAGTTGCGCAAGGCACAGCCAGTAAAGTACGGGGGACGTTGGGGCCCCCCTTCTGGGACTCCCTAAATCTGCAATGCCCCCAAGGCGGTAGCCCCGCACTCTGCGGGATGGATCCCCACTCCGGGACTCCTACAGGCAAAGGGGCCCCTCTCTGCTGCAGCTGCCCGCCTTGACGGGGCAGCTGGGAAGGCAGGGACTGGTACCAGCACTTGCACCCCATTCGGGGCCTCAGGTACTGACCCTGTACCTCGGCCAGCCCCTGGCGGCATCAAATCCCCAGCCCCCACCAACCAGGGGTTTCCTCAATCGCCTCCTGTGTCCTGCGGCAGGTCTCAGGCTCTCCTCCGGCTTCAGATGCAGCCGCACGCAGGGCTCTCCTCACACGCGAGAGCCCTGCCTGGACTCCGGCAGCCTTTCTCCTGATGTCAGGGCTCCCTCGCCACACGGAGCCTTGCAGGTGGTGCGCTGCTCTTCTTGCGGGGCACTGGCTGGCAGGGTGGGCTCCCGCCTCAGTCTCTCTCCACGGGGCTCCCTCGACACCACGGGAGCCCCGCCACCACTCCGCCTACTTCTGGCTTACTCTTCCCGGTCAGCGGCCACGCCCCCAGCCAGGAGCGCCTCAGCCTGGCTTTCGGGTCACTGCGAGCAGCGCAGCGGCCCGGGGATTCCTCGGCACCCGGGTGGCGGCAGTGATCCCGGGGCAATTGAAAGCGCAGGGTAGGCTCTCGCATTTGAGGTAAGCCCACTGGAAGCTCCACTCCTTCCCAGGTGGCAATGCGGGGTGGGCACCCGCTGTTCACATGTGCAGGCAGTCTCCACACAGGCAGTCTTCATGCACGGGGTAGACACCCACTTATAATTTATGCACGAAGCGGGGTAGGCACCCACGAAAGGGCATTAACACATGGCAATCGCGCGGGGTGGCACCCGAGATGGTAGCAATAACGCGCGGTAGGCTCACGCCAATTTCAGTACACACCACGTTGCGGCAACAAAGCGGGGAGTAGAAATATAGTGCTTTCCCAGCCCAGCGCTGCAGCCACCAGCTCCCCTCTTCTCCTGGGCAATACCCCTATAGCGTTCTCCTTGGGCAGGGGTGCAGGCAGGAGACTGTCACCCGAAGTATAGCGCCCACCAGATACAGTGCTGACGCTCCTCACCTCCTTCTTCTTCTTGGGGTAGTAAGTTACAGCGCTCACCATGGGAATATAGCGATTTCTCAGCCCAGCTCTGCAGAGGGCAGACACTCCTCTTCTCCTGGCTCTTTAGATGTAGCGCTCTTGAGGCGCAAGGTCCCACCAGCATCCTCAGGGACCAAAGATAGTGCTCCTTCCTTCTTCAGGGGCCAGGTAGCAGAGCCGCAGGCACCACTGGGCAAGGTCAGCAGTCAGTGGGCACTCATCAGGACAGGGCAGTAGGTCCTAGAAACCATCATCCTCTGTAGCATGGCACTCCTCCTGATACATCAGCCTTGACTCCGGCGGTGGGGCTCTCACTAGCCCTGTGGACAGCAGAGGGGTTACAGTTGGGCACAGGGTCCGGCACACAGGCCCATGTGGCGGTACGTCCTGGCAGTAGGTCCCCTCACGTTCATATCCAGGCTCTGACTGAGCATATGGTGGCACAGCCCCCTTATTTATACGCCCCTCACCCCACCTGCCAGACAGTGCCAGAAGCTTCTAGAAGCGTCTGGTGAAACTGGTTCTAACTGGCTCAGGGGGAGGAGTAGAGCACCCTGGGTGCCAGGCTTTCCCTCCAAAAGCTGGGATGGCTGGGAAGCAAACAACTAGACTGCTAACCCACCACAGTCAAGTGGCACTAGACACAGCCATGGCATCCATTTTAAAAGCTTTTGAGAGGTAACAATTCCTAGGCCACTAAGTACCTGTCTGAAGTCAGGTTTAACACCTATACAATAATAAACAGAAACTCAGTGTACTGATAACACTGTGGTGTTAACACTTGTGTAAATGTTTTGAAGCAAGCATGTCAGCTTGTACTGAACATAACATTTGTGTTTCTTCAGTTGTCCAATTTGTACTTGAAAAGTCTGGATTAATCTAGTTGTAGAATGGTAAGTAGCAGCAGTAAAAAAAAGAAATTTTACGACCTGTGGCATGGCAGTTGTATCGTTATAGGGTTGGCAGACCGTCAACGCATTGTCAGCCAGTCACCTATTCGCAGCGATGGCAGACAGACACTCGTCCTACCACCATCATAATATGCCTCTTAGTTTTGGAAGAAAAATCCATTGGAAATGTCTAATGTGGTTTTGTATCTTTTTATGTATCTTTTTCAAGCTAGGTTGTTCATTAGTGTAGTACTGTGTGTGTTTTCTAGAGTGAATGTACATATAGCAGTGCTTAGGCACCTGTAATCAAATACTAGACGATATAAATGGTCTGGTTTCATTACTGGAAAAAATCATTATCCACAGGGGTGGTGCAAATTTCAATTACACCTCCGTATTCAAGTTGTGTGAGTATGTCTCTAACTTGTTGGGGTATTGTCTTTGAGGTTGTGGGGTTGACCTCAGTGGTATGATGTGATAAGGGCAACCATCATCCCACCCCACATGATGATGGTATAACGCTGGAGCTTGTGCTAAAGCCCATTCCTTGGCATATGAACGTTTTACTGCATCTGGTACAAGGTTAGAAAAAGTTGATAAAATTGCAGTTTCTCCCTTGGGGCACTCAATAACAAACTCTGGTGGCCGATCCTTTTCAGCGAAGAGAATGTCATACCTGAATGACAAGTTGTCCCAAAAGAGAACTTTTATGAGATGTTGTATATCCTCCTCCATTCGTACTTGAATCTCATATAGCTGATGAGGGACACTCACTCTTGCATCCGGTGTTTTAACCTGGATATAGCAATTTGTTGCTACTTCAGACAGTCAGTCCATAAGATTCCAGCAAATATTGTGACTTCTGCCACACAGTCTAGCATAGTCAGAGCCCATTCCCCACTCAGAAGAAGTGTTCTCAATACCCATGACATGCTTGATTTTAAGGCCAGCCAGCTTCTTCATTTAGAAATGAGGATTGAACTGTTAAGGTTCTTCTTTCTGCTTTAGAGTTCACTGACAATAATAATTCTTTTTATTGTATAGTTAATAAAAACCATTACAAAAAGTTAAAATACAATAATATTTAGAAAAACTGGTCAAAGAGTATATACATAAAAAAAAATAAGAAGAAAAATAAGAGAAGAAAAGAAAAAAGAAACCTAGGGTAAAAATGTCCTTAGAACTTAAAATGGCAGGGACAAATACAGTCGGAACAGTCACACTTTTAGATCATTTAGTCGTTTAGATTTTTCGGTAGTTCCTCTTTTTTTTTTTTTCTCGAAATTGGTGATGAATGTGACTGCCCTACATATAAATTGGGGGTCGGTCGAGCACAGGACTTGGATGATCGCGGAACGACATGTGCGAATTCCATATTCCTTGAACTTCGCTTTTAGCCTGTTCTGGCGTTCCTGGGCCAGTGCGGGACAGGTGCAAATCAGATGGATGAAGTCTTGTTTCCCCGCACCACATATGTCACACTCCTTGGAATCTTGAGACCTCCATTTAGGTTGATCGGCGTTTGTTGGCAAGTTGCCCATCCGCAGACCAAGGTATCTAAGTTTGATTTGTGATGAAATTGCAAGTCCTAAATAGGCAGCCGGCACTGGCTTTTTGTATGATTTTATTGTCATCCAGGCATGTGAGCGATGGCTCAGTGCTTCCTTGTCAATAATCATTGAGTGCATATTGGCCGCCTTCTTTACGGCCTGTTTAAACGTTGGAACTGGTAGCTTAGTTTCCCACAGTCCTACTAGTTCAGTAATTTCAAGTGAGAGTTGCAAGTATTTGGCATACTGGGAATTCGGACTGTTGAGCATTGTTTCCCACATAGCATGGTTGATCTCAATTTCCTGACTCATCCCAACGCCGTACCAGAACTTAACTGTTTCGTATTTTTTTAATAGGACTTGGGACTGCAGGCCGAACTCGAGTCGCACCTGTGCTGGCGATGCGTTGGGCGGTAAGCCGAATACGCGCTTGTAGACTCTTGTTTGAATCTTGTCTATAAGTTCAGCGCTCCTTCCATGATGTAACACACTGCCGTAAGCTATTGTTGGGAGTAGCTTTGCTTTTATGACTGTTAGGAGGGGATTATACAAAGGGCCTTTAAGTTGGTTTGATAGACTAATAAATGCATGTAATAAAGCTGTTCCCTTCCTTTCAATGGTTTTGAAGTGCGAGGAAAAATTAAGGCGCTTGTCCAGTTGTATCCCCAGATATTTATAATTTTCTACTACTTCCAGTTTGTTGTCATCTATTGTAAAGATTGGTGATACATTACGGCGGTGAGTTATTATCATGATTTTAGATTTCTTGCTGTTTATTTGTAGAAGGTTCTGCTTTGTGTATCCAGACAGTTCTTGCAAGAGACGCTGCAGGCCTATTTTTGTTTGGCTGAGGAGGATCACATCATCGGCATAGGAAAGATGTATTAAGCGAAGGTTTTCTAGCCTCGGTGGATGAGCATTGATCCTATCTAGTCTTGGTGTCAGGTGGGCCATAAACAAATTGAATAAATGGGGGGCCAAAACGCAGCCTTGTTTTAGGCCGTCAGAGGTGCTGATCTTCCGGGTTAGCTGCTGACCATTGTTGATCTTTACCTGCATCCAGGTGTTGGTGTACAGGTCAATTATTGGATTTAAAATGGAGTCCGGCAGGCCCTCCCGCTTCAATTTGGACCAGAGTAGTTGCCTGTTCACACGGTCGAATGCCGCCTTAAAGTCTATGAAAGCCTATGAAAGTCTTAAAGCCTTAAACTGACAAAATATCGAAACCTTAAATATGGTGGTAAAAAGTATTGTGTCAAAAATATCAGCACAAATGCACAAAAACATTGTTTTTTATGATGCATATAGTTAAACATATAAACATTAAAAATATTAACATGCAGCAATATTATATTGTAAATTAAATATTTTCAGTTCATATAAAACATGTCTATCTGTGGATATTTTCATTTACACATATAACATGTACATCTATTATTAAAATAGTAATGTTACATTATATAATATATACATATTACCTACTGGCGGTCACCAGTAGGTAGTTATAGTTAGGACCTAGTTTCCATAGGAAAAGCATTTTTTGTTTTCTCAATATCTTTGGCACCGGTTGACCAATCCTCGCGAAAGTTTTGAAACTAGTGGCCCGCTCCGGTCAGCTCGGGTCTTGAAAGTTTCGGGGTGATTCGACAAGCGGGGGCTGAGAAAAAAGTAAGGGTGGGCGTAGTTCGCGAAGTAGCTCTACGCGAAGCTACGCGAAGTGCACTTCGCACTACGCGAACTTCACGTAGCACTACGCGAGCTGCGTAGTAGCATGTTAGCACTGTGCAAGATGCATTTTCAATGATTGCACAGTGTGAACAAGTATCAGGCACTGTGCAATCATTGAAAACGGCATCTTGCACAGTGCGAGCTGTAGTTTTCTGCTGCTCGAGTAGATTTGTACTCGAGCAGCAGCTTTCTCAACGCGAACTGGTAGTTTCTCATCGTGAGCGGTCGCGAGCATGCACGACCACTCGCAATGAGAAACCTGACCTCCCCGCGTTGAGAGTCATTTTGCTTGCTCGCAGTACCGAACATGACGTTGAGGACCGCGAACAAGCAAAAAATGACCGCTGCACTACGCTACGCTGTGCTGCGCGTGTTCGCACTGTGCTACGTGCAGCTCGCGTAGTGCGAAGTTGCACAAACTTCGCAAACTACGCGAGCGTAGCGTAGTGCTTCGCCCAGGGTTAGAAAAAAGGGGGGTCCCAAAATGTGCTTTTTCCATGTAATTTTCCATTGGAAAATTTAGACACAGCTACAGCCCGAACTGAACTGAAGTACACCAAATTTGGCATAAAGGTAGCCCTTGTTTCAGAAAGAGCCCCTTTTGTAAATGGTGTAAATCCGTTCAGTAGTTCCTGAGAAATATGAAAAAGAAAAAGTTTCGATATCTAGGGACGCAGTGAAGTCTCGACCCCTCCCGAGCGCGAGCTTGACTGTGATTGGCTGCCAACACTCCAAACCGGGAAGTGTTGGCAGCCATCTTCTGACTAGGTAGAACCGAGTTGCAAGAAAACAGTGAAAAAATATGTTTAAAAACAAGAAAAGGGGGCAGGGTAGAAACACACTGACCCCCTAGGCCTGCTCAGGGGCTCCCACATAGACCCCTGGGCCAAAAAAAGCATAAAAAAAGAATTGGCAAAATTTGCACTGGGGTCACGAACTCCGGAGCTTTTATAAAATATTCACGGGGGCACATGGCTCCCCGCAGCCCCCGGGGACCGCCATCCCCCGGGTCTTCATTTTTAATGTATGGGGGGCCTCCAAGGGCCTCCCAAGCCCCGGGGACCGCCATTCACTGGGGCTTTTCTAAATTATTCGTGGGGCACATGGCCCGCAGCCCTGGAGACCGCCCCCCCGCAGGGCTTGTTTTAAAAAAAAATGAAATAAACCTGTGTGGGGGGGTTTGAGCCCCCCACACACCCCAGGGCCCGCCACCTCCCCGGGGCACAAACAATGCAAATGCGGGTGGTCGTTACAGACCCCCGAGCCCCGGGATCACCACCTCCCCGGGGCTTCGCATGCACATGTAGGCCCTGGAGCCCTTTGTGGACCTCGGGAACACCACCCCCAGGGCCAGCACCTGCAGTGTCCAGGGGTGCCCTCCCCAGGACACTGATGTTTGCTATGACAAGGCAGGAGCATGGCTCCTGCCCTTTCATAGCAAACTTGCTCTGGATTTTGGAAACGAGAGCAGGGAAACCTGCTCTCTCTTCCAAAATCCAAAGCAGATTGCTTTTCCACATGGGGAGCTGCATGTCAGCAGCTCCCCGTGTGGAAAAGCAATGCCAGCTCCCACAGGAGGCAGGGAGCCGGCGGGACCGTGGGGCATTGGGGCTACCCCCACTGTCCCTAACAGATTTGCCAGGCCCCGGGGGCGAGGTCCCCAGGGCCATAATAAGCCTGAGGAGGGGGCCACATGGCCCCCCTCCCCTATCTTTTTTTAAAATAAAAGGCAAGCCGGCCCGAGGGATGGGTTCCCCGGGCTCATAATTGGCCTGAGGAGGGGGGCCATACAGCCCCCTCCCCCCAAAAAGGGATGGCCAAGCCTCGGGGATCGGGTCCCTGGGGCCAATAGTGGCCCAGCCCGCCCCATCCCTATATTAAAGTTTTAAGTTGGGAAATTAATACCCCTTCAATCTTCAGGGTCCCTGGGGGCCAACTAGCCCACCAGGTTTCTCCAGTTAGCGCCACAGGGTTGCGTTGCAGAGAGGTGTTCTAAGGCTACGCCCCTTTTTACACCTCTCTACAACGCAGCTCTTTGGGGCTTACTGGAGGTTCCTGGTGGGCTAGTTGGACCCCAGGGAGCCTCAGGATTCAAGGGGACTTAATCCCCCAACTTAAAGCGCGCCACAGGGTGCGTTTGCACAGTGGTGAAGGGAGGGGATGGGACCTGATGTGACATGTGTGCAAACATGCCCTGTGGCGTGTTTTAAGTTGGGGATTAACTTGCCTTGAATCCTGAGGGTCCCTAGGGGCCAACTAGCCCACCAGGTATCTCCAGTAAGTGCCACAGAGTTGCCTTGCAGAGAGGTGTATAAAGGGGCGTGGCCTCAGACCACTACTCTGTAATGCAGTCCTGTGGCGCTTACTGGAAGTTCCTGGTGGGCTAGTTGACCCCTAGGGACCCTCAGGATTCAAGGGTACTTAATCCCTCAACTTAAAACACTTACAGGGCGCTTTTGCAAACTTGTCCCATCAGGCCTCGCCCCCTCTCTGCACCACTGTGCAAATGCGCCCTGTGTCACATTTTAAGTTGGGTGATTAATTCCCCTTCAATCCTGATGGTCCCTGGGAGCCAACTAGCCCACCAGGTACCTCCAGTAAGCGTCACAGAGCTGCATGGCAGAGAGGTGTAAAAAGGGGTGTGGCCTTGGACCACCTCTCTGCAACGCAGCTCTGTGGTGCTTACTGGATGTACCTGGTGGGCTAGTTAGCCACCAGGGACCCTCAGGGACCCTCAGGATTCAAGGGGAATTAATCCCCCAACTTAAAACCTGCCAGGGTGTGCGTTTGCACAGTGGTGAAGGGAGGGGGAGGGACTGATGTGACATGTGTGTACTCATCCAATCACTCGCAAGCACTTATAAATTCACCATACACTCTCCTTGCAGTACTCTAATCATCCAGTCAGTACCCATGCACTCATGCAATGACCCATGCACTAATTCATGCACTGCTACAATACCTTGAGCACTACCCATGCAATCCAGCCATTACCCTGTCAGTACCCATGCACTCCTTCACTCACCCAGCCAGCACAATGTACTTATCCAATCACTCCACCAAAACCCAAGCACTTATAAATTCACCACGCACTCTCCTTGCAGTACTATAATCTTCCAGTCAGTACCCATTTACTCATGAAATGGCCCAGGCACTAACACATGCACTTCTACAATCCCCTAAGCACTTCTCATGCAGACCTCTAACCACCTACACACTACTGATTCACTCCTCCAGTTACCCAGGTAGTACCCATGCACTCCAGAAATCCCTCTGTCACTACCCATGCACTCCTCCAATCACCCAGCCAGCACTATGTACATATCCAATCACTCCGCCACAACCCAAGCAGTTATAAAATCACCACGAACTGTCCTTGCAGCACTCTAAGCATCTAGTCACTACCCACGTATTCATGCAATGAGCCAGCCACTAACACATGCACTGCTGCAATCCATTGAGAGCTACATATGCAGTCCAGTAATCTCCCTGGTCCTACCTATGCAGTCCTCCAATCACCCAGTCAGTCCTATGTCCTTATCAATCACTGAGCCAAAACCCAAGCACTTATAAATTCACCATGCACTCTCCTCACAGTACTCTAATCATCCAGTCACTACCCAGGTAGTCATGCAATGATCCAGGCACTAACACATGCACTGCTACAATTCCTGTGTACTACCCATGCAGTCCTCTAACCACCTACACACTTGTCATTTGCTCCTTCAATTTCCCTGGTAGACCCAATGCAGTCCATCAATCACCCTGTCACTCCCCAGGCACTCTTCCAGTCACTCAGCCACTACTATGTACTAATCCATTCACTCTGCCAATACCCAGTCACTTAGAAATTCATTCAGGCACTCTCCGTGCAGTGTCCTAATCTTTCAGTCAGTAGCTAAGTACTTATGCACTGATCCAGGTACTAACTGATCACTGTTACAATCCCATATGCCCTACTCATACAGTCCTTTACCAACTTAAACACTTCTAATTTGCTCCTTTAATTCCCAAGGTAGTACCCATGCAGTCCTGCAATCACACTGTCACTCCCTGTGCACTCCTCCAGTCCCCAAACCACTACCATGTACTAATCCAAACACTCCTCTAATACCCAAGCACTTATAAATTCACCACACACTCTCCTTACAGTACTCTAATTATCCATTCAGTACCCATGTACTCATACAATGACCCAGTCACTAACACATGCACTGCTGCAATACCTTGAGGACGACCTATGCAGTCCAGAAATCTCCCTGGTACTACCTATGCAGTCCTCCAATCAACCAATCAATCCTATGTGCTTATCCAATCACTGTGCCAAAACCCAAGCACTTATAAAATCACCATGCACTCTTCTTGTAGCACTCTAATCATCCAGACACTACTCATGTACCCATGCAATGACCAAGGCATTAACTCATGGCAAATACAGATGAGGTCATGCTAATCATAGTGGCACCCCAACGCATAGTGTTCCCTAGTGTATGTAGGTGTTTTCACTGTATTGTAAGCATAGCACTGGCTCTAGGCCTAGTTAGTCAGAGTCAGTTACCACCAATACCCATCAGCAAAATTTTGGGGGCACAGGAGGACTTTCTGCTCCTCTGTTGGTTCTTTATGCACATCTCTTCTTATTCCTGTACTTTTCTTTGTCTTTCTGGACTTCTGTTGCCTCTTTCTGCATTTGTCTTGCTTCTGTCTGCACTCTTCCTCCTCTTTCTTCACATGTCCTACCTTTGTAGGCATAGTTAGAAATTAGCATTTAAAAAAGCCTTAGAAATCCACTGAAAAAACCATAGGTTTCAGGGACGTTTTAAAAAAAACTTTGAAATTCACTGAAAAAAACATAGGTATCAGGGACGTTATAGTTAGAAATTTTCATTTAAAAAACCTTTGAAGTTCACAGAAAAAAACAGAGGTTTCAGGGACGTTATAGTTAGAAATTAGTATTTAAAAAACCTTAGAAATTCACTGAAAAAATCATAGGTTCCAGGGACGTTATAGTTAGTTGGAGATTTCACTCATACAAAACCATAGAAATGTAGCCGTTATAGTTAGTAGACCTAACTATATCTCGCGCCCCCGCAATGCACTACTGATGACGTCACATAGTACATCACTCATGACATGCTCAGTGACATCACTGATGATATCTTCCACATGATCGTCTGATGCACCTCCTCATACCCTAATATAACGTTTCATACACCCACTCTAAAATATAGACCACCAATATCGAAACCATAGACAGACCAATAGCCGTTAGTACATACCTGCTCAGTGATTCATACGTCTGCACACACATCTACCCACTAACCCATACAGTCACTCATACACACAGTCATTCATCTACACAGCCACTGATATATCCACTCATATACCCTAATAGACACTCACACACTGCCTCTCACCCAAAAAGTTACTCATACACCTGCTCCGTCATGCAAAGAAACTTTCACACACCTATGTCCTTGCTTATATAGTCATACACACACCACTGCACTTATTTATACAGATTCTAACATATACTTACTCTCTTAAACAATCACTCATAGAAACACACACTCATCCATACAGATACTCTTGCAATCACTAACTCTCATATATAGTCATTTACATACTCCAACTCTCATATATACTGCTTTAAAACATATGTAGTTAATCACACGTGCGAAATTAACAAGGACCCCCTGGGTAGTGCTACCCGGCACGCCACATCTTTTGCGCCACGGAGGACATATCCCCTCGTACATCATACACCAGCCAGGTTGTTTTTATCCGTCGTTCTATTTGAAAATCCATCATCTACATGAAAAGAGCGTTTTTACCCAACTAACTATCAACTACAAGTACCTTTACTTACATGAAAGGTATATCAAGTCCTTATTGTCTACACATTAAGTACGTGCCGTGATTATTGGTTCTGGCACCTCGACAGATGAAACCTTCTTCTTTTTAAAATCGTCGCTCTTTAGATCCATCCTTTTTCCTGATTTTATTACGATATCCTGAAAGAAAATATATCCCATCTAGGATTACACACTACGTATATCGATCCACCAGATTGAATTCAGAATATCCACCTCCATTTTTGAGCATTGACCGCACCAATCCCTGGTTTATGTGATATTGTTTGTGTCTCCTGAAGAAGGCGTTAATTCGCCGAAACGCGCGTCGAGTACTGTATTTATAATTCTTGTCGGACACCCCCATAAGCGGTGTCCTTTTTCCAATTTTAACTGTATTATGCTCTGATATGTTTTGCATATACGTAAATTGTTAGTATTGTATTAATTATTTGAATTATTCTTGATTCATCACTCATGTGTTGTTTTTAATATTATGTTGTTTTTATTAAAAATCTTTGATTTTAGATAAGTCTTTTCAGCCATTCAAGCGTCCTTGTTTTGGGTCCCTTACTTGTTTATTTCAATTGAAAGCCTTGACTGCCTAGGAATTTTTGCACCCAGTTAATCACACATGCTTCACTGAGACATCCATGAACTCACCAAACACCCATACAAACACTCACCCACCCATATAGCTGTGTCCATATGCACTTTTGAACCCATAACCTAGTGAAACAACCACTCACATATCTATGCACAGAGTCACACCCACCCTCACCCACCCACAAAGACACTCGGGCACCCATCCATATACACGGGCAACCAATAAATAACCCATATAGGCACTTATGTAGCTACTCACAAAGCCATGCAGCCGCTTAAACACCAATTAACAGACTAATAAAGACATTTACACAGTTTAGTCACTAACCCATGCATACGGTAGACACATTTAATCACTCACTTATACAGTCAGTCACACACCTACTAAATAATCCATTCAGACACTCATACACCCACTTATATTTCAATACATCTTGGCGCTTATATATATATATATATATATATATATATATATATATATATATACAAATCTAGAATCCAGGTAAGAAATCCGCACAAGCCCGTAGTTCTGCAGGTGTGTTTTTTAATGGCAAATCAAGCAGTCACGACAACGCGTTTCAAACAACAAGTTGTTCCTGGTCACTATATATATATATATATATATATATATATATATATATATATATATAACATATTTTTATGCTTTACAGAAACACACATTCACTGGATAATGTCATCAGTGATGTCATTTGAGATGTCATCAGTGATGTAACTAAGCATGTCATGAGTGATGTATTATGTGATGTCATCAACAGTGCATTCCGGGGGCGCGAGTTATAGTTATGTCTACTAACTATAACAGCCGAATTTCTATGGTTTTGTATGAGTGAAATCTCCAACTAACTATAACGTCCCTGAAACCTATGTTTTTTTCAGTGAATTTCTAAGGTTTTATGAATGCTAGTTTTTAACTATAACGTCCCTGAAACCTATGTTTTCTTCAGTATATATATATATATATATATATATATATATATATATATATATATATATATTACCTACTGGCGGTCGCCAGTAGGTATATATAGTTAGGATTTTTTCTCTATGGGATTTTTGAAAATTCTATGTCTAATAACTTTGGCGTTTGTGGACGGAATTGGCTGAAATTTTCAGGAAAATGGAACATTTTGTTTCTGAGCAGCCCTTGAAAATTTGGGGGGGGTTCGTCAAGGGGGGGCCGAGAAAAAAGGGGGGTCCCAAAACGTGTTTTTAACATTGAGTTTTCCATAGGGCAGTTGGCCTCACTTTTAGCCCGAACGGCTGAATGGATTTGCACGAAACTTGGCAAAATTGTAGGGACTGGTAGCCCGATGTGCCTTTTGTAGGTCTCAATATATGTGCTTCAGTGGATTTTGAGAAATTAACGTTCAAAAAAAGATATATATCTGTAACAGCGGACCGGGCAGCGCTCCGGTTCGCGGACCTTTCGCGCAACGGAGCTTTGTGAAGCGAAGCTGATTGGTTCTCCGGCGTCTGTAAACATTCCAAACAGTCCGTAGCGGCCGCCATCTTGTCTCTCGGTAGGATCGAGAGACAAGAGGAGGCCAAAGCGAAGGGGCAAATGACCATAAGGAGGCATAGTAGATCCTCGCTGACCCCCTAGGTTTGATGTGGAGGTTTTAAAAGGGCCCCGCGGGGCAAAAAAAAATAATAATAATAATAATCGAACGGCTGAATGGATTTGCACGAAACTTGGTAAAATATTAGGGACTGGCAGCCCGATGTGCCTTTGCTAGGTCTCAATATATGTGCTCCAGTGGATTTTGAGAAATTAACGTTCAAAAAAAGATATATATCTGTAACAGCGCTCCGCTTCGCGTAACGGAGGTTTGCGAAGCTGATTGGTCATTCTGTCACTGGGCTATAGTTGGGCTACATCTGGCTGATATTTGGGCTACATTTGTTTTTTTTTGTCTCTGGCGGCCATCTTTGGGCTACATTGGGCTACATTGGGCTTCATTGGGCTTCATTGGGCTACATTGGGCTACATTTGGGCTCCAACATATATATAGGCCAATGTAGCCCAATATATATTTTTCAAAGTTAATTTTCGTAAAAACCACTGGAGCATATATCTTGAGACATAGCAAAGGCACATCGGGCTACCAGTCCCTACAATTTTGCCAAGTTTCGTGGAAATCCATTCAGCCGTTCGAGCTAAAAGTGAGTCCAACCGCCCTATGGAAATGAAGGAAATGAATGGGTAATTTGTAATTAGCAAATAGCTCATCGCAAAGTAGGAATGGTAAAGAATCGCTATTTATTCCTTAAAGTTCGCTATTTAGGAAATGCAAAAAAGTTTGATGATACATATGGCGGTTCATCTCTAACAAGATAAGAAGCATAGGGATAGATTTATGATGACTGGCGCATCACCAGGGATGTGTTAGTCATTCTGTGCCGCTGTTCCGTCACCTATGGTGTGCTGCATTTACAATGCGGCGCATCATGGGGCAAAAACAGCACAGATGCGTGATGTATCTGTGCCGTAAAGGTGGCACATTGCTGGAGTTGTATCGCAAGTGTGATGAAGCTCCAGCAAGGGTCGGGGGTGCCCCTGTCGCAGGGTTTCTGTTCTCACACAGAACTGTGGACAGAGGATTGGAACCTCGGCGAATTAGGGTGCCGCAAAACTCACCTTAGTAATCAAAACCCCTTAGCAAGCTAGGTACAGTGTCACATTGGATATAACAAACTCTCAATGTTTAGACAATCCAGAATATGAACTTATAGTACCTCAGGATACGTGGAACTCATGAACAGTCGGTCGTTATATATTTCTTAGAAACCAGAACATGGAGTTAAGAAGAACACATGTGTATTTGAAATGTTTATTTACTAATGCCGTCTTCTCAGGCGTAGTATCTTAGATAATACAAGTACACATATTATCAGTAGCAAAATTACCAGCATAGTTACTAGTACATAAAAAGCGAATGGTGACAGTATGTTAACATGCTGTAAATGAATAAGAGTTAGCAACACTTATAAGCAGCCACGGGCCGTGGAGGGAGTTACGGTGGGGCAGGGAGGCGGGGAGGGGGAGGGGCAGGGTGGAGAGGGCTCCACCTTGCCCCTCCCCTTCCCCGCCTCCCTGCCCCACCGTAACTCCCTCCACGGCCCGCGGCTGCTTATATCTCACCCTCCCTAATACACATATTATATTATTTGCTAAGAAGGTCTGTTTGTGTTGGTTTAGGGCGTGCCCATACTTTAGTGTCTTAGATTTGAAGGAATCACATAAGCATACACCAGCTCTCTCTTCATGTGAACCGCATCAACTGTTGTGTATGTGTGTTCGGCAAAGCAACATAAAACCCGCCTCATGCCCAGAATTGGCAGAAGCTGCACTTATGTTATGAGTATGAAGTCGTGGAGATCAGACCTCATAACAATTCTGTATCGTGTTGTTCTTGAAACTTCAGCACTCGCTGTACAGATATAGTTTAACAAGCAAAGCAGATAGTAGAGCAATAACATATTATTCTCATGTAAACCACGATGAACTACTAGGTTGAAAGCTAAAGCAACAACTAAGTGTCGTGTGCAGAAGTTGCAAAAAAGGAAAAATGGCGTTTAAACCGGTAATGAGCCCATGCTAACTTAACACGGTGTAAAGATATCCAGGACCTAGATGACACCTCCCCATGATCCGGAAACGAACTGAATAAGATAATAGAAGTGCCATCTCATGAGAGCAGATTGCAACTTTATATGTGGACGGTCCGCAAGGTAAAACATTAAAAACTAGGAAAATTTAATGCTAAAGAAAAATAAAACAGCCAAGTACTTTATCGAGTCTTAAGCCAATAGGCAAGCTAAATAATAAAAACTTGACAAATAAGTCAATGAATTGTCAATGAAATGCTAGTACTCAGCATATCAAACATGAAAAAGGTCTATGACATAACTGTGTATGCAAAATAGGCTGCAACAGCCTCCAATAGGAAGTCACCGTCTTCATCCGAAAAGAGTTCAGCCATCCAATTTAAAAGCGGAAAAGAACATACGTGCTCTCCCAGCACCGGATCCTCTATCACCATCAGAGGACAGCTCGGTGGGTTTTCAAGAAAGCTCTGTTCCAAGAAAGACTGTGTTGCCGCCAGTAAATTCCAGGGACCAATTAGTCCATGCATTAATGCCACAGCCATAATCCTTTCGCCAGGACAAACCAACTCGTGAGTAATGATAGGAGTCATCAGCTGATTAAAGTCGACGTCAGGAGAAACCGGTCCGCAGAGACACAAATCAATGGCCCAATCGAAATCACAGGTCAGGCAGTGAAATACAGGCTGGACACAGGTGAAGTAGGAGAATCGAAAAGATAATCCATATGCCGTGCTTAATATCGCCAACGGCATTGTGCCATAATATTCTAGCATGCGATTGCGGAACAGTGTCAGCAGCTGCAGGGCGGGAGCTTGCACAGGAGGGACATCCATATTTAAAAATGTAAAAAAGCACAAGAGCGTCCGCTGGTAATGCAAGTAAAAATGGGAATCCACGAAGCAGAGTGTAAAAAATAGAATGAAAGAAAGCAGGGATGACTCCAAAGATTTTCTCAAATGAAGTCACGAGACCACTGGTAACAACTTTAAAAAAGTGCGCCAGGGCCTTTGTGGAGGACGCGTTAAAGATAGTCCGAACCATGTCGCTGAAATGCAAAGGCGAATCAGTATTTAAAAGGGTCTGCACCTCTGTACGGGTGTTCGCTATGTGAAGCACGAAAGTTTCACGGGCCGAACTCAAAGCCACCTCTCTCTGAGACAAAAGAGCTCTTATTCTGACCATGCCGTTGAAATCTGCTCCCAAGGTTGGTATTTGTGGCCAGATTGAAAACTCCCTATGTTCATGTGTGGGAGGAAATAGAACATTTCTGCAGCAAATAACCCGTTCACTTACTGTTACGATAAAAGGAATACTTTTAATTAACCCAGAACAATCTTCATTATTGAGCATCAAATAACTACCATTTTCCAACAACTTGAACGTGGGGATGATAGCAGGAACTGGCGTGCCTTGCAACACGCAAGCCATATTTGGTCGGTGTTTGTTGCATGAACCGTGTAACTGTATGTGCCTACACATTAGTGAATGATCTGGCGTCTCAGTGCATTCCTCTCCATTCAGATAAACTTCTTGATCATCTTTGAAACATCTGTATGTGTATGGAAGCGACCAGACCTCATGAAGAAAAGCACTACCTAAAGGTTCATGACGACCTATTGGTATATATTTCATACAATTTGAAAACTTATATAAAGCAAAAGGCAGCGTTATTAAACCGTGGATAAGGCACGTTGCCAAAAAACCCGCAATCCTCTGCTGATGATGTCACTGAGCATGTCATGAATGATGTAATATGTGACATCATCAGCAGTGGATTACGGGTAATAGTATCTCTAGTTTACTCCCCTATAGCTGTCTTTCTCTTAACATAAGTGTCTGTTTCCTTCCCTTATACTTACTGTTCTTTTTAAAAAAAAAAAAATTTGGTTCACTTCCGGTTCGCGTACCGGCGAGCGAACTGGGAAGCGAACTACGAGAAATAGAGGTTGGCACAGTTCCAAATATTGTACCAATTTTTTAATAACGGGGAGGTAGTTCTGAAAAGAACTTTTTTTTTATTGTTTTTGTTGTTTTATATTTTTTTTATTTTTTTTATGAACATTTTTTTACTTTTTTTGAATTTTTCTGAACAGTTTTATATTTTTTTGGGTTTTTCTTGCAGGGGGCAATGAAAACGATTCATTGTAAAGGGCTCAACAGGAGCAACAAAACAAAAAAAAAGTATTTATTATTTGGGGCGTTTCGTACAAACTTGCATATGATAGTCAATAGCTCTGTTGATCAGAGTGATGCTTCTTTCTCCGTAGCAAATGAATCCACTGCAATGTACGCAGACGTGTTTTACTTCATGAAATCTCGTTTGAATATTTGGCACCATCTCCCTGCCCTCTGGTCCCGTTACTTCCGGTACAACAGATCTTCTGGCCATAATAGGGAGATTATCTAGGTCGTTACGAAACTGTGCAGCACTGTAGTTGTTAGGATGCCACCTAGTCATATGGCGATGCATTGTGTAGTTTCCGAAACTGTATTTTTTGTCGGTCCCTCTGGACAGTCTATCTTGACATATAAGGCAAGTTACGTATCTTGCATTTACTTTTTTCTGACCTTTGGGAATTTAAAAAAATTGCCAAATGAAGTTTTCTTTCCGGTGAGACGTCCTGGGCTCCTCAGGCAAAAAGTGCCTCTCTTCGTGCTCGTCGTCCTGTTCCTCTTCTTCCTCTTCTTGTTGAATTATAACTTGAGCAGGTGGTCCACTCTTCCTTGGATGTGGTGGAGGTGGTGGGGAAGCACCAGCTGAAGCTACTAAAGAAGCCATTGCTCACTGCTAACAAAGGGTCTTTCTCTCACAATGATGAAAGTCAGAGTGAGGAAAGAAGGAGGGATTTTCATCATTTGGGAAAAACAATAGTTCTCAACCAATGAAAAGTGTTCATTTTAGATTATATGACCTAGTCTTACATCATTAGGAAACCAAAAGTGAAATGAACCAATGAAAAGTGTTATTACCAAGTCACATGACCTGCTGTGTTTACGTTAAGCGCTTTGCAGGGCCTCCCGGTTTGCTTCCAGAAACCTGTGCTTTGCGACTCGGTAAGCGTACCAGTTCGCTAACGTAGCACGTCATATGACATATCACGCGACAACGCAAAACGTCATGCGGACGGGAGGCGTCACGATGTTGTTTTCTAACGCGGCAGTTGCGGTAAAGAAACGTTTACCGGCTCGCGGTCTATTTCGCGGCATCAAGGTCAGCTAACGGGAAGCTTCCCGATTCGCGAAGCGGGAACGAAGAAAAAAAAATATAAATTTTTTTTTTTATTAATAAACATATAAAATATATTTTTGGATTTAAAGAAGAATACATTTTACAGCTACAGATATTAGCTGTTAAAAAACCAATGAAATTCACTGAAAAAACCATAGGTTATAGACCATATATAGTTAGGAATTAGCATTTACAAAACCTTGAAAATTCACTGAAAAAACCATAGGTTATAGACCATATATAGTTAGGAATTAGCATTTAGAAAACCTTATTTTACTCACAAAACCATTGAAATTCCATATATAGTTAGTTCCACTAACTATATATCGCGCACCCGCAATCCACTGCTGATGATGTCACATATTACATCATTCATGACATGGTCAGTGACATCACTGATGACATCACTGATGACATCTCAAATGACATCACTGATGACATCACTGATGACATCTCAAATGACATCACTGATGACATCATGACACACCAATACCAGTTACTACATACGCACTCACTGATTCCTACGTCTACACACACATTCACTCATTCACCCATACAATCACTCATACATACAGTCACTCATTATTACAACACTATCATATGCACTCATACACCTATGCAGACAGTCACACACTGCCACTCATCCATGGAGTTACTCACACACCAGGTCAGTCCTGTAAAGAATCAATCACACTTCCATTTCTTCATCTATACAGTTAAACACAGAACACCATACTTCAATACTTCAGTGACATCACTGATGACATCACTAATGACATCTGAAATGACATCACTGATGACATCTCAAATGACATCACTGATGACATCATGACACACCAATACCAGTTACTACATACGCACTCACTGATTCGTACGTCTACACACACATTCACTCATTCACCCATACAATTACTCATACATACAGTCAGTTATTATTAGAACACTATCATATGCACTCATACACCTAGTCAGTCCTGTGAAGAATCAATCACACTTCGATTTCCTCATCTATAGTTAAACACAGAACACCATACTTTTCACACATATACTAACATATACTTACTCTCTTATACAATCACTGATACAAGTACACATTGATATGCACAGCGTCACACACCTCCCAGCCAGCCACACACACACTCAGTCTTCCATCCATCCAGTCATTCTTCAATATGTAAAACGTATTTAAACTTTACAAAAACACACAGACACTAGATGATGTCATCAGTGATGTCACTGACCATGTCATGAATGATGTAATATGTGACATCATCAGCAGTGGATTGCGGGTGCGCGATATATAGTTAGTGCAACTAACTATATATGGAATTTCAATGGTTTTGTGTGAGTAAAATAAGGTTTTCTAAATGCTAATTCCTAACTATATATGGTCTATAACCTATGGTTTTTTCAGTGAATATATATATATATATATATATATATATATATATATATATATATATATATATATTTGTGTGTGTGTGCAGAATCACTGGAAAAAACTGAGATTTCAGTTACGTTATAGTTAGGAATTAACATTTAAAAATCCTTAGATATTCACTGAAAAAAACAGAGGTTTCAGTTATGTTATAGTTAGGCTGACATTTTACTAATGATTCAGGAGGTGTGTGACTGACTGTAAGTGAGTGATTATATGTCTCGAAGTGACTGTATAGGTGAGTGACTAATCTGTATGAATGTCTGTATTAGTCTTTCAGTTGGTTTGTAAGTGGCTGCATGGGTTAGTGAGTAGGTACATGAGTGTCTATATGGGTTATTGATTAGTTGTCTGAGTACCTGTATTTGTGCCTGAGTGTCTGTGTGGGTGGGTAAGGGTGTGTGTAACTCCCTGCATGGATGTATAAGTGGGTGAATCACTGGATGTATGATTTCATGATTACGTCTGTGACGGACGGTTTGGTTGAGTGAGTATGCGTATGGCTTTGTTGGTAAGTGTATGGATGCCTCAGTGGTATATGGGTGAGTAACTGCATATGTAAAAGGCAGTATATCTGAGTTTTGGAGTATAAAAGTGACTGTATGTGAGAGTGAGTGATTGTGAGAGTAGCTGTATGGGTGAGTGTGTGAATCTGTCAGTAATTGTAGAAGAGAATAAGTACATATATGACTATCTGAATCAATATGTGAGGTGGTGTGTGTATAACTGTGTAGGTGAGTAAATGGCAGTGTGATTGATTCTTTGGGTGACACTCTAGGTGTGTGAGTAAGTCTATGGGCGAGTGGCAGTGGATGTATGACGTTACAACGCATACTTTTACCACGACTACCTTTACCACGCAATTTTTACAACGCAGGATCCATTACAACGAAGTACCATTACAACGCATGTATTTACAACGCAGTACCTTTACCACGCATACCATTACAACGTAAGTATTAGTAAGTATATCATATTTTTTGAAATGTTAATTAATTAAAATTAATTTAATTTAATTTAATTTAATTAATTTAATTTAATTTATTTTAATTAATTTAATTTAATTTAATTTAATATATTTAATGTAATTTAATGTAATTTAATTAAATTAATTTAATTTAATTCAATTTAAGTAATTTAATTTATTGTAATTTATTTTAATTAATTTAATTTATTGTAATTTAATTTAATTAATGTAATTTAATTTATTTTAATTTAATTAATTTAATTTAATTAATTTAATTTAATTTAATTTAATGTAATTTAATATAATCAATTTATTTTAATTGAATTTAATTATTTTATTATAATTTAATGTAATTAAATTAATTTAATTTAATTTAATTTAATTAATTTAATTTAATGTAATTTAATTTAATTAATTTAATTTATTGTAATTTAATTTAATTAATGTAATTTAATTTAATTAATGTAATTTAATTTATTTTAATTTAATTAATTTAATTTAATTTATTTGTATTTAATTTAATTAATTTAATTAATTCATTTTTATTTAATTTAATTATTTTATTTAATTTAATTTATCCTGTACCCCTTTACCCCAAAAACCAAAAACTGACCCTGAACCCTAAAAATACCCCTTTACCCAAAAACTGAAAACTGACCCTGAACCCTAAAAATACCCCTTTACCCAAAAACTGAAAACTGACCCTGAACCCTAAAAATACCCCTTTACCCAAAAACCCAAAACTAACCCTGAACCCTAAAAATACCCCTTTACCCAAAAACTGAAAACTGACCCTGAACCCTAAAAATACCCCTTTACCCAAAAACTGAAAACTGACCCTGAACCCTAAAAATACCCCTTTACCCAAAAACTGAAAACTGACCCTGAACCCTAAAAATACCCCTTTACCCAAAAACCCAAAACTAACCCTGAACCCTAAAAATACCCCTTTACCCAAAAACTGAAAACTGACCCTGAACCCTAAAAATACCCCTTTACCCAAAAACTGAAAACTGACCCTGAACCCTAAAAATACCCCTTTACCCAAAAACTGAAAACTGACCCTGAACCCTAAAAATACCCCTTTACCCAAAAACTGAAAACTGACCCTGAACCCTAAAAATACCCCTTTACCCAAAAACTGAAAACTGACCCTGAACCCTAAAAATACCCTTTTACCCAAAAACCCAAAACTGACCCTGAACCCTAAAAATACCCCTTTACCCAAAAACCCAAAACTGACCCAGAACCCTAAAAATACCCCTTACCCAAAAACCCAAACTTATAATATTTTTGATAAAATTATATACTTACCAATACTTACGGTGTAATGGTATGCGTGGTAAAGGTACTGCGTTGTAAATACATGCGTTGTAATGGTACTTCGTTGTAATGGATCCTGCGTTGTAAAAATTGCGTGGTAAAGGTAGGT
This sequence comes from Lissotriton helveticus, assembly GCF_964261635.1. Classification (NCBI taxonomy): domain Eukaryota; kingdom Metazoa; phylum Chordata; class Amphibia; order Caudata; family Salamandridae; genus Lissotriton; species Lissotriton helveticus. The sequence goes on along the minus strand of NC_136067.1, from coordinate 1,510,197,930 downwards.
CGTGGTAAAAGTTGCGTGGTAAAGGTTGTATACCGTGGCAGTATGTGATTGTCTGTATCGGTGTATGAGTGTTTATATCAGTGGCTGTATCGATGAGTGACCGTGTGTAAGCGTGACTGTATGGATGAGTGTGTGGATGTGTGTAGACCTATGAATCAGGGAGTGGCTATGTACTAACTGGTATTGGTGAGTCTATGGTTTTGAGAGGGGTAGTCTGTATTTTAGAGTGGGTGTATGAAAGTGTATATTAGGGTGTGAGTAGGTGCATCAGATAGTAAGTGAATGGTGTCATCAGTGATGTCATTTGAGAGTTCATCAGTGATGTCATGAGTGATGTCACTGACCATGTCATAAGTGATGTAATATGTGATGTCATCAGCAGTGCATTGCGGGGGTTTGAGTTATAGTTAGCTCAGCTAACTATAACAGCTACATTTCTCTGGTTTTGTATGAGTGAAATGTCAGGTAAGAATAATGTCCCTGATGCCTGTGGTTTTTTCAGTGAATTTCTAAGGTGTTTTAAATGCTAATTCTTAACTATTACATTCCTGAAGCCTTTGGGTTTTTTCAGTGAATTTCTAAGGTTTTTTAAATGCTAATTCCTAACTAATGTCCCTGAAATCTGTTTTTTAAATTTAATTTCTAAGGTTTTATAGATCATTTTATTTATGAAAAGATGTTTGTAACTATTTGTCTATTTTTTTAACTCTTCATATTATGTTCTAAAATAATTATAATCTGTTTTATTGTTTTTAATTTTGTACAGTGTGATATTATATAATAGAATTTTCAATTCAAAAAGAAAATATTTTGAAAAAATGCATACCATATTTTTTGCTAAAAAAAAATTGTATGATTGTTTTTAATAGTATGAAAGTTGTTTTGTTCTTTTCTTATGATAACTGTCTTTTTTTACATATATAAAAAAAAAATAATTTATAGAAGAGGGCCGCACACCGTATGCAACCCTAAGCGATGGGTAAGCAGATCCGTTATACAAATATCACTCTAAAAAACATATTTATAACAAATTAATATATATGTTTTTGACATAGAGGTTTAATATTGCGTACACAAAAAATAGTGATAAAGGTGTTATAAATTTGTTTTCAAATGTTTGTAATAGATTTCTGTAGATGCAATGGTATTGCACATGGGACGCGGATCTAAGCAATGGATGCGCAAATCCATTACACAAATGTAACCCTAAAATATATTCTTAAAATCAAATCATATATTTTTTTAAACAAAGAGGTTTATTCATCAATGCTATAAATTGCTATTAGTGTTCTTGTGCAATATTTTTAAGACGTTTAAAGCATATTTTGGTGTACACAGTACCATTGTGCACTGGACAAGTACCGGTCACCAATCCTGCCATCACGTATTTCTGGGTTTGCGTAGGGGATGCGACTCCAGCACGATTTCAAAAGTATGAAATATGAATGTTTCTAGTTTAAATATTTATTTTTCATAAAGATTTGTCATGGAAACACTTTGAAACACAATATCCTGATAGTAATTTACAGTTTTATATAGCATTTAGTTAATTTTTTGGGTGTGTGATGATGTGTGTAGGGTGCGCAAGCCCTTACACGACTCCATGTGACATAGAAAGAAAGCTTGTCATTGGTTGAACAATTTTTCATTCTCTTTGTGGGTGGAACCAAGACCTCTTACAGTCCTTTCTTTTTGAGTGTGTCTGGTGGAAGACTACCTATTTTGTAGGCTCTGGTCATTTTCATTTTTTTACTGCTGTTTTTCATTTTCTGCAAAAAAATGGCATCAGCATTCCCTGAGGAGCAGGAGGAGGAGATGAAGAAGGTAGAAGAGCCTGTGAGGAAGGGGAAAGAAAGTATTTTATGGGCCTTCCAGAAAAAAGATTAAATGAGCGAAAGGCGACATGTACTATGTGTCACAAAGTGTTATCAAGAGGCTCAGAGAAGAAGTACTCTTGTGGTATTTCTTCCATGAGAAAACTTCTTAACACCATCCATCCTGTTTGCCTCGCACGAGAGGTGGAGCGCCAAAGAAGATAAGAAGCAGCCAATGATGTTGGAGCACACACATCAACATCTACAGGGGTTGTTTTGACCACTCCACAACCCCTCATAATTCCGGAGTTGGCGAATGCTGGCATCCACTGCCGAAAATTCCAAAGAACACTGTATGTGGGAGAGCTGTCTATTGATGCCATCAAGACACTTCTCAGAGATCACAAATGTTATTTTTTTGTTTCGTTTTTTTGCTTATGTTTCTACATTGAACAGAAACAGCAGAGTTAAACTCTTTTACTTTATTATTATTATTTTTTAAAACACCCCTAAATGTTTTTTTTCTGAAAATAAAAAAAAGATAAAATTGCTCTTAAAAAAAGATACTGATGGAACCACCTAAACTGGTAAAAAAAATAGAAACATTGTATCTAATGAAAGTGATTGCTTGCATGAATGTGTGTATGATTAATGTTAGAAATGTGTATAAGTAGTGTCTCATGAGTGTATGAGTGCATGGGTAGTGTTTCCAGGAATGAATGAGTTCAACTGTAGTGCCTGAGTGATTACATGAGTGCTTTGCTAGTGTTTGGGTGATTGCATGAGTGCAGGGGTACTGCCTGGGTGATTGGAGGAGTGCATGGGTAGTGCCTGAGTCGATGGATGAGTGCATGGGTATTGTTTGATGGAATAGATGAGCGCAACAGTAGTGCCTGAATGATTGCATGGGTGAATTGATAGTGTTTGAATGATTGCATGAGTGCAGGAGTACTGCCTGGGTGATTGCACAAGTGCATGGGTAGTACCTGCGTACATGGCTGAGTGCATGGGTAGTGTTTGAGGGAATGGATGAGTGCAACAGTAGTGCCTGAGTGATTGCATGATTGCATGGGTAGTGCCTGGGTGATTCCACGAGTGCAAGGGTTCTGCCTGTGTGATTGAAGGAGTGTATGGGTAGTGCCTGAGTAAATGGATGAGTGCATGGGTAGTGTTTGATGGAATCAATGAGTGCAACAGTAGTGCTTGAGTGATTGCATGAGTGCATGGATAGTGTTTGGGTGATTTCATGAGTGCAGAGGTACTGCCTGGGTGATTGGAGAAGTGCATGGGTAGTGCCTGAGTGAATGGATGAGTGCATGGGTAGTGTTTGAGGGAATGGATGAGTGCAATAGTAGTGCCTGAGAGATTGCATGAGGGCATGGATGGTGCCTTGGTGATTGCTTGAGTGCACGGGTAGTGCCTGGGTGATTGCATGAGTCTATGGGTACTGCCTAAGTGGAAGGATGGATGTAAGGGTAATGCCTGGGTAATTGGATGAGTGCATTGGTAGTGCCAGAGTGATTGCATGAGTGCAGGGTAGTGACTGGTGTATTGGATGTGTTTGAGTAGTGCCTGAGTGAAAGGATGAGTGCAGGGTAATATCTAGGTCATTGGATCAGTGCATGGGTAGTGCCTTGGAGAAAGGTTGAGTGCACGGGTAGTGCCTAAATGAATGGTTGAGTGGAAGAGTAGTGCCTGAGTGATTGCATGAGTACAGGGGTACTACCTGGGTGATTGGAGCAGTGCATCGGTAGTACCTGAGCGAAAGGATGAGTGGAAGGGTAATGCCTGGATCTTTGGATGAGTGCATGGGTAGTGACTGGGAGAATGGATGAGTGCCTGAGTGAAACGTTGAGTGCAAGAATAGTGCCTGAGTGATTGCGTGAGTACATAGGCGGTACCTGGGTGATTCTATAAGTGCAGGGATAGTGTCTGGGTGATTTGATGAGTGGATGAGAAGTACCTGAATGAAAGTACGGGTGCAAGGGTAAAGAATGGCTCATTGTATGAGTGTATGGGTAGTTCCTGAAAGAATGGATGAGTGCATGGTTAGTGCCTGAGTAAATGGTTGATTGCAAGAGTAGTCCCTGAGTGATTGCATGAGCACATCTGTACTGCCTGGGTGTTTGCATGAGTGCAGGGGTAGTGTCTGGGTTATTTGATGAGTGTATGAAAAGTACCTGAGTAAACGTTTTAGTGCAAGGGTAATGCCTGGGTCATTGGATGAGTGCACGGGTAGTGCCTGAGTGAATGGTTGAGTGGAAGAGTAGTGCTTGGGTAGTTGCATGAGTGCATGGGTAGTGCCGGGGTGATTGCATAAGTGCAGTGGTACTGCCTGGCTAATTTGATGACTGCATGGGTAGAGCCTGTGTAAAATCAAGAATGCAAGTGTAATGACTGTTTTGCTTTTAGTGAAAAACTTGTGCTTCAGAGAAAGGATAAGTGCATGGGTAGTGTCTACGTGAAAGGATGACTGCCTGCCTGATGACATGAGCAACATAATGATCATTTTCAAGTAGTCTAAAGGATTAACATTATTTATATTAGAAACAAATAACATATAATTAAACTTTAAACATGTTTTCACATTATCATGCATATTATATTATGTATTCTTACCATTTAAATCATTTAGATGCATTACTCATTAGAAGTATTTTAGAGTAGCATTGTCCTAAACAGCACTAAAACGCTTCTCAAACTTCATCAGTACCTACTGTAAAGAAGAAGAAAAACAGTTATTTAATGATAATATATTACTGAAATCATAATATTATATTTTTAGCAACTCAATATAAATTTTGAATTACATAACATTTTGAGATACCCTTTTTGGCTGTTCTCAGATTCTACTAAACTTCACCAGACACCTTGATTTCAATGTGGTAACATCGTTGAACAGCGGGGAAAAAAACAATCAAATTGATATCTACACTTTGTTAATTACTTCCCTCATCTTCAGAAACTCTATTATTTATCTCAAATACATTTGCCAAAATACCGACTCTCATTTACATCTGGTACAAAATGACAAAAAATATATAAACTATTTCCTTTTAAACTGAATTTTCCAAATGTAATATCAATTACCACAAATAATGATCCACACACTGATTATAAATACTAATAGTTTGCATGCCTGTCTACTTTCTGTTCGCATCTTCCCAATTTGCCAAATGATGTACTCAAAACTTTGGCTTCAAAAAGAACAAATATGAATTTGGTAATCATTGGGGCAATCTAGGTTTGAATTCCAAGTGGGCTTCATTGCAATGTGTCCATCCTTTATTACACTTCAAATACACAGTATAGTGTCCAGTTGTTGTAGTAGGTCAATCATGGAAAATAATAGCCACTGCTATAAAAGATCTTCCTGAAATAGATATTTGACGTGCATCAAAAATGTTAACTTTCGTTTCCAATTTTCTTCCATTTGTTCTACACCATTGTAGCATTAAAATGAGATATTTTCCAATTCTTTCTATATGTAATGTAGACAACAGCTCTGATCTACAATGTGAACATCTCATATCCTGATTGGCTGTTTTTATCAATGTGTTAAAGGGTACTGATTTGCAGTCTGGTATCATCAAGTATATGGCGGTAGTAAATGAATACTCTTCACATTTATGATCCCATCTGTAACTTAGTCCACTCTGTATTCCTTCGTTCTACTAATCCAAGCACAAGGATTAGAAATGATTGTGCATCTTGTTGTATATTAAGAGTAAATGTCAAAGAACCAGTGCATATTTCCAAAAGATGGAGAATGCAAGATACAGTGTGGATTTTACTTCTGTCAGTTACCAACTGTTGAAATACATGATGTAGTAAAGAACATTATCTTTTTTGATGATTTTCCATGATTTCATGCTGAAAATCTTGTAGATAAAACACAACATTTAGAATCACATTTGCATAACGGTTGATAACTGAACTACTTTCTAACTGGTATCCTACAATGTCATCAACAGTTTCTATTTTCTTTTCCTTTACACCTTCATGTTTCTCTTCAATTGTTTTCTTTTTCTGAACCTCAGTTGAATGTTTGACATATTTCCATTTTGTGCACACTACACAGTTCTCATATATGGGATGTTCATCTAAATCGGGTGTATAAAGTCTTCTTAAATGATTATACTCTCTTACACAATTTGCATCAGCACTAACCTTTTTCTCATCAAAAGCTATCAAGTACAAACCAGACAATGTTCTTATTCAAGATAATGCAACGTATGCCATTCCCTCTTTGAACACTGTACTTCCAATATTTACAAAAGCATTGTCTATACTTAAACCTTGAGATTTATGAAGTTACTGCATATACTAAAGACAGAGAAAACTGTTTTCTGCGAACATACAAATCATTTATAAGCAAAAACGGTACAACGCAAAAAAGGTACAACACAACGCCCAATCTGTTTTACCTATTTAATCTGATCACATTTTACAGTCAAAAATTCAATCCCATCTCTGTTCTGAAATTTTTCAAAACCAACAACTTTTCCCATTGCTTTATTTACTAAAAACCATCTTCTACATTCAAATTACACTGTAAAATTTCCCGACAGTTTATACATACATCTAAAGTCTTTTCTAAGCCTGCAGTTTTAGATACAAATTTTTCCAAAGAATGCAATTTTGGCTGTAGTTTCTCTGTGAGAAGAATTGTCCCTCCCAGGTGTTTAATTTCCACTATTTGTTGTTTTTTCAGTTTCAAAAGTTCGTGTTAAAATGTAGAACACTCTTGCAGTGTTGGCATTAGGCAAACTATAGACGTCTTTTCTCCAAGCTTATTGTACAATATTTCAGCTGCTGTGTTTCCAGTTGTAAACAAGTTCCTTAGTAGCCGACTTTCTAAAGCTTGTTTACCATGTTTTATCAAGACACCAATTCTTATATCTTAAAGAATATTTCCATAATCTTCATCACTTGCTTGCCGCATATTCTTAATAGGTATTTTTATTTAAAATGTAACCAAATGTTCACATTTCCAATACTTCCCAAATATTTCCTAGTGTCTTCTTAGACAAGTGTTTTAAAAAACAGTTTGTCCTTTTACAGGAGTTAGATGTAGTAGATCTCCAAATGCAATGAAATGTTTTCGTCCAAGCAGAACATTGTATTCTGTTTTTAAAATCTGTTGCATTCTTAAATATATAAAGGCAAGAATTAAGTATGAGACCATGCTCACCTCATCAATGATTAAAAGTTTCATTTTCTTCAGTACTCTTGACACTTCATAACAAACTTCTCTAGATAGCTTCTGATATTCCAATGTATTATCATGTTCAACTGGTAGCATGAGTAATCAATTTAAAGTAATCCCTTTAATGTTGTGTGCTGCTAATCCAGATGGAGCTGTTACAACACTAGACAAATGTGATTCTGTAGTTTTGTATATATAACTGGTCAAAACTTTAATTAAGAAAATGTTCCTGTTTCAGCTTGACCGCTGATGTACATTAGAATAGGTTTCAATAATGAACATTGACGTTCTTTTTTTTCATGTAGGGCACCATGATATATCTGTTCTTTCACTTGTAGATATATTTCTTTCTGTTCAATATTTAGTTGCTCGTCTAACTTTTCCAACTGAATAATATTCTGTTGTGCTTGTGGCATAGCAGTTTCTACCTCATCCTGGCTTTTGCTGCTTCATTTTCGCTAATTGGTTAGTCTCAGTGGATCTTGACTTAGTGGCCAGAACTTTGACTATTTTGACAACCTTCTCTAGATAATTCAGCTGCAATATTACTTTCATATTCAATCGCATCATTTAACATTTGAAGATATATAGGGAAAATTGTGCACTGAATACTATCTTTACTTACATTAAAAGAATCTTCAGAGCAGTCGAAATCTCCAAGTAATTCTGTTTCACTACGCCAAGGCTTGAACAGTTGCAGAAGTGTTAAATAGAAAAATTCAATTTTATCTTGCCTTTCGCAACTCAGTTTTCTGTGGTTAATAACATTTCCTTTCGCATGTTTTACCATTAATCTGTCACATCCAATTACTGCATAATTGTCTTCTTTTATATTTTCTGTAACTTTCCTTTCAAAGCTGTAATGTTGAAGTATTTCACACAGACATAGTTTCGAGATTTGGACTCCTTTTGGGGTGCATACTTATAATAAACATTATTCTGTACAAGATACTATGTAGCCTTTTGAAGTTTATTAACATCTACAAACTCTTGCCATATTTTTCAACTCTTTGTTGGTACACCATTAACTAGAATAACTACTGGCTCACTATCCTCCCTGTCTACACCAACAGTTTCAACATTTTTCTTAGAATCTAAAGGTAAGTACACAACTCTTCCTTTCCGACCTGTTTGTAAATCTGTTGGTGGCAGCTTAGATGTTTTAGGCTCCATAAGAAATATAGCCTGAAATGGGTGCATAGACTGAATAAGAATAGACTCTTATGCACTCAAATCTGTCAGTCCCCCAGGAATAGCTCCCAACTCTAAGTTGGCATGCACTGCTCTAGCTGGCATTCTTTTCTCTTCTAATATGTTGTAACAATATTTACAAATAAGATGATCAGATGCCAACTCAAACCGACCTTCTAACAACAAATAGGCACCAAATTGCTGCCTCTTATCATTGTTTTCCTTTTCAATTTTTAAATATAAATCAACATTCCTAGTTTGACTTCTGTAGTAAGTACGTCAACAACAAATACAAATATAGTTTGATTTTTCGGATTAAACTCATCAATACTATCTTCAACCTGTTCTTCAACACCTACACTATCAATCTCTAAAAACAAAACTGTATATCACAAACATGTTTTACATCTAATACTGAACCGTGCAAAAGCGCTATGTTCATTTTACTTAAACATAATGCCGGACTTTTTACACAGTAGAGTCTCCTTACTAATTTCCGCTTTTCTGAGTGGTGTACTGCTAACAATTTTAAATGATGAAAAGTACTTTGACACACTTTTCTTGAAAAACAAACCAGAGAATGACCCTGCAAGTTAGTATATTTTCTTACTTTACATGGATCTCATCCTTGTAACATCTTAATCTTCTGTTTATGACTTCTTTTGGCATATCCTCGTGTGCTTCCATTCACTAGTATACGTTTTACAAAAGTTACTTCTATTAACCAGTCTTTTTCTTTTTGTTTTTCTCCTTAATAAAGTGGATTGTTTAATTCAATGTTTTCATTCTCTTCAATACTAATATACATCATGTTTGTTTCAATCCAAAAGCAGTATCTACTACACTCTCAATGTGTTGCATCTTCTTATACGCTGCTGATCTTCTTTTATACTTTTTACAGTCTTTTATTACATTTTGAATTACTCTATTTTTAAACATTTGTACTCGTATATTTTTAAGTTGTTTTTCCTATTTTCTTACATGTGTTGTTTTTTCAAAAATGAATGTTTTTTTCCATTGCAGGTGTTTGTTTCCTTGTGCTTTGTTGTAAAAAATGTTCTTTTCCCTTTTATTACTATTGTCTTTCTTTAATCTCTTTGCAACTGTTTTAAGAAATTGTTTAGTACTCTTATCAGAACACACTTTATCCTGAGTAACATTTTGGTCTTTTTGTAGTCCACTCTTTTTTCTTTGCTTTAAGTAGTTCTGTTTTCTTTGTAGTTTTCTCTTTTGATGTTTTCTTGCCATCTTCAATTTCTTATTAAAACAAAATAGTTTTCTAAAAAAGAAAGAATAGTTTCAATAGTTTCTTACATCAATTAAGTATTTTAAATTAATTAGATGTCAACATTAATAGTAACTAGTAAACAATTAATTACAATTACATTGCTAGTCTCTTTATAACTAATAAAAAAAGGTAATAAAAAACAATAGATGTTCAGAAAAATGCAAAAGAGATAAGACGGGTGCAGAAAGATGCAACATAAATATAGAAAGAAACAACAGAGGTGAAGAAACAGTCAAGAAATGTGCAGAAAGAAGAAAGAGAACTGCAGAAATGCAAAACAATATTCTTTGCAATATTACTATTATAAGTCTCACCATGTTCCTAAATATATGCATACAAGCATGTCTACCTTTTGCTGCTGGCATCACACGTAAGAGAAACATTCAAATAGTTATATACCTGTGTCACACACACCCAGCATCTTCAGAAGCACAACATGTATGAGAATATATGACGTACCTCAGCCACAAGATCATGTAGACCTTAAAACTTCACAACCTGCACTTCCCATTTCAAGCAGACACATACAATTATGTGTCGTATTTCAAGTGTACCTTCCGACACAATCACACAAAGTAGCCTAATCACTAATTACCAACATGTTTTAAACCTCAGTTTTGAGCTGCAGCCTCACCATTCTTCAACTACTGAAATTGTTGGGCCTAGCCAAATGTAAAGCAGTAACCTTTCGCATATATCTGTTGTAAGTCTCACCATATTCCTGAAAGAATGCATGCACGTGTCTGTACCTTTTGTTAGTGGCATCATTTATAAAAGAAACGTACAAATAGATGTATACCTGTGTTTTATACTTCTAGCATCTTCAGATACATACTATTTATGAGAATATGTATGAAATTAGACACATACCTCAGTCACAATTCCATGCAGAGCCTAAAACTTCACAGAAGGCACTTCCCATTTCAAACAGACATCTCAAAGTTAGCAGCATATTACAAGTATACCTTTCTACAGACTCATACAAAGTAGCCTAATCACTATTCCCCCTGCCAACATGTCTTAAGCCTCAGTTTTCAGCTGCAACTTCACCATTCTGCAACTACTTAGGGTGTTGCGCAAAGCCCCAAAAAAAGTAGTAACCCTTTGCATGTGTCTGTTGTAAGTCTTACCGTATTCCATAAAGCATACATGGATGTGACTGCACCTTTTCCTAGTGGTGTTATATATAAAAGAAACATAAAAATAGATCGTCTACCTGCATTTTATATATCTAGCATCTTCAGATGCATAACACGTATGAGAATACATGTGGAAGTACAGACATATCTCAGTCACAAGACCACACAGACCTTAAAACTTCACTGACCACACTTATCACAATGGCGATGACAATGGCGTCTACACTATTCTTTGGAGGCAAAAATTCAATACCGAGACTCAATCAATGACTACAAAGCAGAAGTCAAAGCTGCTCAATCTGTATACTTCTCTAACAGAATTATTCTAGCCAAATCCAAACCCAAAGAAATTTTTCAAATCCTGAAAAAACTTACCAAACCTCCACCATCTAGCCTGCACGAGGCAAAAACAACAGCCCACTGTAATGACGTAGCAGAATTTTTCCACCAAAAAGTCAATAAAATCTACTCATCCTTTTCCTCTCTAGCTACCGCCCCCTTAGCTCGGACCAATACAAAGCTGGCAGACACCCCACTAGATCCTCCACCTATACTGGACCACTTCCCCCTTTTAGATCTTGAATCCTTAGAGTCCGTGGCTCGTAAGGTAAAATCTGGATCCCCGGACGAACCGGCTCCGTCAGATGTCATAATGTCAGCTTCCCAGATCACCTTGCCAACCATAATGGACCTCCTGAACCTATCCATCACCTCCAGCACTGTCCCTCCCGTTTGGAAACGGGCCATGGTCCGGGCCCTGTTAAAGAAACCCAATCTGGATCCCTCAGATTTTAGTAACTACCGGCCTATCTCCCTGCACCCCTGGTTGAGTAAAATCCTGGAGAGATACATCAATCTCCAACTGGTGAATTTCCTGGATAACAACCAACTGTTAGACCCCACCCAGACGGGTTTTAGACCCAAACACGGAACTGAGTCCGCCCTCCTTGTAGTCACCGAGGAATCCAGAAAAATCCTAGATCAAGGAGGATCAGTGGCAGTGATCCTCCTTGACCTTAGCGCGGCATTCGATACGGTCAGCCACGACATCCTGCTGAACCGTCTGTCCAGTGTCGGAATAATGGATAAAGCCTGGCTTTGGTTCGAGTCCTTCTTGAGGGACAGATCCTTTCAAGTATTTGATGGTGAGTCAGTGTCCACTAGCAGACCATTGAGGTGTGGGGTCCCACAAGGCTCCTCTTTAAGCCCTGCGCTTTTCAACATCTATATGAGGCCACTGGCTGAGGTTGTTCGTCCATTTGGGGTTAAGATTATATCTTACGCGGACGACACCCAGCTGGTGGTCTCATTGGCGCAGGAGGCCGACATGCCAATGTCAGGCCGCCTTAGAAAGTGTTTAGAGGAGGTAAAGAGCTGGATGTCCTCATCATCCCTTAAGCTCAATGGGGACAAAACGGAGCTGATGCTCCTGGGCCCCTCTAACCCCGTTTTTTTCAACTCTCTGTGGCCCCCCTGCCTAGGCACCCCTCCAGCACCCAAGGACAACATCAAGAGCCTCGGGGTGTGGCTGGATAGAACCCTTTCATTTAACATCCAGGTTACAAAACTGTCGGCTACCTGATTTGGCCTTCTCAGGATGTTAAAGAAAATTCTCCCCCTTCTACCCATGGAGGCTAAGCAGGTAGCCATCCAGGGTTTGATACAGTCCCGCCTGGACTTCAACAACGTCCTCTATCTTGGTGCCCCAGAGTACACCCTGCGTAGACTTCAGACAGTGCAGAACTGTGGGGCTCGCACACTGCTACAGCTTCCACGCAGACAATCAGCCAAAGCTGGTCTGATCAGCCTGCATTGGCTACCAGTGCGTCAGAGAATCCTTTTCAAGGCCATGTGCATCACCCACCAGGCCTTCTGGGACACAGGTCCTATGATCACCCGTAACCTAGTCAATCACTATCAACCCTGCAGAAGCCTTCGATCGAGCCAGGCCTTTATGGCTATTGCTCCGAGAATAAAAAAGACAAGATCTGGCGGCAGGACATTCACCTATAATGCCTCCAAGACCTGGAATACACTCCCCCTCCATCTCAGAGCTAACCCCAACCTTTCTTTATTCCGAAAACAGTTAAAGACATTCCTATTCAACCTCCCTCAGTAATCTCTGTTAGCAACTCTGCCAGGCCTCCTCTGTTGGTTCCTAGCGCTTGGACGCCCCCGGGCAGCAATCGCGCACTATAAATTTACCTTTCATTTCATTTCATTTCATTTCATAATTTCAAGCAGACATGTGAAATTATGTGGCATATTTCAACGGTACTTTTCCACAGACTCATACAAAGTAGCCTACTCAGTAATCCCTCCGGCAACATGTCTTAAAACTCACTTTTAAGCTGCATCTTCACCATTCTACTACTACTCAGGGTGTTGGGCCTGGCCAAATATAAAGCAGCAATCCTTCAAGTGTCTCTATTGTAAGTCTTACCATATTCCTGTAAGCATACATGCATGAGTCTGTACCTTTTGCTAGTGGTATCATACATAATTAAATATTCAAATAGGTGTATACCTATGTTTTTATGTCTAGCATCTTCAGATACATAACATGTATGGGAATACATCTGCAAGTAGAGAAATACCTCAGTCACAAGACCATGCAGACCGTAAAACTTCACAGACTGCACTTCCCATTTCAAGCAGACACATGGGGGCAGATTTACAAGCCCATTGCGCCACTTTTGCGTCACTTTTAACATGGGAAAAGTGATGTAAAAGTGGTGCAAGGGGCTTGTAAATCTGCCTCCTAAAATTTTCCGGCATATTTCAAGTGTACCTTTCCACAGACTCATACAAAGAACCTTAATCCCTAATCGCTTTGACAAAATGTCTTAGATCTCACTTTAGTGCTGTAGCTTCACCATTTTACTACTACTGAGGGTGTTGGACCTAACTAAATATAAAGCAGTAACCCTTTGTATGTGTCTCTTGTAAGTCTCATCATATTCCAGAAAGCATACATGCATGTGTCTGCACCTTTTCCTAGTGGTATCATATATAAAAGAAACATACAAATAGACGTATTCCTATCTTTTCTAAGTCTAGCTTATTCAGATGCATAACACTTATGAGAATACTGGTGAAAGTACAGACATACCCCAGTCACAAGACCATGCAAACCTTAAAACCTCACAGAATGCAGTTCCCATTTCAAGCAGACACCTACAATTTAGGTGCATATTCAATCTATTCCTTTCCACACACTCATACAAAGTAGCCTAATGAGTAATCCCACTACCAACATGTCTTAAACCTCACTTTTGTGCTGCACATTCACCATTCTGCAACTAGTTAGGGTGTTGGACCTAGCGAAATATATAGAACAGTAACTCTTTGCATGTGTCTATTGTAAGTCTCATTCTATTCTAGAAAGCATATATGCATGTGTCTGCACCTTTTCTTAGTAACATCATACGTAAAAGAAACATACACATAGATGTCTACCTGTGTTTTATACATCTAGCATCTTCAGATGCAAAAAACATATGAGAATACATATGAACGTATGGACATATCTCAGTCAAAAGACCATGCAGACCATAACATTTCTCACACTGCAGTTCCCATTTCAAGCAGACACCTAAAATGATGTGGCATATTTCAGGTTTACCTTTCCACAAACTCATACAAAGTAGCCTAATCAGTAATCCCTCTACCAACATGTCTTAAACCTCACTTTTGAGCTGCATGTTCACTATTCTGCAACTACTTAGTGTGTTGAACCAGGCCAAATATAAAGCAGTAACCGTTTTCATGTGTGTCTTCTAACTCTCATCATATTCCATAAAGCATACATGCATGTGTCTGCATCCTGCCCTACTGGCATCATATATTAAAAAAACATACAAATAGACATATACCTGAGTTTTATATGACTAGCATCTTCAGATGCATAACACGTATGAGAATACATGTGGAAGTACAGACATACCTCAGTCACAAGACAATGTAGACCTTAAAACTTCTCACAATGCAGTTCCCCTTTCAAGCACACATCTACAATTATATGCCATATGGCAACTGTACGTTTCCACAGACTCATACAAAGAAGTAGCCTAGTCAATAATCCCTCTAGCAACATGTATTAAAACTCATTTTTGAGCTGCAGCTTCACCTTTCTACTACTACATAGGGTGCTGGTTCTAGCCAAATATTAAGCAGAAATCGTTCACAGGTCATATTCCTGTAAGCATACATGCATGTGTCTGTACCTTTTGCTAGTGGCATAATTTATAAAAGAAACATACAAATAGACGCATGCCCGTGTTTTATACATCTAGCATCTTCAGATGCATAACATGTATGAGAATACTTGTATATGTACAGACATACCTCAGTCACAAGACCATGAACACCTAAATCTTCTCACAATGGAGTTCCCATTTCAAGCAGACACATAAAGTTATGTGCCATATTTCATTAAAAAAAAATTTATTTATTTTTTAGTAGGCCATATCAGCATGGAGCAGTAACTAATATTACAATAACAATATACCTTGTATCAAAATACAAAAAGTTTATTTAGCTTACATACATAATATTCAAATTTCATATTACATATTAACAAACTAACAGCCATCATTGCCTAGCTAAAGCAGTGAGAATGGTCAATACAATGAAAAGCAAGTAGGGCATCATGATGGCATAGGAAAAGGGTAGGATAGAAAAGCAGAAAATGTACAATTCAATGCTTTCACCTTTCATTGTTCACACAATCTATTATGGCTACTCAGACTTTTAAACCAAAGTTCCTTCAATGAGGTTCCTTGAGAGAGTATAAGTTATGCTCAAGCCTAAAAAATGCAAACATTTCAAAAGAAGGTGATTCTTTCTGCAACCATGTTGAGGTAATTAAAAAGATGAGCGACAGCAGTTGCCATAAATATAATGTAGCCGACCTTTGGTGTACCAAGTCTAGCCAATGATTCCTCTGCCAAGCCTAGCATCATGGCTGTCGAAGCAAGCATGATTTCTACCCCGGTCGCAGAAGTTAAAAAATGCTCTATCCATAAAAGAGGCTGCTGCAATTTCGTACATGCAAAGAACACGAGGAGATTATCAGCTGAGTCAGCTCCACACATAAAGCATTTACCATCATTTACCCTGTCCCACTTCAGCATCTTCAAGGGTGTATGATACAGATTATAAATGGTTTTATAGTGCTGAGCCCTGAGACTTGAGGAAATTTGAATTTTCCCTGCCAAGTCAATCGATCTCTGTAAAAGCCCCTCACCATGCCCCAGTCTGTTATTCCATTTCTTCTTTCTTTTTGCATGTGTCTGCATATTTTCCTAGCGGCATCAAATAAAAAAGAAACATACAAATAGACAAATACCTGAGTTGTATACTTCTAGTATCTTCAGATGAATAACACGTATGAGAATACATGTGGAAGTACAGATATACCTCAGTCACAAGACCATGCAGACCTAAAACTTCTCACAATGCTATTCCCATTTCAAGCAGACACTTAAAATTATGTGGCACCGTGGTGCAGGGAAGGAGTTAAGCTTTGCATCAGCACGTACATGTAGCTCCAACAAAGTCATAATGAAAACAATGGCTCTTTTTAGAGCCACCCTATAACCCAACAGTAAATCTTATTATTTTTCAAACATACATTCTTCATTTTAACTTTTTGTGGATTCCCGAACCCATTGCGAATCCGCAAAACAAAAGCACAAATTCAATGTACTACAACATAATACACTTTTCAAGCAGAGAGTCGCAATGAAACCCCCCCCCCCAGTTCCATTACCCGATATCGGCCCCGAGGCCCCTTCCCCAGGGGCGGTGCCATTTTTTAGTTTTAAAAAAAGGAGGGGTCGATGGGCCCCCCTCCAGGGCCATTTTTGGCCCAGGGGCCCCATCCCTCGGACCATAGCCCCAATGCCCCCACAGTCTCTGCCGGCTCCCCGCCTCCTGCGAGAGCCGGTATTTCTTTTGGACAAAGGAAGCTGCTGACATGCATTTCCCTTTGCCCAAAGCAAATAAGCTTTGCCTCATGGAAGTGAGAGCAGTAAAACTGCTCTAGCTTCCATGAGGTGAATCAGATGTTTGCTATGGTAGGGCAGGAGCAGTGTTCCCGCCCTGCCATGTTAAACTGCAATGTCCCAGAGGTGGGCACCCCAGGGCATGGCTGTCCCCGGGGCGGCGGGGGTGCCCCCGCACATTATTAACAAAGCCAGGGGAAGGGGCCGTCCCCGGGGTTTAAACCAAATGAAGGGCAGGAGTCTGTGCTTTGTTTAAAAAAAAGAATCCACAGACCCTAAGTGAATCCCGTGGGACCCCCTGAACAGGCCTAGGGGGTCATGGTGTTTCTACCCTGCCCCTTTTCTTATTTTTTAAAATTTTTTCACTCGAGGTGCCTAAATGTGTCTGCAGCAGTGTGCAGCAGTGTGCTCTTCCAAATCGAGGGTCTTTGTTTGAAAAATTAATTGGCGGTGATTCAGCCACAGAAGCTGCACCACCCAACAATGAAGAGGGAGCCAAGAGCATGAGGAACTGTTCCAAGCTCGGTTTCGGCAGCAGCATGCTGCACAAGCTCGACGAACTGTAAGTGGAGGCCCACTGGGGGCTGTATCAATAAATAGTAAATAATACCAATGTGGCAGCTACTAAAGGGAATAACTAATAAATAAGGGCACTACAAGGACCAGCAGGCAAATTCTATTGCCATTAAGGAAGAGGCCCACTAGAGGGCTCCAGAACTGATAAAACCAACAGTGATGCCTTTTGAAGATGACTGCGCTATTGTATCTATGCCTGTGATCAAGGAGAATACATCTCTGAAACGCGTAAGGCGAGGAAATAAATCCATGTGCAAATCGCCGAGGTGCCTAAATGTGTCTGCAGCAGTGTGCGCTTCCAAATCGAGGGTCTTTGTTTGAAAAAAAAATATATATATATATATATCCAACTCACTTCGTCCGACGCCAACACGTCTCAGCCCCAATCTCCGGACTTTTACAAGGACAACAAGCCAAACCGAGGTATAGTGCAAAAAATCAGTGCTTTATTCCATAGAAAAGAATAACACCCAGCAAGTCCGCATGACGCGTTTCGCCTCTAGCCAGAGGCTTGATCACATGATATATATATATATCACGAAATCCCCCAACCTACAAACGGTGATGGAGAGACACACGAACACCAATTGCTGTGATTTAGTTATTTTAATTTTGTGCTTCTGTGCTCCGACAACCTGCCATTACGCGTTTCGGCCAGCCAAGCCTTGATCACATGTATATATATATATATATATTACCTACTGGCGGTCGCCAGTAGGTATATATAGTTAGGATTTTTTCTCTATGGGTTTTTTGAAAATTCTATGTCTAATAACTTTGGCGTTTGTGGACGGAATCGGCTGAAATTTTCAGGAAAATGGCACATTTTGTTTCTGAGCAGCCCTTGAAAATTTGGGGGGGGTTCGTCCAGTGGGGGCCGAGAAAAAAGGGGGGTCCCAAAACGTGTTTTTAACATTGAGTTTTCCATAGGGCGGTTGGCCTCACTTTTAGCCCGAACGGCTGAATGGATTTGCACGAAACTTGGCAAAATTGTAGGGACTGGTAGCCCGATGTGCCTTTTGTAGGTCTCAATATATGTGCTCCAGTGGATTTTGAGAAATTAACGTTTAAAAAAAGATATATATCTGTAACAGCGGACCGGTTAGCGCTCTGGTTCGCGGACTTTTCGCGCAACGGAGCTTTGTGAAGCGAAGCTGATTGGTTCTCCGGCGTCTGTCAACATTCCAAACAGTCCGTAGCGGCCGCCATCTTGTCTCTCGGTAGGATCGAGAGACAAGAGGAGGTCAAAACAAAGGGGGAAATAACTATAAGGGGGCATAGTAGATCCTCGCTGACCCCCTAGGTTTGATGTGGAGGTTTTAAAAGGGCCCCGCGGGGCAAAAAAAAATAATAATAATAATAATCGAACGGCTGAATGGATTTGCACGAAACTTGGCAAAATTGTAGGGACTGGTAGCCCGATGTGCCTTTGCTAGGTCTCAATATATGTGCTTCAGTGGATTTTGAGAAATTAACGTTCAAAAAAAGATATATATCTGTAACAGCGCACCGCTTCGCGTACTTTTCGCGTTACGGAGCTTTGCGAAGCGAAGCTGATTGGCTCTCCGGTGTCTGTAAACATTCCAAACAGTACGTAGCGGCCGCCATCTTGTCTCTCGGTAGGATCGAGAGACAAGAGGAGGCCAAAGCGAAGGGGCAAATGACCATAAGGGGGCATAGTAGATCCTCGCTGACCCCCTAGGTTTGATGTGGAGGTTTTAAAAGGGCCCCGCGGGGCAAAAAAAAAAATAATAATAATAATCGAACGGCTGATGACCATAAGGGGGCATAGTAGATCCTCGCTGACCCCCTAGGTTTGATGTGGAGGTTTTAAAAGGGCCCCGCGGGGCAAAAAAAAATAATAATAATAATAATCGAACGGCTGAATGGATTTGCACGAAACTTGGTAAAATATTAGGGACTGGTAGCCCGATGTGCCTTTGCTATGTCTCAATATATGTGCTTCAGTGCATTTTGAGAAATTAACGTTCAAAAACAAGATATATATCTGTAACAGCGCTCCGCTTCGCGGAGATAAAATTATATGTGTATTACCTAGCTGTTGCTAACACCAGTTAGCGACGGCTAGTAGGAGATAGCGACCATCTTGGGTCCCACTTTGCATGTGAGTGATATTTATCACTAATGACATGCAAAGTGGGCATGCCAAGATGTTAGCGACTGGAAACAGTCGCTAACATCGCTATCTCCTATTATCAACTTTTGGAAATATTCGAGATAAGCGCGAATATCTCCAAAAAGTAACAGCTGCCCTGAGCAGTTCTTAGCCATGTTATCCAATGGGAGGTGGATAACATGGCTAAGAGCATTAGCTCGGTAATGCATGAATATCGCGGAGTTTTCAGCGACATTAATGCATTGCGCTCGTTTTTTATCGTATTTGCGATAAACCTTGATAATAGCAAGGTTTATCTGCGATAATTTCTGACGGTAAAAAAATCTTTGCAATGCATCGTTAGGGATAAATATCGCTTAACTTTGGTAATATGCCCCAACGTCTGTTAACGTTCGATTCGAAGGAAATCAGGAATTGTTGAAAAACATTGTGTGCGCCATCTTGTCTTTTTTCAAATGCCACACTTTTGTCGTGCACGGCAGCCATTTTAGATGCCTTGACCAGATCCACTCTGTGAACGCTGTCGATCCTTAGCATGGCTCCCCACCCTCGCAAGCATCTCCCCCAGGCAGTGGTCACCCCCGCTCTCTGTTTTATGCATGGGTAATAAACCTCCCCCCATCTGCGCTGTTCTTCCCTGAGAATCACACCCTGTGCCCGCCCGACACCTCCCTTTCGCCCTATTCACTACCGCACCCTCTGACACTCCTTTTCCTCTGTGTCCGATTGTCCAGGCCGGTCCTAGGCTATCAGCTAGCCCTGCAGATGTAGTTTATGGCCACAGCTGTAAAGAATCACCCGTCTTCAAAGGAGTTATAGTAGATCAAGGCCCACACTCGATGAGATCCGTCACAGCAGAAGCGTTGCTATTATCTGAAAACCATTCTGTATTGTGATTGGGGAGGGGACCGAGCGTGAAGCGGAAGATTCCAGGGATGACTCTTTGTACATCAAAGTTTTTACAATTATGTGTCACATTAAAAATATATAGCACTCCGACAAAGTAGTAAGATTATAAAACTTTAATAATTTATAAATATATACAAGAAAACAAAAATAGTAATAACATATAAACATTTTTAGAGAAAAACAACGAAGTAGCGGTCGGCTGTGCGAATAGTCCCAACGCAGCACAACGTCCAGATTTCCGGCGTGGGGCGTCGCGGGGGGTGGGTGATCAGTAGCAAACTGTTGTGCGAATAGTTCCAAGGCAGCAGAACGCGCCGAAATCTAGATGACACAAAAGTGATGTCTAGTAAGTTGCCACCCAGCAAATAACGGCGTGGGGCGTCGCGGGGGGTGGGTCATCAGTAGCAAACTGTTGTGCGAATAGTTCCAAGGCAGCAGAACGATGGCACCAAGGTGATGTCCAGTAAGTTGCCGCACTGGTTTTGGTATCCTACAATGCTGCTCCGAATAACGGCGTGGAGCGCCCCGGGGGAGGCGGCGTGAACGGGCCTCTCCAGGTGGAGTCTCGTCTGTTGTAGTGGGGCGCCCCTTTACCGTTTCAGTTGCCATTCCGTCCGCTTTTGGTCCACTGTGTCAAAATCCGCCATTCAGCTGAGTTGCGCCCACTCTTGCGGTGCAGCGATAGGCGGCTGTCACAGGACTCTCAAAATGGCGGCAGGCTGTTTCCTTTTTGGGCCTGGTCCACTGAAATGGCCCTGGGACACCTTGGAAATCGGACGCTTGTCTGCTAGGTCTTGGACCCCATTCTCGAAAGCGTCCCCTCCGCCTTGAGAATTCATCAAAAGTTTTGGGGGCCCCGACTCCTGCAGGCTTCTGGTGGGGAGCGGCTGCCATGATTGCTCGCGGAATGACCACGACGGAGCTACGAGATGGTGGTGCTCTCATGGTGACGCCAGCTTCAGTCTGAAACATCCAGAAACAAGGTGGGGCTTTCATCGTTTGGGGGAAAAAAAAAGTTTTCATCCAATGAAAAGTGTTGTTTTTAGGTCATATGATCAAGCCTTCCATCATTAGGAAACCAAAAGTAAAATGAACCAATGAAAAGTTTTATAAACAAGTCACATGACCTGTTATGCGGCATAGGGTATAAAATGCGGAGAAAATACGTTGGCACGTGAGGCGGCGTCAGTAGCGGACCGATGTGCGAATAGGCCGAAGGCAATACAACGCGCCAAGATCCGGATGGCATCGAGGTGGTGTCATAGTTGAGAGTTCTGAGCAGCGGTTGTAACACTGTCTGAAGCTTATTTGCAGCTGCTGCAGCTTCACTACGCGCCAAGATCCGGATGGCACCGAGGTGGTGTGTAGGAAGTTGCCGCACTGGTGTGGCCATCCTACAATGCTGAAAGTCGGCGTGGGGCGCCCCGTTGGCCTGTGAGTTTGCGTCAGTAGCGGACCGATGTGCGAATAGGCCGAAGGCAGCACAACGCGCCAAGATCCGGATGGCACCGAGGTGGTGTCTAGTAAGTTGTCGCACTTCTGTGGCCATCCTACAATGTTGAAAGTCGGCGTGGGGCGCCCCGTTGGCCTGTGAGATGGTGTCAGTAGCGGACTGATGTGTGAATGGGGCCAAAGGCAGCGCAACAATATTTTCTACTATATTTCCGGTGTAGAAGAGACCACAAGGCGCTGAGATGCCAAGATCCGGATGGCACCGAGGTGGTGTCTTGCAAGTTGTGGTACTGGTGTGGCCATCCTACAATGCTGAAAGTCGGCGTGGGGCGCCCCGTTGGCCTGTGAGATGGCGTCAGTAGCGGACCGATGTGCGAATAGGCCGAAGGCAGCACAACAATATTTTCTGACTGACACCACAAGGCGCTGAGATGCCAAGATCCGGATGGCACCGAGGTGATGTCTAAGTTGCGGACTGATGTGCGAATGGGGCCAAAGGCAGCGTAACAATATTTTTTGTATGGAAGATACCACTAGGCGTTGAGATGCCAAGATTCGGATGGCACTGAGGTGATGTCTAGCAAGTTGGTGTGGTCATCCTACAATGCTGAAACTCGGCGTGGGTCACCCCATTAGCCTGTGAGATGGCGTCAGTAGCGGACCGATGTGCGAATAGGCCGAAGGCAGCACAACGCGCCAAGATCCGGATGTCACCGTGGTGGTTTCATAGTTGAGAGGCACTTCATCTGCAGTGGGGCGCCGAGATCCGGATGGCACCGAGGTGATGTCTAGCAAGTTGCTGTACTGGTGTGGTCATCCTACAATGCTGAAACTCGGCGTGGGTCGCCCCATTAGCCTGTGAGATGGCGTCAGTAGCGGACCGATGTGCGAATAGGCCGAAGGCAGCACAACGCGCCAAGATCCGGATGTCACCGTGGTGGTTTCATAGTTGAGAGGCACTTCATCTGCAGTGGGGCGCCGAGATCCGGATGGCACCGAGGTGATGTCTAGCAAGTTGCTGTACTGGTGTGGTCATCCTACAATGCTGAAACTCGGCGTGGGTCGCCCCATTAGCCTGTGAGATGGCGTCAGTAGCGGACCGATGTGCGAATAGGCCGAAGGCAGCACAACGCGCCAAGATCCGGATGTCACCGTGGTGGTTTCATAGTTGAGAGGCACTTCATCTGCAGTGGGGCGCCGAGATCCGGATGGCACCGAGGTGATGTCTAGCAAGTTGCTGTACTTGTGTGGTCATCCTACAATGCTGAAACTCGGCGTGGGTCGCCCCATTAGCCTGTGAGACAGCAGTTCTTTGGATTTGGGCCTGGCTCGTCTGCTGTAGTGGGGCGCCCCTTTACCGTTTCAGTTGCCATTCAGCTGAGTTTCGGCTGCTCTTGATGCTACAGCGACAGGCGGCTGCAACAGGACTCTCAAAATGGCGGCCTGTTCTTTGGATTTGGGCCTGGTCCACTAAAATGGCCCTGGGACACCTTAGAACTCGGACGCTCGATTTTTTTTTCCTTTCCTGTACATGCAAAAAAAGGTAAATGCCCGGTACGTTACACGCTTCATCTGCCACGATGAACTCTCTAGAGGAACCGAAAAAAAATATAGTTGTGGTAACTATACCATGCATCGTCATATGGAGAGGTGGCAACAATTAATTATAGTGCTGCATAAAAGAGAGATTTGGAGGAGAACCCCTGACCTGCTAGTACATTCATCAAAGAAGTGGCACTGAGAGCTTCAGAGGCAAGGGAAACGGTCCCAAATATTTAGAAGAAATTTGGAAAGATTAAAATGACATGTTTAGATTGTGGCAAATTTATTTCATGTGGACATCTGAGTGTTACTCTAATAAATACAGCATATGAACATCATCATAGTCGATGGTTGGTAGAGACATTTTGACTATATCCTGGACCTGCCCGTCCTCGCCCAAAATGGCGCCAGAATAAATGGGACTCGTAACTCCTTGTTGTGTACTGGTTGCAGAACCTTGAAATCACGAGATACGTATGCAGTTTTGAAGCACATGGCGGGCGGGGACGAGAATTGATTGAATATTTCGACATCCCTATTGATATTAAGTTCTGATGTGTTATTGATTACTGTACTGTTGAAAGTTCGAATTAACGTCACCCATGGTACTTGCCCGCAAATGTATATCTAGATAATTTTATTGTAACTGGCCCTGTCGTATTTTAATTATAAAATGTACGTCCACCGATTCCGTAACTGTTAGACACCTTAGTTCTTGCAACCTAATGGCCCGCCCGTTACGTTCCTCTACAGTGTAAATGTCTATTTATCATATACGATTACAGTTTGCTCCGTGGCCGGCCCACGTGGTTATAGGCTCGTATTTGTATAATGAAATTTTCACAATAAAGGTTTTTAAAAGAAAACATGGTAGTAGTATATACATTGGTAAAGTTTTTAATAATAGTCACTGTTTTAGAATCATTAAAAGGCAAGTGAAATAAAGCAGACCAATTACATGAAGGGTAAAAGGTATAATACGAAGGAACGCAGTAAAGATAAATGGTCAAGGGCTGTTGTGTTTTCTATTCCTGCAACATAAAGTGATCGATAAGAATCTCATATTCAGGCGTATCGGCGACTAAGACAGCAGGTCGACCCTCTTTTGCTCAACGGCTCCGTCATGGGACGAAGAAACGCTCTTTTTCTCGAAAAAAGAATATATTTTACTTGCAGGACAGTTGTAAAATTTCCGGGAAAGTACATTAGCCTGGAACATTATAACATATATTTAAGAAAAAATAATGTTCGGAAGTAATGAAAAGCGTAATTTTTAGGTCATATGATCAAGCCTTTCATCATTACAATAAGAAAAGTAAAATGAACCAATGAAAAGTTTTATTAACAAGTCACATGACTTGTTATGCTTACGTTACGCGCTGCGCGCCCCGGATGACTTCCGGATGCGCTAACGCGGCGCGTCATATGACGCATTACGCGACAACGCAGGTACAGAATATAGTCAAAATGTCTCCACCAACCAGCGGTCGGAACACAACCCCTTTCAGCAGGCTAAATAGTTCTGTTAAATGACAACAGAAGGGACAGGCAACAAGAACCATCAGTCAAAGAGGGGAGGGCTAGTTCTTCTCTACCGGGTTACATTGGGGCGCTACCGGAACTGATCGAATTGGTAGTCTACAGTGTTTCTGGATGTTTCAGACTGAAGCTGGGGTTAGCATGAGAGCAGCACCATTTCGTAGCTCCGTCGTGGTCATTCCGCAACCAATCATGGCAGCCGTTCTTTATCGTTATTTTGGGCGGGGTGGGTGGCGGAGCAGAGCTGTTTTGCAGCCATCATTGTGTGGAGTTCAGTTCATCTCACTAGTTTTGTATTTGTCATGAGGGGTTGTTCCTAATGTTTCTATTTTAGCGAGGTCAAAAAGAGATCCCATTAGTGGCCTACTGATTTTGCTCGATTCCTTTTCTTTTTTTTTACACGATTTTTCGTTATCTGCAAAGACTAAACAGAGTATTGCGACTCTGTGTTTGTTTGTAAATAGAGAATGAACCAAAGAGAACTAATTCTAAAACAGTAAATACTTGGATAACAATGAATCAAATGGAGAGAGAAGCAGGCACGACGGATTACAATGGGGGCAAAGACCTGCGTTAACTACCTTTCACTATCTGCAAAGAGAGAGTACTCCTAATAGAAATGAGGGGGGGGGGGGCACCATTCAAAGCAGATCAGTGTGCATAAACACGAAAATGTTTTCACTTACCACGTACTTGACATTCGACAGCTTATGATATTTGCTATTAAAAAACCATTGAAATTCACTGAAAAAACCATAGGTTATAGACCATATATAGTTAGGAATTAGCATTTACAAAACCTTGAAAATTCACTGAAAAAACCATAGGTTATAGACCATATATAGTTAGGAATTAGCATTTAAAAAACCTTATTTTACTCACACAAAACCATTGAAATTCCATATATAGTTAGTTGCACTAACTATATATCGCGCACCTGCAATCCACTGCTGATGATGTCACATATTACATCATTCATGACATGGTCAGTGACATCACTGATGACATCACTGATGACATCTCAAATGACATCACTGATGACATCACTGATGACAACATCCAGTGACTGTATGTTTCTGTAAAGTTAAAATGTGTCTTACATATTGAAGAATGAGTGGAAGTATAAGTGTCTGGACAAAGGATTTAGTAGGTGCATGACTGAATGCATGAGTGAGTGATTAAATGTGTCTCACTGAGTGCATGGGTTAGTGACTAAAGTGTCTTAATTTGTGCATCATTATGTCTGTTGTTCTGTAAACTGCTGCATGTTTTGATCAGTAGCTATATGATTAACTATATGGGTTACTGATTGATTGTCCAAGTATTTGTATGGGAGACTGAGTGTGTGTGTGGCTGGCTGGGAGGTGTGTGACTCTGTGCAGATCAATGTGTACTTGTATCAATGATTGTATAACAAGGTAAGTATGTGTTAGTATATGTTTGAAAATGTAAGGTGCTCTATGTTTAACTGTATAGACAAGAAAATGGAAGTGTCATTGATTCTTTACAGGACTGACTAGGTGTGTGAGTAACTCCATGGATGAGTGGCAGACTGTGAGTGTCTGTATAGGTGTATGAGTGCATATGATAGTGTTGTAAAGATGAGTGATTGTATGTATGAATGATAGTATGGGTGAATGAGTGAAGGTGTGTGTAGACGTAGGAATCAGTGAGTGCGTATGTAGTAACTAGTATTGGTGTGTCAATGGTTTCAAAAATTATATTCTGTATTTAACACTGGGTGAAACAGAGGTTATATTAAAATGTGAGGAGATGCATTGTATTGTCACATGAATGATATCATCAGTGATGTGGTCATTGATGTCAAATGAGATGTCATCAGTGATGTCATCAGTGATGTCATTTGAGATGTCATCAGTGATGTCATCAGTGATGTCACTGACCATGTCATGAATGATGTAATATGTGACATCATCAGCAGTGGATTGCGGGTGCGCGATATATAGTTAGTGCAACTAACTATATATGGAATTTCAATGGTTTTGTGTGAGTAAAATAAGGTTTTTTAAATGCTAATTCCTAACTATATATGGTCTATAACCTATGGTTTTTTCAGTGAATATATATATATATATATATTCACTGAAAAAACCATAGGTTATAGACCATATATAGTTAGGAATTAGCATTTAAAAAACCTTATTTTACTCACACAAAACCATTGAAATTCCATATATAGTTAGTTGCACTAACTATATATCGCGCACCCGCAATCCACTGCTGATGATGTCACATATTACATCATTCATGACATGGTCAGTGACATCACTGATGACATCACTGATGACATCTCAAATGACATCACTGATGACATCACTGATGACGTCATCCAGTGACTGTATAATTCTGTAAAGTTAAACTATGTCTTACATATTTAAGAATTAGTGGATGTATAAATGTCTGGATGAAGGATTTATTAGGTGCATGACTGACTGTATGAGTGAGTGGTTAAATGTGTCTCACTGAGTGCATGGGTTAGTGACTAAACTGTCTCAATTTGTGCATCATTATCTTTGTTGTTCTATAAACTGCTGCATGTGTTGATCATTAGCTATATGATTAACTATATGCGTTATTGATTGGTTGCCTACGTATTTGTATGGGAGACTGAGAGTGTGTATGGGTGGCTGGGAGGTGTATGACTCTGTGCATAGATGTGTGAGCAGTTGATTCACTAGATGTATGGGTTCAAAAGTGCATGTGGAAACAGCTGTATGGGCGGTTGACTGTGTGCATGAGTGTATGGGTGAGTGAATGGATATCTCAGTGCTGCATGTAAAAGTAAGTACATATGTAAAACACAGTACATGTGAGAGTTGACATATATAAATAACTGTGCATAAGAACTAGTGAATGTGTGAGTGGCTGTATGGATCATTGTGAACTTGTATCAGGGATTGCATAAGAGAGTAAATATGTGTTAGTATATCTTTGAATAAGTAAGGTGTGTATAACTGTATAGTTGAGAAAATGGATGTGTGATTGATTCTTTCCATGACTGACTAGGTGTGTGTGTAACTCTATGGATGAGTGACAGTCTGTGAGTGTCTGTTTACACTTACTGTATCTAAGGTTATATTAGAGTCTGAAGAGCTTCATCGTATTATCACATGAATGATGTCATCAGTGATGTCATCAGTAATGTCAAATGAGATGTCATCAGTGATGTCATCAGCGATGTCATTTGAGATGTCATCAGTGATGTCATCAGTGATGTCATTTGAGATGTCATCAGTGATGTCATCAGTGATGTCATTTGAGATGTCATCAGTGATGTCATCAGTGATGTCATTTGAGATGTCATCAGTGATGTCATCAGTGATGTCACTGACCATGTCATGAATGATGTAATATGTGACATCATCAGCAGTGGATTGCGGGTGCGCGATATATAGTTAGTACAACTAACTATATATGGAATTTCAATGGTTTTGTGTGAGTAAAATAAGGTTTTTTAAATGCTAATTCCTAACTATATATGGTCTATAACCTATGGTTTTTTCAGTGAATTTTCAAGGTTTTGTAAATGCTAATTCCTAACTATATATGGTCTATAACCTATGGTTTTTTCAGTGAATTTCATTGGTTTTTTAAAAGCTAATATCTACAGAAGTAAAATGTATTATTCTTTAAATCCAAAAATATATTTTATATGTTTATTAATAATTTTTTTTTAAATATTTTTTTTGTTTCGCTCCCGGTCCGCTAACCGGGAAGCTTCCAGTTAGCTCAATTCGATTCCGCGATCCCGTCCGCGAACCGGTAACAAATCAACATAGTGACGGTATTGCGTTGCCGCGTAATGCGTCTTATGACGTACTGCGTTAGCGCACCCGGAAGTGCCCCGGGGCGCGGACCGAGGCGCGAAACGCAACTCCCCGGAAGCGATCCGCGGCGCGAAAGCGCGACGTATCGCGTTGCCGCGAAATGCGTCTTGTGACGTACTGCGTTAGCGCACCCGGAAGTGTCCCGGGGCGCGGACCGAGGCGCGAAGCGCAGCGAACCGGAAGCTAACCGGGGAGCGTTCCGCAGCGCGTAACATGAAAGTTAGAGGTCATGTGACTTGTTAATAAAGCTTTTCATTGGTTCATTTCACTTTTAGTTTCATAATTATGGAAGGCTAGGTCAGGTGACCTAAAAATAACACTTTTCATTGGTTGAGAAGTATTGTTTTTTCCAAATGATGAAAACCACTCCTTCTTTCCTCACTCTGACTTTCATTATTGTGAGAGGAAGACCTATTTTGCTTCTTGGAAGACCTATTTTGATTGTATGAAAATGGCTTCACTGATTGCTTCAGCTGGTGCACCCCCACCACCACCTCCACCTCCTCATGGGAAGAGAGGACCACCTCCCCAGGTGGTTATCAACACTGAGGAGGAAGATGAAGAGATGGATGAGGAGGGAGAACAACCACAATTTCTTGAAGAGTTGCCCCGGGTTTCAAGAAAGAAACCCAGTTTCATCTGGCAGTTTTTTTCCATCCCTCGTGGCCAAAAAAAGGTCAATGCCAGGTATGCAACATGCCTCATATGCAAGGAACAATTGTCCAGAGGGACGGACAAAAAATACAGCTACGGTAATCATACCATGCATAGGCATATGACGAGGAAACATCCCTTAAATTACAGCCGGGCGGAATTAAGGGATATGATGGACAATCCTCGACCAACTCTTGTGACGAGACCAGCAACATCGGTTTCTTTATCACCAGAGGAGGCACGGGAAACTGTGCCAAATATCCAGCCCAATTTTGGGAACATGATACACTTATGTATGCGCTGTCGTGGATTATTAGCTTGTGGCAACATGAGCATCAATGCACTGAACCTGGCGTATGAACACCATGATTGCCCTAACCGCCCCCAGTAATTTTTTTTTGCTCCTGTTGAGCCCTTTTCAACGCCTGTTTTTTGTTGTTTCCCCCCCCCCCAAAAAAACCCAAAAAAATATAAAATCGTTCAAAAAATACAAAAAAACCAAAAAATGTTCAAAAAATACAAAAAAAATATAAAACAACAAAAATATAAAAAAAAAAGTTCTTTTCAGAACTACCTTCCCTTTCCAAAAAAATTGCTAGAATGTTTAGCACTCTGGCAAGCTCTATTTCTTTTGGTTCGCTTCCGGTTTAGCTTCCCGGTACGCGTACCGGGAGCTAACCAAAAAAAAAATTTTTTTTAAAAAAAAGAGTAAGTATAAGGAAAGTAAACAGAGAGTGATGTTTCAAGAAAGACAGCTATAGGGAGTAAAGAAGAGATACTATTTAATAGATCTATTTACCAAAGAACAGACAGAAGAGGGTATAATTGTGAAAAACAAAATAGATAACGAAGTGAAAGAAAAACAAGCATTGGCATAGCCAATAGGTATCGACTTTGGGACCTTCTAAGTCTTTAGTTATGCAGCATAATATCCTTGGTGCAGCAACATCAACTGTTGCATGGCTAAACACGTATAAAGTCCCAAAGGCGAGACCTATTGTCTATGCCAATGCTTGTTTCTTAAGTAGAATTGCAATACGTATGGCTCTTCCATGTAAAAAAATCTTATCTTGTGCTCTAAAGATTGCTAAAGTCTCGACAGAGAACAGGCTAGATTGTAAGTAGGGTAAATTGCGCTTGGTGATCTGTTTGAGGGAGCGTCTGCTTTGCCTGGTGTCTTTGGAGAGCAATTTTGATTGTTATACTGGACAATATAGCCCTAATGTAAATAACATAGGGGCATATTATCAACATAGGCAATAAAAGTTTTGCAGCTTTTATCGGCAGAAATGTGTCGCTAAAGCTGCTTTTGCGGCAGAAAACTGCAGCTAAAGCCGCTTTTGCACCAGTTTTCTGCCAATAAAAAGAGCAATAATTTTATTGGCTGCATTCATAATATGCCCCTTAGTGTGCTTCAACTACACAGAGAAAGCATTATGAACAAATAGTGATACAGTGATCAGTCAAAGACACTAAGAGTAATAGAGACGGAGTGAGTGAACAAGAGTGAGGAACTATGAGAAGAGAGGGACTGAGAAAAAGAGTGGAAGGAGTTGAGTAAGTAGTTAATAGATAAAGGAATGAGGGAAGTAGCAAAGGCAGGAAACTGAGGATTAAAGAAATGAAGCAGTGGAACTAATAGTAGTTCAATGTGATAGAAATGTAACGAAAAGAGTACAAAATACTTACCTTATAATTGTCGTTAAATTCCTCACTTTTTATTTTTATACTTTCAATCTGTGAAAGAGAGAACAAACATTTGAAAAATATAAAAACATGTATTAAAAAATTACAAAAGACAAGGGCAAAGATTGAAGGACAAACAGTTTTTCAATAACTTTGACACTTACAGAAGCTACACAGTCCTAAAGATATACATTTTAAACTAACACTATCTTGATGCAGATGAAGTGAGGCCTATCTTAAAACATGGTGCATCTTTTGCATTGCTGTTGTCTCAGAAAAGTGTCGCAAGACACTAAAATTTAAAATAATTGCTTCAGGATGCCAATAAGATGTCTACTATCCAGAGTTTTGTTTCAGGTGAGGCCTACTCAGGGTTGCAGATGAAATTTCGAGTTGTTGAAGAGAATAGAAGACATAATACATGTGAAGGTCTACCAATGAAGTGAGTCATGTCCACTGCAATCTTCAACAAAGTCCAAACCTCCTATGTTTCCCTGGACAGACCTAAACTTGATCTGCACAATGTGATTCGTAATGATAGGAAACACAGGTGATGTAATTGAAATACATGCAATTTATTTTGCTCATTTCACAATCACATCACTTGTGTTTCCTTTGCTTAGGTATCTCATTGTGCAGATGTAGTCTAGCATATCAAAGAATACGCAGAAGTGCAGCACTGCATGCAACAACTTTGACACTTACAGAAGCCTCACCTTCTCCATGCCTTCTACACAGTTCTACATATACATCATAAATGCAAACAGTACAGAATTAATTATACATGTTAAATGGTTTATTTTTGCTGTTCTCAGAATGTATCAAAATTCACTAAAAACAGTGACTTGAAGGTATTCATCATGTAACAGCGGGGAAAAAAAAACACAATCAAAATGATTGTGTTTAAAAAACCCATACATTATCAGAAAACAAAAATCAGAACTCCTTAAAGTTAACTTACTTTCCATGACGTCCAAGGATGTCCTATGAATAGCTTACACTCTTTTGTGCTGTTATTACTTTCAGCCCACCACTTTCTGAAAGAAAATCTCCATCGTTTTTAAAAACATGTTACATACAATAAATGACTTCTTGCTCTCTACCACAAGATTCCACAAGGCCAAATCTTGTCAGAGCCATGTATAACTCTTGGATTTCTTGTTAGCCAATCCCATCATTTGGCATTCCCGCAACTTTCAGAATTAAAATGTTGAAGATCATTTTCACAATCCTGGAATAGTAATATCTTCCCCTTCTTGCTCAGTCATGTTCTACATTTCCTATGACACTGATACTGCTTAATATGAAGCAGACTTACACTACCTCTATGACTACAACAATTATTTAATTCTCTACATCACTTTTAATCACAAAGCAATGTAAAACAGTAGACAGCATTGCAGACTTACATTCCCTCTACTCCATGTTTTGATTGGCTGCTTCAATTAGCTTATAAAAAGAAACAGTTTTTCTGAACTCATTAAAAGTGCACATATATCTCCATGATGTCCAGTCCTATGATTAGAAGTTATGTCTCTGAACTACACTTATCCTCAAGGCCAAATTGTGTAGGAGCCATTAGAACTTCTTGAAATTCCACAGAGCACAACCCGAGATTATTTCCCTAAAATTTTGGTTTTAAAAACACCAGGTAAGAGTTTTTAAGGTCATAGGGCAATTTTTTTTTGAAAATTAAAACAGAATCATTGCAGAATGACCAGCCATTTCTAGACTTTAAATAAGCTGTGTAATGTCCTGATGATATTGAAGGGCCGTCATGATATATAATTGCTATAGTTACAAAAGTCCTTCCTGATATTGACAACTGCGAAGCTACAAATTTTTTTATTAAAGTTGTCAATTTTGTTCCATCAGGCCTACATCGTTGGAACATTAAAATGACGTACTGGCCATATGTTCGTATAAATAATGTGGACATCATTTCAGATTTACATTGGCTACACTCCATGTTGTGATTAGCAGCTTTTACTAGCTTATTAAAGGAGACTGATTTACTGTCTGGCAAAGTTAAATATATAAATCTTTCTGAGTCTACACTAGTAGTACTTGATATCATACAGTTCTCGCAGTCATGCTGCCATTGATAAGAAAGCCCAAACAGCTGATCTACATCTACACCTTCAGCATGTAATACATCAAGCATATACATTAAAAACTCCTGACAATCTTGCTGAATATTTTGAGAGAATTGTGTTTGGCCTGAACATCTGTCTAACAGATTTCGAATTTCAGACACACTTTCTATGTTTCTTCTATCAGTGGTACATTTCTCTAACACAGAATTTAACAAACCGCAAAATCTTTGATCAGAATTGACCACAATCTCTTCTTTTACATTTTTTAGAGAAAACAAAACATTAATTACTACATTAGCATAGCAGTTGACACCAGAACTGTTTTCAAACTGAAAACCAACAACATCTTCAACAGAATCCTCTTTGTTTCTGCTTGTAATTTTAGGTTCATTCACTTTTTGTCTTTTTGCTACAACCTCCCCAGTATTGTTCTCATTTCTTCGTTTCCGGCCTACCAGACGTTTCTCAAACAAAGGAAACTGAGGCAAATGTGGCGCATACTCTCTTCTTAATCTATTGTATTCCTTAACACAATCTAGATCTGCACAAATGTTTCTGACATCACACTCAATCAAGTACAATCCCGATAAAGTTCTAACTCGTGACAATGCCACATATGCCATACCCTCCTTGAACACAGAACTGCCAATATTCACCAATGCACTGTCTACACTTAAACCTTGCGATTTATGGATTGTCACCGCATATGCCAAGCAAACAGGGAACTGTTTACGGCGAACATATAAGTCTTTTACAAGCAAAAATCTAGCAGAACAACGAGCAATTAGCTGTACTTCCTCAATGCCATCAAATTTAATTTTTAAAAATTCAATTCCATCTCTATTTCTGTATTTCACAAAATCAACAACATTACCCATTGATCCATTTACCAGACCTCTTTCAACATGTAAATTCCTTCTTAAAATTATACGGCAGTTCAAGCACACATTCAGAGTCTTTTCAAAACCTGCAGTTTTAGATATACTCTTCTCTAATGAATCCAATTTTGTTTTCAGATTCTCAGACAAAATAATTGTTGATCCCATATGCTCTACTCTATCAATAGCTTCCAGTTTCACAATCTCTTGCTTTTCTAAATGCAACATTTTGTTGTTAAATTTGGCACATTCTGCAAGAGTTGGCATCAAACATATTCCAGATTTCTTTTCAGTAATTTTCTGAAAAATATTCTCAGGCACAACATCTTGTTCTGGATATAAATTTGACAGTAATCGTGCATTTAAAACTTCTTTCCCATGCTCAGTCACTTTTCCAATTCTAACATCTTGTAGAATAGTCTTGTAAACTTCATCCTTCGCCTGACGCATATTTTCATGCAGTTCAGCATAATTGAAGTTTAACCATATATTGACGTTGCCAATGCTGCCTAGGCACTTCCTGGTATCTTCATGCGTGAGCATTTTGAACACAGGTTGCCCTTTCACTGGTGTCAGCTGCAGAAGATCTCCGAAAACAATGATGTGTTTGCCACCAAATAACACATCATACTCTGTTTTGAGAACTTCTTGCATCCTCAAATGCACAAAGGCAAGCATGACATTGGAAACCATGCTTACTTCGTCAATGATAAGAAGTTTCATTTTCCTCAAGATTCTTGAAACTTCAAAACAAGCATCTCCAGATAGCTTGTGATATTCTAATTTGTTGTCATGCTCCACTGGCAGCATCAGTAAACGATGTAAAGTAATCCCTTTAATATTATGTGCTGCCAGTCCAGTTGGAGCAGTGACAACACAAGACAGCGATGACTCTGTCCTTTCCTGCAAATAGCATGAAATTGCTTTAATGAGGAAACTTTTTCCAGTTCCCGCTTCTCCACTCACGTACAGTCGGACAGGCTTCAACGACGTACATGAGCACTCTTTCTTATCATGAATTAATCCATGATCAATTTGCATGGTAACTTCGTCATATATTTTCCTCTGCTCAACGTTGAGTTGCCTTTCCAACTCTTCTAAGTTAACCGCATCCTCTTGAGCATGTGCCATGGCTCTTTCCACTTCATTCATAGCAGTGGCAGCTTCATTTTCAATAAGAGGTCCTCCTAGTGGATCCTGACTCAATGAAGCAGAACTCTGACTGTCCTGAGAACTGTCTCTGGCAATCTCGGCTGCAATCGTTGCTTCCTGCTCAATTTCCGCATTCAACATTTCTACATATTTGGGAAAAGCAGGACATTCTATGGTCTCCTTGGCGGCATTGAAAGAGTCTTCGTAACAGAGGAAATCTCCAAGCAGTTCCTCTTCTGCACGCCAAGGCTTGAAAAGTTGCAAAAGTGCTAAATAGAAAAACTCCTTTTTTTCAGGAGATTCGCCACTCAATTTTCGATGGTTTATCAAGTGGCATTTTCTTTGCTTGACCAGACATCCCTCACTTCCTATTACAGCATACACTCCTTTCTCAGTATCTTCTTTGATGTTCCTCTTGAATATGTAATTTTGCAGAACCTCATACAGACAAACATTCTCTAGGTGACTGCTTCGATTTGGATAATATGTATCCAACATGTTTGTCTTCAAAATGTCGGTACTGTTTGGCTCCTTTTCCGCCAAATACTCAATTTCCCGCACAGGTTTGAGAACTCGATTACGCGTTGCAGCAAGACCAAGACTCGCCCAAACGATACTCCTGGACTTGGCATAGAGACTTGCTGAAGACAACCGGTCAGAACATTCGTACGCTCCGATTTCTCGATGCGACAACATCTTCAGACTGAAACTGTACAACTTCTTGCTGAGGCTCTTTTCATGGGAAATGTCCTCCCACATATCCTTCAATTCTGTCTTCTCTTTTTTGGTGATGTAAGACGTCACATACCGAGCCACAGCCATACAGTTATCAGCCACAAACTGTATATCCATGTTAGCATTCCACATGGACAAAATCACCGGGTTGTAGTCGTTGATGTACTTGGACTCTTCATTCCTCTTCAAATTGTATGTGTTTTTAGGTGATTTCTTCATCACATTATGTCGCAGCGAAGACATCAAACTGTTTACTCTTCCTTTAGAAATCACCGGTCGTGGAAAGCCGAAACGACATTTGGTGTAGAACTTGTCCTTGTTTCGGAATTTACGACGGCAGTACTTTCCACATCGATGGCTTTGGAAACGCAGAACTTTTTCTCTTAGGCTTTTCTTCTCCTTTGCGTTTGGAACAGCACACGTAGAATACTGTTGGATGAAACTCATCACTGAGTCTTCTGGATCCGTTCCAAATTTAGGTGCATCCTTGATCCACAACAACATATGTATATGAGGAGCACCTCTTGCTTGGTACTCCTTTCTCCAGAAGAAATCCAACACCTCTCCAAGAGGTGGATTCTTCTTATTCATGATGAAAGACATCATAGCTTCAAATCTATGATTGAAGTACCTACATACATTGACTGGATCCAAAGAGCACAGTTCTCCGGGTGTCTTGAATTCAATGTTATCTACGTTAGCATTTGCCTCTCGTAGAAATTGAAGTAAGTCTTCCCAGCCATACTCGGCACAACTCAGAGTGAGGAACCATGTGGGAGTACCTAAGTTCCTCAGCATACATTTTAAATCACCATGACGACGGTACCAGTACTCATTAGTACCACGCTGACACGCCATGAGATTAATCAGGTGAGAATCCAAAATACTATCTTGGACATTCACTTTATCCATAAAATCACTTGCCGAGATGTTTTGCATGTGTATACCACTTTTCAAGATGTGGTTCACTGCATATGACAGTCCAGACAGATCGCTTTCAAACAGGAGATGAAACAAATAAGGAATGCATTGTCGAAACCTAGCATCTCCTGCATACAATCGCAAAGTCCGGTATTCAGAAGCAGGAATTTGATGAGGTCGCTCATCATATCTTCCTCCCTGACCTGTTGGAAAAAGCTGTGGGAAACACCGAGCTTCCAAACTTTCCTCCCAAACACTAATGGGACTCCCTTTGGCTTGTTTCATTTGAAACAACTCAATAGCATTCCCCATGACTTCCTTGGAATGCAAAGGATGAACACTATAATGTTCATATATTTCCTCACTAGTAGAGGGTTCTACTTTCTCAATTTGACCAGCACACAAATCGCTATCCTCTTCCTCACTTACTTCCTCTTCTGCAACATATACATTCTTATAGTATTTATTATTTTTTTTCAAATACAATGTTGCCTTTTTAACTTTCCTAACATCTACTAAATCTTGCCATATTTTCTTATTCTTTGTCGGAACCCCATTAACTAAGATAACCAGAGGTTCCTCTTCCACTTTTTCTACTCCAATTGTGTTAATGTTTTTCTTCAAATCTAGAGGCAAATAAACAACTCTTCCCTTTAATCCTCTCTGTAAATCTGAT
Organism: Lissotriton helveticus; assembly: GCF_964261635.1. Lineage (NCBI taxonomy): Eukaryota > Metazoa > Chordata > Amphibia > Caudata > Salamandridae > Lissotriton > Lissotriton helveticus. Next base: position 1,510,160,480 of record NC_136067.1, on the reverse strand, counting down.
GGAGGCAATTTCCCTGTCTTTGGCTCCATTCTTACAATAGCCTGAAAGGGATGGATACTTTGAATCAAAATAGATTCATAAGTATTTAAGTCCTTCAATTCAGAAGGAATCTCAACCAATTCCAGATTATTATGAACTGCTCTAGCAGGCATCTGGTTTTGTTTTAATTTGTTACAACAATAAGTACACACACGTTGATCCAATCCCAAATCAAAACAATTTTCTACCATCAAGTATGTTGCAAAATCCTTCCATTCACTATTATTTTCCCTTTCACTTTTTGCATATAAATCCACTAACTTAGTCTGATTCTTATAATAAGTGCGTCTACAACACACACAAGTGAAATTAGGCCTCTCACTTGATTTCATGTCAAACGTCGCAATTTCCCTCTGGAAATTATCTGTACTGGAAACATGTACACTATCTTCCAAATGACCCTCTACTTCTTGCTCAATTTCAACATTCTCCTCTTTACTTCCAAAGTAACAAAACTCAATTTCTTCACATATATTCTTCACATCTATTTCAGAACCATGCAAAAGAGCAGCGCATAATTGTTTCAGCATAATTGCTGGACTCTTAGCATAATACAACATTCTAACTAATTTCCTCACTTTGTTATGATGCACTGCTAGCATCCTGAAATGATGAAAAACACTCTGGCATACTCTCCTGGAAAGACAAGCCAGTGAATGACCATGCAAACCTGTCACTTCTCTTACTCTGCAAGGATCTAATTCTTGCAACAACCTCATTTTCTGCTTCAAACTTTTTTTGTTAAATGACCGTACAAAATCACAAAGCAAATTGATGGAATCCTGTCGCACACTGCAAATACTACTACACTTCCAGGTGTACACAGGACCCTTAGCACGTCTTCCTAAAACCTCATTACCTAACAACTCTTCTGCCTCTGTTGTCACAAGTTTTTCTTTTTCAACTGGACAACCATCTTTCACTTCATAAGCACGACCACTGATGTCAACTGCATGCACCAAATCATTATCCTGGAAATAACTCTCTTCATTAAAAAATGCCTCACAGCTTGAACTATGCATCCATTCTCCAGAAAAAACTTCACAAAAATTACTACGATTAACTATTCTCTTCCATCTACTATTTCTTTTGAAATCAAAAATTGCCTTGTTTAGTTTCCTAATTCTATTGATTATCAAAATAAATAACTTACGTTTAATTTCAAATGCCTGATCAATAACTTTCTCAACTTTTTTTTTTCTCTTATAAAAAACTAGTTTCTGTTGACCTTTCTTAATATTTTTTAACAAATTGCCAATTATCCTGTTGCGGAACATTCGTTTACGAATCTCCCTAAACTGTTGTTTCCTTCTACTATCATGCACAGATTTATCTCTTGCTCTAGCAGTAACATTTTCCATTGTCCTTTTCTTTCCATTTGATTTACTCCTCGTGTTATGGACTGAAACATTTTCTGTAGTAATATTTTTTTTATTACAAATATTTCTTATGAAATATTTAGAGCTCTTACCCGGTGCTTTCTTCGTGGCTTGAGAAATCTTTTTGTTAGAGGACTGCTGCATTTTTTTTTTCTCCTGCTGTCTTTGACGTTTTGCAGCCTTTATCTGTCTTTGTGTTGTAGGCATATTAAAATCTTGAAATGATCTGCAGTTGAATCTGAGGAAAAATATAATAAAAAATGTTAATAAACATTATTATCAAACAGTAAATCAGTAATAGTGATCAAAAACATAACACACTACTTGACATTTTAATTTGAAGATTTTTTAGTCATTGCCATTTTTACAATACAGAAATACCAGAAAAGAAATGACATTTATATTTATGTTACCTATGCTATTTTATATGTGAATCTGATCTAATTTTATGAGCATATTTTAATATTTTATTGAAGACACTACACATAACCTGTTTTTGAAGGTGTCTTTATTTTTAAATTAAACGGTTTACCTTTTTACTTTTTATTGATTATAAATTTTAAAAATAAATGTTTATAATTCCAAAGGCTCAAGCAGGTCAGCTTCCCATCCTATATCATATAATTCGGACAAATCTGCATCCTCATCACGCTCTTCTTCATCCTCAGGATTTAAATCATCCAAGGGATCAACATCCACTGATGTTTCAATTACGAGTTCAATGATGAGGTCAAAATCAACTGATTGCTGATTGTCGCTCATGTTGATGTTGTCTTTATCTTTAAAGAAAGATAACAACAATGAGATGTTGCAGAGTAAGAAACAAATCTCAGAGATTATAATAGTAAAATTGTTTAACAAGATTAACATTTTGCAGCTATTATTTAGCCATGTCCAGCAATGCTGAGCAGGTGAAGCCTATGTCTAATTTTTCACTGAACAGGACTCATCTCTTCTTAACCTTGGATAAGCCTCAACGACTCTGTGTCCCCTGCACATACTCAAATGTTAAAGTGCAGATTTATATTAAATGGCACATCCCCAGGCATGCACCAGTTAATGTGCACCACTGCTTTACCACCCATGGTGTGCCGCATTTACAATCAGATAGGAGAAAGCTGCGTCAAAACCCTGCGCCTGATTGAAGCTGGCATAGGTCTTGACGCAGCATTGTGGAGATGGGGCACCCCTGAGCCTTGCTGGAGCTGCATCGCACTTGCGATACAACTCCAGCAATGCACCACCTTTACGGCACAGATGCGTCACGCATCTGTGCCGTTTTTGCCCCATGCTGCGCCACATTGTAAATGCAGCACAACATGGGTGGCGGAACAGTGGCGCAGGATGACTGTCACATCCCTGGTGATGCGCCAGTCATCATAAATCTATCCCTAAGCTTCTTATCTTGTTACAGATGAACTGCCATATGTATCATCAAAATATTTTACATTTTCTAAATAGCGAATTTTAAGGAATAAATAGCGATTCTTTACCATTCCTAATTTGCGATGAGCAAATTGCTAATTGCAAGTTACCCATTCATTTCCATGGCCTAGGAGGCTAATATGAATGAAGGTTTAATTTGCGATTAGCAATTTGCTCATCACAAAGTAGGAATTTTTCCAAGGGTGCAGGGGTGTCTCAAGAACACCTGCTGCACCCCTGAAAAACAAATTTGGGGGCATATGGCACACATACATGCCCTAAGGGCATGTGTTGGCGTCATATGGCACCTTTTGTTTTTTTGAAAAAAAGCTTTTTGAAAAGAATTCACAAATTACCACTAATTTACCACAATAGTTTCCAAATCCTTAATGTCATTTTTTACATAGTTTTTGTTTGATACATTGCATTTAAGTAGTCACAAAATTTACAAATGCTTCAGTGCAATCGCAAAATAAGGAATAGCAAATTTTGCTACTCCTTATTTTGCATCAAAGTAGTTTGATACATACCATTTGTCTAATTAACATTCGCAAAGGCCGAAATTCATAGAATTTTGATCTTTGCAAATGCTAATTAGCTTGATACATATGGCCCCAAGTGAGGCCTGTCTTGCGACATGGTGCATCTTTTGCATTACTGCTGATTGGTTTTTATGTGGTACGTTTTTTTTTTTACACCATGACATATCTGCCTAAATGCATCAATTTTTAATGTTGTCACCTCATAGCAAATATTTTGCACCACCGCTGCATCATAAAAGTGACGCACAGTGGCAGAAAAAAGGCATACACCTATCATAAATCTATCCCTAGCATTTTAAATGATTAATCCAGGATGACAATAAAGTGTGTCCTATCCAGAGGTTTGTTTAAGGTGAGGCCTACTCAGGATTGCAGATCAAAGTTACGCTTGATGAAGAATACAGAGGAGATAATACATATAAAGGACTACCAATGAAGTAAGTAATGTGCACTTTATTGCACCAGTCATCATAAATGTATCCTTAAGCTTCTTATCTTGTTACAGATGAACCACCATATGTACCATCAAACTATTTTCCATTTCCTAAATAGCAAATTTTAAGGAATAAATAGCAATTCTTTACTATTCCTAATTTGCAATGAGCAAATTGCTAATTGCAAATTACCCATTCATTTCCATGGGCTAGGAGGCTCATAGGAATTAAGGTTGCAATTTGTGATTAGCAATTAGCTCATCACAAAATAGGATTTTTTTCAAGCGTGCAGGGGTATCTCAAGAACACCCTGCTGCACCCCTGAAAAAGAAATTTGAGAGCACATGGCACACCTACATGCCCTAATGGCATGTATGGGCGTCATATGGGACCTTTTTTTTTTGTTGAAAAAAATGCTTTTTGAAAAGAATTCGCAAATTACCACAAACTAGAAGTTGGTGGTAGTTTCCAAATCCTTAATATCATTTTTTACATATTTTTTTTTTGATACATTGCATTTAAGGAATCGCAAATTTTGAATTATTGACATTTTAAGTAATTTCCACATGTGCAGTGTTTTCAAAATATAATTTGAAAATCGTTTTTGGGGAAAAGTAATGGTTTGCAAATTTATGTCAAGGACATAATGGTGTATGCTTCTCTATAAGGCATTTCAGTGTCTCTAATGTCATTTTTCCCATATTACATTATAAGACCTTTCCCCATGAAGCACATTCCTTGTAAATATGCTCCCACCTGTGCATTGCAAATTTAGATTTTGACTGTTTCAGTCACATAGCCATGTTGAAAGTGACCCAAAAAAATTGCAAACGTTTTAAAATAACACATTCATGTGTCTTAAGGACATTTTAAGTCATTTCCCCATGGACAATGTTTTCTAAGTGGCACAAAAGAGGTATACACCTATCATAAATCTGTCCCTAGCATTTTAAATGATTAATTCAGGATGACAATAGGATGTGGCCTATCCAGAGGTTTGTTTAAGGTGAGGCCTACTCAGGATTGCAGATTAAAGTTACGCTTGATGAAGAATACAGAGGAGATAATTCATGTAAAGGCCTACCAATGAAGTAAGTGATTTCTACTTCATTGCGCCAGTCATCATAAATGTATCCCTAAGCTTCTTATCTTGTTAGACATCAACCGCCATATGTATCATATAACTATTTTGCATTTCCAAAAAAGCGAATTTTAAGGAATAAATAGCGATTCTTTACCATTCCAAATTTGCGATGAGAAAATTGCTAATTGCAAATTACCCATTCATTTCCATGAGCTAGGAGGCTCATATAAATGAAGGTGCAATTTGCGATTAACAATTTGCTCATCACAAATTAGGAATTTATTCCAAAGGTGCAGGGGTGTCTCAAGAACACCCTGCTGCAACCCTAAAAAAGAAATTTGGGGGCATATGGCGCACATAAATTTTAACAACATTCCTTTACCTCAACAACGATTTTCAAATCATAACTTCAAAACACTACACATGGGAAAATTACTTAAATTGTCCTTAAGACACATAAAAGCGTTTTTTGATTGGCTTTCCTGCATGGTAGGGTCACTTTTAACATGGCTATGTAACACAAACATTCAAAATTAAAACTTTCCATGCACAGGTGGGAGCATATTTACAAGCAATTTGCGCCACAGAGAAAGGTCTTACATTAAAATGGGAAAAATAACATCAGGGACAGTTAATTGCCTTATAAAGAACCATACACCATTATGTCCTTCTCATGAATTTAAAAACAATTCCTTTTTCCCAAAAACGATTTTCAAATCATAATTTCTAAACACTGCACATGAGAAAATGACTTGAAATGTCATTGAAACACATGAAAGCGTTTTTTGATTGGCTTTCCTGCATGGTTGGGTCACTTTTAACATGGCTATGTAACACAAACATTCAAAATTAAAACTTTCCATGCACATGTGAGAGCATATTTACACACAATTTGCGCCACAGAGAAAGGTCTTACACTAAAATGAGAAAAATAACATCAGGGACAGTCAATTGCCTTATAAAGAACCATACACCATTATGTCCTTGTCATGATTTTATAAACAATTCCTTTTCCCCAAAAACGATTTTCAAATCATAATTTCTAAACACTGCACATGGGAAAATGACTTAAAATGTCATTAAAACACATGAAAGCGTTTTTTGATTGCCTTCCCAGCATGGTTGGGTCACTTTTAACATGGCTATTTAACACAAACATTCAAAATCTAAATTTTCCATGCACATGTGAGAGCATATTTACAAGCAATTTGCGCCACAGAGAAAGGTCTTACACTAAAATGAGAAAAATAACATCAGGGACAGTCAATTGCCTTATAAAGAACCATACACCATTATATCCTTGTCATGAATTTAAAAACAATTCCTTTTCCACAAAAACGATTTTCAAATCATAATTTCTAAACACTGCACATGAGAAAATGACTTAAAATGTCATTAAAACACATGAAATCATTTTTTGATTGACTTTCCAGCATGGTTGAGTCACTTTTAACATGGCTATATAACACTAACATTCAAAATCAAATTTTTCCATGCACATGTGAGAGCATATTTACAAGCAATTTGCGCCACATAAATCATAATTTTCTCCTTAAAGCACACTATTCTCTATCTAAAATAAAGAAATATTTTCTCACCTTAGCAAATACTTTGAGTTTGAAAACAGTCTAAGAAACACACCAATTTGTCTTCAGCAGAGCAAAAGGTATGCACTCCAGAGTCTGCAGCTATCAAAAGCACAGAAATGCTGTAATTCTTCACACATATTTCTCATGTCACCCAATCAAAACTCTTCCCTCACTTTTTTTCAAATGAAAACCCTTCCCCCCTCTGCCATTTCTGGCTATTTTCCATAGCAACCACCTCTTGGAGAAACTCTGGTGTTTGCAAGTTCACACAACAATGTTGCAATTGAACTCTGAACTCTCAGTGCACCTGCATATCCAGTGCTTTCTTTCATTTAATGATTTTTTATTGACCACTCAAAATACATCTCTCAAACAACACATCTGTACACCCTAACTTTCTGTTTTCATCAATCAAAATCCACCAATCACTGTTACTGCTTCATGAACACAGAAACTCCATAGTTTTTTTCATTTCAAACTCTCATTTTTTCAACTGCCATTTCATTGCCACACTTCATCTGACTGCAGGAGAACCTTCTCTCACCATGTTTTCTGTCTGGATTGTTGGTCATAGTTATATTCACTGGGCTCAAAGGTACGTTGAAAGCAGGAATTTACCTAACCTCAATTTACAAGATGTGGAAATTAAGTGGTTTGGCCACAGAGGATTAAAATGTCACCAATTGATACCATTGGTGAAAACCTTTATGCATTTGCCCAAACCTGACCTGTTAATTGTGCACTGTGGAGGTAATGACTTGGGCACTTTGACTGGGGTAGGTCTGGAAATGCTTTTAAAGGACACCTTTGAGCAATTGATGGCACTTTTTCCTCAGACTGCCTTGGTATATTCAAATATATGCCAAAGACAGAAATGGAGGTGGTCCAACCAATTTTGTCCACAAATTGAGAAATCGAGGAAGCATGTAAACAAATCTGTTTCAGCTTACATGAGAGACCATGGAATGGGCTCCAAGTACAACAATAACTTGCGTTACTACATGCAAGATATCTACAGAGGAGATGGAGTTCACTTCTCAGATGAGGGCAACAGAATTTTCACTCTGAATTTAAGAATGTGCATTGGTACCTACTTATAAGTACCTAAATGTACCATAAACCCAAAAGCTCTTCTCAGAGCTACCCTACATCTGATCACTCACAATTATTATTTAACTCTAACATTTTTCACTAATTTTCAACAAAATACGCTACCGGGGCCGCTACCCGGTACGCGAACCGGGAGCTAACCTCGCGAAATTTTTTTTGAATTTTTTTTTTTTTCGCACATATAAGCCTCCTCAGCCACCCTCAGAAAACCTAGGGGGTCAAGATAACTCTACCGTGCCCCCTTCTACCCATTCTGAACATTATTTGCCCTCCATCTTGTATCTTAATTCGACCGAAACACAAAATGGTGGACTCCTGGAACGCTTAAGGTCCGCGAACCGGGGCGCTCAACGGTTCGCGTACCGGGTCGCTCCCTGGGAAGCGCACCATCAAAAAAGGTGGGAAAGTAGTTCACACAAAAGCCACTTGAGATAATTTCACCAAATATAGATTAGCTCATACTACATACCAATCCCTACCATTTTCACAAATTTGATTGGAATTCCATTTAGCCATTTAGCCTGTAGACCTCTCTAAATACCGTGAGGTAAATTACTTCACAAAACACATCTGAAGTGTTGGAATTCACAACCAATTAAAATGTTACTTTCATTTTTTACTTTTTTTACCTGACATTTGATTGGTTATGTACCCGAATATATATAAAGGAAGAGAAGGAAACACAGCCATTTTGACTACTACTTCCTGGTGTACATTTCAATAGGATTTTCATTAATAACTTCAACTTATTTTTAAAGGTAAGTTGTTATTTTTAAAACTGAAGTATATTGTGCACTTTAAGTTAATATGGCAAACTTTTTCTGTTAGTTATATACTATCCCTCTGTAGTACTTATAAATTTAGATACAATCACTCTGATACTATACACTGCCCAAAGATAAATTCACTGTTAAAAACTGCCTATCTAAAATTAATCCCAACATTGCCCTACCTCTACTAATATATATTTTTTTTATGCAAATTTCAGGGAAAATGGAAAGCGAACAAAAAATTTCATTTGAAATTGTCCTTCCAGAGTCCAACACAGAAATCATTGATCCAAATGAGATTGAATTTATGGATGAAACTTGGGACCAAGAACTACTGCAATGTGTACAAGCAGTAGATAACCTCCTTGCAAATGAGGACATTTTACAACCTCAGAGACTACAATGTATATTCCATGATAATTTTGAAATTTCTGACAATGAAATGTTAGAAAGTTTAATAAAATATGAAACACAATAAAAAATGCTTAAAAAAAAAAAATAAAAAAAAATAATCAACAAAAACAACAATCAATTAACATACAGCATTTGAAAAGTCTATCATTCATTTTTCATTGCAGTACGCTGCCCAGAACGCTTCCCGGTTCGCGTACCGGGCGCTACCCACGCAAAAAAACAAAAAAATTTTTTATTTTTTTTTTGCCCCGCGGGGCCCTTTTAAAGCCTCCACATTAAACCTAAGGGGTCAGGGAGGATCTACTATGCCCCCTTATGGTTATTTCCCCTTTTGTTTTGGCCTCCTCTTGTCTCTCAATCCTACCGAGAGACAAGATGGCGGCCGCTCCGGACTGTTTGGAATGTTTACAGACGCCGGAGAGCCAATCAGCTTCGCTACGCGAAGTTTTGGTACGCTCCCCGGTCCGCGAACCGGGAGCTGCCCAGTCCGCTGTTACAGATATATATCTTTTTTTAAATGTTAATTTCTCAAAATCCACTGGAGCACATATATTGAGACCTACAAAAGGCACATCGGGCTACCAGTCTCTACAATTTTGCCAAGTTTCGTGCAAATCCATTCAGCCGTTCGGGCTAAAAGTGCGACAGACCGCCCTATGGAAAACTCAATGTTAAAAACACGTTTTGGGACCCCCCTTTTTTCTCGGCCCCCCCTGGACGAACCCCCCCCAAATTTCCAGGGGCTGCTCAGAAACAAAATGTTCCATTTTCCAGAAAATTTCAGCCAATTCCGTCCACAAACGCCAAAGTTATTAGACATAGAATTTTCAAAAAACCCATAGGGAAAAAATCCTAACTATATATACCTACTGGCGACCGCCAGTAGGTAATATATATATATATATATATATATATATATAAATATATATTACCTACTGGCGGACGCCAGTAGGTATATATAGTTAGGATTTTTTCTCTATGGGATTTTTGAAAATTCTATGTCTAATAACTTTGGCGTTTGTGGACGGAATTGGCTGAAATTTTCAGGAAAATGGAACATTTTGTTTCTGAGCAGCCCCTGAAAATTTGGGGGGGTTTCGTCAAGGGGGGGCCGAGAAAAAAGGGGGGTCCCAAAACGTGTTTTTAACATTGAGTTTTCCATAGGGCGGTTGGCCTCACTTTTAGCCCGAACGGCTGAACGGATTTGCACGAAACTTGGCAAAATTGTAGGGACTGGTAGCCCGATGTGCCTTTGCTAGGTCTCAATATATGTGCTCCAGTGGATTTTGAGAAATTAACGTTCAAAAAAAGATATATATCTGTAACAGCGGACCAGGCAGCGCTCCAGTTCGCGTACTTTTCGCGTTACGGAGCTTTGTGAAGCGAAGCTGATTGGTTCTCGGGCGTCTGTAAACATTCCAAACAGTCCGTAGCGGCCGCCATCTTGTCTCTCGGTAGGATCGAGAGACAAGAGGAGGCCAAAGCGAAGGGGCAAATGACCATAAGCGGGCATAGTAGATCCTCCCTGACCCCCTAGGTTTGATGTGGAGGTTTTAAAAGGGCCCCGCGGGGCAAAAAAAAAATAAATAATAATAATCGAACGGCTGAATGGATTTGCACGAAACTTGGCAAAATTGTAGGGACTGGTAGCCCGATGTGCCTTTGCTAGGTCTCAATATATGTGCTCCAGTGGATTTTGAGAAATTAACGTTCAAAAAAAGATATATATCTGTAACAGCGCTCCGCTTCGCGTACTTTTCGCGTTACGGAGCTTTGCGAAGCTGATTGGTTCTCCGGCGTCTGTAAACATTCCAAACAGTCCGTAGCGGCTGCCATCTTGTCTCTCGTAGGATCGAGAGACAAGAGGAGGCCAAAGCGAAGGGGCAAATGACCATAAGGGGGCATAGTAGATCCTCCCTGACCTCTTTGAGACATTATTCATTTTTATTTTTAATTTATGAGGTTGTAGCAAAGTGATTGTAGTATAAAAAAAGAGTTATAGTATAGAGTGCAAAAATTGGTTCTTTTTGGAGGGGCAAAAAAAACCAAAAAACGTTTTTTTGGTGGGGTGCGCCCGGTTAGCGTAACGGGAAGCGGACTGGGGAGCGTACTACAAGGAAAGAAGAATGATTGACTTTTAACTTATTGTATGTTTATAGACTTGTTTTTCTGCTGAGTGACGTCTCGGCCTATCTCCACGGGATGCAGTCCCTACCATCTCGGCGTTTAAGCCCAGGGGGACCGGTAGTGTGGGAGAGATAACGGGGCATATTATCAAGGGGGTTTATCTCCGCTTTTTTGGCTTTAAAAGCCAAGAAAGCGGAGATAAAATTATCTCTGTATTACCTAGCTGTTGCTAACACCAGTTAGCGACCGCTTGTAGGAGATAGCGACCATCTTGGGCTCCACTTTGCATGTCAGTGATATTTATCACTAATGACATGCAAAGTGGGCATGCCAAGATGTTAGCGACTGGAAACAGTCGCTAACATCGCTATCTCCTATTACCAACTTTTGGAGATATTCGCGCTAAGCGCGAATATCTCCAAAAAGTAACACCTGCCCTGAGCAGTTCTTAGCCATGTTATCCAATGGGAGGTGGATAACATGGCTAAGAGCATTAGCTCGGTAATGCATGAATATCGCTGACTTTTCAGCGATATTAATGCATTGCGGCCGTTTTTTATCGCATTTGCGATAAACCTTGATAATAGCAAGGTTTATCTGCGATATTTCTGACGATGCTTAGCGGTAAAAAATTCGTTGCTAAGCAGTGTTAGGGATAAATATCGCTTAACTTTGGTAATATGCCCCAACGTCTGTTAACGTTCGATTCGAAGGAAATCAGGAAGTGTTGAAAAACATTGTCTGCGCCATCTTGCCTTTTTTCAAATGCCACACTTTTGTCGTGCACGGCAGCCATTTTAGATGCCTTGACCAGACCCACTCTCTGCACGCTGTTGATCCTTAGCATGGCTCCCCACCCTCGCAAGCATCTCCCCCAGGCACTGGTCACCCCCGCTCTCTGTCTTATGCATGGGCAATAAACCTCCCCCCATCTGCGCTGCTCTTCCCTGAGAATCACACCCTGTGCCCGCCCGACACCTCCCTTTCGCCCTATTCACTACCGCACCCTCTGACACTCCTTTTCCTCTGTGTCCGATTGTCCAGGCCGGTCCTAGGCTATCAGCTAGCCCTGCAGATGTAGTTTATGGCCCCAGCTGTAAAGAATCACCCCTCTTCAAAGGAGTTATAGTAGATCAAGGCCCACACCCGATGAGATCCGTCACAGCACATGCGTTCCTACTATCTGAAAACCATCCTGTATTGTGATTGGGGAGGGGACCGAGCCTGAAGCGGAAGATTCCAGAGATGACTCTTTGTACATCAAAGTTTTTACAATTATGTGTCACATTAAAAATATATAGCACTCCAACAAAGTAGTAGGATTATAAAACTTTAATAACTTATAAATATATACAACAAAACAAAAACAGTAAAAACATTTAAACATTTTTAGGGAAAAAGAAGGAAGTAGCGGTCGGTTGTGCGAATAGTCCCAACGCAGCACAACGTCCAGATTTCTGGATGGCACCCAGGTGATGTCGCCTGGGTGCCGCACTGATTTCGGTATCCGGCGTGGGGCGTCGCGGGGGGTGGGTCATCAGTAGCGGTCTGTTGTGCGAATAGTTCCAAGGCAGCAGAACGATGGCACCAAGGTGATGTCCAGTAAGTTGCCGCCCTCCGAATAACGGCGTGGGGCGACCGGGGGGGGGGGGGGGAGGCGGCGTGAACGGGCTTCTCCAGGTGGAGTCTCGTCTGCTGTAGTGGGGCGCCCCTTTACCGTTTCAGTTGCCATTCCGTCCGCTTTTGGTCCACTGTGTCAAAAGCCGCAATTCAGCTGAGTTGCGCCCACTCTTGCGGTGCAGCGATAGGCGGCTGTCACAGGACTCTCAAAATGGCGGCAGGCTCTTTCCTTTTTGGGCCTGGTCCACTGAAATGGCCCTGGGACACCTTGGAAATCGGACGCTTGTCTGCTAGGTCTTGGACCCCATTCTCGAAAGCGTCCCCTCCGCCTTGAGGATTCTAAAAAAGTTTTGGGGGCCCCCGACTCCTGCAGGCTTCTGGTGGGGAGCGGCTGCCATGATTGCTCGCGGAATGACCATGACGGAGCCACGAGATGGTGGTGCTTTCATGCTGACGCCAGCTTCAGTCTGAAACATCCAGAAACAAGGTGGGGCTTTCATCGTTTGGGGAAAAAAAAAGTTTTCATCCAATGAAAAGTGTTATTTTTAGGTCATATGATCAAGCCTTCCATCATTAGGAAACCAAAAGTAAAATGAACCAATGAAAAGTTTTATAAACAAGTCACATGACCTGTTATGCGGCATAGGGTATAAAATGCGGAGAAAATACGTTGGCACGTGAGGCGGCGTCAGTAGCGGACCGATGTGCGAATAGGCAGAAGGCAGCACAACGCGCCAAGATCCGGATGGCACTGAGGGGGTGTCTAGCAAGTTGCCGTACTGGTGTGGCCATCCTACAATGGTAAATGTCGGCGTGGGGCGCCCCGTTGGCCTGTGAGATGGCGGCAATAGCGGACCGATGTGCGAATGGGGCCAAAGGCAGCGCAACAATATTTTCTGATTAGAAGACACCACAAGGCGCTGAGATGCCAAGATCCGGATGGCACCGAGGTGGTGTCTAGCAAGTTGCCGCACTGGTGTGGCCATCCTACAATGCTGAAAGTCGGCGTGGGGCGCCCCGTTGGCCTGTGAGATGGCGTCAGTAGCGGACCGATGTGCGCATGGGGCCAAAGGCAGCGCAACAATATTTTCTGAATAGAAGACACCACAAGGCGCTGAGATGCCAAGATCCGGATGGCACCGAGGTGGTGTCTAGCAAGTTGCCGCACTGGTGTGGCCATCCTACAATGCTGAAAGTCGGTGTGGGGCGCCCCGTTGGCCTGTGAGATGGAGTCAGTAGCGGACCGATGTGCGAATGGGGCCAAAGGCAGCGCAACAATATTTTCTGAATAGAAGACACCACAAGGCGCTGAGATGCCAAGATCCGGATGGCACCGAGGTGGTGTCTAGCAAGTTGCCGCACTGGTGTGGCCATCCTACAATGCTGAAAGTCGGCGTGGTGCGCCCCGTTGGCCTGTGAGATGGCGTCAGTAGCGGACCGATGTGCGAATGGGGCCAAAGGCAGTGCAATAATATTTTCTGAATAGAAGACACCACTAGGCGCTGAGATGCCAAGATCCGGATGGCACCGAGGTGGTGTCTAGCAAGTTGCCGCACTGGTGTGGCCATCTTACAATGCTGAAAGTCGGCGTGGGGCGCCCCATTAGCCTGTGAGATGGCGTCAGTAGCGGACCGATGTGCGAATGGGGCCAAAGGCAGCGCAACAATATTTTCTGAATAGAAGACACCACAAGGCGCTGAGATGCCAAGATCCGGATGGCACCGAGGTGGTGTCTAGCAAGTTGCCGTACTGGTGTGGCCATCCTACAATGCTGAAAGTAGGCGTGGGGCGCCCCGTTGGCCTGTGAGGTGGCGTCAGTAGCGGACCGATGTGCGAATGGGGCCAAAGGCAGCGCAACAATATTTTCTGAATAGAAGACACCACAAGGCGCTGAGATTCGGTTACCACCGAGGTGGTGTCTAGCAAGTTGCCGCACTGGTGTGGCCATCCTACAATACTGCTCCGAATAACGGCGTGAAAGGGCCTTCCTAGGTGGAGGCTCGTCTGCTGTAGTGGGGCGCCCCTTTACCGTTTCAGTTGCCATTTAGCTGAGTTTCGGCCGCTCTTGATGCTACAGCGACAGGCGGCTGCAACAGGACTCTCAAAATGGCGGCCTGTTCTTTGGATTTGGGCCTGGTCCACTAAAATGGCCCTGGGACACCTTAGAACTCGGACGCTTGAATTTTTTTTCCTTTCCTCTACACGCAAAAAAAGGTAAATGCCCGGTACGTTACACGCTTCATCTGCCACGATGTACTCTCCAGAGGAACCGAAAAAAAATATAGTTATGGTAACTATACCATGCATCGTCATATGGAGAGGTGGCACCGATTAATTATAGTGCTGCATAAAAGAGAGATTTGGAGGAGAACCCCCGACCTGCCAGTACATTCATCAAAGAAGTGGCACTGACAGCATCAGAGGCAAGGGAAACGGTCCCAAATATTTAGAAGAACTTTGGAAAGATTAAAATGACATGTTTAGATTGTGGCAAATTAATTTCATGTGGACAGATGAGTGTTACTCTAATAAATACAGCATATGAACATCATCATAGTCGATGGTTGGTAGAGACATTTTGACTATATCGTGGACCTGCCCGTCCTCGCCCAAAATGGCGCCGGAATAAATGGGACTCGTAACTCCTTGTTGTGTACTGGTTGCACAACCTTGATATCACGAGATACGTATGCAGTTTTGAAGCACATGGCGGGCGGGGACGAGAATAGATTGAATATTTCGACATCCCTATTGATATTAAGTTCTGATGTGTTATTGATTACTGTACTATTGAAAGTTCGAATTAACGTCACCCATGGTACTTGCCCGCAAATGTATATCTAGATAATTTTATTGTAACTGGCCCTGTCGTATTTTAATTATAAAATGTACGTCCACCGATTCCGCAACTGTTAGACACCTTAGTTCTTGCAACCTAATGGCCCGCCCGTTACGTTCCTCTACAGTGTAAATGTCTACTCATCATATACGATTACAGTTTGCTCCGTGGCCGGCCCACGTGGTTATAGGCTCGTATTTGTATAATGAAATTTTCACAATAAAGGTTTTTAAAAGAAAACATGGTAGTAGTATATACATTGGTAAAGTTTTTAATAATAGTCACTGTTTTAGAATCAGTAAAAGGCAAGTGAAATAAAGCAGACCAATTACATGAAGGGTAAAAGGTATAATACGCAGGAACGCAGTAAAGATAAATGGTCAAGGGCTGTTGTGTTTTCTACTCCTGCAACATAAAGTGATCGATAAGAATCTCATATTCAGGCGTATCGGCGACTAAGACAGCAGGTCGACCCTCTTTTGCTCAACGGCTCCGTCATGGGACGAAGAAACGCCCTTTTTCTCGAAAAAAGAATATATTTTACTTGCAGGACAGTTGTAAATTTTCCGGGAAAGTACATTAGCCTGGAACATTATAACATATATTTAAGAAAAAATAATGTTCGGAAGTAATAAAAAGCGTAATTTTTAGGTCATATGACCAAGCCTTTCATCATTAGAATAAGAAAAGTAAAATGAACCAATGAAAAGTTTTATTAACAAGTCACATGACCTGTTATGCTTACGTTACGCGCTGCGCATCGCGCCCCGGATCACTTCCGGATGCGCTAACGCGGCGCGACATATGACGCATTACGCGACAACGCAGGTCCAGAATATAGTCAAAATGTCTCCACCAACCAGCGGTCGGAACACAACCCCTTTCAGCAGGCTAAATAGTTCTGTTAAATGACAACAGAAGGGACAGGCAACAAGAACCATCAGTCAAAGAGGGGAGGGCTAGTTCTTCCCTACCGGGTCACGTTGGGGTGCTACCGGAACTGATAGAATTGGTAGTCTACAGTGTTTCTGGATGTTTCAGACTGAAGCTGGCATTAGCATGAGAGCACCACCATTTCGTAGCTCCGTCGTGGCCATTCCACGAGCAATAATGCTAGCCGCTCCCCACCAGAAGCCTGCGGGAGTCGGGGGCCCCCAAGAGTTTTGTAGAATCTTCAAGGCTGAGGGGACGCTTTCGAGAATGGAGCCCAATCTCTAGCAGACAAGCGTCCGAGTTCCAAGGTGTTGCAGGGCAATTTTAGTGGACCACGCCCAAATCTGAAGAGCCGGCCGCCATTTTGAGAGTCCTGTGGCAGCCGCCTATCGCTGCACCACAAGAGCGGGAGTAACTCAACTACATGGTGAGCGAGACGCTGTAGTCGAAAGAGCGGGCGGTAAAAAGCTGAATAGCGGAAGAGGCACAGTGTAGCAAAAGCGGGCGGAATGGCAACTGAAACGGTAAAGGGGCGCCCCACTACAGTGTGTCTTTAGGTGAAACGGATTGTGGGACAAGGTCAAGAATGGAAGAGTTACCAAAAGGCAAAAAGTTCCGCTTGATCCCGGGAGCCGGCCACTTATGTCGGGGGCGATCTCAGGCCACACCAGGAGAACACGACTTGGGGAGGGGGCCGGAGCCAAGCGCCCCCTCCGAGTCCGCGCCATCACACCGTCCCTCGGGGGCCTCCGTCAAGCGGTTCAGGGTGGCACCGCATCACATTGTTTTCAAATGCAGTCACGTCCTCAAACAGCCCCCACTTTACTTTGAGAATAGTGAAGCTGAAGCAAGTGCAAATAGGCTTCAGACAGTGTTACAAGCACTCCTCAAAACTTTGAACCATCAGAGTGCATGAGTTTCATGCTCGATCGATTGAGCTAGCCGGATCGGGCAACAAAAAGTATAAAATAGTTATGTAAATAGTTGTTTAATAAAATGTTTTACCCTGTTACTTTGCTGGTGTGTAGTATATATTTGTAATATTTGTATAGAGTTTATCGTTATTTTGGGCGGGGTGGGTGGCGGAGCCGAGCTGTATTGCAGCCATCATGGTGTGGAGTTCAGTTCATCTCACTAGTTTCGTATTTGTCATGAGGGGTTGTTCCTAATGTTTCTATTTTAGCGAGGTCAAAAAGAGATCCCATTAGTGGCCTACTGATTTTGCTCGATTCCTTTTGTTTTTTTACACGATTTTTCGTTATCTGCAAAGACTAAACAGAGTATTGCGACTCTGTGTTTGTTTGTAAATAGAGAATGAACCAAAGAGAACCAATTCTAAAACAGTAAATGCTTGGATAACAATCAATCAAATGGAGAGAGAAGCAGGCACGACGTATTACAACGGGGGCAAAGGCCTGCGTTAACTACCTTTCACTATCTGCAAAGAGAGAGTACTCCTAATAGAAATGAGGGGGGGGGGGGCAGCATTCAAAGCAGATCAGTGTGCATAAACACGAAAATGTTTTTTCTTACCATGTACTTGACATTCGACAGCTTATGATATTTGCTATTAAAAAACCATTGAAATTCACTGAAAAAACCATAGGTTATAGACCATATATAGTTAGGAATTAGCATTTACAAAACCTTGAAAATTCACTGAAAAAACCATAGGTTATAGACCATATATAGTTAGGAATTAGCATTTACAAAACCTTATTTTACTCACACAAAACCATTGAAATTCCATATATAGTTAGTTGCACTAACTATATATCGCGCACCCGCAATCCACTGCTGATGATGTCACATATTACATCATTCATGACATGGTCAGTGACATCACTTATGACATCACTGATGACATCTCAAATGACATCACTGATGACATCACTGATGACATCTCAAATGACATCACTGATGACATCACTGATGACATCTCAAATGACATCACTGATGACATCACTGATGACATCTCATTTGACATTACTGATCACATCACTGATGACATCATTCATGTGATAATACGATGAACCTCTTCAGACTCTAATATAACCTTAGATACACTCAGTGTAAACACAGACTCACAGATTGTTACTCATCCATGAAGTTACACACACACCTAGTCAGTCATGCAAACAATCAATCACACCTCCATTTTTTCAACTATACAGTTATACACACCTTACTTATTCAAACATATACTAAAACATATTTACTCTCTTATACAATCCTGGATACAAGTTCACAATTATGCATACAGCCACTCACACATTCACTGGCTCTTATGCACAGTTACTTATATATGTCAAGTCTCACAAGTACTGTGTTTTACATATGTACTTACTTTGACATGTAGCACTGAGATATCTATTCACTCACCAATACACTGATGCACACAGTCAACCGCCCATACAGCTGTTTCCACATGCACTTTTGAACCCATACATCTAGTGAATCAACTGCTCACACATCTATGCACAGAGTCATACACCTCCCAGCCACCCACACACACAATCAGTCTCCCATACAAATACTTGGGCAACCAATCAATAACCCATATAGTTACTCATATAGCTACTGAAGAACACATGCAGCAGTTTTCAGAACAACAGACATAATGATGCACAAATTAACACAGTTTAGTCACTAACCCATGCACTCAGTGAGACACATTTAATCAATCACTCATACAGTCAGTCATGCACCTACTAAATCCTTCATCCAGACACTTATACATCCACTCATTCTTAAATATGTAAGACATATTTTAACTTTACAGAAAAATACAGTCACTGGATGTTGTCATCAGTGATGTCATCAGTGATGTCATTTGAGATGTCATCAGTGATGTCATCAGTGATGTCATTTGAGATGTCATCAGTGATGTCATTTGAGATGTCATCAGTGATGTCATAAGTGATGTCACTGACCATGTCATGAATGATGTAATATGTGACATCATCAGCAGTGGATTGCGGGTGCACGATATATAGTTAGTGCAACTAACTATATATGGAATTTCAATGGTTTTGTGTGAGTAAAATAAGGTTTTGTAAATGCTAATTCCTAACTATATATGGTCTATAACCTATGGTTTTTTCAGTGAATATATATATATATATATATATATTCACTGAAAAAACCATAGGTTATAGACCATATATAGTTAGGAATTTGCATTTACAAAACCTTGAAAATTCACTGAAAAAACCATAGGTTAGAGACCATATATAGTTAGCTGGACATTTTATTGACATAAAACCAATGAAATTCCATATATAGTTAGTTGCACTAACTATATATCGCGCACCTGCAATCCACTGCTGATGATGTCACATATTACATCATTCATGACATGGTCAGTGACATCACTGATGACATCACTGATGACATCTCAAATGACATCACTGAAGACATCACTGATGACATCTCAAATGACATCACTGATGACATCATCTAGTGTCTGTGTGTTTTTGTAAAGTTTAAATATGTTTTACATATTGAAGAATGAGTGGATGTATGGAAGACTGAGTGTGTGTGTGGCTGGCTGGGAGGTGTGTGACTCTGTGCATATCAATGTGTACTTGTATCAGTGATTGTATAAGGGAGTAAGTATGTGTTAGTATATGTGTGAAAAGTATGGTGTTCTGTGTTTAACGGTATAGATGAGGAAATCGAAGTGTGATTGATTCTTCACAGGACTGACTAGGTGTATGAGTGCATATGATAGTGTTGTAATAATGAGTGACTGTATGTATGAGTGATTGTATGGGTGAATGAGTGAATGTGTGTGTAGACGTAGGAATCAGTGAGTGCGTATGTAGTAACTGGTATTGGTGTGTCATGATGTCATCAGTGATGTCATTTGAGATGTCATCAGTGATGTCATCAGTGATGTCACTGACCATGTCATGAATGATGTAATATGCGACATCATCAGCAGTGGATTGCGGGTGCGCGATATATAGTTAGTGCAACTAACTATATATGGAATTTCATTGGTTTTATGTCAATAAAATGTCCAGCTAACTATATATGGTCTCTAACCTATGGTTTTTTCAGTGAATTTTCAAGGTTTTGTAAATGCAAATTCCTAACTATATATGGTCTATAACCTATGGTTTTTTCAGTGAATTTCATTGGTTTTTTAAAAGCTAATATCTATAGCTGTAAAATATATTCTTTATTACGTGACGTATCACGTAGCCACGTGAGACGCCTCATGACGCGTCGCATAAGCGTGACGTATCGGCTCTGCAGCGCAAACAAAACCCGTAACGTAAGCGTGCCGGAGCACGCTTACAGATATATATATTTTTTTTTAACCTTAATTAGACAAAATCCACACGTGCACATATCTTGAGGCCTTGAAAGGCACATCAAACAAACAGTCCCTACAATTTTGCCAAGTTTGCTGGAAATCTATTCCCTTAATTTTTTTTTTACTGTTTCTCTTGGTTTTCCCCTTGTTACGCTTACCGGGACGCTACCCGGTACGCGAACCGGACGCTCCAAAAACACAAGATGGCGGACTCCCGCTACGCTGCCGGTTAGCTGCCCGGTTCGCGTACCGGGAAGCGCCTCTACCGCGAAAAATCGCGGGGGACTTTAATATCCCCCTCATCAATCCTAGGGGGTCAGGAGGGGTTTACCTTGCCCCCTTTCCTTCATTTCCCCCTTCTTTTTTCACCACATCTTGTCTCTCGAACCTACCGAGAGACAAGATGGCGGCCGCTCCGGACTGTTTACAATGTTGACAGCTACGCTGCCGGTTAGCTGCCCGGTTAGCTGCCCGGTGAGCTGCCCGGTTCGCGTACCGGGACGCGCCTCTACGGCGTAAAATCGCAAAAAAATATTTTTTTTTATTTTTTGCCCCGCGGGGCACTTTAATATCCCCCTCATCAATCCTAGGGGGTCAGGAGTGGTCTACCTTGCCCCCTTTCCTTCATTTCCCCCTTCGTTTTTCACCACATCTTGTCTCTCGATCGTACCGAGAGACAAGATGGCGGCCGCTCCGGACTGTTTAGAATGTTGACAGACACCGGAGAGCCAATCAGCTTCGCTTCGCGAAGTTCCGTTACGCGTCAGGTACGCGAACCGGGGCGCTAACCGGAGCGCTGTCACAGATATATATATTTTTTTAAACGTTAATTTCTCAAAATCCACTAGAGCACATATATTGAGACATAGCAAAGGCACGTCGGGCAAACCATATCTACAATTTTGCCAAGTTTCATGTAAATCTGTTCAGCCGTTCGAGCTAAAAGTGAGTCCAACCGCCCTATGGAAAAATGAATGGGAAAACGCGTTTTGGGACCCCCCTTTTTTCTCGGCCCTCCCTTGACGAAACCCCCCTAAATTGTCAGGGGCTGCTTAGAAACAAAATGTGCCATTTTCCTGAAGATTTCAGCCAATTCCGTCCCCAAACGCCAAAGTTATTAGACATAGAATTTTCAGAAATCCCATAGAGAAAAAATCCTAACTATATATACCCACTGGCTATCGCCAGTAGGTAAAATACATATATAAACATATATAATCTGCATATCTATATAAATATAAATGCATGCATACATATACATATATGCATACATATGCATGTTATTTACATGAAAGTTTTAAAAACACTAATAAAAGCAAAGCTAAAAAGCCACCTCATTACAAACAGAATGGCTTTAACTTAAACGAGGGCGAGATCTATTGCATTTTCAATGCTTGTTTACTTTGGTTCTATCAAGAAGGCATTCAGATGTGTTACACATTTGCCATAAATTCTGAATGTTAGCACTCTAGTTGCTCATTAGATCACTGTAGTAAAGCTAGTGCTCACCAGGGAAGTCTGCTGCTAATCATGGTTTGCAGCCATTTTCCCGCATTTTTTATCCCGCAGACTTTCAGTCCGCATACAATTATCCCGCAAGGTCATTGACCTCGCATACAATTATCCCGCATTTTTTCAAAAAGCATGTGCATTTATCGCGCATGCCTTTACAAAGAATTACGTTTTAAAGGCATGTATGGTAAATGCATTTGCGTTGTGAAAACCACGATGACGAGAGAGGTAAGTGGGTTTGTGTTAATTTTTCCGTGGGTTAGTGATTGTGTAGTGTAGTGTAGTGTTGTGTAGTGTAGTGTTGTGTTAGTGTAGTGTAGAGTTGTGGTGGTTGTTTAGTGTAGGGTCATGCTGGGGGTAGTGTTTTAGGGTTTAGGGTTGTGTTGTAGTGTTTGCGTAGTGTAGGGTCATGCTGGGGGTAGTGTTTTAGGGTTTAGGGTAGTGTTGTAGTGTTTGCGTAGTGTAGGGTCATGCTGGGGGTAGTGTTTTAGGGTTTAGGGTTGTGTTGTAGTGTTTGCGTAGTGTAGGGTCATGCTGGGGCTAGTGTTTTAGGGTTTAGGGTAGTGTTGTAGTGTTTGCGTAGTGTAGGGTCATGCTGGGCGTAGTGTTTTAGGGTTTAGGATAGTGTTGTAGTGTTTGCATAGTGTAGGGTCATGCTGGGGGTAGTGTTTTAGGGTTTTGGGTAGTGTTGTAATGTTTGCGTAGTGTAGGGTCATGCTGGGGTGTAGTATTTTAGGGTTTAGGGTAGTGTTGTAGTGTTTGCGTAGTGTAGGGTCATGCTGGGGGGTAGTGTTTTAGGGTTTTGGGTAGTGTTGTAGTGTTTGCGTAGTGTAGGGTCATGCTGGGGGTAGTGTTTTAGGGTTTTGGGTAGTGTTGTAGTGTTTGCGTAGTGTAGGGTCATGCTGGGGGTAGTGTTTTAGGGTTTAGGGTAGTGTTGTAGTGTTTGCGTAGTGTAGGGTCATGCTGGGGGTAGTGTTTTAGGGTTTAGGGTAGTGTTGTAGTGTTTGCGTAGTGTAGGGTCATGCTGGGGGTAGTGTTTTAGGGTTTAGGGTAGTGTTGTAGTGTTTGCGTAGTGAAGGGTCATGCTGGGGGTAGTGTTTTAGGGTTTAGGGTAGTGTTGTAGTGTTTGCGTAGTGTAGGGTCATGCTGGGGGTAGTGTTTTAGGGTTTAGGGTAGTGTTGTAGTGTTTGCGTAGTGTAGGGTCATGCTGGGGTGTAGTGTTTTAGGGTTTTGGGTAGTGTTGTAGTGTTTGCGTAGTGTAGGGTCATGCTGGGGGTAGTGTTTTAGGGTTTAGGGTAGTGTTGTAGTGTTTGCGTAGTGTAGGGTCATGCTGGGGTGTAGTGTTTTAGGGTTTTGGGTAGTGTTGTAGTGTTTGCGTAGTGTAGGGTCATGCTGGGGGTAGTGTTTTAGGGTTTAGGGTAGTGTTGTAGTGTTTGCGTAGTGTAGGGTCATGCTGGGGGTAGTGTTTTAGGGTTTAGGGTTGTGTTGTAGTGTTTGCGTAGTGTAGGGTCATGCTGGGGGTAGTGTTTTAGGGTTTAGGGTTGTGTTGTAGTGTTTGTGTAGTGTAGGGTCATGCTGGGGGTAGTGTTTTAGGGTTTAGGGTAGTGTTGTAGTGTTTGCGTAGTGTAGGGTCATGCTGGGGTGTAGTGTTTTAGGGTTTTGGGTAGTGTTGTAGTGTTTGCGTAGTGTAGGGTCATGCTGGCGGTAGTGTTTTAGGGTTTAGGGTAGTGTTGTAATGTTTGTGTAGTGTAGGGTCATGCTGGGGGTAGTATTTTAGGGTTTATGGTAGTGTTGTACTGTTTGTGTAGTGTAGGGTCATGCTGGGGGTAGTGTTTTAGGGTTTAGGGTAGTTTAGTTGTTTAGTGTATGCTAAAGGCATATTCGTTCTAAAAGTTTTCGTTATTTTAATTTGCGGCCTAATAGTACATGCGGGATTTTTTTTGCGGACTGATGGTATGCGGGATTTCGTCATATATTCGCTAATCATACTTTCTATGGCAAAATGAACCCCCTCATTTTGTTCCTTTTTAAATTAAATGTTTTAAGAGTTACCACTTTATTCCAATCAAGATGGCTTCAGGTGTGCCATACCTTTGTAATAAGTAGGACTGTTAGCACTCTAGTTGTTCTTTAGAACACTCTGGGACATTCGGTCATTGGGCTATAGTTGGGCTACATCTGGCTGATATTTGGCCTACATTTGTTTTTTTTGTCTCTGTTGGCCATCTTTGGGCTACATTGGGCTACATTGGGCTACATTGGGCTACATTTGGGCTCCAACATATATATAGCCCAATGTAGCCCAATATATATTTTTCAAAGTTAATTTTCGTAAAAACCACTGGAGCCTATATCTTGAGACATAGCAAAGGCACATCGGGCTACCAGTCCCTACAATTTTGCCAAGTTTGGTGTAAATCCATTCAGCCGTTCAGGCTAAAAGTGAGGCCAACCGCCCTATGGAAAATTGCATGGGAAAAACACGTTTTGGGACCCCCCTTTTTTCTCGGCCCCCCCTTGACGAAACCCCCCAAATTTTCAGGGGCTGCTCAGAAACAAAATGTTCCATTTTCCTGAAAATTTCAGCCAATTCTGTCCTCAAACGCCAAAGTTATTCGACATAGAATTTTCAAAAATCCCATAGGAAAAAAATCCTAACTATATATACCTACTGGCTATCGCCAGTAGGTAATATATATATATATATATATTACCTAATGGCGGTTGCCAGTAGGTAGTTATAGTAAGGACCTAGGGCCACATGCATCATTGTAGGAATTTGCGATTCCTAAATTGCGAAAATTAAGGAATCGCAATTTAGGAATTGCAAAATCCTATGCATCAAGAAATTGCAAAAGTTTTTGCGATTCCTTAATTTTCTTTATTTGCGATTCCTTAATTGCGAATCGCAATTAAGGAATCGCATTACATTGATTCCTATTAAACTTTTAAAAATCTGTCGGAATTTCCATCGCTGTCCCTTCAGGAGCTTGACCTGCTCTTAAATAAGACGGGGTCGGGATCTCCATTAGATCCATGCCCCTTGAAAGTCCTGAAGGAGTGCAGAGACCCCCTTCTTCCCCCCCTGCTTGATATCATGAATAGGGCCATGAGAGAGGGCATCTTTCCATCCCAATGGAAGAGCGCGGTGGTTAAGCCACTTCTAAAGAAGCCTACTCTAGATCCCAAGGTGTTTAAGAATTACCGCCCCATTTCTTTGCTTTCTGCGCCAGCAAAGATGCTGGAAACGCATCTTAATCATCATCTGGCGGCATTTCTTGACTCCTCGGATCTCTTAGACCAATCCCAACATGGCTTCAGGAGACACCATAGCACCGAGTCAGCCCTCACGGTCGTACTGAATAACATCCGCATGGAGGTATACCAGGGACATTCCACCGTTCATGTCCTTTTGGACCTCACAGCCGCCTTCGATACCCTTTCTCCCTCGGTTCTAACATCTCGCCTGAGGGAGATAGGGGTGGAAGGGGCGGCTTTGAATCTGCTGGCCTCCTTCCTAGACCAGAGGGTACAGAGGGTCAAGCTGGGAGAGTTTCTATCTCCATCCCTACCTGTGAAATGTGGGGTCCCACAGGGGTCGGCATTAAGTCCGACCCTGTTTAACATCTACGTGACCCCACTTGCCAGGTTAATTAGATCGTTTGGGATGGAGGTAGTCTCCTATGCTGATGACACACAGATCTTGGTGTCCCTCTCCCACTCGGGTGACTTTAGGAACTGCATGCACACAGTGTCCCAGTGGATGATCTACAATTCTCTAAAGCTGAACGGGGAAAAGACCGAGATCTTGGTGTTTGGCTCTAACAACAACATCTGGTCTCCTGAATGGTGGCCACCCTCGTTGGGGTCATGTCCCACTCCTGCGGGATCAGCGGGGAACCTGGGGGTGTTGATTGAGCCTGCCCTCTCCATGACTTTGCAGGTTAACAGAACTGTCGCCACCTGCTGGGGCATTATTAAAATACTCCACAAAATAAAACACTATCTGTCCCCTCAGGCGCGGAAGCAAGTGGTGGTAGCACTTATCGCATCGCGACTGGATTATTGTAACGCCCTATACATTGGCATGAATAAGAGCCTAATCCAACGCCTTCAGAACGCTCAAAATGCGGCAGCTAAATTTGTTCTTGACGCTCCTAGAGTGGCTTCATCAACGGCAGCCAGGAAGGCCCTACACTGGCTTCCCATTGAAGCGAGGATCACTTTCAAGACGCTTTGCATGACCCAAAGTGCTCTCTCTGGGAAGGGTGCGGGGGGGGGTCAAGAACCTCTTGCTACCTTATGCTTCAAGCAGACTTTTACGCTCCTCCACTAAGAATCTGCTGGTGGTCCCTCGCTTTCGTAAGAGTAAATGGGGTGGAAGGGCTTTTTCTTCAATTGCCCCTAAGTTATGGAACACTCTTCCATGCGACATAAAATCTTAGGCTTCCGTCCTCGCTTTTCGAAAAGCATTGAAAACCTGGTTGTTCGCGAAGGCGTACCCGTAGATACTTCTCATTTGTTTATCCCCTTTTTTTTGTTAGGCGCCTTGACGCCCTCGGGCTTAGTTGCGCATTACAAGACTCTTTTCATTTCATTTCATTTCATTTCATTTCATTTCTATGGGCCTAGAGGCCCATAGGAATCAATGGGAAGGCATTCTCATTTTGCAAATTCGCAATTAAGGAATCGCAAAATGAGAATGCAATTTCAAGGGTGCAGGGGGGGTCCTTCCTGCACCCCTGAAATGTCACGTAAGTACATTTTACTCACACACATGTCCCAAGGGCATGTGTGTGTGTAAAATATAAGTTTCAAAAATGCACTTTTGTGCATTTTTAAAACTTTTCGCAAATTACCATGAAGGTTTACTTCATGGTAATTTTCCCCTTCCTAATTGCGAATTCGCAATTTAAAAAAAATCATGCATAGCATTTGAGAAATTGCAAACTTTGCGATTTCTTAAATGCTACAGCAATTTAAGAAATTGCAAAAAATTGTGAATTCTTAAATTGCGAAAAATGAAAAAAAAATGATGCATCCCAAAAATGGTTTTTGCATTCGCAAACGGCCGAATTTTGCGATTCGCACTGTTTGCGAATGCAAAAACCAATGATGCATGTGCCCCCTAGTTTCTATAGGAAGAAATCATTTTGTTTTGCGTGCAGCTTTGGCGTCGTTTGATGAATCTTCATGAAACTTTACAAACGAATTCTTTGTTTAGATCAGCTCCTATGTTGAAAGTATGGGGGTGATTTGTGAAGGGGGGCCTGAGAACTGAGAAGAAAGGGGGTCCCAAAACGTATTTTCTCCATGTTAAGTTCCATAGGAAACTTTAGACAAGGCTACAGGTCGAACGGGTGAACGGAATTACCCCAGATTTGACAGGGAGAAGGATCTTGGCCTAGAAAGCATGCTTTTGTTTATTTTGTGTAAATCTGTTCAGTAGTTTTTGAGAAATATCGGAATTTACAGACATAGTTATTTGGCAATTTTGCTATCTGATTGGCTGAGGCGTTACGACCACAAGCTTGCTGCTTATTGGCTGCGAGCACTGCGAGCAGATGCAACTAGGAAGTGTTGGCCGCCATTTTGTGATTCCGTTAAAACGAGTAAGGGGAAAAAAGGGCAAAAAAAGTACGAAAGGAGGGTGGGAGCATTTTAAGCTATGTGGGGGAGTGCGAAGCGAAGTAGTCTCTCCTACCGGTCTGAAAGTGCGGTGTTGCTCAGAGTGACATAATGCTGAGATGATATGCTGCTACACTCGGGTATAAAACCGAGAGCCTAAATCGTGAGTTCATTGCTGTAAAGTGATGTGCTCTGGTCTTTGTAGCATAGGTGTGCAAGTAGTGTTAGTACGCGTTTATACCATACAGAGAGTGGGAAGCGAACTACTGACCGCTATCGTGGGTTTGTACTATACCGGAAGTGGGAAGCAAAGCACTCATGCCTACCAGTGTGAAGACCGGGGTTATTACTGTAAAGGGATGGGCTCTGGGCGCTGTAGCATACGTGCTTAAGTAGTGTTAGTAGGCGTTTATATTATACAGGGAGTGGGAAGCATACTACTGACCGCTACCATATATTTATACTATACCGGAAGTGAGGAACTCACGCTTACCGGTGTGAAAACTCTGGGATCAAACTTAGCTGATTGATGTAAAGTGATGGGCTCTGGGCGCTGTAGGATACTAGCCGCTGTAGGATAACTGTGAAAGTAGTGTTAGTATGCGTTATTGTATAGAGGGAGTGGGTAGTGAACTACTTTCTCCTACTGGTCTGAAGACTTGGGTATTAAACTGTGAGGCTAAATAGGGAGCTCATTGCTGTAAAGTGATGTGCTCTGGACGCTGTAGTATACCTGTGGAAGTACTGTTAGTTTGCGTTTATATAATACAGGGAGTGGGAAGAGAACTACTCACCCATACCGGTCTTATTACTCCTGGATAAAACCATGAGCTCATTGCTGGAAAGTCATGTGCTCTGCGTAGTATTCCAATGTAAGACATAGTAGAATGTTAGTATGTAATTTTACTAGAATGTAAGTATGTAATGTTAAAACGTAGAGCTGTAATAAGGTAACCTTAGAGAGTTTTTACACGGTGCTGGAGAAGATGGTTGCCTTGCTGTCTGCCCCTGGGCTGGGACCGTGGGGGCATTGGGGCTCCACCCATGGTCCCCAATGCTGAGGGTCAGCCCCGGGGATGGATTCCCAGGGGCCAGAAGTCACCCGGAGGGGGAACATGCGGCCCCCTCCATCTATTTTAAAAATAATAAATGGCCGGGCCCTGGGGGATGGGGTCACCGGGACCAAACTCGGCCTGGGGAAGGGGGGTGCATGCCCCCCCTCTGAAAAATATATATATAAAATGGCCAAGCCATGGGGCTGGGGTTCCCAGGTCCAGTAGTGGCCCAGGAATGGGGGGACGTGCGGCCCTCCTTCCCTTTAAATATATTTTTTTAAAAGACGCCATGCCCCAGGGGATTGTGTCCCCGGGCCCAAAATTGGCCCAGGGAAGGCGGGCCACACGGCCTCCTTCCCATTTATTTTTTAAAGAGTCAGGCCCTAGGGCCCCAAAAATACTAAAATAAGGGCGGCCACACAGTACCCTGCTAAAAAATATATTTTGAAAAAAATTAGCATCTCGCCGGAGGCCCTGACCCCTCTCTGCACCACTCTGCAAACGTGCCCCCTGGCGCGTTCTAAGTTTGGGAATTAGGTCTCCTTGAATACTGAGTGTCCTTGGGGCCAACTAGCCCACCAGGGACCTCCAGTAAGTGCCACACAGCTGGAATGCAGAGAGATGGTCTGAGGCCACGCACATTTTTACACACTCTGCAAACGTGCCTCCTGGCGTACTGCTGGTGGGGCAAAAAAGTCCTCTTGTGTCCTGAAGACCTCAGGGCACAAATGGACTTCGTCCCCCAAGCAGAAGTGCACCAGGAGGCGTGTTTGCAGAGTGATGTAAAAAGGAGGCATGGCCTTGGACCACTCCCAGCAATCAAGCTCTGTGGGGCTTACTGGAGGTACCTAGTGGGATAGTTGGGCCCAGGGACCATCATGAGGAAAGGGAACTTTACCCCCAACAAAGAGTGTACCAGGAGGCGTGTTTTCAGAGTGGTGGAGAAAGGGGGCATGGCCTGTGTCCACCTCTCTACAATCCCACTCTGTGGGGCTTACTGGAGGTAAAAGGTAGACTAGTTGGCCCCTAAGTACCCCAGCAGTGAAGGGGACTTCAATCCCCATCCAAGAGCATGCCAGGGAGTAGGTTTGCAGAGTGGTGGGCAAAGGGGGCATGGCCTGGTATGAGAACTCAGCAAACATGCTGTGTGGTGGTTACTGGAGGTAATAGGAGGTAATAGGAGTGGTATTGGCCCCCCAAGGATGTCCTGGGGGCCAACTACCCTTCTTGTTACCTCCAGTAAGTCCCACACAGTAGGATTGCTAAAATGTCTTTGGAGGCCATGCCCCCTTTCTCCACCACTCTGCAAACGCGCCTCCTGACAGACTACGGGATGGGGAATGAAGTCCACTTTACTCCTGAGGGACTTTGGGGGCCAAGAAGCCCTCTTGGTACCATCTGTAAGACCTATGCCGCGGAATTCCTGAGCGCTGGTCGGAGGCCCAGCACCCTTTCTCCACCACTCTGCAAACGCGATTTCTAGTTAAAGAACTGTTTGCAATGTAATATGTTTCACATTTGCAAGAGTTAGAGCTTTTGGCATTGTAAATGTAAAAGTTTTTTAATAATGCTTTTGGGAGTAGAGTGGATGTATGTTGTGTGTAGTGGAATTATTTGGTAAGTTGTGCAGTGAAATTATGGGATAGAAAGTATGTGGTATTTATTTTATAGGAATTATGTAGAGTGGGATTATGTGTTATGGAGAGTAATTATGTGGTATGGTAGTCTGTGCTGTGGAGTGGTAACCTCAGGCTTAGTCTTCCTCGTTTCCATGGAAGCTCAACTATGAACTCAGTGAGACAAAAAAAGAAGGAATCACTGAGAAGCACTTGTGTACCTAATCAGAGGTATGAGCAGGGCCACTGGAATTATGCGACTGCTTGGCTGCACCGACTTTCGCACAATTATACATTTTCCGCATTAGCCACATAATTCATCATCCACTCCCTAATTTGGCGATTTGAACAAAAAAAGCCTTGTTTCTAGCTCAAAAAGCTTAAATGTTCCCAAAAAGCAGCTTCGTGTGTTAGAACGTGGTGGAAGGCCCTTTGCAAAGCTGGAATGGTCACGTTTCTTATTGCAAAATGTGGGTGTTCAACTGGTACTAATGGTGCACAAACCTCTCTTCTTTCTCTGCCTCTCTTGCCTCTTTCTGCATTTCTCTTGTTTCTTTCTGCACCTTTCTTCCTCTTTCTGCACCTCACTATCTTCTTTCTGCACTTCTCTTGCCCCTTTCTGCACCTCACTTGCCTCTTTCTGCACTTCTCTTGCTTCTTTCTACACCTGTCTTGCCTCTTTCTGCTCTTCTGTTGCTTCTTTGTGCAATTCTCTTGCCTGTTTTAGCAGTTCCCTTGCCTTTTTCTGTACTTCTCTTGCCTCTTTCTGCACCACACTTGCCTCTTTATGCACTTCACTCTATTCCTTCTTTACCTCTCTTGCCTCTATCTGCACTTCTCTTGCCCCTTTCTGCACTTCTCAAGCCTCTTTCTGCACTTCTCAAGCCTCTTTCTGTACCCCTCTTGCCTCTTTCTGCACCTCAAGTGCCTCTTTCTGCACCCCTCGTGCCTTTTTTTGCACCCCTGTTGGTTCTTTCTGTACCGGTCTTGCTTCTTTCTGTACCTCACTTGCCTCTTTCTGTACTTCTCTTGCTTCTTTCCTTACCTCTGTTGCTTCTTTCAGCAAATCGCTTGCCTCTTTCTACACTTCTCTTGCTTGCTTCTGCACCTCTCTTGCATCTTTCTGCACCCCTCTTGCCTCTTGATGCACCCCTCTCCCCTATTTCTGCACCCCTGTTCCCTCTTTCTGAACTTTTCCTGCCTGTTTATGCACCTCTCTTGCCTCTTTCAGTACCCCTGTTGCTTTTTTCTGCACTTCTCTTGCTCTCTCTGTACCCTTTGCGCTTCTTTCAGGACCTCTGTTGCTTTTTTCTGCACTTCTCTTCTTTCTTTGTGCACCCCCCTGCCTTTTTCTGTTCCACTCTTGCCTCTTTGTGCACCCCTACTACCTTTTTCTGCACCCCGCTTGCCTCTTTTTGCACCCGGTTAGTTCTTTCTGCACAGCTCCTGCTTCTTTCTGTACCTCACTTGCCTCTTTCTGCGCTTCTCTTGCCTCTTTTTGCACTTCTCTTTCTTCTTTCTGAATCCCTCTTGCCTCTTTCTGTACCTCTCATGCCTCTTTGTACACCTCTCCTACCTCTCTGCACTCCTCTTGCCTCTTTTTGCACATCTGTTGGTTCATTCTGTACTTCTCTTGCTTCTTTCTGTACCCCTCTTACCTCTTTCTGCATGTCCTGCCTGTTTCTGTACCTCTCTTGCCTATGTCTGTACCTCTATTGGTTCTTTCTGTACTTCTCTTGGGGGCTTTCTGTACCCTTTGCGCCTCTTTTAGCACCTCTATTGCTTCTTTCTGTACTTCTATTCCTTCTTTCTGCACCCCTCCTGCCTATTTCTGTACCTCTCATGCCTCTTTGTGCACTTCTTCTACCTTTTTCTGTACCTCTCTTGCTTCTTTTGTACCTCCTTTGGTTCTTTCTGCACTGCCCTAGCTTCTTTTAGTATCTCACTTGCCTCTTTCTGCACTTCTCCTGCTTCTTTCTACACCTCTGCTGCTTCTTTAAGCAATTCTTTTGCCTTTTTTTGCACATCTCTTCCTTCTTTCTGCCCCCCTATGTCTCTTTCTGTACCTCTCTTGCCTCTTTTTGCACCTCTCCTGCCTCTTTCTGCACTCTGCTTGCCTTTTAAGCCCCTCTTTTGCTTCTTTCTGCACGTCTCTTGCTCTTTCTGTACCCTTTGTACTTCTTTCAGCACCCCTGGTGCTTCTTTCCGAACTTCTCTTCTTTCCTTCTATATCCCCTTTGCCTCTTTCTGTGCCTCACTTGCCTCTTTGTGCACCTCTCCTACCTTTTTCTGCACCCCTCCTGCCTCTTTTTACACCTCTGTTGGTTATTTCTGCACTGCTCTTGCTTCTTTCTGTACATCACATGCCTCTTTATGCACTTCTCTTGCTTCTTTCTACACATCTGTTGCTTCTTTCAGCAATTCTCTTGCCTCTTTCTGCACCTCTCTTCTTTCTTTCTGTATCCCTCCCGACTCTTTGTCCACCTCTCATACCTATTTCTGTACTCCCATGCCTCATTTTGCACCTCTGTTGGTTCATTCTGCACTGCTCTTACTTCTTTCTGCGCACCTCCTTTCTCTTTCTGTACCTCTCTTGCCTTTTTCTGCACTTCTCTTCCTTCTTTTTGCACCCCTCCTGCCTCTTTCTGTACCTCTCTTGCCTCTTTCTGTACCTCTCCTACCTTTTTCTGTATCCCTCTTGCCTCTATTTGCAACTCAGTTGGTTCTTTCTGTACTTTTTTTCTTCTTTCTGCACCTCACTTGCCTCTTTCTGTGCTTTTCTTGCTTCTTTCTTTACCTCTGTTGCTTCTTTCAGCAAATGGCTTGCCTCTTTCTACACTTCTCTTGCTTGCTTCTGCACTTCTCTTGCATCTTTCTGTACCCCTCTTGCCTTTTGATGCACCCCTCTCCCCTCTTTATACCCCCCTGTTCCCTCTTCCTGTACTTTTCCTGCCTGTTTCTGCACCTCTCTTGCCTCTTTCTGTACCTGTGTTGCTTTTTTCTGCACTTCTCTTGCTCTTTTTGCACCCTTTGCGCTTCTTTCAGGACCCCTGTTGCTTTTTTCTGCACTTCTCTTTTTTCTTTCTGCACCCCACTTGCCTCTTTCTGTTCCTCTCTTGCCTCTTTATTCACCTCTACTACCTTTTTCTGCACGCCTCTTGCCTCTTTTTGCATCCCTGTTGGTTGTTTCTGCACTGCTCCTGCTTCTTTCTGCACCTCACTTGCCCCTTTCTGCACTTCTCTTGCTTCTTTCTACACCTCTGTTGCCTCTTTGTGCACCTCTCTTGCCTCTTTCTGCACTTCACCTGCTTCTTTCTGCACCTTTCGTTTCTGTTTTGGCATCCCGGTTGCTTCTTTCTGCACTTCTCGAGTCTCTTCCTGCACCTCTGACTTAGAGGTAGTGTTAATCCCCCTGCCCTATTACGTACTAGGGGAGGTCATGCCAATCACAGGGGTATCCCATTCCATAGTGTACCCTAGTATATGTAGGTGAATTCTAAATATATTTCAGCATAGCACTGGCCCCAGGTCCTGATTAGTTAGAGTCAATTACCACCAGTACCAGTAAGCAAAATGTTGAAGGCACCGTATGACTTAGCAACAAGGCCTCTGTCTGCACCTCTGTTGGTTCTTTCTGTATATCTCGTGCTTCATTCTGCACTTTTCTTCGTCTTTCTGGACTTTTGTTGCCTCTTTCTGCATTCCTCTTGCTTCTTTCTGTGCCTTTCTTCCTCCTTCTTCACATGTCCTACCTCTGTAGGCATAGTTAGAAATTAGCATTGAAAAAAACCTTTGAAATTTACTGAAAAAACCATAGGTTTCAGGGACATTATAGTTTGGAATTAGCACGTGAAAAACCTTTGAAATTCACTAAAAAACCACAGGTTTCAGGGACATTATAATTAGATATTAGCGTTTAAAAATCCTTAGAAGTTCAATTAAAAAAACACAGCTTTCAGGGACGTCCGAAGTCGCCCTATGTGCGTGAATCTGGATGATTTTTTTTTAAATGAAGCACGGGAGCCTGTTTTTTAAAGTCCTGGGTGGGCCAGGTCCTGGGAGCACTCAGCAATTAATTTGCGGCGCCCCAGTAGCCCCGGGGACCACAACCTCCTTGGGGCTTATTTAGTTGTATGCAGGAGGCACGCAGCCCCCACAGCCTCAGGGACCGCCACCTCCCCGGGGCTTGAAAAATAAATGCTTGGGGGCTCTCAATCCCCATGCTGCCCCCGGGGACCGCCACCTCCCTGGTGCTTTGATAATGAACTACGAGGGGGCACGTGGCACCCCTGCAGCCCCGGGATGCCACCTCCCCAGGGCTCTGTTTTAAACAAAAGATGTATGGGGGGGCAAGAGCCACCCCCACATGGCCCGGGGACCACCACCTGCCCGGGGCACATAATCATTTCAATGTGGAGGTCCGCTACAGACCCCCAGGCCCCGGGGACCACCACTTTGCCGGGGCTTTGAAAATGGAGGTAGGGGGGCCCCCCTCCTGGAGCCCTTGATGGGGGGTGGAAGTCCCCAGGGCCGGATCCTGCAATGTCCCAGGGTGCCCACCCCCGGGACATTGATGTTTGCTATGGCAAGGCAGGAGCACGGCTCCCACCCTGTCTTAGCAAACTCTGCTTCAGTTTTTGGAAGCGAGAGCTAGAAACGTGCTGTCGCTTCGAAAAACCAAAGCAGAATTGCTTTTGCACAAGGGGAGCTGCATGTTGACAATGGCTGTAACGCTGAAGTGTGTTATCAACTAAATTAAAGAACATCTTTAAATGCAACCTTGGGTGCCAGTTTGTTTCTAAGATGGAAATAAGTGTGAATTTTGATACACAAATATATATGTGTGTGGATATGTGAGTGCATGTGTGTGTGTGTGTGTGTTTAATTATAACTGCAATTTATTACAGAGATATTTCAAGAGGTAATGTGTTGAATCTTTTTCTTTGAGTTGTTCTAAGTCTAAATACCTTTGGTTACCGGCCACTATAGATCCAGTCATTATCACAGGTTATATTTCGACTGGCAGGCAAATATATATTAAAATCACCGCAGATAAATATGGGTAGTGGCCAGGCAGCCAGTTCATTATTTATATGTTCAAATACTGCTGGGTCATCTAAAGTGCTTCCATCAATAGTACTTATAGTAAATGGTTCCCCATTATCTCTCCGACATTCTGTGATTACCCACCTACCATTTTAATCAGCTGACATTCGAGAAAATTGAACAGAACGATTAGCTGTCAAGATTGCTACCCCACGTGTCTGTGAATTTTGTGTTGTGGCCCCTACCAATGTATACCCTAGTGTTTCCAATAAATGTATCTGAGCTCTTTTGATATGTGTTTCCTGCATGCAAATAACATCGGTCTTCAATAAGCAGAGCCCCACAGCGGTATTCTGCTGGTTTTTAAGATTGTTGCAGCCACAAATGTTAATTGTAGCTATACGCAGTTTACTCATTAGTTGTAGCTGTTTTGCCCAAAAAAGAAAACAAAAATAAATCCAACAAACTAGCCCCCAAAGTGCCAACCCGTTTTCCCCATGAACCTGCACCCCCCTCAGAGCCCACCCCATCCCACCACCTACCACTGAGGTTACCTTATTTTCAATCTTTTACACTGTATATAGTCCCTGGTTTTAACAATCTATCCTTTCCCTTCTCTCTGTAGCTTTTCTGTCTTTGTCACACAGAGAAAAAGAAAGGAAAAAAAGAAAGAAAGAAGAATTTTTTTTAACTTGGGGAGTGGAAGGGGGTGCTATAATTAAAGGGAATAAAGAGAAAAAATATATAATAGTAATGGCAACTGCAGTGAAAATAACTAGCTAGTTAGGGCTGATTCACAGAGGGGGGATGGGTAGAGGGTTGGGGCAGACCGCTGGGGAGCGCAGGGTTACGACTGCTCAGATGCCTAAGTCCTGGCTCATGCAGTACCAGGTAACCTCAGAGTTGCGCTAAGTCAATGTTTTATATTTTCATTTTACATCAAATGTAATCAATTAAAAAAAAATAATAAACTATACTAAATTTCTTAATATTTTCCTATAGGGAGATTTCTGCACCGGTGGATTTACAACAGGGGTAAAGTTACTGATACTAGCTTTGCACTTGTAAATTCAATTGTAGGAGTCTTCCTTTCCTCATTTGAGAGCTACAAATAGCTATGTGTAATCTCCACTTGGAGCAATGGAAATGTATCCCTGGGTATAGCAGTTGATCTACCCCTGGGAAGATCTGCTCCTGATAACTTGTCTTTATGATTCAGGTTCAATACCTTCAATTTGACGATGGTGACATAACAGGATAACAGGAATTGACATCATATGACCTTTGACCTCAAGGTCATCTCTGAAAGAGCCATCAAATGCCCTTCAACCCGATTGCAGCCCATAGGGTGCAATGCCTCTGAGCTTACCCCAATTATATGCATCAACTGGAGAACCCATGATGTGGAGATTGTTCATTGTTGGCCAATCTAGCATACCATTTGAATCTCCCATCCAATAGGGGGAAAGAGGAACGGGAAGAGCGAAAATATCTGGTACTAAAAAGCTGGCGTTTTTTAGAGTATCCTGCTCTGGGTTGGCTATACTGGAAAATAGTAAACGCAGTATCTTTGCTAGACATATGCTATTGAATGAGCTTTGTATCCTGTATCAGAAATTATCTTAGCGAAAAGTATTCTGCTCTCCGCTGTACTTTTCTCTAATTGCTGGATAATTAACACACGTGAAAACATGAAAATAAAAATAATACCTTATTATTCTCATGTAGGAAAAGGAACTACACAAATATTAACAGTTACTTTCTCACCCACCTCGAACCAGGAAGAATTCAATTGAAAAGTGAAAAGAGAACATTCAGGAGGGTCTGCACGGGGAGTTATTGTTACCTCACTCTAATTAAGACTTACCTACATTTTCATTTGTTCATACAGTGTTTTAACATCAACCCAGAACGAAAAAATATATAATTTGTGCAAAGTTTATGTTGAGTTCAAACTATTATTTTACTCCAATGTAGGTTTAGATTCTAAATTCAAAATAATTCCACGTACCATTTTAGATATTTACAAAGGTCCTTCAAGAACATTTGTATCACTCATTTGAAGCAAAGCCAACTCTCTCTTGTAAGACAACAAATATTCAAGGTGGGATAAATGCAGTCTTTGGAACTGTTCTTTGGAGACCGGCAAATGAGATAAATCCATAGTGAAGAGTAGCAAAGCAGTCGGAAGATGCTGGCTTCCTCCTTAAAAGGATGCAAGGATGGCTGCTGAACTCCTGAAGCCGCGCATCAAGCATTTCGTACCAGTCCATTTTCAGTTTCCAAGCTTCTCACCTGGAGATCACCTCACACCATCTTGAGAGTCCTTTGTGATTTTGTTTCCGGTATACTGTGCAGTATTCATATTAATGAGATTGCACATGTGTTGGGGGGAATAAGATTTGTGAAATAAACTTCCTGAGTTCTCTTAAACATGATTTCTACCCTCACTTAATCCATATACTGATTCCCATCGCCCTGATAACCACCATAACATTAAGAAGTCCTATTTGAAGTGCAAAAGGTACAGAACAGTAAAATCTCAATGAGGCATATCTATTTAGTTCATCATACTATTCATTAGCACCAATACGCCGGACTTTTTCAGAAATATAATGATAAGAACAAGGTCTCAGGATACGGTGGCAACATATTTATGTATCCTAAGCCTAAAGCAGTAAATAAGCAGGCACATATAACTTTATGATGGCAAATGTGCTGGGAAAGTAACCAATGCCATACAATGCCAAAAATATTCTGTTATATCAAACGACTTTTAAATGCATTTAACAGTGTTGAAATTGTTGTTCTATAAAACCATAAGGTCAAAAATATAGGTTACAATACAATTGACAGAAGCTCTCGAACAGTGCATCTTCTTCAACTGACAAACTACTTCAAGGAGTTCAACTAATTTGTTTGTCCTACATCAAGGGATGCAATGCCACTCAAGTCTCCCTATTTTGCTTCAAATTTGACTTGTCCTTTAGTCCCTTGACTGAGGTTCTTCATTACAAATGTATTGCAGGTTAGTTAAGGTGGGCAAATTCATTGATAACAAAGGAAAAGGTATAATTTTACCTTTTATACCAGAGGGCACATTTTGCTCTCTGTTAAGGTAAAAAAATGTTTGCCCTAATACACTAAAATTATCCCTAACTAGATTTGTATTCAAAATATGCTTTTTGTGTTTGGTGTGAATGCATTAGTTTGTAAGAAATCTGCATTACAAAAAACTACCAGGCAAGCTTTCACTGGTGAATCTTATTGTGTATTTAAACTGTTATTTTGCTACTTATCTAGAAATCTGGAGCCATATTGTATCATGTATTCAAATAAAATTTTTCAAAAGAACTCCAGTCTAAAAGAGGGAGCATTTCTTCCTGTCCAAAATCTCTGCGCATGTAAATCCGGGCAAACTTTGTCCAGTCATTACAGAACTAGACAAGCATGATGTAAGGGAACTGCAAACATTCCTAAAACAGCATTTTAGAAAGAAATTGGGGTGTGTAAGTGAATGTGTTGAGGACCACACAGAAGAAACGATCAAGTCAACACCCACAGGAATTTCACACTCTACTTCAGCTCAAACTGCAGAAGAAACTTACACTAAACTTGACAAGAAGCTAGAAGCCAGATTAGTTATTTCTTTTTTTTACCAATTTTATTTATTTTCATCATAGTAGTACAATACATGTCAACATGTGGAACCCCTCATGGACTCCATACAGACATGACAAGTTCAGTATTTTGGCAGGAGTAGTTGGTTCATAACATGAATGCATTGACAATTACAAACTTTAGAGCACAACAGTGGGACTCCAGCTGAATGTATCCATGCTGCTGTTATTAAATTGAACGGTCCTTGGATCCCAGTGCTGGATAGTATTGCCCAATTTTTTTCAAAAATTAGTTTGGGAGGAAGTTTACTCGAGGCTTGGGACCTCTTGAGCATCAAAAATAATTGGTACAAACAGTTCTTAATATGATGTAGTATCGAAATGATAAGAGTCACCAGAGACCCAGTGAAGAGTGACTTCAGGATAGTCCAGTAAAATCCCAAAAGTATTGTGATATTCGTACACACCAGTACAGTGAGGTTCCTTATGCAAAGTGTGGTAGTTCGTGAGGGATTAAAAACAAGGAAACGAGAGGAAGGTGTGGATTTTACTGGACTATCCTGAAGTCACTCTTCACTGGGTCTCTAGTGACTCTTATCATTTCGATACTACATCATATAATTTTGACTTATCAATATTGTTTCAGCCTTGAAAAAGCCCATGTCGAATTGACCCAGCGGGAAAAAAACAGGTCGGCTGACATCTTTTGCTTCTATGAGAGTTTTTTAATCTCTTGGATTCCCCAAAGAAGATGCATAGAAAATAAACACAAATTGTCTCAAAAAAGGATTTGAATTTTCTTCCTCTTTCTTGCCCTTTTTGAATAAATATGGAGGAGTACTTATTCAAAGAAATGTTTGTATCCATGCTGCTGTATTGATGACCTCCTCTATCTTGGTGACTTCTGGACTTATATAGATATGCTGCAACAAGGATATTGTATGTGCAACACCACCCCTCTTTCCTAATGCCCCAAGGGTTTGACCACATGGGAAAGAGAGAATGGAGGACACATGCAGGGGGAGTGGAAGGACTGGTGGGTTAGTACGTGGTGGTGAGCTACTATGTATCTATTACTACTACAAACTACCCTGTGAGGGTGTTTTTTGAATACCTGCAAGTCTTGCAACAGGACATCCCAGAAAGCTGCTATGAGAATCTTACGCAGTCCTCAGATCTCATCCCACTGAAGTGCCACTGCCTCAGCTTTGCCCCACTTAAGAGTCACAGCACACCAGGGTTGCAGTTGCAGAAGTGCATCTGCTTTCCAGTGCATTGCTATGGAACAACGGGCAATTATAACACCAGGTCTATGAATTGATTAGTTACTCTTTGAGCCTTTTTCCATTTGAACAGGCTTAGTAGTACCTCTGACAACGCTTCTGTAAACTCACTCAATACGGATTCAGCGGTCGGGTTGTAGTTCCAGAACATGTCCGCCATGTTGGCGTTCAGTGCGCGGCATCTGGGAAAGAGAGAGGGGGACTCAAACATTTTCTGTAAGCTCGCCGGTATGAGGTAAGCCCTGTGAAGAATATTATGTTGTTGTATGAATTGAAATTGAGCATTCTGTGATAGCTTTTGTGGATAATGGAGCACTGTGTCCTATTGTTTGAACATCAAGTTGTGGCCTATGTCTCTTTCCCAGCATCTCTGAATCATTAATAAGGGGTCCTGAGTGGTGTGTGACAATGCCCTTGTGAGCCCCTTGATGAGTCTGCTACCGCTACCCATAATGTAGAGAATGTTTACTAACTAGGTGTAGATGATATGCTATAACTGGCCCGCTCTGCCGGCAATTTATTGTGAGACAGGAAATGACACACCATCAACTCTCATTCAGTTTGATGCTGATCAAAGGGTATGAGTGCACCATCTTGAAACAGATCACCCAGGATTCCCACCCCAGCCTCAGCCTAGGTCACCAATGCCTCCCTGCCGACTAAGTGACAGAATGGTTCAATAGTATTTAATCTGTTTTTGGGGGAGTTTGGTGTGATGGATGGCATGAGGCGAAGGCTCTATGGCAGCTCTCATATGCTATGCACAATAAATTGCTAATCTTCAGGGGAGTTTTGATGAAGCAAAGCTTCGCATATTTTGCGGCTTGCCGAAATCAAGAACCTCGTTTATGTATAACAAGGTAACCCGTGTATGTTTTTTACTAACGTTTATATTAAGTTTGAGTAAAGTTTAAGACGCTTGCCTATGTGTATTTCTAATGAATTTAATCCATGTCCTCTAAAATGGCCGCCGCTTGTATTTTAGTTACTGCGCATGCGTCAGCCACACTCACGTGTCCTGACGCGTCTGCAGAAGTGGAGGGAAAGTTATGCGCATGCGTAATTCATAGCTGTGCTTATCATGTGGTACAGCTCGTGCCACTGCTCTTGTGTTTCGTCTAAATGTAGCTAACATTTAATTGCATAAGTTTATTTCTTGATGATGAGTTAAAAGTACCAACCCTGTGATGTGTTTTCATGATGACATTATTATGTATTAATTTGTTTTCGCTTACTTTTCATGTACCGCGGGCAATGGGGGTCTGAGTGAGAGGAGAGCCATATTGGAGGTCCCTTCTGCGCCTGTGCGACATTCGGCAGCACGAGGGACCTTGGCTGATGGAACATAGCCAGCTGGCAGTGATGGGCGAGATGCTCCTGAGAAAGTCACCTCTGC
Source organism: Lissotriton helveticus (assembly GCF_964261635.1). Taxonomy (NCBI): domain Eukaryota; kingdom Metazoa; phylum Chordata; class Amphibia; order Caudata; family Salamandridae; genus Lissotriton; species Lissotriton helveticus. The sequence continues at coordinate 1,510,118,695 of NC_136067.1, read as the reverse complement.
CCTGCGAGAACAGCGAATGTGGCTCCTTATATGATACAATGTATTGTTGCGCTACTGTTAGCTCATGGGAACCCCAAATCTGCTAGGCGGTACCCAAATATGTAAATGAAGGCTTCAAATCGTGTATTGTGATTGGTGTGTTACCCAAACCCTACCTTAGGACCAATCCAAATTGAGGGATTCTGACACTTTGCAACATTGGGGGGTGGTACACTGTCCCCAAACTGTATATCTACCCTGGGTTCACCTAGTGAACCGTCCGACTTGTCTGGTTTAGCTGACCTGTCACTGACCCAACGCACTCAATAGGTGACTGAAGATACAGAGCGCTGCGGAGCACTCTGTCCGAATTTGACCATAGACTAAGGTTTTACTGAACCTTAAAGTGCTGGCAAGGCACTTAGCTGGGAGTTCGCTGACCCAATCGGGGTCTTGATCGATAGCTGCAGAGCGGGTGGAGCGCAGGCGTTGCTTCCGAACTGTGGGTTCCGGTCCTGTCCTGAAGAGGGTTTCTGTCCTGAGGGTTTGCTGTCCTGTCCTGAGGGTCCTGTCCTGATTCCTATTCCGAGGGTATCCTGTCCTATCCTGGGTGTCCATTTTGCACCTGCTGTCCTTTGAGGGGTATCCTTCCTTGAGGGTTTCCTGTCCTTAACTGACCCGTGGCCAGGGTTTGGTTTCCACACCTTTTCTAGGTAAATATTACTCTGAACCTCTTGAAATTCTTGCACCTTCTGAATTTCTAACTTTTGCTTTAATAAAGTTAAACATTGCATATGTTATATTTCCATGCTTTCCGCAATTATTGAACAGTCAATTATAATTTTGCAAAGTTATTCCTATGTCTTCCCATTTGTTAGAAATTATATTTTGCATAGCAGTGTGTCATTTTCTGATATGGTCTAGAACCTCGTTGCCTAGATTGTTCAAAGGCCCTTTCACCTTAAGTGAAGCGTGTTATTCATTATAAGCTCTTCTATAGTCACACACATTTAGTCTATCACTGTCTAGATAATACTGACTTATATAGTATCTTTTCTCGTTACATTTTATTAATACTTTGATGATTACTCTGTCATTATTTCTTTCTGCCTATGTGATTTACGTTATCTTGGTTATTGATTGCCTTAATTTACTGTACCTCATGCAAGAAAATATTGAACTTTAGATAAACATTTTAAAACTTCCAGTTGTCCGTGGTCATTTAAACAGTATTTGAATGTTATTGGTTGGGTTTGTATTTTGCTGCCTTTCTTTTTACAGCTAGCTCCCTGATTCATTGTGGTCATTAGGCACCTGCATCGGTGGATGGTAAGTCGGGTGCACTGAAAATTGGTAGCAGGGAACACACACACACCAACCTGATAGAGCTCGTGAAGTCACCCGATCGATGTATATGGTGATTTTGAAAAGTATATGGGCCCTGAAGCCGGAAACGGCGAAAACTAATTGGCCGGGTGGCCTCGCGCGCTCTATCAGTTTTCTGGTAGATCAGAGGATGGTTAGGGACTAGCTAAAGGTTAGGTAGGATTAGTTGGACTAGTTGAGAGTAAGGCAGGGACTAGTTAGGCTAGTTAAGTCGGAAGCTGCTAGTATATCGATGCTGCTACAAGAGTAGGCACTTCGGGAGGATTGATCACCCACTTGAAATGTTTGCTTTGAAAATTCATGAAATGTTTTAAACTGTTTTTCTTATTGTTATATTGATATATGTGTTAACCCATGCGTTCGTAATTGTTATATGTTGTCTGGAACTCCCCGGGGAATTGAAAGGGCAAGTGGTGAATAGAATCCATTGTCCTGAGGTCACAGGTTTGAGGAAAGTTAGGTGCAGGTTAGGATAACCGGGAAGCACTAACTAGGGTTTTCTGAATACATGTGTGAATAAATGACAGTAACGGGGTTCATTGGCAAAATTCCCATAGTGGCGTAACCTAGTAAGGGTCACATCGGAAAAGTAGCAGGTTCCTCGGAGCTAGCGTGAAAGCAGAGGGGTCCGCTGAGAAACCTTAAACTCGGAATATATCCCGGAAAGAAGTGGATGAGTTTAGGGGAATAACAGGTTCACCGATGCTAGAGTGAAGGGTAGGCGGAAGAGATCTGCCCGCAGCGCGTGAAAAGTAAATGGAAGTAGTTTACTTGCAGTAAAAGAATTCTTTCTCTGTCTAGACACTTGAGCACTGTGGCGAATGTGTATTTGTTGTAAAATAACCAAGCACTGAGCACTTTAGAAGAAAGAAAGTTTCCGTTACCTGGTGAAGGGAGGGAGTCAGTCGCGAAGCGCCTCTGACGTCACTCTGTGCCGCGCTGGGATTGGTAGACGCAGCGGGCGGGTAGCGGAGCTGAAAATTGTAAAGGAGGGGTGAGCGCCGGAGCGTGGGAACTGTCTCACGAAGGGGCCGCGCACCCATTGGCGGAGCTTATTTTGTGTCGCGCACCCATTGGTTGCACGAATTTTCTGAAGAGTATTCTGATTGGAGGTAGCTTGTAAACAAAGTTAGCGCAGAAGTCGTATGTGGCACTCGCGGACTACAGAGACGCGACCTGATCCAAGGCATCTAGGGTTTGAAAGGGATCAGTGGAAGGCTAACAGATACGATATTATGTACGGAACCAAGAGAAAAATGTCCCTTGTAAATAAGGTGAAAAATTATTTTAAAACGGACAAACCGATTAAATCAAGGGAAGGTGTTCTTGTCCCAGCACCCAATACTCCTGCCTCCTTCATGATGTTTGACCGAGGGTACAATACCTGTGTGTGGCTGGAGAATTGGGTGAAGTACACAAAAGATGACGGAGTATTGGCTTTTCCGTTAGATGGTACTTTCAATGGTAGAATCTTATTTAATTTAAGAACCCGAATGAATGAACTACATCCCAGACCGAGACTAACGCAGTATGAGGCATTAGAGGAATGGGAGATTGAGGCTTTTGAAAGAGAAAGACCCCGAATGGACAAGGGTTTGACCAAGTGGTACCCCAGGCTGAAACAGGAGTCCAGGGATAAAAGGATGAAACAGTGGAGGCAGAGCATGATTGTTGAGGGTCTGTTTCCCATGATGCCGGCATGTCATAACCCTGCAGCAGGTGAGAAAAGTACTGAAAAATGTAAGCATTGGGGGGCCCTGGGAGATTCAGATGATGAACTAATAGATGACATCTGTACCAGAAGTCCGCCACCTTACAATGAGGGAACCCGACCTTCCAGTGTAGGAGATGTTCCCCGACGCCCCTTCCTAAAGGAAGAAGACAGGTCCCTGGGACTGGGAGGGGGTGGTCAAGTATTGCCCTATCCTGAAAAACCCGAACTGACGGAAACAAGGGACATATATCCCAAAGTGCCCGCAAGTCAGGAAGAAAAATATTCACGTACAAAAACCTTTTTTCCCAGACCCTTGTATGAAAGCGAAGAGAAACCTTCGAATTCAGGACTGCCTTTTGTTCAACCTCCATATAGGGAAGAGCGCAGGTCCTTTAATACTGGAACTTTATTCCCGAAACCAAATTATGGTGGAGGACCAAGTGAAACGCATCCTACTGCCCCGAGTTTTACTCCTCTGCCTACTGCCCCGAGTTTTACTCCTCCATTGACCCCACAGATATTACATGACACAACACTAAGAAGGGTACTAGTGGAAAAGGAGCAAGAGGCTCTAGCTAGACAAAGAACAGAAATAATTCAGAAAATTTCTCAGATAAATACCAGTCCTGAGGCATTGACTATTCCAGTAACTATTGGACCGGTGGTCCCGTTATACGGAAATGGTCAGGGAAATCCGATTACTCCAGTCATGACTCCAGTCATAGCAACCCCGAGACAGGAACCAATCATCATAGATGATCAGTCCAGTGAGTGCGAGTCTGAAGTTGCATTCTTGGAATTGCCAAACAAACAGACTGGAAAGGGAATACAGCAGAGGTATAACCCTTTTAACACAAAAGAAATTAAATTAGAGACAGCAACCGGTACTAGGAATGTCTCTCTGGTAACTCCGGATGAAATTGAGAGTTGGAGTCGTGAATTAGATAAGCAGACTCCGCAAACAAAGCCTTTAGACCTATACAAGCTGAGGGTTGAAATAGAAGAATTAATGGCAGGAAATGTGGGGTTGGATCGTTTGAATACCTACTCTGAGGAAGAATTGTCGTTCATATGTAAAAGCTTTACAAGGAATACCAGAGTGCTCCATGAAAAACTGACTGAAACAGCAGTTAGTATGGGGGTAGATATCTCAAAATCCAAGCCCTTACAGAAACCGTACAGAGCAGACTTCTCAGACAAAGATATAGAACACCTGAATGTGGCAGGGAAGAAGTTGCAGATTAAAGAATTAATGGGGGTACTGCAGAAATGGGGAGATGTGGAAAAATGGAGAAGCAGGTGGGCGAAAAAGAGGGAAGAGGTTCGCTCCCGACAAGTGACTCCCGAGTTTGCTTTAAGAGAGGTAGAAAAACCTGAGCAGTTATGCCCCATGCGTGAAGTTCCAGGAGGGAAATATGTGCATGTCCCCTGGTCTAGGCAGGATATTGTGTCCTTCACGAACGATTTTCCAAAATTACGAGAGAAACCAGTTGACTGGTACCGGCAAGTGGAGAGGTTCGTGAAGGTACAAAAATGTCTGTGGAAAGACCTGGATGGGTTTTTCGACATTGTGGTTCCAGTAGATTTATGGACCCAGTGTAAAATAAACATAGACTGGCCGAGTGAGGAGTACCCCAGAAACAAGGAAACTGGAGAGCCATCAAAGGATGTCATGCGAAAATATGAGCAGGTAATTCAGCATTTGAAAGAAAAGGTGCCCGCAAAGGAAACTGATTGGACAAAAATAGATAGAACAACACAGGAAAGGGACGAGACAGTGCACTCCTTCTATGAGAGGTTATTGCAGGTATTTAAAACATACAGTGGTATTGACAACATCGACCTGAAGGATATGACGCACTTTATTTACAGGTTTGTAAATGGTTTAAGACCTGAGATTTGTCAGTGGATAAAAGACAATAAAATCTGTTGGCATACTAAGAAAATGGATGAGGTCCTGCGGTACGCTAAGTACTGCGAGGACGAGATGGCAGAAAAGAAAAAGGCTCTTAAGGAGAAGGTTATGTGGGCTCAGGTGAAGCTCGCAGAACAGCAGGAAAAACAATTGAGTAACATGGTTAAAAATGCTGAGAACAAAAGTCCTGGGGGAGGGGGTGGAGGAAAGCCCCGGCCCAAATTTAGCAGGGAAGAGGCTATGAAAAAATTTCCCTGCCATCAGTGCGGCGAAATTGGACACTGGCGAAACGAGTGTCCCCAATTAGTCGATGTTAATGAGAAAACTCCTGATTTAATTCCACAGACGCAGAAAGAAAGACCAAGAAAGACTCAACCCCAGGTAAAAACAGTTCAGGTGCCTCGAGCACCCAAACAGGTATACAAGGGAAGACAGGCAGAAAATGAAGAGATAGAGGTTTGGGAAAGCGGGGAGAACAGAAATACAGCAACTTCGCAGTATCTGCTGAATGATACCTTCCTTTGTAATGATCAGGACTGACGGGGCCTGAGAGGGGAGGACGAGGAGTGCGTACTTGGCGCTTCCTTGCCGGTAGACCAGTCTGGACCATATATTGAAGGAAAGGTTGACGGAAATGATGTCACCTTTCTGTTGGACACTGGCGCTACCCGTTCTACTGTAAGAACAGTGGACGTTCCAAACCTACCCCTCTCGGGAGAAAATATCCAAGTAGTGGGTGTATCTAATCAATTGATTAGTACTCCTGTTACCGAACCAATGGAGATTTCAATTGGAAATTTTAAACAGATGCATAGATTTGTCGTCTGTGACACCAGTCCAGTAAATTTACTGGGTCGTGATTTGCTGTGCAAAATGAACTGTACCATCTTTTGCACACCAAAAGGTGTTGAAATACAGACCCCAGATGAAGACGGCATTTATAAATTATTGTTGCTTAGACCTGACTCAGAAATTAAAAGATTGACCCTGCAGGACTTGCCCCAAGAACTACAGGAAGCTGTAAAGCCAGAGGTGTGGGATTTCACTGGAAAGGATGTGGGGTTGATGAAAGATGTGGACCCCATACAAATAGCCATCAAGGACAATGCAGTATATCCTAACACTAGGCCCTACCGAATGAATGCTGAAGTGAAAGCAGGTGTCACTCTGGAGATACAAAAATTACTGGAAGGAAACATCATACAGGAAGTGATGAGCAGCCCATGCAACTCACCGATTATGGGCATAAAAAAGCCTAGTGGCAAGTATAGGGTAGTGCAGGACCTGAGAAAGGTTAACAAAATTGTAGTTCCTTGCTGCCCTATTGTCCCGAACCCTGCAGTAATTCTGTACCAGATTCCTTGGGATGCTGAGTGGTTCACTGTGATTGATTTGTGTCATGCATTCTTTTCGATACCCCTGCACCCCGACAGCAAATTTCTTTTCTCATTTGCTTTCGAGGGTCACGTGTATTGTTGGAACAGGGTCCCTCAAGGGTATACAGAGAGCCCCTCTATCTTTAATCAGATCTTGAAAAAATGTCTAGAGACTTTGACTTTACCTGGGAACTCTGTGTTAGTGCAGTACATAGACGACCTTCTATTGGCGTCTAAAAGTCACAGGGACTGTGTAGTTGACACCATCGCCCTCCTAAATCACCTGTGTGAGAAAGGGCATAAAGTGGCCCCTGACAAACTACAGTTCTGTGCGAAATCAGTGAAATATCTGGGACACCAGATAGAAAAGGGTGTCCGAAAAGTCACTTCAGAAAGAGTGAGAATAATTCAAAAGATGCAGTTGCCCCGTACTCAAAAAGAAGTCAGAATGTTCCTGGGTGTATTAGGGTACTGCAGGCAGTGGATTCTGGGATTTGCAGCCTTAGCCAGGCCCTTGATAAAAATGACCACGAGAGGAATGCCAGATGTTGTAGAGTGGGACGATGAAAGTCTAATGGCTTTCACAAGACTGAAAAATTGTCTGTGTACAGCCCCTGCGTTGGGAATGCCAGATTATTCCAAAGAGTTTGCCCTATTCTGTGACACTCGCGATAATTGCGCATTGTCAGTCCTGACTCAAGAACATGGCACAACCAGGAGGCCTGTGGCCTATTTCTCTGCCACATTGGACCCAGTAGCTGCTGGGTTACCAGGCTGTCTGAAAGCAGTAGCTGCTACCTGTGTAAGTTTGGAGCAGAGTGAGTCCATTGTCATGGGACATCCTGTGACCGTGTATGTTTCACATGGAGTGGTAATCCTGTTGACCAGAACTAAAACACAATACCTCACCCCTAGTCGGCTGACTAAATACGAGAGGATTCTTGTGGGTGCAGCAAATGTGAGCATTGTTAGGTGCGGTGTTCTGAACCCTGCCACCTTACTCCCCGACCCCTTGGAAATGGAAGGTGGGGATGATGATGAACATGATTGTATTGATCTGACAGAATTCAGTACCAAGCCACGCCCAGACATAAAAGAAGTGCCATTGCCTGTGCATGATAAAGAACTATTTGTGGATGGGTCCTGCCTAAGACATGAATTAGGAGGCTTGAGTGCTGCTTATGCAGTAGTGTCTTTCACAAAAATTGAACAAGCAGGTTACCTATATAACATCAAGTCTGCACAAGTAGCTGAATTGATAGCCATGATAATGGCTTGCAAAATTGGGAAGGACTTACGCATAACAGTGTATACTGACAGTCAGTACTGTTATGGCGTTGTGCATGACTTTGGCCAATTATGGCTACAGAGGGAATTCATGACTTCCTCAGGTACTCCCATTCGGAATGCAAAAGTGGTTCATGACCTTTTAGAGGCCATCCAGTTGCCCAAAGAACTGGCAGTGGTAAAATGTGCTGCTCATAAAAGGAGCATGGACAGAGTATCTCTGGGAAACGATTATGCTGATCGAGTGGCTCAATGGTGTGCCAAAGATCGGTATATTGTAAATCCAAAACGAGGGGGGCCAGGAACCAGCTGCCAGCTTCAGGTGTTTGAGGAAGTGCCTACATGGGATGAGGTGAGAGAGTGGCAAGAGTCGGCTCCTTGGCAAGAAAGAGAGAAATGGAAGGAGGATGGATGTAGACCGAGACGTGTGGATGGTGTCATCATAGGTCCAACTGGTATGCCTGTGTTACCCCGACACTTGCTTGGCACAATGGCAAGATTAATACATGAAGGATCACACATTGGTAGGGATGCCATGATTCTGGTATTTCAACAGACTTGGTACAGCAAGAAATTCAGGAAGGTAGCAGAGTCCCTCTGCCAGAGGTGCCTGTCATGTCAACAGATGAACCCAGGCAAGAGGACAATGGTTGAACTGAGCAAGATTGGGAGGTCAGGGGGTCCCTTTATAAAGATACAGATTGATTTCATCACCATGCCCCATTGTGAAGGAAAGCGATATGTCCTTGTCATTGTGTGTGTATTTTCGAAATGGGTAGAAGCTTACCCTACTCCCAAAAGTGACGCACTGACAGTAGCGAAGTGTTTACTAAAAGAACTGATACCTAGGTTCGGAATACCATGCATTATTGAATCAGATAAGGGTGGACATTTCCAGAATGACATACTGGCTGAACTCTGTAAGGCCTTTGGCATAAGGCAGAAACTCCATTGTGCATACCACCCAGAGGCTTCTGGAATAGTGGAACAAGTAAATGGAACTATCAAAAACAGACTAGCAAAGCTGACAGATGCTACTGGCATGAACTGGGTGAAGGCCCTGCCCCTGGTCCTGATGGGGCTGAGAAGTGTTCCAGACCGCAAGACAGGCCTAAGTCCCCATGAAATCATTATGGGAAGAGTGATGAGACAAGCATGGGTGCCAGGAAGCAAATTGTTGAGCATTACTGATGATTTGGTGCTTGAATACTGCAGAAGATTGGGTGACCAAGTGCGTTCTATCTCTCGCCAGATTGGAGACGACGGCATCCTTAATCCAACGACTCCTCTCCACAACTTGGTTCCAGGAGACTGGGTCAAAATAAAGAAGCACACTCGATCAAGCTGTCTGGCACCAAGGTGGGGAAAGAAACGCCAAGTAATCCTGGTGACAACCACTGCAGTGAAAGTCGCAGGTGTTCCCCAGTGGATCCACGCTGGACACACCCAGAAGGTATTGCCAGACAAAGGATTTGAAGAACCAGGGCAACCAGCAGAGGACCCTGAAGGAGCCCGACCAGTAGCAACTGACAACGAGCAGCCCAGCACCAGTCAGGTTGCAGGAACAGCAGACGTTGGCCCAGGAGTAGTTGACTGCGAACTGCCAAGAAACCAGCCTGCTGAAGAGGTCCAGGAAACTGAGCCGGGAGTAGCTGAAGACGAGCTGCCAAGCATATGGCCAGAAGAATGGATACCGATGATTGATCTGACCGAAGATCCTATCAGAACAAGAGAACGACTTAGTGAAGGTAGAGAGTGGACTAGTCAGGAAAAGCAAGGCACAGGCGAAGAACCTCAGCCACTTGAGATTCAAATCAAAACTGAGGAAGGAGAAGGTCAGACAGGGACAGAGCACGTGATTGATACAGCTCAAGTGAATAAGACTGAACAAGTACCCGATACTGAACAAGTGCAGGATACAGAGCAAGTGTTTGATACTCCTCCACTAACTCCTGATGTGGATAAGGGACAGACTAGACATAGAGTAATAGTTCGAGCAGAAGAAAATCAAGAGATCGAAGTGCTTGAACAGGATCAGATAGAGTTAGAAAAACGGGTTCAGGAAACAGAAACAGAAACAGAGACAATTGAAAGCCAAAAACAAAATATTCCTGAACAAGGCCAGATTAGCAACCAGGCAGAAGAATTTGATGCTAGCCCTGGAACTAGTCAGATAAGGGAAGTAGGAGAAGAAAGTGGAGAAGAATTACCACAAGATAAAGAGAACAACAAAATAAGAAAAGAAAGTGAAGTCCAAGTACCGACTAAGAGACTAAAGAAAAGAAACAACCTTGAGCCTAGGTTTGTAAAAAGACTGAGACTAAGGATAAAGACAGTGGAAGAAAAACGTGCAGAAGCAAGAAGAAGTGCTCGAATAGCAGAGCAAGAAGAAGATTCTTCCAAAAGAAGGAGTGAGCGAATAAAAAGACAAAACAAAAAGTACAAGTCTCCTGAATGGACACTGGTTTTGGAAGAACTTGAAGATCTTGATATAACTGACGTGAGCGACGGAGAACCCGTCCCAGAGTACTCAGCTGAAGAGGAAGACGAACCACCGTGAATTTGCACAAAGTAAGCTAGTTGTGTAAAAAAGTAAAAAAGAGGGGTGAGAACACTCCTTCTGAGCTAAAATGTCTGATTCAACAGTGAATGGTAGTCCTAGTTGCAGCCGTTTTAAGACGTGTTGCAAGGTGTGTATATGTAGTATAGTAGTACTGATAGTTATCTGGATAGGATTAACAATTTTCATTCCCTTTGCTGTAAGTAAAGATACTAACATTGTCCCTACTGAAGTTGTAAATACTGACAATGAGGAGCTGACAACACAGAGTGTAGAAAGACATGAGAGAGCATTGAGACAAACTAAACGAGACTTAGAAGCATCAGATGAGAAAGGACTACATTACCATGGAATGAAAAACAGGACACATTTGAATGTTTTCGCAAACTTGTTAATACACTATGTAGAGACTATGGAAATTGAAGATTGCTATGTCTGCATGAAGCTACCTACTTCAGTGGCTGAAGGCGTGACATACCATCATCTGCCATTAACATATGGAATTTCCTGTAGCATTTTAGCTAGTTTATTTTACAAAAGGGGACCGTTACAGTATTATTACTCTAACAATGACGTGATCTTTTCTGAACTTCCTATACGTGGGAACTTGAATCCTGTACATACCAAAACTGACACCATAAGATATATGGGAGACTACTTTCTGACTATAGGGAACATTGACATAGCAGACGCACACAGAGATAACTTGACTTGTTCTTTGCGTGAGCAGGAAAAGATGTTCCTGAACATGGCAGAGAAAAGGAGAATTAAAATTCAGAAGAAGGCTAATGACGAAAGTCAGAAAAAGCCAAAGTGGGCAGAAAACATGGAAGGCACCTCATCTGGTGGAGCGGGTCCTGCTCTGTTGCTGGATTTTGAAAAGAAAGGCAAGCTATGTCTTCACCGCGAGAAGACTAGCTATTATAACAATGTTTTCATTGGTTCCAGTGAATGCGAACATAATTACAAGGTAATTGGAGGTTGGGGTTTCAAAAATGGGTCAGAGCCTGTGTTTCCTGGAATTTATTACATTTGTGGGGACAAGGCTTATTTCAAATTGCCGGATCACTGGTATGGGAGCTGCTACTTTGGCATTGTTTTCCCGAAAATATACCATGTGAATGGAAAAGCTGGAAGCAATGAAGATACTAATGGCTTAGTGCGTAGTAAAAGAGAAAGTATAGGTGAAATTATGGGTAGTATTTTCAGTGCACTGATACCTGGAGTGGGAGTGGTTCTGAACACTCACAGAATTTGCAAATTGTCTACTATAGTAGATGTGCTGTCTACTGAAACAGCTCATGGATTTCTGCTGGTCAATACCGAAATGGTTGCGATCAGATCAATGGTTTTACAAAATCGACTTGCTCTTGACACCTTATTAGCGAAAGAGGGCGGAGTCTGCCGGATGTTGAAGGCGCAACATTGTTGCACTTATATTCCGGATAAAAGTGTACAGATCAAAAGATATGTGAAAATCATTACTAATTTGGCAAAGGAACTCAAACCACTCGAGGTTGATAGTGCCTGGAAGAGACTGGTAGATGGTCTCTCAAATGTAGGTCATTGGCTTGCTAGCATAGGTAAAAGCTTATTATTCAAAATTCTGATGCCAATTGGTATTGTAGGTCTTATTATACTTTCCATTTTCTTATGCTGTAAATACCGCAAGCGCACCAAAAAGCACGAGGTTAATGCAAGAGGAGTGAAACGAAGTGTGGATGAGATTGAATTAGAGGAAGTGAATGATCAGATATACAAAAAGGTGAAGACTTCTCACCCTGCTAAAACTGAAAGAGAAAAGCTAGAACGGTTGCTGGAAGAAATAGAACTTTATAAAGTGTGAAAGAAAGTTGGCATCTGGTTCCATTATAATTTGTGATGATAGTAAATATCATCAAAGAGGGGATTGATGAAGCAAAGCTTCGCATATTTTGCGGCTTGCCGAAATCAAGAACCTCGTTTATGTATAACAAGGTAACCCGTGTATGTTTTTTACTAACGTTTATATTAAGTTTGAGTAAAGTTTAAGACGCTTGCCTATGTGTATTTCTAATGAATTTAATCCATGTCCTCTAAAATGGCCGCCGCTTGTATTTTAGTTACTGCGCATGCGTCAGCCACACTCACGTGTCCTGACGCGTCTGCAGAAGTGGAGGGAAAGTTATGCGCATGCGTAATTCATAGCTGTGCTTATCATGTGGTACAGCTCGTGCCACTGCTCTTGTGTTTCGTCTAAATGTAGCTAACATTTAATTGCATAAGTTTATTTCTTGATGATGAGTTAAAAGTACCAACCCTGTGATGTGTTTTCATGATGACATTATTATGTATTAATTTGTTTTCGCTTACTTTTCATGTACCGCCGGCAATGGGGGTCTGAGTGAGAGGAGAGCCATATTGGAGGTCCCTTCTGCGCCTGTGCGACATTCGGCAGCACGAGGGACCTTGGCTGATGGAACATAGCCAGCTGGCAGTGATGGGCGAGATGCTCCTGAGAAAGTCACCTCTGCCCTGCGAGAACAGCGAATGTGGCTCCTTATATGATACAATGTATTGTTGCGCTACTGTTAGCTCATGGGAACCCCAAATCTGCTAGGCGGTACCCAAATATGTAAATGAAGGCTTCAAATCGTGTATTGTGATTGGTGTGTTACCCAAACCCTACCTTAGGACCAATCCAAATTGAGGGATTCTGACACTTTGCAACATTGGGGGGTGGTACACTGTCCCCAAACTGTATATCTACCCTGGGTTCACCTAGTGAACCGTCCGACTTGTCTGGTTTAGCTGACCTGTCACTGACCCAACGCACTCAATAGGTGACTGAAGATACAGAGCGCTGCGGAGCACTCTGTCCGAATTTGACCATAGACTAAGGTTTTACTGAACCTTAAAGTGCTGGCAAGGCACTTAGCTGGGAGTTCGCTGACCCAATCGGGGTCTTGATCGATAGCTGCAGAGCGGGTGGAGCGCAGGCGTTGCTTCCGAACTGTGGGTTCCGGTCCTGTCCTGAAGAGGGTTTCTGTCCTGAGGGTTTGCTGTCCTGTCCTGAGGGTCCTGTCCTGATTCCTATTCCGAGGGTATCCTGTCCTATCCTGGGTGTCCATTCTGCACCTGCTGTCCTTTGAGGGGTATCCTTCCTTGAGGGTTTCCTGTCCTTAACTGACCCGTGGCCAGGGTTTGGTTTCCACACCTTTTCTAGGTAAATATTACTCTGAACCTCTTGAAATTCTTGCACCTTCTGAATTTCTAACTTTTGCTTTAATAAAGTTAAACATTGCATATGTTATATTTCCATGCTTTCCGCAATTATTGAACAGTCAATTATAATTTTGCAAAGTTATTCCTATGTCTTCCCATTTGTTAGAAATTATATTTTGCATAGCAGTGTGTCATTTTCTGATATGGTCTAGAACCTCGTTGCCTAGATTGTTCAAAGGCCCTTTCACCTTAAGTGAAGCGTGTTATTCATTATAAGCTCTTCTATAGTCACACACATTTAGTCTATCACTGTCTAGATAATACTGACTTATATAGTATCTTTTCTCGTTACATTTTATTAATACTTTGATGATTACTCTGTCATTATTTCTTTCTGCCTATGTGATTTACGTTATCTTGGTTATTGATTGCCTTAATTTACTGTACCTCATGCAAGAAAATATTGAACTTTAGATAAACATTTTAAAACTTCCAGTTGTCCGTGGTCATTTAAACAGTATTTGAATGTTATTGGTTGGGTTTGTATTTTGCTGCCTTTCTTTTTACAGCTAGCTCCCTGATTCATTGTGGTCATTAGGCACCTGCATCGGTGGATGGTAAGTCGGGTGCACTGAAAATTGGTAGCAGGGAACACACACACACCAACCTGATAGAGCTCGTGAAGTCACCCGATCGATGTATATGGTGATTTTGAAAAGTATATGGGCCCTGAAGCCGGAAACGGCGAAAACTAATTGGCCGGGTGGCCTCGCGCGCTCTATCAGTTTCACCTGTAGAAGTAGCGCCCCCCAATCAATCTCTGTGATCTAACTACTAATGGCAATCCTAACTTATCTGTCGGGTTACCCTCTAGCCACTAAGCAGGCCATTGTAACTGTGTCGCTTAGTAATAATGTTCAATATTTGGGGCCACTAACCACTCCTTGTCTACAAGTATCTGCAAACTTTTGCAATGTGACACGCCTCCTACTGTCAGGGGATGTGGTGGGCAGTTCACGTGGATCAGAAATACAAAAGATTTGGCCCAGTTGACTCCCAGACCTGAGGCCATTTGAAACTCTGGTAGGATTTCTGTTATCCCAATGATGCCACCTCAGATGTCACAGGGATAAATGAGTACATCATCAGCACTGAGGAAGACTGAAGGCATCTCCCCATTCAAAGGTATGCCCCAATCCTGGCCCTGTTGGCTGAGTCATTGTGCCAGTGGCTTCATTGCCAGGGCAAGTAGAAGCAGAGACAAAAGATGCTCCAGCGGGTCCCTCTGCTCACTGGGAACAGAGGAGAGATGCACAGGCCAATTTTTACTGGAGCTATGGCCTCTGTGTAAAAGTGTCTGATGACTCATTACAGCATACCTTTGATGCACAGTGTGGTCAGATTGGAGAATAGGTAGCCCTAGTCCACCGCATCGAAAGCCTTTTCTAAGTCTAACACCAAGCAGGCTGCATATGGCCACGGGCTGGGGCCCAATCAATTACTCTATGTAATCTAATGATATTAAGGATGGCTAATCTACCTGGGATAAAGCCATTCTTATCCAGATGTGCCAGATGTGGAATGTGCTCCATCAGGTAGACCACTATAATTTTACTGTGAACTCTAAAATCTGTTCCAAGCATTGACAGTGGATGGAAGAAGGTTACCTCCAAAGGGTCTTTATTAGGCCTGGGGAGGGACATTAGTAGCGATTCACTGAGTGATGTTGTGAGACGGCCCTTTGTTAGAGCATACTGGTTTAATTCCAGTAACTTAGGGGCTAAAAGGCATTCATAGGCCTTCCCTTCTAGGTGAACCATCAAGACCTGGGAGTTTAGGCGTGGCTGCACCTCTGATGGCTGCTTGTTATTCCTGGAGTGTGATAGGGGCATCAAGCTCCTCTCTGTCCAGGGGATCCAGGGAAGGTAATATACACCAAATTGAGGAAATCACAGATGTGTGCCTGAAAGTTTGTGGACAATGGTCATATAGCATCTGGTAAAGTATGGTGGGTGTCGCACTGCACGATATCCAAGCTAGTAGGTGACATGATTTGCCCCATTAAGCATGCATTTTTGCTTGGTAAATTCTGATGTCCAGATAACATAACTGTTCTATCAATTGGGTGTGGTGTACTAGGGCTGTTGTAAAGGCCAGCTTATACACAGTGTTTGCTCTGGCTGTCACCTATAAGGTCCTAAATGATGCTCTCTTCTGCACTAAGTTCCTATGCAGGCCTACTCTGGCATCAACTACTGCCCAAATTCATTGACCTCTAACCACTACCATCAGCACTTCCCATTCTATTTGCCTAGAATTGGCTGATCTCTAATTATCTGCAAAGTAGTTGGATATAACTTTTGTGTCTCCTCCATTAAGGCTTGGTCCTCTAAAACAGCTGGCTGCAAATGCCATGTGGGGATTGGTGGTCATGGCAGCGCCCAACCGAGATGGAGTTGAAGCCGATTATGGTCAGAAAATGTTTTCGCAACTTATTCTGCATCAGTGACCTGTAGCTGATTAGTGGAATCGCAGACAATACATGCTAATCACACATTTAGCTCATGTGGGGATGAGTATAAACAATATTCCCTGACCCCAGAGTTAACTTGCCAACTATCATGGAGAGAGCAATGACTAAGCCATTGTGAGACGTAGAAGCTGCCACCACCAGTGAGGTACTGGCTGAAGAGGGGTGAAACCCTGAAACCGGTCCTAGGATGCTTGTTTCCGGTCCAGGGTTGACCTGGCTTCACAGTTCGGGCTGGACTATTCCCATGAGGCACAGGGTCAAGACTGATTTGCATATGGCTAGGTCTAAACTGGGGTGGCATGGTGAGCAAAAGAATGATGGATTTAACCCAGATCTCTTGACTGAGGGTGAATGTTTTGATTTGTTCTGCATTCCGTCCATCAATTGTGTGTCTTTTACTACCAGTGAGGTAGGCAGGGGGATGTGTGACCGATCTAATTTCAGCTGAAGGACACGGTTGAAATCCCCCCTGATAAGACGGACGATGTTCGCCCATTAAGTGAGGAAAGTCAGAAGGCTGGTTGTGCTGCATTCAGCGCACAAATACTCCAAAGTAGAAGAGTCCTGCAATCAAGTTAGCCATCCACCAGGACATAGCGCCCCCCCTGGGACAATATCCTTGGATAGACACATGAATGGACCCCTGGTCGGATCCACATAAGCGCTTTTCAGCAAAACTAGAATATGTAGAGCTGTAACATTGCCCCCCCAGCATTTTTGTAAGTGACTCTCTTCTCCCTTAGCAGTTTCTTTAAAAAGCGCTATCTGGGCTCCGCTCCTCCTAATGTATTGTTGCACCTCATGTCTCTTGCCCGCTGTTCCCATTCCATTACTCTGATCTTAGCCATGTAGTTCTATATAAAGAGAGCAGGGAAACAGGTAAAAGGAGGGAAGAGGAGAAAGGAGGGGAGAACAGAAGAGAGGAGAAAGGAGGGGTGCCTCCTGAACCTGCCTGTGTGTACCATTTTACACAATAGGGGACTGGGCCAAACCTCACTGAGTTTCCTGTGGAACAAAAACAGGTTTTTTTAAACTCAACTCCCAACCCAAGGTGGCCTCAGAACAGATGGCTACCCAAACAGGTAACCAAAAGTTCCATGAATGGGATGCTCTAGATTGTACTCACATATGCAATTTGACCTCTCTGGAGAGAATTGGGGGAGGGTGAAATGCTTGCCCTTGCTAAACAAAGCATACCTAAAAGTGACTACAAGAGCAAAGCAAACAAAAGGTAGCAGACACATTTATGCACTGTAAAAAGTTAATAAAACAGAAGTAGCGGGGAACAGTACATTGAGTGCAGCCAATCATTCCAGCTGCACTCCCACAGTCTTTAGCTATAAGGAGGATATGGTAACAGTGACCATAGCTTCTTCTTTAGGGTGGAATTAAATCTCTTCACTAGGTGTGGTTGCAATAGTTGTGACAGAAAGGTGCTGGATGTGCGTCAACTTGCTGGCTTGGTTCTAATTTAAACTGCATCTTATTGCCTGTAATAGCTATTTTTATGCCATGCTTTTTATGGTCGGAAAACTGTTCAAACTGTTCATGAACATGAGATAATTCACAATGAGTTGGGTAACACTGATTATGTCATTACCTGCTGTGATCTATTTTTCTTTTGTTGTGTTTGATGTTTGGTGATATAGGGTGGGCAACGCGTGGTTTGCGAAAACCATGTTACCGAATCCATTCACGGCAAATTCCTGGGGAAATGTATATCATTACATCGCACACTAATACCATGCGTGCCATTACATTGTGGGTATTACTACGCAATGTCAATGACAATGACATGCCATTACATCGCAAACTTTTACGACGCATGCCATTACAACGCAAAGGCATGCATGGTATAGCTATACTCATGGTAAAAGTTTGCAAGGTAAGTGACTCTATCCTACCCTACCCTAAACACTAATATAGTACCCCTGCATAAACCCTCCCCCGACCCCCAGTCCAATCCCTACAATAACACTACACTACCCTGCACGACACCCCCTACACTATCCTAAAACACTACACTACACATACACTACAATACTAACCTAAACCCTAAAACACTACACTACACAAACACTACAACACTACCCTAAAGCCTACAACACAACACTACTCAAACACTAAAAAACAACCCTAAACCCTAAAACACTACACTAACACCACAACACTACCCTAAACCCTAAAACACTACACTACGCAAACACTACAACACTACCATGAACCCTAAAACACTACACTACACACATACTACAACACTACCCTAAACCCTAAATCACTACAGTTCACAAACACTACAACACTCCCCTAAACCCTAAAACACTACACTACACAAACACTACAACACTACCCTGAACCCTAAAACACTACACAAACACTACAATACTACCCTAACCCCTAAAACAATACACTACACAAACACTACAACACTACCCTAAACCCCAAAGCACTACACAAACACTACAACACTACCCTAAAACCCTAAAACACTACTCAAACAGTACAACACTACCCTAAACCATATAACACTACACTACACAAACACTACAGCACTACCATGAACCCTAAAACACTACACTACACAAACACTATAACACTACCCTAAACCCTGAAACACTACACTACACAAACACTACAACACTACTCTTAACCCTAAAACACTAAACTACACAAACACTACAACATTAACCTAAACCCTAAAACACAACACTAACACTACAACACTACCCTAAACCCTAAAACACTACAATACTGCCCTAAACCCTAAAACACTACACTATACAAACACTACACAAAACATTACAACACTACAACAAAAGTAACCCCCAGCCCAAGTGCAAACCCCCTTACCTCTCTTTCCTCGTGGTTCCTCTCCAGCGTCACCGTCTCTGCTCCGGGTTCCTGCTTCCAGCGTCATATGAGGGGCGGTGCACGTCGTTGTGGAGAAACAGCCTCAGTTTCCTCACAACGACGTGGATAGCCAGTAAATTGAATTCGTTATAAAAGCGCATGCGATGTAATGGTATGCATAGTAATGGCTATGCGTAGTTACATCACATGCGTTGTAAAGCATACGATGTAATGGCTACGCATGGTAAAAACCGCGTTGTGATTGCTGTTTCCCTTCCTGGGGCATATCCCAAAGGTTCCACTCCGTTCCCCCTGAATGTATTGTATACTTTAAAGCAGTAGTGCATAACCAACACTGAGGAGAGTGGGATTCGACTTGGTGCTCGTCAGGTACATCATTTAAAAAAACTATTACTGAAAATCTTTCTTGAAAGAAATGATTTGATCATATTAAATTAAGTTGGTATTCCACCTTAATATCAACTTCTGAATATTTTTACTGCCAGAATATCGTGGGCAAACTATTGAGGACCAAAGTATTGGCAAGTTAAGCATATTTAGGTAAATATAACTTTGCTTTACTTATGTCCATGTGTCTAGTTGGCAGAGGTTTGCACCCAGTCCAAGTGGAGACCACCAGTGTAGTCAGGCTAAGTCCGATACACACCCTAAATTAACCTTTTGCTTGGCACAGAGCAGTCAGGTTCAACTTAAGAGGCAAAGTGTAAAGTATTTGTGTAACACTTAAATGACAGTAACTCAATGAAAACACCACAAAAAGACCACACACAGGTTTAGCATAATAAAAAATATTTATCTGATCAAAGCATAACCAAAATGACAAAAATTAAATAATTAGGAGTTGAGATATTACTTAAAAAAATGAAATGTGAAAACAGTGTATAGAAGTCACTAGCAGTCCAAAGGTTACTTGAGGTCCCAAGAGATCGGTGTCAATTCAAAATGCAGGCCAACCGCAAAGGAGGGCAGGCCGGCTACAAGACCCAGACAGGTCCTTCTGAAGAAATACCTTGGATGGAGCTTTGCCGAGACTGTACTGTGTCATCGTCGAGCTCTGTTGAAATAGCTTCATTACTGAGAAGTCTCTGAGTTGCTGTCAAGCTGTGCAGGCTGTGGATTCTTCGTCATCGAGCTGCCTCTGCATCAGCTTCAAAAGGTGATGTAGTGGAAATTCTCACTCAGTTGAGACAATGCATCGGTCTTTGCAGAAATCAGCTGTAGAACCCACTTCTGAGGTCCAAGACTGAAGGAGGCACCTAAGCAAGGGTAGGACTTACAGATGGCAGAGTCCAGCGGCACCAGCAGGATTGCAGAAAGTCTTTTGCCCAGGGATACCTAAATTATTCCGTGCCTGCATCCAAGGGTGCAAAGGGGAGACCTATGGGTGGTTTAACCATTTGGGTCCGCCAGAGTCTTCTGTTAACTGTCAAGGTCATAGATACCAGAAACAGAGACATTCAACTAATCAGAGTAGCCTCAGGTATTTTGGGTCATCTTGATATCTACAATATTTATGTCAGGGGTAGCAAGGGTGGGAGGTCAGAGGTTTTAGCGGCCTTGGGTTCCCTCCTTGACACCTATTCCCAAGATAACAATATTGTGATTGCTGGCGACCTAAATCGAACCTTTGAACCCTTGTCAATCGACAATGACTTCCTTGGAGATGAAGAGGATAGGCAATGGGGAGTCCCTAAATTAGAGTTAAAACCAGTTTCCCGTTGGACCGAGGATGTCATCTGCCTGAATGCCATTTGTTACGAAAAGGGTCTGCGAGCACTGAATGGGAGGACTCTGAGTGATAAGGTTGGGTCCTGTACATTTGACAATGGTCGGAACAGAAGCAGAATTGACTATGTTTTATGCAGTCTAAAGATATGGTCCCTGGTTTGTGACATGGAGGTCAAATGGCGGATTGAGAGCAACCACAACCCGCTGTGTGTAGAGCACAAATGGTGGTTCTCTACCAGTGTGATTTCTAATACCGAGGGCGCTCCTCCGTCTTCGATTGTCCCTTCAAACGACACGCGCAGGTTAAGATGGGCACATGTTGCGACTAACCAACAGGCTATCGCTAGCATCAACACTGAAGCTGATAAAGCAATATTGGCCATAGAACAAATTAATTTGTCCTATCCAGGCTCAAGCAGTGTAGCTGCAATTCATGACACTCTCTTTTGTGCCATCAAGAACCATTTTGTAATACCTGTGAAAAGTAAGGGAGAAGGACCCCGTAAGCAGGCAAAATGGTACAATACCCAATGCAGGAAAGCCCGTTTAGCTCTAGGAACCGCTATTAAAGGGAGGCAACCTATAGCTATCCGATCTGCTAGAAAGGATTACAAGGATAGTGTAATAAAGGCAAAGAAAGCATGGGACGAGCTCCATTGGTTAGAATTAAAGGCAGCAAGCGATAAAAAAGATTCCAGGCATTTCTGGAATATTGTAAAATGGGGCGGAGAGGGACTACCTGAACCTCCCAATAATAATGTGCCAGAAGAGTAGTGGGTCAAATATTTTAAGCCCCAATATGCTGAGAACCAACATGCCACTGTGGTGGCTGACTTAATTCCCGTTTATTACAAAGAGGACTCTTTTAGTATTAAAGAAATAATGACGGCCCTTAGCACAGTGTCCAGCGGCAGAGCCCCAGGATTAGATGGTGTTCCAGCTGATATCTTTATCAATGATAAAGAGCGATGGTGTAAGTATATTCATCTTCTTACCAACGCAATCGCTCGGGGCACAACTGTACCAACATCCTGGCAGGGTGCAGAAATAATACCTGCGTTCAAGAAAGGCGATCGATCCCAGCCGGGTAATTACAGGCCCGTAAGCCTTATCAACACCATTCAAAACGTAGTTGGTCGTCTAGTTGTAAACAGGCTCCTTGACTGGGCCGAGGAGAACAACACCCTGTCCCAATTCCAAGCGGGATTTCGAAGGTCTACTAGTACGGTTGACCAGGTGTTCCGCTTCACCTTGCTCCAGTGGAGGACTGTGTTGCTGGGAGGGGGCAGCCTGTATGCAGCTTTTGTCGATCTGCGGGCTGCCTTCGACCTAGTACCTAGGTCCAAACTGTGGCTGGTGCTGAGGAATCAGGATGTACCAGAAGAGCTGTTGACCATGATAATGAGGCTCCATGAAGCCAACTATGTTAAGATCCAGTGGGGGGGACAGGGAATGGTGACTGCAGATTTCCCAGTTGAGGGCGGCGTCCGCCAAGGGTGCTCAATGGCGCCCACATTGTTTATACTATATATCAATGGGGTTGTTGCTCGTATGTTGTCTTCAAACGTGGATGCTCCCTCGCTAGCTGGCACAAAAATTCCTATCCTAATGTTTGCAGACGACATGTTGATTTTATCTAAGACGCCGAGCGGACTACAGCGTGCTCTGTCTATTTTCGACCAATTTTGTGGGGAGCATGGTCTAGAAGTCAATGTGACCAAAACAAAACTTATGATTTTTAACCCCCACCGTAGCTTCAAATCCAAGTTAACTATGAATGGTCGTCCTCTAGAGGTAGTGGAAGCCTTTACATATCTGGGAATCCGTGTATCTAACTATCTCAGATGGTCCCAGCATATAGACATTGCTTCACTAAGGCACAGGCAATTGGCTGGCGCTCTTGGTCTAGAACATAGAAAATCTTTGACTAGACCAATAAAGCCAGCATTGCAGGTATACGAAGCAAAGGCACTCGGCTCTGCACTATATGGTGCTGAGTTGTGGGGATTTGAGAAGGTAGTAGCCCTCCAAACCTCGGAAAACAAGTTTTTCCGGGCCATCACTGGTGTCCCTAAGAGTACCCCACTGGTGCCTCTCAGGTATGATCTGGGCAGAAAAGCGGTTGGAGACTTGGTTAGACTTCGTCCGATCTTGTATTGGCGAAGGCTCTGGACTATGCCTGAGCTTTCACATTATGCAGAGGGCTTCCTAGACATTATCAAAAGGGATGAGTTCCACAAAATCGGATGGCTTAAAACTCTCAGTCTAACCCTGAGGGAAAAAAAAACGAGAAAAAAAAACCCAGAAAGTCTTTTGTGTCTCTTAGACTTCAAAAAACAGGGGACAAGCCAGCAAGCCCTTGAAGTCACTCTGGGTTCATGAGAGATGGGTCCAGTCCTTGTCCTCAGCAAAACAGAGAACCAGTTTCTCAGAACAGTCAGACGCAGCAAAGTAGCAATCCATTCAGCACAGCAGTCTTTACTCCAGCAAAGTCCTTACCATATCCAATAGTGTGCTGTTTTCGTAGGGTCAGAAACCTAATACTTATACCCAAAAGTACCTTTGTTGTAGGGGGTGACTTCAAAGGAGTTCCCTGAAGTGCACAAGAATCCCTTCCAACCCAGTCCCATTTGCCAGCCTATCCGTGGGGGGTAGTCAGCTCTTTGTGTGAGGACAGAACACAGCCTATTCAGATGTAAGTGTGAGCCACTCTCCCCCTTCGTGCCTAGGAAGGCTATCAGAATGCAGATAAATGCTCTGTCACTCTCAGCCCTTTCTATGTTTGTGGCTGTCTAGAGAGAATACACAAAGTGTGCCTGTCATCCAGCCTGGTTGTGCATTAGAGCCAGGTTGCAGGCACACAGAGCAAGGTTAAGAGCAGAGAAATGTCCACTTTCTAAAAAGTGGCATTTCTAAAATGGTAATGACAAAACCAGCTTCACCACAAAAGAAGATTTATCACCACCATTCCAAAGATATGAAACATGATGAAGCGCCTCCTTTCTGATCAGGAATTGCTGCTTAAAAAGAGTTTTAAGGAATCCCCAATGCTAGCTTGTGAAAGGAGTGGGCCTCACAGCAGTGAAAAACAACGTTATCTGTACATGTCCTGTCTTTTAGTTGCACAGCACCCTGCCCTTAAGGCCATTTAGGGCCTACCTTAGGGGTGACCTGTGTGTAATAAAAGGGGAGTTTAAGGCTTGGCAAGTGGTTTTAAATGACAAGCTGAAGCTGCAGTAAACTGCACACACAGGCCTTGCATTACCAGGCCTGAAACAGGTTTGAATGGGTACTAGTGTGGTTGGCACAACCAGTGCTGCAGGCCCACTAGTAGCATTTAGATTACAGGCCCTGGGTGAATGGTATACCACTTTAAAAGGGAATTATAAGTAAACTAAATATCTCAATCAGGTATATACCAATGTCACCATGTTTAGGGGAGAAGTATATGCACTTTAACACTGATTAGCAGTGGTAAAGTACCCAGTGTCTTAAAGTCAACAAAAATAATTTAGCACAAAGAGGAGCAGGAAGGTAAAATGTTTGGGGAAACCCTGCAAAAAGGGCCAATTCAAACAGTCCCCATATATGTATCTTGACAATATATCAATCTTCAAAGTACATAGATGTCGAGCTAAGAATATGAAATCATACCTCCATGCACTATCCTTTTCAAAAATTTACTCATCGATGTTCTTGCCATTATGTTTTGGCAGCACAATGTTTCTGTAATCAATATTTTGACATGCAAACATTATAATTCTAATACACAAAATCTCTGAAATGTGGCAAATAGGCTGGGAATCCTAACTTCCAAACTCCCTGTATCCATATGCTTTCTGTGACAGCCTGGTCAGCTATCCTCATCTCTCTTCCTAATGTTGCCTGCATGCATTTTATTTACATAGTTCTGCAAGCTTATTTTGGATGCCTTTGACCTGACTAGCAGGAACTTTTAAAACAAACATTCTCATATTGATTTTTTCATTTTTCAGTCTAGCCTTACGTGACAGCAGAGGCCCAATTAGTGGTTTTCCTAGTTTAGCATTGTAAATCATTCTTAACCATTCAAACTTTTATTGGTTATACAACCTGAGTGCCACCATTCTTTATTCATTTTATGGCTTTGTTAAACAATATCTCATGCAGTGCCAGGTTTCACCAAGCAATACTGCAATGCAGCACAATGTTTCATAATAATAAAAAAGAACTAAGCACCATTGCAATTGTACAAAGTAACTCTCTATTGGAATATGAACTAGTACAGAGGGATACTACCATGCCAACTACATTATACTGTGTACACATTTACACTCCGTTATGTTAATATGATTTCTTTGCCATTAGGATCAGCAACCCAATGTCCCTTTCTGACACTCCGCATGCTTCACTGCATCCTTGTATCCTCAAATTTCATCATCTGACTTATAGCCCCCATTTCTCCACAGGAACATGAATGTCTACATGTAGCCTCCTTATGTCTTCCTCAGACCCTGGTGTCTCCCCATTTGACCAGTTTAACTGCAATCATGTTACACCATTCTCTTTTCATGGCTGCTCAACAGCTCTAGGACTCCCGACCATCCCTCAGACACACAATCTCTTTATTGCCATTTACAACTCATCAACTTTGTCTATGCCCAGAAGCCTCCTTATGTTTACTTCTACATCTTCTATGTATCTTCTTTGTCCAGATGTTTTCACATCTTTACAGATTTTCCTCACATCATTTCCAAAATGTCTTTGCTTGATTTCACGTGTCTCTTCATCAGTTTCTATCAATCTCCCAATGTCATTCACTTTTCCTATTTCTATCAGCCTGCTTCCTGCTTCTAATAAAATATCAGCCTTGCTGCCCATGATTAGGCCCTATGTCTCCCAATATTCTCCCCAAAATCTATCCACCACCTTATTTGTACATTGCACACTCCTTGCTTTTCTATTACCCTTACATATTTTACCAGTATCTACATGCCTCCCAATATGCCCCCTGACTTCTTCTCATCCAGAAGTCCTCCTCCTCGACCCTCATATACTTGGGGAAGGGGACTAAACATGTTGATCTTGTGTGCTTTTACATTTTATTATGCTACCATGATCAGATGTTTGAATAATGTCTTGGATCCCATTCCAGCGAGTTTGTTAGACAATATGCCACCAAGATATATAATTATTGGTGCCTTTATTGTGGTACCAAATCATTAAATGGATTGTGATATGGAAACTGCATATGAATAAGAGTTTTGGAACATACCTGCTCCTTATTTTGCTCTATCTATCCTGACAATGACAATGGGGGCATTTTTTGTATACAACTATGATTTTCCATGGTTTATCATAAAGTACTGGAATGGCAAAGATGGATAAGCAAAGCAGTGGCATTCACTTGATGGAACTACTACGATTTTGACAGGAAGATGGCTTGCAAAGAATTGCTTCAGATTTACCACAAAGCCACTAGGATGGCTTGTGCTGTATTTATTGCTCCAAAAAATCAAAAACACCCTTATCTTCTCACAATTGAGGAGACCTTTTTGGAATCCAGAGTTAAGCTTCTTTGATTTCCCTGAATCCTATGAGGTGCAATGATTTAGTATGTTTTTTGTCTCCAAAAGAAACCAGGATGATATATTCCTTTTTGCCATATAGGATAGACACATCCACTGGCTAGGCAGATCTACAATTAGGCCAGGATCAGAGTCATCCAATGTCGAAATTCTCACCTTGCCAGACCTTAGTAAGTTGGCTGGTACCATTAAACCTGGTTCCCTGATGGACCCAGCCCATCCGATGTTTTCAAAGCTGCTTCTGTAGTGATAGATCTGGTGATTCTGGAGCTTCCTAACCTTTCCATTTTCTCCTTAAGTCTGCCAGTGTGGAAATACACAATAGTGAGACCATTGCTTCAATAAGCCAAACTGGATGCCTCTAAAGTGGAGAACTGCCAACCTGTCTCTCTTCCGCTGTCGTACTAAATTGCTAGAAAAATATATCAATCCACAATTGTCCAGCTAATTTGAAGCCATAATCTACCTCATGCCTCTCAATCAGGCTTTCAACCATTCCTTAGTACTGAAATAGCTTTGCCGGTGGTGTCAGAGGAGCTAAAGTGTACTCTTGTCAGGCTGGATCAGCTGCAGTCATCTTACTCAATCTAAATGCAGCATTTGATATAGTCTCTTATGCATCGCTGCTCAGATAACTGAAAGGTTACAGGATAAAGGTTAGGTCCTCTTCATTTTTGAAAATGCATAGCTTCCAAGTCTTTGATTATCCCTTTTACTCTAAGTCCTTACTAATCAATTATTGAGTTACTCAGGGCTCTTTTTTTAATATGTATGGCCTCCCTTTGTTGGACCTGTAGAATCTTTTGGCTTCACTCCCCTGTCATATGCTTATGAAACCCAGTTGGTCTTTCCACTCTTGCCTAATCAGGGCAGAGTACCAGACAACATTAGGAGCTGCCTCTCACCTATAGCCAACTGGATGGGACAAAACTGCCTGCAGCTTAATGTGGGGATGATGAAAGTCATAGTGGTGGGTACCTGGCTTCATCTCTGGTCTCCTGACTGGTGGCTGGAACCGCTTGGCCTATTCTCACCTGCCAAGCCTGCAGTGAAGAATCATTGAATCTGGATGGATGCTAATCTCACTGTAGCTGTCCATTTCAAAAAGCTGTCTGGACACTGTTTCTGGCTTGTGAGAAGCATCACTGGATTTTGACTTTTTTCACCCCAAAAAATGTAGTCCAGGCGATCATTATGTCTTGTCCGGCCCAATGGAATGTTCTATGCCTGGGTGCATCACACTCAACGATTGAGCATCTGCATATGATCCATAATACTTCATCTCTGGTACCTGTACACATTTCTCCCAGCTTTCAATTGTATAGAAAGGATTCAATTAATGGCTCTTTGCTACATTTTCTGGGCGTTTTCAGATGCTGGTCCTTTTTCATCCTAGGCATTTGATTAAACTTTACAGTCCAACCAGAGCACATAGATACACAGGCTCCATTCTAGTCATTTTGCCCAGTTTTAGTGAAGCCAAAAAAGTTGACTGATCCTTATAATATCTAGTGAACAAACTCTAGAACATGGAATGGGACAGTAATGGTGTTACTCTTGTAGGGGAAGCTTCACCACTCTATATTTTCTATATTTTGTGGGAGGTAAAGGAATCTGTGAACTCCAAAACTAAGAGAAAAGCCTATCTAGAATGCCCCTTACATTTTAGTGGTGAGTACTGAGGTTCTGCTGAAGAGGGTGGTCTCTACCCCTTGACGTGGGGCTGACATCACCCCTACAAAATGAGGAAAACATAATGGAATAATAGTTGAGGTAAATGTCCAGGCAAAACATTACGAGGACAAAGATATTAAACAATTTAAACCCTTGGGTTGAGAATGACTACATTGTTTTGCATATACAAGCACGTTTCAGGTGCAGTCAAAATATGAATAAACAGATTTTCTTATCTTCGGGTCATCACCATGAAACAGATAATCTCATAAGGAGGTTCTTTGTACTTGATGTACTATGCTAAAGAATCTGGTTTGCTTTTAAGACTGAGTAAATAGTGTTCTGCTTTTTAGAGAATACTCACAATTTTACACTCGATACAGGCTAACAAAAGGCTGAAAAGGCCTACTACAGGATATCAACTCACAGCCAGAGGCCAGTCACTACAAGCTCTACAAGCACAGACAAGCACAACCAGCAAGCCAGTCCCCCTGCAGCCTCCTAGTGATCAGCGCTTCTGATTCTACTCCTCACTTTCAAAACCGACATGCACACTATTTGCCACTCTATCCCCCCAAGATAAAGAGAGTTGCATCAGGCGATTAAGGCAACTAGGCGGAACGAACCGGCACCAGCCTGATACTAGAAAGGATGCAGTTGGGCATCAGTAGTGCAGCACTACAGTCCACCTGTAACCCAGTTGTCCATAGTCAACCATCAGCAACAACTAGCCATACCTGGTAATCATCGGAAGCAGGTAGTTGGCCACCAGACCTACCTGTGGTTCTACAAGGCTCCTTAATCCTACTCAACATATTGGGTAGGGGAGTATGATGGGGAGCCCACCCTAATACCCAGAAGGACAAGGGCGCTCTCCACAAACTTTATGGATCTTAAGCACCAGAGGATCCAAATTGACAAAGGCACAGGTCAGGAGGAGTCATCAGATCATCCGGCAGCCCACAGCCCCCAGCGGTTCTGGCATCCTCTCGAGGGTACATGATACCTGCCTGCCTCAGGCATCAGTCGCTGGCACAGACACTGATATTCCAGACCCCTGGAAGCCGCTACCCCAGCCAACTCACTTAGCACCAGAGACAGTATCATTATTAGACCTCGTAGAAGATGGCACAACAAACTCACTGACCAGCACATACCTTTGTCTAATAGCGCAAGTGCTCAGCCCAGTGCCCATGCCTGAGCAGACTGCTCCATCGCCTATGTCTCCTCTAACAACCTCAATCCTGCTGTCCTGCTGTGAGGAATTGCACCTGCAGGAGCAATACTCATCGCCCCCCAAGGCTGCCTTCATCCCTAGAGTCCTACAGGCTTCACAGCCCTCTCTGGGTATTTGCCCCGCCCTACTCAGGCTTGGACCTTGGAATCCAGAAACTCTAGCAAATCAATTCAAGACAGTTCAGCTCTTCCAGCCGA
The DNA here is from genome assembly GCF_964261635.1 of Lissotriton helveticus. Taxonomy (NCBI): domain Eukaryota; kingdom Metazoa; phylum Chordata; class Amphibia; order Caudata; family Salamandridae; genus Lissotriton; species Lissotriton helveticus. The sequence continues at coordinate 1,510,089,467 of NC_136067.1, read as the reverse complement.
CCACAAATCTAGAAAACATAGACAAGGCTCTCAATGGAAATCCTTTGCTTGGCCTTGCAGATTGCCTTGCAGATGGTCAGCAGAGTACAGAGCAGAGCAAGCTCACAGGAGATACATAAGGAGGATGGCGTCCTATCTCACTCTGACTCTGGGGTCTTCAACTCAATTTAATCTTCATTCCAACTAGGCCCTCACTTATCTGTGTCAAGCCTCTTTGAGGAAGCAGTGCTTGAAACAGGCCACAAAACCAGAGACCAATCAATCCCAAGAACAAATGGTACTCCTAGCAAGCCAGGCTCCTTAGCTAAGGCCACCTCCTATCAACAATAAACCTATTGACCACAACATCACAAGCAAGTGATGTGTGGACCTCCCTGCTGAGCACAATTAATGCCATGGCTGCTGCTCTATCTTATCACTCAGGCAACCTTGATGGCCAAGTAGACATTCTCGGCTCCCTAGCTACACTCATCAAGGGCATCAACAGTAAATTGGACACTCTGAACAATCTGATCAAGCATGCGCAAAACGCAGAAGTGGCCACTCCTCCCACAACCACAGGAGCCATTTGCCTGTGCTCCCCAATTATAAACAAGCTGGGTACCCTGCCGTAAGCCATGGAAACCCTGCTGCAAGATCTCAAGTTGCAGGTACCCTCACTCAACCCCAAAGAACACACTTCACAGTCCCCTCCCAATGATATATCAAGACGCAAGGCCTCTTAAAATGCTCTTCGACAAACTCAAGCTCAGCCACGCCAGCATGTGCCGTTCAACAACCAGGCAGAGCTGCCTGCTCACCCAGCCAGGCGACATGTCCACAGCCATCCCACCAACCTATTGGTCTCTCTTCATTGTCCAATGTCATACGGTCGGTCAGACTAAGCAAATGCTCTCGCAAACAACTAAGGAAACAAAGAAATGAAACCCAAAAATGTCCAATTACCATAATCAATCAATCAATCATTTGTAAAGCGCACTACATACCCGCGTGGGTCTCAAGGTGCTGGGGGGGCGCTACTGATCGAACAGCCAGGTCTTGAGTATCCTCCTGAAGGTCAGCAGGTCTTGGGTCTGTCATAGGCTCAGTGGGAGGGTGTTCCATGTCTTGGCGGCGAGGTGGGAAGGATCTCCCACCGGTGGTTGTTCTTCGGTTGCGTGGGACGGTGGTGAGTGAGAGGTCGGCGGAGCGTAGCTGGTGGTTGGGGTTGTAGACGGAGAGCCGTCTATTGAGGTAGACTGGGCCGGTCTTGTGGAGTGCCTTGTGTGCGTGGGTGAGGAGCTTGAAGGATATCCTCTTGTTAACGGGGAGCCAGTGCAGGTTTCTCAGGTGGGGGGTGATGTTACCGTGGCGTGGTATGTCGAGGATCAGTCGTTCCGAGGCGTTTTGGATGCGTTGTAGTCATTTGATGAGCTTGGTCGGGGCTCCCGCATAGAGGGTGTTTCTTTAGTCGAGTCTGCTGCTGACGAGGGCCTGGGTGAAAGGCTTTCTTGTATCTGTCGGGATCCATCTGTAGATCTTGCAGAGCATGCGGAGGGTGTTGAAGCAGGATGAGGAGACGGCGTTGACTTACTTGGTCATTGAGAGCGTTGAGTCGAGGATGATTCCCAGGTTGCGTGCGTGGTCAGTGGGTGTCGGGGCTGCCCCCAGTGCCTTCGGCTACCAGGAGTCGTCCCAGGCTGAAGGGTTGGAGCCGAGGATGAGGACCTCCGTTTCGTCCGAGTTCAGCTTCAGATGGCTGGTCTTCATCCAGTCGGCGACGGCCTTCATTCCTTCGTGGAGGTTGGCTTTGGCGGTGATGGGGTTCTTAGTGAGTGAGAGGATCATCTGAGTGTCGATGGCGTAGGAGATTATGTTGAGGTCGTGCTGTCGGGCTATGTGTGCGAGCGGGGCCATGTAAATGTTGAACAGCGTCTGGCTGAGGGAGGATCCCTAGGGTACGCCGCAGATGATCTCGGAGGCTTTGGAACGGAATGGTGGGAGGTGGACGCTCTGGGTTTTGCCGGAGAGGAAGGAGGTGGTCCAATCCAGAGCCTTGTCTCGGATCCCTGCGGCGTGGAGGCGTGCGCTTAGTGTGCGGTGGCAGACGGTGGCGAAGGCGGCAGGGAGGTCTAGGAGGATGAGTGCTGTGGTCTTGCCGTTGTCCAGCAGGATCCTGATGTCATCGGTGGCGGCGATGAGGGCAGTCATGGTGCTGTGGTTGCTGCAGAACCCTGACTGGGAAGGGTCCAGGATTCTGCTTTCTTTGAGGTATCAGGTTAGCTGTCTGTTGACGGTTTTCTCGATGACCTTGGCTGGGAAGGGGAGCAGTGAGATGGGCCAGAAGTTCTTGAGGTCTCTTGGGTCTACCTTAGGTTTTTTGAGTAGGACGTTGATCTCGGTGGGTTTCCAGATCTCTGGGAAGGTCGCTGTCTCGAGGGAGAGATTGATGACGTTGCGCAGGTGGGGTGCAATGGAGCTGCTTGCTCTGTTGAAGGCGGGGTGCCAGAATGGGTCTGACGGAGAGCCGGAGTGGATTGTGCGCATGGTCTTGATGGTGTCATTGATGCTCACGCTGACCCAGGCTAGCAGGGGGTCGTGGTCGATGGTGTGCAGAGGGTCTGTTGGGGCTGTCTGGGTGTTGAAGCTGTCATGGATGTCTGCTATCTTGGGGTGGAAGAAGGTGGCGAGGGAGTCACACAGGGCTTGCGACAGCGGGAGGTCGTTGGTGGTGGAGCTGGGGTTGGAGAGATCCTCCATGATGTTGAAGAGCTCCTTGCTATTGTGTGGGTTGTTGTCGAGGCGGTCTTTGAAGGAGGCCCTCTTGGCCGCCCTGATGAGGTGGTGGTAGTTGCGGATGGAGTCCTTGTGTGCTGCGTGGCTGTCCGGAGTTTGTTCACTGTGCCATTTCTCCTCTAGTTTCCTGCAGGCTTGCTTGGAGGCTAGGAGTTCTGGGGTGAACCAGCTGGTCCTCTTGCTGGTGTCTCTGTGGGGGGGTTTCTTCAGCAGGGCAAGGGTGTTGGCACAGTCCTCGATCCAGCGTCTGAGGCTGAGGGCAGTGTCGTCCGTGTTGGAGGTTTCGGTGGGTGGGCTGAGAGCGAGGTTTGCGTGTAGTTGGTCTTCGGTGATTTTGCTCCCGCAGCGGCGGGGGATCTGTTGGGTGCGGTGGTGTGTGGTGGGTTTCTGGAAGGTGAAGAGTATGCAGTGGTGGTCGGCCCAGAGGAGGTCAGTGGTGTGGCAGATGGAGACGTGCAGGCTTGAGAAGACAGGGTCGAGCGTGTGGCCGGCAGAGTGGGTGGGCGTTGCGACGAGTTGCCTCAGTCCGAGGTTGGCGAGGTTATCGATCAGGGTTGTGGAGTTGTTGTCGTTGTCGTTGTTGTTCTCAAGGTGAAAGTTCAGGTCTCCGAGGAGGATGTAGTCGGTGATGGTCAGGGCGTGCATGCTGATCAAGTCGGCGATGGGGTTGCTAAACTGGGGGCGGGGCCCGAGGGGGTCGGTAGACGAGGGTGCCTCTGAGGGTGGAGTTAGGGTCTGTGTGGATCTGAAAATGCATGTGTTCGGCGGTGCTGAGCACGTCGTCGGTGCTAGTTGATATCCTGATGCTGTTCTTGTGGACTATGATGATTCCTCCTCCAACTCCGTTGGTGCGGTCCCTGCGGGTGATCTTGTAGCCATCTGGGATGGCTATGGCAATGTCGGGTGCGGAGTAGGCGTTAAACCAGGTCTCTGTCAGGAAGGCGACGTCCCGGGATGTTGTGTCGAGCAGGTCCCAGAGTTCGACGCCATTCTTGCGTGTGGAGTGGCTGTTAAGTAGTATGCATCGAAGGTGGTTGGGGTCTTTCTTAGCGGGTGGTTCGTCAGCTCTGAGGCTGGTGTAGCTGCAGTTCCGGCAGGTGAAGGGGCCGTGTGTGTGTTTCGGGGCAGCCTTGAAGCAGGTGTGGCTCCGTTCAGAGTTGAGAGCGTGCAGAGTGCTGGCGTCGTAGTGGCGGCGGTCGTCGTGGCGGGTGCAGGGGTTCTGGCGCTGGGGGCGGTCCATGCGCGGACGGGCGCAGACGGACTTGCCTTAGGCGTGGCCGGCATATATGGGGAGGTGGAAGGGAGGAGCAGCTGGGAGGCGGGGTCAGCAAATGGGCAGTGGGCAGCCAGGGGGGCGGGGCCGCAGGGGACGCAGCGGCAAGGGCGGTGAGGGACAACACAGGTAACAGAAGGAAAAGGGGCACAGAAACAAGGGAAAAACGAGTGGCACAGAGGGCACAAAAAACAAGGGAAAAACGAGTGGCACACAGGGCAGAAGGGCACAAAAAAACGAGTGGAACAGAGGGCAGAAGTGCACAAAAACGAGTGGCACAGAGGGCAGAAGGGCACAAAAAACGAGTGGCACAGAGGTAAAATACAGAATACAGAAATACAGGGGCAGCTATGAACAGAAGGCAGAACAGGCAGAGAGGCACAGGGGCAGCGAGGGGAACAGAAGGGAAAACTGGGCAGAGACAAGGGGGCAGTGAGGGGTACAGAAGGGAAAACCGGGCAGAGAGCACTGAGACAGCGAGGGGAACAGAGGGAAGAAAAAGGGGCACGGACCATGCACAGGCAGCGGGGGAAGACAGACAACAGCAGTCACAGACCCAACAATGAAAATACAGGCAATACAATAAAAGCAATAAAGCAAAGGATGAACAAACCTACCTATGGCCTACCACTGGCCACCAGGGATGAGGCGCAGGTGGTAGCCTGCGGGTGGTGGAGGGCCTCGAACTTCCTCAGCAGCGGCAGCTGGGGCAGGGAGGCACAGACGGTGCTGTGCGGAGGGGGAGCGACCTACCTGGTGGGGTCAAGGGTTGCTGGAATTGTTTTAGCCTATCTTCACCGAGACATAATTAGACAAAATTTCTCTCCCTTTGAACTCTAATTCGGCCCGAGACTCATCTCCAAATTCTTCATCAGCGGACCTGGCGGCGCAAAACCAACAAGCAGACCAAATCTGCCCAGTAACGGTTACAGGTGCCCTCAACAACCAGTGGCTAAAACCGGGCAATAGTCAGTCCCAGGGTCAAGACCCCTCAATGACTCAGGAAGAGTCACTTCAATCCTCTACAGCTAAATCAGCCCATTCAGGTTGCCCAAACAACATAAACACCAGAAAAAAAGGCTGTCCAAGGAAAAAGCAGCCCACATCACAACCGTGACCATTTCAATCCTGAGGTCTGAACCATCTAACAGAGGATGTTACAGTGAAAAACATGATGACTCCACTCAATTGCACTATCCACTGACTCATACTCAGGGAACCAACAGAGCTCTTAACAGTGAAAAACTTGTGGATTCCAGTCAACTGCAGGATTCACCGATGCAAATTTTGAGAACCCAGTGTACTGTCACCGCACTGACAGCCTCTCCCGGGCCCAATCGCTGGTCTTCACCCCGGAATGCCAATCAAGGGGAGCCCACGACATCTTAAACAGGGGCAACATCATCCTTCTGTTTCAATCAATTCCAAATCTAAAGCACATAGGATCAGCAGACATCCTGGCAATCTAATTTTTAGAGCTAAGAAGAACACATGAACCAGAACCTATCCAGGTTTCCTTCATCTCTTCCAAATGGGTAGAAAAAATTCTAGCCAACTCAACAGTCTTCGGTAGGTGGTGCACAAAAGTAGAGTGAGCAAGGACCAAAAGATATCTAACAGCTTTTCTGCATCAGCACAATCATCCAACCTTTTCTATTTTAAAAAGCGTACTGGAATCTCAAGGCTCAAAAATACCCGATGCACTCACCTGCACTGTTTCTCAAGGCAACCATCCAATTGGGAACCAAAATCAACGAGGAGGACATGACCACAGCAAGACTAAGTCAAATCACCCCAACTGGGGCTGGCTGCTTATGACTCTCCAAACCAGAAACGCCCTCTTACAAACCACCCCAATTCAAGATGAACAATGCCAGCACAGGGCTAAATTCATCTTATGTGCCTGGAACAAACAAGGGCTCCTACAAAAACTTGACAATGAAAAACCCCTATCGTTTTGGAAGGACACTTGGACCTCCTCCTAAAGCTACAAGAGACCTGGGCTCAACAGTCCCTCTAACAGGCTTTGTTGAGTTCAGAAAACCAGCCTTTAAAATCAATAGACATGGCCGACCGATGGGCAGCCTCTCCATCTATGTTTCCATATCACTGCAACACACAGCAAAAGAGATTGTACCCAAGTCCCTTGGGCCCAAGTAATCCATCTAAATATCTTCCACCATAGCAAAGCTCTCTCGCTTTTGATCATCAACATCTACATTAATTTCTCAAAATCATGGAAGAAGGACACACTGAAAAACCTAGCATCCATACAAACTGATATCAAACTAAAACATTTCTCTGAAAATATCATACTAATAATAATAATAATAATAATAATAAAGAGTTTTATAGAGCGCGAACAGCTGCCTCACAAGGAGGTATCCCGGCGCTGTAAAAACAGAAAGGCCAAAAACGTTGTGTGGCAGAACTTAGCGTTGTGAGGTGAAAAGCCAGGTTTTTAGCAATCGTTTAAAACAGGCTTCAGAAGGGGCCTGTTGGAGAGCGGGAGGAAGAGAGTTCCATAGCACCGCCACATTGGCCGCGAACGTTCTTCCGCCCAGCCGTGCCCTTCGCACTCGAGGGACCACAATCTTCACCTGCCCGTTGGAACGGAGGGACCAAGATTGGTGATATCTGGGGAGTCTGACTTTCAGATAGTTAGGGCAGGTGCCAAACAGGGATCTAAAGGCCAGCGTCAGGGTTTTGAACTTAACCCGGCTGTCCACTGGGAGCCAGTGCATCGCCCGCAGGTGCGGAGAGACAGAGTGTTTGAAAGGAATACACCTCAGCAGTCTCGCAGCCGCATTCTGCATCGTCTGAAAGCGCTGGATTAGATAACGGGGGAGGCCCAGATAGAGTCCGTTGGCATAGTCCAGCCTCGATGTTATTGTAGCATGGACCACCATTTTGCGGCACTCTACTGGCAGAAGTCTCAAGATCTTGCGTAGGTTTCTCAGCTTGGTTAGACAACAACCAGCAACCTGCTGAATATGGGAAGCGAAGGAGAGACTGCTATCCCAGCGGACTCCCAAATTTTTTGCGCTCTGGCTCGGTGACGGAGGTGTTCCCATTTCCACCGGCCACCATAGTTCTGCAGGGGGGGGCAACCCCTTGCCAAAGAAGATAACCTCAGTCTTCTCAGAATTCAATTTAAGTTTATTGGTGTTCATCCATCTGGCCACATCTCGGAGGCATCCCTTAAAAGTTGCAAAAGCCTCTTCCGACACCTCCGAGTATGGGAACACCAACTGGGTGTCATCAGCATACGAGATTGCTTTGACCCCCCAGTTTGAGATAAGTGTGAACAGAGGAGCCAAATAAACATTAAATAGTAGTGGGCTTAGTGCCGACCCCTGGGGAACACCACATTTTAACTTGGAGGGTTTTGAGACAATCTGATCTAATGTCGCCTTCTGTGTTCTCAGTGATAGGTACGACTGAATCCAGCTCAATGCTTGATCTTTTAGCCCTATCTCAGCCAGCCGTTGTATGAGCCTAACATGATCCACCGTATCAAAGGCGGCCGATAGATCCAGGAGAACCAACATAGCTGATTCCCCGGCATCCATCGACCAACTCACTGATTCCGCTACTTCAATCAATGCAGTTTCCGTGCTAAAGCCCGGTCTAAAGCCCGATTGAGTTTCATGTAGGACATCATTGTCTTCTATGAACTTATTCAGCTGACGCTGAATTAACTTCTCCAACATTTTCCCGGGGGCTGCTAGGAGAGAGATTGGCCGCAGGTTGCTCAAATCTAGCGGGTCACCATTTGCTTTTTTTTTCAGTGGAAGGAGAGTGGCATGCTTCCATACGTCCGGGAATAATCCCGAGGTAATGGACCCATTCCAAATAGACTGAAGAGTGGGAGCCACGAAATCAGTGATAGATTTCCAGAGTTTTGGCGGGCAGGGATCATCAGGAGACCCCGATTTACATTTTTGGAGCTCCTTAATGACTGAATCCAGGTCTATCAGATGGAACTGCTCAAATACTACTGCTGGCCCTGTTTTTACTACAATGTCCGATCTCTCCGTCCTAACCTCCGGGCCGAAGGAGTCGTACACTTTTTGTATCTTGCACTCAAAGAACCCCGAGATGCTGGTACACAGTGACAAGGATGGGGGAACCTCTCTTTCTATACAAGTGGGTTTAAAAAAAGACTGCACCACTTTAAAGACTTCCTTGCTTGAATGCTCTGCTTCTCGGATACTGGTCGCGAAGAAGGCTTTCTTGGCCTTTCTCACTGCCTTCTGCAGATTTTTTAGTGCAGCCTTATACAGATCCCTTTCTACGTCTCCATATCTTACTCTCCATGACCTCTCTAGTTTTTTGCATGCCTTCTTATCAGCTCTGAGATCACTCGAGAACCAGGGGGCCGATGGAGGCTCCCTATGTGAAATTACCCGTTTAGCGGGAGCTACTGAGTCCATCATGCTCTTAATCCAGTTGTTAAATAGTTGCGCGTTAGTATTTCTATCCGTAGTTAACACAGGTTTATTCAGGTCCAGAACCGGGCCCATGACTGAAGGAACTAGCTTACTCCAATGCCTTTTAATGTAAGTGCATTTCGACCTAGCTGGCCTGGGCAAATCTATTTCCACCGAAAAAGGCACAAGAAAATGATCTGACCAAGTCAGTGGAATAGCCGGTTTTGCTTTTACAGTGTCCCCATTGCTGATGATTAGATCTAGCGTGTGGCCTGCTCTATGAGTGGGGCCCTCATTACACAGCGTCAGACTAGCAGTCAGCAGTGTGGACAGTAGTGTTTCCGCTAGAGAGCAACTATCCTTATCCACGTGAACATTAAAGTCCCCTAGTAGAAGGAAGTGGGGGTGTAAGAGTGAACTCTGCACAACCGTGTCCAGTAATGATTCCAAGCTGGCAGTGGAGCCTCCCGGAGGGCGATAAACTAGTAGCCCAGCCAGTGTGACGCTTCCATGGCAACTCCCCTTCAGGCTGGACAAGAACTGTGGGCAAGTCCATCTCCCACAAAGACTTCAATCTCTATACCGTGGGACTCTTCAAACACATTGGAGACTTTGCCTTGACAGCGAACCCGGCTGCGGTACATCAATTTCACCACTACCCCGTAAAAATTGAAGCAGCTTCTCCTACTGTGGTGACAGAAAGCCTAAAACAGCTGAGATGGGATAACAAAATCGTCAAGGAAGTTATGTCACGCATAAGAACCCAACTCAGCGAAGCCCCACCTCAAGGCATCTCCCCCATCAAACAATGGACAGGTTTTGTCAAACAAATCCTACTGGAATTCCGGCTCAAACCAACATCACGTGCCGTTCCACCCGACATAACTTTAACAAAACTCAGATTGACAGAAGATTTGAAGCGGTTGAAAAGAGACGTCAACCGTAAATTGTGAGCTCTCATCAAGCAACCCTCTTCAATAGTTGTGAGGCACAGACTGAGCAAATCAAGATCTCTGTTTAGGAGAGCAATTTGGTGTGCCAAATGTGAAAAAATGTAGGATTTCTGAATGCAATTGCTGGTTACAAGCAAGGGAAGCAACACAACAATATTCTGGTCATTGATCAATCAAGCTACAATAGGCAGCAGGAGATGCACCAACACAAACATCTCGGATCCAGTGTGGGTTTCATTTTTGTCAGCTCACTTCTCTCAACTAGTATGCCCCTTGAACCCAGCAACTCACTAAGCAAATTGCCTATTACCCAGAAGGCTAGTGACATGCTCGGCACTCCAAGATTTCTGACATCGCCAGCAATTTGGAAGAACGTTGCGCACTAACATTGAGAAGGTTGCAAAAGGATGGAGACCAGGCCAAAACAGGCTTCCAACTGCCCTGTTCGATTCTGAGCCTGCGCTTTGGTCCAAGGCATTAACACTATTATTCAAATACTGTTTAGCAGTCAATTCCATTCCAAATTCTTGGAGAGGCTCCATCAGCCTACCGATCTTCAAAGGAGGCACAAAATCAGACCCACTCTACTACCAGCTGATTACACTAATTAAGAATGATGCCAAAATTTATGCCAGCCCACTACTTGCCAACCTCAGAGTCTGGGCAGAAGACCAAAGGACCATTCCTAAGAACCAATAATGTTTTAGAGACAAATGCAACTCTTCTTCGAATTGAATAGCTCTGGCCCTTATGTGCGACAAATAACTAGACAAAAAGGGACACTCTTGCTTGGTGGACTTCAAGGCTGCATTTGGCAGCATATGCAGAGGGTGTAAGTTGGTCGACTGAGGCATGTCAGACGCCTTGTTGGGAGCAATAATGCAACTGTACATGAGCACTTGGGTGCATATTAACATGGGGGATGGCCAGGACATCTCAAGGAGGATCCCAACAAACTCTGGGCTGAAGCAAGGCTGTGTGCTGGCCCCTCTGCTTTTTAACCTATACATAGCAGACTTGTCAAAACATCTTGACAAAGCAAATTGTCACCTATCCATTCTAGGAGGCCAAATAATGACTCATCTGTTATATGCAGACGACCTAGTGCTCAGCCAGAGAAAGATAGATCTCCAGCAGCTATTGGGCACTCTTCATGACTACACAATAGAAAATATGCTCGAAATCAACCAAGCAAAAACCAAAACGGTGTCGTTCAGCCTAAATCAAAACTTGGCTAACATGTGGCACACCTTAAAGGCATTGGGATCCAGACTAGGTATCTGGGAATCCTTATAGACATCAAAAGGTCATTTACCCCTCATGTACACTTTAAAAACATCAAGGGTTACAGCCTAATGTTTGCTCTCTTGTCCATCGCCCTTAACCCGTTGGCTGCTGCCGTCGGCCAACAGTAGTCGCGTGCACTAACTTGGTGGTGCTGCGCACGTCCGTTGGCCGACGCTGCCCCACCCGTTTTTCAAACGTTCAACCCTTTCCTCCAGATAATGAAAGCAAAATTCGCCCCAACATAAACCTACAGAAGCGAAATCACTCTAGGAAGGGAAGGGGATCAGTGGATAAACTGTGAACGAGAATCTACAAAGCCACCCTGCGCCTCCCTCAGAGAGCATCACCGGCGCAAGTGAGAGTAGAGTACAACATCACAAAACAGCACTGGTCCAGAGGCAGTGGTTTCCTAAACGTCTGTCACAGGCTCATACTGGCCCCACCGGACTCCATGCAAGGCCAAATCTGGTGAGTACTCGAGCAACCTGGCCAGAGATCATCATACAGACGAACATCTTGACAGCAAACTGGGGGAATTTGCACGAACCGAAGCCTGGAGTAAATACTTCTCCCACCAGGTCTTCCAGAAATTAATATCTTCCACGGCCATAAAAATGTCAAAACTAGAGGATCTGGCAGCTCTGTGCAAACGTGCCCATGCGTGGTCAGTCACAAATTTGTACTCCTCAACCAAGCAACAGAACTACATTACCAGTACTTATGCAATATGGATTCAAGCTCGGCTTTGGGCAAATGGAATTTTTTAAATCACCTCCTGTCTTGGCACAACTCTGCCACCCATGACACAAGGAAAAGAAACCTTAATCCATGTTTAATGCATCTGTTCTCAACTACTGCAGAAAAGGAAATCTCTTCTCCGTGCTGACTTCATCAGGCAGGCAGTAATTTTCACCCTGAATCCACAAAATCGACAATTAAACATCAAAACTGTTCAAATTCTGTGGATGGCAGTGAGCAAATAAGGCTTATTCAACGTCATTAACACTGTGGCACTGTACTGTCCAACGCACCTACCATTGGCCTCTGCACTTACCACCTTTATCTGCCATAAAACACATCTCCCGGACTGTATCTGGCCAACTATCGAACAAGACATCACCAGTTCTCTATTTATGTAACAACCTTACATCTAGGCCCCTACCTTCCGATTCCAGTTTACAGCTCATGAATCCTTGTGCAATGCTGGCTTCTTTTCACACCCTGCACGCCGGCTGCTTCAAAAAGGATTGACATGTTCGCACCAGACCAGCTTTAGTGCAAGTGAAACATTGACTCTTACATCGACTGCCCAACATCTAGGCCTGTGACTTGAGAACTTGTACATTGTATGCAATCCTCTGGCCCAGCAAACAGTAGTTGCTGGGCAATGCACTCTCAAAAATGGCACTCACCTCCCGCTTTAACTATCATCTTCACCGGATTTGCCATAAAATGTACCGTCCGGACAGCATCAGGCCAGTCACTGAACATTAGGGGCCTCATTTATGAGGCCGTGCGTCACTTTTACGCCGCCGGTGCGTCACTTTTTGTGACACACCAGCAGCGTAAAAAATGTGCCTTGTTGCACCATATTTGCAAAGTGACGCATCTACCTAGATGCGTCACTTTGTAAACCCCTGCGCTTCATTAAGCCTACGCCAGGTATAATGCATGCAAAGGGGGCGTTCTGACGCAAGGCAGGGTCATAGAAGTGACGCAGTGAAATCTATAAGATTTCACTGCGCCACTTCTAGGACACAAATGCGTCTATTTCTTACGCCTGCCTCACAGCAGGCGTAAGACTGACGCAGGCCCTTTCACATGGGGCTTGCCCCATGTGAAAGGACACATTGCTGGAGTTGCGTCACTTTTGTGACACACTCCAGCAATGCGTCACTTTTGCGCCTACAGATACGTCAGAAATACTGACGTATCTGGAACTCCTTGCGCCATGATGCGTCATACTGTAAATATGACGCATCATTGGTCTCGCAAGGAGGGCGCAGTGAAAAGTGACGCATCTCTGTTTTCACGCAGCGATGCGTCACTTTTCATAAATGAGGCTCTCAGAAGTTGTACTTCCCACTCTGGTTCATAGTTTGCATCTAGACTGATTGCCTGGGGAACTTGCACTCAGCGCACAAAACATTCAGGAAACATACTCAGGCTAGGGACTTGCGAAATTTGCACACAGTTTGAAAGTCCTTGTTCTAAACGGTTAAATGTTAGGCACTGTCTGCACTTTAATGCTGGTCCGTCCTGTGTAAACAAGTTTTAAAACGTACCACTGGAATGCACCAGGCCTGGCTCGAACAAGAGAACTTTTGACTTCCATCTATACTGCTCCAGTCTTAGGCTTGAGACTTGCGAAATTTGACATTCTTTGAAATTCCTTTGTTCTCAGCAGGCTCAATATTATGAAATGTCCGCACTTTAATGCTGGTTCGCCCTATGTAGTCAAGCTAAAAAATTAACCATCTGGAATGCACTGGGCCAACCTCGAGCAAGAGAACTTTTGATTTCCATCTTTACAGCTCCATAATTAGGCTGGGCCATGCAGAATCTGCACATGGTTCGAAATTCGTTTGTGCCCAGCCGGATCTATGTCATGCACCGTCCACTGGTCTTACTTATTTTTATCACACAGCTTTCATAGAAGTCTGTACTTTTTATGTAAAGAAAAATCTGTGACAAGAGTATAAATTGCGCAAGCCTAACAGTATCCCCTTGTAATTAGTGAATAATCATATGGTGCTCCAAGGGAAAAGTGTAGCTACCTATATACTCTAATGTGGAGTGGACAGAGTGCACAACCAGAAAAAATCTATATAGTCCCTGAGCAAAACAACATTCAAACTGAGGTACAAATAAGTGTCTGTGTTCACTGGTTGTAATTCATTATTTCTTTATTCTTCCATCATCACAGAAAGTTGTAATTCACTTCTGGAGTTCTCAGAATATGCTTCAGTCACAATTCGTCGCCAGTAACAACTCGTAGCCAACAAATGTTACGTCAAAGGGACATGAACCATACTGACTTCATCGGGGCTACAAAAGAAATAAACCATGGGGCATATTACCAAGAAGGGCATTAAAATTATCACCGCTTTAGCGGCAGGAAACTGCCGCTAAAGTGGCAATAATGGGCAATAATGGGCTTGATGATATGCCCTTGAGAATTCCAATAGAAGCCCATGTTCACACCAGAACATGAGCTTTTATGGGAATTCACAAGGGCATATTATCAAGCCCATTATCTACGCTTTAGCGGCAGTTTCCTGCCGCTAAAGCGGCAATACTTTTAACGCCGTTTCTTGATAATATGCCCCCAAATTCTTGTCAAATATAACTCCTATAAAGAGCATTATATTTCTAAACCTCCAGTTAAAAGGCATCACCACATATTAAGCTCCATCTTATTTGAGATTGAAAGACCAGACCTAAAGAGAGATAGGGTTCAGGAAAATGGCTTCTTATTTGCAGTTGACACCAATGGATTGTACTCCCTCCAAAGTCAAGACAAGTGCCCAGTGCTGCCATTTTCCTGCTATTAAAGATTCAGTGCAGTCTCGTTGTATTTCAAATGATTTAGCATCATATAAGTGCTCCGATCAGCGGAGTGCACCTGTGCTTAAACCACCCTTGGTTGTATTTAATAATACTTTAAATGAATAGTGTGTCCTAATATGTGTATATCAGCTCACCTATACAAGGGTCTTAATCATAAAAAATGTATCCAATTTGCTCAAAATATCATCCACACTCATCTGTAAGTGAACGGGAATGAATTCAATAAGTGCTAGTAGTTATAATTTTATATTATCATAAAGTTGCCTCTAAAAACACTAACCAAGTGTATCTTTATGTCAAATCAGCAAAGTATCTCGTAAAGTTCCAAACTTCATATGCCGTGAAAATAATAGCCTGTAGACAAAAATTAGCAGGTCACTTCACTGCACTGTAGACTAATCCGAGTATTCTAGGTTCGTTTTTAAATGAAGAATTTACTATGCCTAAAGTAAAACAGATTTATATGTCTAGATGACTATACTATACCAAAGTACTTAAAAGTTGTCCAAACTCTCTCCCTCCAGTCGATTATCATTACTTCTCCGTACCGAAGAATACAAATCGAAGTGCTAAGTTCCACATCCCATCCGAGAGTCACTCGAAAGTCATACCAAACATGATGTCAAAAACCAATTAATCAATCATTCAGTGAATTGTGAAGTGCGCTACTCACCCGTGAGGGTCTGAAGGCGCTGGGGTGTGGGGTGCAGTACCAGGTCAGTCAAAGAGCCAGTTCTTGAGGCTCTTCTTGAAGGTGTGCAGAGTGGCGGAGCATCTGATGTTGATAGGGAGCTCGTTCCAAGTCTTTGCTCAGCAGATGCGCAGGGTTTCAGCGAGGTCGGCTGATCAGAGGTTTCTCTTGGGTACATGGAAGGAGATTCTTTCGCTGAGATATTTGGGTCCGGTGTCGTGGAGGCATTTGTAGGCGTGGGTGAGTATCTTGAAGGTTACTCTCTTCTCGACGGGGAGCCAGTGGAGGTGTTGCAGGTGTTGGCTGTAGTGTTCTGTATGGACTGGAGCAGATGGAGCAGGGATTTGTTGATTCCGGCATAGAGGGAGTTTCCATAGTCCAGTCTGCTGGTTATGAGTGTGTGGTGACGGTCTTTTTTGATTCTGCGGGGATCCATTTGAAGCTCTTGCGAAGGATGCAGAGGGTGTTGAAACAGGTGGAGGTAACTGTGTTGATTCATAGTGAGGGAGGAGTCGAGTCTGATGCTGATAGGCTTTGGGTGTGGTCGGTGGGGGGGCTGCCGAGGGCAGTGGGCCACCAGGTGTTGTCCCATGAAGAGGGTGAAGGTCCAAGGATGAGGACTTCTGTCTTCTCTGAGTTGAGCTTCAGGCAGTTGCTGCTCATCCAGGATGCGATGTCCATCATTCCTTCCTGGAAACTGAGTTTGGTGGTCCTTGGTGAAGGAGAGGATGAGCTGGGTGTCGTCGCAATAGGATAATATGCTTAGTCCATGCTGTCCGACGATGGCGGCAAGGGGGGGCATGTAGATGTTGAAGAGTGTGGGGCTGAACAACGATCCCTGGGGCACTCAGCAGTTGATCTCTGTGGGTTCAGAGAGGAAGGGCATGAGTCGGATTCTTTGGGTTTTGCCGGTGAGGAAGAAGTGGAGCCAGTCGAGGGTGACTCCCTGTATGCCAGCATCATGGAGTCTGCAGTGGGAGACGGTGTCGAAGGCTGCAGGGAGGTCAAGCAGGATCATGGCCACGGTGTGGCCTTGGTCGAGGAGGGTGTGGATGTTGTCTGTGGCGGTGTGTAGGGCAGTCTCAGTGCTGTGGTTGCTATGGAATCCAGATTGAGAGGGGTCGAGGATGAAGTTCTCTTCGATGAAGTTCATTAGTTGGGCCTTGATAATCTCTCACTGACTTTGGCTGTGAAGGGGAGGAGAGAGATGGGTCTGTATTTCTTGAGGTCCGTTGGATCTGCTGAGGGCTTCTTGAGGAGGGGCTTGACTTCTGCGCAATTCCAGTCGTCGGGGAATGTGCCTGCTTAGAAGGTGGCGTTGATGGTGCGTCATAGCTCAGATGCTATGGTGACAGTGGCTCTGTGGAAGATGTGCGGAGGCAGAGGGCAGTGGGGGCACCTGAGTGAATGCCTTTCATGGTTGATGAGGTGTCACGGTGGTGACTGGGATCCAGGAGGAGATGGTAGACTGGCTGTCGTTGCTGGAGGGAGGAAGGGATTCAGTGTACAGAGTCTGTTTGTTGAAGTTGTCATAGAGGAATCAAATCTTCAGGTGGAAGTAGGAGCCGAGTTTGTTGCAGGGGTCCTGGGGGGGTGTGACGTCCATGTCTTCGCTGGGGGGCTCGGTGAATTCCTGAATGATGCTGCAGAGTTCGTTGGGGCTTCTGGCGTTGGCGCCAATTTTGTTTCGGATGAAAGTCCTTTTGGTGGATCTGATAAGTTGGTTGTATTCCATTATGGCGTTCTTGTAGGTGGCCCGGTCTTCTGAGGTTTTGTTGTTTCTTCATAGCTTCTCAAGATGTCTGCAGGTGCGTCTGGATTCTTGGAGGTTGGTGAGGAACCATGTGGCCTCACTGGGACTCTGTCTGTCAGGGTTGTGGAGCGGGGGTTAGCTTGTCTGCCCAGTTGGTGATCCATCTGTGAAATTCTTTGGCTGCGGAGTTGGCGTCGGTCAAGGTGGGTGGGGGATCGTAGATGAGGGTTGAGTTGAGGTGCTCCTCCATCACCTTGCTCCAGTTCCTTTGTGGAGGCTGTGGTATAGGTTTGGTGGTGGTTGCTCTGTTGAAAGAGAAGGGTACTTAGTGGTTGTCCATCCAGTGGGGTTGCATGGTGTGGCGGAAGTGGATGTTGTTACCGCCTGCGAAGATGTGGTCGAGAGTATGTCCTGCCTTGTGGGTGGGGGTGGTGATGCCCTGTTTCAGTCCAAGGATAGCAAGGTTGTCCAGGAAGGTGGCAGAGTTGGGGTCACTGAGGGTGTGGAGGTGGAAGTTGAGGTCTCCGATGAGTATGTAGCCCATGGAAGTGATGGAATGGGTCACGATAAAGTCAGCAATGGTAGTGGTTCATGAGGTCTGGGGGTCTGTAGGTGAGGGTGCCATGTATGATAGTTCTGGGGCTGGTCTGGATCTGGAAATGTATCCGTCAAGGATGGCGGTTTCGATGTTAAGGGTGGAGGTGGGGTTGGTCCAGATTTTCATGAAGAAGGCGACGTCTGGCGAGAGGGTGTCAAGGAGGTCCCAGATCTCTACAGCATGTCTGTGCAGGGAGTGCACGTTGAGGACGATGCACCTCAGGGCTTTGGGGGTGCTGGCATCCGGCGTGGGCATGCCAGCCATGGGGTGCGGAGGATGGTGAAGGATTGTCAGAAGTGTCGGCAGGAGAACTGGCCATGGGTGTGGTTTGGCTTAGACAGCTGGCAGTTGTTGTTCCTTCCGGGTGTGTGGAGGTCAGCAGAGCTGTAGCGGTGGGTGGTCAGAGAGCAAGGGCCCCCGCGCTGGTCGCAGCCGGGTTACGGACAGGCACAGACGGGCTTGCCTTTGGTGTGCCTTTGGCACGCCAGCAGCGCACCCTCTTCATGCGGCTGTGCAGCAGCCACCATTAAACAGGGATGGGGGAGTGAAGCGCAGCTGGGATGCAGGAGCAGGAACCGGCAGGAGGGAGGGGCCACAGGGGCAGGCACAGAGGACCAAACAGGTAAAAATAAACAGGAAGACAGAAAATAACAAATACAAAGGCACAATAACAAAAAGGCAGATGAAAGACAGAAAGCAGAGAAAGGCTCTCCCACTGACTTCCAGGGATGAGGCGCAGGCAGGAGCCTGCAGGTAGAGGTGGGCCTGGAACACCTACCTTCTTCAGAGAGGTGTAGGGGGAGCGGCACAACAGCCGAGCTACGGGGCGAGAGAGCAGAGTCCCGGATCAGGACGTTAGAGGTCTTGCTCACAGACCCAAGTAGCAGCCACCATTAAATATGGAAGGAGGGAGGGAAGTGCAGCTGGGATGTGGGAGCGAGAACCGGCAGGGAGAGGGGCTACAGGGGCAGCAGCAGTGGGAAAGAAAATGGGCACAGAGGACAAAAACAAGCAAAATAAACTGAAAGACAGAAAATAACAAATAGAAGGGCACAATAACAAAAAGATAGATGAAAGACAGAACACAGGCACAAACACAAAGACAGACAAGAGCAGACCAGCAGAAATGCAAGTCTCTCCCACTGGACCACCAGGGATGAAGTGCAGGCAGGAGGCTGTGGGTGGAGGAGGGCCTCAAACACCTACCTTCTCAGAGAAGTTTAGAGGGCAGCGGCACAACAGCGGAGCTGCTGGGGCAGAGAGCAGAGTCCCTGACCAGGAGGTCAGAGGTCTTGTACACATACCTGAGAAGTGACCACCATTAAATAGGGAAGGGGGAGGGAAGCGCAGCTGGGAGGTGGGAGCGGGAACCAGCGGGGGGAGGGGCTACGGGGGCAGCAGCAGCAGTAAAGGAAACGGGCACGAAGGACACAAACAGGCAAAAATAATCCTGAAAGACAAAAAATAACAAATGCAAGTGCACCATAACAAAAAGATAGATGAAAGACAGAAAACGGGCACAAACAAAATAAAACAGACAACAGCGGACCAGCAAAAGAGCAAGGCTCTCCCACTGGACCATTAGCAGGCAGGAACCTGCGGGTGGAGGAGGGCCTCGAATACCTATCTTCTCAGAGAGGTGTAGGGGGCAGCAGCAGTGGCACAACAGCAGAGCTGCTAGGTCAGAGAGCAGAGTCTCTGACAAGGAGGTCAGAGGTATTGCTCAGGGGTCCCAGCAGCGGCTGCCATTAAATAGGGAAGGGGGAGGGAAGCGCAGCTGGGAGGCGGGGGAGGCAACCGGCATGGGGGAGGGGCCATGGGAGCAGCAGCAGGAAAAGAAATGGGCACAGAGGACATAAACAGTCAAAAATAAACAGAAAGACATAAAACAACAAATACAAAGGCACAATAAAAAGAAGCAGATGAAAGACAGAAAACGGGCACAAACAAAAAGAGAGACAACAGTGGACTAGCAGAAGAGCAAGACTCTCCCACTGGACCACCAGGGATGAGGCAAAGGCAGGAGCCTGCAGGTGAAGGAGGGACTCGAACACCTACCTTCTCAGAAAGGTGTACGGAGCAGCGGCACAACAGAGGAGCTGCTGTGGCAGAGAGCAGAGTCCCTGACCATGTTATCTTATTCCATGTATCATGATCCTCTAGGTGTATCTTGCCAAATGCACCCTAACCAATATTCTGACATTTCAGACTGTGTCACTATTAGATACTACCGTATTTCAAATCTTCTGTGCGCTCTGAGAGTGCTCGCATTGTCTGTGTCAGCCGGGGTGTATGCCCGGCACCATCATGTGTCCGGTATTTATACTCATTATCATTACTGTATGACAGTGCATTTAACCGCATAAACAGGGACAAATATCTCCACTTTTAAGTATATCATTACTCCCCATATAGTCACAGGTCATAATGTGTCCAAATCTATAGAATGTCCATGTAACTCTCGTTCATATTTAAATCAGAAACGCCAATACTCCAACAGTATGGCAACCAAATAAACACTCACCAGGCCACTACATAAACCTGTAACGACAGCGGCCATTTTGTAGTGTGTCAATGCTAATTCCACACAATTATAACCAAACCTGATATCTTTACCAAAACATCGTCATTGAAACGAAACGGGGGAGGATTCATAAATTACTGTTATTCGTCAACAAAGAACATATTTGTCAAAATAAAATCATGAATATATATATAAAACTATTTCTACAGAACGTAAGGCATTAGGAGCTGGTATACAATGCAGTGAGTCTACTGAATCAATTTAAGCAACCACTAACCCAAAACGACCCGGAGGGAGTCCCTCAAACACCACGAGCCACACAGCCACAGGGACAAGCCACAAACACGATTGCCAGATCCCCACTGTAGGGCACACTCAAAGCCAACAGGCATCAGCGGCAGGTAACGCGCCTCAAGACTAAGCCGATCTTTTGTACCTGGACCGATCATGGGTCCCCCCCACACCCTTGGTAACTCGCTACACTGTCTTTCACCGGGGCATACGCCACCCCAAGGCCTCATTCGATATCTGTACCCGGCATTCCATGAGCAACCCCCACTTCACCCCCCCAGTTATATTCAGCAATTATTCGTAGTAAAACCTCCATAGTGACAGGACACTCGACTAGTAACTGCATGAATACCAATGCATTCCGAGATTAATACCAGTAGCTGTATTCTATGAGAAAGTTATCTAATACAACATGTCACTGAAAATGCAAAATGTCAATAAAAATATGTTAAAAAAAAATTCAATGCCGTGAGTCAGCCCGTAAATTTCCATGTCTACAAGGAAACATAGTTCAGTGAACATCGAGTAAATTATATAGGATACACAATCCAAGACCAACGTGTGTGAGTGATATTCCTATTGACACCATGATAATTCACATAACAATCGATACGATATTCATATAAAACATTCATTATTATCATAAACACAACTTAATCCACAGTGATGTTTAAATACATCTGCACTTATTCATCAATCCTAGAAAGACGTGTAATTGTCGTAACCTCACACTTATTGGAGCAGCAGTGTATCAGCTCAAATGTTTGCAGCGTAATATACTGGTAAACAGTCCTAACTGTATTCTAAGGAATCATACAGGGTACACAGATTTTTCCACAGTCTAGGAAAAATCAAAGATAGTCAGTATTCTTAAAAATCAAAGGAGTGAAAATATAATACATCAGAGTGTAAATCAAAAAGACACCAAAAACATCTCATATCATTTTGCACCATGATCGTTTGAAAGGATTAGTCTAAATTGTTTGTTGGTTATTGTAATCCTGATTTCAGATGATATGTTCTATTATACAATCATGTGCCTAGGAAATATTCCATCTTGTGATCAATATTAAGACCTTTTTCTGCTGCTGACAATTCCATTATCTAGCGTGATTCGCATTGTCTTAATTTCGATTCACAATTTCCACCCCTGGCGTCACTCGTTACAGTTTCTATACCATGAAATCCAAAGCTCTTGTGTATATTTTGAGCCGTACAATCTTTAACATGCATTGCCATTGGGTGTCTAGGATCATGTTGCTTAACAGCCCTATAGTGTTCTAGCACATGTTCCTTCAGGGTCCTGATGGTACTATCCACATATATAATATTGCATTTGCAAATCATTACATAAACAACATATTTTGTGTTGCAGTCAATGTGTGCCTTAATCTCATGTTCTCTTGAGCCATTATAATTACTTATGGTGATACAATCAACGGCAAGTTTGCACAAGCTGCAATGCCCACCTACTCCCACATCGCGGAAAAGACCTGGAACGAGCTCCCTATCAACATCAGATGCTCCCCCACTCTGCACACCTTCAGGAAGAGCCTCCAGACCTGGCTCTATGACTGACCTGGAGCTACACCCCCCCCCCAGCACCTTCAGACCCTCACGGGTGAGTATCACGCTTCACAATTCCCTGATTGATTGATTAATTGTTTTTTGGCATCATGTTTGGTACGCCTTTCTAGTGACTCAAAATGTATACTCCCAGATAAGATGTGGAACTTAGCACTTCAATGTGTATTCTTTGGTTCGGAGAAGTAATGATAATCGACTGGAGGGTCGGAGTTTGGACATATGCTAATTACTTGGGTATAGTATAGTCATCTAGATATATAAATCTGGTTTACTTCAGGGATAGTAAATTCTTTGTTTAAAAAGCAACCTAGAACACTCAAATTAGTTTACAGTGCAGTGAAGTGACCTGCTAAATTCTGCCTACAGGATATTATTTTCACTGCATATGTAGTTTGGAACTCTACGATGTACTTTGCTGATCTGACATTAAGATACACTTGGTGAATGTTTTTAGAGGCAACTTTTTGAGAATATATTATTATAACTACTAGCAGTTATTGAATTAATTTTCGTTTGCTTACAGATGAGTGTGTAAGATATATTGAGTAAATTGGATACATTATTTTGATGATTAAGACGCTTGTATAGGTGAGCTGGTATGCATATAAGGACACAATATTAATTTAAAGTATGATTAAATACAACCAAGGGTGGTTTACGCACAGATGCACTCTGCCGATCAGAGCACTTATATGATGCTAAATCATTTGAAATACAACAAGACATTGCAATGAATCTTAAATAGCATGAAAATGGCAGCACTGGGCACTTGTCTTGACTTTGGAGGGACTACAGTCTATTGGTGCAAATAAGAAACCACTTTCCTGAACCCTATCTCTCCATAGGTCTTGTCTTCCTATCTCAAATAACATGGAGCTTGATATGTGGTGATGCCTTTTAACTGGAGGTTTAGAAACATAATGCTCTTTATTTGCGTTATGTTATAGAAGAATTTGGTTTATTTCTTTTGTAGCCCTGATGAAGGCAGTATGGTTCATGTACCTATGACGAAACACGTGTTGGCTGCGAATTGTTACTGGCTCTAATTGTGACTGAAGCATATTCTGAGAACTCCAGAACTGAATTACAACTTTCTGTGACGATTGAAGAATAAAGAAATAAAGAGTTGCAACCTGAGAACACGGACAGTTATTTGTACCTGCGGTTGAATGATCTGTTGCTGAGGGACTATATAGATTTATTCTGTACTTTGCATGCTTGTTACTGTCTGTAAAGGTTTTTATTGCCTATACAATAACACTGACTTGACTAGTCACTTAATGGACGTTTCAATTCACAGATCTGTTTGTCATTTGCAATTACCACTTTGCGACGTTTTGTGACTCCTGATGTCACTTTACATCATAAATTGTTTATTGCCATTGCAGCCAAACAAGCTGCTATCATGGGACTTTATGAACGCAGGTGCAGTGAAGGAGGTCAGCTATCTCACACAGGCCTCAATCATTACAATCATAGCCATAAGAAAGATTCCTTCAAGGAAACATTCTTAAGGAACTGTCAACATACATGAGGCAGGATATCTGTGAATCCTACTGAGTGGCCAATATGCTTTGATGGATTACTACAACAATCGCATGGGTCACAAATAAGCGCTGTCCAAAAAGACTGACTGCTTTGTAAACTAATCTTTGATACCTGAGGCCTACATTTCTATAAATGTTTTAATTCCTTAGGTTATTGTGTATAAAATTCTGAACTCAAACCAAAATTGGGTTATATGCAATCACGCACAGTAATGCACTGATCCATTACCATAAGATAAAGAAATAGCATTGTCTAACGTTCTCTCTTGATGAAATGTGACAAATCATAAAAGCTTTTGATATTTATTCGATATGGGGCAGACTCTACATAGAGGAGAACTCGAAGCTTGGGGACATTCCATTGCAGTAATGAGGCGCTCTACAAATTACTAATCTAATCTAACCTCTATAAAATCTACTAAAATATCAGCCTCAAAAAGAAATCCAAGGAGGTTAGCCCTGTT
Organism: Lissotriton helveticus; assembly: GCF_964261635.1. Taxonomy (NCBI): domain Eukaryota; kingdom Metazoa; phylum Chordata; class Amphibia; order Caudata; family Salamandridae; genus Lissotriton; species Lissotriton helveticus. The sequence goes on along the minus strand of NC_136067.1, from coordinate 1,510,065,721 downwards.
TCAATGAAACATCATTATTTGATTGCTGATGGTATACTTGAATGGAATAGGTAAAGGAGGGTTGGAACAGGCGCATTGCCATTTTGTCATTACACCCAAAGTGATCTTCTCAGGGCCTCATTAAGAATGGTACGTATGCTGTTTTTTGCTTATTACCACAAGTACATGTACGATTCAGAGTGAAAGGTGAGTCTGTCAAGTGGGGAGAAATCTAAAAACATATGGCAAAAGCTCCTTAATTTTACTGCATATTGCAGGGTCATCTTAAAGATTTTGTGGGCCCCTGACAAAACAGAATTTGGGTGCCCATGTACAGAACAAGTTTACATTTAATTACCCATTTCAAGCCTGCATGATGCTAAAAAATACTAAATTATAAGTTACGTTTTAACAAAGTCACACAAAAAAGTTGAATTATGTCCTTCTCGAGTTTCCCAAAATCCTTAAAATGGCACTGGTTTTGAGTGGCCAAGTTAGAGGAAACGCTAGAGAGAGAGGGGGAGTGGTTCAGATAGAGAACCTAAAAAGACAGAGATCAAACAGAGAGAAGATTCAGTTTTCCAAGGGAGCGTTGGAAGCTGGAGGCTTTTAGCAACTTCCCACTTTGCCCATGCCTCAAAACGTCTCTGGGCCATGTCATTCTACCTCATAATATTACTGCACACATCATTATATTACAAGTCCACTTGGACACATCTTAGCATCGATTATTTATTACCCCTGAACATCTCCTCTGCCTCCAATCAGGTGCTAAATCAAGGCAACTAGTGCGACGCACTTCAAAAGCAGCAATACATTTGATCTGTCATAGAACATAACATAAGGCCCGCAGGTAAAATCAGGAAGAACAAATCCCATTGTTTAGATAAACCATATTAAACCTAGAGCCCTCATGACAGTTGTGAACTCAATGCACACAGAAACTAGAGTTTTCCCTTGTCCTGCAACCATACTTTGTATCATTTGATGCTGCCAATGATGGCCATTCCTTTTTAACAACTTTCCTTGAACACCTGGTGAAATACGTGTGGACAAAATTGGATAAACTAGCAGAAATTAGTGAAACAGAACCAGCCCTTAGGGTTCAGTCCCATGAGGCCCATAATTAGAATGGAGTGGTAATCCCACATCACAGACATTTCAATCCCACCTTTCTTGATACTCCTGCATGAGGAAATCAATGTTGTGTTCCCTCTGCTACTACTCTGAAAACCACAAGTATGAGCACCTCCAATCCAACAATACACTGTGTCTAATAAGTTCAGTATCCCATGCATGCATCAGATACATTTGCAAGCACTCAGAATGTGGCCATTGTAAGCATGTCTGCCCAGACAAATTTCTCAAACTAATTTAATACTTTAATTACTATATCAATAAGCCACAATGTAGAAGTCATCCTCTTAACTACATGAAAAATATTACATTCAATTAAATTGTTCAACCTTATTTTTAACTAAAGTGTCCCCACTACCAGGATTTCCCCAAACTCCAACCAACCTGTACCTTAAAAGCACCCCCATAATCATGCTCAGTATCAACTCCATCTCAGTATCAACTCCACTATACTGCACCATGGTGTACCCTAAACCTACCAACTCCTGTGGCAAAATACCCCTCTGCTGACCCTAACCGGCTCCAAATAAAGCACCACCTGACTACACTACCTTAACACGCAAACTAACCCCAAGAAGCCCACCACACATTAACGTTGCGAACCATGAGGTATCCATCGTGCTTTGTGGGGGTGTGGCCTGACGCTGACAATTGTGCAGCACCTGCAGACCTCATGCAAGGTGTGACAGATGAGACTTTCTGGGTGTAGTGAGAGAGTGAAAAGTTGTGTGTGAGTAGGATGGAAAAAGTGATGCTGATGTCCCCATCCTATGCTGGCATGGGTTTATGGGTAATCTTGCTGTGCCCAGATGCGCCGGTTGGTGTCTGCACCTGGATGTCAACTAGCATGTTCCCCTCAGCCACATCCCTTGACAAGTCATAATGGTTGAAAAAGCTTTCTCCCATAAATGATCAGGTTTTCTAGAATGGTAGGCTCAGGAGTGTTCCTTTCATCTTCATATGCAGCAGGGTCAATTTTTTGTAAAACTTTTAATATTTGCGATTTTCAGGGTTTGTGGCACATGAACTAGAATACCTGTGTAGTGAAACCGCACCAGAGATTTTTGTACGCAAAATCACTGAGTATGAATTTTCGGTATCTCATAATACTGATAACTTGGGTTAGGATTGCATTATCATTTATCCACACCCCAGAGCCCCACCCAGCTGTATCCGTTTTATCAGGATACGTGGATTCACTGCACTTAGTAACTAATGAGCTTCTATTCTGAGCTTTACTATCACACGTTTGGCTGTCCACAATTTCATGGTTTAATGCAGTTAGTTTTGCATTTGCCAGATGCTTGCTTTGTGTATTATGTAGGAAAAGACACACATTTGATGGACGGAATGCAGAACAAATCAAAACATTCATCTGGGTTAAATCCATCCTTCTTTTTGTTCACCAAGCAACCCCAGTTTTGACCTGGCCATATGCAAATCAGTCTTGACCCTGGGTCTCATGGGAACAGTCCAGCCCAAACTGCCAAGCCAGATCCTCCCAGACCAGAAACAAGCATCCTAGGATCGGTTTCAGTATTGCACCCCTCATCAGCCAGGATAGATTCCAGTGGCACAGTGAGCCCAGGACCCACATCTGAGCATACCTGGCGCACTTGGGGCGAGAAAGCAAAAGACAAACAATTGATGCACGGAATGCAGAACAAATCAAAACATTCACCCGTCAGTCAAGAGATCTGGGTTAAATCCATCATTCTTTTGCTCACCATGCCACCCCAGTTTAGACCTGGCCATATGCAAATCAGTCTTGACCCTGTGCCTCATGGGAGCAGTCCAACCCAAACTGCCAAGCCAGGTCCTCCTTGGACCAGAAACAAGCTATCTAGGACCATTTCAGGGTTTCACCCCTCATCAGCCAGGATAGCTTTATTCCAGTGGTACCATGAGCCCAGCACCCACGTCTGAGCATACCTGGGGCACTTAGGGCGAGAAAGCAAAAGACACACAATTGATTAGGGCAAGAAAGCGAAAGACACACAATTGTTGGACGGAATGCAGAACAAATCAAAACATTCACCCCCAGTCAAGTGATCTGGGTTAAACCCATCATTCTTTTGCTTACCATACCACCCCAGTTTAGACCTGGCCATCTGCAAATCAGTCTTGAACCTGTGCCTCATGGGAACAGTCCAGCCCGAACTGGCAAGTCCTCCCTGGAATGGAAATAAGCATCCTAGGACGGGTTTCTGGTTTCACCCCTCATCAGCCAGGATAGCTTGATTCCCAGTGGCACAGTGAGCCCAGGACCCACATCTGACCTGTCGCACTTAAAGCGAGGAAGCAAAAGACACACAATTGATGGACGGAATGCATTCCATAAATTGTTCTTTTTGCATTTGTCACCCCGCATGAAACAAGTATGCCCAGACGTGGGTCCCGTGCTCTCCATGCCACTGGAGTCAAGCTATCCTGGCTGATGAGGGCTGAAAGCCCGAAACCGATCCTAGGATGTTTGTTTCCAGTCCAGGGAGGACCTGGCCTGGCAGTTCGGGCTAGACTATTTCCATTGTGCGCATGGTCAAATTTGAATGGCATGGTGAGCAAAAAACGATTGATTTTGGCCAAGATCCCTGTACTGGGGTGAGTGTATGACATTGTTCTGCATTCTGTCCATCAATTGTTGTTTTTGCATCTGTCACCCCGAGTGGGACGGGTATGCCCAGACGTGGGTCCTGTGCTCATTTGTCCTCTTGAACATACCTTCACATTTATGTAACAAATACGCTGATAGTTGTATTGTGTTTGTTCCATTCCAAGTATTTCTTACCAGATTTTGCCACTTCCTCTTGTGTTTTTATTTCTTATTTTCCATGTACGGCCAGGTACACGTTTTCTGGTTTCGTATGTGCTATGACGCATGTTCATTTCCGGCACTTGTTGTACAATATAAATGCATAAGTACCAACATTAGGAATCAGGGACAGTTAAATGCATAAGTACCAACATTAGGAATCAGGGACAGTTTGATACATTTTGACCGATATAACCACTGTTCTTATTAACCAATCCCCCACTCAAATCTTGCCAAATTAATTCTATATATTTTCGGAAACATAACTCAAAACGTGGATTAATACATGTAGAAAAGATATCCGTATTCATTTATTCTTTATTCATTTTCTTCTTAAAAGCACGCAATTGAACAGTGGTTACAGTAATCAACACGTTTCGCCCAGACTCTTTCAGGGCTCGAATTTTTATGCAAACATCTCTAGGTCATGGAAGAATTGTATTGTTGGGATTGTCCAAATTATTATCATCTCGTTTAGTACAAAAAATTGAAATCATGTCCTCAGTATAAGAAATAGAGTGCTTGGTATCTGCTTTTGTGTTATGTTTCCATGAACATTACTGTTTTTTTTGTGTCCTCATATTCGCCCATGGAGACCATATAGTAACAGACAAATAGGGGAGATGACAGGAACACTGACCCAGATATACTGGGGGGGGGTAATAGCGATTTCTATCGGGGTACCCCACAGTGCATAGCGTCAACCTCTATACGTCACATGGTACCATCTAGGCTAACATGCTGCTATATAATACCCAATTCGTAACTGAAATCACCCTGATAGGGTATGTATAACCAAAGGAGGGGACCCTTCCAAGCAGCGTAATCATAGGACATGGGAAAAAAAAAAAAAAGAAAAAACCCCATGCTATTATATTCCATGATTACCAATTCAGTAATAGCCAAAATCTTCTCTTATTTGTGTTCCCAGCTCTGATCATATCTAATTTTGAAGTCTGCAGCATAGAAGCACGCCAATCTGTTAGAAGTGGTGGTGTCTTATCTTTCCATCGTTTACATATTTCTCTTCTAGCCAACGGACAGGCATAGAAAACCAATTTTTTGCCCATGCCACTAAGCTCTGGGAAAATACCAAAGAAGACTAACATTGGGCAGGGACTAACTTGAGACCCTACAGCTAAGGAGAGGGAGACACAAATCTCATTCCAATATGATGCTAGGAATGGACACTCGAGAAACATATGTACATCTGATGCGGCTACCAGACCACATCTGGGGCAAGCAACCAGAGCGTTATTTTGAAATTTTGATAACCGTAGTGGAGAATAATATGCCCTGTGTAATGTAAACAGGTGGTTGCCACGAAGCCATGCTGGTTTCACAATATCCCCCAGAACTTTAAACGATTCTAGCCACAAGATCTCCGTATCGGTATTAGTGATATATGTGTCCCAGAGCGAGTGGGGGAGCAAAAATTCAACATCAGACTCGTCTATCATAAGATTATACCAAAATGTGATCTCTTTCTTAAAGGGTAATTTATCTATCAGATGGGATACCAGCTCGCTCTCAGCACCTATTTTAAATCTGCCCCTGCCCTGATTTTGAACGTGTGCCCAGCTCTGAATTTGGAGGTATTTAAATCTTGAGAAACGCGTGCCTATTATTGAACTCAAAGCCTCCCATGAAAGTAACGTGCCGTCGACAAATAGGTCCCCCCAGGATGCAAGACCCGCCTCTCTAACAGGCAGAGCTAGACTATCCAAGAGCCAAGAGGGGGAGCCCGGAGAATCCCAAAGTGGAGCCCTACTGTGGTAGTAGTCAAGTCTGAGTGCACGTCTAAAATTACTCCATGTTCTAGCTAGATCCCTGAGTACCTTAAGCTTGACTTTTTTGAAATATTTGGGATCACCAAACTTTAACAAAAAATTCGCAGGCCTAACTTTTTCCCCTTTAAGAAGAGCTGAAAATAGTCTCCCACACCCAGTGCAACTAGGGGTCTTTAAAAGCATCCTGACATGGGAGAGTTGAAAGGCCCATCCATAATAGTGCAGGTCTTGTGCCGCAAGGCCCCCTTTTTCTATACGACGTCTTATCTTCTTCCAGGCCAATCTGGGTGTATGACAGTTCCATATAAATGTGATTATTTCAGCCTGTAATTTAACAATCATGGAAGGATCAAAAAAAAGAGGGATAGTGTTAAACAAAAACATAATCTTAGGTAAAATAGTCATTTTAACCAGGTTAGACCTGCCTAACAGGGAGATAGGGAGAGCTGACCATGTTTTCATCAACCTACGACACTCCTTAGCCACAATGGCAAAATTTAAGGGGACGATCTTATTAATATCCGCATAGATATTTAAACCCAGATACCTCAGAATAGAACTAGGCTGTGCCCCTGCCACCGGCACAGGATGATTCCCAACCATGATGTCGGTTTTAGAAGCGTTGACTTCATAGCCGGATACTGCCCCAAACTCTTCTGCAATGGCTATCGCCGTTGGAAACGCCGAACTCAACTCGGATGAGAAAATGAGAACATCATCCGCATACAATGCGACTTTCCGCTCCCACCCTTCAAAAATAAAAGGTTTTATATTGGGGTTATCACAAATTAATTGGGCAAAAGGTTATATATATAAATCAAACAAAAGAGGGGAAAGGGGACACCCTTGACGGGTTCCGCGTGTAATACTAAATGGCTCTGTGAGTTCCCCGTTAACCAATAGTGAGGCGCTAGGGTTTTTATATAAAAGTTTTACAGCTCGCCTAAAATTATCCCCTAGGTTAAACTTTCCCAAGACCTCCGATAGGTACACCCAATTTACCCTATCGAAGGCCTTGGTGGCATCAAGCGTGAGGACTGCCAGAGGAAGAGATGTGGACGTAGCCATGTCTATTGCGCCAATGAGGTCGAAGGTCAGCTCATATAGCTGCCGGTCCTTTACAAATCCCTTCTGGTTCAGATGCAAGATGTTATTTGCCACCGCTCCGAGTCTATTTGCCAACACAGATGCAAAGATCTTATAATCTGTATTAAGAATTGAAATCGGCCTATATGACCCACAGTTAGTTCCTGACTTGCCCGGCTTTAGGATCAGAGTAATGGAGGCCTTATTCCAGGACATGGGGGGCAAAACCCCTTCCAACAGAATGTTGTTAAACAGATCCGTTAAATAGGGAAGGATTGTTGAACAAATTGGTTTGTAGATTTCAGATGGTAACCCATCGGGTCCTGAAGCCCTACCTTTTTTGCTATTAAGAACAGCCGACCGAACTTCCTCCAATGAAAAAGGGCATTCCAGAGCGTTTCTTTGTTCTGGCGATAAGGCAGGAAGGGAAATCCCTGACAGCCATTCCATTGCTTGATTTGGTAGTACATTCTTATCTTCACGATATATTTCGCTGAAAAAGCTCCTGAAAGCCCCACTAATTCCCTCATCAGTAGAGTGAATTACACCATCCTTACTAATGGCACTAATATTATTTCGGACCCTGTCTGTCTTCGCCTTCCAGGCCAGGAGCTTACCCGCCCCTTCCCCATATTCAAAGTGAGCCAATTTGCTGGCCTCCCATCTCTCCATTACCCGCACATTCAAGACTGAGGAAAGATCTCCTTTTAAAACCGTTAACTTATCCTGCAGAGATTCTAATGTGGCTCCAGATGCTACTGAGTACCTGTCAATTTCTGCTTGAACTCCCTCAATCTCCAATTCAAGTGAGGCTACTGATTCCCTGTATATCTTGTTTTTATATGCAGTTTTGTTAGTTAAATACCCCCTTAATGTAGATTTAAACGCATTCCCATGTGATGCCAGGTGGGGCTGAACCCTGATTAATCTCCCAAAAAAAATTAACTTCCTGATTTAGTGCATCTATAATATCAGATGAGGCAAGAATTGATCTATCGAAGGACCAGTTTTTCAGAGAGGCCCTGGACATGACCTCGAACTCAAAAAGGATGGCTGTATGGTCAGAGAGATGGAAGGGTAAATGACACACTGATTTAACCTGTTTGACCAGAATATGGCTAATCAAAATAAAATCAATACAAGACTGATGGTGAAATCTATAATTCCTGCAAGTGACCCCCTTTGAGACCCATTAAGTGTCCGCCATATGTCGATGTAGTTTAATGCTTTCATTTTGTCTAACAAAAAAGTCCTAGTTTTAGATAAAGTTTTGGCCCTATTGGAAGGTGACTTATCCAGCACAGGGTCAAGAACTACATTGTAATCACCTGCCAGAATAACCGGCTCTGGAAATAGATATAGTTGTGAGAACAATGTGGATAGAGCTGAGGGGTCATCCTTATTCGGGCCATAGTATCCTACTATAGTAAGTGGCGAACCTGAGATAATAACTGAGGCTATGGCCCATCGACCGTAAGGGTCCACCTGCTTAGAAACCAACCTCGCCCTAATAGATTTTTTAAAAAGGATGGCCACACCCCTAATATGTGATGATTGTGATGTAACAACCCCAAAGTCGATCCACCTATTTTTACCCAACAGATTTAGAATTTCGGCTTCTGCCAAATGTGTCTCCTGGAGCACTAATATTTGCGCTGCCGAGTCTCGTAAATATTGCATTATATTATTTCTTCTTGGACAAGTTCGAAGACCATTAATGTTCCAGGACAAAATACGGAGTTTATTCATTGTGTTGGCGTTCCCACCCGAGCAACAAAATCATACGAACCAGTAGCCAATAATGCCATACTCCCATATAAAAGTTATGTAATAGCTTACAACTGTCTTTCACCTTTCAAAAATGTTTTTGAGGACGATTTAGAGGACATTTTTTACATTTTCTACCCCCCCTAACCCCCCTCCCGCTCCAAACCCCTCCCTCGGGAAACCCCCACTCTGTCTATCTGGAGAACCAGAGAGATAGCACCCTACTATGGAGTAAATGTAAATGTAAATGTAAATGTAGGTGTACTTATATAGTGCAGACCTGTCACCCAAAGGGCATCCTGGCGCTTGCTTAGGGAACCCGTCCTGGTATTCCCCTGTGAGAAACCCCGGCACCGGCACCGGAGCGAGAATTGTCGAGACCGTGGAATTTATGAGCCCGAGACCCGCTGAGGCGGGGAATCGAACCCTGGTCCACGGTCGATCTCAGCTTCCGGGTCTGCCGCCTCTAACCACTGAGCCACGCTTCTCCCAGCGGAGTCCCAGCGGAGTCCCACTAACACCTACCATGAACTCCAGGGGCTTAGAGAGACTCAACAAAACCAAGGTTTTAGAGACCTAAAACATAATATTCTACACTAAATGAAATTACCCCCCGAAAATGTGACCCTTAAGTTAGAGCGGCCACCAAGCCTATCCCTGTGCGAACCAGAATGTGATGACCAGTACTAGTCCCAAAAAAAAAAATATATATATTTTTTTTCTTTTCCTTTTTCTTTCTTTTTTTTCCCCCTTTTCTACTGCCCCTCACCCTTTTTGTATCCTTTAAGCTCCTTCCTTTCCTTTCTCTCCTCTATTTTTGTTGAATTATGTATGTTATCTTTTTTTTGTTTAGACATTTTTGCCCATCACCGTTTTATTTTCATACTTTCCCACTCTATCATAGAATAAGTATTAGTACATCAGTCAAAACTAGAAAGAGAGGGAACAAAAATACCGCTCAAGACCCCGCAGGGAAAATATACAGAAGCCCAAGCTACTTAGCAGGTCCAGGCCCCCTACCCATGGTCAGCAGCAACTCATCTGCAGCCTGCACTGATCTTCTATTGTGCATAGTATTCTTGTACATAACTCTTAATGCTGCTGGAAATACTAACTAAGCAACAGCCCCATAGCTTCTAAAGGCCTCCAATCTCTTGCCTAGCTCCCATTGTTTGTCAAGTGTGGTTCTAGATAAATCTGATCTGATCTGAAAATTGAACCCTTTAGCGTTTATGACCTTCTGTTTCAACGCAATATTCAAGATGGATTCTTTGAGAGAGTAGGTAAGAAAGTTTACCAGAACCTTCCTAGGTTTTACCCTCTGGGGGTTCCTTCGGAACGGCTCTCTATGAATACGCTGAATATCCAGGGCTATTTCCTGTTCGGTCAGGTCTAGTCGCAGTGCTTCCTTTAGCAAAGAGACCACAAATTGCTTGATATCTGATCCCTCTTTCTCCTCTGGAATATTCAGGATACGCAAATTGTTCCTCCGGGCATTATTTTCTAATATTTCCATCCTATCAGATAGACTCTGATTCTCTTGTCTAAGGCCCGCTATTTCCGTCTTTGTAGCGTCCATATTAATGGTCACTTCTGTAACCTTATCCTCGAGGACTTCTGTCCTAGTGGTAAGGGTGCCAAGCTTATTGTCAAGGGATTCACAGAAACAGCGGATATCCGCTTGGTTTGATGCAGAGGTCTCAAAGCCCTTTTTAATGTCTGCGGCCAAAGTTGAAAACATTGCCTGAAAGGAAGCCTGAAGTGTGGTGACCAAATCCGTATTTGAGGCATAGGATGCGTCGTACGGCGTAGAGTCTGCACCTCCCCCAGCCATTCGACCTGCTGTTGCACCAGCTCCTTGGATGACTGACTGCAAACTCGACCCAGACGTGACGATAGGAGGGGCAAAAGGGAGTGGAGGAGCCAATGGAGGAGCCAAAACCAGAGAAAAAGGTGCTGACAACGCCAAATCACTCAGAACATGACAACCCACGAACTCGGTTTGGCACGTCTCTTCTGATCTTGGGGAGGTCTCATAATCCAAAATACTGTTATTGTCTTGATTGTCACTAATGGCGTAATTACTATTTTTTTCACTACTGACAGTGGCATTGTTATTATTGCTATTATCATTATCATTGGGCCTCTCCCCGCCTTTTAATGATAGATTAGGTATGGAATCATCCGGACTCTCCATGTTCTCCATAGATGATTTTTCAACTTCATTAGTGGCCATCCTTGCTTTCGGCGTAGGATCACCTACTACCTGACCCTGTGAACCTGAGTGGGTATTGTCACTCAACACTAACAATTGAGGCACCACCTTAAAATAGGATTGCAGTGAGGGAGTTATTTTTGATACAGGAGCAGAATTCTTCCCTTTACTCTTTTTTGCTGGCTTAGGGGTATATGCCCGCTTCGCTTTAACTTGCCCTGTTAAATATGTAGACAGTTTTTTACTATCTGCGCTAATGCTGGTATTAACGCCTGCAGGCGACTTTAAAGTCAACTCCCCCTCTTTTGAAAAATCAATGTCTTTGACGTACTCGTCAGCAGTAGCAACCATACATTTCCCTTTCCCTTTTCCTCTCGTGCGCCCTCTCCCTTTTCCTCTACCCCTCCTAGGGATCCCTCCAGATGCTGCTGGGTTGCCAACTGCTTTCACTACACCTTCCAAGCCTCCCACTTCGACCCCGTTACCACCGGTATTGCTCTGGTGTTGATGCAGCTTCTCTTCCTCCAGGGCTTCTCCCTCCTCACCCAGCACCTCCCGTACAGTGGCAGCAACAGGCGTAGGAGCAGCCAGATAGCGCCGTTTGAGCAGGGCTCCCCGAATGCGGCGACCCCTTCTGAGCTCCAGGGTGGCCAGTGACCAGATCCACCCCCCTGCCGGGAAAAGCAGGGGCTTCTGTGCAAAAAGGTTAGCTGTCTTGGCACGTACAGGTTCCTGTAAACACTCGCCTGCCGCCGCCTCCGCAGGCTTTACAGGCTCCTCCCCCAAACACATTAAGAGCGGGTGTATGGTGGGGAAACGCTTGGAAGAAAAGAAGAAAAAAACACTAATCTGCTTAATCCACCTAATCTCTATTGTGGCACAAAGACTGCAGCGGGGTATCGGAAAGTCATGCCGAGTTTCAAAGTATGCAGAATTCCGCTAAGAAAGGTCCCGATATCGGCGGTTGTGGGAGCCCATAAGCAGATCACCGCTGCGGCTCAACCTGCCGCCGCCATGTTTCCCCAATCCACTTCCCCAAATACTGTGAATGCTGAACCACCAACAATTAAAGTACATTTTGGAAGTTGCTTTCAATTTGAAGTGGAGAGGGGGTGCACTTCAGGTTTGGTGCACCATAAGAAAACTTCTAATCTCTGCCCAACATCTTTGTTGAGAAGTGCGGTGTTCCATTGCCTCAACCCCTCTGTGTATATTTGTCTAATTCTTTATGTTTTGCAGTTCTAGAAACTGCGTCGTTTCCTTGGTTTTTCCATTCCTCTGCTATTTTCATTGCTCTGGTGAGTGTTAGTTATCACAATAGCAAATGTAAACATCTATCTTCAGTTGATTATCTTTAAATCTACTTCCACACCCATTATGTATTCAATAATTTTAAATCTACTTAATGATATATTTTTTTAAAATATATGAACTTTTTGTTGTTAATTTCATTTAAAGCTCCAGCACACAATTGTTTATAGTGCCTCTGAAATCTGTGCATATGTGTCTGTAATTTCTAAAAACATGCCAGCTGACGTTTTTCTGTTACTAGTTTATTTGCACTTTACTAATGAAGAGCATGTACTACAGCACATCAAAACACAAATTGCAGTTTTTAAAATAGAAGGTTTCTGTCCTGGTCCAATTTTGGACTCAGATGTTAATGGCTGTGTTTTGCTGAGGTGATCATTGTTCTCTACTGATGAGGGAAGATATCCCGAAACCCGGGCCATGTCCCGGGTCTAGAGATCGGGGAAACAACAAGTATCTACTTGCACCTACATAGGTGAACCACTTAAGAACTTTCAGTAATTCTTCGAACTTCAGGCACTACACATACCAAAGTGCTATTTTTTCTATATAAGGGCTCCCTTGAGCCTCCCAAGCTGACGAGCTTCTGGACGACGCACCTGCGCGCTGGGCAACGAGGCCCGTGACGGTTACGAGGCGGCCTTCTCTTCCACCCCTATTGACTTTCTCTACTGATGAGGGAAGATATCCCGAAACCCGGGCCATGTCCCGGGTCTAGAGATCGGGGTAACAACAAGTATCTACTTGCACCTACATAGGTGAATCACTTACGAACTTTCAGTAATTCTTCGAACTTCAGGCACTACACATACCAAAGTGCTTAGGGGCGACCCGGAGGAGGGGCTAGTGGTGTGCGGTCCATTGCTATGTTTTTCTACATAGAGCTCCCTTGAGCCTCCCAAGCTGACGAGCTTCTGGACGACGCACCTGCGTGCTGGGCAACGAGGCCCGTGACGGTTACGAGGCGGCTTTCTCTTCCACCCCTATTGACTTTCTCTACTGATGAGGGAAGATATCCCGAAACCCGGGCCATGTCCCGGGTCTAGAGATCGGGGTATCAACAGGTATCTACTTGCACCTACATAGGTGAACCACTTACGAACTTTCAGTAATTCTTCGAACTTCAGGCACTACACATACCAAAGTGCTTAGGGGCGACCTGGAGGAGGGGCTAGCGGTGTCCGGTCCATTGCTATTTTTTCTACATAAGGGCTCCCTTGAGCCTCCCAAGCTGACGAGCTTCTGGACGACGCACGTGCGTGCTGGGCAACGAGGCCCGTGACGGTTACAAGGCGGCCTTCTCTTCCACCCCTATTGACTTTCTCTACTTATGAGGGAAGATATCCCGAAACCCGGGCCATGTCCCGGGTCTAGAGATCGGGGTAACAACAAGTATCTACTTGCACCTACATAGGTGAACCACTTACGAACTTTCAGTAATTCTTTGAACTTCAGGCACTACACATACCAAAGTGCTTAGGGGCGACCCGGAGGAGGGGCTAGCGGTGTGCGGTCCATTGCTATTTTGTCTACATAAGGGCTCCCTTGAGCCTCCCAAGCTGACGAGCTTCTGGACGACGCACCTGCGTGCTGGGCAACGAGGCCCGTGACGGTTACGAGGCGGCCTTCTCTTCCACCCCTACTGACTTTCTCTACTGATGAGGGAAGATATCCCGAAACCCGGGCCATGTCCCGGGTCTAGAGATCGGGGTAACAACAAGTATCTACTTGCACCTACATAGGTGAACCACTTACGAACTTTCAGTAATTCTTCGAACTTCAGGCACTACACATACCAAAGTGCTTAGGGGCGACCCGGAGGAGGGGCTAGCGGTGTGCGGTCCATTGCTATTTTTTCTACATAAGGGCTCCCTTGAGCCTCCCAAGCTGACGAGCTTCTGGACGACGCACCTGCGTGCTGGGCAACGAGGCCCGTGACGGTTATGAGGCAGCCTTCTCTTCCACCCCTATTGACTTTCTCTACTGATGAGGGAAGATATCCCGAAACCTGGGCCATGTCCCGGGTCTAGAGATCGGGGTAACAACAAGTATCTACTTGCACCTACATAGGTGAACCACTTACGAACTTTCAGTAATTCTTCAAACTTCAGGTACTACACATACCAAAGTTCTTAGGGGCGACCCCGGGGAGGGGCTAGGGGTGTGCGGTCCATTGGTATTTTTTCGATCATTTGTTCTACATTCCATGCCTAATCCTGAATGCCATTTTTGTGAGCATGAGAATGTATTTTGCAGACCCAAAGTTATTGACACAAATGCTTGTTGAGCGCAGCTTTTGACAGAGAATACATTATGACAGGTGATAATGACAGTGACATTGACTTCAGACCACCATTGTTTGCTGTTCCACTTTTTGAACTGTATATAAGTCTTACAATTCCCATTTAACCATTGACTCATATTTCAGAGTACTGCACAGCCTTGACCCATTCTCAGCCGATGTTGTACAGATATGATTTTTCCCATTGGTAATCTCTAAACAGCATACACAAGTGTAATATTACCTATCAATTATGAGAAAATTAAAACATTTTCAACCACTAGCAAAGCTGAACAGAAGTATCATTTTAATACGAGGATGCAAATCAATACCCTTCTCGAGAGCACCGTTAGTTTATGGTGTTAAGTCAAGTTATTGTATGAGTGTGGGTTCACTGGCACCCATGGCAGTGTTTGATTTAATAATAATCTAATATGGGTAATTGATCCTGTCAGAAGCCTTAATTGAGTCAACCCATACATCTTTCATTTAGTTTTAAACACAGAATTTTATTTTGGAAGAGATGCAACCAAGGACAACCATTCAAACAAAATATCGAAATATGGATTAACAATAAGGGGTCCATTAGGATGGCGGACAGAAAGCGTCCGGACCACCAGTCTCGCGGGAAATGACCGTCCGACCGCACCGTGGGGAAACCGGCGGTGCAATTAGGATTCCCCTCCAACAAAACCCGACCGCGGCAGACAGATGTATCCAAAGGCCGCCGACCGCGGACGGAACCATAGAAAACCCGACCACGGCGGACGGATGTCTCCAAAGACCGTCGACCGCGGACGGAACCATAGAAAACCCTACCACTGCGGACGGAGTGGCCGCTGTAACAGGCCCAACCGCCGACAGTGCAGCGGAGTGACCGGCCGCACGATTAGGATAACACCACCAGGGCAACGTAAAGAATCACCCTCCATGACCGTAGCGGAAAATAACATCGACAATTGTAAGTATCAGCGGAAGGTCCAAAGCCAATCCACCGCGGCGGTCAGACCGCAAAAAAAATGGCTGCAGCAAGGTACCATGCAATCCAGCAAATCAGGTCCTAAACCTACCATGAACACACCCCTACCCCAATAACCCACATCAAAAACACACCCCCATGGTGGAAAACCTGACAGGCAAGGGTCCACACCCACAACATACCTGACTGCAATATACCATTGGGACACAGCCACAAAGAAGAAAATGAAAGGAGCCCCTTCAATCCCCACAATCCTTTGCATCACAGCAGAACTGAGAGGAAGAGGCACACAGCAGAGCACAGCACCACATACACCAATAGCCACACAACAACCTGCACATCAACACACACACCTCACCATCCACCACAACACCATCCCAACAAACCACACACCTGCACCCCCAACACCCTGCACAGCACACACCATGGCCCACAAGAAACAGCCTAAATTCACAGAGAGTGAGCTGAAAGTCATGGTGGATGATATTATACGTGTAGAACCCAACCTGTTTGGAACCCTTGTACAACAGACCACACTGGCCAACAAAACCAGAATGTGGGAAAGGATAGTCAACAGAGTGAATGCATCAGGGTCCGTGCCACGCACCAAAAGAGACATCCAGAGGCAGTGGTACGACCTCAAGGCAAAGGTGAAGTCAATCAGAGTCAAGAACCGCGAGCGGGCCGAGCGTACTGGCGCCGGCACTCCCATCCAACCAATACCCTACAGTGAATGGGAGGAGAAGGTGCT
Source organism: Lissotriton helveticus (assembly GCF_964261635.1). Classification (NCBI taxonomy): domain Eukaryota; kingdom Metazoa; phylum Chordata; class Amphibia; order Caudata; family Salamandridae; genus Lissotriton; species Lissotriton helveticus. The sequence goes on along the minus strand of NC_136067.1, from coordinate 1,510,049,613 downwards.
TGGAATCCTGCACCCGGTGAGCCTGGAAGAAATAGCTGAGGGATTGGAGGCTGGTAAGTACAACCTAATGACCACAATCACAATGCCAAGTACTGTCTTGCACAACTGCTAAGACTCTCCACCTAGGCCCCACACCATGCACTACAACTCCCAACATGCCCCCTTTATCCACAGCTGAGCAAGATGGAGTCCCTTTACCATGTGCTAGCAAAGCAACCCCCCTCAACAAACTTACAGGTAGGTAGCCATCTTCACAGGGAGGGGTGTACCTGGTTGAGGGGCCAGCACTACAACTCCCAACAGTCCCCCTTCACCCACAGCTGAGCAAGATGGAGTCCCTCCACCATGTGCTAGCAAAGCAACCCCCTGACCAAACTTACAGGTAGGTAGCCATCTTCATAGGGAGGGGTGTACCTGGTTGAGGGGCCAGCACTACAACTCCCAACAGGCCCCCTTCAGCCACAGCTGAGCAAGATGGAGTCCCTTCACCATGTGCTAGCAAAGCAACCCCCCTCACCAAACTTACAGGTAGGTAGCCATCTTCACAGGGAAGGGTGTACCTGATTGAGGGGCCAGCACTACAAATCCCAACAGGCCCCCTTCACCCACAGCTGAGAAAGATGGAGTCCCTCCACCATGTGCTAGCAAAGCAATCCCCATCACCAAACTTACATGTAGGTAGCCATCTTCACAGACAGGGGAGTACCTGGTTGACGGGCCAGCACTACAACTCCCAGCAGGCTCCCTTCACCCACAACTGAGTAAGATGGAGTCCCTCCACCATGTGCTAGCAAAGCAACCCCCCTCACCAAACTTACAGGTAGGCAGCAATCTTCACAGGGAGGGGTGCACCTGCTTGAGGGGCCAGCACTACAACTCCCAACAGGCCCCCTTCACCCACAGCTGAGCAAAATGGGGTCCCTCCACCATGTGTTTGCAAAGCAACCCCCCTCACCAAACTTACAGGTAGGTAGCCATCTTCACAGGGAGGGGTGTACCTGGTTGAGGGGCCAGCACTACAACTCCCAACAGGCCCCCTTCAGCCACAGCTGAGCAAGATGGAGTCCCTTCACCATGTGCTAGCAAAGCAACCCCCCTCACCAAACTTACAGGTAGGTAGCCATCTTCACAGGGAAGGGTGTACCTGATTGAGGGGCCAGCACTACAAATCCCAACAGGCCCCCTTCACCCACAGCTGAGTAAGATGGAGTCCATCCACCATGTGCTAGCAAAGCAATCCCCCTCACCAAACTTACAGGTAGGTAGCCATCTTCACAGGGAGGGGTGTACCTGGTTGAGGGGCCAGCACTACAACTCCCAACAGGCCCCCTTCACCCACAGCTGAGCAAGATGGAGTCCCTCCACCATGTGCTAGCAAAGCAACCCCCTTCACCAAACTTACAGGTAGGCAGCCATCTTCACAGGGAGGGGTGTACCTGATTGAGGGGCCAGCACTACAACTCCCAACAGGCCCCATTCACCCACAGCTGAGCAAGATGGAGTCCCTCCACGATGTGCTAGCAAAGCAATCCCCATCACCAAACTTACATGTAGGTAGCCATCTTCACAGACAGGGGAGTACCTGGTTGACGGGCCAGCACTACAACTCCCAGCAGGCCCCCTTCACCCACAACTGAGTAAGATGGAGTCCCTCCACCATGTGCTAGCAAAGCAACCCCCCTCACCAAACTTACAGGTAGGCAGCAATCTTCACAGGGAGGGGTGCACCTGCTTGAGGGGCCAGCACTACAACTCCCAACAGGCCCCCTTCACCCACAGCTGAGCAAGATGGAGTCCCTCCACCATGTGTTTGCAAAGCAACCCCCCTCACCAAACTTACAGGTAGGTAGCCATCTTCACAGGGAGGGGTGTACCTGGTTGAGGGGCCAGCACTACAACTCCCAACAGGCTCCCTTGACCCGCAACACTGAAGCAAGAAGTACCACTCACCATCCTAGAAGTGTCAGGATCAAAACCAGAAAACAACCCTTAAACAGGTAAGTACACAGTCCCTGTAGACCGCAAATTTCTGTGTACAACCAAGAACCATTGGACCACATAAGGTGCCACCACAATTTGAATGTGTGACACATCCACTAGCCATGTCACCTCTGCACACATCCTAGTACATGGAAATGCCATATGGGAAATACTGGCAGCACACTGAACACATGTAGTAGAAGGTCAGTGCAGCATGTCTAACAGGACATACAGCCACCATCAATGGCCATGTGTGCACGGATACCAGGCCCCAGTATGCACCGTTGAAGCATGGCACATAACTCCATGGATTCCCACAACATGAAAAAATCAGACATGCATCAGACGACAACGACTCCCCCATGTACAACAGTGAGCCAGGGTATTCCGAACCATTTGTACACATGGCCATGTTCACGCTGTATTGCCATATCAACAATGAGGACATGACCACATAATCAAACAATAACTAGGTTTCCCATAGTAAAGCACCACAGTATGACACCTAGCCAAGTGGCTTATGCCACCCTACCCCCTCTTGATGCCCAGTACTGTGTACCACAACAGTGTGATGAGTTAGTCAATCTTGTGCTGCATGACATGACATTCCAATCGTCACTACAACCAACCTGTGCAGTACACATCAATACAGAAAAAAGTAAGGAGGCCCCCTTTCTAGGTTGATCTTGGACCAGGGGAAACAAGAAGAAAAACAAAGGGTGACCCACAGTATAAGCAATGAGCTATCTTAAACGATCAAAATCACAATACATTTAATGAAAAAGTATCATGAGTTTAGGGCATATGTACCTACTATCAATAGGCCAGTTACGGGAGAGGCAACTAATACTGGTATTAACAAAGGACAAGAGTTTATGCAAGGCCAATAAAATTTATTCAATGCAACAAATGAGGCTGTTGTCAAGAGTTTAGTGTAAAAAAGCATATACATATTTTTATTTAATACAGCTGTGTAGACAGTTTGGTATTTTTAATACATTAAAATCATGGATAAACACAATTCACAGTAATTCACAATCAATACAAAATATTATAACATTTCTAAAACAAGAATCAAAAGAACAAAAGTCGACTCAGGGTTTCGGTTTTTTCAAATATAAACGCCTTCTTCAGGACTGATTCTCGAACATAAAACCAAGATTTCAAGATTTCTTATACTCTGTTGTATGTTGGAGTTTATACTGCCTCCGGATCCCTTTATCAATTTGTGGATCTGCGGGCGTTTAATGCTTGTTGTGGATATGTATTTGAATAACTTGTATAGAGTATATGGAGGGTGTATACACTGTCCAGGGGAGCCACCGGTGTGGGGGAAATACTTCTTAATTGTATTTCAGTGGAAGAGTAAGGTACTCGCTGCAACCGTAGACCTTCTTCTGCTGATCATATAAGATAGCTCATTGCTTATACTGTGGGACACCCTTTGTTTTTCAGTACACATCAATGACTCTCCATCCTTTGTACAACAGGTGATCATGAACTGGCAGGAAATGTCAGCAACCTGCAACACCAGGCACCCCCCTCAGACCATGGACTCTCTGGTGCAGATGACCGTGACACCTCGGATGCTGTGGATAAAGCCGGTACACCAGTGTCGCCAGTGCCTTCACGGTCCCAGGACATTGCCGTCACCACCACCTTGACCACAACACCAACAGTGGCCCCTGCCGTTGGGACCTGTACTGCCACTACCACCACCACCACCACTGCAACAAGTCTTCCCTGTGCAAATCTCCCAGACCCATTGGACAATGAAACACCCTCCACATCCCAGGAGAGCAGGGAGAGTGTCCGGGCTAGGACCCAGGTGAGGCAACAGGTCCCGGATAGGAGGGCAGGTGCAAGGGTAGGTAGCCAGCAAGACCCACCCAATTGTGGTGCCGAGGCCCTGGATGCCATCAAGAGGGTCGTGGAGGTATATGATCGTGCACAGGCACAGGCACGCCAAGACGCACTGGAGCACCGGCAGCTGTTGAGGTCCATCGACAACAGGATGACACAACTGGTGGACCACATGGGGCAGCAAGCAGTGGCTCGGAGGGACCAGCCTGCAGGCCATATACCACCTTCCCCTCACCCAGTGGCCTGCAGGATGTCATTCCACAAACATCCCCTGAGACCACAGAGAGGGATGTGTACCCCGAGAAAGCTGCCCCCACAGCAGCCCCCCTCCTGCCAAAATACAGAGGGGACGTTCGAGGAAACAGCAGGTGAAACCAATGGCAAAGCATCAGCCAGCCGCCAGACGAGGAGCCAGCACTGACTTCACCATACCCTGAGCCTGTCATGCACTCTGCTGACTATCCTCCCCCACACCGCCAGGCCATGGCATAAATCTGTTGTATTGGGTTCCCACAACAATGTGGGTTCCTCACGATGTTCTCATCCGTCATGACTTTCAACTTGCTGATCCTCACCACCATCTTATAAATATGCACTCCCCCAACACTGCTACCATTGTAAATAAACACCCTTGAAACACTCATGTCCGTGTGTACTCCATGTTTTAATCACAAGGTGTACAATGATGTAAACGTTACCATGTCCAAGGAGCAATGCCTGTCTGTACTCATGGTGAATATGATGCGACCTAGGGAGAACAACAGAACAACATACACATGTCAGGAGACTGCATCACAGCCATCACACCACACCACACTTCATGGCTGTGCTATCTACCCATTCCACAATTTGCACCAGTCACAACATACCCATTCTTGAGCCGTGCATGACTGCCATGTCCCACACACATTGGCATCCAGCACGGAGCCAACTACAGGCAGCACTCACATCTGACATCCAGACATCCACACCAACCACCCCTCCCGCATACCATGTCAACACCGTACGTTGACACCCACCTTCAAGGGAAGAAGCGCTCAATGAGCTGACGTCTCTGGTCCACACCTTCCTCCTCTCCACTATCATCATCACTGGACACGGGTGGGATAGCATGCGGAGCCACTTGTTGGTCTGCAAGGTCCAGGGTCAGGAGGATCCCCTTGTGCAGGGCCAGGTTGTGGAGCATGCAGCAGGCGACCACGATTTTGCAGACCTTTGTGGGTGAGTAAGGCAGGGCCCCTCTGGTCTTGTTCAGGCAGGAGAACCTTGACTTCAGCAGCCCAAATGTGTGCTCCACCACCCGATGTGTCTTGCCATGTGCCACATTATATCGCTGTTCGCCTGGGGTAGTGGGATTCCGTACTGGATTCAACAACCATGGGCGGTTTGGATACGCAGAGTCACCTATGGGAGAGGTGGACAGGCACATCCAACATTACCACTGTGGTGGGGTCAGTAGGGCACACATATAACACAGTGGCTGACACTTACAACTCACCAACAAGACAGGCACGTTCCGGATGCAGATTCGCCATCAGTTGGGGCACAATGCAGCTCCGCAGGATGTTGGAGTCATGTGCAGAGCCTGGAAATCTGGCACACACATTCGAGCTGATCTGATCGGCCTGGCACACCACTTGCACATTGGTGGAGTGGTAATGCTTCCGATTACGATAAATGTGTTCACGTGCCTATGGTGGAACCAGACCAATATGTGTGCCATCAATGGCACCCACCACATGTGGAATCCGACCCAGAGCGTAGAAATCAGTCTTCACAGCTGGCAATTCAGCTGCCCATGGAAAATGGATATATTCATCCTTAAACAGCATCATGGCTGCCAGGACATCACGCAGTACCACACTAAACATGGGTTGGGACATCTCCCCTGCTGTACCAATCGTGTGCTGGAATGTGCCAGTAGAGAAGAAGTGAAGTGCCACCATCACCTTGGCCGTTGGTGTTATTGTACCGGGATATGCCCTGCGTGGCTGCAGGTGGGGCTCTAGTTGGGCAACCAGGATCTGCAATGTGGGACGGTCCAAGCGGAATCTGTGTATCACCTCGTCGGCTACCATGTCCTCCAGCACAGTGTATGGACCGTGCACATTCGGAGCCCTCATACGATGGGAGCACATGTAAATTGTAAAGACAACACAGCTGTACCACATTTGTGATCATGACAGACACAGCAACCAGTAATGGTATCACAGACTACATGTGGCTTGGCCCTGGCACACAACAATGGCACACCTGTAGACTTGCCACACATTGCCCTCCCCACAATGACATCACAGCCATGTGTATGCACAAAGGCACGTTTCCACATGTAGCACAGACAGCCGTGATTGTGCAACATACACCTCATATGTGGAACTGCATCCCCACAGGCCCCAATCTAGGTGCTGCACCATGCCAATACATAGATACACAGTGTATGAGGTCAGGCACCTCTGACTAGACTTGCATAGGCTGGACATGGACACATGAGAGGGCAATCCATCAAGCATACATCCCACAGCAACAAAATCAAAGTGCATCCATCACATCATCACATGTTGTTGCACAGACCAAGCACAGACTCACATGGAGCACAATCTGCAGTTCCATGGTAACACTGAACTGTGTAAATGTTAACCAACAACCCATGTCACATGTGAGCCACCACATCACAACATTGTCACTGATGTGCACTGGCCTGGCATGAGCACACAGCACTGGTCTAGGTGGGTAACTTGCAATGTTTGCACTGTCCTGTTGCATGATCATGGTGGCCAATGGACATCCTTGAAAAGCGCCCTTCGCCACTGCATGATATGTTGGCAGGTACCATGTACCTGCTCTGCCATCCATATCCCCTTGCCAACACGGAATGTGTGCCTGACCAGGCAGTTATTGGCCTTGCGCTGGCAGTGCTCGCCTGCCACAAATTTCAAACTTGCATTTAGCCTCCACGAAGGCGGTTCCCATTGGTTGTTGAATAGGGTGCCATGGCGGGGACACACCGGCGCGGTCATGCATGCGCTGCCGCTAGGGTGCCCCTTTCAAATGCATCTAGTGTCCGGCACCGCGATGGAGGTTCACGCATACCGCGGGGGCGGGGTACGCTTTCTGCAACATTTGAATCTACATTGTGAAATGGCAGTTGGTATGTCCCTCCATGCAGATAGCGGTACCCACCGCCGTTCCCCGGCAGTGGGTGACTGCTCATGCCCATTGATTCTAGGGGCCTGCCAGGCACATAGCGGTACCCACCGCTGGAGAACGGTGGTGGGTACCGCTATGTTCCTGGTGGGCCCCTAGACTCAATGGACATGGGCGGTCACTCACCGCCAGGGAACGGCGGTGGGTACTGCTATATGCCTGGCGGGGATGAGTCTTCATTGTTAGGTGACACAGGGAGTGGGAAATCGACCCCCTCAACAGGCACACAGCGTACAGAACCCACCCTCCCGCAAACTGCAACTAGTACTGCCCGTGCTCGCCAGAGTCGGAGACGCAGAGTGTCCTTTGGTCCAGGCACCGCTGCACCTGACCCTATGTGCCAAACTGCCCTCAGTGCTGAGGCAGTTGACCTGCTGGGCCAGCTGTGTGTGGGTCAGACTAACATGCTAAATGCATTCTTGGACCACGACAGGAAGTTGGGCCAGGTGGTAGCTTTCATGGAGGGTATGCATGGGGATGTGGCTGGTATACACAGGACTGTCCAGTCCTTGTCCTCGAAAGTGACGGCAGCCATTCAGCTGTCACATGCCCAAAGTTCTGCTTCTGTCCCTGTGTCCACACCACAGGCTGTAACAGAGGAGAGTGACCTCTCCGATCCCGCCTCACACTCTGGATATGGCATATGGGGCCAACACAAGCAGCAGGCAAAGCAACACAGGCCACAGACACCATCCTCTGGGAAAGCTAGAGGCAGCGCAGGGCACGACGCTAGCTGCCTCTCAGATGAGACACAGGGCACTAAGGCATCCCCATCCATGTCCACTCCCAGGGACAAGGCATCTCCCAAGGACAAGGCATCTCCCAGGGGAAAGGCATCTGCCAGGCCAAGGCATCTCCCAAGGAAAAGGCACCTCCCAGGGACAATGCACCTCCCAGGGACAAGGCACCTCCCAGGGACAAGGCAGCTCCCAAGGACAAGGCATCTCCCAAGGACAAGGCATCTCCCAGGGAAAAGGCATCTCACAGGGGCAAGGCATCTCACAAGGACAAGGCACCTCCCAGGGACAAGGCACCTCCTAAGGACAAGGCACCTCCCAGGGACAAGGCACCTCCCAAGGACAAGACATCCCCCGAGGACAAACAGCTATCAGGCATGCCTCCCCTGATGCTGGTGTTGGTGAGGTATCGTAATATACATGTCTCAGAGGTCGATTCACCCCGTACCTCGACTCCCAACACCACCTCTGTGAAGCAGAGGAAGGAGTACAGTGTTGTGGGGTCCCCTGTTACACAGGTGTTTGAGGGCAGAAGGCAGGGCCAGAGCAAGCGTTCAGCAGGGTCCAGCACGTCCCTTGAGAGCAGACCACCAGCAGCACATGATCCACCTTTTATGGGAAGTGTGTCTGTGGAGCCAGCACAACTTCCCAATCCTATCAAGTCCAGACCGACCTCACAGATCTCCAAAAAGCGTAGACACACACCGCAAAGAACTGAGCCTCATACTGTGTCTCCTGTACAGCTGTCTCCAGCTCCCAGAGCCCAGTGGGTCATCAGTACAGTGATGTCACTACCTCAGCTGCAGTTCACTCTCATGTGTCAGATACTGGCACAGTGTCTGTTGTCCACTCCCAGGTGTCAGATACTGGCACTGTGTCTGTTGTCCACTCTCAGGTGTCAGATACTAGCACTGTGTCTGTTGTTCGCTCTCCTGTATCAGGTACTGCCACTGTATCTGTTGTTCACTCTCATGTAGAAGATACTAGCACTGTGTCTGTTGTTCGCTCTCCTGTATCAGGTACTGCCACTGTGTATGGAGCTATCTCTCATGTATCAGATGCTAGCGCTGTGTCTGTTGTTCAGTCTCCTATGTCAGGTGCTGCCAGTGTGTCTGCACCTCCGATGGTACACAGTCCATCTGATTCTCTAGTGTGAGTTTAAGTCCCCCTCACACACATCTCTTTCATATTGCTGGCTGGACTGTCCTTTGTAGGCACCCTGGCTGTGTTGTTGTCCATGGCAGTGTATATGCACCACATTTCCCTGTGCTGCCTCAGATGTACCTGCTTCTGTTCTGGCCACTGGCCCTGTTTGAGTTATGATGCCATGTGCCACTGACCTGTGCTGCCTCAGATGTACCTGCTTCTGTTCTGGCCACTGGCCCTGTTTGAGTTATGATGCAATGTGCCACTGACCTGTGCTGCCTCAGATGTACCTGCTTATGTTCTGGCCACTGGCCCTGTTTGAGTTATGATGCAATGTGCCACTGACCCGTGCTGCCTCAGATGTCCCTGCTTCTGTTCTGGCCACTGGCCCTGTTTGAGTTATGATGCAATGTGCCACTGACTTGTGCTGCCTCAGATGTACCTGCTTCTGTTCTGGCCACTGGCCCTGTTTGAGTTATGATGCAATGTGCCACTGACTTGTGCTGCCTTAGCGCCTTGAGACCTTGCGGTGAACTGTGCGCTATACAAGAATGTATAACTATGACTATGACTATGTACCTGCTTCTGTTCTGGCCACTGACCCTGTTTGAGTTATGTTGCAATGTGCCCCTCACTTGTGCTGCCTCAGATGTACCTGCTTCTGTTCCTGCCACTGGCCCTGTTTGAGTTATGATGCAATGTGTCCCTCACTTGTACAGCCTCAGATGTACATGCTTCTGTTCTGGCCACTGGCTCTGTGGGTACTGTGCTGCTTCTTGCCCCTTGGTTGTGCAGCTTCTCATGGACATGCTCTGCACTCTCTCATTGCCCTGCTTGGAACTGTGCTGCTTCTTGCCCCTTGGTTGTGCAGCTTCTCATGGACATGCTCTGCAATCTCTCATTGCCCTGCTTGGAACTGTGCTGCTTCTTGCCCCTTGGTTGAGCAGCTTTTCATGTACATGCTCTGCACTCTCTCATTGCCCTGCTTGGAACTGTGCTGCTTCTTGCCCCTTGCTTATGCAGCTTCTCATTGACACACTCTGCACTCTCTCATTGCCCTGCTTGGAACTGTGCTGCTTCTTGCCCCTTGCTTGTGCAGCTTCGAATGGACATGCTCTGCACTCTCTCATTGCCCTGGTTGGAACTGTGCTGCTTCTTGCCCCTTGGTTGTGCAGCTTCTCATGGACATGCTATGCACTCTCTCATTGCCCTGGTTGGAACTGTGTTGCTTCTTGCCCCTTGATTGTGCAGCTTCTCATGGACATGCTCTGCAATGTGTACTGGCCACTGGGCTGGCTCCTGGGTACATCAGAGTGCTATCTTTGTGATGTTTAATAAAGTCAGTTACTCATGTTGTGTACTTTGTCAGTGTCCGTGCTTGTTGTGTACTTGCATTGTTGATTTCTTGTGATTTACAACATACCCTGTCTACTACTTTCACATGACCAATGGTCTGTATTTGTTTTCAACTCTTACAGGCAATAGAATTTCTCTTGTCTGTGTGACAGAGGCTGGGCCACTGGTGGTCGTTTACAAATGCAGTGACCGCCCAAATCGTTCCACCAAGGCAGCCCAAACAGGCAGCCCTCAGCTGGGACTGGACACCGGCCCCTCGGGCATTGCCCTAGAGCCCTCGATGCCAATCCGACGCTGCTGATGTGGACAGGTACCAGTGTTCATGCATGCTGTGGCGTGGTATGTGTGTATTGCATGCTTGCATACCTGCGGCGGCGTCCACGACGGTGCCTGACTTGATGGTGGTGAAGTACGAACAGGGTTAGGAAGGCATGTAGGGCTGGGTCCATGGCGGTCGGGTCCGTGCGGTGGGTCTCGTGGCACTGCTTTCCCTCTCCGTTGTGGTGCTTCCGCCGTCTATGAGATGGAGGTGTTTCTGCTGCGGTGTTCTGGTTTGTTTGCAACTACGTAATATTGCGGACGGTCGGGACGTCATTCCGCACGGCGGTGAGCCTGGACTGGCTCCGTCCGCCGTGGTGTCTGGTATGTTCCAGCGGCGGTTCACATTTTTATGCGGCGGATGGTAAATGTGCCCAGTTCCCCTTCCTAATATGGCGGATGGAAGGCACGCTGCTGGCGGACGATGAGGTGCATTTTCCGCCGCCTCCAGCACAGCGGTCATGCATCCGTCCGCCATCATAATCGGCCCCTCAGTAAGTTAACATCATATTATAGAAAAGGGTACATAATAAAAGTCAGAATGATTGCATATAGAAGGATGGGTTCCAATAACTGCAAAAAAGGAGGGAAAAAAGAAAAAAAAAGATGCAATAATGACAAGATCAAATTTACATTGTGAAGGTAGGAGAACTTAGTATGCTATAAAGGATATTATTATTTTAATGAATAATAGCTGTAATTTCAACATAGAAATAGGACAGAAATTCTATGACTAAATACATAATCAGTTAAATGAGTACTTTACCAATGAGAACCAATCATGGCGGTTTGGGGACTTCTTCCAGTGATGGGCGATATTGGATACATTTTTGTGCTAAAGTGTCCAAAAAGATAGTCACTGGGGACCATATGTGTTTTCTTTTTATAGTAATAAGGACAAAGGAGAGACATATGCACAATCAAGTTGATGGTTATAGCAGACACTATACCACCAAACTTAAACAGAAAGTTGTATGGATTGTTTCCAGTTCTTTGTTATTTGTTGAAAGAGAATAGCAAGTAATAGATCCACAATATCCATGTTATAGGAAAGAGATTGCCAATGATCAGATTATGTACCCAGAAAAAGGTCTTTAGAAGAGAATGGGTAATAATTGTGGAAGATAGCGTTGATTTGAGACCGAAATTTTAACCAGAATTGGTGTGTGTGGGACAAGAAAAAAGCATGTGGCACAAATCAGCATGAGGAGTATTACAGGACAAGCAATTGAAGGGAAGGGTAGAGTTGAATTTATGGAGGGACATTGGGGTGAACAAAAGTTGATTGTATGTAAAGAAAATTGTTGGAGTTGTGGCAGCTGATCTTGAAGTCTTTTAGAGTTTTAACCATAATTTATCCCAAAAGGCAGTGGACCAAGAAATGAGGAAATCACGTTCCCTTTGAAGTTCTATATTAGTTTTAGTTCTGTTCTCAGAGGGTGTATTGAAGAATTGGTAAATTAACGAGGCACTAGGTTTGGCACTCAAAATGGGGAGAATATTACAATGGGATAACAGAGGAGGTGGAGTAGAAGATAATGATGAAAGAGAGAACAATATAGTTTAATTTTAAATTTGGTAGAAAATGATTTTGGTAAGTTATAAATAAATAAATATTAAGTGATTGTGCTTCAGAAAAAGTAAGAAAAGAATCATTAGAATAAAGCTGACGGATCCAAAGAAGACCTTTGTCTCACCACATCTTCCAAAAGAAGGGTTTGTTTTTAATTTTAAGAAGGTTATTGTGCCAAATGGAAGTACTAAGAAATTGATCTTTACAGGAAAGGTGTGAAATTAAAAAGGAATGGAATAACTTATGAGTAGAGTTATGTATATGTCGGGATAAGAAATGTGTCTTTTGAGTGAAAGTAAGAGAGTCATTGAGGGAGAAGGGGGATTAAAAGGAGAGTTTGAGATCTTTCCTTAGTGGGGAAGAGTTTGAGGTGGAAGGATTTAAAAACTTAGAGAGTTATTTAAGTGGAAAAGCTTTGTGGTAAAGCTGAAAGTCAGGGAAATTAACTCCACCCTGTGATTTAGGACGTTTAAGCATGATTAGAGATAAACACGTTTTTTTTTAATCCATAAAAAGACTGACAGAATGGAGTTACCTTTTTTGAAAAAGTATGCAGGGAAGTTAAGAGGAATAGCTGAAATCATATAGAAAATGACAGGAGCAAGCATCATTTTAATGGTATCCAGCCTGCCCAACCATGACAAATATAAGGGATGCCATTTAGAGATGGGTGTAGATAATGTAGAGAGAACATAAGTCATATTTGAGGAAAGAGTCTGTTTAATAGAGGGGGCAAACCAAATACATAAATATTACATTTTTGGGGATTTCCATGAGAAATTGATTGAGACAAAATCTTGTTTGAAACATAAAATATTAAGAAGGAGAACCTCGCATTTATCATGATTCAATTTATAACCACAAATTAAAGAGAAAATATTGACTTCTGCAGAGAAAGCAGGGATAGATTGTTCTGGTTTAGAGAGATATAACAGAATATCATCTGCATAAACACTCATTTTAATATAAAGTTTAGCATGTTGGAAGCCATATATGTTGGGATTTTGCTCAATTTTTGCAAGAAAGGGCTCTAGCGCAAGAATAAAAAGAAATGGAAGAAGGGGGCATCCTTGACTAACACCTCTCTGCAACGTGAAGGAGATAGAAATAGAACCACTGGTAAAAATAGAGGCTTTGTGGGAGGTACATCTTTCATTTAGGACCCTTTCTGTTTGAAATTGTCAGAAAAGCTCATATGATCCATTATTCCCCACTTTCTGGAATGACAATTTTTGAACATTGCCTCAGAAAGTGGCCGGGAGTTTAACAGATTTGCACAGATGTTGCAATTATGGGTGGGTTGCAGTTTTTCCATTGAATTTACCGATATTTACTGGGTAAAAGCATACATTTCCATTAAATACCACCAACTGCAAATTTTGGGGTGAAAATAACCAAAATCAATGTATTCCACATTGCAATGGAGAAAACTTCTACAATGGGCTATTTATCCCATTTGTAACATTCCAACACCCAAGAATTCGTAGTTAAAAGGTGCGCTATGTAGGAGCAGTTTTCAATGGAATTGTTTTCGAGGCCTTAGTGTGATTAACATGCTAGTTGTTGATTTGTTGCTTTTCCGCCTAGTTCAGGCCAGTACAGTCATAATTAGTTAATACCATAAATATTGTTCCCTGTCAAATACACGATACACCATCCAGCCTTTGAGTTTTCTCTGTGTTGTGTTTTAGTGAGGCGAACCAAAATTTAAAAAAACCAGTTAGAAGTACTGTACTCAGGGCCAGACTGAGAACCAAAATCGGCCCTGACAAAGTGATCGGCCGGCCCCCCACCCCCACCCCCGGGGGTTGGAGGTGCGGCGGCCGAGCTATTTGCCAGGGCCGGTTTTCGGCCGATTTTGTTACAGGGCTGATTTTGCAGCTATGCTGCAAAAACGTCCCTGTAACAAAAACAGGCCCCCACCCGTGCGGCGCACCGGGGGATTGCCCGGTGCCCGCTACAGCCAGTGCGGCCCTGACTGTACTGTCCAGCCTGATTCAATGCAATGTTATACACGTGTGGAATTTAACAATGGTCTTTTTGCTAGTGAAGACCATGGTTGTTGTGCTTGATTGTATCTAGATGATAAGCACAAAGGCTGAAAGACTCACATTCTGCTTCCAAATTATCCATGGAATCAAATAATTGTTTATGCCATAGACATTTCTTTGAATGGACAGTCTCTGGAAGAATGCCAAGGAAAAGCAAGCTTTAAAATGAATTTTAAATGACAAGTGTATTTCAACGGCGTTATTGTGCCTTAGAATGAGCTTCTCATTGTGGAGAAATCCTGCAAGTATTACTTTAATTGTCAATACTAGACTATATAAACATACTGCCATGTGCATCTGAAGTTGGTAGAGCAATTTGTGATAAATCCTGTGCTACTACACAGACTGGGCTAATGTTGGTATTAAAGGAAAACAAGCATAAACATATTGTCTACTAGGGGGAGATCAAAGGAATTAGGTGCTCAACACACAGTACACAAGGGGCTGTAATGTGTTATATTAGGGCGGTGCTAAAAGATAAGGGATGTCATCCCTGCATCACTGACACAGAGGTGAGATACTTAAACGTAAGTCTCCTAGCACACTCAATGTTATATAAACCCAAATAAGAGTCATCCCATCATTCTTACCTTCTTCAATCTTTTTTTTAATTGAATTCAGATTCTTCTGCAAGCCAACACGTGTTTCGTCAATGGGTTTGTAACCCCGCGACTTCCTCGGGCTGTACTTCGTAGTCTCTCTCTTAATGTAAACAATCCAATCATTATTTAAAATTACAAATGTATCAATATGTGTAATCTTCCATATCAGCATAAAAGCGTCTTCTTTTAGTATCTTCGGCACCATGTACGGGCCAGAGGATCCATGGCCTGTGTCTTGGCATATGTGGATGCGCATGCAGAGAGAGCGGCTGTGGACTTGCCGACCAGTACTCGGGTCCTGACACATATGCATAACTACCCTGCCTAGCAATAAGGAACTGACACCTCACCACACCGTGGCAGTGAGGATCTGTTGCTGCACTGGCTTCAGCTACACCTCACCTCCCCAATGCAGTGCAACATCTTTGTTTTCCATCATCTTCTATGGTATTTTAACCCGGGTCCCTGTGACTCTGCAGCCAGCCTGCACTCCCTGGTTGTCCAACTATTGGATTAGTACCGGTCACAACGTCAAGATAGCCCCAGCTGGAGCTATTGATTTCTAAGTGCTATAACTGTAATTGATCTTTCAAAAGTGATGTCTGGGTTTGCATATGTTGGATGTTTATCATGTTGGTCTTGTATCATTCAGATAAATATTGGCTATGTTTTTTTAACTAATGTGGAGTCCTTTTTTGTTGCTTTTTTACTGTGTTACTGTGTGTGTTTTCAAATAGTTCACACATTGCCTCTGGGATGAGCCTGACTGCTCGTGCTAAGCTACGAAGGGGGTGAGCATGGGTTATCTTAGGTGTGTAACATACATATCCTGAGTAGTGCGAGCTTCTGCCTGGCTTGTGTGCATACACTAGACAACCAGAACCACCATTTCTAACATTGTTGAAATGGCAGTGGGATAGGACTTGTGTTTTTGTACATTGCATACTGTGATTGGTGTACACTACCTCCATATCGCCGACCATTACACCCCAACATACTGTTTTTCTCAAAGTTTTTTACCACCTGTGTTCTTGCCACAATCATGTCTCAGTCTAGTTAGCCATCAGTTGTAGCTGCAGATGTTGTGTTTGAGGTGGGGAAGCATAAAACCTGCACAGTGCTTCTATTAAAAATGTTCTACAGGGAGCTCAAATGTCCTTTTAAAGGCATCACTGGGAAGAAGGAGCTCCCAAAGGGGCTGAGGGCCTGGATGGCAGCCAAGAAGGTCAGTGAGCACACAGAGAATGGGAATTATGATGTGGGTATTGAGGAGCAGCGCCTGCATGGCCATTTGGTTGTATCAGGATATACCTGAGGAGAGAGCACCCTCCAAGGCCAGCAGCAGTGTGTCCTCTAAAGGCCTGTCCCTTAGAGGAGAAGGAGAATAGACAGGACGCTAGAAAGCTCAAGCTGGAGCTGGAAAAGTACAAATAGGAGAATGAGAGAGAGCTCCAGGTGGAACTACCTAGACTCAAAAGGGAGGAAGAAAAGGATAAGTTGGCCATGGAAGAGAAAAATATGATGTTAGCTTAATAGCTGAGCATAAAGGAGCTGGATAAGAAGACCAAGTCCAGCACAGATGGAGGCAGCAGTTCTAAAGTGCAGTCTGAAGGAAAGTACACATACCCAAGAACTTAGGCAAAGAGTGCACCAGGGAGGATGACATACATAGGTGGTTTCAGGGTTATGAGTCAGGTTTCCACATGAACAGGGTCCCTGAGAGAGATTGGGGGAGGGCAGGTATAAGGAAGAACTTCTCAGTGGAGGGGAGGGACATATTGTTGACACTAGGGAAAGCAAATGAGCTTACCTACCCTGTCATGAAGGATGACTTAATCACTAGGTATGGTCTCACTCCAGAAAATTACAGGGAACAGTTTAGGAAGAGTACCAAGCGTGAATGTCAGATCTGGCATGATGGTATAGATTTATTGTGCAGATCACTGGATGTTTGGATGAAGGGCAGTGAGGGAACAGATTACCAAGGGCTGTAAAATACTTATGGGACCATTTGTCTACTTTTTGTTTTCCAGGGCTGCTCCAGCACTTGATTAATAGTAAGCTTACTGACCCCAGGAAGCTTGCTCAGAAGGCGGACCCCTGGATGAGTACCAGGGTTCACAAGAGGTTGTATGTGGTAGACTCAGCCAAAGGTGGGCAGGGTCCCCAACATAAGAAGGGAGGGCAAACATAATAAGAGTAAGGACTTGTCAAAAGGGCCTCAAACTAGTTTCCAGGGTAAGGTTTCACAGCCCCCGACTGAGAATAAAGGTTGGTTCCTATCAGGTAAATCTGGAAGGAAGGCACCCTTGAAGTGTCATGACTGTAGCAGGAAGGACACTTTATAGGGAGCTCCAAGCAGGCACAGCCACCCACTGGTGTGTAGTCACAGGGGATTATGATTGTAGTGCTTGGGGAGGAGTTGGTCCAAGGAAGTGGGGTCACCGGGCTGAGATGACCCTATTCTCCCTGGGTGAGGGAGAGATGGTCCAGAGATACCTCGAGCCTGATATTGCTAAGAAGTACAGGCAGTAGGTGGCCATCAATTGGAAGTGGATGGAGGCTCTGAGAGACACAGGAGCCAGTATGACAACTCTCCACTGTCATCTGGAATCTGAAGAGCAGGTAGTGCCTTGTGTGGTCCATCAAGTTATTGTTGTAGACAACAGTGAGCACCAGTGTATTGCAGCGTGGGTTACCTTTGAGTGGGTGGGGGTCTCAGGCTCCTTGAGAGTAGCTGTGAGTCCAGCCATGCCTGTTGATTGTCTGCTGGGCAACGACCTGGAGCACTCTGCCTGGAGGTGGAGCTGAAGTCGCTCTTGGAGATGTTGGGTTTTCTTGACCACACAGTCCATGGCAGCTAGAGAGGGTGATCAGAAGGGCATTGAGCCTGAGACAATGACCCAGGTCACTGGATTCAAGATAGCCTAGCTGGTGAGGATTATGAATCCGAAACCGGTCCCAGGATGCTTGTTTCTGGTCCAGGGAAGATATGGCTTGGCAGTTCGGGCTGGACTGTTCCCATGAGGCACAGGGTCAGACTGATATGCATATGGCCATGTTTGAACTGGGGTGGCAGAGTGAGCTAAAGAATGGTGATGGATTAAACCCAGATCAGTTGACTGGGGGTGAGTGTTTGATTTGCTCAAATGCTCTGTCCATCATCCCCTTTTGTATTGCTTTGGGCAACGACCTGGAGCACTCTGACTGGAGGTGGAGCTGAAGTCGTTCTTGGACATGTTGGGATTTCTTGACCACACAGTCCATGGCAGCTAGAAAGGGTGATCAGAAGGACATTGAGCCTGAGACAATGACCCAGGTGCCTGCCTGCAAGAGAAGGGACAAGGGGCATGAGAAAACTTCCACAGTCCGGAAGGAAGATGAACCTGAGGGGACGCCTCAGAACCTACAGGGGAAGATGTGGCTGAACTGAGGGACCTGCCTGAGCTGATCCATTGGTAGCTTGAAGAAGGCCCCAACAGGGATGAAATCTGTGTGGCACAGAAAGAGGGCCCCACTCTTGTGTGTCTTTAGCAGCAGGCTGCCTGATTTATTGCAAGAATGATCTCCTGTATAGTGAGCCTAAGGTTGCTGTGCCTGGCGCAGTCCAGCTGCTGGTGGTACCTGTAGGAAGCTGGGTTTCTGTTGCAGTAACCCCACACTACCGATGCACTTTGACTTGATGTGTGCTGGGTCCCTGCCAATCAGGTTCCCAAGGCCTGTGTTCCTTCCCAAAAATGTACCTTGTACACGCAATTGGGACCTCTCTGGCGACATGTCAGTACCTTGTAAAAGGTACCATGGGCACCAAAGGCACTGTTGCCATTGAAGGCGCCTAAGGGTTGCAGTACTTATTGTGCTACCCTTAGAGGCTCTGTACCTTTACACACACACACTGCCATGGCAGGCTGCATGTTTTGGTGCGGAACAAAGTGAAGATTCGACATGGCACACATCCTTGTGTGCCATGCCTACAACCCACTGCCCTGGCATAGATCAGTCACCCCTCTAGCTAGGTGCACTATACCAGTGGTGAGGGTACAGTTCCATGAGCCCTGTACCCCTACAGTGTCTAAGTCAATTCTTAGACATTGTAAGTGCAGTGCTGCCATTAAGAGTATATGGTGCTGGAAGTTTGACATTACAAACTCTGCAGTACCATAATGCCTGCACTGAAAACTGAGAAGTTTGATAACAAACTTCTCGCCCATTAAACCCACACTGATGCCAGTATGGGATTTAATGAAAATTGCACTCAGAGGGCATCTTAGAGATGCCCCATGAAAAATGACCAGCGTCTGGTGGGTTTCCTGACTGGTACATACCAGCCTGCCACCACAAGACATGTTTCTGGACCCCTAGGGTGGGAGCCTTTGCTCCCTGAGCCCAGAAACAAAGCCTTTCCTGGGCGAGGTGTTCACACCTTCTCCATGCTATGAGGAGCCATCTGTGGCAGGGGAGCTCAAAAGGCCTTGCAGCCTTTGTAATGTGACCCCCCTAGCCTCTCCTGATATCAGGAGCAGGCCCCCTTTCTGTCTCCCTTCCTTTTTGGCAGGAAGACATGCGAGAAAAATTAGCTAGTCCAGAAGGTGTCCCCACCTCTGCCCAACCCTCAGGTGGGGGAGGTGAGGTGAAGCCCAATCTTCAATGCCTGCCATCTTGCAGATGGCAGGCACTCCCCAATCAGGATTAGGAATTGTGCTCACTCCCACATGTGGGGTGAGCACATCAAGGGTGTAGTCACCTAAAGATCCATAGCCCATTGCTAATGACCTCGAGAACCCTACAACGCCCCCTAAATACAGTATTTAGGGGGCAGCCCTGACAAAGGCATCAGACAAGAAATCAGAAGAAGAAAACAAGAAGAAGGACCGAACAGTCATGACGAAGCTAACAAGAGGAAGACGCCTACTGACTTGGCCCTAGCCCTACTGGCCTGTTCCCACCTCGAACCTGCAGAAGCGAAACCCCGATGTGTCCGGCAGCCAGCAGCCTCAAAAACCCCGAGGACCTCCCTGCCTTCAAAAGAAAAGATTCTGTCTCCTCTGAACACCAGATTTGCTCATCAACAGATTCCAGCTCTGGCAGGATCCGAGAGTCTGCACCACGCTGAACCCAGCGCCCATGCCCCAAGTTCGAGTGCCAACACCAAGAGGAGGTCTCCCCAGCAATCCTGACCCAAGATCCGGCTACCCCTTACCTGCCTCAAGCCTCCAGCCGATGCCTGCAGCCTCAAACTGGAAGGTTCCCCCAACTGCGACCAAAAGCTGGTAAGAAAATCTAACCCTAAAAGGCACCCCTGCACTTGACCCTCCAAGGCCTTGGGTGGCCCAACTGACAGTGCCTAACCAACCCCTATCATCCCAACTTATCTCTCCACGTGGTGACACACCCAGAAGACCTTCATCCACGGGCCTGCAGTGTGTTTGCACACCGGAGACTCCCCATTGAAAGCTACAAGGATCCCGACACCAAAATAGCACTCTGCAACCGGCCTCCACAGAGCCACTGAGGGTGCACCTTTTGTGCTGGCTCAAACCACCATTTGCCCTGAGCTCAAGTCCAGGAGCTTTGCTCCCACAACCCAGTGGCCTCTCGTCAGCAGATACCAACCAATGGCCCCTGATCCCCCATTGGATAACATTTGGCCTCAGCACTCTGCACCCGGACATCCTAGTGCAGCTGAGGGTGTAATAAGAGTGCATCCTTGACCCTGGGGGACCCTGAGTGTAACCACAGGATAACAACTCCTACAACAAAGTACTTACCTGCTAAACGATAACACTATTTTCCTCCTTAGATTAACATTGACTGTTTTTCTATTAAAAGTATATAAGTGTGGAGCTCGTAAATCTATGAAATTCTTTAAAACTGTAACTAAATAACCAAAAGTCTTACTTACCTGTTTACAGGAAATGTCCCAATGCAGTCTCCAGGTGTACTGCACTGTGTAAGTAAAGTAATCTACTTGACATTCTACTAAAAAGCCTATACAAAGCATATGTACAGTATATCAAAAGCATTGCATTGCCAGTACCTCAACTGTAATGAAACCACAGTGCATCTACAATTGCAATTCAAACTGTTGACAAAATACATTACTACTGTAAAGTATTTATTGCTTACCTGTGCCAGGCTTGCTTGGTTCTAGAAAATAAAATAACTAAACAAATATTTGTTATACATGAGTGTGTGATATCATTTGCTGATTGAGTGTTTACAACAAATGCTTAACACTACCTTCTGATACAGCCTTACTGCTTGACCGCACTACCACAATTAGAGAGTAAGGTGCTATCTACTTTTACCCCTGCCTACCTTTGGGGTTCCACTGTACTTTGTGCACACAATCCCTCACTTTGGTATAGTATATACAGAGCCAGCTTCCTACATTGGTGGATCAGCCGTGGAATATGCAACTTTGAATTTGTTAGACTAACTTCATTACCACCTAATCACATGACAGAACTCTTTAATTGTCTGGTCTTTCCAAATTGGCATTTTTGTAAAAAGTTCTAAAAGTCTTATTAGGGCCTTGGTTAAGTCCCTTTGGAATTTTAGAAAAATAAAAAGTCACTTTAGCTAAGGATAAGAGGGGTTAGAAGTTTTTTTTAACTATGTCTCCTAACGAGAACCCAGCTGTTAGTGAAAATAACCACAACCACAATGACATGGAGGACAAGGTTGAGGAGCTTGACCCCACCCCTTACCTTCACTTGTCTTTCAAGAAGGTATTGTCCCTATGCAAAATTAAAAACATGACCAAGGAGTCCCTCCCACCAAACAAAAGCTCGAGGAGCTGTTGGCTGAGTATGTTAAGGGCCATCCCTCTGGGAAT
Source organism: Lissotriton helveticus (assembly GCF_964261635.1). Taxonomy (NCBI): domain Eukaryota; kingdom Metazoa; phylum Chordata; class Amphibia; order Caudata; family Salamandridae; genus Lissotriton; species Lissotriton helveticus. The sequence goes on along the minus strand of NC_136067.1, from coordinate 1,510,027,945 downwards.
GGTGAAGACCTCTCAGATGAGGAAGAATATGGAGGGGATGAGGAGGTAGACCAACCCCATCACTTCATAGGGAGAAAAGGGCCCCAGTGGCCCTGACTCCAAGAATCAACCTCTCAGTACCTAGATCCCACACAGGTGGATCAGGCACTACTGGGGACATTGAGGACAGCCACAATGAGGGGGACAGCCTGCTAGCCAGGTTGACCACAACATAAGACCTATAGACAAAACTCCTGGCTCTAAAAAACAGAAAGAACAGAGATGGGCATAGGACCCATCAATGGTGGCAGCATTTTAAAAATGTAGCAAAAGGAGTATTATATGATCCCAAAATCCCCAAAAGGATTGTCCGTAAATTTGAGGATGGTGGTGATATCACCAAGTGGTTCATAGCCTATGAGAGGGCTTTTGAAGCCAGAAAAGTAAAGAAAACTCACTGGGGGTACTCCTATGGGAACTGTTCTCTGATAAGTGTAGAGACAGACATCTGACCCTTAGTGGGGCAGATGCTGGGTCTAATGACCTCATGAAGAGAACTCAGATTGAGGTCTTTGGACTCACAACTGTGGAGTATAGGAAGCACGAAGAGAAATCTCAAGCTAGGAATACAAGGGCATATTAGAGATATCAAGAATCAGGATGTATGATCATCCTTAGCACAACATATTAGAAAATATTGTACTGATAAAATTAATATCATGTTCCATGGGTTACAAAGAATGGAAAAAGACCCAAGAGGAGGAAAGATTTAACTAGCAGATTATGGACTCTGGAATGAGATCTTAGTGTAGATCATGAGCAGCGCAACTTTTTGTGATCACCTTTGCGGAATTAGTTGCTGATATACTAGTGATTTCTGGGAATGAGACATATCCCTGCTGGGCATTCAGCTGGCTAGTAGAATAAATGGCACTTGCCAGTTGGAGAAAATGCACTGATTATGCCCTGAGTTGGTAATGGAAATTTGACTTGCACGTGGAAGAATAATTATGGTGGAGTAGATAGCGGATTTATTTGTTGCTATTGGAACACAAATGATTCGATTAGTTTTGTGTGAGAGTAAGAGGATAAGTGGAAGATGTTTGTACTGGTTTCTTTGGTTACAGAGGTGATCTCATTCCTTATTTGAAGGACTTAGGAGGGAAATGATGCATGATGAATAGAGGCCCGTTTTTTGTTGTATCAATATGTTATTGGTGGGATTGCTAATTATCAGCAACACTTACTGTGCATTATATGGGTGAACATGATTGTTTGAATGGTTCTGTGATTAAAGTGTTTCATAAGTTAAGATTCCATATGATTATATGATTATCTGGTGAGAATATGTGTGACACGTGTTACAGAATGAATACTGTGGGAATACTGTGGGGTTGGCACACAGCACACCAATGGTCGAGAGTATGATAGATTTATTTATGATTTGGAGTGATCTCCTTGGCCACATTTCTGGGCAATAAGGGTCAAAGTGAGAGATTGTGGTCTTCCTAGAGCTGGGATATTGTGGACTGATATGGGAACTGATATCCATGAATATTGCAATACCTCAGTGGGCGAATTGACATGATGGACGATTATACAAGTTATGTGCTGCGTATGTTGATCAACGAGTGCGACTGTTAAAACGGAATACCATGGCTAATATTGTGCATGTGAGAGAGAGAACTTGATTATACTAGTATACTTGTAATTATTGCTATCCTTGGCAATACACATTGCAGAATCAGCAATGTGGGATTAGCAGATAGTATACTGAAGGTTTAAGGTTCCGTTGGTGGATTGAGGTTTATGAGTGGTTTTATTGGCCACAACACTAACCAATCAGGAAAATGGTGACATATACTGGCCTTTCCGGAGGAGGACATTGTGAACCATGGTATGAATAGATATTAATGGAGATTTAGTTAACAGTGAGATTAAGACTGAAGTTTGATGATTGTTTTTTTGATACTGACCAATGGATATTGTGCGTGTGAAAAAAAGAATTTGGTTTTTCCAGCGATTATTGCTAACGTTGGTGATACACATTACAGAGGCAGGAATGAAGGGCTAGTAGATAGCAGACTCATAGTGGAAGACTCTGTTGGTAGTTTCAGGGTTATAAGTGATGTCTTTGATCACAACAACAGCCAATGAGGAAATTAGTGGCATATATTAGCCAGCTCGGATGTGTATATTGTGCATCACAGTGAGAACAGATATCAATGTATTTTTTGAAAACAGCAAGATAAAGGTGGAAGTTGCAATGGCTGGTCTGGATATCAGCCAATAGTCAAAATTCTGAGACGTATTCATGAGGATGCAATGGTAATACAGCAGACCAATGTAAGAACTGATTTCTTGTTGGCATTTAGTGAATGGTGGGTGAAGATAAAACCAAGATGATAGGTGTAAATAAGATCCACAACAGACGTTGGTGGATTTTTAATTTTTTGATTGATGAATGGTTACAACAATAGGATATATAGGAGCAATTAAAGCTGGAGGTACGTTATTCAGGCTGGGACAGAATGATGTTACATGCAAAGAGGAAAGTGGACTTCATCCTACGAGCAGCAGTGTGCCACAAGCCGCGTTTGCAGCATGGTGTGTAAAGGGGCGTGACCTCGAAACGCTTCTCTGCAATGCGGCTATTTGGAATTTACTGGCGGTACCTGGTGGGCTGGTTGGCCCCCAAGGACCCTCAGGATTCAAGGGTATTTAATAGGGATGTTATAGTTAGAAATTAGCATCTAAAAATCCTTTGAAATTCACAGAAAAACATAGGTTTCAGGCACATTATAGTTAGAAATTAGCATTCAAAAAACCCTAGAAATTCACTTAAAAAACCATAGGTTACAGGGATGTTATAGTTAGTTAGACATTTCACTCTACAAAGCCATAGAAAGTCTACCACTATAGTTAGTTCAGCTAACTATAACTCGCGCCCCCGCAATGCACTGCTGACGACATCACATATTACATCATTCATGACATGGTCAGTGACATCACTGATGACATCTCAATAAAAAGATGGCACTCCCAAGTCAAACATGCGCTGCTGCCGGTTACGAGGTGCTTAGATCACAGTGAAAATAAGGTATATACTATGAACTAAATAGATCGGATAGTCATGGCTTATATTGAGAATTTGTACGAATGTTTGTCTGTCTGCAACATGCCCATGAGGATAGTGGGTTAACAAACATCTCGGGTTTTGTTTTGACATGCTTTTCTGCAGAGAGGACGTATCAAGGTCCCATTTTTTCAAAAGAGGCAAATCGTCCATCACATTTCGCGATGAGATACCGCACTTTAAATTAGAAGATGAAATGACTGCCAATCGGGTCGAAATCTTACAATAGTGATCGGTAAGCGGTGTTGCTGGCAAGGATCGAGAGCAACACAGAGAGTTCACTCTGCTTTTGGGTTGATTATCAAAAGATAAATTAAAAGTGTTTTAGAGGGAATTTATTGATAAACTCCCCCACATGGTTTCTCAAAATGTTTGCTCTCTATTTACCCACATTTAGAAATAATTATGACTGTGTGTATTTAATTACAACTTTACGACGGGAGACATTGAAATTAATCTAGTATTTTGGATTTAAGGTGAGGTTCCTTTTATGTGGCTCAATTATTAATTGAATATAATGGCTCGACACATGAGGAAATATATATATTTTCCTTTACAGCCATGTGGACTGTTACTATATTTTGGTGGTGGTATCTGCAAAGATAACACTAGACACGCTTCTGTTTTTAACTGACTTCTCATTTGCGTCGACAAGATAAAACTAAACATGCGGTCTAATTTCCATTGATTCTTCACATGCGTTGTTTTTTTAATTCACTTTGATTACACTTGAACACTGGGAGTGTTCTTTTCTTCAATCAATCAATCAATCAGGACATTTGTAAAGTGCACTATATCCGTGAGGGTCTGAAGGTACTGGGAGGAAGTGGGGGGGGGGTTGCTGCTACTGCTCGAATAGTCAGGTCTTGAGGAGTCTTCTGAAGGTTAGCCGGCCCTGGGTCTGCCGTAATTGGATGGGGAGGGTGTTCCAGGTCTTGGCTGCGGGGTGGGAGAATGATCTGCCACCGGAGGTCGCTCTTTGGATGCAGAGGACTGTGGCGAGGGCAAGGTCGGCAGAGCGGAGCTGGCGTTTGGGGGTGTAGAAGGTGAGTCGTCTGTTGAGGTATGCTGGTCCGGTGTTGTGGAGTGCCTTGTGTGCGTGGGTGAGGAGCTTGAAGGTGATCCTCTTGTTGATGGGAAGACAGTGCAGGTCTCTCGGGTGGGGTGTGATAGGGCTGCGGCGAGGGATGTCGAGGATCAGGCAAGCAGAGGTGTTTTGAATACGCTGGAGTAATTTCAGGAGATTGGCCGAGGCTCCTCCATAGAGGGCGTTTCCGTAGTCCAACCTGCTGCTGACGAGGGCCTGGGTGACCGTTCTTCTTGTTTTGGTGGGGATCCACCTGTAGATCTTGCGGAGCATGCCGAGGGTGTTGAAGCAGGAGGACAAGACGGCGTTGACCTGCTTTGTTATGGAGAGAGTAGAGACGAGGATGAACCCTAGGTTGCGTGCATGGTCGGTGGGTGTTGGGGCTATTTCCAGTGCGGTCAGCTACCGTGAGTTTTTCCAGGCCAAGCGGGTGGAGCAGAGGATGAGGACTTCCGTCTTGTCCGAGTTTACCTTCAGTCGGCTGTTCTACATCCACTAAGCAATGGCATTCATCTTTCGTGGAGGTTGGTTTTGGAGGTGAGGGGGTCCTTGGTGAGGGAGAGGATCAGCTGGGTGTCGTCGGCATAGGAGATGAGGTTGAGGTCATGCAGTTGGGCGATGTGGGCGAGCGGTGCCATGTAGATGTTGAACAATGTTGGATTGAGGGATGAGCCCTGGGGTACGCCGCAGATGATCTCGGTGGCTTCGGAGGAGAAAGGGGGCGGCAGATGCTCTGGGTTCTGCCGGAGAGGAAGGGCGTGGTCCAGTCCAGAGCCTTGTCTTGAATCCTAGCATCATGGAGGCATGTGCGTAGGTTGCGGTGACAGACAGTAACGAAGGCCGCAGACAGGTCCAAGAGGATGAGGGCAGCGGTTTCTCCATTGTCCAGTAGGGCCCTGATGTCATCGGTAGCGGCGATGAGGGCAGTTTCGGTGCTGTGATTGCTGCGGAACACGGACTGGGATGGGTCCAGGATGCTGTTCTCCTCGAGGTAGCGGGTCTGTTGTATGTTGAACATCTTCTCAAAGATCTTTGCTGGAAACGGGAGCAGGGAGATAGGCCGGAAGGTCTTGAGGTCAGCCTTGGGTTTCTTGAGTAAGGCATTGATCTCGGCATGCTTCCAGCTCTCCGGGAAGGTCGCTGCCTCGAAGGAGATGCTGATGGCTTTCCGGAGATGAGGTGCAATGATGGTGCTGGCTTTGTTAAAGATGTGGTGTGGGCATGGGTCTGACGGGGATCCGGAGTGGATGGTGTTCATGATTTTGATGGTGTCGTCGTCATTTATGATGGTCCAGGCAAGCAGGGGGTCGCGCGGATGGTAGCCGTGGGGATAGAGGTCTCAGTGGTTGTCAGGGCGGTCGTGACGTTGAAGCTGTTGTGGATGTCAGCGATCTTGTGATGGAAGAAGGTGGCTAGGGAGTCGCACAGGTCTTGCGAAGGTGGGATGTCGTTGGTGTTGGAGCTGGGGTTGGAGAGTTCCTTCACGATGTTGAGGAGCTCTTTGCTGTTGTGTGTGTTGTTGTCTAGACAGTCTTTGAAGGAGGCCCTTTTGGCGGATCTGATGAGGTGGTGGTGTCTGCGGGTGGTGTTCTTGTGGGCTGAGTAGCTGTCCGGTGTCTGTTCATGAAGCCATTTCTTCTCTAGCTTTCGGCAAGTTTGCCTGGAGACCTGGAGGTCTTCAGTTAACCAGCTGTTTTTTTTGCTGGTGTGTCTCTTGGATGGTTTCTTGAACGGGGCAAGTGTGTTGGCGCAGTCGTCGATCTATTGTCTGAGGTTGTGGGCGGTGGTGTTGGGGTCGGTGGGGTTGGCGGGTAGGCTCCAGGCGAGGGTGGTGGTTAGCTGGTCTTCGGTGACCTTGCTCCAGCAGCGGCGGGGATCTGTTGGGTGTGGTGGTGCATGGTAGGTTTCCGGAAGGTGAAGTGGATGCAGTGATGGTCAATCCAGTGGAGTTCGCTGGTGTGGTTGAAGGAGACATGGGAGCTTGCGGAGAAAATGGGGTCAAGCGTGTGACCAGCGGAGTGGGTGGGCGTTGTGACGAGTTGTTTGAGTCCGAGGTTGGCAAGGTTGGCGATCAGGGTGGTGGAGTTGCGGTCGTTGTTGTTCTCGAGGTGAAAGTTCAGGTCCCTGAGAAGGAAGTAGTCTATGGAGACAAGGGCGTGTGTACTGATGAAGTCGACGATGGAGTCGCTGGACTGTGGTCAGGGTCCGGGGGGTGTGTAGACGAGGGATCCTCTGAGGGTGGTGTTGGGATCGTTGTGGATCTGGAAGTGCAGGTGTTCTGCGGTGCTGAGGGTGTCTTCGGAGTTGGTCGAGACTCTGAGAGTGTTCCTGTGGACGATAACAATTCCTCCTCCTACTCCATTGGTGCGGTCCCTGTGGGTGATCTTCTAGCCATCCAGGATGGCTATGGCGATGTCGGGTGCCGAGGAGGGGTTCAGTCAGGTCCCCATCAGAAAGGCAACGTCAGGGGAGGTGTCGAGTTGGTCCAAGAGTTCAACGGCGTGTTTGCGGGCAAAGCAGGTGTTGAGCTGGATGCATCTGAGGTGGTTGGGTACTTTCCCGCTGGGTGTATTTGCGGATCGGATGCTGGTGAAGCTCCAGTTCCGGCAGGTGAAAGGTCCATGCGTGCGTTTAGGGGCGGCCAGGAAGCAGATGTGTGATCGTCCAATCTTGAGTGCGTGGAGGGTGAAGCATCAAAGCGGTGTCGGGTGTCATGGTGTTCGCGGGGGCCAGGGGCTCTGGCGCTGGGCGCGGTCCAGGCGCAGACGGACTTGCCTTAGGCGTGCCTTCGGCGCGCCAGCGGCAAGCCCACTGCGCGCTGATGCGCAGAGGCTGCCATATAAGGGGAGGTGGGAGGGAGGAGCAGCTGAGAGGCGGGAGCGGGGTGGCGAAAGGACTAGCAGGGGGGCGGGGCCACATGGGATGCAGCGGCGGTAAAAACGAGCGCGAAGAGCGGGTTGGGGAAAAACAGAAGGCAAGGGCACAACAGTAAAAGAAGGATAAAAAAGGTGATTAATACAGCACTAAAATGAACAGTGCAACAGTGTAAGGCACAACAGTACAAAAAGAAGGGGAAGAAAAACTGGTGAATAATACTGCACTAGGAAGAGCAGTGCTACAGTACATGGCACAATAGCAGTGTAGCAGTGCAAAGAGCACAAAGGGGCAGAGCGAGCTCAAGAGCAGCAGCCTAGAACCTGCAACAGCAGCGGACTCAGGGGCAGCGACGCTTAAGTGGTACTGTGCGCTGTGGGGAGCAACCTGCCTGGGAGCAGGGTCAAGGGTTGCTCTTCTCATGCTGAAGTGAAATTCCTTTGGAACGATTACATGATTTTGATGATGTTGGGGCATCGTCAGGTATAAAATATAAAAACTTCTTTATGGAGTCTTGGTTTTGGAGTGAGTGTGATGAATACTTCCTGTCTCCCTCTTCTGCTATATTTTTGCTGTGCTTAAAACACAACAAAAGGGCATTTGGATTCTTTATATGCCTATTTCGTTTAATACAAATTAACTGTATAATGTTATGTAACATTTGAAAAGTTTGTGTATATGTTCTTGCAGCCTTGAGAAAGCCCAGGGGGGTGAAACGTATGTCGGCTGCTGCTGGTTTCTATGTATAATGAAGTGAAATAAAACAGACCTGTTTCAACATTTGTTGTGGACTTCCACGAAAGGACATTCATTTGATGGGTTGAACCACAGACCGTGGAAATTGGATAACAGAGACAATCAATTGGTGTGCCATTGTGTCTTCAGGTTAAAAAAAAAAAAAAATATATATATATATATATATATATATATATATATAAATAAACGCTCCGTGGGGTGACCAAAAAGTAAGCAGCACACTGCACACAGACGCTTTTCCCCGTAAAAGCATCTTTATTTGTATGAGTAACCCTCTTTGCAGTCCATTACAGCAAGAAACCGCAGCCTGACGCGTTTCGTGTTCCACTTCCTCAGAGGCTGTTGCGGTTCAAAGGAACATAGGCGTGTCCACATCTCCCTAATTATTTATGCTGTGTATCAGCTGCTCTATGTAAGAGTTGCGTTAGGGTTTCTGGGGGATGTAGTCCGTTTTTAATCCACAGATGGATGCTCCTTGAATAAATTTTGCACATTCAAAGGCTCTGGATGAGCCCCCTGGAAAGAAGATTGCTCTCAATCCTAGGATGCATGCTCCACGTAGGTGAGCTCCGTATATCAGTGCTCCGTGGCCCTCCATAGATCCGAGGTGGTGCCAGCTCGGCGACAGGATCGCCGCCTTAAGTGAACGCTCCGTGGGGTGACCAAAAAGTAAGCAGCACACTGCACACAGCCGCTTTTCCCCGTAAAAGCATCTTTATTTGTATGAGCAACCCTCTTTGCAGTCCATTACAGCAAGAAACCGCAGCCTGACGCGTTTCGTGTTCCACTTCCTCAGAGGCTGTTGCGGTTCAAAGGAACATAGGCGTGTCCACATCTCCCTAATTATTTATGCTGTGTATCAGCTGCTCTATGTAAGAGTTGCGTTAGGGTTTCTGGGGGATGTAGTCCGTTTTTAATCCACAGATGGATGCTCCTTGAAAAAAATTTGCACATTCAAAGGCTCTGGATGAGCCCCCTGGAAAGAAGATTGCTCTCAATCCTAGGATGCATGCGCCACGTAGGTGAGCTCCATGTATCAGTGCTCCGTGGCCCTCCATAGATCCGAGGTGGTGCCAGCTCGGCGACAGGACCGTCGCCTTAAATGAACGCTCCGTGGGGTGACTAAAAAGTAAGCAGCACACTGCACACAACTCTTACATAGAGCAGCTGATACACAGCATAAATAATTAGAGAGATGTGGACACGCCTATGTTCCTTTGAACAGCAACAGCCTCTGAGGAAGTGGAACACGAAACGCGCCAGGCTGCGGTTTCTTGCTGTAATGGACTGCAAAGAGGGTTGCTCATACAAATAAAGATGCTTTTACGGGGAAAAGCGGCTGTGTGCAGTGTGCTGCTTACTTTTTGGTCACCCCACGGAGCGTTCATTTAAGGCGGCGGTCCTGTTGCCGAGCTGGCACCACCTCGGATCTATGGAGGGCCACGGAGCACTGATACACAGAGCTCACCTACATGGAGCATGCATCCTAGGATTGAGAGCAATCTTCTTTCCAGGTGGCTCCTCCAGAGCCTTTGAATGTGCAAAATTTATTCAAGGAGCATCCATCTGTGGATTAAAAACGGACTACATCCCCCAGAAACCCTAACGCAACTCTTACAAAGAGCAGCTGATACACAGCATAAATAATTAGGGAGATGTGGACACGCCTATGTTCCTTTGAACCGCAACAGCCTCTGAGGAAGTGGAACACGAAACGCGTCAGGCTGCGGTTTCTTGCTGTAATGGACTGTAAAGAGGGTTGCTCATACAAATAAAGATGCTTTTTCGGGGAAAAGCGGCTGTGTGCAGTGTGCTGCTTACTTTTGGTCACCCCACGGAGCGTTCATTTAAGGCGGCGGTCCTGTCGCGGAGCTGGCTCCACCTCGGATCTATGGAGGGCCACGGAGCACTGATACACGGAGCTCACCTACGTGGAGCATGCATCCTAGGATTGAGAGCAATCTTCTCTCCAGGGGGCTCATCCAGAGCCTTTGAATGTGCAAAATTTATTCAAGGAGCATCCATCTGTGGATTAAAAACGGACTACATCCCCCAGAAACCCTAACGCAACTCTTACATAGAGCAGCTGATACACAGCATAAATAATTAGGGAGATGTGGACACGCCTATGTTCCTTTGAACCGCAACAGCCTCTGAGGAAGTGGAACACGAAACGCGTCAGGCTGCAGTTTCTTGCTGTAATGGACTGCAAAGAGGGTTGCTCATACAAATAAAGATGCTTTTACGGGGAAAAGCGGCTGTGTGCAGTGTGCTGCTTACTTTTTGGTCACCCCACGGAGCGTTCATATATATATTCACTGAAAAAACCATAGGTTATAGACCATATATAGTTAGGAATTAGCATTTACAAAACCTTGAAAATTCACTGAAAAAACCATAGGTTATAGACCATATATAGTTAGCTGGACATTTTATTGACATAAAACCAATGAAATTCCATATATAGTTATTTGCACTAACTATATATCGCGCACCCGCAATCCACTGCTGATGATGTCACATATTACATCATTCATGACATGGTCAGTGACATCACTGATGACATCACTGATGACATCTCAAATGACATCACTGATGACATCACTGATGACATCTCATTTGACATCAATGGTCACATCACTGATGATAACATTCATGTGACAATACAATGCATCTCCTCACACTTTAATATAACCTCTGTTACACCCAGTGTTAAATACAGAATATAATTTTTTAAACCATTGACACACCAATACTAGTTACTACATACGCACTCACTGATTCCTATGTCTACACACACATTCACTCATTCACCCATACAATCATTCATACATACAATCACTCATCTTTACAACACTATCATATGCACTCATACACCTATACAGACACTCACACTCTGCCACTCATCCATGGAGTTACTCACACACCTAGTCAGTCCTGTAAATAATCAATCACACTTCCATTTTCTAATCTATACAGTTAAACGTAGAGTACCTTACATTTTCAAACATATACTAACACATACTTACTCTCTTATACAATCATTGATACAAGTACACATTGATCTGCACAGAGTCACACATCTCCCAGCCAGCCACACACACACACTCAGTCTCCCATACAAATACTTGGACAATCAATCAATAACCCATATAGTTACTCATATAGCTACTGATCAACACATGCAGCAGTTTACAGAACAACAGACATAATGATGGACAAATTAAGACAGTTTAGTCACTAACCCATGCACTCAGTGAGACACATTTAATCACTCATTCATACAGTCAGTCATGCACCTACTAAATCCTTCATCCAGACACTTATACATCTACTCATTCTTCAATATGTAAAACATATTTAAACTTTACAGAAACACACAGTCACGGGATGATGTCATCAGTGATGTCATTTGAGATGTCATCAGTGATGTCATCAGTGATGTCACTGACCATGTCATGAATGATGTAATATGTGACATCATCAGCAGTGGATTGCGGGTGCGCGATATATAGTTAGTGCAAATAACTATATATGGAATTTCATTGGTTTTATGTCAATAAAATGTCCAGCTAACTATATATGGTCTATAACCTATGGTTTTTTCAGTGAATTTTCAAGGTTTTGTAAATGCTAATTCCTAACTATATATGGTTTATAACCTATGGTTTTTTCAGTGAATTTCAATGGTTTTTTAATAGCAAATATCAAAAGCTTTTTTGTGGAAAATGACTAAAATTAGGTATACATAAGCAGCGTTCATTTATGTTCACCACAGCCACTGTTGAAAGTAAAGTGAAAGTCGCGAAACAGTGGCCACGCCATCTAGTCCCTTTTAGGCCCCATCATGCACGTAAGTGACAGCCATTTTGTGTGTCATGGCCTCTCTGCCCACCGCCAATAGCCTATGATCGTTTGGAATTGGTTCTCTTTGGGTGATTCTCTATTCACAAATAAGCACAGAGTCGCAATACTCTGTTTAGTCTTTGCGGATAGTGAAGGATAGGTAGTGCAGACTTTTGTCCCCTTTGTAACCCGTCATGCCTATCTCTGCCCCGTTTGTTGGTACTTGGTTCAACCCGGACCGTTTATTAGAGGTAGATCATCCGACTCCACCGGAGGACACCCCTAATAAAAAGGACATATATATAAAATGCGGACTAGCCGCTGTATCGTGCTAGCAAACTATAACATAAAAATCGTTAGAAAAAACAAAAGGAATCAAGCAAAATCAGTAGGCCACTGATGGGATCTCTTTTTGACCTCGCTAAAATAGAAACATTAGGAACAACCCCTCATGAGAAATATGAAACTAGTGAGAGGAACCGAGCTCGACGCCATGATGTCTGCAAGACAGCTCGGCTCCGCCGCCCACCCCGCCCAAAATAACGACAAACCCTATGCAAATATTATAAATATATACACACACCAGCAAAGTAACTGGGTAAAACGTTTTATTAAATAACTATTTACATGGCAGCCTGCTGCAACATCGATCCAAATGCATGATGCTGTTCCTGTCCCTCCTTCCTTAAAGTAGCAATGTTGGGCTACTTTGGGCTACTTTTTAGTAGGATTTGGGCTTTAGAAAGTCTACAAAGGCCATCAGCCGGCGAGGTAGCATAGCTGGCGGCCTAGGGGTGGAGGACCGTTGTGCAAATAGCCCGGGGACGACACCACGCGCCAAGGCTCGTCCCCAGTACATCCAGAGGTGATGTCTGACAAGTTGTGTGGGGGGATGCCTTGCTGATGCCGCCACCCCCCCCCCACCTTCTTGTTGCCTGATCCGGCCAGCTCAATCGATCGAGGATGAGACTCTCAAACCCAGTGTCGTCCCGAAGTGCAGCAGGTCCGCGGCTACGCCCATCCGGAAGACGAGGCCCCCGGCACGTATAGGGCGGGGCCTTGCTGGCAGCCATCGGCCGAAGAGGTCGTTGGGTGGATGGCCCGGAAGCACCACGGCCACGATGTTGTTGTACTGGCCTTCCCATTCGTCCACCCTGAGGTGGCATCCAGCGAGCCACGGGTGGGGGGGGTGAATGCCTTGCTGATGACCCCCCCTCTTATTGCCTGGTCCGACCATCACATATACCTGCGCCAGGAGACGGCGTGGGGTGCACTGGGAGGGAGAGACGGCGCGAACGAGCCTCCCCCACCTCCCCAGGTGGAGGTTCCTCAGCTGCACCCCAGCGCTTCACTCGGCCAGCTGAGTTGTGCCCGCTCTTGCGGCACAGTGCCTCGCTCGGCCAGCTGAGTCTCACCCGCTCTTGCGGCACAGTGCCTCACTCGGCCGGTTGAGTTTCGCCTGCTCTTGCGGCTACAGCGTCTCACCCGCCATCCGGCTGAATTGCACCCACTCTTGCAGTACAGCGACAGGCGGCTGCCACAGAGCTCATGAAATGGCGGTCGGCTCCACAGACTTGGGCCTGGCCTGCAAGGATGGCTCTGGGCAACCCTGGAACTCGGACGCTTGACTGCTAGGGCATGGGCCCCATTCCCGAAAGCGTCCCCTCAGCCTTGAAGATTCTACAAGAGTCACCGGGGCCCCCGACTCCCGCAGGCTTCCGGTGGGGAGCGACTGCCATGATTGCTCGCGGAATGGCCACGACGTAGCCACGGGATGGTGGTGCTCTCATGCTGACGCCAGCTTCAGTCTGAAACATCCAGAAACACTGTAGACTACCAATTCGATCAGTTCCGGTGGAGCACCAACGTGACCCGGTAGGGAAGAACTTGCCCTCCCCTCTTTGACTGATGGTTCTTGTTGCCTGTCCCTTCTGTTGTCATTTAACGGAACTTTTTGGACTGCTGAAAGGGGTTCTGGTCCGACCGCTGGTTGGTGGAGACATTTTGACTATATTCTGGACCTGCCCGGCCTCGCCCAAAATGGCGCCGGTATAAATGAGACTCGCAACTCCTTGATGTGTACTGGTTGCTCAGCCTTGATATCACGAGATATGTATGCAGTTTTGGAGCACATGGCGGGCGGGGACGGGTACTGATTGAACATTTGGACATCCCTATTGATATTAAGTTCTGATGTATTATTGATTACTGTACTATTGAAAGTTCGAATTAACGTTACTCATGGTACTTGCCCGCAAATGTATATCTAGATAATTTCATTGTAACTGGTCCTGTCGTACTTTGATTATAAAATTAACGTCCACCGATTCCGCAACTGTTAGACACCTTAATTCCTGCAACCTAATGGCCTGCCCGTTACGTTTTTCTACAGTGTAAATGTCCCCTCATCATATACGATTCCAGTTTGCTCCATGGCCGGCCCACGTGGTTGTAGGCCCGTATTTGTATACTGACATTTTTGCAATAAAGAGTTTTCGAAGGAAGTATGGAATCAGCGTCATAACAATCGTCTAGGTTGGTAGGGTTTTTGAATAATGGCTGTTATTCCCAAACAATAGAAGACAGATAATGCAGACCCTTTGCCTGAATTTTGGATTGATTGAAATTTGTATCCGTCACACCTGCCCTTTTTCCAGAATTGTTAGAAAATGGTCGACCATAGCTTAAGGTATCTGCCGAATGTAAGGTGTGGTATTTTGTCCCATAAAATACGACTAATTGAGAAACAAATACACGAAGAGGGAACTCGAATTTAGAGACAAACAAAATTAAACATTTTTTGGCATCATAAGAAGGGGAGGATATGTTACACAGAAAAATAATGCGAAAGGGATAGCCAAGATCTGTTGTATCACACGTTCCTGCAGCTAGTCTGATACATGGTAAGTAGAAGCTTTTTCGTGTTTGCGCGCGCTGACATGCTCTGAATGCTGTATCCCCCCCTTTCTTTTCTCCTCTGTAGGTTACATCGGAGTTCCGACTGAAGAATGGAGTGTACATGGACCGCACCGTGCTCCATGTAGGGAAAGACATAGACAAGCGCTGTGAGATATTGCATGGAGTGCAGACCATCACTGGGAACGTGAAAAATTGTATGGTGTGACTGTGCGTACGTGCCCTGATTGTATGGTATGAATGTGTATGTATTCCATATGCCCGGGTCGTTGGAGAGAACGTCTTTTGTATGACTGAAATGCTGGTCTACCGATCAAGGGGATGGGGAAATAAGCCCGAATATGGTAACTCCTCGTCTGAAGAAACAACTCTCCCTCAGTCCAGGAGTTGGGGATATTGGCATGTTTTAGATTCACCACATAAAATAAATAAGAGGTGTACCACTGAACGCCCGACCGATACCCCTCCTCTGTCCCGGTTTTTGATCACCGCCTGCCCAGAGGTTGGTAGGCTCCACCGTGAGTATAAGCACGACTGGACTAATGTCTGACCGGAAAAAGAGGAGTAAGTATTTTTTTGAAATGAGGCCTCCAACAAAATTGCCCAGAAAGGGAGGGGAGTGAAAAGTCCGACCCCCCCCAAAAGAATTACGGACAATACTGAAAATACGCAGCACGCATAGAAAAAGGAAAGGAAAAGAAAGGTCCCCTTACCCAAAATAGCTCTGTGTCTTCGTCTTAGATTTCTGCGTTTGATGTATGTACTGTCACACCCTATCCGGTATTTGTGTGTACGTGAACGTTGAATTTATGTTTTCCCTCAGCTTGTGTTCTTGTACGTAAACCTGACCCGTGTTGCTCTATGTTGTGTGTGCACCAAGTAGCCTATTATCGTACACGTTTGTCTCTCTATCTCCCTCATTTTATGTCGTACGTGTACCAAATAGCCTACTTGATGCGCACGTCTCTCTCTCTCTCTCTCTCTCTCTCTCTCTCTCTCTCTTTCTTTCTTTCTTCCTCGCTGAAGGCCCCTTGCCCTCTTTTAAATAAGTAACGACACTGTACCTCCTCGGTATATGTATAATTGGCTTAAACTCGACAGGGTTCGAACAAATTATCAGAAGCAAAACGACCGTATATTGCCACACTACAACCTCTCCTTTCTGTAAAATGATGGAACTTAATTGGCTGAGAAAGAAAGGACAGGTAAGACGACTGATGTCCCCCAATCTGGCCCTTTTTACGGGAACTATACGTCAGTGGTTTTTGTTGTTTTAGGGCTCTAACAACCCGACCTCCATCGCTCAGATCGCCCCGCCCATTGCCCAAAAGTAGAACGTCTAAACACTCCCGTTCCTCCAGAATAGTCCCAGTTCTGTACTAGCCGTCCCTGGATATTTTAAGAAATAACTGATGACCTTTTTTTTGAAGATGCATCGTTTAAAACTGATAAAGGTTAACCATTGTCTCCAGCAAGAAAAATGTTTAGCTTGTGTTCCTCCCCGAACAGATACTTGTGAGCCCATGACAATAGCACCTCGCACTTTTTCATAAACTTAGCCGTCCCTGGAGAAAAATATGAATCCACAAGGCTTGTGTTAGAAAGACGAGTCTCTACCGAAGAAGCCGGTTCGAATTTTGATAGACTAGGTAGTTGATAGATGTCAGACTTCCTGCCACGTTTGTAAAATACAGGAATAAACACCTAGCCGACCTGATGATGGAAATTTGCAGGAGCACTCGCAAACCTGCGTCACAGCAATGATTTATGAGTTAGTAGCATACACCGTTGTAAGAGTTAATAGACATCCACCATAGAGTGACCGATAAACGTTTCCCCAACTACTTGGGGTTGGGAGAGAGAACTATATTATCTCCAATGTGTATTTAACATCTCTTTATCATCTCCTGCCTCCATATTGTTTCTGCTTTCCTGACACACTATGGTATGAATTCCATATTCCACAATAACTTCTGAAACAACATGCAAGATATCTACAAAGGAGACGGTGTATATTAATTTTTTGACTCTGCATTGATACCTACATATTGCTACTTAAATAAAAAAAAACACAAAAAAAACAATACGCTCCCCGGACCGCTTTCCGGTGCGCGAACCGGGCGCACCCCACGCAAAAAAAACGAATTTCTTTTTTTTATTTTTTTTTGCCCCGCGTAGCCCTTTTAAAGCCTCCACATCAAACCTAGGGGGTCAGGGAGGATCTACTATGCCCCCTTATGGTCATTTCCCCCTTTGTTTTGGCCTCCTCTTGTCTCTCGATCCTACAGAGAGACAAGATGGCGGCCGCTCCGCACTGTTTAGAATGTTGACAGTCACCGGAGAGCCAATCAGCTTCGCTTCGCGAAGTTCCGTTACGCGTCAGGTACGCGAACCGGGGCGCTACCCGGAGCGCTGTTAGAGATATATATATTTTTTTGAACGTTAATTTATCAAAATCCACTGGAGCACATATATTGAGACCTAGCAAAGGCACATCGGGCTAACAGTCCCTACAATTTTGCCAAGTTTCATGCAAATCCATTCAGCCGTTCGGGCTAAAAGTGAGGCCAACCGCCCTATGGAAATTAACATGGGAAAAACGCGTTTTGGGACCCCCCTTTTTTCTCGGCCCCCCCAAATTTTCAGGGGCTGCTCAGAAACAAAATGTTCAATTTTCCTGAAAATTTCAGCCAATTCCGTCCACAAACGCCAAAGTTATTAGACATAGAATTTTCAAAAATCCCATAGAGAAAAAATCCTAATATATATATATATTACCTACTGGCGGTCGCCAGTAGGTATATATAGTTAGGATTTTTTCTCTATGGGATTTTTGAAAATTCTATGTCTAATAACTTTGGCGTTTGTGGACGGAATTGGCTGAAATTTTCAGGAAAATTGAACATTTTGTTTCTGAGCAGCCCTTGAAAATTTGGGGGGGGTTCGTCAAGGGGGGGCCGAGAAAAAAGGGGGGGTCCCAAAACGTGTTTTTAACATTGAGTTTTCCATAGGGCGGTTGGCCTCACTTTTAGCCCGAACGGCTGAATGGATTTGCACGAAACTTGGCAAAATTGTAGGGACTGGTAGCCCGATGTGCCTTTTGTAGGTCTCAATATATGTGCTCCAGTGGATTTTGAGAAATTAACGTTTAAAAAAAGATATATATCTGTAACAGCGGACCTGGCAGCGTCCCAGGACGCGTACTTTACGCGCAACGGAGCTTTGTGAAGCGAAGCTGATTGGTTCTCCGGCGTCTGTCAACATTCCAAAAAGTCCGTAGCGGCCGCCATCTTGTCTCTCGGTAGGATCGAGAGACAAGAGGAGGTCAAAACAAAGGGGGAAATAACTATAAGGGGGCATAGTAGATCCTCGCTGACCCCCTAGGTTTGATGTGGAGGTTTTAAAAGGGCCCCGCGGGGCAAAAAAAAAAAATAATAATAATAATCGAACGGCTGAATGGATTTGCACGAAACTTGGCAAAATATTAGGGACTGGTAGCCCGATGTGCCTTTGCTAGGTCTCAATATATGTGCTCCAGTGGATTTTGAGAAATTAACGTTCAAAAAAAGATATATATCTGTAACAGCGCTCCGCTTCGCGTAACGGAGGTTTGCGAAGCTGATTGGTCATTCTGTCACTGGGCTATAGTTGGGCTACATCTGGCTGATATTTGGGCTACATTTGTTTTTTTGTGTGTCTGGCGGCCATCTTTGGGCTACATTGGGCTACATTGGGCTTCATTGGGCTACATTGGGCTACATTTGGGCTCCAACATATATATAGGCCAATGTAGCCCAATATATATTTTTCAAAGTTAATTTTCGTAAAAACCACTGGAGCATATATCTTGAGACATAGCAAAGGCACATCGGGCTACCAGTCCCTACAATTTTGCCAAGTTTCGTGGAAATCCATTCAGCCGTTCGAGCTAAAAGTGAGTCCAACCGCCCTATGGAAATGAAGGAAATGAATGGGTAATTTGTAATTAGCAAATAGCTAATCGCAAACTAGGAATGGTAAAGAATCGCTATTTATTCCTTAAAGTTCGCTATTTAGGAAATGCAAAAAACTTTGATGATACATATGGCGGTTCATCTCTAACAAGATAAGAAGCATAGGGATACATTTATGATGACTGGCGCATCACCAGGGATGTGTTAGTCATTCTGTGCCGCTGTTCCGTCACCTATGGTGTGCTGCATTTACAATGCGGCGCATCATGGGGCAAAAACAGCACAGATGCGTGATGTATCTGTGCCGTAAAGGTGGCGCATTGCTGGAGTTGTATCGCAAGTGTGATGAAGCTCCAGCAAGGGTCGGGGGTGCCCCTGTCGCAGGGTTTCTGTTCTCACACATAACTGTGGACAGAGGATTGGAACCTCGGCGAATTAGGGTGTCCCAAAACTCACGTTAGTAATCAAAAACTCCTTAGCAAGCTAGGTACAGTGTCACATTGGATATAACAAACTCTCAATGTTTAGACAATCCAGAATATGAACTTATAGTACCTCAGGATACGTGGAACTCATGAACAGTCGGTCGTTATATATTTCTTAGAAACCAGAACATGGAGTTAAGAAGAACACATGTGTATTTGAAATGTTTATTTACTAATGCCGTCTTCTCAGGCGTAGTATCTTAGATAATACAAGTACATATATTATCAGTAGCAAAATTTCCAGCATAGTTACTAGTACATAAAAAGCGAATGGTGATAGTATGTTAACATGCTGTAAATGAATAAGAGTTAGCAACACTTATAAGCAGCCGCGGGCCGTGGAGGGAGTTACGGTGAGGCAGGGAGGCGGGGAGGGGGAGAAGCAGGGTGGAGAATACAAGTACACATATTATCAGTAGCAAAATTACCAGCATAGTTACTAGTACATAAAAAGCGAATGGTGACAGTATGTTAACATGCTGTAAATGAATAAGAGTTAGCAACACTTATAAGCAGCCGCGGGCCGTGGAGGGAGTTACGGTGGGGCAGGGAGGCGGGGAGGGGGAGGGGCAAGGTAGAGAGGGCTCCACCCTGCTTCTCCCTGCTTCTCCCCCTCCCCGCCTCCCTGCCTCACCGTAACTCCCTCCACGGCCCGCGGCTGCTTATATCTCACCCTCCCTAATACACATATTATATTATTTGCTAAGAAGGTCTCTTTGTGTTGGTTTAGGGCGTGCCCATACTTTAGTGTCTTAGATTTGAAGGAATCACATCAGCATACACCAGCTCTCTCTTCATGTGAACCGCATCAACTGTTGTGTATGTGTGTTCGGCAAAGCAATATAAAACCCGCCTCATGCCCAGAATTGGCAGAAGTTGCACTTATGTTATGAGTATGAAGTCGTGGAGATCAGACCTCATAACAATTCTGTATCGTGTTGTTCTTGAAACTTTAGCACTCGCTGTACAGATATAGTTTAACAAGCAAAGCAGATAGTAGAGCAATAACATATTATTCTCATGTAAACCACGATGAACTACTAGGTGGAAAGCTAAAGCAACAACTAAGTGTCGTGTGCAGAAGTTGCAAAAAAGGAAAAATGGCGTTTAAACCGGTAATGAGCCCATGCTAACTTAACACGGTGTAAAGATATCCAGGACCTAGATGACACCTCCCCATGATCCGGAAACGAACTGAATAAGATAATAGAAGTGCCATCCCATGAGAGCAGATTGCAAGTTTATATGTGGACGGTCCGCAAGGTAAAGCATTAAAAACTAGGAAAATTTAATGCTAAAGAAAAATAAAACAGCCAAGTACTTTATCGAGTCTTAAGCCAATAGGCAAGGTAAATAATAAAAACTTGACAAATAAGTCAATGAATTGTCAATGAAATGCTAGTACTCAGCATATCAAACATGAAAAAGGTCTATGACATAACTGTGTATGCAAAATAAGCTGCAACAGCCTCCAATAGGAAGTCACCGTCTTCATCCGAAAACAGTTCAGCCATCCAATTTAAAAGCGGAAAAGAACATACGTGCTCTCCCAGCACCGGATCCTCTATCACCATCAGAGGACAGCTCGGTGGGTTTTCAAGAAAGCTCTGTTCCAAGAAAGACTGTGCTGCCGCCAGTAAATTCCAGGGACCAAGTAGTCCATGCATCAATGCCACAGCCATAATCCTTTCGCCAGGACAAACCAACTCGTGAGTAATGATAGGAGTCATCAGCTGATTAAAGTCGACGTCAGGAGAAACCGGTCCGCAGAGACACAAATCAATGGCCCAATCGAAATCACAGGTCAGGCAGTGAAATACAGGCTGGACACAGGTGAAGTAGGAGAATCGAAAAGATAATCCATATGCCGTGCTTAATATCGCCAACGGCATTGTGCCATAATATTCTAGCATGCGATTGCGAAACAGTGTCAGCAGCTGCAGGGTGGGAGGTTGCATAGGAGGGACATCCATATTTAAAAATGTAAAAAAGCACAAGAGCGTCCGCTGGTAATGCAAGTAAAAATGCCAATCCACGAACCAGAGTGGAGAAAATAGAATGAAAGGAAGCAGGGATGACTCCAAAGATTTTCTCAAATGAAGTCACAAGACCACTGGTAACAACTTTAAAAAAGTGCGCCAGGGTCTTTGTGGAGGATGCGTTAAAGATAGTCGGAACCATCTTGCTGAAATTGAAAGGCAAATCTGAATTAAAAGTATTCCTTTTATCGTAACAGTAAGTGAACGGGTTATTTGCTGCAGAAATGTTCTATTTCCTCCCACACATGAACATAGGGAGTTTTCAATCTGGCCACAAATACCAACCTTGGGACAGATTTCAACGGCATGGCAAGAATAAGAGCTCTTTTGTCTCAGAGAGAGGTGGCCTTGAGTTCGGCCCGTGAAACTTTCGTGCTTCACATAGCGAACACCCGTACAGAGGTGCAGACCCTTTTCAATTAACTCAGAACAATCTTCATTATTGAGCATCAAATAACTACCATTTTCCAACAACTTGAACGTGGGGATGATAGCAGGAACTGGCGTGCCTTGCAACACGCAAGCCATATTTGGTCGGTGTTTGTTGCATGAACCGTGTAACTGTATGTGCCTACACATTAGTGAATGATCTGGCGTCTCAGTGCATTCCTCTCCATTCAGATAAACTTCTTGATCATCTTTGAAACATCTGTATGTGTATGGAAGCGACCAGACCTCATGAAGAAAAGCACTACCTAAAGGTTCATAACGACCTATTGGTATATATTTCATACAATTTGAAAACTTATATAAAGCAAAAGGCAGCGTTATTAAACCGTGGATAAGGCACGTTGCCAAAAAACCCGCAATCCTCTGCTGATGATGTCAGTGAGCATGTCATGAATGATGTAATATGTGACATCATCAGCAGTGGATTACGGGTAATAGTATCTCTAGTTTACTTCCCTATAGCTGTCTTTCTTTTAACATAAGTGTCTGTTTCCTTCCCTTATACTTACTGTTTTTGGTTCGCTTCTGGTTCGCGTACCGGCGAGCGAACTGGGAAGCGAACTAAGAGAAATAGAGGTTGGCACAGTTCCAAATATTGTACCAATTTTTTAATAACGGGGAGGTAGTTCTGAAAAGAACTTTTTTTTTTATTGTTTTTGTTGTTTTATATTTTTTTTATTATTTTTCGGAACATTTTTTTACTTTTTTTGAATTTTTCTGAACAGTTTTATATTTTTTGGGGTTTTTCTTGGAGGGGGCAATGAAAACGATTCATTGTAAAGGGCTCAACAGGAGCAACAAAACAAAAAAAGAAGTATTTATTATTTTGGGCGTTTCGTACAAACTTGCATATGATAGTCAATAGCTCTGTTGATCAGAGTGATGCTTTTTTCTCCGTAGGAAATGAATCCATCGCAAAATACGCAGATGTGTTTTACTTCACCAAATTTCATTTGTATATTTGGCACCATCTCCCTGCCCTCTGGTCCCGTTACTTCCGGTACAACAGATCTTCTGGTCATAATAGGGAGATTATCTAGGTCGTTCCGAAACTGTGCAGCACTGTAGTTGTTAGGATGCCACCTAGTCATATGGCGATGCATTGTGTAGTTTCCGAAACTGTATTTTTTCTCGGTTCCTCTGGACAGTCTATCTTGACATATAAGGCAAGTTACGTATCTTGCATTTACTTTTTTCTGACCTTTGGGAATTTTAAAAAATTGCCAAATGAAGTTTTCTTTCCGGTGAGACGTCCTGGGCTGCTCAGGCAAAAACTGCCTCTCTTCGTGCTCGTCGTCCTGTTCCTCTTCTTCTTCTTCTTGTTGAATTATAACTTGAGCAGGTGGTCCACTCTTCCTTGGATGTGGTGGAGGTGGTGGGGAAGCACCAGCTGAAGCTACTAAAGAAGCCATTGCTCAGTGATCACAAAGGGTCTTTCTCTCACAATGATGAAAGTCAGAGTGAGGAAAGAAGGAGGGATTTTCATCATTTGCGAAAAACAAGAGTTCTCAACCAATCAAAAGTGTTAATTTTAGATTATATGACCTAGTCTTACATCATTAGGAAACCAAAAGTGAAATGAACCAATGAAAAGTGTTATTACCAAGTCACATGACTTGCTGTGTTTACGTTAAGCGCTTTGCAGGGCCTCCCGGTTTGCTTCCAGAAACCTGCGCTTTGCGACTCGCTTCGCGTACCAGTTCGCTAACGTAGCACGTCATATGACGTATCACGCGACAACGTGAAACGTCATGCGGACGGGAGGCGTCACGATGTTGTTTTCTAACGCGGCACTTGCGGTAAAGAAACGTTTACCGGCTCGCGGTCTATTTCGCGGCATCAAGGTCAGCTAACGGGAAGCTTCCCGATTCGTGAAGCGGGAACGAAGAAAAAAAAATATTTAAAAAAAAATTTATTCATAAACATATAAAATATATTTTTGGATTTAAAGAAGAATACATTTTACAGCTACAGATATTAGCTGTTAAAAAACCAATGAAATTCACAGAAAAAAACATAGGTTATAGACCATATATAGTTAGGAATTAGCATTTACAAAACCTTGAAAATTCACTGAAAAAACCATAGGTTATAGACCATATATAGTTAGGAATTAGCATTTAGAAAACCTTATTTTACTCACACAAAACCATTGAAATTCCATATATAGTTAGTTGCACTAACTATATATCGCGCACCCGCAATCCACTGCTGATGATGTCACATATTACATCATTCATGACATGGTCAGTGACATCACTGATGACATCACTGATGACATCTCAAATGACATCACTGATGACATCACTGATGACATCTCATTTGACATCAATGACCACATCACTGATGATATCATTCATGTGACAATACAATGCATCTCCTCACATTTTAATATAACCTCTGTTTCACCCAGTGTTAAAAAGAGAGTATAATTTTTGAAACCATTGACACACCAATACTAGTTACTACATACGCACTCACTGATTGCTACGTCTACACACACCTTCACTCATTCACCCATACAATCATTCATACATACAATCACTCATCTTTACAACACTATCATATGCACTCATACACCTATACAGACACTCACAGTCTGCCACTCATCCATGGAGTTACTCACACACCTAGTCAGTCCTGTAAAGAATCAATGACACTTCCATTTTCTTGTCTATACAGTTAAACATAGAGCACCTTACATTTTCAAACATATACTAACACATACTTACCTTCTTATACAATCATTGATACAAGTACAGATTGATCTGCACAGAGTCACACACCTCCCAGCTAGCCACACACACACTCAGTCTCCCATACAAATACTTGGGCAATCAATCAATAACCCATATAGTTACTCATATAGCTACTGATCAACACATGCAGCAGTTTACAGAACAACAGACATAATGATGCACAAATTAAGACAGTTTAGTCACTAACCCATGCAGTCAGTGAGACACATTTAATCACTCACTCATACAGTCAGTCATGCACCTACTAAATCCTTCGTCCAGACACTTACACATCCACTCATTCTTCAATATGTAAGACATATTTAAACTTTATAGAAACAAAAAATCACTGGATGTTGTTATCAGTGATGTCATCAGTGATGTCATTTGAGATGTCATCAGTGATGTCATCAGTGATGTCACTGACCATGTCATGAATGATGTAATATGTGACATCATCAGCAGTGGATTGCGGGTGCGCGATATATAGTTAGTGCAACTAACTATATATGGAATTTCAATGGTTTTGTGTGAGTAAAATAAGGTTTTCTAAATGCTAATTCCTAACTATATATGGTCTATAACCTATGGTTTTTTCAGTGAATATATATATATATAGCAATATATCTATATATATATATATCTCACTATATATATAGATGTATACATAAATAAATATACATTTATTTTCCCTGAAAAAAACAAAGGTTTCAGGGATGTTATAGTGAGGTTGAAGTTTTACCCACACAAAAACATGCAAATTCAGCAGTTATAGTTTTACGTATAGTTATACATATGTTAAGACACTATAACTCATGGCCTTACTTAGCGGCACAAGTTATAGTTTCTTCATATAAGTATCACTATACATTGAATTCTAACTGCTGAATTTCCATGGTTTTGTGTGGGTAAAACATCAGCATAACTATAATGTCCCTGTAACCTTTGGTCTTTTCATTAAATTTCTATAATTTTTTTAAGTAAAGTAAAATATAGTTACCATACGTTAATACAATCACCGCCTGCATGGGGGTTGGTGTACTTTTTTTCCCTTGGGTTCAGAATCCAACACAGAGGTACACTGGGGTCTCGCTGGTGGCAGAAAGTGTTTCTGCAGATACGCCGTTTGGCTGAAAATAATAAATTGGGCATGAGGGGTCCCTCACAGAAACCTCCATTTGTCCTATGTGACCAGCTTTCCTCTTTCCTGACCCCTTATATTATTTTTCTGTTTCGTTTCCCCCATTCAGGCAGACCAAGAAACAAAATGGTGGCTGCAACTTTCTTTTCAGGCAGTGGGCAGCCAATCAGAGCCCTGCTTTGCCCACGAATCATCGGATCATTTGCACAGTAGCGATCGGTCATAGGAGTGCTGCCGGGCTGTAACATGGGGAGGGGGAGGGGCAGGGTGGGCGGTAGTAAACTATGGATTACGGCCGATTACAGGTAAGTAAACAGATAAATAAATAAAACAAATTTCTTTGCGTGCACTGCATCGCCAAATGCGATAAATACGAGGCAGTGTGCGCAACGAAATTTGTTTAATTTATTTATATGTTTACTTACCTGTAATCAGCCGTAATCCATAGTTTACTACCCCCCAACCTGCACCTCCACCTCCCCACGTCACCGCCTGGCAGCCCTCCCACGACCGACCCCTGCTGCATCTGCGGGTGGAGTCACAAAGGATCTATGTGCCTAGATATCTATATATTTCTTTTTTTAATTACTCCAAGCTACTCAACTGATTTAGACCAATCTACAAAAAGCATTCTTTCTGGGCCAAGATCTAGCTGTCTGCCAAATGTGGTGTAATTCTGTTCAGCGTTCGGGCTGTAGACATGTTCACAAAATGCACAATCCCTTAGACATTGTATGGAGAAAAAGCCTTTTGGGACCCCACCTTTTTCTCGTCCCCACTTGACAAATCACGCTGAAACTCTCCAAACAGCAGCTGAAGTTACTAGTACACTAGTTTAGAAAATTTCATGAAGAACAGCATTATAGTTATTAGCAAAGCATAAAACGCTTTGTCTATGGAAAAAGTTGGTCCTAACTCTAACTACCTACTGGTTTTATCCAGTAGGTAATGTAATCTATATATGTGTGTTTGTGTGTGTGTGTGTATTTATATATACTTATATACATACACACACATGCCTTCAAAATATTTTGTACTCTCTATTTAGGGTACGATACATTTGCGCATTGATATTTTTCTAACAACGCCAAACATTCCTGTGCACTTCTTCAAAGAGATTAATTTATACATTTCCCACTGTTGGTGTTCTAAAGGAAGGAGTGCTGATAGTACAACAGTGTCTGCTCACTGAAGATTGAAAATAGGCATCTTTAGTCTCCCATCATTGTTTTAAAATAGCCATAAATAACTTCATCCTCAGACCAGTTTATAGTAAGATAGGTCAATGACATATTTTTGTAAATATGCTCTGTTGATCGTTTCCCTACATTTCACATTACATTTTGCTGCCTTGTTATATTAAATCAAACCGAATACCGCTGACTGTCTGTCACTACAATCATATGTCACCGGCAGCAGCACTGAAAGCCTAACCCCTTCTCTAATGTCATTGCACACAATCCATTTAAAATGCAATGCAGCAATTCGGGAATAGAAGCACACCAAAAGGGAAAGCAGTGCAATTTTAAGAGGAGGGACTCAATTTCATAACTGTGTATATTTTCATTTACATGGGGCCTATCAACTAATCGCTTTGAAATGCGAGCTTTCAATCTTTCTGAGAGCAGAGACACAGATTTAGCTGTTGTGAAAGCCTTTTATTTTTATTTATAAAGTTCTTCTAGGCATGTGTGTAAGACTATGCCCATTTACTTGGTTCCGACCCCACAGAAATGAAGGAAGGCATAACTCTGGAAAAACTACTATAGGGCCAAATAATCTAAGGTTTCTGTATATATGCATTTGTGCATTGAAAGCAATAACATCTGGGTGAATTTCTCTCCTTTAAAAGTGATATTTTAAACATTGTGACAATATTGAAGGTATTATTATTGCTACATTTTTAGGAGCCTATAGAGGAAGTTTGTGCCGGTGAAAAAAAGGCATAGAAAAACAGGACAGTACACTTTGTACCATGTTTGTGGTTGTTAAGAGGGAATGAAATAACTGCAATGTGCACCAGGGCACATAAGGTACGATTCACTTTACAGAATTTGGAGATGTTTGCTTAAAACAAAGTTGAATAAATGCATGCAAGCATTCTTTCATAAGTGACAACATGTTAAAATTAACAATGGTTGTCTTTATGCAAAACAATTTCTCAAAAATGGGCTGATGCAACATTTGTTGGTTCCAATTTATATTACAAAATAATCAAAATATTTCAAACTGAACTTGTCCTGTTCTTTGCACCAGTGTAACGTTTCTGTGAAATGAGCCATGACGCTTGACATAATCTTACTGGGGCAGATATGTAGCAGTGAAAACCTTCAAGCCTGAATCAACTTCAAGGTACCTTCCCATATGTACATCCCTACTTATACTTGTGTGGAAAAGTATATTCTTCCACTCCTCTTCATCAAGGCCAACAATCTAATCATGCTCTAAAAAAGAGTAAAAAAATGGGGCAGACACTTAATAGTCTTAGGCCCTTGCCTTTGGAACTCATCCATCTCCTCCCCCCCTATTTATTCACAATGACATCACCCTCTTGGCCGTTACCACAGAATTAAACAAATCTCTTCAACCGAGCTATCCCAGATTGATGGGGAGTCAGGGGTTGGCAATGGAGCAAGGTTCATCAACCACAACCAGATGTAAGGAACTCAGTTAAAAGGCACTTGGATGCTTAGGACCCTGGGTAACTCGAACAAGATAGCTCTACAATCAACTATCTAGGGTATGTATCTCTACGGTACAGTACAACCCACTGCAAAACTGTCACAAGGATCTGCATTGCTCCCAGACTTTATAATGCATGTGGCAGGATAATGGCAACAAATACCTTAAACAATATGATGCAATGTAACATAAATATTATAAAATATGTGATGTCATAAGCAATGCATCATATTAGTGCAAGTTAAACATATGGTATTTATGTATAACTGGTGTATTTCAGTGTTTTGGATTAAACATTTTTTTTATTGATAACCTACGTATAATTTAACTTTAACCTTTATTTTTTTTCAGTGAATTTCAAATGTTTTGTAAGATAAGTTACATTCTTACCACCTAACGTAGGTCTAAATCTACTTTCACTTTAGTTTTTTCCAGTGAATTTCAAGTTTTTTTAACAAGAAGTCATATGTTATTATGATACATCTGCACCCAACCCCTTCCAATGCATGGCCTTATGGAATACCCACTGCCCAACCATTCATGGTCAGCCAACCATCCATACTGCATGGCCTCCAGTGATCTTAGTTTTCTTCAGGGAATTTCTATGGTTTTTTAAAATTGTAAATTAATGTCTTATTACAATATGCCAGTGGCCAACACCAAAGGTCATGCATGATGCAAGGTCTTCATTACTGAGACTTGGCTATCTGACAGTAATGCTCCAGATTTAGCTAATGCGGTCCCCATGAACTATAAAATCATTAGGCAGGACAGATCTGGAAGTCGGGGAGGTGGGGTCGCTGTCATTTTCAGAGAACACCTGACCTGCCTTTCAGAGCCGGTAACAGTCTATGACGAACATCAAATCCTATCCTTTCAAGTACTTTTTGAAGGCCATACCATCCTAGCTGGAGTGGTAATTTATAACCCTCCAGGACAACAAGCCAATATTGGTGCTAAATTGCTTACCCATCTTTTACCTCTCTGCTTAAAACATAAAAACTATGTAAGAATCGAAGATTTTAATATTCATTATGAGAAAAAGGAGGCCTCAGCGGTGACCCAACTGGAATACGACATGGAGATTCTTAACCTCAAACAAAAGGTAACGGGCCCCACTCACATAGCGGGCCATACACTAGACCTACTGTTCACCAACATTGATACCATTACTGTTGTGGAGGTCCTGCCACTACTTTGGTCTGACCTCTTTCTTATTACTTTTATGTTAAACCTACCAATGAAATCACTTAAACCCAAGATAGATCACTTGATTTCAAAACGAGCTTGGAGATTGATTAATGAGGCTAGTTATGATACGCATTTCCAAGAGGCTAACATCAAGCTCTGTGATGACTCATCAGTATGCTTGGATGCAGTATCGCTAGACTCTGGAATACTTCAAGTGCTGATCAAGTTAGCCCCTATTAGGAAATCTAGGACACGAACACACATAGAAAAATGGTACACCCACCAATTAAAAAATCTTAAAAAAGAATGCCAAAAACTTGAGCATTCATGGAGACAGTCCAAAGATAGCGCAGCCAAGCTAAGTTACGTGATCAAGCGGAAACTTTACAACCTTACTTTAAAAAATACGAAAAAGAATCACTTCTCACAACGCATTTATGAGAATTGTAACTCAGCTAAGGAGCTTTTTAAAATAGTGAAGGAGCTTAGTAAACCCTCTAGCACCTCTCAAACACTTGTCCCTTCAGTAGAGGCGTGTGAACGAATAAACACCTTCTTCACTGAAAGAATAGGGAAAATGTATCCGACCTTCAACCCCCAACATCTCCAAACTAACACTGATAAGTCTCCTGACACAGAGATCACATCTAAAACTGCACTAGATTCCCCAGACTCACAACCTATACCAACCTTAAACAGTTTTGAGTCATTTACAACGGATGAGGTCCTAAAAACTATGCGCACAGTTAAATCTGGCTCTCCACTGGATCCATGTCCCCATTTTGTATTTTCAAAAATTGCCCCTACACTCTGTCCCTTGGTCAAACAACTATTTAATAAATCCCTTAAAACTGCAACTTTCCCGGACACTTGGAAACACGCGTCAGTGGTACCCCTCCTTAAGAAGGCTGCATCAGACATCTCAAACCCTGAAAACTACCGACCCATCTCCCAGCTCCCCTACTTTTCCAAAGTTCTAGGGAAGCTGGTCAATGGACAACTGACCAGATACCTAGAGACAAACCTTCTCTTAGACCCTTCACAGACAGGCTTTAGGGCTAATAATAGCACGGAGGCAACGCTGCTGGCAGTGTTGGACAGTATCAGATCTGCCACCGACCAAGGTGGGGCGGTGGCGCTGATACCGCTTGACCTGTCAGCGGCGTTTGACACGGTCTCCCATAACTGCCTGTTGAACATTCTCCGCAGTAAGGGAGTTAAATCCATCGCACTAAATTGGCTACACTCCTTTCTGAGCAATCGTACCCAGGCAGTACACATGGGACAATTTCACTCCAAATCGAGCCCCATCGGTTGCGGAGTCCCCCAAGGTGCCTCATTAAGCCCCACTCTCTTCATTGTCTATATGTCATCTCTTGCCGATATTGGAAGAAAGTGGGGCATTGGCATCTGCTCTTACGCAGACGACACGCAACTGATGGTGGCTATGGATGAAAAACCGGAGATGATTAAATCTAAATTGCACAACTGTCTCTCAGAAATGGCACAGTGGATGCATTCACATTGTCTAAAGTTGAATGCCGGGAAATCCGAGATCCTACTATTTGGTGGCGCTAAACGTATGTGGGACATCACGTGGTGGCCACCCTCACTAGAATCAGCCCCCACTCCGAAACAACACACTAGGAACTTAGGTGTCATTATGGATGATGCCCTTTCTATGAAAGAGCATGTGCGAGTTCTCTGCGGGAAAGGTTTCGCAATCCTGAAGCTACTGGCCAGACTGTTTCCCTGGATCCCCCTGGACTGCAGACGTGCTGTCACACAGGCTTTGTTGGTTAGTCGTCTAGACTAGGGTAATGCACTCTTCGTAGGTATGAATGAGCACCAGTTTACACGTCTACAAGTTCTACAAAACTTTGCAGCCAAACTCATATGTAATAAAGGCAAGTTCGATTCTGCTTCGGACTGCCTAAGAAAACTTCATTGGCTGCCTATGCGCCAAAGGTCTGTTTTTAAGCTGCTCTGCCATGCCCACAGGGCCCTCTATAAAACTGGCCCCATCATCCTCCACGGAAAGATTGAACTCTATGTCCCTACAAGGAACCCCTTGACTTAAGGCTCACCACAAATTACCTACTGTTCCGAAAGAAATTAAAAACCCACCTATTCCCCAAATGTTAATGTTCATCTCAGTACAGCTCGCAGTAGTCTCAGTATTGGTATAAGCGCCTTGATATCCCTCGGGATGAGTGTTGCGCTCTACAAATACCATTAATAAATAAAAATGGGGGATGACTAGCAGCTGAGTCTTGGGTCCAACCCCCTGCAAGCATCCAACGCCTGCTGTGCAGAGCATTTGTCTGGCATGGTGGGGTTGCCTAGGCCAGGCCTTGCACCGTCCCACGCAAGATGCCACCCTGTGGAGTGGAATTGGGCGCAAGGAATGGCCTGCACCCCTATGAAGAACCAACAGGCCACAAACCCAAACCCTACACTTCCTATCTATTTGTTTCTTTTTTGGGGTGTGAGGGGCTTCTGAGGGACTTGTGCAGTGTTTCACTTGAGTCCCCCAGGACTACAAGACTGGCAACAATGGTTCCTGTGGACCATAACAACCTAAAAGAAATGTTTTTTATATTTGGCTCAGGTGGCATCGAGTCGGCAGCCGGGCCTGTCCTGTAGGCAGGCACCATAGCCAATTCCCTGCAGGTGAGCGTAGCTAACCTGCTGGCCCACATTGCCTTCAAAGCCTGTGTGTCTGTGAATTTCCTTGTCAGACTCTCTCTGCAGCTTAGGAGGCCACAAAGGCTCCAGAGAGACAAAAAATGTTTTCCAAATGTGATGCCAGTGAGGGGCTACTTATGGACCACCCCACAAGAGATAGGGGGTATCAGTACCATACCCCCTTGTACCTTAATTGCTTTTAAGTTTCAGGACACAGGGACAATTCTGCTTATGTTTTGGCCTACCAATAAGATGAGCACTCTCTTGGGTCCCACAGAAGCCTCTTTTCCGCAAGAGCAAGATAGCCGATGGGAGAAATAGGCTCTCTAGGCCAATCTGAATGCTCCATTCTTTGAAAGTGCATGCCTGCAGGAATCCTAAAAACCACTGAATAGATTGGCACCAAATAAAAAAAAAAACTTTATGCGTAAAGATGTAACTTTCTGCCTCTTTTGTTGTACTTCTGTTCAGGCATTTTGACAGTAGAACTGTTGTTTAAAATTCCCTATGGAAAATGACAGGGAAACAATCTGTTTGCATAGGAAATGCGTTTATTGTGTTGCTAATAGTTCTGGCACCATTTGACAAAGCTCTATAAAACTTTCCAAAAAGTGTTGTTTTATGTCTCATTTGTTTACAGTAAGTTTTGAGGTGATCCATCAACTATGGGCAGAGAAAAAGGGGGGGGGGGGGGGTCCCAGAAAGCTAAGGGGTCAATTAGGATGTCGGGCGGATTGCCTCCGCCTGGGTGGCGGTGGCCACCGCCACCCTGGCAGAGGCAATCCGCCCGACAACCACTCTCTTTTTCCCCTCCGCCAGATTAGGATGGCGGAGGGGACATCGGCGGACGGAAAGACCGTCCGCCGCTTTACCGTCGCGGTCGCCTTGTGACCGCGGCAGTAATAGATTAATATGGTGGCGGTGTCCAATGGACACCGCCAGCCATATTACGATGGCACAATGTAGGGGCCTTTCGGCGGCGGCAATGCCGCCACGGAAAGGCAGGCGAAGATTGCTGCGGGGACCCCCTGCAGTGCCCCGAGGTTGCCTCCACTGTCAGGGGGGCACATGGGGGGTACCTATGGTATCCCCCCACATTTACATATGCAAAGCGGCAGGCACCGCACGGTGCCTGCCGCTTTGCATGTGTAAATGCGTCAACTTATGTTTTGCATTGTGGCGGGCGGTGCAGAGAGCACCGCCCGCCACAATGTAAAACATGTAGGATGTGCCCGCCACTGTGGCGGGCACTTCCTAATACCCCCAACGAGACCCCCGCCCTTATGGCGGGCGGTCCTGATCTCCGTTAGGGTGGCGGGCGGACAAAGTCCGCCCGCCATCCTAATGGACCCCTATGTCTCCATGCATTTCCCCATGACTTCTTTAAGAAGCACTACCGCAAATCTGCAGAACAGAATGAAATCAAATTTGTCGGGAAGCTAGACCTTTGTCCACAGATTGCATGTTTTATGATTTGGTGCAAATATAATTGTATATCTGGACAGTTGGGCCAGCGAGAGTCTCTTAGGTGTCTTGTGGGAATAGTAGTTTTAAAATAGAATGTTCTGATTGGCCCAGGGAACATTTTTCCCCTTAATACATTATAATACGTAATATATATATATATATATATATATATATATATATATATATATATATATATATATATATATATATATATATATATATATATATATGTATATATATATATATACACACACACACACACATACATATTACTTACTGGGTGTTGCTGTTGTTGCCTGTAGGTAGTTATAGTTAGGATTTAGCTTCCATAGGAAAAGTGTTTTTTAACTTTGGCACCATTTGAAGAATGCTAAAAAAAATGTTCAAAACAGGTTTGATGCTCACTTCAGCTGCTGTCTTGAATGTTTTGGGGTGATCCATCAAGCAGGGGCCGAGAGAAAGTGGGGTCCCAAAATGTGATTTCTCCATGTTAATTCCAATAGAAACTTTACAAACGGCTACAGCCCACTCTGCTGAATGGAATTACACCAAATCCGGCAGAGCGGTAGATATTGGTATGGGGAAGTGCCTTTTGAAAATTTCCTGAGGATCCATCAAACAACACTAATGTAATTGGCCAGTGAAAAAGCTCTTCCTATGGAACTATGTCCTAACTATAACTACCTACCAGCAGCCGCCAGTAGGTAATATATTCACTGAATAAACCAAAGGGCACAGGGATGTTATAGTCAGGAAATGTATTGTAAAAAAGCATACAAATTCACACAAAAAAGCAAAGGTTACAGGGATGTTGTAGTTAGGCTCAGGTTTCACTCGTACAAAACCAGTGAAATTCAGCAGTTATAGTTAGGTGACCTCACTACAACTCGTGCCCCCGCAATGCACTGCTTATGACCTCACATATTACATCACTTGTGACATGGTCAGTGACATCACTCATGATATGTCAAATGATATCACTGATGACATCATCTACAAAATCACGGTCGCACTCACTCACACCGCATAGAACCTTTCATATACACACAAACATTCACAAACCCATTTACAGACTCATACCAGTGCTTACATACCTACTCACTGATTGATAGATCTACACACACATCCACACACACATCCACTCACTCACCCAAACAGCTACTCATGCACCCACTCACTCAGTAATGCAGCCACTGACATATCTACTCATGTACTTGTACAGCCACTCACATACTAAGTCAGTCACCCATAGAGCTACTTACATACCTACTCACTCATCCATGTAGTCAATCAGACAACCACTTATTCACCGACAATTACACACACACATACATACACATATAAATACTAACACATACTCACCTATACAATCACTGACATAAGCCCACACTCACCCATACAGTCAGTCATATACCCCATCACTTACCTATACTGCCTTTCATATACCCAATTACTCACCCATGTACCATTGACATATCCACTCACCCACACAGCCATATACACTCTCATTCACACTTAAACCCCCTCAATCATATACTCACTAATCCATATAGATACTGACTCATTCATCCATACAGGCACTCACACCTCCTCACACATACACTCACACACCCAGACAGGTACTCAGCCAACCAATCTTTCACCCATACAGCTACTCACATACCCACTCACCCACCTATAGAGCCACTTAGATACCAACTGACAGACTGATACAAATATTCACACTACCAGTCACTCACCCATACATTCACTGAGACACCTAATCACTCACTTATGCAGTCAGTCACGCACCCACTGAATCATCCATACAGGTACTCATATACCCAATGATTCACCAATACACCTTGGTGTATATATACTTAACACTCATAAACTTTTAGAAAACACTCACAGTCATTTGAAGATGTCATCAGTGTTGCCATCAGTGATGTCATTTGAGATGTTGTCAGTGATGTCACTGACTGTCATGAGTGCTGTACATTGTGGGGGCGTGAGTTATAGTTAGCTCAGCTAACTACAATTGCTGAATTTCACTGGTTTTGTGCTAGTGAAACCTGAGCCTAACTATAACATCCCTGTAACCTTTGTTTTTTTCTAGTGAACATAGACATATATTGGTTTAAATGTGTTCATTAGTTCTTGAGATATTAAAGGAAATCTAAATTTGTATATCTAGGAGGAGTCTAAGCACAGATATCATGGTGAGATCTGATTGTCTGTCAGCACTTTAACCAGGAAGTGCTGGCAGCCATCTTGGGACCAATATACATGACAGCACCCAATTGAAATGCATTGTGGTGAATGGCAGGTTTTGAGGGTCACAAAAAGGAGAACGTATAAAGGGTGATCAAATATTTTAATTACAATATAAATAATTTGTTGTTGGTACCATTCTAATTTTAGGAATTGTGGGGTGTTCTAAGGTGATGGTGAAAAAGCCTTCTGATTGGATTTTGATATTCATGTTTGAGAGAAAACTGTTTTCTCATAACTTTCCCACACAGGTTATGGAAGGTGCTGCAGACCTAAAATGAGAGCATATTATTTGTAAATTCACACTATCTTTTTCAGCCACATGAGAATGAAGTCTGGCATTCCCAGTAAAACATGTACTTCCAACAGGAGCATCTTGTCAGTTGATTCCCTTGTGTTCTACTGCAGCCTCACAGAGTGTTCTAAAGAACAACTTGAGTGCTAACAGTCTTACTTATGACAAAAGTTTGGCACACTTGAAGCCGTCTTGATTGAATCAAACTGGTAAACATTAAAACCAGTTAGTGCTATAGAAAGAAAAATTAGGACAAGTTTAAAGTGTGTTCTCAAATATCTTCCTCCTCTATTTCATTAAAATATTCCGACATGCAGACTGAAACAGGCACTTTCAACGCCAGCAGCAGACTGTTAGTTAACTCCCTGGTGGTCAGCAGCTTAACTACAGTATTTTAACGAGCTACTAGGGAGCTAACATTCTCAATTTATGCCAAAAGTATGGCACATTTTCTACTAAGGATACTGAAGTAAATGAGGAAATTAAGGAGCTTTTGTAACAAATAAGCCTACCAAGATGGCCAACAGAAAAATAAGAGTTGAAATGTAGCACAAATATCACCCAAATGTAGCGCAAGTATAGCCCAATGCTAGAAGAGTGCAAAGCACTTAATAATTGTATTTTTTGCAGTTTTATATTGTACAGACTTGACCTGAAGGTTTTGTAATGCTTTACATGAGCATCAGTTATACTACAATATAACACATTTATTTTGGTTTTAAGCATGGGGAGATTAAGTTATATACCCAAAATCACAGGCTGTCACGCTGATGCTGAAACTTGAACCTGGTTCCCTAGTTGTAAATTCTGCAGCTCTGGCCTTAAAGCCACATCCTCTGTGTAACATATAATTAAGTGATAAAGTGGAACAAATAATTTAAAAGTGTTTTGTCGCTATTTGAAAACTCAGAAAATATGTCCTCGTTTTAGTTTTTTAGAGCCCTTACCATAATTTCTATGGGAATAAAACCCACTTATCTTTATAAATTCTAAAGGTAATGCTTTAGGCATTACAGTTTCGATTACATCAAGATATCATCAGGTGTGCCACACTTTTGTAAAAAATATAGAATGTTAGCAATCTAGTTGTTCATTAGAATACTGTGGGGAGGCAAAGGTCAGGGGCATGGACTCCGATAGTTGAGGGCAGGGAGGAGTGTGCAGAGGCAACAAATAACTGCGTTGGGCAGGCAGGAGGGGCAGTGGCAGCACAATGGCCCATGGAGGGCAGAGGAAAAGTGGGAAGGGGTAACAAACAAACCATGCAGGACAGGCAAGAGAGGCTGTGGCAAATTTAACAGATCATTGAAGGCAGAAGGGAAAAGCAGTGGCAGTACAACAATACATGCCAACAGACCTGATTCAGGCAGGAGACATCTGATGTTTTTAAGCTCAAAAGGGCTTTCTTTTATCTGTTTCCTGCCAAATTCTCCACTTTTTCAATGTAAGTCAATGGGTAAAATCCATTCCCCAGTTTTACCTGCCAAAATCTTTCTCTTACCAAGTTCAAAATGTTGGCATGTATGGTACATTGGATCACAAAGGGCAGGAGGAATGGGGTAGGGACATGGATTCAGATAACAGAGGTTGGACCTACACTGAGAGAAAAAGTGGCAATTGGCTGTTGTGGCCCATAGGTTACTGCCCCCCACTCTGTAGATTGGCAAGGACCAGTGGTATCTGGATGGTATAGGGCCTGGTCCTAGCCATGGACAACTAGGGAGTACCAGCGCGTAGCCTAGTTGGGCCTGAGTTTTTTTTGTTAAAGAAATCACATTGATTCAGAGTGACATGAAACCAGAGGGTGTCCCTGCTATTGAGGGCCCGCATCCGTGTTTTATTGCCCAAAGCAGGGAAGCCCATCAAGGGAATGCTTGGTCTACCCTGCTTTTTGGCTGGAAGGATGTTGTGTTGGACTTGGGCCTTTTTTTGGCAGATTCACCCCTAAACTTTTTGCCTTTATCCTCTGACATGGTGGTAGTTATTTTAGGCCTCTGCGCACTTTAGCACTGTGGGTCAGTGTAAAGTGCATGCGCACTCTGAGTGCGTGTGTTGAGATGGCCTGCCCTCCCATAGGAATGCAAGGGGGATATGTGTGTCCATGGTAGTTCCTGATATGAGGGGAGTGCAGGGGTGAGTTTGGTATGTGCGAACTTGTGATAGTAAATGCTGCGCAATGGTGTGCACAGATTTATTGTGACTAGTGGAGAAGTGCCAATTTTAGAAGTTGGCATTTCTGTGTGCTGTGAGATGTCAATTGCCTGTCTGGCTTGTGGGTGACAGAGGCTGGCTGGTGTGGTTGGCTCCAGTAGCCAGGATGAGTCTGCCCGGTGAAGAATAGGGAGATCTGCATGTAGATGGGAGGGAGGAGTTGCACCTGGGGCCTGAATAGGGCTGTACCTTCCCTCCACAATTCTCGCTCCAACTCCTGTGGTGCGTCTGATGTCCCTGGCCTGTCTTGTAAAAGGGAGAGAAGAGCTGGGCAAAACAAAGTGCTCCTGAACCAGTTGTATCTGCTTCACCCCTTGCCTGCACCTTTTAGACATAGGATTTAGCTATATAAATTTAGGGGCTATGACCCCATGTAAAATGTTCTTGTTCTTGGACTTAAAACTACCAGGGGCGTGCTGCTGCTGGGGCTCAGAGAAAGGCTTGCCTCCCTGGGCTCTGCCCTGCCCCTGGGTGCCTGAAAGCCTTTTTTCTGGGACCCTTCTGCCCTGCCCCTGGATGCCTGGAGGATTTTTTTTCTTTGCAGGGAGCTGTTTGCTCCATTTCCTTGCCCTAGAACCTTGGACTTAATTTATTTTAGCAATGAGAGGGCTCGCTTTGCTTTAAGAGCACCTGGCTCTCTTGGCACACGAGGAGCGTGCTGCCTGAATTCCCCTGGAGTTACGCGACTCCCAGCCCTCCCCGACTTCACCTTTAAATAAAGCAACCCGGTCCTGATGATGATCCTAACTCGAGAGGATCGAAACACTGTTGACCCATCATACAGCGTAACTTACGGTGCACCCTCAACTTTGGTTCATGAATAGTCATATGTCTCACAATTTGTTGTATATATTTATTTTTCACCTTGTCACCTTGCGTCCCTCGCTGTGTTTCCACTTGTCACTTGCGCAGTCACTCTTTGATTCATGATCACCACGTGCACAAAGCCCCCTTGGGTTGCCTTTGCATTTAATGCCAACAGTGCTGTGACAACTGTCCTGTATGATCTGTGAAAAATTATTTTTAATACATGATGCCATGAGCACTTTTGAAGAAATACTAGGAGTCTCTCCTTTCTTTGCTACCTTGTAATGTCTTGTTTATACTTGTGTACCTGTCGTTTCATTGAATCCGGTTGAGACATTGTTGTTTAAAAACGTATACCTACCCAGATCTCAAACCGGGCTATGGGTTGCGCTCCTGTTGTTGAAACCAGAGATCCCCATTTCTAACATAAGCCTAACTGCTCACCCACACTACCACAATAAGAGCATTAGAATTATCTACTTTTATCTCTGTGTACCATTTGGGGATTCTCTGGATACTCTGCACCGTGTACCAATTTAAAGTACACACTATATAGAGAGCCAGCTTCCTACATTGATAATATCGGTGATGTGATAGAAGATGTCACGAGTGATGTAATATCAGGGGGAAATGAGCAGTGCATGGTGAGGGTGTGAGTTATAATTACATTAGGCCACGAGTTATGGATACTTGAATTAACTCTAAGTATAACATCTGAATTTATATGATTTTGTGCGTGTAAAATCTGAACCTAACTATAACATTCCTGTAACCTTTGGTTTTTCAGTGAATTTCTAAGTTTTTAAAATGTTATTTCCTAACTATAACATCCCTCTAACCTTTCAGTTAATTTCTATGTTTTTTTAGCGTAAAGTAAGATGCCATTGCAATACATGGTGGAGGGGGATCGGACACAGGGTCTGGCCTGACATTTTTCTGCCCCCTCCTCCTTTCCATTAATTTGTCCAAGTCCATGCTACTGCTCCTTCATTACAGACCTGTGTGGTCATTGTTCTGACGCTGCCCTTACCACCTATCCTGAACAGTTAGCTTGCTGCCCCATCCACCTTCTCTCCACTCTTTGTTGTGTGAGTTCATTCACCAGCCCCCTCCCTCCTGCCCTATGTGGTTCAATGCGCTGCCACTGCACTCTATTTAGCTTTATTTCCTTGCCCACTCTTCCTGCCTTCTGTTGCCCAATTCTATGCCCCATCTTTGCCATCCTGCTTAGCCTTTATGCTTAGCTTGCTGCCCCTACCCTCTTTTCCTCTGCTCTAAAATGTCTGTGTGCATGCCCCTGCTCCCTCCTTTTTACCCACCATATTCTATGGACCTGCCACTGGCCCTCCTATATAGTCTGGGTGTTCTGTTAGGATGCCACTGCCCCTGCCAGCTGCCTAACATGGTCAGATGGCTACCACCTGTCCCTGCCACCTCCACCCTGTCTGTCCGAGTTCCATGACCATATCACATCCCGCCTGTCCTCCATGGTACATTTTGATGCCTCTCCCTTCTGACTACCATGGCCTGTTATGCTGAAAATGCTTCTTCTACCTGCCTTGCGTGGTGTTGTGAAGCCCCTTCCCCTGCCTTCTCTTGGCTGTGTCCAGCCTCTACCCCTCCCTTCTGTCCTCCATAGTCTGTTGTATTGCTACTAACCCTCATGCTTGCCATGCATGGTCTTCTGTGCTGGAACAACTTCTACTGCCTGCCCTGTGTGGTCAGCTTGCCGCCCCTACCCCACTATTGCCTATGTGCATGCCATTTTAGCCTCACAGTTGCCCTCCATGGAGTATTGTGCTTCCAGTGCCCATCCCACCTGCTGTCCAAGAACAGCTTGCTGCTCCTGCCCAATTACCCCCTTCCCTCTGCTTTCCATGTGCAGGTCCCTATCCACTCCCTCCAGCTTTGTATGACCTGTTGTCATTCCCCCTCCATCCTGCAGTTCAGAGTCCTTTATGCTGTAACTGTCCCTCCTGTCTGTCTGATATGGTCAGCTTGCTGCCCTTGCCTATTTCCCCTTTGCTCTCTGTTGCACGAATGTATGCCCTGTCCCCTGTCCCCTACCACCCCAGTTCAGACATGGCCATATGCAAATCAGTCTGACCCTGTGGCTCCTGGGAACAGTCCAACCCGAACTGCCAAGCCATGTCTTCCCTGGACCGGAAACAAGCATCCTGGGACCGGTTTCGATTCATAATCCTCATCAGCCAGGCTATCTTGAATCAGTCTGAGCTGGGGTGGTGGAGTGAGCTAAAGAATGATGATGGATTAAACCCAGATCAGTTGACTGGGGTTGAGAGTTTGATTTGCTCAAGCACTCCATCCATCATCCCCTTTGGAATCGCCAGGACAGAAGTTGCATCACCATAGCAAATTATTGGTGACTCAGCCCTTCTGGCTGGCCCCTGACCCACTGCATCCTCCACTGGGGACTCTTTCCCCCTCTCATGCCTCAATCTGGATTTCTGTACTCTCCACTTAGGAGCGGCACGGCCAGACACCAGAAGTGATGGAGGCCTGATTACAGGCACTGCAAGCTCACCTAACAAGGGAGATCCTCCTCAAAGAACAGTCCAATAAGACAGACTAGGCTCCCTAGAATCAAAAGAACTTACACACTTCAACAGGGGTTGGCGCGACTCTGGAAAACAATTATAGGACAGGATCTCGCTGCGCAAACAGACTGAAGAGCCCTTTAACACCATTTACCGGCTTACCAATGACCCAAATGTCCAGTGCACCACAACATTCATCCACACTCCCCCCACAAGACTGGTGAGACAGCAACTTTACTGCCCCTGAAACACAACCTGTACCCCTCTTACTGAGCACCAGGTACCATATTCTGGGAACTGGGAATGGGACTAACTGCACTGGACAATATATTGCTGCCACCACTGGATTCCACCCTACTGGGGAATCCAGAAAACTAACAATGCTTGCGCCAAAGCCAAGCAGAAACCACCACTCTAGTCAGGGAAAGGGAGTTACATGCCAAAGATAACCCCTGCTCACCCCCTTGGTAGGTTGGCACGAGCAGTTAGGCTTATCCCGGTGGCAATGTGTAAAGCATTTGCACAACACATACAGTAACAACATACTAGGCACACCACAAAAGGAACTCCACAGAAGGGGGCATATTAGGAAGGGCGATATTGCCACTTCAGCGGTACTTTTTCCCGCTAAAGCGGCAATATTTTTATCGCCCTATTAGCAAGCTGTCACTAACAGCAGTTAGCGACAGCTTTTAATCGATAGCTACAGGTTTGGGGCCCGCTTTGCATGTCAGCGGTATTTATCGCTAATGACATGCAAACTGGGCGTACCCAAACTTTTAGCGACTGAAAACAGTCGCTAACACAGCTATCGCCTAATAGCTAGGCAGGCGAAGCCACAAAAAGAATCGCACTAAGCGCGATTATCGCTAGAATCTAATGACTGCTAAAAAGTTGACTTAGCTGTATAGTCAATGGGGGGTGGATTATCACATTAAGCCCCCATTGGGGTTAATGTGAGAATATCGCTGGATTTCCAGCGATATTCTGCATTGAGCCACTATCGTCGGATATTTTATCGCATTGGAGATAAACATTGCTAATAGCACGTTATCTCTGCGATAATATCGGGCGATAGGCAGCGATAAAAAAAAGTGCTAAGCGCATTTAGCGTTAACTATCGCTACTCCTTGCTAAAATGCCCCAAGGTTATATATAATAATAGCCTTTGTATTATCATAAAACACAATAGATGGGAATCACATAATATGCACTGTGCCAACTGGCACGGGCAATATTTACAGGGGATTATTTACACATGACAGGGCCACGTGGGCCACTGTCAGAATCATCACTTGGTAAAGAATAGTAAAAGTAAGAATGTATCAGGATCTTAGAACACAGCCAGTAATCACTGGCAGACACTATACTCAGTGTCAACCTGTAACATAAATCATAACAGGCAAAGTATCACATAAGGCGAGAACTCTATTCTGCGCCAACCTCATAAGTCTAATTATAATCTCCTAAACATAACTTGCTTTAGGAAACAAACTGACTAACATAAACTACACTAGGGAATGAATCTAACCTAGACCACAGTAGAGAATCAAATAAAACTTAAGACAGTAGGTAAAACCTAAT
The DNA here is from genome assembly GCF_964261635.1 of Lissotriton helveticus. Lineage (NCBI taxonomy): Eukaryota > Metazoa > Chordata > Amphibia > Caudata > Salamandridae > Lissotriton > Lissotriton helveticus. The sequence goes on along the minus strand of NC_136067.1, from coordinate 1,509,984,809 downwards.
AATCATAAAAACACATCTATAAGCATACATCAAGGTGCATAAAACATACTATATAAATATTGCATTTCCTAGCACCTATATAAATCACACTAGGACCTGGTGCCCTGTAAATCTAATATGAGTAAAAAAGGGGTAGGCCCTTATAACTCAAGGTCCTGGGTCCATGTAGCAGTACAAATAAAATGTGGTCCGAGTTACCATATAACTAATATAATAAATCAATGTTATATCACATAGAAATTCACCATATATACATTTGTCAAGGATTTAAACACAATTATCGAGAAAAAAATCATGGAAATTGCATTTATTAGTGCAATATTTGTTTAGGCGCAATATTGATATTTATTAGTAAATCTAATAGTCCCCTTGGCCAACTGGCCATCTCTAAGGGGCTCAAATGCCCTCTGTCTAAAGTCAGGGCACGCTGCCAATGCAGCGACAGTCAAGGGAGCACACTTGGTGCAAACCTAAACGTTATTTGAAATCAAGAGGGGGAAGAAGGAAGGGATTGTGACCCATTCAGCTTCCTAGCAAAATATTCGTAATCAATCAAGAATGGATCACTTGACCTGAGTAACCAGGGTTTGCAAATAATTGTTCTAGTAGTCAATAAAAAACCCTCATTCACGTACTCAAATCGCGAGGCGGTATATCATGTTTCTCCGCCTTATATTAAAAACGTGACAGCATCATCATTGGATTTTGTTTTTGTTGTATGCTTTCTGCATCCGGAGGAGAACCACTGGTTATTGCAGTAGTGATCAACGAGATGGTGAGTGGCGAACAGTGCTAAAGTGATTGTGAAATAAAGTGATGGAGTTTAAAAAATCTTGATTACCTAGATTCCCAAAAATTGTTTATTAGTCCAGGTACCAGATTTGTCTAAAAGTCATTCCGTGTGTGTGTGGACGTATTTATTAGTCCTACGCACTGTGGTGTCCAGAAAAGGTCGACATGTTTCAGTCCTTTGTCTGCCCAGAAGGGTCAGGGGGGCTTTCTTCAGGTCCTAAATAGAATTAAGCACTTTGCTACAATTCTTTGTGAGAAACTGGGTGGCAATAACCCGTTAATTCGAGGTCAGTAAGTACCTGTGAAAGATAATAAAAAAGAGAAGTGGGGAAGGAAACATATATATTGTTATGTTTTCTTTTTGTCAGATACATGCTGTCTTGCAATGTATAGTTAACATTATGTACACTGGGTCTAGGTAATACTCCAAACGATGAAATAAAAAAATAGGAAACTATATAAATGGCAATACTTTAAGTAGGTCTATAGGTTCAATGGCAAAACTCCCTCTAGCCATGTTATCAATAACAAATGCACGGTAAAATGACAAGTCTTTAAGTAGAATGGTAAACACCCAATACTGTTAACAAACGTATGAATATTTTAGAAGCGTACAGAGAACTAATCTGGTCAAAAGTGGAGTTGCTATGATCAGTTTGTCTTGACAAGCCTGAACTTTTGTAGTTATTTATGTGTTATGAATGTGTGATTTGTATGGTATGTTGTGCTCTCATTGACAACAACCGTTGAACTTTATACAGGAGTTGCTGTGTTATGGGTTATGAGGCTGTTATAGCGCGATTTTCTGTCTGGTCTCTCAATGGTGAATAATTTGTCAGTCGTCCCTTGTTTGAAAAAACGAGCTGTTTGTAACCTTTGCCGAGTGCCTAAACAAGCCTGTTCAAGGTCAGATTCAGTGTATTAGTGCGATTAGCAAGTTATAGAAACGTTGGTTTTGTGGGCTGACAGGTCTCATGTTTCATATAATTTCATTGATATAGCCCGCCTTGCTTTGTTTTAGTGTGTTAGAAAAAAGGTGAGACGTAGTGCGACCAATTGTCATGTTCCGTTGTTGGCGTATCACTATGTCAAATAGTCGGGCACATAAAGTGGATATGGCGCGCTTAGTGTTAGCCTTACTAGTGAGATTATGGCAATGTGAGTTTCCCCTCGCGCTAGAGTGCTGAAAAAGGGGCGCGATTTTATGTCGGGTCATTATAATGGTAACTATATGTCATTTCTGCGTGACCCGCCGTGCCAAGTGAATGAGTTTTTTTTTATTGACGACTAGAACAATTATTGCAAACCCTGGTTACTCAGGTCAAGTGATCAATTCTTGATTGATTACGAATACTTTGCTAGGAAGCTGAATGGGTCACAATCCCTTCCTTCTCCCCCCTCTTCATTTCAAATAACCTTAGCAGCGCACAGCTGTGGGAATACGATCAAAAATAAACTGAAATACATACTGAATTTCTCCTCGAAAACCCCTAATATAGGGTTAACCTCAAAAAAAGATGGCAGAGAACTTGGGCCTTAGTTACTCCACCGAAGAAATAAACGCAATACTTTCCTTACCATCCGCCCTACAGGAAAATAACTTTACACAAACCCTAGCTCAAACAAATGATTGGGATGAACTATCTGAGATAAAAAGAGAACAAGTAAGAACTGCCATCCATGGCATAATTATGACAGAATACCTCTGCGTCAATGCAGCACCCAGAGGACTATGGATGAACAACACACCAAGAATGTTCCTTCAAGATCTTGCCTTCAGGAGAGATTGGTCAGCAATCTCCTGGAAATGTACTAGATATTACCTGGTACTCATAATTAAAACAGCTACAAGACTAACTGAGGCACTGACCACCAAAATCCAAATAAGCGAAGCGAAACTAAAGAACATGGTTCATATCACAGTGTATAAGAAACGACTCGAAGAAATAAACCATGAAATGAACGAAACCAAAGAGTGCATAACACAAAACAAGATACAAAAACTAGGAAAAGATTCAAAAAGATTCTCGATTGAAAAAATGCATCCATACAGTACGGAAGAATACCAAATCCCTGATAACACTTCAGACAACGACTCCACCCGAGAAACTTCATCATATGGCTCAGATTGGAATGGCGAATATACTAAGCATGGGCTGAAAATTCGTTCCGCTCGCGGAATTTGCGGATTTTCTGCGATTTCGCGATCCGCGAATCTCGCGAAATCGCAGTAAAATCCGCAAAAACGCGGGGACGAATTTTCAGCCAAGCACTTACAGGGTTATAGCAGCAGGTGCAAAAGTTGATGCTAATTTTTTGTAACCTTTTACAAAAGGGTTACAAAGAAATTAACTTCAACCTGGACACCTGCTGCTGTAAGCCTGTAAGTGCTTCCTGGCGCCTTGTTGCCTACTTGCAACTATTCTCTGACCCTGCTCTGACCCTTGAAGCAGGGTCAGAGAATAGTTACAAGTAGGCAATGAGGCGCCTGTCACGAAAATTAAACCTCAACAGGAAGCACTGACAGATATAAAAACAAGCATTTGCAATGCAATAGGTCTCTCATTAGGAAAGTTTGAGCTATTGGTCTTGTAAATGACAATTTTTTTTATTAATGTGTTGGTTTTGAAAATAGCTAAATTAATAGCTTTGTCTTTTACAATGCCAATGGTTATAACTTTCGCAAATGTGACACCTATAGCATTTGTAATGCAACATGTTTTGTGTTTACGTGACTTAGCTGTATTGATATTACAAATTACAATGGCTTTTAATTTTTTTAAATAATTAATACTTAAATAAAAGTGATTTTAATTTATAATGGCAATAGCTTAAACTTTTGTAAATAACTTTTGTGAAGATTATGTTTATTTTATTTTATTGTGACGAAAATCCAAGAACAGAATTGAAATATTAACATCTTTTTGTGACATTTGTAATAAAGTTTGAAACATTGAGAGAACATATTTGAACCAGTTGTTGTTGAATGGTTGCGCAGATTGATGCTGGGGTGGTGCTGAATGGTGCTGTTGTGGTGCTGAGTGGTGCTGTGGTGATGCTGAGCGGTGCTGTGGTGGTGCTGAGTGATACTGGGATGGTGCTGAGTGATGCTGGGGTGGTGCTGAGTGGTGCTCTGGTGGTGCTGAGTGATGTTGTGGTGGTGCTGGTTGGTGCCGTGGTGGTGCTGAGTGATGCTGTGGTGGTGCTGAGTAATGCTGTGGTGGTGCTGAGTGGTGCTGTGGTGGTGCTGAGTGATAATGTGGTGGCGCTGAGTGATGCTGTGGTGGCGCTGAGTGATGCTGTGGTGGCGCTGAGTGGTGCTGTGGTGGTGCTGAGTGATAATGTGGTGGTGCTGAGTGATAATGTGGTGGTGCTGAGTGATGCTGGGGTAGCGCTGAGTGATGATGTGGTGATGCAGAGGGCAGAAAGGCACAAAAAGCAGTCTAACAAAGGCCAGAAGGACAGAAAAACAAGGGATTGAGAACGAAGACAATCTAGAGGAATTTTTTCTATGGATTAATGAATGTGATAAGAACATCAAATTCACCACACATATAGATAGGGCACAAGTGGAGTATTTGGATTTGGTCATTAAACATCAGGAAGGGGTCCTTGCCGTTGACCTGTATGTCAAGCCAACGGCAAGGAACACTCTTTTACATTATGACAGTTACCATCCTACCGTGCAAAAAAACAGTGTACCTTTTGGTGAATTTTTGCGTCTCAGACGCAACTGTACAAATATATTGGACTATGACGAAAAATCCACAATGATGAAGGCCAAATTTTTGGGACGTGGATATCCAAAGAAAATCATAAGGGATTCGTATAAGCGGGCCCGCTTTTACGATCGACAATGTCTTCTTGAACCCAAAACAACCAAGCCAGTCCCAAACCTAATCTTTATAACTAAGCATTCAGTTTTAAATGACAGAATAAGACAGGTAATATACGCTAACTGGCATATATTAAATGTGAATCTCCCTAAAACAGAACAACTGCCCAAACCAGTTTTCGCGTATAAGAGAAATAAGTCCTTGAAAGACCACATGGTAAGATCGAGAATGTTAACATCTAATTCCAATATACAACAAACATCCTTGAATATGCAACCAGTGACAGGAACTTACAGTTGTTCCAACTGTAAGTCTTGTGAAACTGTAGTGCAAGGATCTAGTATAACATTCAATAAACAATTAGTGCAGCCTAAGGACCTTAACAATTGTAGGACCACAAACGTGATTTATCTTATAATTTGTCCCTGTAAAACGGGCTATGTGGGCCAAACAGGGAGAGCCCTTAATGTTAGACTGACGGAACATAGATCCGCAATACGAACGAGGAAACTTACTGCACCTATGGTCAGTCATTATATAGAATGCAACCATACCTCAAATGATATGTCATGGTACATTCTAGAAAGGGTCCAAGTGAAAATTGGTCTAGATTTGGATAAAGTTCGCAAGATGCGAGAAGTATACTGGATTTTTTTACTTGGAACAGCAACCAATGGGTTAAATGCCGAAATTCCGTGGGAACAAGCACTATTGTAAGGTGCACATATATGCACACTCTATAGTCTGTCTTATAAATAGCACAAAATGTTCAATGTGTGAGGATGTATATATGTTTATTTATAAAAACCTTTGTATATTAAAAAAATCTCTCTATTATATGTCTGCAGATTTCAGTCTGAATTATACATTCAGTTTAGCCGCGATAATTCTTACAACTAATGAGTTAGGTTGTATTGTTATAAGTTTCCTATGAAATATCTGCAGATTGAAGTCTTAATCATATTCCAGCTCAGCCATGAAACTCTTTACAGATATCATGTCAGTTATACAAACATCATAGGTTAATTACCACTCAAAGATGTTGGCAAAATTGTATTAATAATTAGGATCGCCACATCCATATAGATTCATGTTATATTCTCTGGGTGCTCTATGGTAGTATTTTATTTTCCAGTATTACACATTTTATATAGAGGTGTCTGTATATCAGGGACAAATATAACGCGTAATATATATCTGTTATGATGCTTCAAATCGATAAGATAACTGTTCATTGGCATGCAATATATACACACATTGGCAGGTAAATAATTGACATGTCTTTCGTGTTAGATACAAGCTACACATAGACGATTTTATAGCTTTAAATGTGCGTTTTTATAAATAAATTCATAGTTACTACATCTCTCCAAGATGGCGATACATTTGCCTCAAGGATCACTACATTTGATCCGACATCTCATCGCACTGGATATCGCGAGATGTGTCAATTAGTAATGAGCCATAGCACGCCAAAGTAAAGTTTAAATATCCGCCAGATTAACTCGTGAGGTTACAGCGGTACGGGCAAGACGGGACCACGCAGCTTCTCATATTTGAGCAAGTAAGGAAAGCGTTAGCTACATTTGTTAGACACGCACAGTTAGTTATATATCTGTTCTTTTGTCTCAATGCCGGAGACTTTATTATATCTCTGTTAGCCGGCAGCGAGTAGATTTTGGTTCAAAAGCGAGCATTCAGACTTTGGCAAAATATCTGCTCTTTGCTCTGAAGCCAGAGATTTTACTATTTCTCCGTTTTCAGCCGGTAGTAAGCAGGTTAAGGTCTGCAAGCGTACAATTGTTAATACATTAAGCACGCCCTTAGAGTCGAGCGCATAAAGACATTGATTTCAATTCATGTCGACATACCCTTTACACTAAAATACATCGTTTTCTTGTTCCCCTCTTATAGAAATAGGATTCCATCACCACGATCGACTGGTGGCAGGTCAGCAAGAAACATTATAGATCTCCCCCAAGCCTTTAAGAAGGGATAATTATGGGCTGCAAACCGTTTTTCAGGTATTTACAGTACCTTGCTATATGTATATTAGAGAGCTGGTCCTTTAAATAACTTGCCGATCTTTGCAACGGGTTGTATTTTCTTCTGTTGCAGCATTTCCTCGTGGGCCTCTGATCCATAAATAGCTGTCTATCTTAGCCCTCGAAGACGCAAACAGAATGATTAAGTATGTGCTATTTCATTAACCTATATAAGGAATTACTATTGCTTAGAATAACCTATAGTAACAAGGACCCTTGTATCATGCTCTGTTCCCTGGCAGTATTCAAAACCACCAGACAGAACCCAGTGTCAAGGATAGTACTCAGCATCTTATCAGATCGATTGAGACGTGAACCTGAGTGACATAATCAATGCTACAGGTACTGTTGGTCAATTAAGGGATCATAACCTTAGTAGGTGAATAGAAAGGCATGTATGGGTACTAACGTTAGTCTCATATTTCTCAGACTACAGATTTTAACCTGATTCAGGACTTTTCTTCTGCCAACATTTAGATACTGCGTAAAATCACTTTGAATACATTTAAGGTATGTTTCATAAAATCTAACTTGATTCAGATCGGCGGCTTAAATTTAATGCATGGTCTCTAAATGTGGCCTCAATCTGCAGACTTTCAAATCCACTTCAAATAGAGATTGATATAAGACAATTGCATTAAAAATGAAAGAAATATATATAGAGTGAATGTAGAATTAGATTAAACGAAATTGTAAATATATGTAGATGTTGAATGTAAATATGTAGATAGTGATAGATATAAATATGTATAGATGGAGCTTTTGATGGTCTCTAGGGTAGAGAGCTGTCGGCACTAGGAGAGAGTGTTGTTGTATAATTGACATAGACGAATATGTTAGCCAAATATATAGACAATGAGTGTCACATGTTGTTTAATATAGATTGTTCTATTTTCAAAAAACTAATTGAGAATTTTCTACCATTATAGTAATTAATCATCAATTGAAAATACAGAACTCCTGATGAAGGCAACTCGCCGAAACGCGTTGGGGATTCGGTTTTGTATTTGCCGATGAAAATCAATTGTTGATACATGTACTATAATATATATTAGAAGCTATTGTGATTGGTTGTATATATATGTGTAGAATTCTATGAATTATTGTTAAAAAAAAGTAGAATTTTAAGAATTATTGTTAAAAAAAAGTATATAAACTGTAAAAGAAAAAACCATACAATATTTATGAGAAAAAAAGACAATTAAAAAAAAGTTTTAAAAATTCATATACCACGGTGTTAGTCAATCTATTAAAGAACAATGTGTGATGATATTTAGAAAATATACACATAACCCGGTGTACAGGTTAGATTTCTAAGAAACGAAAATTAAACCTCAACAGGAAGCACTGACAAATATAAAAACAAGCATTTGCAATGCAATAGGTCTCACATTAGGAAAGTTTGAGCTATTGGTCTTGTAAATGACATTTTTTTTTATTTATGTGTTGGTTTTGAAAATAGCTAAATTAATAGCTTTGTCTTTTACAATGCCACTAGTTATAACTTTCGCAAATGTGACACCTATGCAACATGTTTTGTGTTTACGTGACTTAGCTGTATTGATATTACAAATTACAATGGCTTTTATTTTTTTTAAATAATTAATACTTAAATAAAAGTGATTTTAATTTATAATGGCAATAGCGTAAACTTTTATGAAGATTATGTTTAGTTTATTTTATTGTGACGAAAATCCAAGAACAGAAGTGAAATATTAACATCTTTTTGTGACATTTGTAATAAAGTTTGAAACATTGAGAGAACATATTTGAACCAGTTGTTGTTGAATGGTTGCGCAGATTGATGCTGGAGTGGCGCAGAGTGGTGCTGTTGTGGTGCTGAGTGGTGCTGTGGTGATGCTGAGTGGTGCTGTGGTGGTGCTGAGTGATACTGGGATGGTGCTGAGTGATGCTGGGGTGGTGCTGAGTGGTGCTCTGGTGGTGCTGAGTGATTTTTTGGTGGTGCTGAGTGGTGCTGTGGTGGTGCTGAGTGATACTGGGATGGTGCTGAGTGATGCTGGGGTGGTGCTGAGTGGTGCTGTGGTGGTGCTGAGTGATGCTGTGGTGGCGCTGAGTGGTGCTGTGGTGGTGCTGGTTGGTGCCGTGGTGGTGCTGAGTGATGCTGTGGTGGAGCTGAGTGATGCTGTGGTGGTGCTGAGTGGTGCTGTTGTGGTGCTGAGTGATAATGTGGTGGCGCTGAGTGATGCTGTGGTGGCGCTGAGTGATGCTGTGGTGGCGCTGAGTGGTGCTATGGTGGTGCTGAGTGATAATGTGGTGGTGCTGAGTGATAATGTGGTGGTGCTGAGTGATGCTGGGGTAGCGCTGAGTGATGATGTGGTGATGCAGAGGGCAGAAAGGCACAAAAAGCAGTCTAACAAAGGGCAGAAGGACAGAAAAACAAGGGAAAAACGAGTCTAACAGAGGGCAGAAGGGCACAAAAAACCAGTCTAACAGAGGACAGAAGGGCAGAAAAACAAGGGAAAAACGAGTCTAACAGAGGGCAGAAGGGCACTAAAAACGAGTCTAATTGGGCAGAAAGGCACAAAAACGAGTCTAACAGAGGGCAGAAGGGCACAAAAAACGAGTCTAACAGAGGACAGAAGGGCACAAAAACATGGGAATAACAGAGGGCAGAAGGGCACAAAAAACGAGTCTAACAGAGGGCAGAAGGGCAGAAAAACAAGGGAAAAATGAGTCTAACAGAGGGCAGAAGGGCACAAAAAACGAGTCTAACAGGGGGCAGAAGGGCAGAAGGACAGAAAAACAAGGGAAAAACGAGTGTAACAGAGGGCAGAAGGGCACAAAAAACGAGTCTAACAGGGGGCAGAATGAATCCCGCCCTGCGTGTTTGTCCACGAAGATGCCATCTTATTGTGCAATACCTCTACTCAACTGGAGTACTTTCTACTGTCTAATCAGTAAGTGCTCCCTCGTTGGCTAAATGTATAGGGGCAGATTTACAATAACTGGCGCATCCCCAGGGATGCACCAGTTATTGTGCGCCGCAGCTCCGCCACCCATGGTGCGCCGCATTGTAAATGCGGCGCACCATGTGGCAAAAACGGCACAGATGCGTCACACATCTGTGCCGTAAAAGCAGCGCATTGCTGGAGCTGCGTCGCACTTGCGACGCAGCTCCAGCAATGCTTTGGGGGGGCCTATCTCCCCAATGCTGCATCAAGCCTTGCGCCTGCTTCAAGCAGGCGCAGGGTTTTGATGCAGCATTGGCCTAAAAGTGATTGAGTGAATTCTTGTAGATTTCACTCAGCCACTTTTAGGAGGAGTTCCTGCGCAGGAACGCCCTCCCCTGCGCTGGAACGCCTCCTGATGGCGCAGGGCTTTACAACGTGAGGCATCTCTCAGATGCATCACGTTTTTAATACCCGGCACAATGGCGCATCTTTTGTGCTGCCGCTGCGTCACAAAAGGTCTCGGTAGAGGGTGGCAGTGGTGAACCAGAGGGTGGCAGTGATGAACCAGCGGGTGACAGTGATGAACCAGAGGGTGGCAGGGGTGAACCAGAGGGTGACAGTGCAGAACCAGAGGGTGGCAGTGCTGAACCAGAGGGTGGCAGGGGTGAACCAGAGGGTGGCATTGATGAACGAGATGGTGGCAGGGGTGAACCAGAGGGTGGCAGTGGTGAACCAGAGGGTGGCATGGGTGAACCAGAGGGTGGCAGTGCTGAACCAGAGAGTGACAGTGGTTAACCAGAGGGTGGCAGTGGTGAACCAGAGGTGCTGTGATGAACCAGAGGGTGGCAGTCTTGAACCAGAGGGTGGCAGTGGTGAACCAGAGGGTGGCAGTGGTGAACCAGAGGGTGGCAGTGCTGAACCAGAGGGTGGCAGTTCTGAACCAGAGGGTGACAGTGGTTAACCAGAGGGTGGCAGTGGTGAACCAGAGGTGCTGTGATGAACCAGAGGGTGGCAGTTGTGAACCAGAGGGTGGCAGTGGTGAACCAGAGGGTGGCAGGGGTGAACCAGAGGTGCTGTGATGAACCAGAGGGTGGCAGGGGTGAACCAGAGGGTGACAGTGCAGAACCAGAGGGTGGCAGTGCTGAACCAGAGGGTGGCAGGGGTGAACCAGAGGGTGGCATTGATGAACGAGATGGTGGCAGGGGTGAACCAGAGGGTGGCAGTGGTGAACCAGAGAGTGGCATGGGTGAACCAGAGGGTGGCAGTGCTGAACCAGAGAGTGACAGTGGTTAACCAGAGGGTGGCAGTGGTGAACCAGAGGTGCTGTGATGAACCAGAGGGTGGCAGTCTTGAACCAGAGGGTGGCAGTGGTGAACCAGAGGGTGGCAGTGGTGAACCAGAGGGTGGCAGTGCTGAACCAGAGGGTGGCAGTTCTGAACCAGAGGGTGACAGTGGTTAACCAGAGGGTGGCAGTGGTGAACCAGAGGTGCTGTGATGAACCAGAGGGTGGCAGTTGTGAACCAGAGGGTGGCAGTGGTGAACCAGAGGGTGGCAGGGGTGAACCAGAGGTGCTGTGATGAACCAGAGGGTGGCAGTCGTGAACCAGAGGGTGGCAGTGGTGAACCAGAGGGTGGCAGGGGTGAACCAGAGGTGCTGTGATGAACCAGAGGGTGTCAGTCGTGAACCAGAGGGTGGCAGTGGTGACCCGGAGGGTGACAGTGCTGTACCAGAGGGTGGCAGGGGTGAACCAGAGGGTGCTGTGATGAACCAGAGGGTGGCAGTGGTGAACCAGAGGGTGGCAGGGGTGAAACAGAGGGTGGCAGTGGTGAACCAGAGGGTGGCAGTGCTGAACCAGAGGGTGACAGTGGTTAACCAGAGGGTGGCAGTAGTGAACCAGAGGTGCTGTGATGAACCAAAGGGTGGCACTTGTGAACCAGAGGGTGGCAGTGGCGAACCAGAGGGTGACAGTGCTGTACCAGAGGGTGGCAGGGGTGAACCAGAGGTGCTGTGATGAACCAGAGGGTGGCAGTCGTGAACCAGAGGGTGGCAGTGGTGAACCAGAGGGTGACAGTGCTGCACCAAAGGGTGGCAGGGGTGAACCAGAGGGTGCTGTGATGAACCAGAGGGTGGCAGTGGTGAACCAGAGAGTGTCAGGGGTGAACCAGAGGGTGGCAGTGATGAACCAGAGGATGGCAGTGGTTAACCAGAGGGTGGCAGTGGTGAACCAGAGGTGCTGTGATGAACTAGTGGGTGGCAGTCGTGAACCAGAGGGTGGCAGTGGTGAACCAGAGGGTGACAGTGCTGAACCAGAGGGTGGCAGAAGTGAACCAGAGAGTGGCAGTGCTGAACCAGAGGGTGGCAGCGGTGAACCAGAGGGTGGCAGGGGTGAACCAGAGGGTGGCAGGGGTGAACCAGAGGGTGGCAGTGGTGAACCAGAGGGTGGCAGTGATGATCCAGAGGATGGCAGTGGTGAACCAGAGGGTGCTGTGCCCATACACGACCGCATGGGTAACTTCGCCATGCAAGCGGCCCGCGAACACGCAAAAAGCCCCGCAAACACGCAAAAAACCCCGCATACACGCAAAAAAAACCACGAACATGCAAAAAACCCAAAATCCGCAAATTCGCACAAATTCGCGGATTTTGCGGATTGCTAATTCGCGGAACGCGAATTCGCAAATTTCGCCCATACTTAGAATATACATCTGTACCAAGGAGGAGCAGAGGACAATACAGACGCCAAAATCGCCGGAGACCAAACACCTGGCAAACACCTTATTATGGCAATCAACAACGACAAGGAATATTCCAACCCTTCAACCCGAACTATAGTGGATGGATGAGCCCATTCTTCCCAGGCCCCCCGCCGATAGGACCACCGATGGGACCACACATGGGCCAGAATTACAACCAAAGACCGCCTTTTTTAGGGAGAGGCCAGACCAATCAAAGAACCAGAAGAAAAGGGGTGACATGGACGGACAAGGAATTACAAGTCCACACGAGAAGCATGACCAGCGTCAAACCAGGGACAAGCACAACAGGCTCATATTCAACCTAACGGATATAGTACTGACCTCCGAGCAGGAAAATGTACTAAACAAAAGCCTGGGATTTGTCCCCACACCCCCACTGGACACATTCAAGCTGCAATGCGAAATGGCGAACTTCTGCAGGAACCTGAAGCTAAAATCTTTCTTCAGAAACCAAGGAGAACAAATCAGAGAAAGAGACACCGAACTACGTTGTAAATCCACATTCTGCCCTCTGAATCACCAAGTACCCATTGAAATACAAACCTTTGAGCAGGCAGTAATGAAAGAAATAGAGGACCTGAAAGATCATACCAAGAAACCATTCATGAACATCTCGAGATTGGAACAACAAGCTCTAGATGAACTATGCCATAATGGTGAACTAGTGATAAAACCAGTAGACAAAGGGGGTGGAATTGTCCTCCTTACCCAAGAAGGATACAAACAACAATGCCTAGAATTATTGTCAGAGGACAATCAAAAAGTGTCAGAAGAGAGCAAGAAATCAACCAAGAGAAAGCCTCCTTGAGATCACACATGATGAACCACAAAGAGACCTGGTAACCTTCGTCAGCACATACAACATAGCCTCAAATGTAGTCAAGAAAATTGTAAACAAAAACTGGAGGATCCAGACGTCAGGATCTTTGGACTGGCCTAAACCAAGATTTGCGCATAAGAGAACGAGAAACCTAAAAGACATTCTTGTCCATACAAGACCCCCACAACAGAAAAGAAATGAACCAATACCTAGACTCTGGGATTTACCCAAAGTCACTGGGCATTACCTGTGTGGGTCCTGCTCAGTACGCAATCTAACAACTGCCACCAAAACTGTTCAATTACTACCAAATTTGAAATGGACATTGAGACAGCACACGAATTGCAACTCTACCCATGCAATATACATGATCACCTGTCCATGTACCAGTGCTACATAGGGATGACATGTCGGAAAACAAAGCAGAGGATCTGTGAGCACAGGAGTAATATAAGGTACAAGAAAAACACAACAAAGATGAGCAATCACTTTATAGAGTTCCAACACTCAATCAATGACCTCAAATGGATAATCCTGGAGACCCTACAAAACACGGGTCACAATGCCGACAAAATAGTTTTTGAAAAAGAACAGAGGTGGGTCCACCGTCTCAGCACTAATACACAAGGCCTCAATGATAATATCCCGTTGTTGAGTCTGAATTGACAATAGTCTTAACTGAATAAACCAAAAATTGGCCTAGTATCAGTGAAATTGTCTCTTCAAATGAAATATCCAAATGAAACAATCAAATGAATGCCACACATAAATTTTAAATTCATCTTTATGCACTGACTTTAATTAATCTGAACTTTGATCCGACAAATATGACATGAAGAACATAGTCTATTTTCATGAATCTGTTACGTAGCCAGCTCTGTTCCCCAGACCAACCATATCCTGTAAATGAAATATCCAAATGAAAGAATCGAGTGAATGCCACACATAAATTTTAAATTCATCTTTATGCACTGCATTTAATTAATCTGAACTTTTATCCGACAAATATGATATGAGGGACATAGTCTGTCTCCTATTTTCATGAATCTGTTACATAGCCAGCTCTGTTCCCCATACCAACCATATCCAGGTTGCCATAGGAAGAGCCAGCACAAGTCGCGCTGCACCCTGCTGAAGGTACACAAGGACGCCGAGGACAGAATTAAATGCTAAGTATAACTCCAATGTAGCCCTTATGGGGTATAAATACCATCGTCTTCTGCTTTAAATTTCTTTTTAGCTGCCAGGCATGCTCAAAGGCAACTTGTAGAAGTCCACCAACGAGGACTTTGAGGTATGATTCTAATATGCGGAGCGCTCCATTTTGTTAAATCTTGCACGAAGGATCCGTATTTACTGTGATTTTTGATAACCAGTTTTCTAATGCATTGTTATAACCGCAAATTTCGTAGCCGATGCGTCACGCAGAAATTACGTATAGTTACCATTATAATGACCCAACATAAAATCGCGCCCTTTTTTCAGCACTCTAGCGCGAGGGGAAACTCACTTTGCCATAATCGCACTAGTAAGGCTAACACTAAGCGCGTCATATCCACTTTATGTGCCCGACTATTTGAAATAGTGATACGCCAACAACGGAACATGACAATTGGTCGCGCTACGTCTCTCCTTTTTTCTAACACACTAAAACCAAGCAAGGCGGGCTATATCAATGACAGTATATGAAACACGAGACCTGTCAGCCCACAAAACCAACGTTTCTATAACTTGCTAAGCGCACTAGTACACTGAATTTGACCTTGAACAGGCTTGTTTAGGCACTCGGAAAAGGTTACAAACAATTTGTTTTTTCAAACAATGGACAACTGACAAATTATTCACCGTTGAGAGACCAGACAGAAAATCGCGGTATACCAGCCTCATAGCCCATAACACAGCAACTCCTGTATAAAGCGCAACCATTGTTGTCAATGAGAGGACAACATACCATACAAATCACACATTCATAGCACATAAATAACTACAAAAGTTCAGACTTGTCAAGACAAACTGACCATAGCAACTCCACTTTTGACCAAATCTGTTCTCTGTACGCTTCTAAAATATTCATATGTTTGTTAACAGTATTGGGTGTTTACAATTCTACTTAAAGACTTGCCATTTTAGAGTGCATTTGTTATTGATAACATGGCTAGAGGGAGTGTTGCCATTGAACCTATAGACCTACTTAAAGTATTGCCATTTATATAGTTTCTTATTTTTTAATTTCATGGTTTGTAGTATTACCTAGACCCAATGTACATAATGTTAACTATACATTGCAAGACAGCATGTATCTGACAAAAAGAAAACATAACAATATATATGTTTCCTTCCCGACTTCTCTTTTTTATTATCTTTCACAGGTACTTACTGACCTCGAATTAACGGGTTATTACCACCCAGTTTCTCACAAAGAATTGTAGCAAAATGCTTAATTCTATTTAGGTCCTGAGGAAAGCCCCCCGACCCTTCTGGGCAGACAAAGGGCTGAAACATGTCGACCTTTTCTGGACACCACAGTGCGTAGGACTAATAAATACGTCCACACATGCACGGAATGACTTTTAGACAAATCTGGTACCTGGACTAATAAAAAAAATTTGGGAACCTAGGTAATCAAGATTTTTTAAACTCCACCACTTTATTTCACAATCACTATAGCACTGTTCGCCACTCACCATCTCGTTGATCACTACTGCAATGACCAGTGGTTCTCCTCTGGATGGAGGAAGCATACAACAAAAAAAAAAACAATGATGATGCTGTCACGTTTTTAATATAAGGCGGAGAACCAAGATATACCGCCTCGCGATTGGAGTACTTGAATGAGGGTTTTTTATTGACAACTAGAACAAATATTGCAAACCCTGGTTCCTTAGGTCAAGTGATCCATTCTTGATTGATTACGCAAACCTAAACGTTGCAGCTGCCCACTACTTGCTGGGCAGCTGTGAATCCTAAATGCAGATCCTAACCGTAGCAGCTGGCGCTAAGTGCTGCACAGCTGTGCAGGCAAATATGGGGCAGAGGAGTGCGTCTCACTCCTGGCTTAACCATGTCCCCTAAAAGAAAACAAGACCTAAACGATGCAGCTGCCCACTACTTGCTGGACAGCTAGAAATAGTCAAATGGGGCATCGGCTCTCAGTGGCCCTTTAATCAATTTGCACCAAACGTTGGAGCAATCTGGCTCTGAAAATCGTGTCGCCTGGAGGGCACTGGCTTCTGAAATAACTATGCCCAATAAGTAAGTATGGGTGAATTTTGCGCATCTGCAGTCCGCAAATTCGCGCGAAATCGCAAAAAAATCCACGAGTTTGTGGATTTTTCCACGAACTCATGGATTTTTTGCGATTTGCATAAATATTACTTGAGCACTTTCTACTGGCTAATACAGTAAGTGCTACCTCGTTGGGTAAATGTATAGTGCTTTTCCTACACTACAGCTGCGTAAAGTGCCAGAAGAGTTGTCTCCAGTGACCATGTGTGTGTTACTATGCCCTCGCGCCGAAGGGCACTGGGGTCCCTTGAGTGAGCTGTCCATCATAGTGGGTAAATGGCAGGAAGACGGTGCACACTATAGTGTGTGGGACGGGGCTAAACGAGGAGACGAGGAGAAATAAGCTCCTGGTCACAGAAAGTGCACAGGGATTGCGCTCGTGAAAGTGAAGGATGCACTTTGCATCCTTCACTTACACGAGCGCAATCCCTGTGCAGTTCCTGTGACCAGGAGCTTCTTTCACCTCGTTTGCTGCTCTGATCGGTCTCTGACCTTTTATACACACAAGAGGCATGTGAACTCGCATAGAAGCCCCCCCCTTTTGGCCCCGCACAGTCAGAAACGGTAGATATGGAGAGAAAGCACACCTGCCCAGCCTCGACAAAGCTCACAATTGTTTTTGGGCTGATGAATGCATTACTGAATTTGAGCATCAACTCGGGCACCTGCTTTATTTATATCGTAAGTGCTTCCTGTTGAGGTTTAATTTTTGTGACAGGAGCATCGTGCCTGAATGAACCCTACCCTTCATATTTATCCAAGAAGTCGCCATCGTTTTGTGTGATACCCCTACTCAACTGGAGTACTTCTACTGGCTAATCAGTAAGTGCTACCTCGTTGGGAAAATGTATTGTGCTTTTCCTACACTACAGCTGCGTAAAGTGCCAGACGAGTTGTCCCCAGTGACCATGTGTGTGTTACTGCCATCGCGCCGAAGGACGCAAGGTCCCTTGAGTGAGCTGGCCGTAAAAAATTTTAAAAATCCGCCCGCGAGCGAATTTGCGAATTTTCGGCAATTTCGTGAGATTCGCGATCGGGAAATTGCCAAAAATCCGCAAATTTCACGAGCGGAACGGATTTTTCGCCCATGCTTACCAATAAGGAAAAGAACTTGCGCCCAACGTTGGAGCCATCTAGGCTCTTCAAATACACATGGTGGCTCCAACACAGGGTCTAAAAATAAACATGCCCCCAACAACGTGGCTGCTGCCCTTTAGCCAGCACGGCAGCTGTGGAGGATGATAGGGGCCCGGCACTACGGTGCCCTCTGGCCCCCACTGGGCTTGTAAATCAACTGGGGGCCCCCTCGTGGAGCGTAGCACCGATGCCGTGCCATGTTGCGCACAGCCCCATAGAGCCCTGACTCACCGGCTCTGATGCGGGGCTCCTCCAACCTCCTCTGATGCGGTGGACACAGCGGGCACCTACCGGTCGCGGGACCCCTGCGTCCCATGTGCTTGCTTCCATCTCTGCTTCACCCGCAACGAGGGGCTCCTCACTTGGATGCAGCGGGGGCAGGCACCGGCAATGTGCCTCGCACCCCCTCTGCAGAAATCATGCTGCTGTGCACGGACCCCGCAGAGATCACCAGGAGAGCCCTCACCTCTTTTCGGGGACTCTTGCTCTCCACGGGGTTAACGGGGTTCCCAACAGCTCATGGGAGCCCCGAGCAGCATCAGGCAATTGCTCGGCCGGCCTCTTCCATTGCGGGGCTTCCCTTCCATCTTGGAAGCCCCGCCCACCATCTCGCCTGCCTTCCGGGCCCGGAAGAGGATTCTTTAGCGGCTCCGGCTGCGGCGGACAGACAAGGGGTAGGCTCCCTCCGGAATTAAAAATATGCAGCGGGGTGGGCATCCGCTTATGCAACACGGGCAAATTCGCAGGGTATGCACCCACGTAATTTAAATTAAATATAAGCACAGCGGTTATGCGGGGTGGGCACCCGCAATGGAAATAACTAAAAAAGCGCGGTGGGCACCCGCAAGGTCGGTACCACAGGGGAATCCCTACGCTGGGGATTCCCTCTTAAAGGGGCCCATGAGGAAAATAAGCAAAGCGCTTCCAGGGGACTTCAGGCAGCGCGCTCCTCGTGTGCCAATAGAGCCAGGTGCTCTTAAAGCAAAGCGAGCCCTCCCATGGCTAAAAGAAATTAAGTCCAATGTTCTAGGGCAAGGAAATGGAGCAGACAGCGTCCTGCAAAGAAAGTCCTCCAGGCATCCAGGGCCAGGGCAGAAGGGTCCCAGAAAGAAGTCTTTCAGGCATCCAGGGACAGGGCAGAGTGGAGGGAGGAAAGCCTTCCCCTGATCCCCAGCAGCAGCACGCCCCTGGTAGTTTGAAGTCCAAGAAAAGAACATTTTACATGGGCTCACAGCCCCTATATTTATACAGCTAAATCCTTTGTCTCAAAGGTGCAGGCAAGGGGAGAACCAGATACAACTGGTTCCGGAGCACTTTGTTTTGCCCAGCTCCTCTCTCCCTTTCACAAGACAGGCCAGGGACATCAGACGCACACATGATGTGGAGCCAGCATTGTGGAGGGAAGGCACAGCCCTATTCAGGTCCCAGGTGCAACTCTTCCCTCCCATCTACTTGCAAATATCCCTATTCACCACCAGGCAGACTCATCCTGGCTCCTGGAGCCAACCACACCAGCCAGCCCCTGGCACTCATAAGCCAGACAGGCAATTCACATCTCACAGCACACAGAAATGCCAACTTCTAAAAGTGGCACTTCTCCACTAGTCACAATAAATCTGTGCACGCCACCGCGCAGCATTTATTCTCATGAGTTCGCACATACAAAACTCACCCCTGCACTCCCCTCATATCAGGAACTACCATGGACACACATATCCCCCATGCATTCCTATGGGAGGGCAGGCCATCTCACTACACGCACTCGAAGGGCGCGCACACTTTACACTGGGCCACAGTGCTAAAGTGCGCCAAGGCCTAAAATCACTACCACCATGTCAGAGGCTAAAGGCAAAAAGTTTAGGGGTGAACCTGCCAAAAAAAGGCCCAAGTCCAACAGCTAATCAGAGGGTAGTGCTAAGCATTTATTGTACTCACAAAGGCAATAAATGAGACACACACTCAAGAACAAATCGGAGACCAATTTGTACAAATAAAGTCAATGTTTATGTATTTATTAAGACCAAGAACACACTTCTAAGGTAAGTACTTATGGAGTTACGATTTTTAAAATTGTGGAAATTATATCACTTTTGTGCACAATGATACACCAGAGAAATCAATGGGGGAAAAGAGGAGAAATGCATTTAAAATCAGGTAATGCTTTTACAAAGTTCACCTTCTCGATTTAGGTCAATGTCGAGACCAGGTCCAAAGTTCCAGCTGGAGACGATTAGGAGCATCCCAGATCAGGTGGGAACAGAGTGCTGAGGGTCTTGGAAACTGATGCACAAAGACAAAAGAGGCCACTTGAAAGTGGACTGCACAGGTGGATTTACAGGTAAGTCCAGAGGGTCTCCTTGGAAGGAGGAGGTCGCAAGAGCCTGGAGCCATGGGAGCAGAGCTGGTTAGTCGTTGCTGGTGCCTTTCAGGGTGAGTGCAGAGCTAACAGGCCAGCCAGGCATCGCACATCTTTAGAGTCCTTGTAGTCAGGAGCAGGCAACTTTAATAGGCAATCTTGGGACAGCTGGGCCACTCAAGAGGTGGGTCTCAGGTGTCTCAATATCCCTCAATGGTTGCTTGCTTCTGGTGTTTTTGTTGTCTGGTGTGCGCTCTTCTTCTTAGTTTTTACCGGGGTTCTGGTACCTTGAGTATTGGTATGCCGTGGCTTCAGTGGGTCCTGGTGCCTCCAAATTTGGTGGGAAGGTAGATCTGACCCTCCGGAGCTGTAAAACTCTTCTTGCTTTAGTGCTGTGTTGAAGTAGCCAGGAAACAGCAAGTCAACAAACCAGACTTCACGGGATAAGTCCCTGTGTTGTGCAGGGGAGTTGTGCCTTCCCTCCAATGAAGCTTCTCAGCAATTTCTTAAAGCCTGAAGGTGCTCCATGGTTCTTGGGGTCTTTTCAGGGTTCTGGATGACACAGCAGCAGCGACTGTCAAGTCATTCTTGCAGCTAGCAGGGTTTAGTTCTCTTCTTGCATAGAAGGTCTTTTTTTATTCTGACCTTCTTTAGTCCAATGAATCTGAGTTTTAGGTCTCGGGGAGTCACCTAAATACTTAATTTAGAGGTTTTACAAGGTGAGTCAGGTAATAGCCAATGGGCTTTTTGCCATTAAGGGTATCTACATCCTCTAGCGACCACTAGCCCTGATTGGAGGTTCTCTTACCATCTCAAGATGGTGGAATCTCAGTGGAGGGCTGGCGCTGGGATGAGGGAGACTTTCTTCAGTGGGCCGCTCTGGCCTCTGGACCCAATGCCACTGCACCTGCTGCACCATTGGACGTTACGCCCCTGACTGGGACCTCCCTAGCCATGGACATTTTCTCTGATGTCTGATTAAAGCGAATCATATCCTTACTCAATCCATCAGACAAATATACTGCTTCGGGCTGCAGTGGGGGTCAGTATGTTTTTTTTAATTATTCCAGCATTAAATAAAAATTGGCAAAGCCATTAAGTCTACTGTTGTCCACCAGCCTTTTGGCAATGCTTGTTTTGTTTTGTCCTTGTTTTTGCAAAATATTATGGTTTGGTAAGATGCTGAATGTTCGTCAATCTAAAAAAAACACATTAAGTAAAGACAAAAAAGTTTTTGGGTCTAAAAAAAACACACATTACAATGGTACTCTCTGGCACTGAAGGGAACATCTGTGAGCCTGATTCACAAAGGGCCTCTGCACTCGTGGCGGAGTCCTTCCAGTCATGGGGGAGTCTCTATACTCCGGGTGGAGTCTCTACGATGAGACTTCACATCGCGGATATTCCGCCCTGAGTGCGTAAACTCCCTCATGACTGCAAGGCCTCCGCTATAGTTGCGGAGGCCCTTTGGGAACCAGGCCATGAGTGCGGAGGCCCTTTGGGAATCATCCTCCTTGTGTCTGGATGTGCTCAATGTGAAAGGGCAGCATGTCATAACTCATAGTGAAGTCATCTTATAGCTGAAGTGGGTGATAAATTCCCCCGTTATGCATGCTTAAGAGGTTTGCAGAAAAAAGTGAATGACACAACCACAGACAAATGGATAAAGTGTGTGTGAAACCCTTATAAGTAACTACATCATACACATACCTTTACTAAAATCAAAAGGTCTTGGTTAACCCAAACCTAAAAAGACAATTGTTCTGCCATTGGGCGGAAACCTCTTGCCTTTGAGAAAGAAAGATAGAAATTAAGAAAGAAAGAAACGAAGAAGGAAAGAAAGAAAGAAGGGAAAAAAGAAAGAAAGAAAGAAAGAGAGAGAGAAAGAAAGAAAGAAAGAAAGAAAGAAAGAAAGAAAGAAAGAAAGAAAGAAAGAAAGAAAGAAAGAAAGAATTTTTTAAAATTAAAACAAAGAAAGAAGTAAATAGGTGAGTAGGATAACAACAAGGTAACAGATTATCTGAGTGTAAAACTAGCATACTTCAATATGTATTTTTTCCTCAAACTCCTCGAAATGTTGGTAACATTTAAATAAGTGTAAAACTGAACCTTATTGCATTTCATGTTTTCTATTGAAATTCTAATTCTAGTGGTAAATAAGCATGTTTGGTGACAACGCCATAAAGAGCGGCTGGCGTTTTCTGTAACAGCGTGGCTTTGGGCTGTCTCTAAGAATTATGTATTTTTTAACATCCTAAGGCTGCATTTTACTTACATTTCATGAAACGGTTAACTCCTCAGACAAAAAGCGTGTTTTGTTTCGACATGGTCAAATATGCTTCCTTCCACTTACCCAATCTAGAAAATTATTGTCACGGACAGAAATGCTTGCAGGCTGTTTACCAAGAAAAATAGCATAAGCTCCTTATCAAAAAATATTAAATTCCCGCCGAAAGGTGAACCATTCTGACAGTTGCTTAGGCCACGTGAATTTTCTGCTGCACTTTGACAGGCCGCTGTGCCGAGGTCGATGTTGCTCAGTCGAAGTCCAATGTAAGTCAACATATATAGCGTCATGCAGAAAATCTGCAGGTAATGACACCGAAGCTGCAAGGTTTAAGTTGTGTCACAAATAAACGTCTGGCTGTTTGGAGGGAACGTCAACAAAAATTGTTCTATTTTCTCTGTGTCGACATTGCGATTTAAAATGCATTCAGAACTGGTCACAACTAAGAGCCTCCTGGTCTGTTGGAGTTTGGATTCACTGTATTATTCTACCTTAAATACGGAACACAGGACAAGGAGGAGCTGAGGCTGTGTTCCAGTTCAAATCATGAAAGACATTCGTATCGCTTGGAGCAAAAAATCAATTCGATTCTGCAAATTAGCAGTAGTACAAGTACAGTACAACCAGTGCCACAGAATCTCTCTGTTTCTTCTCTCTTCTTTGGTATTTTTTCTGTTTTCACTGGGGCTGGCCATTAATCCATTCGAGAACAGACAGAGCCGTGCAGTCTTGCAATTTTAGAAATGTATATTAGACATGGAACATAGAAATCATCTGAAAAAATACTGATAATGAAACATGTCAGGAGACTGTGGCCTGCTCTCTACTGGGGGAGAACCGCCCACCATATTTAGAGGTTCCTGTCAGCCTGGTTGAGACCAATAAACCCTCAGACCAGCTGCTGCAGCTGCTTGAAGGCTGAGGCATTTGCTGTGTGTTTCGCATTTGTTGTGCCTGTTCTGCAAACTTTTTTTTTGTTACAAAACAAGCACGAAAATTGAGAGGTTTTCTTTAAATCAAAAATCATTGCATTTTCGTTAGATTAAAAAACAAAAATCTGTGATCCTTATGCACAGGGAGTTCTTACCTATATTTTGGATGACCAGTGATTTTTACGTCTCTGCCAACCCATGGTCCAGAACGTTGAAGCACACTTAAATCTGGCAAGTAGTTTCAAAGATGTCCACATTTGAACTCCCAGTCCATTGCGCCCAACTTTGCACAAGTCTGCGCACTCGAGCGAGAAAGCACCCTGGCACCATAAAAGCAGAAGTTTCAGTTTCGAAGTTGTAAGTCTTTGAAGTATTGTGTGTCCTAGCAAACGGGCACAAGCAACTATTGTAATTCCTTTCTGGCTGGACTTTGAGCTGCTCGACCATGTGCACTGTGACTTGTGTTGTCACTGGACGCTGCCCCAGCACGCATCTTGTGATTGTTGCAATTTGCCAGGCGTGGGAGTGCTCCTGTGGCCATTTTCAGAAGTGGTTGCAAGAGGTTTTGTGACTGGTGAATTGACATGTCAAGAATACCTCCTGCATCAGCTCCTGAAACACAAATCTGGTTTATGTAAACAGAGAAGGCATATTTCCTTTTGATGTTCTGCAAAGCAACACATCTTTTACAAGACTGTGAAGCAAGATAGTGAGTAGTTGTGCATCTCTAGGGAAGGACTTATGTTGACTCCAGTCACCTAAACATGTGAGTAACCTTGTGCCTTCCTTCATTCAGAGTTAATAGGTCAGTGACACAGGAGAAAATGTTTGTGCTTGAAAGGTTAGGCTGTGATCACGACCATATTTATAGGCGAATATTAGCATAGCCTTTGTTATCAAAGTCTATGGCGCTCAATCCATGAACACTCTGTTAGCCTTTGGCCGCTAGGGTAGGAGTGAGCTAGAAAGTTCTGGCTTTCTTTGTTAATTTTCATTCAATTTTAAGTATTTTGTTTTATTTGTGTGAAAGATATTTTCTTTATATAAAGTAAACCATTGACAAAACATTATTTTATTGAGGGATACTGTCATGTATTACTGTATTATGAGTGCCTATACCCCTTGAGTAGATAGTGTCTAAAAGAGGCATGCCGAATATCCCTACAGAACCTGAGTTTCTCAGGGCTTCTCTTGAGAAGTTCACCATAGAGGTGTTAGTGGAAAGTACTAATCCCATCTCATCGCTTTTGTTACAGAGGGCCAAGGCCAATATTGCAAAAGGGCCCCCAGGGGTCCAATACCAGCTCCCACACCGGCGGCCCACCGGGGAAATGCCCGGTGCCCGCTACTGCCAGACCAGCCCTGTTAACACCCTTTCATTAAAGTGTGTTCAAGGGTTGTGCATTTCCCTCAAGAAAGAGAAAAATAGAGTCTTAATTTTTCACATGCAAATCATAAGGAAAATAAATACTGTAATTATAAAATGCTTAAATATTTTCTCCTACTATATTTTAGTGAAAAAGTGATTGTGAGCTAATATCCCAGGATGATGTTTTATAAATGAATGTTTCTGAGGAATATGCGTACATTTAGTTGCATTTCCAATATGGAGTAATTCATTAATGTAGATCAATTTCAATAGGTTGAATATTTCTCTCCACAGACACACTATGTATTATTATACAGGCCGTGAGTTATCATAGTACTGCCTCACCACCTAGAGAATTATGCACTAAGGGGCCGATTAGGATGGGGGATTTTCCGCCTCCTCCGGGCCGGCGGAAGCCACCTCCGGCCTGGAGGAGGCGGAAAATCCTCTGCGGAGTCACCAAAGACCCACCGCCGCATTACGATGGCTGGTGGGTCTTGGTTTCTGTCCGCTGCTTTTCCGCCGCGGTCGGATTACAACCGCGGCGGAAAAGCTCTCATTTGGCTGGCAGTGTCTATCAGACACCGCCAGCCGAATTAGGATGCATTTGTAAACATGCTTTTCCGCGGCGGTTTTTCCGCCGTGGAAAAGCATGTGTACTTTTGATTTTGGGGGCCTGTTGCGGGCCCCCAGGGTGTAGGTGGGTGGGGGGTGCACATGGGGGGTACCTATGGTACCCCCCAGTATTTACATGCACAAAGCGGCAGGCACCGCGCGGTGCCTGCCGCTTTGTGCATGTAAATGTAACACATGCACTTTTAACATTGCGGCGGGTGCTGCTTGAAGCAGCACCCGCCGCAATGTTAAATATCCAGGATGTGACCCCCAGGGTGGCGGTCACATCCTAATTTGCACGGAGGGACCGCCGCAGCCCATGCGGACGGTCCCTCCACCTCTGGGATGGCGGACGGACGCAAGTCCGTCCGCCATCCTAATCGGCCCCTAAATGAGAATACATAGTAATATAGTTTTGTGATAATACTGTGTGACCAGGTCACCAGTAGTCAGTGAATATTTGTCACAATTGGAACACAGTACTCTTTGAGTACCCTAGTACCACAGAACCAAGATCTCAGCTGTTCATTGATTCATTTGAAGTCAAACATAGAACTGGACAGGGTTGGTCAGTGTCTGCTCTGCATTTCCCGCTCACCCTGGAATTGCTGGGAGCATCTTTCAAACTGTATCAAAGAATGTAGGGTGTGATGTACAATGCTATTTTGTGGATGCACAACCTGTGATCTGCAAGATCACAGGGGTTGAAACCACTAAATGGGCTTTTGTTAAGTACCAAACCCATTTTCTGATTGGGTAACATGTTACCAAATCACATAATGGGCTTAGAAACTCAGAACAAATTGTTATTTGCAAGGAG
Organism: Lissotriton helveticus; assembly: GCF_964261635.1. NCBI lineage: Eukaryota > Metazoa > Chordata > Amphibia > Caudata > Salamandridae > Lissotriton > Lissotriton helveticus. The sequence goes on along the minus strand of NC_136067.1, from coordinate 1,509,958,847 downwards.
CATGTTTAGGGCATTCCTAAAAATATCCATTTCTTAAGCAAAGCAACAATGTTTTGCCACTGAAATCTAGTCGCAAAGCATCCACATTTCACTGACACCTCAAATGAGGTGTTAACCCATCCACAAATGGGAAAGGGTCCCCTGGGAGCCCCTTCCCATTTGTGAATGCAAATAAAAAGCTTCCTGGGAAGTAGAGTGGTCCATAGGCCACCTGCCATGTCTTAAACAAAGAAACAAAACAAACTTTTCTTTTTAAATACCAGCCTGTTTCCTTTAAAGAAACTGGTCAGCATTTTAAAAAGGTGACTTTATTTAAAATGAAATCACAGGCATGGTGGTCTTTTGCCCCCAGAAGGCCACCATTCCTGTTATAGCACCCAATCATAGTAAGTCATAGTTTACAAACTACCTCATGAATAATAATAAGATAGGTTGGATTGCGATCCACTAAGATTCTGAATTTCATGAACAGAACAGTACTTAAGTCAGTTCGCAAATTTTCTTTCCATTCACACAGGCAGTGAACAAGTTGAGACGAATTTGTGTGGTTGGAAATTTCATACGAAGGCTCTAAGTGCATTTATACTCATACCAGCAAACAATACATTATCCGCTATTCTAACAACACATATCTCACTTATCTGTTCCTAGGTCCTCAGTACCCCAACCGATGTCATTGATATCCAGAATCTGAACATTTTCTAGCTTCAAACTAAATTGGATCAAGAGCAAGAGCATTTCTCTGGATGGATACCCATTGTGTAGTATCTCAGTCAATCTCTCTGAGGTTTGGAGAGTCTGTTGAAAAATTACTAAAGAACATGGTTGCAAACAATCTGAATCCTCTATTTGTCAAGACCTTTACTTATTCTGCATGTTAGTCACAGCTACATACATCACTATGGTGTATAGTTCAGGCAGCAAAAAAGGTTGTAGCACCAAGAATTACCCTTTACAAAAACCCTTTTGTATGTGTCAATTGGAATCCAGTGTTAAAAGCCATGCATCTGCATGCAGCAACTGTGACTGGATCCCAACTCTGCTAAACATAGAAACATGCTCTTAAGGTCACCAGCTTTTGCAACTTGTCAATTGAACCCCAAGATCAAAGAAAAAACCTGCATGGTTTAGTGTTGAAGGATTATAAATTTAAGGTTACAGAAGGGCTTTAAAAGACAGAAGGACTACACTATATGGAATAATGCTAAGACAGCCAACGTAATAGAAAGAATGGATTTTGGAAATAATGGTCCTCTCAATGAAAATACAATCAAAAAATGCATTTTGGCAGCAGTGAAAAGACATTTCAAGATTTAAGAATCACATTTTCAATCACAACTTAGCAATACTGGAAATATCTTTAGTTTTCTCTCTACCTAAATATTTGCTGTGGTTCTAGATATGTTGCCAATTCCGCATGTTCTTTCCTTCCCGAAAATCAAAAGTCAATGCTGAATTATAATCTCTGGCTTCCATAGAACTCTAATCAGGCTATCGTTTTCAGCCTAACTGGGGCCTCTTTGCACACCCTCTAGGACTCTTATCTCTAAAAAAAAACACAGATGTAATTATATGCGCAGGAACTGGGAGACGCAAGGCTGAAATGCAGTTCCTTGGACATCTACACTGGGGATACTCTAATCTGAACTCAGCAGATCTTAACATTTACTCTTCCTGCTTGATATGTCGATAACTGAATTCTGACATAGTCCATGTTCTTTGGTCCTGCCCCAAGCTGTTGCGATGCTGGGCCCAGGTATCAGATAACATAGGAGAGATCAGTGGGCATGATGTCAAGTCACCTGCCTTAACCAGTGCTACTTCATGATGAAGTACCTCCTACTGGATAAAAAGCTAGTGACCTAATTAAGTGAGAGAAATGCAAATCACTTTTCAAGCATCCTGGGCCATCAGTTGCCACAAAATGGTCGATTTTGTAAGAGGGGGCTCACATCTTGTCTCTCACCAGACAAACATTGACATCATAAGCAAATGCTGTTAATAGTACAGGATGCATGCTTTTTCATTTATTATTTATGTACTTGCATGCTCTCAGTATCAAAATATGTTTTCATTTTTTTAGTGGCACAATATTGTTAGCCTTTCACAGGTGCTGACACCATGGTTCTTAATTGTCACCTACAAGAGGAAATAGCAGGAAACGTGTTTAATCTCGAATTAGTCCCAATTTCCGAAAGCACTAATTTCATTAGGTTTTTTTTCTCAGGACTTGAGAAGGAGGTTTGCATATGTCAAAATTGGTAGGAATAATTACAATACTGTTTTAATGTACAGATCAGAGTAGCGTGTCTTAACTCTATTTTGTATATCACACAGATGGCCTACCATTATTTTCTTAACCTAACCATTTACTGAAATTAAACAAATAATTATTTCAATATGACTCAGTGCAAGCCCAATTGGGATCAGTGTAGGAGGACAGAGGACTAGTATGGCTGGTGTTCAGGCTTGTTTCTCCTACAATGTGAAATGTATCGTGTGTATTGACTTTTTTGTAAACAGTTCAGGACAAATAAGCTCCTGCTTATTAAATATAATCATACCTTGATATACTTTTCTTGTTTGATGGGTAAAATCTCAGTTGGCTTTTGCAGAGTTCTTTAAATCTGATATTTTTTTTCAGGATAGAATATTACATAGTGATATGCCATTAAATACTGTTATGCTGATCTCTGGGAACTGGGATTTGTGGTTCACTTTGATCAGCACTGTCCGTGACTGAGTCCTGCATGGGAGAACGTGGTAACTTATTTCATGGAGGTGTTCATGATCTTTGGTTATTACATGTTAAAGTTGGGGTACATATTGCAATACTTAGAAAATCGTGTTTTCACTTATTAATTATATCCTAATATCAAATGTTGACTTTCAGAGTAATGCCTAATTAAAGTATATTCTGTGTAAGGTTTGTTCCCTATTCTTCCCGATTGATAAAGTTGAGTATATAGAATGTATTCCTTTCCATAACATACATTAATGAGATTTTCTTTAAAATACATGAAAACAAAGTCACTCAAAGCAGGTATGCTTAAAGATACCTTTACAATGTTTAACTTTAGAATTTTCATATTTATAGTTAATAAATATAAATTGCACCTTTTTATCTTTACCCACATTATTCTCAAGTAGTCTATCATATGGTTGTATTACCTCCATACATAAATTGTGCAGCAATGTAGCATGTTTTCTGACTGCCAAATAACCATTCGGTTTCAAAAGTCTTCTCTATTCTTTCCATGAAATCAGCAGATAACCACCGTTAGATTAAAAGCACAGATGGCTATTACAAGCTTTTCATAGCCATGCCTCTCTAACTCTAAAATATCAAATTAAAAACACTGAGCTAATTTCATAAGCCTCAAAACAAGTTAACAATGAACCATTCCATGACCTCGTTACGTTATATGAACATTAGTGACTGGTCTAAAGGACGATATGTCCATGGTGCTTATATGATAAAATATTGACCCAAGCACTTCTGATTCAAAATTATCCTTACAAAAACGTTGATAACCATAATATCGACTTTCTTAAATCCCTGTGGAAATAACCAACATATAGGCTACAAATATAGTGTAATTTACAACACTGGAAGACCACTAATATTGAAAACAAAACTATCAAAAATATTGTAAACATGTTAAAACAAATGTAAAACAACAGAACTATTGATAAATAACTTATCAATTACTATGATATGGTTAAGAATATCTAAAAAAACAATTAAACATATAGTGCCTGATTACTACTGGACCAGTGTTTTCTGCCCCCAACATAAACCTGTGTTTGCACATGGGTCAAAATTACAAGTTAGGTGGTATTTATTAAAGCCTATTTTTCCTTAGATAGCTCATCTTAGTTACATTTTGGTAGATCAAACCTGACGGAATTCGACAGGAGAAAAGTGCATGGTACTTACTGTACTATGTGGAGTGTGGTGCAGTAAGCACCTAAATCTGCATGGTAGTCCCCAGAAACCTGTAGTAGGTGCTATTCATCACACCTGAAAAATAATGTTATGTTATGTTATGTTAATAACTTTTATTTGGCGCACAGCTGCCCCAGCGAAGGGGCGTCCTGGCGCCTGATCACACAGCACAACACAACAGATCAGAACTGAGAAGAAAAAGATCAGTTAAACAGAAGCAAACAGGTGAGTTTTTATGGCGCGTCTGAAAAGAATAAGGCTATCCAGGGCACGGATGTGTACAGGGAGGGAGTTCCCCACTGTATCATTTATCTTTTGAAATAAAAGTACCTGGATTCTGACAAACTCAGATTAGGTCATAGTAGCCCATTTGAAAACAAAAAAGTGCATATAAAAAATATAGACCAATGACAGCGTTAAACATAAATTATTATTTATTTAGCATCTTTCATATATGGTCATACTAAAAAAAAAATACCTTGCTAAAACTTCAACCAACAGTTAACAAATAGGAAAAGAGAATTCATTTAAAAAGAGCTTAAATACAGAACACCCGAAACACAACTTGCTGCACAGTTATCCCACAGCCAACGAGACTGCCACTCTGCTGGAGTGCAAGCACTGCAGCACTTTGAAACCTCAATCTACAGAAGGAAAGGGAATACATCCAGAAACAATGTAACTTTGCTAACTCTTTTAAGCTAAAACAAACATTCACTCAATCATTGTATATTGCTACCACCATAAAAAATAAGTAAATACATTTTTTTAGCATATTTCTAATACAGAATAAAACATGACAAGACTGACAACCAACTTTAATAAATACTGAAAAAACTTTTAGAGCACAAACCAAGAGCACAACAGATAATAATGAGAACAAAATATAAGCATAAAATGTAAAACATCATAAATTCTTAAATGCTAATCTTCAAATCCTACAAAAAAGTTTTAAAAATAAATACCGTTACATTTCTTAAATTCATATTACTCACAGATTCTGAAATGTCCAATATATCTACCTACACAACTTCCAAAATGTCCATTACAGCTTCCTAAAACTTCCCAAAAAGGGAAACTCCAATTAATCTATATGAGTTATACATGTAGTAAAGAGAAGTCAACTAAATATTGTCTAACAGCTGGTACGGTTGAGGATTTGCCATAGATGACACAATTGAGGATGTGCCAGGAGCACAAACAGGACAATTTTTTTAGAAGGTTACATTCCTAATATTTCTGAGGAAGTAATGGGACAGTTGCTTTCCCTACTGAATTGAAAGAAACTAATTAATAGAACAGCAGAAATGACAGACAAGCCACAAGAACCCAAAAAAGGTTGGAGGAGATAGGCATTCTTGACCATCGCACAAATAGCAATATTTGCTATGATAATGAAAATACTGAAAAAAGACTTAGGGGTCAATTCTGAAGTAGGATGGAAAACCTCCTCCCAACAGTCAGATTCTCCTCCACCATGTCGGAGCCCTTCCGACCGACTAGGTCGTTAGCAATCCGCCTGACTGATTATGATATTTGCGGTAGTTAGATAAACCACACGGTCATTCCGAATCGGTTCCAACTGGCTCTCAGTGGATTCGTGTCAGACGGAACCGCATTGTACACCCCCATATACAGAGTTTCTGACATCGGGATTACGATGTTGATTTCCAACAGCCTTTCCACGTATGCCTGTCCTACATAAAAAGACAGTCAGAAAGTGACATTGGGGGACCCTGGCAGGGCCCCCTTCATCCTGTAACCTCTGATTGAGCCCATGGGTGTATCTAAGGGACCCCCCTGTAAAACCCTGCACTTTGTGGCAGACACCATGGTTTGCCTGCCTGCCACATGGTGAAGGGTTTTCCACACACACCCCATTTCCCCATAGGAGACTGTGTTACGGCCGGTTGTTGGGTGGCACACAAGCTCCCATAGGACACAATGGGAATCTGACTGAACAGTGTTCAGTTGCATTATAATCAGGCAGGAAGAACCGCCAGCCGTGAATCAGTCTGTCCAGATTCCGAGTCGGTGTCGGGTGAAAATTTCCCACCCAACATCCTAATGAGGCAATAAGCTTTCTTTTTTTTTCAGAACCAGATAAGACAGAGGTCAAAATACAGTAATAAAGCCAGCAAGGAATAACAAAAAAAAAACAGTCATAAGCATTTGGAAAAACATAATTTCAAACTTAAAATACACGCTCGAGAAAAAAGAAAAAGGAAGGGAAGCACATTTATTATTTCATCGTGGCTAAGATATAAGAGACCTAACCCCCCTTCTCCAGTTGGTTATAGGTAGCCAAATCGCGTTACCATGCACAGCAACTTTTATCCCCCTGGTAGCGTAGATGGCGCTCTCCTGATTAAATACCCCAAGAAGGCGAGCTAGCCACATTTGAAAGCTCGGTGGATTTGAGTCTTTCCATCGTGCTGCTAGTATAACTCTAAAAACGGCAGTGTCCATAAATAACATTGCTTCTTCTTCTGCTTTTAGGTTAAGTGTATTGTCGAATCCGAACATATAGAGAGTGCGGGAGTCGAGTATTTTGTGTCCGAACACCTCTTCCCAGAAATCGGACATCATTTTTTTGATTAAAGTTAATTCATTACACTCGCTAAACATGTGTGTTAGAGTTGCGGGGCCGGATAGGCATCTGGGACACTGATCATTCTCCCTTTTGCCCCAGGCATGTAATTTTGCGGGGGTAAAGTACAAATTATAGATGGTTTTGTAGGTCTGGACTTTTAAGCTAGCTGACATAAGAAGGCGTGATGATAGATGAAAGCTCATATCGATATCTGCATTCGGATTACCCAATTTATCGGCCCAGGTTACTTCTGTTTGCTCTACATCATCTTGTAGTTTATCCAACCGTTGTCCATAGATTAAGTCAATTCTTGTGGCCTTTCTAGTAATGGTTTCAATAATTTCAATTCTCCCCAAGTTGATGTTGGGAGCTTTAAGTTTAAGTATAGTATACACCTGAATGAATTTGAGGTAGTCCCCATTAGGTAGGTGAAATTTTATCTGTAGGTCTGCGAAAGTGGTAGCTACATTTTCCCCTAGGAAGTCCCCTACTGTAATGATTCCTAAGGTTCCCCATTTCTTTTTAAATGACATCGTTCACTAAAGCGGGGAGAAGATTAAAGTGCCATTGGGGGGTTGTATCTTTTTATCTTTGAAATTTGCATAAATTTAACCGTTCTTGACCAGATTCTCCAAGCATTGGAGATGACTTTGAATTTACTCTTCTTGTAGTATCTTGCTCCTACTTGCCTCAGAAAGAGACCTTTAGACTTCTGGCCTAATGATAGCTCATAGATAGATGGAACTGTTGTGGCCTCCATATCATCAGGGGAGGAGATGGAATATAGAAGCGGAGCCATTTGTTGGAGGAACGAAGCCCAGAAGTAGAATAGCATGTTGGGAACTGCTATTCCTCCTCTATTCTGAGGGAGTGAGAGAAATTTCAAGGATCTCCTGATTTTACCCTGTTGCTACATAAATTTGGACATAAGAGATTCAAGTGATTTTAGAATGTTTTCTTCAAAGATCAGAGGGATAGCTCGGAAAAGATATGGCACCCTGGGGAGGATATTCATCTTTAAGGAATGTCCCCTGCCGATAATTGAAAGATGTAGGCTATTCACTCGATCTAAATCTTTTCTTATAACATTCAATAATCGCTCATAGTTAAGCTTGGGTATTGACTTGACATCAGGGCTTATGCTTATGCCTAAATATGTAGCTTTCTTGGCCTTCCTAGGATTACTGCAGGTGATATTATCGGTACATAGCATGATTGTCTTTTCTTTATTTAGGGAATAGCCAGAGTAAAATCCATACGTTTGTGTTAAAGCCTCTATTTCCGGCATTGCTTCCGATGGATTAGGTGTTAGTACCGCAATGTCGTCGGCGTAAGCCAGTACCTTAGTTTCAAATTGGCCAGCCACCACAGGTTTGATTATTTGATTTTCTAATAGTTTCAAGATTAAGGGATTTATTTAAAGAGAAAATAATATTGGGGAGCAGGGGCATCCTTGCCTTGTACCTCGAGATACTTTGATTGTGCTTGATTCGGAACCCATTATCTGTAATTTTGCTTTGGGATCAAGATACATCGCCATTATGGATTTAACAAATTTTGGCCAAAATTGTTACGGGTCAGTGCTGCCCAAAGGAAGCTCCAGGACACACGGTCAAAGGCCTTCTTGGCATCCAGGAGGATCTTCGACGTCTGGCCCCCCGTTGCGGATATTACGTCAAATAAGGAGATGGCCCTTCAAGTGTGATCAGTAGTGCCTTTGCCAGGGATGAACCCGTGCTGCCATGGAGAGACCAGATGTTCGACAAACCTCCCGAGCCGGATGGCCATAACTTTCGCATATAATTTAGAGTCAGAATTGATTAGGGAGATTGGGCGGTAGGATGAAGGGTTTTCCCTTTTTCGGAAAGATAATTATGTTGGTTTCTTTCCGGGACTATGGAGGAATGCCACTCCATTGAATCCCCAGGAATATATCGTGAATAAGCGGGGCTAAACAGTGACTAAGAATTTTGAATAGCTCAAGAGGTATTTTATCTGGGCCTGCGGCTTTCCCAGAGGCAAGTGTAGACAGAGCCAGCTGTACTTCAGTAAGGGTAATTTCTTTCTGAAGATCTTCTCGGGTGTTATCGTCAATATACCTACTTGCCTCAGGGTCATCGAGGAAATTGCTCAGGAAGGTGTCTGATTCTGCCCTACTAGCTGTACTATCGTTCTGGTATAATTTCTGGTAAAATTGTTGGAATGAATTAATTATATCTGATGTTTGTGTAAGTGTCTGCCCTCCTGATTGTATAGTTGTACTGGCATTGTAGGAGGTTTTCTGGCGAGTACGTAATCTGACTTGTTTGCCTACCCTTTCACCATTCTCATACACATCTTTCTGGTGTGTTTTATAGATCTCGGCAGCTGTTTGAGTCAACCCTGATTTCAGCTTGGTTTTTAACACCAGCATGTGTTACATAGCATGTTTCCCATCCTCTCCTTGAGCTATTTGTGCAATATGCTCCTCTTCGACCCTGGCCAGCTCTTGTATCTTCTGGATATACCCCCTACTGCTTAGCTTCTGGGCTCCAGCTTGATAGCTCATCGTTTTGCCTCTAAGAGCTTCTTTAAAGCAGTCCCAAACCACACATCTTGGTGCACTATATCGATTAATATCAAAAAATTATTGGGCCCAGCTAGGGATGTACTTGATATACTCTTTGTTGGCCAGCAGTTTCCTATCAAAAGTCAAACTCCTATATTGTCTATTTACGGTTGTAATGTTAACTGTAAGGGTTAAGGCATTGTGGTCGGAGATAATCTTAGGGTGTTTGGTGATTGTGGCTTGACTGGACAGATCGATTGTTGTAAATATGTAGTCTATTCTAACGTATTTACTATGGGGGAAAGAGAAGTGTTTACTAGGCCGAGGCTGTCTCGAATCCTGCTAATAGCTTTAAAAACTCGTGGTTTGCGGCCCGTGTATTTTTGTTGTGTCTGGCTGTTGAATAGGGGTCCAAACGAGATGTTTAAATCGCCACATAGAATAAGTGGGCCCTGCCAGGCTGCGAGTTTGAGTTTGAGTTTCTCAAAGACAGTGGGGTCGTCTTGATTGGATTCATAGATCGAACAAATAGTAATACCTAGAGCAAGTTTAATAATAACCCATCTTCCCTGAGAATCTGCTAATTTATGGGTTGCTTGCCCCAGGAAGGTTTTGGCAAGTATAGCTACCCCCTGAATGTTAGAAGTTTGTGAGGTACATGCTAATAAATTATATCCCCTCATTTTTAACAACTCCTTTTTGTCCCAGGGCAGGTGGGTCTCTTGGAGGCAAAAAATGTCCACAGGGTTTTGATATATTATCTTGCTCAGGCGCTGGCGCTTATCTCTATCTAGAAGACCTGAGACATTCCAGGTACGTATGGTTAGCCTCCCCATAAGAGTGCATTTAGTGGTTCAGTGTGCATCTGTACATTCGATTCCCATAGGATTCCATAACGTGTTTGTTCTACCTCGGACTTAGTTGAGATATTTTCTAGAAATAGTACTGACATAAGAATAATAATGACTCCTTGGCTTGGCTTTTTCAGCAGTGATTAGAAGCTACTTATCAGTAAAATCAGCATGTTTAGTTCTTCTTCTTTAGTCTGTCCCTGGGCGCCGGGAAACCCACTGCGGGTAGCTGTGCGCATTATAAGTTTAAATAAATAAATAAATAAACTCCTGTCTTGGATCTTGTTCTGTTTTCCCCTCTTTTAAGAGTGTTCCTCCCCCCGCCCACTCCCCCCCCAAATTCCCCCTCCGCCCCCCCACCCCCTGCCCCCCTGAAATCAGGCATACAGACTCCATAAGTGTCTGGAATGATGGTGATGCAGCATAGCACTTGAGCATATACAGTAAAAAGATACATTTTATAGAATTTTCAAAAAGGTTGCCGGTCTATACCTATTGCGCAGGACATTTGGAAGTCCAGGCATATTAGTACCTTTAGAACCTAAGAACCTAAACACCCACCCCTGTCACCCAAAATCCAAAATGAGTTTAGAGACCCCCTCCCAAACACACGTGAATACCCATTTCGTCTTGGCCCGGATTGTTAAGACTAGTGCATAAAGTGAGTTAGTTATATTTTAGTATGAGCATAGTATGGATAGTTCTAGTTAATTTAAGTCATTTTAGTTCATCCAAATATTCTTTGGCCTTAATCTCTGAGAGGAATAACTACGTTTGGCCACCATAAATACCCTTGAGCCGTGCTGGGTTGTTTAGGTATGCTTGAGCTTTCTTGTCCTGAAACGGCATGATTTGCATGCAAAGCCTCCACCTCCTTTCAACTGTGGCGTGGCAGAAATCGGGGCGCACAAAATAGGATGTATCTTTGTTGGTACGCTTAGACTCTGGCCTCGCTTTCTCATAGACTGCTTGCCTAAGCAAAAAGTTGCCAAAGTGTACCAAAATTGCCCGGGGGTAGGTCCCGGGTTTAGCTGGCAGTTTAAAGGGCATTCAATGAGCTTCCTGGATCTCGTTGTCCCAGTCCCAATTCGATAGTTCGGGCAAAGAATCTCTGAATAGGTTAGCCACAAAGGAGCGAGTGTCGATGCCTTCGGCCTTCTCAGGAACGCCAAGTATTCGAAGATTGTTCCTTCGTTGGCGGTTTTAGAAGTCCTCAAGCTTCCACCTGACGTCAGCCAGTTCGGACTCATGGGCCTCAATTTTCTCATGAATCATGGCTTGTTCATTTTCTTGAGAAAGCAACCTAGATTCGATCTCTGTAATTCTGTCTCCAAAAGAGCTACATGTTTTAGTAAGCTTGCGTACAACCCCTTGCACCTTGCGTAGTGCTGCTTGCGCCCTACGCCCATCTTGCGCGGTTTCCTCGCGGTGAGCCGCTATGGCTTGTAATACAGTATCTAATGTTGTCGGGGTGGGCTCGCCAAGCGAGGAGTGCGCGGTCTGCTGAATGTTCTTAGCACTACATGCGGGGAGTGTAAGCTGGTCGGTAAGTGAATAGTCCCAAGCGAGATTGGCACCACCATGTTGTTTCTTTTTACGTTTCTATGTGGGCTTAGATTTGATTGTGCTAATCTCCACTCTCTCCCCGTTACTGCTGCTGCTCTCATCAGTTGAGTAAGACAAGTATTCATCTGTCCAATCTCCTTCAACCCCTGCTTCATTGGAAAAAGAGAAGAAGTCACTGGCCTCTTTATCCAACTCAGGGTTAAGATCGTTATCATCATTACTTGGATCTCTTTGCTTACGCGAGTTCTGGTCGATGATGTCTTGCCCCTTTCGAGTAAGTGCACTATTGAGCATAAAATCGCCATTAATCGCATCTCTTTTATCATGCAGTGCCTGGGGGTCATTGGCCACAAATGTGTTTTTTTGCACCTCAGACAAGTTTTTAGCCGACCCCCCCATTCAAGGCGAGATTAGCCAGATTCAAGATATTTGTTTCAGCTAGTTGATCGATAACATCAATGACATCTACAGTGTCAGAGCTGAAATCGGGGATTGGGCTAGGATTAATATGGCCAGGCTTGGCATTAGTCCCCGTAGTAGTACTCACGGTTAAGGTGAGTGTTTGTATACTTTCTGAAGGGGCGGAGGGTTTTTTTTTTTGCTTTCCCCCAGCCGCCTCACAAACACTTTCTCCTTCTCGCTGTGTATTCTCGCTGGCGGCAGGGGCAGTTTCTGCAGCATCGCTTGGGGATGCTGCCTGTCACTTCTTCTCCCGCTCCGGAAGTGCTCCGTGGGTCTTTCGGAGCAGATCAATCACTGTAGTCCCGGGAGCGGCCAGCCGCATCCTTTTTCCCGAGCTTCCTCCTCGCTGAAAGAGCATCTTGCCTCGGTGAGATACCTTCTCCGGCATCGGACGGAGTCATCTCCTTTTCCCCCTTCGCGGCGGGCGTCTGAGCCTTTCCCAATCCGCTCTGTGCCTGGCGCTTGGTGCTCTCTCGGAGCGCTCTGGCAGCTCTCGCTCGTGCTACCGCAGACATTGTAGCTGTGGCAGCTTTAGGGGGCATTGCGGCAGCAGCATTCGTTGCTTCAATGGGATCAGCACAGTTCGGAATGAAGTCCGATTCTCTCAGGAGGCGAACCGGTGAGTTCAAAAGTAGTTTTATAAAAGCCCATCCAATCAGTGAATAGAGGGATAAAATGTGCTTGGGATCGGGCCGGTTTGTCTTCTGATAATCACTTAGCATCGTTGTCAGCTCATACGGTTTGGTTAAGGTTCAGTCCGAGTGCGTGGGTGACACAGGGGCCGGCATTCTTCCGATCATGGTGCGGAGCTCAAGTGCGGTGCTTGCATTGCGGTCTAGTGACAAACCACCATCTTGCCCCCCAATGAGGCAATAAGCTCTCAATTACAACTGTGGCGGTCTTGGAGTGGAACCGCCACCCTGCTCAAAGACCACCAAAGCTATACTGACACCACCCACCAGATTATTACTTTTAGCGTCTGGTGGGTGGTTCTTTGGCTGTGCCTATGAAAAAGGGCATCACAATGGTGCAGCCATGTACACCTTGGCAGAGATGAAACTAGTACTATGCTTGGTGGTGCAGCAGCGGCACATCCAAGCATATTGCAGCCTCAAGACTGCTGCAGTACCACCAGGGAGCTCTGGTGGAGCTGACCACCACTGTGGCTACAACCGCCGTAGTCATAATCAGGCCCTTATAGTTTTCAGCTCAGCTAATGATATACTAACCCTAACAAAGTACACTAACTGGCTAACATGGATGGCAATTAGAAATCCAGTCCACCACCCTATACCCAGATGTACATTACCAACTGGCAGCATCAAAACACTAACATTATACTGATTTACACACTCTTTCCCAATAAAGCTCTAGCTTAATAATCCACCACATATCAGGAAATATTAACACTTCTAAAAGAAAAAACAAATTACTACCCTCAAAACCTTTTATAGATTTTGAACAACCAATGATTCAAACAGAATTTAAATTCATCCTTACATCTCTTTATAATGAATTTAGTATATCCTCACACATCAGTGCAGTGATGGAATTTCAATTTTAACTAAACTTGATGGAAGCATTTTGAAAAAAATCCACATTAAGGGCCTTATTGCAAGTTTGGCGGTCCAGTGGGCCACCGAATCGGTGATGGGAGTCCGAGCATGGTGAGGTCGGCAGTCCAACTGTCTTATTACGAGTTGGGTGGATCAGCTTTACGAAGACTGCTGCTGGTCTACCGAGACCACCAGCAGACTGCTGACTGCCAGGTTCACGGTACGGGAAAAGGCAGACACCATAGGGCGGTACAGGGGAGCTGCACCACTATCCGTATTACGAGTTGCCTGTTCCACGAGTGGACCGTAGTGGTCCGACCATATGCTTCAAGGTGGTGGTGACAAAGGATATGGGGTGCGTACTCACCCCTTTCGTCTTCTTCCAGGCAGATTCCGATGTGGACCCCTTGCTCCAGGTTCCCCCTTCACAGCAGGATCTTTACCGTGAGGATTATGACCCTTCTTCAGGTGAGTCCTTTTCAAACCATATACCCATTGTCAGAACTACCAACATATGGGCTGAACCCTGTTAATGGGTATATGGTATTTTCCACATATATCATGCATATGTGTGCATCTGACACATCTGCAGCCAAAATGTACACACAGACATTGATATTTTTGTGAAAAACACTACCCGCCACTGCAAGATCCCTGCCTTCCCACCGCCGGCCCCGTCGTCAACATGAAATCCTCTCTCAGCAGCTACTCGTAATCCTTATAGTGCTCTGGTCAGAGAAAGCACAGCAGTCTACTTAGTCCCTTTAGAAGCAGGGAGTTCTGCACAGTCACCCATGACGAGAATGATTGACTACTCCTGACTAAGATCTCTAAGGAACATAGGAGCACTTCCTGGCCTGATAATAGTGCCCATTCTGAATCATCAAAAGTTGTTTAATCTGCCCAAAGTGGACCACACCAGTCACCACCAAGCATTCCCCCAAAAGAGCCCCATTTTGTAGAGGACAGGCATTTTCTTCTCTCCAAATATTATCATGGAATATTACAATCTTTCTGATCCTGACTGGGGTGTCCTCATAAATGATTATGACATAGTACTTTGCAGGAGACGTGGACTTTGGAAAAACATCATAGCCTGGGCTATTCTAATAACATCCTTAAAGCAGTCACCTCCAAAGCTGGGCCCCCCTCATGTGGCCCTTATTTGGGCTTCAAATATGCCAATAACGCCCATAAAAATTAAAGATTGATAACAATGACACCTTGGGGAGACAATAGCAACAAATTAGACTTGAATAAGACATAAAATTGCACAGTCCAGAGGCATAGGAATCGCCTACGTTAAAAAACCCAGTCCACCAACTCTCAGGTAGAATGGGTTGTGCACCTCCCTTAATTGCCGGAGATTTTAACAACATATTCGAGCCTCTTGCATAGCACCGACCATTGAACTAGAGGATTCAGCTAGAGGTATACCCCTACTGGAGGGTGAAATATTTTGTTCATATGCAGCCTCTGCCATGCAGCTATTGTCTATTTCCCTATGTTACAGCCTACGAGCCAGTGGCAAGAGGTTCACATTCAACAGATACTGGGCCCCCTCTTTTGCACGGGGTGCCAGGCTAAGTAGATTTGATTATATAATTCTAGACATCTATCTTTGTGTGGCTGCAATCTATGTTGAAATACTTCTTAGATCAGACAGTGACCACAATGCCCTTCAGTTATTGAAAGGCAAGCTGTTGAAGAACAAATATAACCTTGGTTCCCATCTCTGTTGACTGTGTCATTGGGGAACAACAGGAAATCCATTAAATGGTCAAAGCTCAGTCTTGATGCCGATTTATTATTGCAAATTTACAATAATTTTATTAGAACTTGAATCCCTCTTAATGCATCCATTTAACACAGCTTCCCCAATTGAACTCCATGAAGATGTCTTTAAGACTCTCTACCAGTTAGGAACACAAGAGCTTAAAACGACTAAAGGGCCTGTCCGCCAGTCTCCCTCTTGGTACTCCAAAGAGTGCTGTATGGCTGGAGGGGAGTTAATTATGGCTGTTAAGCAGGGGACCTATGAGGCAATCAGTGCAGCCCGCAAAAACATATAAACAAACTATATCCTCTACTAAGCAGAGCTGATTCGACCTAAACTGGCTAATCTTGGTTGATGCCTTGAAAACAAAAGACTTCCAGATGTTTTGGCACATATTTGCTCATGGTTGCACCCAAACCTATAATCATATATAGCTTTCTGTGCAACTATCACAGTGGTACACTTTACAGAGTTGTATGCCCCGACTAAACCAGGGACAGCAGTGGAAATGCCAGTAACACAGGACCTGGTGGTCCAAACTGACTGCACGTCTATCCACTTTACACTTGAAGACACACTCAAGGCCATCCAGTCCCTGAAAACGGTGAAGCTATATGGGATCCCAACATAAATGTACTACCCAATGGAATTATTGCAGGAAGGAACATTCCAGTATCATGGTGTTGTGCCACGGTAATTCCACTGTTTAAAAAGGGCTAGAGAACAGCCCCAAACAGCTACCGGCCTATTAGCCCAACCAACAACCTTCAGAAGGTGTTCGGCCACCAAATCCTTGATAAACGCCATGACTGGATTGACGAGGCCAGCATTTTATCCCCTCTTCAGGCCAATGGTGAGCACAGTTGACCAGATCTTTAGACTCAATTTCCTAGCCTCAAAATATCTCAGACTCTCTAGGGACAGTTTCTATATGCCATTGAATGAGGGCTGGCCTGTTCTGAAATTAAGTTGCATCCTCTGGCACCAGCCCACAAACAGACTTTCGGCCCTCATGGGGTGGAAAGATACACAATACACACAATGGATTTGATATATTTTTTTAACATAGAATGTGGTCAGGGCCAGCCCTCTTAGTATTTGAGCAGATCTCCCACTTCTAGACCCGAAAGAGTCTTTTTGCCCCCTTGCGGCAGACGGAGGGGTTTTGCCTCCAAATCAGCCTCCCAGGGGAAGGTAGAAAGCACACCATACACCAGGAACTAAATTATTTGAATAAACTAGAATGGTGTTAATCAGGCTGCATTCCCCCCTCCAGTCCCAAACAATGTTTCAGGCATTCTTAAGGGGCAGATTTGGGTTAAACTCCCAGTGTGTCCTCCTCATGGGGACATAAAGCACACTAGACATGTGGGACTTGATTTTCTTTCAAAAGTTAGAGTGCCTGGTATTGGAAAGCATTCCCCACTTCTAGACCTTAAACAACTTGTCTGTCCCTTTGTGGGGCAAATTGGAGTGTTTACCCCAATCTGCCCTACTCAGGGTGGCTCAAAGCACTCTAGACACAATGGATAACACTACAGAAAATGCCTGGGGTGCCATAGGAGTTTATGTGTCCCAGCTGTGGCCCCAGGCCACTTTGGTAATATAGGAGGGGCTGCAAGTGTTTATGATATGGAAATACTCCTGAGGGTGCCCCATGGAAGGTGATTGCATGGGTGCCAGGCACTCCCCCTGGCATCCCACTGCAGGCAGGCACAGTAAGATTCATTGTAGCCTTTTGAAAGAGAGGCCCATCTGCCTACAATGAAAGACAGAGATGCGATTTCAACTTGTTGCCCTGTCTTTCATGATTGCACTCCTTTCTGTACATATGCAACATTTCAAAATTTGCACCTACTGTAAGGACTGCTTTTTTAGTAATTGGAAGTACTATCCCAATCTGCACTGGGTACATATAATTAAGGGTGTGCTGCATTGAAATCAGAGCCAGTGTTCCTGATGTATAATCCAGGCTGAAGGATGTGTTTTATTTTAAAGGAATGAGGCAGGTGCGGGTCTTTCCTGGCACTGGGCCACAATCTCCTCCCTTGGAGCTCTAACAGTCTTTCTTCCTTCTCTGAGGCCCAAAACTTTAATGCTAAAGCTATTCCATGGCATATGAGAGGTAATATGAATCCTTTGGCATAGTTTTGACGTATGGGCAAGTAAATAATCCCACATTCCACCTCAATGGATGTACAAACCAAAGCCAAAATCAGCTGATGTCTCATACCATTCCTACGTTGGTCTTATGAGCTGCCTGCCTTCCCCAGAATGGACTGATATCGGGTAACATCCTCAATCTGCCAATTCAGTAGAACAGATGTGTTTTGGAACCACATGGCCAAAAACAATAAAAAATATGTGTCAGGGGGCAGTCCTGTTCTAGCATCCGTTGGCCCCCCAGTTCCTTGGGCCCCAGACAATCTTTCTTCCATTCTTGGATAGCAGATTGGCGCATTGACCACTAATGTGTGCATCCCAGGGTTCAGCAAGCCCACTAGAGCATCAGATAGAAAGAAAGAAAAGTAGTAGATTGGAATGCCAGACCATCTTTGCTTCAAGCCATACTCCCAGGAACCACACACTGTTTTTGCTCTCAGAAGGAAAAGTTGTTCCTCTTTCTTCCAGATCACATGCCAAAGCTACACAAAAAAAAGAAGTCTTATTTTCCATTCACTTGCCGAGCCGATTTTGGAATTTGGGTCAGCCTACGGATAGGTAGGGAAATCTAACAATCCTGGGAATTTTCTGAAAAATAGAGGCCTAGGGTAATTGAGAGTGCATGGGGCTCCACATGTTTTCTTACCCAGAATGCTGTGTAAACATCAACACAATGCCCAAAAGCAGCATATTACCTCTCTTTCCATGGGGGTGGCTGCAGTATTTAGATACTGGAAGCAGCTTGCACCTGGTAAGATCTGCCAACCTTGGGCATTTCTGAAAACTAGAGATGCAAGTGTGGCCTGCATGCATCAAAGCTCATTTTCTTACCTAAAAAAAGTAATCAAATACCAAAATATGGTTCACAGCCACTATTTTCCCTGTATGTATTTCAAAGACATGTTGGAGACTTCAGCGACTAGCAAACGTCTTGTCACCATGCGTCTCCACATGATTCCCAAGTAAAATGGTTCACCAGTTGTGAAGACCATATTGGAACTACATTGACTTCACATGGTCCACGTTTTGACTGCGTCCTGTTTGGTACAATAAATATAAGTGGGGTACCATTGTTTATATGGAAAACTTTGGGAATACTGGGTGGTAGGACTTTTGTCAATCCCCAGAGATTCTGGAACTTTCCCTCCCAGGAATGTGAGAACACTAGAAATATTTACAAATGTTTGATGTTTGCAGGGCATTCTTGCGAAGAGAATTGGTGGGAGTGATATAAGCAACACCACCAGGGAGTCCCCTGGGAGTTTCAGAATGTCTGAAGTTGATAGATTTTCCTGGAAAAACACCTGTCCTGGTCCCAAATACTGCAGCTATGCACATCTACAGAAACATTGAAATTCCAAGTAGGAATTTTGATCTGTCCATGTTAGGTTTTGTGGCCTTTCACATTGTGAGTGATAGGCCAACCAACAGATGTGGGTACTGTCTTATTAGGTGCAGTGTTGGAACACTGGGTGATTAGACGTTTGTCATTGCTTGCATATTCCAGAACTTTTCCTCCCAGAAATGCTCTTATTTTGGCTCCACTTTGATGTTTGAATGCCATTCTGTGTACAAAAATGTGGTTGGAATAATGAAACTCACATCACACTGCACTTGACTATTAGTATAGTTTTCAGAAATGTATGGGGTTAGCAGATTCCTATGGGTGCCAGCTGACCCTGGGCCTCAAATAAAATCAACTCCGCACATGCCAGGACTGATTGGAATTCAAAGCAAATATCTTAATTTTTCTTGTTGTGGGTGATAGGTGCACTTACACAAGTAGGGTGCTATTTTTCTTTTAGAAGTGTGGGAATTCTAATAGTAGAACACTTTTTTTCCGTCTCCCTCTATTTTTGAATTCCAACTGTAAGTCAGTTTGCAAGAAAAATTCATTTTGCACAATTCCCTTTGAATAACATAATATTGTAGGTAATCCCAAAGTCACACAAACAAACACTATTACTAAATTTCATTTCTCTGCCACATTTAAAAAATGCATAGTGATCTCTCATACCATTTTTTAGACCCAATTTTAATTAATTAGATGCTACCTTTATGAATTGATGCACAGTCACTACCTAGTGATAAATCATTAGGACCCCCAGCTCAGTTGATGGCTCAGAGAATAACGTGTTTATGAGCAACCAAAAAACACCACGGGTGCCGATACACAGAACTAATCTGAGATAAAATCCTAAACTTACTACTTTTGATATTCACAGAAGGCATTTAGTAATAGTAAAGTTAGGACTGCTAACTTTACTACTAATAAACTGAGATAAAATCCTAAACTTACTACTTTTGGTATTCACAGAAGGCATTTAGTAGTAGTAAAGAGAGGACTCCTAACTTTACTCATACTAAATGCCTTTTGTGAATACCTAAAGTCGTAAAGTTTGTATTTTGTCTCGGTTTAGCAGTAGTAAAGTTAGGACTCCTAACTTTACTACTACTAAATGTCTTCTGAGAATACCAAAAGTAGTAAGATTAGGATTTTATCTCAGATTAGTTCTGTCAATCGGCCCCCATATGTCCATGTGGTTGGAAGTATCTGATGGATTCAACAGTCATTTTTGCATGTAGCTTTTGGGGAAAAAATTAACACTGAAAACGCTGTCAACTCTTTCTACTTTTCGTACTTAGTTTCTTTAATTTTTTAAATTAAGGATTAGTTTTTTAAAGAAAATGCCAAGTGGGTAAACAAAGGAACCCTTGCTGAATTCAGAAGTTTACCTACTTGTCAGTGTTCATTTTTCTGGATCAATCGTGGGTTTCACACTTCCTTTATCCACAAACAGCAGGTAGGTTGAAATCACAAAAATAGGAAAAATAACAACATTTAGAAAATTCGGAATTCTTTGGTCAAAATGTGACTCAGCACAGTAAACACAATGTTGATACCTTTTTTGAAAATAGATATGAATAAACATTCTTGAACCACACTTTTTTCTATTTCTTAAAAAATACAACATTTTGACTATTTTCTAGGTTACCTCAATGGAATGCACGAATCCTGGCAATCTTTAAGATACTCAACAAGTGGGAAAAAGACACAAATTGGGCCTATATCTTTTGTGGAAAACGTTGTGAAGGCTTAACAGTGAGTAAACTGTCCCAAATGTCATCAGTAGGGGGAAGCCTTAGTACTTAAGTGGTTAAATAATGAAAATGCTTCAAGTTGCCAAAGAGAATGCAGACTACAGATAAGAAAGTTAGATGTGGCACAAATGGAGCATCCACAGTTTGCAACTTAGTCTGTTTGTCTAGCTAATGGAAGATGCTTACTGTCTGTAGCCTTAACAACAAATTATCTAAAGGATTCACCTACCTCTTTCAGAAGAGTGTTCAATAGTCCCTCCTTATCAACAAAAGAACATTTGCTTGGATCCATGATTGGCTTAACCATGGGCGGAGTTCGTGGAGTTGCGCTACATGAAACTCCGCGAAGTGGTAAAAAATCTCTGCAGCGCTACACGAAGCTCCGCAAGCGGCGTACTGCGGTAGAAAAATGCTGTTCGTGGTGATTTATAGTGCCGGATGCTTGTCCGCACTATGCAATTATCGCGAACGGCACCATGCATAGCGTAAGCAAGTGCTGATTTCCTTTCTGGCACACAAGTAGATTTTTACTCGAGAGGCAGCTTTCTCAACTCGAACGGGCAGTTTCTCAACGCGAGAAGTTGTGAGCATACGCGATCACTCGCAATGGGAAACATTATCTCCGATTTGAGAAATCTCGCCGGGAGGTTAATTTTCCACCCTTGTACTCGCCAACTTGAGGCAAAAAAACTATGTTCCGCGAAGCAGAGTTTTTCCGAACTCCATGAGCTCCGCGTAACACGCAGTGCAAGAAACTCCACAAACTCAGCGAGTAGAGTGAATTTTTCTCCTCCCCAGGGGTAGATTGGATGCCTGTGAGTCTATAGGAGTTATCAGTATGTCAGGTAATAAGACTCCATGAACATCAGGACGCTACGTCTGAAACAAACAATATACTATTGTTTGCCCAATGTGTACAGGGTTGGCAATGTCATCCTTGGGGGAAAAGGAGAATGCATAAGAGAGAATAACTTACTGGCTCTTGAGGATGGGAACTCTCTGCTCCTGGGCTTTTGCATATCTGCTCAACTTAGTGCTGAACTTTAAACTTAATGGAATACTGATCAGTCTGTCAGTCATCCTCTCTTTCTAGAGCCCTCCAATACTGCATTTATCGTTCGTCTACGTGAATACACTTCCCTTTTGGCCTGAACTTCTATGCATCTCTGTAACTTATGATCTGAGTCTTTGTCTGTTTCACTTGCTTATCCATGCATCACTGAAAAACTATAGTCTGCATTAGAATTCCCTATCTATTCTAGACCTTAGTTAAAAGAGTAATGTGTTCCATTCCCTTGCCGGTTATATTCGAATGTGTATGTTTTTAGCATAGTGTGCTCTGTGATCCCAATTATTTTCAAAGCATGTCATGTGTCATTTGTGGTCCACTGTACACAAGGTTAATTTGTTTCACTCACGCTGAACTGTACTTTAAGTGCATGTCCCTTCACTTGTAGTGCTATTGTTAAGACAATATTGGCTCACCTTCTTTACACATGTGCTAGTTGGTTAATCATAGATATTCAAATCATATTTTTTATTTTATTTTTCCTGTCTATGTTTTGTCAACTGGTAACACAAAGTGATTACATCTCTAATGTTAAGTTCAGAAATCTGGAAATCAGAAATCTGGGATCACTGCTTACTGAACTTTGGACGTAGCTGTTAGTTGTCTACCGGTTTGTGTCCCCGTCACCCTCCCCCTCTTTTTTCGTGCTGTGTCTCTCAACCACCCCCTTCTTTCCCTCCTTCATTCGCTGTCTACTTCCCCTGCTCCTAACCACTCTCCCCTGAATCTCTCCCTTACCTGCATTTTCCCTTACCCATATGTCCTTATTGTTTATCTCGACCTAACATGTAACTATGTAGCTATGTTCTAATAACTGTGTAACCTTTGTAACGATGTAACCTGCAACTATTGTCTGATACTGTAAAGTGAACTGATACTTCTGGGTCTAGCCAGCGCTATATAGAGCCTTTCAAACAAAATTTAAAAAAAAATCTCTGGTAACTGTTTCACCACTGTGGAAGCTGAAAGACAAGCCATGATGCCCCTTTTTGTTTTATGTTATTGTTAATGTTGCATGCTGTTAAGAAGCATTGATGTGAGGCAAGGCATAATATACACCACAGTCACCCAAAATGGCCTCTCTCTTCTCACTATAACATATTCAACCACAAGAAAAAGTAATCATTTAATGCTTTGATTCAGAGTTATACATCCTCTTCTGTTTACACCATGTGTCAGTTGTCTCTGATCTAAGTCATGGTTCACTTAGTTCCTCCAAAGAGCATGTCTATTTCTTGTCCATCCTGCTGATATTTTTCTGTCCAAACCAAATGTGCTTTTCTGCAGTGTACTGGGTCACATAACTCTGTATGGCTCTGATGTTGTAGGTTGTGTATTGCTTAGAGACCGTGAGACCATGGAAATCTAGGTGTGCAGGGAGAGGGCCTTCCTGACAAGATGACTGAGGAGGAGCTGTCCCCTGACTTGATTACATTTCAAAGGACACTGCCTGCAGCACACACAATGGAACCTGCCACCACGCCTGATTTGCCTTTTTTCACCTACACAGTTTAAATCCAGGACCGGGAGAAGGAGAAGGGCTGATCAAAACCAGCTTTGTAGGTAGGTCAGGGAATTCCCCCACTCTAGGGCGAGAACCAGGTGCTAAACCTATCAGCCTTAGGGTGGTATTTGCCAAACTTTTGTCCTGTATTCTTCCATTTTGGCTGAAATGTTTTTTGTTGGCCTTAGGACTCTCCACTTTGCCGCTGCTAACCATTGCTAAAGTGCCTGTCCTCACTTCCCTAAAAAGGTAACATTGATTTTCACTTGATTGGCATATTTAATTTGCTTATAAGTCCCTTGGAGAGTGGTATTCTCTTGGAAAATAGGATCTGCTTCTATGGTTACCCCCACTTTTTGCCTTGTGCTTAGCTGTGTTTGACTAGTCTTGACTGAGATCCTGCTAATTAGGACCCCATTCTATCTGCTTTCTCTCTAAATTTTTCTGTTCAGTACTTAGGTGCATACCAGATTGGATACTGGGGTACGCTTATAAGTCCCTAGGTTATGGTACCCATGTACCCAGGATATGGGTACCCCAGAGGTCTCCCATGGGCTGAAGCATATATTATGCCACCCATGAGAGACCATTCAATGGAACTACAGGCCTGCCATTGCAGTCTGTCTACGCTGGTGCTAGCATCACTTACTAAAGATCCTTTGCAATCCAAAAGGCCATGGTGCTTAGTTCTAAGTGAGAGGGTGCCCCTGCATGAGCATCCCTGAAGACTACGGAGTCCATTCTCCTGGGTTGTCAGTGAAGCAACCATATACTACATAGAGGGCACCGCGTAATCACGAGATGACCATCTCGAAAACAGCTGCAATTAATCCTATCATGTTTAGTATCAAACATGTTGAAATAATACCTCCCACACCGTTAACGGTGTGGGAGGTATGATTCCAAGCACTGGAAGAGCCCTCCGTTAGGCTCTCAGTATTACTGGCGCCAACCTTCTAGACCTGGACAGCACAAAATGGTTGCTGCCGACCAGAGACACATTTCTGCCCTCCTGCTGCTGAGCCAAGCTTGAGCAGGGTATGGCAGATCAACAGGCATCCTGTCACAGGGAGGTGTGACCACATCCCAGACAGGATTTAGTGTGTTGGAACCGGGTGGGTGTGCTTGCCAGTGCCACAAAGTCTGCATGGGGGGCACATTTGGTGTCCCTGTGCATAGTCCAGTGCAGTCAAGTCCTAGGAGTCGTTGGCTCCCGCACTGGCACAAAACTGGACAAAGGACATGGAAGTATTCTCCCCCCTATCTAGGCCCTCCCATGGGAGCGTCCCCTGAATCATCCCAACCCTTTCCCTATGGTACTTAAGGGCTTACCTGGGTGTAGCTCCCTAGATTCGTCATGGGATAAGATTCAGATCAGAGACCACTTCTACATCTACCGTTTAGGCACTCTGGACTTCGCTGAACTTCGCTGGACTTCTGCATTATCTGTGCATGTGCATCATACAGGAACCTTGCAAGGTCTGTGAAGCATCAAAGACACTTGAAGGTATCTCCCTTGGAGTGAGGGAGTCACTCCCCTGCATTCGCAGACACCGCCGCTAAGTTGACCGGTCTGCTGATCCTGAGCTCTCCAGACTCCGAAATGTTCTGCAACACAGGTGGTGCTTTTCCAAAGCTCCCAAGGCCTGCCTGCCATCTTACCAATTTTGAGGCCAGTATCCCTCGTGGGGGCTGCAATAACCGAACCCCTGTGCACCATGTCAACTTGCAGTGGCAAAGGCTTGTTGGCTTCCTTCCAAAAAGACCTTTGGGCTTCAAGTAGCCCCAACCTTGAGCATCTCCTATGATCAGAATCTTAGGCCAAACTGCATTATGTGCATCGTTGCCTGCATCTTTTTTTTGTGAGCGGCTTGAGGTCCTCTCACAACTCTTGTACCCCTGGCCTGTGGGTCCATTTGAGGGTCACCTTTGTGTCCTTTGGGCTCCCCTGATTCCTCTGAGCCTGTACTGACTCCCCTGCTTGTGGTGAGTCCCCTGGACCTTGGTGGTCCCGACGTTGCTCCTTCTTTGATTCCTGAGTTGGTTGCCTTTGCCAAGGCTTGTTGGTGCTTCCACTGGACACCGACCCCTCAGCACTCGACTTTTTTCATGGGACAGCTTGTGTATGGCTCTGGTCCTCCTCAGCATCACCTGGTCCTCACAGCAACAGAGTCAAGGTCATTGTCACCCATCCTGCAACCCTAATAAATTGGAGCTTAGAGGGAAAAGCATAGGACCCAGGTTGTCCTCCACTCACAGTATACTCCACAAAAATGACCTGGTCCTAATCAATATAGGCAATAATTTTATCATCAACTGGGATAGTCACTAATGTAGATTTACTTAAATCTAATAGTGATATTCTTTCTATCAACAGAGTGTGCCTTCTTCATATCTTCTAAAAAAACCCTATGTGTCTATATGCGCCTGCTTGAATATCATTCAGGCAGTCTACTAAGTGTAGAAAAAATGTTTGTGAGGAAGGAAGGAACCTCACGGGATCAACCACCAGGGAACTACTGACTGGTACTCGTCAGTCTGTTCCTCTTATCATCATTGGCTCCTTCCAACCATAAATGAGAAAAATTGCAAAGAATGATGTAAAAGGAAAATAATTATAAGCAACTCAAACAGTGATTATACCTAATTACATACATGTGCACCTCAACCCCCAAGGGTGTGAGATCCGCTATCCGGCACTCTACCAAAGCTAAAAACTGGGTTAGATATCCCTAGCTATGTGATACGCTTTATTCTGTGCTGGGTAACTACTCCCATTAAAACCTACACTCTACAGTTGTGCTTCGTTTTAATATATGGGAAGCCAACATGTTTCGTTGCCTATCAATCTTGGTCGGCAACTTCATCAGGGCTGGGGGTTACCTTTGCCACACATTTCTGGATTCTTCCAGTGTTTAAATCTTCACAAGGGTGTACGATGGCATACCTGTAATTATTCGTATGCCATCATTCAATATTTGGTCCCCTTTCATGTGATGCGGTCGCTATATGATGATATGGAGATAAATGCGCTGGAAGCCCACACCTGGCTAGAGAGTGCAGTGGATATTTGCCTACCCGTTACCAGGTGTAGAGGGAATGTCCATCGGCCCCCGGCTCCCTGGTATACGGAAGAACTGAAGCTGGAAAAAACTAAGTGTAAGGGACTTGAGAGGAAGTGGCGTAAGCACTATGATCCTCAATCTAAGGAACTGTACCGTAGGGCCAGAAACCTCTATCACCCGGCCTGTTCCAGAGCTAAGGCATTATATGTAACGGAGACCATTAATATGGCTGCAAATAAAGCACGGACCCTTTTCAACACAGTAAAAGACTTAGCCGGAGCTAACTCTACGGCGGGCGCGCGCCCCCTGACCCCTCAAAAATGCCAAGATCTTGCTACGTACTTTGTGGGAAAGATCGACACTATTCTTGCAAACATTAATCCCCCGGTGAGGGAGGATAGGGAAGTTCTTCCTTCAGAAAGCCCATCAGGAAATCGGCTGGATTTCTGGCCTTATATTTCCGTGGGCACCTTAAAACTCTTGGCGACCTCCATCAAATCAGGCTCTCCGTGTGATCCCCTCCCTATTAACATTCTGTGCCAACTGGATGACGGTGCTTTAGGAACTATTGCCGAGACACTTAATGCCTCCATCCGTCTGGCAACTGTCCCGGCATCGTGGAAGCACGATATGGTCAGCCCTCTGTTGAAGAAGCCATCTGCTGATCCAGAGGTTCTTGCAAACTATCGCCCAATATCTCTGCTGCCTGCTTTCTCAAAAATTTTGGAGAAGCATATCCATGGCGTGCTTTCATCGTACACGGAGAACAACAACTTGCTCCATTATTCCCAGTCGGGTTTCAGGGCAGGCCATTCCACCGAATCTGCCCTCCTGGGAGTCACGGAGAAGATCAGGGGACTTTTGGACGACGGACAAACGGTGGCTCTCGTCCTGCTCAATTTGAGCGCGGCCTTCGACACCATCTCGCACAACAGACTGCTTGCCAGGCTGAGTGGGGATGGTGTCGGAGGGACCGCACTGGACTGGATTAGATCTTATCTGAGCAACCGGACGTTTCAGATCTCGTCCTCACACGCCCAGTCGGATATTTTTCCATCACCCCATGGCGTGCCCCAGGGCTCAATTTTAAGTCCATTATTTTTCAACCTCTATCTCCGCCCCCTCGCTGATTTAGCACAGCGGGTAGGTCTTGAACTTATGACCTACGCGGACGACTCACAGATTATTTTTTCCCTTACCAACTCAGAGTCTTCATCCCCTTCAGCCCTGAAACTTGGTCTTCAGGAGGTCTTCAGCTGGATGTCAACAAACCAGCTGAAGCTCAACGGGGAGAAGACGGAGATTCTTCTCCTGGGAAAAAATCGTGATCTGTGGCAGGATAGGCATTGGCCGCCATCCTTGGGTGCTTTCCCCAGTCCAGCTACCCAGGTTAGAAACTTAGGGGTGTGTATCGACGATTCTTTATCGATGAAACAACAGGCTAATAAAGTGGCTGGTACTTGTTTCACGATCATTAAATGGCTGCGGAAGATTATCTGGATGCTGCCTGTGGATACCCAGAAGACCGTAGTCAATGCGCTAATAACATCTAGGCTTGACTACGGTAACATTCTATATCTGGGCTCCAATTTAGCTGTAACCAGGCGGTTACAACTGGTCCAGAACTCCGCAGCCAGGCTGTTGTGTAAGATTCCTAGGACAGCAAGGATCTCGAATCACCTTAGAGACCTACACTGGTTGAAAGATGAGAACCGGGTCCGGTTTAAGGCCTTGACCTACATGTTCAAGATCAGAGCGAGAACCGCACCATGGTATCTGCAGAAATTGGTTAGGCCCCACGTACCTGTACGGAATCTCCGCTCTTCAAATGGAGCAACCTTCATGGTTCCCAGATTCAAACTGGCCCGAATGGGAGGTAAATCTTTTTCCCACCTGGGACCAGTTCTTTGGAACTCCCTTCCTTTAGCCTTGCGCAAAGAGGATAACTTTGTCAGTTTTAAGAAACAAGTTAAAACCTGGCTGTTTAATAAATAACTGTTTAAATAAATAGTTGTCGATCTGTTGTCAGCAGTTGCTTTCTGTGTTTTGTTCTCTTAGCCATGGCGCCGGGAAACCCTTTGTGGGTATCTGTGCGCATTACAAATGCAAAAAATAAATAAATAAATAAATAATATATGTCAACCGTCACCTGGACTCGGTCTCTGCTCATGTCGGGCTCCCGTTCCCGCTACGCTCCCTGGACCTTGGTGGTCCCGACGTTGCTCCTTCTTTGATTCCTGTGTTGGTTGCTTTTGCCAAGGCTTGTTGGTGCTCCCACTGGACACCGACCCCTCAGCACTCGACTTTTTTCATGGGACAGCTTGTGTATGGCTCCTGGTCCTCCTCAGCATCACCTGGTCCTCACAGCAAGAGTCAAGGTCATTGTCACCCATCCTGCAACACCTGACATCAGAGGGCATTTGTCTTTCAAGTCTCCCGGTCACTCCTGAGTTCTCCATTGGGTTTGACGCCAGTTTCTGACACCACTTCACACATATGCACCCAGCTTCCCTGGTGAAGGTAATGTGGGTACTAGGGTATCCACGGGTGGGGTGGCTCTCCAACCTTCTGTCTTCCACAGGGTTTCTTCAGGGTCCACTGGGAAGGGTCCTTCATCTTTAAAAATCCAACCACGACTCACACGTAGAATTGCACTGAGCATGCAATTCTGTTCCCACACTGCACACGCTCTCCGTGGGCTCCCTATCTACTCACCTTGTGTGGCTCATTGGGTCCCCAGCACTTCTACGTCCTCTCGACCTTATCTTGACCCGAGTCGTGGTTCTTAAACCACTTTCTTCATATATGGTTTGCCTCCCCCTGGGGACCACTGTATATTCTGTGCTATTCACTGTGTTTCTTTGTGTGCATTGTGTTTATCTCTGTGTAGCAGATATTTAAACATACTAGAGTGTATTATATAATAAATACATAATTTTATAAATACTTGGTGTGGTTCTTTTTCACTTAATGTATACTATAATGTTGCATTCTGATAAAACAAGCTGCTTTACACTCCTTTTGGACTAAGCCTGAAGGCTGCTCTTCACACCTACAACTTAGAGAGCTTTCTATTTGTGTCTAAGACCTCTTAAAGGTTGTCTTAAAGGTTGTCTGGACTGGTGCAAGGTGTCCACTTACTTAAGTGTACATCATATACCAGGCCAGCATCTCACAAATGCCATATATCCAGGGCCTATAAATTAAATGTTGCTAGTGGGCTTGCGGCACTTATTGTACCAAACATTTAAGTTGTACCTTGAAACATGTCCCAGGCCTTCCATTGCAGCTGAATGCAGTTTTAAATTGCCAATTCTACTTCACAATAACCCCTCTTGCAAAGCCGTAAACTGCCCTTTTATTACATATGTCACCCCTAAGATAGACTCTAGATAGACCCCAGGGAAGGGTACATTATAGTTAAAAATGTGGACATGTACCTTTACGTTCTACATATCCTGGTAGAGAAAAACTCCTAAATTTGTTTTTCGCTATTGTGAAGCCTTCCTGTCCCATAGGATTACATTGGGTGGCCTTATCTATACTAATATAACAAAGAGACAGCCCAAACCTTTGAGGCGGGTAATCTCAGGAACCACAGCACCAATCACAACACCCAATACAGCGTTGGGTTGGAAAGGGCAGTTGCAGCAGAAGGACATAGGCTATGCAGACGCCCACCATATACATTTAAAAGGTAAAAGAACCGTGCCAGCAAAGTAGTCCCTTGTGGGTGTGTCTGCGTTGCGCTGTGGGCGTGTGCTGGGGGCATGACAAACGCTGGGGGCGTGTGGTATGTTCCGCCCTTCATGCCATGTCTCATATTGTGTGCTAATCCCACCCTGCTCCCTTTAAATACCCCTGCACCCCATAATCATAACCCACCCTTACTCCTTAAAATACCCCAACACCCTAAAACACCAGCCCATCTTAACCCTATAAATATACCCTGTACCCCAAAACCCAAACCTATCCATAAACTCTAAAAACCCCTGTACCCCAAAACCCAAACCTAGCCCTGAACCCTATAAATACCCTTGTACCTCAAAACCCAAACCTACCCCTGAACCCTAAAAATACCCCTGTACCCCTAAACCCAAACCTAGCCCTGAACCCTAAAAATACCACTGTACCCCAAAACCACCCCTGAACCCTAAAATACCCCTGTACCTCAAAACCCAAACCTAGCCCTGAACCCTTAAAATACCCCTGAACCCCAAAACCCAAACCTACTTCTGAACCCTAAAAATACCCCTGTACCCCAAAACCCAAACCTAACCCTGAACCCTAAAAATAACCCTGTACCCCAATACCCAAACCTACCCCTGAACCCTAAAATACCCCTGTACCCCAAAACCCAAACCTAGCCCTGAACCCTAAAAATACCCTGTACCCCAAAACCCAAACCTATCCGTAAACTCTAAAAATACCCCTGTACCCCAAAACCCAAACCTAGCCCTGAACCCTATAAATACCCTTGTACCTCAAAACCCAAACCTACCCCTGAACCCTAAAAAAACCCCTGTACCCCAAAACCCAAATCTAGCCCTGAACCCTAAAAATACCACTGTACCCCAAAACCACCCCTGAACCCTAAAAATACCCCTGTACCCCAAAACCCAAACCTAACCCTAAACCCTAAAAATAACCCTGTACCCCAAAACCCAAACCTACCCCTGAACCCTAAAATACCCCTGTACCCCAAAACCCAAACCTAGCCCTGAACCCTAAAAATACCCCTGTACCCCAAAACCCAAACCTAGCACTGAACCCCTAAAATACCCCTGTACCCCAAAACCCAAACCTATCCCTGAACCCTAAAAATACCCCTACACCCCAAAACCCAAACCTAGCCCTGAACCCTAAAAATACCCCTGTACCCCAAAACCCATACCTATCTCTAAACCCTAAAACTACCCCTGGACCCCATAACCCAAAACTATATCTGAACCCTTAAAATACCCAGACACCCCAAAACATATAACCCTATACCCATACTTACCTTATCCAAACAATAAAAAAAACATGCTTTTACCATTCATGCATTTACAACGAATTTCGTTATAAATGTATGCGTGGTAAAAGCAAATAAAATGTAATGCCATGCATTATAATGGCATTGCGGAGTCATGGTACTTTCGTAATGAAAGTATGCGGAGTAATGGTATACGGAAAGAAAGTTGAGGAATAATGGGTGTTTACCCTCCCCCGGTAAGTACATTGGTGGCACGGCGGCCCACATCTCCAGCAACATACTCATATTCTTTCACCACCCATTTGAAAAATACACAGGTCTCTCTCATTGATGGCCAGCACCGGCATACACTTTTAGACACACCTCCCGCCACAAGTTCTAGAATTGCGAACTTTAGAGCTGGGGAGCTACGTTTGAATCTCGGCATCAGCTCAACATCCTGTGATTCCAGGCAAATCGCTATATCTCCCCGTGCCTACCACAAATGAATGTGTTCTTCTGTAATGTAAATGGTGCTCATGCCATGTTGTCGAGTTTGCGCTATATAATATTGCAAGGAAAAATAAAGTAGGGAAACTCGAATTCACACACTACTGAACGCGCACTCTTAAGTGCATCAGCAGTGCACTGTGAATCGGAGTGTTTCACAGGCCTGTCACAGATAAGAAATGCTATCAAAACGAAATCCTACAAAACAATATACTACTGGCCGGCAGCAATTCATACCCGGACAACGTCGGGACGGGCTGCTAGTTGCATTTAATAAGTGCTAACTTCTGATTGGGGACTGGTAAGCATTTCATGTTTGGTAACTATGGATTTATGATTAAAATCCTCTTAATCACAAAGTTGGATTTTAATTGCAATTTTGGAAATGTCACTTTTAGAAAATTATTCAGAAAAGGGGGTGGTGATGAACAGAGTGCCTGAATTAAGCAGACCACTCTTACCCAGTCCAAAGATCAGGGCTTGATCCATCACCGTTTTTTAGCTCACTGCACCATCCCAGCTCAGAACTTGGCTATATGCAAATTAGTCTGTTCCTGTCCCAGTGCATGATGGGAACAGGGCAAACCAAACTACCAAGCCAATTCTTGTACTGGGAAGGAAACAAGCTTCCGGGGACCGGTTTCTGCCATTTCAGGCGTCGTCGGCCCGGCTTGCTTGAATCCTGATGGTGCAATGATCAAGGGACTCACATCTGAGTATACCCTTCCACGCTTATGGTGGACAAAATGATTCAGAAAAGGGGGTGGTGATGAACAGAGTGCCTGAATT
Organism: Lissotriton helveticus; assembly: GCF_964261635.1. Classification (NCBI taxonomy): domain Eukaryota; kingdom Metazoa; phylum Chordata; class Amphibia; order Caudata; family Salamandridae; genus Lissotriton; species Lissotriton helveticus. The sequence continues at coordinate 1,509,926,389 of NC_136067.1, read as the reverse complement.
AAGCAGACCACTCTTACCCAGTCCAAAGATCAGGGCTTGATCCATCACCGTTTTTTAGCTCACTGCACCATCCCAGCTCAGAACTTGGCTATATGCAAATTAGTCTGTTCCTGTCCCAGTGCATGATGGGAACAGGGCAAACCAAACTACCAAGCCAATTCTTGTACTGGGAAGGAAACAAGCTTCCGGGGACCGGTTTCTGCCATTTCAGGCGTCGTCGGCCCGGCTTGCTTGAATCCTGATGGTGCAATGAGCAAGGGACTCACATCTGAGTATACCCTTCCACGCTTATGGTGGACAAAATGATTCAGAAAAGGGGGTGGTGATGAACAGAGTGCCTGAATTAAGCAGACCACTCTTACCCAGTCCAAAGATCAGGGCTTGATCCATCACCGTTTTTTAGCTCACTGCACCATCCCAGCTCAGAACTTGGCTATATGCAAATTAGTCTGTTCCTGTCCCAGTGCATGATGGGAAAAGGGCAAACCAAACTACCAAGCCAATTCTTGTACTGGGAAGGAAACAAGCTTCCGGGGACCGGTTTCTGCCATTTCAGGCGTCGTCGGCCCGGCTTGCTTGAATCCTGATGGTGCAATGAGCAAGGGACTCACATCTGAGTATACCCTTATGGTGGACAAAATGATTCAGAAAAGGGGTTCAAAAAGGAGTTTCTCATCACCCCCTTTTCTGAATCGTTTTTGGCCACTATAGGTGTGGCAGGGTATACTCAGACATGAGTCCCTTGCTCACTGCTCCATCAGGATTCAAGCAAGCCGGGCCGACGAGGCTGAAATGCCAGAAACCGGCCCCCGGTAGCTTGTCTCCTTTCTGGTGAAGAATTTGCTTGGGAGTTTGGTCTGCCCTGTTCCCATGATGCACTGGGCCAGGGACAGACTAATTTGCATATAGCCAGGTTCTGAGCTGATATGGGGCACTGAGCTAAATAACGGTGATGGATCAAGCCCTGATCTTTGGACTGGGTAAGAGTGGTCTGCTTAATTCAGACACTCTGTTCATCACCACCCCCTTTTCTGAATCACTTTTAGAAAATTAGCATTGTCCTGCCCTTTGCAATTTGGTGTCTGCAGCTTGTCTTAGGTCTCATGATAGGGTGTAGTTGGCAGTTAGACTTTGTGAATTCCTCCCAGACAGTCACACAATAGGGGGATTAGGTGTTCCTGGATGGGCCATCTGCTGGCAGGATGAGGGCAGAGCTATGCAGAGCCCTACTTGCAAATGAATAGACTGTGCTCTGCCTTTACAGTAAGGGGTTGTCACCCCTGCATTAGTCATGCAGCCAGCTTGAAACTAGGGCAGGGGAGTCAGGATATTCCAAGCACTTCAAAGAGACACCTCTAGAAACGTTTCCTACTCATAAGAAGGCACCAGGTATAATAATGGAGCCATCTAAGACCCATTCTTCATTTTAATTTCTGGACTTATGGAAGGACTCTCAGAAGACTTCCTGCTGATATGGCCTGTTGTGTATTCCAAAAGACTGCTATGCTGCCCCAGGGAAGCCCACTTTGCTGCCTGGATCCTGCCTTGAACCCTCAGAGGCCTGTCCTACTGCTTGAGCCCTGCTTCTTCACTTAAACACAGCACCGCCAGAGTGATTCCAGAGGCTAGTTTGCTTCTATCCTGTTCAGAATCAGAGAGATGTAACAGGGTCCCACCCTCTTGATCCTGCTCCTGGACGCAGCCTGAGTGACCCTAATCCCTCAAGTGGTGCCCCTACAGTTGGACCCTTGATGGTTGTGCTTAAAGTGCCTAGATAGCCAAAATTGAAAGCTTGTGTCCTAGAACTGTTTTAGCTAAAATCTGCTCTGAGAACCAAGTGCAGCCTTGGACCAACTTGCTCATCTATACATCTAAGATGCATCGCCGGTTGGCCTGACTTCACAGCACCTCCCGCTACGTTCTTCTTCACAGCAGAAAATCCTCTGAGTGGTCTGTCTCCAAAGGGGTATCTGGCCTCCTAGCTTTCTCATCAGCTACGACATCCTTCCTCAACCTGCTGGAGATTTTCAACTTCCCAAAAAAGTTTGAGCATAGAAATCTTCACAGCAACTTTGTTCAGTTGCTACCCAATGACGACCCTTCCTCATCGGACACCACCATCGGCCTTGTCCCTCTGAACTTTACCTTCTCAGACCATTTTCTGCAAATTTCTTCTAAGTCTGAATGTCAGCACTGACCGGGCCCAATCCCCTGCTTGTATCTGATCCACGCTCAATCCCAGTCGGCCATATTTTTCGACTTTGACCCAGTGTCACATGACTAGATGTCCGCGGTTGCCACTATGTTCTTTTAGGTACTATTTTCATAATTCCACTTTTACTGATAGGATGCTTGCCTCTTTTGGTGTCAAATAATTTTTTGAAATCACCATTTTTCTACATTGGTGTGGGGTCTTACTTGTGTTGCGTTTTCACTTTATTATTGTTTGTGTGCTGAATAAATACTTTACATATTGCCTCTAAGTTAATCCTGACTGCTTTTTGACAAGCTGCCCAGATCTGAGCACAGGTTAATGTAGTGACTTTTTGTGATTCACCCAACAGGGACTGTGGCTGTTGCTTGACTAGGGATTACACCCCAGGCAACCAACAACCCAGTTTCTCATACAAGGTATAAAAACAGGACCTTTGGAACTACTCTGCAAAACACTCCTGGACCTTTGGAAGATTCGGAAGAAGGACTAGCCTTCTGCCAGAAGGAAAGCCCAGCTGCTGGAAGGACTTCCTTGCCGTATGAAGAAGGACGTCTGGACCTGCTTGTCTTGATCCATTATTATCCAGAGTGATTACAAGGGTCAGTTTGCTTACCTCTTGTGTGAGCTTTAGGAATGTAACAAGCTTCTAGAGACCTCTCTGCAGCTGCCCAGCTGACCAGCATCAACTGGTCCTACCTGGACCTTCTAACTCCCTGTTGAAGGCCCCTACTGGAGTGAGTCCTGATCTCCAAGAGGTGACCCTCCAGGTCCTTGCCCCTTGGCATTCATCAGTGGAAGCTCCTCCTGAAGAGAATTTGAAAATCCTGTTGTTAGGGCTTCTTGAAAATACAGTGTGACCTCTTTGTGCAAGAAGCAACCACCTGCAACAACTACCTGTATGGATCTTGAGAGGGATCTACTATTCATGCCGACAGTTATCATCCATGATGGCTAGCAATGCGAGACCTGTACATCAAGGGAACAGCAACGTCAGTGTTGATTAACCACCACGAAGCTCAAGCTAAGAATGGCTCTTTGCACTACAGCATCAACCGTCTGTGGCGCTCAAACTCCTTGTCGAGCCAAAAGTGTCCTTCTTGCTGCCTTTTTTTTATTGCAAACAGAACTCTCTGTGTCATACTTAGGAAGGTCACTCTTGAGTGGGACAGGTCACTGTATCTGACCTGCACTTTATCATGATCAGCCTGAACTTGTGAGTGTGCCACTATCTAATACGACAAGATACCCACATGTGGCGCTTTGTGCTTGTTATGTTATGTTATGTTATTTGTTTTTATAGCGCGCACGAATCACCTGGGGGCATCTCGGCGCTTTACTCTAACTCACCTCCGAGGGAAGGCAGCAGGGAGGTGGATATCAACCAGGTTAATACAAAAGTGCTTTTAAGTGTTTTCTAAAAACAAGGTAGGAGGGAGTTTCTCGTAGGGAGAGTGGGAGACTGTTCCAGTATTTGGGGCCAATATAGGAGAAGGCTAACCCCCCGTACCACTGGCGTCTGATGTGTGGCACTAGAAGCAGCTGCTTAGTGCAAGATCTAAGTAGACGAGAAGGAACATATCTTACCAGTTTGTTCTGAAGATAAACTGGTCCCTGTCCCTGAAGTGCACGGAAGGTGAGGCAGCAGATTTAAAAAAAGGCTCTCTGCTTGATCGGAAGCCAGTGCAGATGTCTCAATAAGGCTTGAGAAGGGGTGCCGGCAGGCATATTTAGAACCAGCCTGGCTGCTGTATTCTGTATCACCTGTAATTTTTTCAACGCCGTGACTCCCACCTCAGCAAGCAGGGCATTCCCATAGTCCATGCGACTTATTACTAGGGCCTGCGTTATGGTTCTGCGATGTTCCGTGGGGATGAACGGCAAGATCTTCTGTAGTAGTCTTAATTTATGATAACAAGCCCCGGATATTGCGACTACCTGGTCATGCATGGACAGGGACTGGTTTAATTTGATGCACAGATTGTTAACACATGGCTTTGGAGTTGGAGGTGAGCCCAGCTGACATGGCCACCAATCATTAGACCAAACTGCTTCTGCCTTCCCTAGAAGCATGACTTCCGTTTTGCCTGGATTTAGCTGTAAGCAGTTGTTATTCATCCATTTGGAGATTGCTAAGAAACCCGTGGCAAAACGGAGTCGGTCAGCTTCAGGGTCTGGGCCGATGGTAAATAGCAGCTGGGTGTCATTGGCGTATGATATTATTTCAAACCCCAGTGCTTCAACCACCTTAGCCAGAGGGGCCATATAGATATTAAAAAGCGTGGGGCTAAGGCAGGAGCCCTGGGGGACGCCTTTGTCAAGAGATGTTCTATCAGATTGGTGTGGACCCAGTATGACAGTTTGAGAACGATCTGACACAAAATTACGAAGCCATTTAAGGGCCAGTCCCTGTATGCCGCATGCATCTAACCTCTCCGCGAGCCTAGAGTAAGAGATGGTATCAAAGGCCGCAGAGAGGTCAAGCAGAATCAGGACTGCTGAGCCGCCCCTGTCTATTGTTGTTCTCAGGGAGTCCGTTATGGCTAGGAGAGCCGTTTCTGTGCTAAACCCTCTCGGAAGCCAGACTGAGATGCATCCAGGATCCTATTAGACTCCAGATAACTATTCAATTGTCTATTTATCAGGCTCTCCAATGTTTTTCCCAGGAGAGGGAGCAGGGAGATGGGACGGTAGTTGGCTAGTTCTAACGGGTCGGCCGTAGGTTTTTTTAGTATAGGGCGCACAAAGGCTTCCTTCCAAAGTGCAGGGATAACTCCCTCCTTAATACAGAGATAAAAAATCTTTTGAACTGAGTGGGCCAGAATAGGCAATAGAAGCGCCAATATTTTTGGTGGACAGAGGTCCGTCGGAGACCCTGATTTGGCGGATGTAAGCGCCATCTGTGTGTTGAGTAACGTGATGGGATCAAAGTGTTCAAGAGAATACCTAGTTCCCCTAGTAATACCATCTAGCTTGTCCATGTCCAAGAGGCTGGACGTGTTGTCTGCAGGGAAGTTCGCATAGATTTTTTCGATTTTCTCGTGGAAAAACTTAGCAAGAGATTCACACAGGTCTTTAGTCTCTATGGCAGGTTGTTTACACGTCATAGGTTCCACAAAGTCATTAACTATGTCGAAAAGAGCCTTTGCGGAATTTTTCGAGTGTTCAATTTGGTTGGCGATGTATACACACCGTGCAGTCTTAAGGTTACGGTGGTAAGAGGCCAGGGCAGCTTTAAATAATAGTTTAGATTGAGCTGATTTGTTACGTCTCCATTGTGTTTCTAATTTCTTGCAGGCAGACTTTTCCTGGCTCAATTCTGAGGTGAATAGAATAGAATAGGGACCCCCTCTCAAATTCACTTCAGGTCAGGGAGTAGAGGGGAAGAAATAAACCATGACAATAAAGAAACTCCCTCATGACCTATAAATATTTTTATCACAGGGAATACCTCTACCCACAATGGCATACACAAAATTTATCTTCACTTTTTTTTTTATTTACTCATTTATTTTAATTTTAAAATCTTTTTTCATTGCTTTATATCCTTTTTCTAAGTACAAAAAATTATTAGATATGCATTGCACCACAACTCATTGAAGATATTTATCAACAAATTCAGATCATCAGTATATATCCGGTACATAAATTGCACAAATTCATATATTCTAAAAGCAAGATCAGTTCTACTGAACCAGGTAGAGAGCCATAACCACACATACTCGCACATACATTCTAAACATACAGCACATCAAAAGCAGACACTAATCATCCTGTCGCATTGTATCTGTTGTCCAATATGTGACTGTAGTTGTTTGATCTAAATATGGAGAAAATGGCCAACGCGTTTCGGGGGAAGAACAGCAATGGAGACCACCTTCATCAGGACCCGCCAGAAACAATTCAACATGGGATCTCTAGACCTGGATTTTGAATCTGAAAAGATATCTGTACACAAGTTTTACTGGTATGCCCTTTTATTTATTTATAATCATTTACATTTGAGACAACAAACTGGCCTACCACACACACCATACATTCCAACTCACACAACCTTTCACCAAATTGTGTTACCTTATATCCCCAGAGAAAAATTAATCTGTATATGTTGCCACAATACATCAAAGAAAATAGAAAAGAAAAGAAAAGCTTTCTTTTAAAAATATCTTTCTCACATAAACCCTAATGGTCATCTGCTTGTAGACCATGTACCTTTTTCATACAAGTTATATCTGTCACAATGTAGTGACTATCTCACTCTTCGTGGGAACACAGAGAAAATCCTTGTCATACTGGATTGACCTTATCGCCTCAACAATCTATTTACAGGAAGAATATAGAGAAAACATAATGACCATAGGTTTGGCATATGTCTCAATAGTTCAGAACTACCCAATGGAGACAGATACACGCCTGAATTACCTGATTGATTACTGTCCCCTAAGTGTACTTGATAGCGTGGGAAACTTTATTCATACTCTTCTTGTCAGAAGCCGGAGGAATTTATTACTAGAAAGAACCCAACAATAACAATCTGTTGCTTTCCCTTTCTTGATTTTTTAATGCATTTTATGACTAGCACCCAATAAAGACTCCTTTTACCTTCTCGTGTTGCACAAAAGACAGAAGGGACCCGGCTTGTTATATTCCTCATATGGGAGAGGTCCACTCTTCTAGTACAATTTGGAAAAAACGCCACACCTATAAATGGACAAGAGTCTGTCATATATCGCCTCTCTAAAATGATAAAAACCTACCTAAAATAATACAAATTAGGTATACTTACTTCCTACTTGGTTGTATTTAGCGATACATTTCGTATGTTCTAGGCGCCACCGAATTACTTTATAACGACAATATGCGAGATGCCTATTAAGAAGGGAACATACACACAATATGAAAGTAGCCAATTGTTAGGCAGTGTGGTTGATGAGAAACATCATTAACTCTAATATTAAAACATCGATCAGGAACACTATGTGTATTGTTTGGGGATATATGTCTTCGCTTAGAGCATCAGTTGTATGCTCCGTAGTAGTTACCAGCCATACTAATTAGTTCTGACCACTGCCTAACAATTGGCTACTTTCAGATATGACAGACTCTTGTCCATTTATAGGTGTGGCGTTTTCTCCAAATTGTACTAGAAGAGTAGAACTGATCTTGCTTTTAGAATATATGAATTTGTGCAATTTATGTACCGGATATATACTGATGATCTGAATTTGTTGATATATATCTTCAATGAGTTGTGGTGCAATGCATATCTAATAATTTTTTGTACTTAGAAAAGGGATATAAAGAAATGAAAAAAGATTTAAAAAATAAAATAAATGAGTAAATTCAAAAAAAGTTAAGATATGTTTTGTGTATGCCATTGTGGTTAGAGGTATTCCCTGTGATAAAAGTATTTATAGGTCATGAGGGAGTTTCTTTATTGTCAATTCTGAGGTGAACCATTTTGCTGATAAACGGCTAGGGGTAGACCTAAGTTTGTGTTTCATAGGCAGGGTCACATCGAACACTTTCTTCAGCCCCTCATTGAATTCTAGCAGCCTATTCTCAACATCCGGATCTTCTGACTTTTTCATGGTCTGAAAGGCCTCCTCAAATGCCTGCGGAGTAAGTTTGTCCCACCGTCTATATGTAGTGGTACCCCATCCCGCAGGCAGGCTACTAGGACCCTGGACTGGTAGGGGAGCAGTAAACTTGATCAACTGATGGTCAGTCCAAACAAGGGACTGTGGGGGGTCGAAGATCAGATCCTCAATGTTAGTAAAAACGAGGTCCAGGGTATGTCCACCGTCATGGGCGGGCCCTAGTGATCTTTGGTGGAGGCCTAATTGTTCCATATCTATAAGTAATTTATTGACCTCTGGTGAGGACCTAAGTTCCCCGTGATAGTTGAAGTCACCAAGTACTACAAACTTGGTTGCTGCCAGGGCAGGAGTCACCAACAGATCTATGAGTGTATCTGTGAAATCATTTTTTGGTCCGGGAGGACGGTAAACTAATGCTCCCGTCCAACTCTCTGAGGCGGAAAACATAGCTTTGAAGATGCCTATTTCTAGCTCTTCGTCCATTTGCGAAAAAGACCAAGAAATGTTGATATACTGTTTGCAGGCGATAGCTATGCCCCCTCCCATTTTTCCCTTCCTATCCAGGTGTATAAATGTATAATTTTCAGGGATGGCGATTTTAATAGTTGGGTGATTTGTAGAGTTTAGCCATGTTTCAGTCATGAAACAAATCTCCGGGGAGTGGGAATTTAGCATGTCCCATATTTCAAACTGATGCCCGGGGAGGGATCTCACGTTGCATAGCATAAAGGCAAGCGCCTCATTTTTTACTACCCTGGGAGTGTATGTTAGTGCTGAGTAGCTTGACGGTGAGACCCCTTGAAAGGTACAGCAGGGGCATGCTGCAGGACCTTCTAACTGCCCTGGGAACTTGATTTTGCAGTTGATCATGTCCCCTCCTGCATCACGGGTTTTTCTCAGAATATCATGTAATTCGACTGAGAAGTAAGCTAGAGGTTAAGGCTTAATCATACCTGTTGGAAAACCTACAGGAGGCATAGCCCTTAGCCCAGTTCTGCCGCGGACGGGCGCAGACGGGCTTACCTTAGGCGCACCATCCGTGCGCCCAAAGTGCGCCCGCTGCCCGCGTCCGCGGAAGCATGACCGTGTCTTTTTGTAATGACGCGGCTGCCTGCGCCGCACCCCCACTGCCCCACCTCTGAGGTGGGCGTGGAGTGTGGCTGCCATGTTTGAGGGGAGGAATAGACGCCGCACCTATTCGGCGGAGCCTGACAATTCGCCCTTCACTATGCAGGTCAGTTCAATTATAATTAAAATAGCACCCAAGTCTGACTAAGAAACGAAACAAAGTGAAGCTGAGAAGGTTTAAAAACACAAACACACACCAGCATGTTTCCTAGCCCCCCGCTTTTCGCTTCAGGGGTGAAAGAGTAGGGCGAGTTCAACCAAAGTAGGTCCTTCTGTAATGACGCGGCTGCCTGCTCTGCACCCCCACTGCCCCGCGCCGAGGTGGGCGTGGAGTGTGGCTGCCGTGTTTGAGGGGAGGAATAGGCGCCGCACCTAATCGGCGGAGCCTAACAATTCGCCCTTCACTATGCAGGTCAGTTCAATTATAATTAAAATAGCACCCAAGTCTGACTAAGAAACGAAACAAAGTAAAGCTGAGAAGGTTTAAAAACACAAACACACACCAGCATGTTTCCTAGCCCCCGGCTTTTCGCCTCAGGGGTGAAAGAGTAGGGCGAGTTCAACCAGAGGGCGAGTGCTTCTTAGCACTATTTTCACTAAAACTCAAATTTCAATTCCACTGACTGAATTTTTGTAGCTCTGGTATCACTTTGGTTATTAAAATGTACTCTATTTTTCCAAATTAGTTTTGGGATTTTTCTTGTACTGTGTTTTCATTTTATTACTGTTTAAGTGCTGCATAAAAACTTTACACATTGCCGCTAAGTTAGGCTTGAATGTTTTTGTGCCAAGCTCCCAGAGGGTTAAGCACCAGTTAACTTAGTGACTTTTGTGGTTCACTCTGAAAAGGATTGTGATTGTAGGTTGAGTGAGGCTTCCACCACTTTCAACCAATAAGCTAGTTTCTTACAATTGACATTCAGAATGGCAGCGAATCCAGAGGTCGGTGCACAGCTGTGCTTCATTTTTAATTGGGCCTTATAGGCCCAAGGTCTGATCTCTGATGCATCTCAATTAACCTGATAATAAACCATGCTGTGGTTTCTGCCTTTGAAGAGAGTGAAGTTATGCTATAACCCTACATCCAACCCATCTTCTTTTTTTGTTTGCCAGAGTTTCAACCAGGAAGCCACGTTTCCACCCTCTTCAGCTTTAGGTTTTATGGGAGTCTGACAATGTAAGGCTGCCTGACAATCTGGTGATGCTAGCTCTAAACAGTATTGTCCAGCTGAACCTCAGACCTCTTACTCTTCATGATGTAACCTTGGTCCATAGCTTAGGTGTAGCATGGCAGGCCAAAGGCCCGTGCGTCTCAGAAAAATGCACCATGGTCCATCCAGTGCCACATAAGTGAGAGAAACAGTCAATGAAACCACTGGCAAAGAAGCCAGAAGAATTGGATCATGGGAAATTGAGCCAAAGGCAATGGGGCCCCGTTACCTTGGCCTGGAGTCAATAGTGCTTCAGGAAATGGAGTTGTGAACCTTATATACAAGGGCAATTGAGCCTCTTGCAATGGCAACACTAATGGAGGAGCAACTGGTGAGAGCGCCCTATCTAACATAGTAGGCACGGAAACTCGATACCACTGAGGATAAGCAATGTATACATATGTTATCTGCGATAGACGCTCCCTGTCATTGTAAAGAGGGCTGCACAGGAAATGGAGAGCCTGCATGGCTTCCATGGGAGAGATCCCTAGATTTCACATCAACAAATGACCTATGCGGGACCCATTATGCAGGATGTGACGGGGTTCCTGGGTGGAGATGGTCTCTTTCAGCAAGCTTATGTGGGAATTGTCAATAAGAGACTATGTTGGATCATGTTCCCAAGCCGGCAGTGCCTACCTTTACTATGTCACTACCCCTCTATGCACATTTGCTTACGTGCTTATGTTTTTTTTTTACATTCAAAGTAACTTTAGGTGATTTGTTTCTGCATCTGTTCCCTTTATTCACATGTGTGCATGCCATTTTCCAGTCTTTCTCATTCATCACGCATAATAAACCTATCCCAAGCAGGTTCCCAGCCTTTGAAATCAGTCGTGCTGTGTGGGAATATGCTACTATTGTCAGCAACACTTCTGTCGTATAGGTACAAAGAGCGCGTTGCAAAGTTAGGCACGAGAGTTTTATCATGCCACATACCACTCTGCGGAATAAATACATTTTTAACACTGGCGATCTGAAATATCCCTCGTGCCCCTTTAAATTCCATGCTGTTTTCGAAGCAAGCGCTGCTGCCAGAAATCAACAGACATGTTTTTAATGATGTGCTTCACACTTGCTTGAGCTGCTTTAATTTGATTGTTTGTGAGCTCCAATATGGAATTAGCGCGATCTGTTTGATTAGATTGGGGCTGAATATGGTAATGGGAACAGATGGTGGCGTTGCCTTGTTTGTGCAGATACTGAAAAGAGGGGTTAAGGAGAAAAGTTTGCTGTCTTCTGGGAGGGAAAAGGTGGGCGTTGTGAATTTGCCAAGAGGAAGGCATCATTTGAATAAAAAAGATCCATTGTTGAAATGTAAGACAATGATCGAATACCTCTGAATCTGTCAGCCAAAATCTTGGTGGTGATCATGCCTCGCATAGTTTGCAAATCCATGCCGGAGTTTCAACAACAAATCAAATAGAGCGGATATTTCAGTGTGCGTCTTCCCATCACGTGAAAAGAATTCAAGTCAAGCATAGAAAATATATTTTTTTCTAACTTCATTTCTCGACTCGCTTCACTTTTACTCCATAAGTTATAAGACTCCTCTGGAAAACTGCTATTATTCATGTGTCTCAAACCAATCTACGAATCTCTGATGTTTCGTTTATTCTCTTGCTTCCTATTGCATATCCATCATAGACTCTACTAATTTACAAAGGTAGGTTTGCATGTCTGGATGTATTTATGTGTAGATCTACTCCTACACTCTAACCCGTGGGTGTAAATCTCCATATTGTGCTATTTACCGTCTCTGGGTGGGGATTTACTTCCATTGGTGTGGGAACAAATTTTAGAGTAGGTGCCAAAAATCTTGCATCACAGAATTCATAGGGGTTCTGAAAAATCCAAGCATCACACAAGAAAAAAGTGTAAGGGTGTAGTGTGTAGCTGGTGGTTCGTTTGGAGCACACTGTTGCACATATATTTACTATAGCATGGTGTGGTGGTTGCACATTTTCATTTACAGATAGCACATTTGCCATTCAAATATCCACTAAATTTGCACAGACTTGCAGTTTTGCTGATCAATCTATAAAACGTGCAAACAATAATGGGTGGAAATTGGATTTCCGCAAATATTTATCATCTGCTCATTGCACGAGTTTAAAACCTGTGTTTCCATCACTCTTCAGAATTACAAAAATTTGCTTTATTTTTGGTTTCCTATCAGAAGCAGATATATTTGGGAATAGTTTATATTTGGGAATAGTTTGTACAGTTAATTTTCATTTATTTAAATGTTATTGAGTTAGTAAAAAAAATGCATCTTACAGCTTTTTCTTTCATACTCTATTTCCAGCAAGGTCATCACATTGTTTGCATTACAAAATCCTCTGCATTTGAAGTTAGAGAAAGGAAACTAAACGCCAAGTTCCATATTAAAACAATACGCAGCAATTTCTTGGATGGCATTGTCTGATGTTTGACCTCTGTGTTTGAATGCACAGCAAACATGACAAGAGAAAAACTAAATTTGCTCTCTGAATTCCAACCTGGTATTTTAGGGGTGCGGCAACACTTCCCACACCTCTACCTCCAGTGCCTATATTTACATTTAGATGTCGGCTTATGAGTCTCAGTCTACCACCTGAGGGAGTAGAGTCTTTTACTACTGGACTATACGATTGAAGAATTGCTACTGGTAACTTTTCATTTATATATTACATTCCACCTGTTTGGGGAGAGCTCTGGCACAGGGGGGACATGTCCACTTACGAGTTGATATCTCCATCAATAAAGTGCAGGTACAGCCTGCACAGGTAACAGCGGTGGGTTGGGGGTGGGGCGGGCCAGTGTGGGGGCGGTGGACATTTCAATGGATAGGGAAAGTAAAATATACAACCAAATAAAACCACTTCTTTTGTGCTCACCACATCGCCGAGTTGGCGATGCGGCGAGAGCAAACTAAGAGGTTTTATTTTAAAAAATGTTACTTTCCCTATCCCATCGTCTGTCCACTGCTCCCCCAACCCACCCCATCGCTCTTACCTGTGCATTGGGAAGTAGTCTATATCTGAAATAAATCATGCACACCTGACTTACAGTCACACAGCAACCACATATATACAGCTCACACCCTTGGCTTAGCACTCTCACACGTGGACTGCCTCACTACTATTACCCTACACTCCATGATGCGGCCCTGCTAATGAGGAGGAAGTTCACTGAGGAGGAGACAGGCATTGTAGTTATTCTTTTAGTAAATGTTATGCTTAGTTTGGGCCAATAACATAGGTGGGGCACATGAAAACTTTTTTTTTTTAGCACTGGGACTGATTTTTATTAATACGACTTTGACTCAGAACAATTGAGAGAGAAAAAATAAAGGGGAAAAGAAGAAATTAGATAAAGATAGAAACGCTGTCAAAAGGAGAAAGCATGTATAAAAACAAACATGCAAAAGTGAGTTTGAGGGACAGAGTGTCTGGGGATAGATTAAAGATACACGAGGTGGAATCAAGACAATGCATACCTGGTATTTGACAATACAATATTCTGCAGCTTCTGAAATAAAAGTTTGGACACCGCCACTTATTTTTTTCTAAATTAAGCACTGGGTACAGACAAATAGTTGGTATGGCTCTATACAACCTCAGATTAGTAAGTAAGGCATCTTTGTGTTAGTAAGTAACAATCTTTGTTAATGCATTGGGGGAAGAAGCACACACCTAGTAGGACCTTAAGAAGAAATGGAAAGATGAGAGGTTACAGCTAAAGGAGAAGTTCTCCAGGCTTCAGGTGGCAATTGCTTGCCCTTTGAAGCTCACCTTTTGGGGCACACCCTATGTCACTTTCCGGTTAGAGAGAGGTACCACCTCTTCCAACAGAAAACCCTTTGGGGCAGATTTATGTTAACTGGCACATCCCCAGGGATGCGCCAGTTAACATGCGCCACAGTGCGCCACTGCTCCGCCACCCATGGTGCGCCGCATTTATGATGCGGCGCACCATGGTGCAAGGCAGTGAAGATGCGTGACGCATCTCTCGGCGCACGGGCGGCGCATTGCAGGAGTCATGTCGCAAGTGCGACATGACTCCTGCAATGCACAGGGGCCACCTGTTCAATGTATGGCGCGTCACCCTTACGCCTGCTTCAAGCAGGCGTAGGGAATTGACGTAGAAAGTGACTGAGTGAAATCTCATAGATTTCACTCAGCCACTTTTAGGAGGCGTTCCTGCGCAGGAACGCCCCCCCTGCGCAGAAACGCCTCCTTATGGCGCAGGGGTTTCCAACGTGACGCATCTCCTAGATGCGTCAGGTTGTAAATAGGGCGCATTGTTTGCGCCGCCGTTGCGTCACATTACGTGAGGCAATTGCGGCGCAAGGAGGCGCAAGAGCCTCATAAATCTGCCCCTTTGTGTTTCTTCCTGCCAGTCTTTCACATTTCCCCCCAGGAGGGCAGGAGGCTGTGATGTGGCCAGCAACCGTAAATGGTCACTGGAAAAATGTGGGCAACAGAGTGACAAATTTACTTAAGAGATACATTAAATTTGACTTAAACATCAGGTCAGGTTACATGCAGCAATTCCTTTGATACTTTGAAGTACCAACTTTAGTAGTCCTATTCAGAAGTTAGAATAGCTGAGTGGTCAGTTTGTAACCCTCGACTTTAGAACAGCTGACTGGACAGCTTTTAACACTCGACTTGCCAGTGGGGCTTGTAACCTTTCTAGATTAAAAATGACAGTTTGAGATTTTTACTATTTGAACATGTAAAAAACACATGCTCCACTTTTTAAATACAAAGCCATGCCTTATGGCTAGATAGGGTTGTCTTATGGGTGACCTACATATTTCAAAGAAAAGTCAAGTTAGCAGCTCAAAATGCTCTACCAGCTAGAAATGGCAGGCTAGAAGTCATGCTTTGTTTTGTCACACTTGAGGTGGCACAATAAGTGCAGCAGTCCTTGAGGGACACTTTAACTTACTAGCTCTGGGTACCCCTGGTACCATATTCTAGAGACTTAAGTAAGTTGACTTCTGCCAATCGTGGATGAACCAATCAGACATACATGTTTTAAGGGTCAGAGCACTGGAACTGAGCCCTATTGGCAGAACTCTGTGCGCCTTCATATTCGAAAAAACAGCAGCATCAGTCCAAATGTTTGTGTATTATTATGCAAAAAAAGGCATTTCCTTACAGACCTTATTTTCATTGTCAATGGACTGTTACATATGTTGTGTAACCTTTTTATGCATTGACATCTATTGTGTCAAATATCACTGTTCGCTTCTATTACCTATGCCTACATTCCACCTTTTATTTTACTTATCTCTGTAGATGTTGGATCAGGGGAGACATTAATGCCATGATCTTCAACACCACAAGTTCAGCAGGTGATGTCAAGGGGTGCATCCAGAAATAAAGCAACTGTGGAAGTAGCAGGTGGGGTGCCATTGCAACTACAGGCCTGATTTAGAGTTCGGAGGACTGGTTACTCTGTCACAAACGTGATGGACATCCCGTCTTCTGTATTACGAGTGCATCATATTCAATACAGCAGAATGGCTATTCATCACGTTTATGCAAAGTAACGCATATGCTGAACTCTAAATCATGTCTTAAGTATTAAATACATCTATAGGTCAGAGATTACCTTCAGAGGATTTAGCATGCTGTCCTTTTACTAATTAGTTAAAGTTTGATTTCTTCTAGAAATCTATTGTGAAATAGTTAGGCCAAATATTTCAGGCAACATTTTTTAATAGGACACATATTTTTTCTTTTCCTTTCTCTTGAGATGCTAGGAACACAGAACCAGACAATGATCCTGTGCCAACTATGAGCAGAGGATGTAAGGCAATTTGATTGGATAATACTATACACTTCCAAGCAGTTATCTCAGTGGACACCACTGCAGAAGAAGAGGAGGAAGAAGGTGAGATGGCCATAAAGGAGGACTTTATTGACCTACGCCAAACCATTATCAGAGACCCCAGGATTGCTATTCTCCAGCCATCACCTAAGTAGCCCCTAGTGATCAGAAGACTATGGGTTGGGATACTACGCTGAGCGATTCCCAGTGGTTTGACAACGTTTAAGAATTCCTCCCATCATCTTTTGAGAGGTTGACTACAGTTGACTCACTTACACGCTTAACTCCGGTCTTTACTCTTTCATCTGAGAGAGTGAAAAACAAGGTGATGAGTGTCATGCTTGCCATGGACCGTAGCGAATCACGGTAGGGGAGTATATAAGTCTCTGGTATCTGCACTAGAATGATTTCCGTTCTAGTGTTACAGAGTCCTCTAGCTCCCCTTGGTGTTTCCGGTCAGGGCTGCGGCGTGGCTCCGGTGCTCGCGTGATTGTATCTTTCTGGGCTCCGGGCACGTCTCTGCTGCATTCCTTCTACATTGCTTGGCTCCAGTTCTCCTTTAATTGAGGCTTCCTGTCGGCGGTTCCTTCCTCGGTCTCGCCGCCTGCTCCGGTGGACCTCGCTTGCGGTGTACGCTGCAGTTCCTAAGGTTCCAGGGACCTACAAGGAAATAGAACAAAGATCATTATGGTAAAAAATGTCAATGGGCATTGCGCTTGTCAATAAATTTGGCAATATAAATATATAATACATATCTGAGCAATTTCCTCCATCCTTGGGGATCTGCCTTGTCCAGATTTTCTTTATGATGTTGCTGTGTAAAAAAAACAGTATTTGTATTATTACTTCCAGAAGTAAGGAAGCACAAGGCAAAATCAAGGTGCATGCTAGCAGATAGCTAATGTTGTTGGCTCTCTTCAGTTCTCTTTTGTTAAAGGCGAGTCCGTACATGAATTAGATGGGTGCTATTCACTCTTTCTGGATTTTCCTACTGTACCTAGTGTTGATATTGGGTGTATTTGCCTGATCAAAGGAGAGAGTGAGGACTAGGTAAGCTAGTCCGGATCCCCAGTTTACATATGGTATATCAATAAGGACTAGCTAGAGACACAAGACTCTTTTATGTACGCTTTTAACTGAAAAACCATTGGGTTTGTTATAAAAGCCCTCACCCACCAACCTAGTTGGTGGCATGCTTCATCATCGGGCCCACAACAGTGACACCTAGCGTGTCCCGGGTGTGCTTCAATGCCAGAATTACTGCGGAGCTGGTATGATTGCTGAGTGTGCAGTGTAGTGAGTGAGAAAGTGAAGATTAAAAGCTATACAGTGGTTCCCAGTACCCAAGGGTAATATAGTTAAATTTTATTAACTGGGCCCCTGTTAACAGAAAAAAAAGGCAGTCGGACGTGTTGGAGAGTTTATGACCCCCTACGTCCAGTGTGGTCTACATGTTTCAGCCAGGCCTTTAAAAACTGGCTTTCCTCAGGACCAATGAGTAGTGTAGTGCAATTAAATATTACTAAATTATAGTGGATGTGTTTTTTTTTTAATGTGTCGCACTCCCTAAAGTGCGTCTATATGTAGAGGGGGATTCCCTCTTGCTTTTACTACATATAACACATAGGACATAGACAGACATACACGTAGAGTCAAATTAGCATGATGAGCCGTTAGCACAAAAATTGCCGTCTGGTAAGGTGTGTGCTCGACCTATATCGGACTAGGGTGTGGTCATGTACACGACATGACCAGGTGGTTATATCATGAAACCGATTTTGGTGGTGGTGGGCTAAGACAGCGTAATTTTAGACATGGTGAGGAACAGGTAAGTAAGTATATTATATCCTCACACAGGCTAGTGTCTGTAAAAGCCTCCTTGGGTCACTCGACAGAGAAAAAGACCCTGGAAGAGTTTTAAAAAGGAAGAAGCGCGTAGTTAACGGACAACCTGTGGGGAGAGAGATGCAATGGCTTACCCCAATCCTGGTGATCGTCTTGTTTTATTCACGGAAATGCCGGTCTGGTTCCTCCTTGGACCTGTCGTCCTTCTGCGGTGCCCGGATTTGAAGTGAGGGGGCCATCGTTCGAACTTTAAATAGCTCGGATTATTGGCTGCACCTGTATGATGGTAGAAATAGAAGGAGGTGCTTCGCCCTGAATGCCTAGTCATTGTGGTGCTGCGCGCATGTGCAGGGGAGCAGTGAATACAGTGCATGCGTGTTGCCGGAGGGGCGTGTTGCACGTCCTCTGTTCTCCTGCACGTGCGCACTGTAATGAAATGCCGACTTTGCATTTGTGTTCATGGGAATTACCCTGTTGAGAAGTACAACGTATTAAATATATACCGTTAATGTGCACGTTGTGTGGTGTGCTGGCGAGGGTACATTGGGTTATGTATCGCCTATGTTCACATATATGATATGCTGGGGGAACTGAGCTGCGAAGAAACGGGGATAAGGAAGAACCACTCTGCATGGTGGCTGAAAGGTATTCTTTCTCAGAAGGTGTCATTTTAGGTGGGGTGAACGCGGCAGGAGTCTGCCTGTCATAGAGCGGGTTGGATTTTCATGCAGGCTCTGTGTCTGTTATAGTTGGGGAGTCAGGTCACTCAAGGGGTCAGGGAATTCCATGGTTTTGAATCATTCAGACCCTCAAGATGAGTGGAGAGTCGATATATCCAACGTTGTTCTTTGGCAAAGAGACATTTTTCATTCATTGCCCTTGTTTCAAACTGTTCTATCACTGTCCATGTGAAGTCGTTTGGGGTGTGGTTGTGAGTCAGGAAGTGGTCTGTCAACTTGCTAATGTTTTTGCCACATCTGATGGTGCTCCTATGTTCCGTCATTCTGGTCCTGACTTTATGGATGGTCATCCCAACGTATCGTAGGCCGCATCTACAGGTTATTAGATACACTAGGTTGGAGGAATTGCAGTTAGTGAACTGCCGTTGTATCCAGGTTTTGCCAGTTTCCAATGAGAGGGATTTTGATGGGGAAGTGAGGCGGCAGACACTGCAATTGTTGCATGGTTGGTGGCCTGTCAATTTTGGAAGGCCCCAGGCATTAATAATGGTGTTCTGTGATGGGCGGCTCTGTGACTTGGGTCTGGTTGATACAAGCTGGTCTTTTAGGTTTTTAGCCCTTTTGTATGCGAACCGCGGTTTCTCCCAATTCCTGGTGCCTGAGTTGATGATTCTCCAGTTCTTGTTTATAATATTGGACACCTGATTTGACACAGTGTTATATGTAGTTACACATGTGATTAATCGTGCCTCTGGGGGTTTGATGATGGTGTCCAGGAGGGCTTCTCTGTTCTGGTTGCGTGCCCTTTTGCAGGTTTTTTGTATGATTTTGGTTGGATACCCTCTGTCTTCTAGTTTGTGGACTAAGGCAGATGACTGTAGTTTGTAGTCTTGGGTATTGCTGCAGTTGAGCCTGATGCGTAGGAATTGGCCATAGGGCAGGTTCTCCCTCAGGGGCCTCGGATGGAAGCTGTCAAACCTGAGGAGGGAGTTCCTGGCTGTGGGTTTGTAGAAGGTTGTGGTGGTGAGGCCACCTCCTTCCGCCTTAATGTTAGGGTCCAAAAAGGGCAGTTCATTATCGAGTGTTGTTTTGTCGCCGTCCCAGATGATGAGAATATCACCACTTTGAGCAGACCCATATCCATGGTCCCACCAACCCGTGCGCTACCAACATCAAAATATTGCTCCGCTATATTGATGATATTCTCATCATCTGGGACGGCGACAAAACAACACTCGATAACTTCATCCTTTGGATCAACAACCGTGATGCCTATTTACGTTTCACGTGCTCCAGCAGCCAAAATGAACTGCCCTTTTTGGACCTTAACATTAAGGCGGAGGGAGGTGGCCTCACCACCACAACCTTCTACAAACCCACAGCCAGGAACTCCCTCCTCAGGTTTGACAGCTTCCATCCGAGGCCCCTGAGGGAGAACCTGCCCTACGGCCAATTCCTACGCATCAGGCGCAACTGCAGCAATACCCAACACTACAAACTACAGTCATCTGCCTTAGTCCACAAACTAGAAGACAGAGGGTATCCAACCAAAATCATACAAAGTACTTGCAAAAGGGCATGCAACCAGAACAGAGAAGCCCTCCTGGACACCATCATCAACCCCCCAGAGGCACCATTAATCACATGTGTAACTACATATAACACTGTGTCAAATCAGGTGTCCAATGTTATAAACAAGAACTGGAGAATCATCAACTCAGGCACCAGGAATTGGGAGAAACCGCGGTTTGCATACAAAAGGGCTAAAAACCTAAAAGACCAGCTTGTATCAACCAGACCCAAGTCACAGAACCGCCCATCACAGAACACCATTATTAATGCCTGGGGCCTTCCAAAATTGACAGGCCACCAACCATGCAACAATTGCAGTGTCTGCCACCTCACTTCCCCATCAAAATCCCTCTCATTGGAAACTGGCAAAACCTGGATACAACGGCAGTTCACTAACTGCAATTCCTCCAAACTAGTGTATCTAATAACCTGTAGATGCGGCCTACGATACGTTGGGATGACCACCCGTAAAGTCAGGACCAGAATGACGGAACATAGGAGCACCATCAGATGTGGCAAAAACATTAGCAAGTTGACAGACCACTTCCTGACTCACAACCACACCCCAAACGACTTCACATGGACAGTGATAGAACAGTTTGAAACAAGGGCAATGAATGAAAAATTTCTCCTTGCCAAAGAACAACGTTGGATATACCGACTCTCCACTCATCTTGAGGGTCTGAATGATTCCATACCATGGAATTCCCTGACCCCTTGAGTGACCTGACTCCCCAACTATAACAGACACAGAGCCTGCATGAAAATCTAACCCCGCTCTATGACAGGCAGACTCCTGCCGCGTTCACCCTACCTAAAATGACACCTTCTGAGAAAGAATACCTTTCATCCACCATGCAGAGTGGTCCTTCCTTATCCCCGTTTCTTCGCAGCTCAGTACCCCCAGCATATCATATATGTGAATATAGGCGATACATAACCCAATGTACCCTCGCCAGCACACCACACAACGTGCACATTAACGGTATATATTTAATACGTTGTACTTCTCAACAGGGTAATTCCCATGAACACAAATGCAAAGTCGGCATTTCATTACAATGCGCACGCGCAGGAGAACAGAGGACGTGCAACACGCCCCTCCGGCAACGCGCATGCACTGTATTCACTGCTCCCCTGCACATGCGTGCAGCATCACAATGACTAGGCATTCAGGGCGAAGCACCTCCTTCTTTTTCTACCATCATACAGGTGTAGCCAATAATCCGGTCTAATTAAAGTTCGAACGATGGCCCCCTCACTTCAAATCCGGGCACCGCAGAAGGACGACAGGTCCAAGGAGGAACCAGACCGGCATTTCCGTGAGTAAAACAAGACGATCACCAAGATTGGGGTAAGCCATTGCATCTCTCTCCCCACAGGTTGTCCGTTAACTACGCGCTTCATCCTTTTTAAAACTCTTCCAGGGTCTTTTTCTCTGCCGAGTGACCCAAGGAGGCTTTTACAGACACTAGCCTGTGTGAGGATATAATATACTTACTTACCTGTTCCTCACCATGTCTAAAATTACACTCTCTTAGCCCACCACCACCACCAAAATCGGTTTCATGATATAACCACCTGGTCATGTCGTGTACATGACCACATCCTAGTCCGATATAGGTCGAGCACACACCTTACCAGACGGCAATTTTTGTGCTAACAGCTCATCATGCTAATTTGACTCTACGTGTATGTCTGTATATGTCCTATGTGTTATATGTAGTAAAAGCAAGAGGGAATCCCCCTCTACATATAGACGCACTTTAGGGAGTGCAACACATTAAAAAAACAAACACATCCACTATAATTTAGTATTATTTAATTGCACTACACTACTCATTGGTCCTGAGGAAAGCCAGTTTTTAAAGGCCTGGCTGAAACATGTAGACCACACTGGACGTAGGGGGTTATAAACTCTCCAACACGTCCGACTGACTTTTTTATCTGCTAACAGGGGCCCAGTTAATAAAATTTAACTATCTTACCCTCGGGTACTGGGACCCACTGTATAGCTTTTAATCTTCACTTTCTCACTCACTACACTGCACACTCAGCAATCATACCAGCTCCGCAGTAATTCTGGCATTTAAGCACACCCGGGACACGCTAGGTGTCACTGTGGTGGGCCTGATGATGAAGCATGCCACCAACTAGGTTGGTGGGTGAGGGCTTTTATAACAAACCCAATGGTTTTTCAGTTAAATGCGTACATAACAGAGTCTCGCGCCTCTAGCTAGTCCTTATTGATATACCAGATATTGGGTGTATGTCACTGATACTTGTTGTGTCCTTATAGATAAACACTACCATATAGTACTCAGACAAATTGGTTATCTAATAGAAGAGGGGAATTATCTGGGTATCTACACCACAGTCACTTCGCCATCTGTTGTACATTTCAGATCTTAATGCACATATATTACCTTCTTTCTTGTTGTCCTCATCCTCAATCCTCATGACTGCCTAGACTTACATTCCACTGAGAGACATTATGGGACATTAGTTTCTCTCATTTTCCCTTCCCCTCTTCCCCTTATTTACCATTGTTGCTTTGATATGGTTGAGCACGATAGGTGAATAGGGTAAGTTGGGACCTTCCCATTTTGCATGTTGTTCCTGCTGAAACTTAGGGAGGAGTCAAACAATTAGTAGGTCTCCCTCATTATTAAATCCCCCAATCACAATCTCTGAGATGACAATCTGCTCCTTGATGGATGACCTAGCTATGTCAAAGGTCACACATATAGGGACAAGATGGCAAGACCAAATTCTGTCATATGGGAGGATCTCAAAAAAATAATTGTGCAGGGGTATATTCATGCCATGGGTGTGACCATATGTAAGATTGCCTACAGCAATAAAAAAAAACTAAGATGTGTGACAGACAGTCCAATGTCTTGGAGAGTGTTCAGAAATTTGCCCAAGAGGTGGCAAAGTGAACATCTTCATTTTTCTGTAAGGAGAAGTGTGAAAGCCAACATACCCTATCCAGGCAAGTATTAAAAGCAGCAGTAAGCAAGAGCCAAAATTACCTTGACTGAGGAACAACTACAACCTGGTAGGCCTACACTACCCAAAATCCCACTGTTAACCCATCTTCACCATCCACAAAATCAGTACCTCTACCCCAATTCAATACCAGCAACCACAAGTCCCAAGTTACAAAAATATAAGTTGCTATGTGCCTGGGTTAGGCCCATGTAGCAAAGTTGCTCATTTCTTACATTGTCCTCTTTTGCACAATAACATTGCTGCAGTGACCTTTTGCACATATTCACTTGTGAGACAATGTTGGATTACTTTCTCCGAAACTACTTCTGTTTA
This sequence comes from Lissotriton helveticus, assembly GCF_964261635.1. NCBI lineage: Eukaryota > Metazoa > Chordata > Amphibia > Caudata > Salamandridae > Lissotriton > Lissotriton helveticus. The sequence continues at coordinate 1,509,902,988 of NC_136067.1, read as the reverse complement.
CACATCTAGCCTCGCATAACATTATCATGATGTCTCAAACACCAAGCACAAGGCCTTTACGCATGAATGTTTAAATGTTATTCTACCTTCATCACCGGGGAGTCAGGGTTTTGAAAATGAAATGCACAGCAGGATGGAGGAGGATACTGTTGTGGTGAAAGGATGAAACGGAATAGCTCAGAAAATGCGGATTTCCTGTTTCTGTATGTGATTTCCTGTTTGTAGCGGGAGGCAGAGTGGAGGTTTCTGCCCTGCACACAGAGGTCTACACCCCAGGTTTGGAGGGCTCCATCCCACCCTCATAGTTGTCACAAGAGTTTAGCCCTTCTGAGTTCCACATATCAGAATGGGATAGCATGGGACCACGGATGCTCCCCCATTCTAAGCTTTCAAAGTGTGTGGAATGTATCTAAGAAGAAAACACAGGCTTTTCCTTGTGAACTTTTTGAATGGGGGAAAATACATGCAGTTTTAATTTACCTAACAAATTCTTTAATTTTTTTCTGTTGGCTGAGGCCCTTTTCTGCTAAATCATGTTCTTCCTTTCATGAAGGACATGGAACCGAACCTTTCATGGCCACCCTAAGTAGTCAGTTGAAGTCTCTAATTTATGAAAACGGTGGTGGCATTATGTCCTCTGGAATTCAGAGATTATCTACTTGAGACATGTGGGCTTCTGAACAGGTGTTACATTACTTGATGTTCATATGGTTATACCTGTCCTCCGCCACCACATTTCTCAGGATATGGTCACTCACTGTGGGTAATTAAGGAATATCTGGAGGTGGGTTTTTTATGTGGGTGAGCATGAAGACAGAAGCAAGACTTCTGTTGGGACAGAAACGTTTCCTGCATGGTGACAGACATGAACCCCTGCACTGAGTGTCCCAGCTACATGTATATCTAGAACTCTGGTAATGATTTTTGGTCATGAGTAAACACTGATCATGCTTGTGTGCCATGACCTAGGCCTGACTCATGGTAACACAGTTGTGTTGGACCCAGAGGGGTACACCAAGAGCTACACTTGTGTTGGTAGAGATTCTATTAAATCTCGCGGTGGCCTTTGACACGGTAAACCACAATACCCTACTCTGTCGCCTCAGAGCTGCAGGAGTGCATAAGTCAGCTCAAACTCTAATAGCCTCCTACCTATCAAACAGGACGTTCATGATGGAGCAGGGAGAGGCAAAATCCAAACCTTTCAGTTCCCCGTGCGGTGTTCCCCATGGGTCTTCACTAAGTCCCACTCTATTCAACTTATATGTGGCACCCCTGGCGGCAATAATAAGGGAGTACGGCTTTACCCCAGTCTCTTACGCCAATGACACACAAATCGTGGTGTCTAGCACTAATAACATTAAAGAGACGGCCGAGAAATTTAAGAAATGCAAACACATTTTCCAGTGGATGCAGGGCAACTGCTTGAAACTAAATGGAGATAAAAGTGAGGTAATACTGATGGGGACAGACATGCAAGCATGGTCTCAGGAATGGTGGCCAGACAGCTTGGGCCAACGTCCCTCCCAAGTTAACAAAGTCAGAAATCTGGGAGTCCTCCTGCACGATAAGCTCACATATGAGGCACAAACGAACAAGTTAGCCTCCTCCATCTGGTACATTCTTAAAACAATCAGAAAACTCTTACCATTCATTCCCCAAGATTCGCACAAGACAGTGGTTACAGCACTGGCGCCGTCTAGGTTGGACTTTGGAGGTGCGCTTTATGCGGGGATTCAGGCCAAGCAGCTAGCAACATTACAACGTCTACAAAATGCAGCAGCCAGGCTGGTGCTAGAGATCCCAAAGTTTGAACCAGTAGCGCACAGATTGAGGTCTTTACTGGCTGCCAATTGGTAAAAGAGTTAAATTCAAATCCCTGTGTCTGACATACAAAGCCCTTCATGGAACTGGTTATCAGTTCCTGAAAAGTCATTTGAAATGGTACGAGCCCTCCAGATCCTTGAGATCCAGCCATCAAAAAATGATTCAGGTGCCTAGATTTAATCAGGTTTGGTGGGGTGGGAGAAGTTTCAGACTGCATGCAGCCAGGATTTGGAACTTGCTCCCAATGTCAATTAAAAACAGCCCCTCCTTGCTCTCTTTTAGAAAAGAGATAAAAACTTGTTGTTCTCTGCAACTTTTTAACCCCAAATAAAAGCCAACTGGTCTACTATGCCACGTAGCGCCAAGATGCCCATGGGCAATCGTGCGCTTTATAAATCTTAAAATCAAATCAAATCAAATCAGAGAGCCATCAGAGGACAAGTGACATGAGCACATTGGTGACAGGATACCCATTTTGTGTTTCATAGTGATCAGTAGTGTAATAATGCATTTTTACATGTATCAAGGGAGTGGTACCTGGTAGCCGACTCATGTAAAATTCTGTGGTTGTATAGTTAGCTCACCCTTGGCCTGCTTGGATTATGTAGGTTGCCAGACAGCACATGACTCTTGCATGTGCCTGCTTGGATTTGTTTGTGCCGGTGTATAACATGGAGGCTTATATGTTCCATTTAGAAAAACAGGACTTTAAGAGGCTTGGAGGCTAGGAGATGTGAGGACAGCAAGCCTTATACAGGCGATGTGTATTGCTAACTTTCCTAAGCTCTGGGGTGGGAGAACACAGTGGGAGCACACTCTGAAGGAAGGAGAGCAGACCAACCTCTGTCCTCATCAAAGGTCACTTTCATTTCACAAAGAGTTGCTGGTCGGTGGGCCCTGAGCTCATTGTCAGGGAGACAGTGAGACTGATAACATTGGCACTATGGATCATGGAATCTTGATAGAGAGGAAGGCAGCAGGGTTTTATCCCTGGTTTCTTCTCTGGACTGTGTTGTGGGTTATTCAAAATTGGATCCAGTCCTATAGTGGCAGACTATCCCCTTGACAAAGGGCAGATAGAGAGGAGAGCAAGCTTCAAAGGAACTGACACCCACAATCCGAATATCACAAGATCAGACAATACATCAGATTTGAATCTAGAGCTGAATGATAAAACTGGGAGCATGACATTTACAAGTTATTCAACAACACTGTTCAAAAAGTGAAAGAAGATCACAAAGACTTCGAGGTGCTGGAACAAGGATTAAGGGCCAAGGTCTGCTAGTCTCTCTGCTGGGTGAGAGGCCATCACCCAGGAAGTCAGGACCATTTGCCCTGAGCCTGGAGCACAAGCCTCCCTAGGATGACCAGTGGACCCTATGAGGAGGAGGAGAACACCCAGACATAGCAAGGCCTGATGGGGACTCTGGCAAATGGATGCCTATAAGTGAAGTGTTAGATGCTGGTTTGGTCAGGACAGCTGCAGGAATGCCGAGTGCCCATTCGATTTTGCACATTCAGTGACCCCATGACACCAGAAAGTGGATAACCATGAAGCGCTGACTTTCGCCCGTGTAAGCTTAAAAGTCAGTGACACTCACGTGACTAGGAGGGGAAGCCACAGTGACGTGCGGACATCACCTGTGTGTTTTTCAAAGTTTGCAACCCTAATGTGACCAGGAAAGGGGCCACTGTGAAGAGAAGCCTGTCTCTTGTATAGATGGCAAGGTCAGTGACCCCATGTCACCAAGAAGAGGGGCCCCCAGAAGACCATGGGCGGGTTGAGTTCAGCAACCTCCCGTGTGACCAAGCGGGTAGGCCACCATGAGCCAGGGCCTTAAAAGGCTCTGCTGATTATTAAGTGTGTTGATTATTTCCTTTGTGCAATCACATTTTTATAAAACCATATTTTTGGCTGGACAATCATCTTTTTATTGTTATTGTGTGTACTTTGCGTCTTGAGCTTGTGTATGCCTCCCCCTACCTCATTCTTGAGAGGCTTCAACGGCTCGACCTGAGCTAATACTGAGAGTCAAGTGCTGAAAGGGGTTGTACTTCACCCCCTTACTCAGGTCCCAAAGTGGATCAGCCCCGGGGGATCAGGAGTAAAAGGCCTCAACAATCATGTTTGGACTCAGTAACTTCTGCTTGCCCTTTGAAAGGGTTTCTCACAACTTCTTTGGTATGAAGCCAGGGTTTCATGTGCTTTTTCGAGACAGCACTATTCCACATTTAGTAATGAATTGTGATAAGGTCGAGGAGACTAGGATTATTGAGGATTACTTTAAGAAATCACAGCTTTAGGAGTGCCATGTTTGATATTTAGGATTTGAGATGTGAAGCTTCATTTATCCTCTACACTACATGACTACATCCTGGAATAAATTGTGCATACTTATCTAACTAGGTTTCATTTACCTAACATTATATCTCAGGGACATTCTGCATCTCAGCAAGGATATTTTATTGAAACTACCCTTCTCTCCAGTGGTGGCTGCTCCCAACCAGTAGTAGTGAGGCGGGTTAAAAAAGAAGAAAAGAGCACTTTGCTGCCAGCAGGCTGGTGCCTCCCCTCCGTCCTTTGCTTCTGTGAGGACCGGAAGGACACAGGCTCCCAGACTCCCCTTAGCCAACCACAACGCTCGTTGTGATTGGTTTGACTGCCGTGGTTCAGCACTCAGACAGGCAGTGGGCGCCTTTGAATGTTCTCCACCCAGGCTGTGTATTACAGCCCGGTGGAGATCATGCTAAGTGCACATGACTGTTTGGCCGACCTAAAACAGCCAGCCAAACCGTCATGTACACTTAGAAAGTACCCTCCTTCCTCTCCCCTGTGATCAGCATAGGCCGTCCCACCACACTGCCTCAGCACAGTACGATAAAATGCCTGTTATTATCATTTTCTTTTTTGCAGTGCTGAAAACCAGTGGGAGGACACTCCTCTGTCTTAGTAGAGGAGCCACCCCTGCTTCTCTCTCATTCAAAGTATTTGAATGGCATGCATCATCATAAGTTCTCTTGCATCTTCCTTTTACTTAAGTTATCAGCATCACACTTGTTTTCTTTTGCATTCTTTTTTTTTTTTTTTTTAAACCTTTATTTGTACAGAAAGGATATACAAGGCTGGGCCTACAACCGATCTGGCCGGCCACATCATGTTAAAGCAGGCAAAAATTCCCAAAATAGTAGTCACAGAATCAGAGTAAAATTGTACATTCAATATAGTCGCTAAAAGAGTGAGGGAAGTATGAGGATCTATACGGCCAGCAATCAGGAGTAATATAGGTTAATTTTATAATATAACAAAAGGGCGTATGGCAGGCTCAGCGAGAACAAAACAATATCCGGATACCCCGCACAAATCATTAACAGCCAAAGGATAAAGGGCAGCAATGTAGAAATGGCAGTACTATACACATCGGTAGAAGGACAGACGTAGGAAGCACAGATCAATATGCAATCAATAATAACTTGGCGTACCCACCACCCAATAGCACTTGGATACAGAACAGGGGGGCCGGAATAGTAATATCATTAAAACTAGCCCGCCATACTAACCTGGGGAGAAAAAGAAAAGGGGAGGGGAGGAAGAGGGAAAAAGAAGAAAAGAAGGAAAGAAAACACAGATTAAAAGAAGAGGAATGCCGCGTCGGAACAAGCTCCCCATAGTAAGGAACACACATAGGAACAGGGGCATTGCAACGATGAGGGCATGGGAGTCACATCGGAAGCAGCAGAACTTTAAGAAGAGGAACAGCGACGTCACATATCCCACCCAATCATACCACGGGAGGCAAAGGATAGACGCGGCACCCCCATAAAGATATACAAAAGGGCCATAGAACTGAAGAAAATAAAACAACAAAAAAGACCCAACCCACCCATCCCACCCAGCACCCCTGCAGAAGGCTACGGCCTATCCTCCAAACAGCGCGCCTGTCGCCCTAAACCAGAACCCGAAATATAGTGGAGATAAGAGAGAAAAGAAGCAGAAGACAAAAAAAGATACGGAAACAAAATAGTAAATAGGAGGGAGGAGCATGAGATCAGAAATAAATACGGTCGGCTACAGCCCTCCACCCAACCATACACTACAGTACATGTGTACCAGAACCATATAGACTCGAGCACAATAAAACTTTCAGAGAGGTTTCTCATAGCACAATGAATATGGGCAACTCTGCCATGAATTCGTATACCAATAATCTTTCGGGGGCCATGCATCTCACCCCAATCCCTTCTTCACTGCATTTACCACCCACCAAATAACAGCCTGAAGCGTGCAATACGATGCGAGGGAAGCACACAAATGAGAGAGAATACGATACAGATGCTGGTCAGAAAGGTCAATGAAAAAGCAAGTGAATAAAAATTCAAGTAAGCAATCCAAATATATCAGCAACAGCAACAGGGGCAATAAAAAACAGGAGTGCAGGCTCGTCGTTCGAAAAGGCGGGAGTATACTGGCAAAATAGAAACAAGACCTCATCAAGGTAAAAACAAGCAACAGTCCGCCATCTTTCTCAGGCACCCGGGGATGACCGGGCCCTCGCACAGTGTCTAAGTCTCCAGTTTCCGAACATCGAACAGGAGGTTCTGAAGCCGCCGATGTACAAATCCGTTGGTGGATAGCAGCACCATATTCCGGAGCCATCGAGGGGGGTGAGGCAATGGTATCACCGAGGCAAGAGGGGACCTTGAAGGAGCGTTCACCTAAGATGGCGGCGGATCGGGACAAGTCCTCAGGAGCACCGGGGGCCAAGGTCGCGTGTAAATATCTCAAGGCAGCAAGAACGTCGCCGATCGTAGGCTCACGTCCACATGGCCATATTTCCGCGCAATCTAGCAACCGGAGATCGCCATCAGGAGGAAATCCACAACAAACTGCGGCAGCCATTTTATAAATTCAACCCCTTCTTCACTCTCCGCCACCCCCGGAGCAGTCCACAGATGTAGGCCTTTACAGATGTCTGGGGGGGTCCCGGCAATGACCACCGCGGTGCAGAAAAGAGAGCCCCACCAAGCGGAAGGTCGCCTATGTTCAAGCCGGCGCTCCTCAAAAGTATAGCTCGAGCGCGAGGGTCCAGGGCCGATGGACGGAGCGGCGGCGGGGAAACCCCTTTACACGGTTAGTCCATGGAGCACCGCGCCCCGCACCAGCCTCACGGCCGTCAAGGCAGGCCCGGTTCAGGATCACCGGGGATTTCTCACAGTGGCTCTCTCTCGTGGTGCAGTCTCTCGGCCGGGGCCAACAGTCACCACAACGCCAGGCCGGATCCAATAGGCGAAGCCCCGGTCTCAGCTTCACAAAGGCCCCGGTTTCCGCGAGAGGGCACAACTCCGGATCCACCGCAAGTCGGAGCCTCCAGGTCAGACGGTGAGTGGGAGCGAAGTGTTGCGTTTCTCTTTCCTCGAAAATGTATCGTCTCTGGGCAGGATATGTAGCAGGATATGTGAGTCAGGCCAGAGGGCTGACGGAGCCGAGCTACAAGGCGACCATTTCGCTCGCGAGCTTGGCTCCTCCCTCTCTTTTGCATTCTTATCTTTGCAATTTGTTCTTTAGGGTTTGCTGGCTTGGTGTCTTGTTAGTTTCCCTCTTTTCCTTCAGGGCACATGTATATTATTTCGTGAACACCACTTATTCAGCATTTAGCTGTTGTTTGCTTGGCATTCCTCAACATTCCTCTTTCTCACCTTATTCCATCAACAGTACACATTTTAGAAATATTGTAGTTAAATGATATTTTGATTCCTCTCTTTTAATAATTTGCAATTGCTCTTGACTTCTTCATAAGTAACCGTCTTCCATAAGTCCTTTATCTCATAGTGACATAGAGTGGTGCCTGAAAAAAATGAGAGGTTGTGTGACAAGGACATCTTCCATATATATAATTTTTTTAATTGGAAATTTGGAAGGTATAAATGAAAGTAGATTGTATGATGGCATGTGATGCCACCAGAAATGCATCGAGCCCACATACCTAATAGGTTTCATCCCCATTAAAAAAGTGATAACACATATTTGAGAGTACTCTCTCATCACTCTTGATGGATGGAGCCCCATCGAATTGATTCTGCTGAACTTCCCAGTTGCCTTTGTTTCAGGTGCTCATGATATGCAATTTTGAAGTTTTAGAGAGTGTACGAGAAATTTAAGGACTAGTATGGAGCGGACGAATCCATTCCTCTTAAATCAAAGACAATTTAACAGGATTGTATCCGTTGAAGTAACTTTTAAAAGGTTTCATCTGTCACTCCTAGTTTCACATTTTCAAATGCTCACAGGATCAATTTAATGAACCAAAATAATTCCCTGCTGAATATACAGAGATGGTGCACAGAAGAACCATAGAGGCAATGTAGCGGGTGGTGATTCCAATCAGTGCTAGAAACTGTACATTGTGATCCATCTCAATGGCACCAAAATTAAGGTTTTAGTATAGCCCAACTTGGAAAAATAGATATATTCATTTTGATGTCCCAATCCCTCAGTCCTTAAATGTAGAAACATAGGCATTTTCTTTGACTCATGGCTCGCTTTTTGCCCTACTCAAGCCAATCAGAGGACCCACTTCCAGTTTTCTCTACCCGATGCAAACTCTACCAATCAAACTTCCAGAAATCGGTGAATAAAATTCCTAGTTGTCACATGCTTAGTTTACTTTAGTGTGTTTTACTACACTCATCCCAAAAGTCACAATACAGGTTGCAATAATTGTAAATCCAGAGAGCCAGTTTCACCATTCCTTGAAAAAATAGGAGTGGATGAGGGTGTAACCTTGCCTGCTAAGTCAACCAAATCAACAAACTTTACCCTTCATTAGTTCTGCTCATCGTGCAGCTGATTTTTGTCCCATGAATAGGGGGCACCAGATTCTGGAGACCCTGTGGCAAGTCACTGGTGAGTAGGAAGTAACCTACAAGCAGTCAGACGGTTCTGCAGAAAAAGTTCCAGTTTTGATTTAGGGCCTCTTTTTGTCTTAAAAAAAAGAAAATGAAATTGATATCAGCTTTGTACATCGTGAAGCTGACATTTTTTTTGTTACATAACGTTGAAAGATGATTAATTTTACAACTTCATGCAATCCCTGGACCCCTGGACCATTTGAAACTCACATTATGTCTGAGCATTCATGCGATTAATATAACGCAAATGTAGTGCTGCATAAGATGAGGCATTTACAATAGAGATTTGTAACACCACAACAGGTGGTACGGATACTACAAGGGGAGGATAGATAAGTGGTGATGGTAATCATGACTCAAAGGCCAAGAAGTGTCTCAGGGCTGGTTGGAGGAGAAGTAGGGGCAGCAGCAGTTAAATAGCACCACGTGATACGACAATGCGGATGCTGGATTGCTGATTGTTGCTGTCAGGACTCATGGTCCCAGAAGTCCAGTGGCATAGGAAGGCTGGAAGAGAAGGAGAGGCTGCAGCCCTTAAATATTGCCATTGGATGCAGCAACGCAGGATGCGCTGCTGGATTACTCCTTGTTGCTGTCAGGACTAAAAGGACACGAAATCTAGCATGCCAAGGCAGGTTGGTGGAGGAGGGGCTGCAGTGCTTATATAGTGTAATCTGATACCGCAGTACAGGACATGTATAGGACATGCATGCAGGCTGTGCCTTGGTGAAGACCGGGCCAAGACAGGCCTCCTGCACCTGTCTATGAGTGATCGAGGCCAGGCAAGGCCCCTAATTTACAACTGCACATGGATTCTCTGTTGTAATGGGGAATGGTAAGTTACCTAATTTAAACCAGATGACCCTCCTCAAAAACTAGCGCCCGCCCAAAATCATCAAATATTTTTTTCTTGACTTCAGAGGTGGGAGCCTTAAGCAAGGCAATATCCACTGCGAAAGAGACCTCAGGCTGCATGCACATGGCTTAATGTATGGTCCAGTGGGGATTTCCATGGCTCTCATTCCCTCCTTTGATCTTCTAAACTGGGGCCGAATTCTAGTGCAAGTTCCCCATACCTCGAGGCCAATTTATTTACAGTTCCTGTTGAAGTTCATCACACCTCTACAGAACCTATCTCAGACCCTTTGGAACATTCACAAGATCCTCTACCTCCAGAATTGCACGAAGGCTTCGTTAGAATAGGGCTACTGAGAAGGTTTTGGGGGAGGTGGTTTGTCAGCTGAAGAAGCGTTCTGGAACTTTGGGTTATCGTGAGTCTATACCTTGTCAGGGGACACACTTTAGTGCAGCTGCGGCTGAGAGTGGAGAGTGCAAGTTATTGTCTTCACCTGATGACGAGGAGTCAGAGAGCATAATCACTGAGGTGGGGGCAAGTACCAACACTGCCAGCTCAGAAAAGACTACAAGACCTGGCTAAGCCTTTGGAGGGCCCTTTGTCCAACCCACCAGTTAACGCTGCTGGTAAATGGTGGATCCAAGTTGAAATTCGAGGGCTTAAGCAAACCCTTAAGGATAGTGCACACATAATAAAACTTTATACCAAGGTGATCATCATTCTTCCACCTGACCCTGTGCCATATGTAGTGGTGCGGTCTAATGTTCCTCCCCTACTGGATGTGGTGCAAAAAGATTATACCCAGCTAAAAAATAAAGTGGTGCAATGGATGAGGAGATGTTTCAGCACTACAATGCAGATGGCCCAATACATTATGATGGCAAGGAGAATCAGCTGGATTGGGCTTGACACAAAATCTGTTGAGTGGGACTGTGTGTTGGTAAAGATTAACAAGCAAAGAGTAAGAGCTCGAAGTATTGGCCCATAGGAAATCTGGCTCTGTAATTAATGTGTTGCCTCTCCTAAAAACCCTATAAAGTTCTTGACTATCTATTTAAGTTACAGATCCTACATAAACAAGCCTATAATGGGGAGGGGGTGGATTTGACTGACCCTCTCACTTTACACAATAGGTTTGAGACCTTGAATCTTCTGGCTGACTGTGATTGACAGTTTGTAGATAACAAGATTGTACTGCACCCCCCCCTCTAGTTTCAGTGTTGGAGAGGTGCATTGATAGCCCCTTTGAGATACTAAGTTGGAACATAGCAGGACATGCTATCAAAAAATCAAGTCCTAGTTGGCTAAACCTTTATAATCATTTTCCTATGGTCTGTTTTCCAGAGACATGGGGTACCTCCTCTACCTTCTGCCTAGATGGCTCATGTCTTTTTACACTCCAGCAACTCCATATCACAAGGGAGGAGCTAAAGATGGAAATTACCCTGGTCACCCTTTTGTTTATGGTTGTGCCTCTGGAGCTTGATTAAGAATCACCTAACTTGCAAGCAATTCAGGTTAATTTTCCTAAAATTGCTAAAAAGTTAGTGATTCATTTTTACAATGCCAATTCATTATTGGGTAGGTTGAAACTATAATGAACCTTTATGGATTCATGTGTTGAACAGTCTGTGGGCCCAATTACTTTTCTGTTAATGGGTGATTTTAATACCAACTTATGTAGGGGAGAGGTTTTGAATGACCTCAAAAAGTCCGGAAATTGTCCTTTGAATATTAGTAGTTTGCCCATTGAACATGCTAGTCAAGGTGAAGCTTTGAACACTTTATTTCATCAGCTTGATTTGGTCTTTTCCCTGGAGTCTCCGTCTAATAAAGAGGCCTCTTTTTACCTCCCACCTTTATGGGACTTCATAATTGATTTCATAGTTGTCTCCTCTTATATGTTTAGGGCTGTTTCTGACATAAGAGTTTTAAACGTCAGCTTTAGCAACCACAACCTGATAGTATTATCCTTGAAGTAGAACTGCCCAATGAGACACAACCAAAGTTCAGAAGGCAGATAGCTGGGTCCCATTTCATGAGGGCAGAAAATATTATGGCCCAAAATTATTTATTGGATTTTATGGCTAAAATGTTTAGCAGATATGTTTAGTGTTTGAAGAAAAAGGTGTTGTCATCTTAAAAGCCTATGACAATATTGCCAAAGAGTTGCACAAACTCTTGACACAACCTGTACATAAAAACTCTGACAGAAATAAATACAGATGGTTTGACTGCCTTTGCTTTAGATAGCACGGGTGACTACAGTAAGTCCATAAGACCATGCTGAGAGATAAATGATTGATAGCGTCATGTTGCACGTGCTGAACGCTAGAGGTTAAAAAGAGTAAAAAGCATTTGAGAACGGTTTCTTGGGGTCAAACTCTTCATTCTAGCTGTTTAGCCAAGAGTAGTCAATTTTGGGAGATTATAAACTGCCCTTTGTGCTTGCTCTCTTCGAAGTGTGATGTCTGTTCCAGTATCACAACTGACTTGTGGGCGAGGTATTTTTCAGCGATATACTGTCACACTCTCTCCTGGCAGGGCAAGGGTATTTGTAGCCCCCCATAGCTCAGGTAAAGCAAATTTAATGTCCTCAGTACTTGAAGTCAAGAAGGGACTGTTAAAAAACAAAGTCCCAGGCTCTGGTAGGATCCCGGCTGACTTGTATTTAACTGATCCGGAGATATGGGCCCCCATACTCAAAAAAACTATTAGTGCAGCAGTCATGGAAGGCCCTCTTTCCTCGTGGTCAACTTCGATTATTATTCCAGTTTTCAAGAAAGGAAACAAGGATGACACAAAGTACTATAGCACTATACGTTTAATTGACTCAGTAGTAAAGATCATGGAATGAGTGCTTCTCCATAGGCTTTCAACATGGGCTGAGGAGAAACACATCTTGTCAGATCTTCAATATGGGTGTAGGTCAAGCTTGAGCATCATCAACCAATGCCTGTCTTAACACCTTATAATTACAAAGTATTAGGTTGCCAAACCTGGCTCTGTATACTTGCCATTCATGGACATGACCCTGTCATTTGATGGAGTCAATAGAGGCAAACTGTGGAATTTGCTCCTATCTATAGGTGTAGATTCAGATATTGTAATATTCCAGCAAGATCTGCATATGAATATGTCAGCAGTGTTTCTTTACAATAAAGATGGCACATGTACTGAGCCTTTTGGAGTTATGAGTGAGTAAGTGTTTTATTAAATTGTTTTTAATTTATCTTATCCTATCTTATGTCGACTTTCCCGACCCGCACTCGCCCTGTCCCATGGCCTCACCATTCTTACCTGTGCGGGTGGCGACTGCCCATAAAATCACCTGGCAACATATGTTAACAATTATTTTACTTCTCTGGGTCTCTTTGATTTGTTTGACCACTCAAGGAATGTAAGGATGGTGGATTTACCACAAAGAATGTTAATATCTTTGTGTGTGGCTGATAGAGGAGTACATCTAAACACATGGTTGCTGCGTATACCCTTATAAAAACCGTCAGTACTATGGAACCGTATCTAAAACGGGCGACTAAAAGTAATCATCGTTTTTTATTGACACAGTTCAGGTAGAATCAATTACACTGACTTTTTTCTGCCCCTATTAGTTGGCAAGAGGGATCTAATACTAGACCAGGGCTCGAGTCGATGGTAGAGACAGGTAGAAGCCGTCTACCCACTTTTTTCAGAGGGTAGATACTGTCTACCCTACTGCAAAGCAAAATGCTTTTAGCCGTAATTCACAGATATGTTGAGCTCATCTTGGTGGGATTTTCAAACACGGGACACTATCAGCAGCGACTTCACATTTTCTGCTTTTGTTCAGATGCAACCTGTACCCATAACAAAGGCCGAAGTTAATGGGCCATTAGACCTCTTACTGTTGGAGTATCCTGGCTGGGAGCTATTGGCAGCCCCAAACCTACGTGCAATGTAGGGGAAGCAAAGTCTCACATCTTAAAACTCTATTCAGTCCCTGTATATAAGAGGTATATATGCAGACACTACAAGAATGATAGCTGTGTTTGTCGACCCAGTATTTATACAAATAATAATTTAAATGCCCCAATTTTGTTTTATTTCTTTTACAGTGCTTTAGCCCTGGAGTAGTACCAAAGTACTATGAAAAAGAAATAAAACAAAATAGTGGTATTTAAATTGTTATTTTTCTACGTGTGATGTAAAGCACTATGACACCCTGCATCGGGATGAGAAGTGCCACTACTCATTCCAATGCAGGGTGTCAGAGTGCTTTACATCACACATATAGATTATACATTGACAATACATCATATATGTGTTCATCAATATAAAAGATGTGTTACGTTAGACTATGAGGGTTATAAGGTGTGGGAGCCACATGTACTTCATGCCTGTGCTATATTAGGAGGATTACACATTTTTCACTGAAACAACAAAATAATCTCTATTTTAAAAGCAGTAACCCGGTTACCCGTTTACATAAAATAAAAACCTGTCATCTGCGTGTTACATAATGTGGTTTGCAGGAGACATATTAACCCTCGATGCTACTTTTATTCAAAACTAGGACTAGGCAAAACACAGATCTCTCCAGAGTTATCCTATCATCATTATTACCTGAGTTTAAGCTTTTACACAAAGATCTCTGCAGCAGGTGCCTTAACCCCATAAGATAATTAAAAATAAATACATTGCAACAACTTGAGTAGAACGGATTTATTGCCACATTCCTTCTTGTTGCCATTTTTTTGTGGCAGGGTTAAAGCAAACATTATAAATTGAGCCCCAGATTTTACGTCCGGGTTGTGTCAATATTGTGGCGCAACTCCTATGCGAAATCTAACTTGTTAAATGTTAAAATGCACTCAAATGTACTCATAATAGACCTGCTAAACATATGTGAGGTCTTAGGAGCCAATGCCACTTCCTATCAGGTCATGGGTAGTGATCCCACATGCGATGGTACATGTTGTGATTTAACTCCATGTATTGTCACTCGTAGTGATGTCACGAGCTGGGATGTCACGTGTGGTGATGTCACGCCCGTTCTCCCTAACTAGGTGAGTCCCCACTTCTTTTTTTTTAGGACCTGAGCCCTGTACTAGACCTTGTTGCTATGACCAAGTGTCTCAAGAAGAAACTTTTCATACTTTCATGTTTTGTAGATTCTATGTAAAGCCTCGAAGAACTTTCATTATACCACTTTTCAAAAATCTTTCTTCTATTCAAGTGCGTCCAGCTTTAATGAATTTACAATTATTGAAGGAAAATTGTATGTGTTATTCTATTTCTTATTTTTTATCAGTGGCAGTTAAAATCAGACAGACAATCGACGACTGAAAGTCTCTATTGCGTGATGCTGTGTAAGATCTTTTATGGATAATTTCTTAATGCCGAAACAAAAATTTTTTGATAATAATGATGATGGGGTGGAACATGCCATACCTTGATGAGCTTTCAGCGCTACATCCTCTGGTTCACAGCAGAAGTGAAAACATTGTTTCCTTCCTTTGCCATACAGTCTGGTCCCAAGACTGTTGATGCTGCTTCTGTTCCTGTTGCACAATCTACCTGAAATCTTAGGACCTGATTTAGAGCTTGGCTGACAGGTTCTCTCTCACATATGTGACGAATACAGCAGCGGCTCCTCCACTAAGGCAAAGGAGCGTTGCCCCACTGCTTTGCAGCAGTGAAATAAAGGAAATGCAAAATGATAATAACTTGAGGTTATAATCATTTTATGTTTTCCTGCTACAGCAGGTGTGCGGGTGGGGCGGGTCTGCTCTGATAACATAAGAGCAGGGGGAGGAGTGGTTTGCCCTCTCCAAGTGCGCATGAATGTTTGGCCGGCACGCTCAGGCCAGCCAAACTGCCATGCGCACTTTGCATGTTCTTCATGCAGGCTGCATTATAGCCTGCGTGGAAAACATTCCCAGGCTCACATTCCCTGGCTGAGCGCTGAACCAGACCAATCACAATGCTGATTTCACCATTGGGATTGGCTCAGGGGAGCCTGGGTGCTTCCTGTTCTGGCCCCAGGGGAGAGATGGTGGAGGAGAGACTGAGAAGAGATGTGGCGATCAGGTACGTTTTTATTTTTTTTTCCCTGCCCCCCGCAGCAATATCCGTGCCGGCTGTCACTGGACAAATATCCTCTCCACCTAAATACAACTACATTAGAATCCAATGCACTTGTAATAAGGCCGATAATCATGTTTGCTAGGAAGGTAGAGGTACTTGCATTTAATACCTTAAGGAAAGCTCTACAGGGATAACTACGATTGAAGTGGAAATAAGAAATGCTGGATGGGGCTCTGCCACATTTCTTCAAACTTTACATCAAAGTGGGTGTGACAGTATATATGCTTCAATACAAGCTGTAAAGTTTGGTCCTGAAATAAAAGCCTTGATTTTGTTAGAGGACAAATAGTTTCTGCAGGGTTGTTTGTATTGTATGTGGTTTGAATCATTATGATATTTGGGACCATGTAGAAATCCAGGGAATTTACCACAGTCCAAGAATCATGGACTGAAGTTGTCAATATTCATTGCTAAACCACCTTGCAGCACTGGCACCATCGATGAGCAAGCACACATGTTGTCTGTTTTGTAAGATGGAGCCCCTCTTAGCATTTCTGCAGCTCAGCACTTCCTCACTTTACCTGGGAGAACTCCAGGCTCCAGCAGGCAAAGCGGCAGGAGTTCGCCAACATGATAGACCCACGCCGGGAGGCTCACAAAGGCTGCCCAGAGCTCCTGCAGAACTGTTGCCCATTTTGGTGTTCCTGCAGCTCAGCACTTTGTCACTTTACCTGGAAGGACTCCTACTTCCAGCAGGCAAAGCAGCAGAAGCATAAAAGCTGCCCAGGGCTCCCGCAGTACGGGACGCGCTTGGGCGTGCCCGAGCGAAGTCCAGGCCAAGGGCGGGCCCATCTGCACCCAGCAGCGGCAGGAAGAGGCGGGCTGTTTTGTCTTCCACGTTATTCTGGACGCAAGTCACTGTGCATACTAAATTATTGGGAAAAGGAACCACCCTAGTTCTGCTCTAGCTAAGTCAGCACCAAAATCTCGACAGTCTATTATGAATTACATTACAGGGCAATGGAAGCTATTGAGAAACAGATTGTTAGGAAACTTTAACCACGTGTACTGAGGGTGGCCCTGATCGGATAAATCCATGCTCAGTCTCTCCAACTGTTGCCCAATCCAGTAATCCTCAAGTTGTGAGACTAGGCACACCGGACAAGGAAGAGAATACTTTGAACTCCATCTCACCGGGAATCTCAAACCCTCACCCGTCCTCTAAACGCATTAAAATTCCCAGGAATCGTAATGTTGATCTTACCGCGGCCCCATGTGAAGGATCCATAAAGGTTAAATAAAAGGTACCTGTGCAGAGGCCAGCAGCTACCCCCAAGCCCCCCGGGTACTAAATCACCCCGGTTTACACCTCAATGGCGGCATCTATTCAAACTCTGACATACCTTATTAAGACTTCTTTTTGTACCTTTAAGGACAGACTTAAAGCTATTGAATGTGCTATGTTAACTTATGTAGAGCGATTCGGTTCGGTTTATTCTCACCCTGACAGCCAGCCCTTGCACTGGTCTAATCTCTAGACACTCTTTAACAGGAAGTTCCAAGCTACCCAACTGACCAGTGTCTAATTCAGTGCCTCAATTTCAACAAGCACTAGTCACAGAAATGAGTAGGGTTCCTACATAAAGGGTTTCACCTATTTCCACCATTTAACAATTGCTTTGGGGGGACTGTTCCTACCCATTCTTCACCCATTTCTCATTGATTAGATCTCCCCCCTGCTGCAACCCTACGTGATCATTTTGGCCAATGTTCTAACTCTATGGGCTTCTACCCAAGAAGCATGGGACTTGCTAAGAAATAAATCACTTAACTGGCTAAAAACAAGAGTTGTGCTGGGTGGAGCTCTTTTTGCAGAGTTCATATTTCAAGATGGCTAGACGGGTCGGGTGGGTTGGCAGAGGTTCAAAAGTACTGTGACTGTGTGGCGCTTTCCTTTAAAACTCATGCACTCGTTAATGCCATACTAGGAAGAGCAAGTTCAATGTTTCTAAATCAAATCTTTGTTTTACCCCTTGGGTTATTTTATCAATTCCTTCCACAACCCCCATACAATCCTATGTAATGACACAACAATTTATTTTCACAATCACATTCACTATACCAACCATCAACATCTAATCTGAACTATGCATACCCTCTTAAGTATCCTATTGTGACGTCTAATAGGTTTGATTGTCTCAGCAGTCTTACTGGGGTGGATTGACTGAGGGAAGCTACTCCGTATGGAGCTATCCCCTGCAAACATGCTCCTACAACTTTAACCCCTGGCAATAGTACACTGACAAATGACGATTTAATAAATTCTCAATTAACTGCGGAGTAGCCTCCATTGAGGAGTGAGGTAAATACAGATTTTACAACTCTAACTGTAAGTGTCATCAGAGTCTTATGTTGGAATGTAGCGGTGCCCCTTAGTAAGTACAATTCACTAGAATGGTAAGACTTTACGACAGGTTTCAATATCATCTGCCTACAAGAAACATGGGCCATTGAGCCTATTCATCTCAACGGCTTTAAATCTTTCCATTCTCTAGTAATTCCATCGAGACACGGTAGGCCCAAGGGTGGTCTCTGCATTTAAGTTTTAGCTGTAAAGTCTCTAACTCTTTCTATCAAATTGTCTCTGTCGATCTTTCAGCATCATATTCACTTGTATTAGTACATTTTTATAATAATGCCCGTGACCTAGATATACTGGATATCTTAAGTCAATTCGATGCTGACTTGGAATCGTTAAATGATAAGGGGACCAGAGATAAAATCCTAGTATGTGGGGGGAGATTTCAACATTCAACCCTGCCATTTGTTAGCTAACAAAATCTGTGGTATGGCTTCCCCCCAATGATATTGGCACTAATTTTTCAAATTCTGAGTATGGAGAGAATCTCAACGAGTTACATTTCAAATATGACCTAGGTTTTAGTAATGAATTCGGAGACAGGCCGGTTGAAGTACCTTGCACATTTGATGGTAGCATGGGAAAAAGCGTTTTTGACTTTTTCCTGTTTCCTAATCGTTATTCTGCCTTAGTTAACAATTTTAAATTATATGATTGTGTAATGAGTGACCATCTTCCTCAGAGCTAAGAGTTGGAACCCAAATCTGTAAAAAATCAAGGGGTTTGTCATCATACCTTTTCTGTGGAAAGTATAGAGCTCTCTCATCTGAATGGTTTTACTTTGCGCTGATCTATGGTTGTTCTGACCAGATTCTTAGAACAAATAATCCACCAACAGAGGAGACCTTTGATTCTTGCTTAGACGAGTCAGCAGAAGCTATGACGATTATAAAGGCATTTAACCAAATGACTAGGGACATCAAAGTAGGGCTAACTTCCAACCAGAAGAAAGGAGTTGTAAATGCGAAGGGTTGGTTTGATCAGGCATGTACCCAGGCTCATAAAAATCTGAAAAGAGCCTTAAACAGATTTCCCAGGAATATCTCTGAAGTACAGTATTGGAGAAGGGTGTGTAGGCTCACCGTAAAAAAATGCAAAAAAGGTCTGAAAGAGGAGGCAAGCCATAATAAGGACACCACAGCATTTTGGATTATTATAAACTCCCACTTCTTTAGTGATGATGACAAGCCCAGAATTGAGGCCGCAGTGACTGAAGAAGATTGGGTAGCTAATTTCTCCAAATTATACTCTGATACAACTGAATGGGGCAGTAACAGCTCTATATCGGTGCTTGGGGCTGATTCTTCTATGTCTACACTTCCCCCCAATCAGTTTTATCTTAATTTCACTCTGGAAGAGGTCAACCTGGCTCTAAGAAAAAGTAATGGAAATAAAGCACTGGGCCCTGACGGGATCCCAATTGATCTTACTGACTTTTGATAATCCTGACTTGTGGGACCCCCTGCTGACTGTCGTCCTCAGATCCCTCCAATATTTA
This sequence comes from Lissotriton helveticus, assembly GCF_964261635.1. NCBI lineage: Eukaryota > Metazoa > Chordata > Amphibia > Caudata > Salamandridae > Lissotriton > Lissotriton helveticus. The sequence continues at coordinate 1,509,883,413 of NC_136067.1, read as the reverse complement.
AAGAAGGCGACCGTAATTGTCCCACGCCCTATAGACCCATTTTTTTGCTAGACTCATTAGTCAAAGTGGTGGGTCCCATACTTTTATATAGATTACAGTAGTGGGCGAACTGCAATATCATAATTTCGGGCCTACAATATGGATTTAGACAAGGAATTGGGACCACAGAGCAAGCCATCCATTTCAATCTGCTGATGGGCAAACATGTACACATAAAAAGCGTGGTAACTTCTCTATAGTTTTTGTTGATTTGTCCTCCGCTTTTGATTATGTAGCCCATGATAAACTCTGGTACGCTATGATTTCAATGGGTATAGATATCACTATTGTTAACTTTCTTAGATATATATACTCAATGAGCTCTGCGAGGATATGTTTTGGTTTGAAAGGTAAATTTACACGATCTTTTAGTATTGAAAAAGGAGTTTGTCAAGGGTGCGTACTCGCTCCTTTTTTGTTTAATTCGGACATTAATAGTCTGGGTAGGACTCTTGCTAATACATGTATGGATTTGCCCTAAGTTGGGCACCAGCCTATACTGGTTGTGATCTATGCGGACGATGTAGTGCTTATGGCCTGCACCCCACTGGCTCTGCAGCGTCTCCTGCTAATTAATATAAGTAAAACCTTTGTCATAAAAGTAGGCTGAAGAACATCTAAGTGGCGTAACATTCTTATAGGAAAAGTCATTCTATCGCAAATACCCTCTTTTTAGTACTTGGGAATTTCATTTGATTGCAAGGGTAATTGTAGAATTGATGTAAACTCTAGAAGGATGCAATTTGTCAGATCAATCACAGCCCTGTGCAATTGTTCCAGGAAATTAGGTTGTAAACAGCCCAAAGAAATGTTAACTATATATAACGCTAAATGTCGACCTATCGCAATGTATGGTTCTGAGATGTGGGGGTATGTAAATGTTGAATCATTACAACTGTCAGAAAATGCCTTTTTTAAAAAAAAAAAACTTCTTGCGCTCCCTAATAGCTGTTCTAATTTTGTATGCCACTCTGAATTGGGTGCAACATACTTAGCAGATCTGATAACGGTTCAGCCAGTTCTTCTCTGCACAGGGTCTGGACATCTGATTACATGAAATGTGATCGTGCCATTGTAAGGGATTGCTGTGACTCGGAGTTTGTCCAAATGATTCCATAGTTAAAGGCCATCAGGCAATTCATGTCTGACATCAGCCACCCTAAATATTATGATCATACAGAACTAACATCACGAGGAAATTGTTAAAGATAGAGTGTTTAAACTTACTGGAGAATCTGAAATTGTCTGTAGAACTGGTCAAACCAACTGTCCAACACAATCAAATGGTTTTGACCACCTTTTCGATGCAGCCCTATTTAATTAATGTTCTTAATGCACAGCATAGGTTTGTTTTGATGTGTTTTAAGCTTGATATCTTTTACAATCTGCCGAGCTTTCCAATTATCAATAACTGGTCATGTGAACTAATGTATTGTCCCTGCGATAAGGTGTCTAAACTATCGACCATGCATATACTGTTTTTTGTAAATTTTATTCAGATCTGAGGAATTCCTTTACGAAGCCTTTAATGAAATCTTTACATTTTAAGCCATGTAGGCCGGCTTTCCTGCATTTGCAACTACTTCCAAACTTGTAAACATGCATGGTATTAGCAAGATATTTAAGGGCTGCTATTTCCACATGAAAGTTACCACTTGCTGCATGCTAAACTTCGCTTGCACTTTATCGTTCTTGTTTTTAACTACCTCTATTCACTTTTAATGTATTTTATTATGTATACTTTTATGATATGTTAAATGTTATGTTAAATGATTCTTATTAAGCGCACTAACACCCGGAGGTTTCATGGCGCTGGCTGAAGGGACATGTAAATGAGCAGAAAAAAAGTTTATTCAGAAAGGGTAAATAAAAAAGTCTTGAGAAGTTTCCTGAACTGAAGGAGGGATTTACTTGATTTGATAATCAGAGGGAGGGAGTTCCAAAATTTGGGGGCAAGGAGAGCAAAACGACGGCCGCCAAATTTAGGAAGTTTAAACTTGGGGGTGACAACCAAGTGATGGGAAGCTGAGCGAAGAGAGCGGGCAGGTTGATACAGGGTAATCAGAGATTTCAGAAAAACAGGACAAGAGCAGTGAAGGGATTTGAATACCGAGCAGCCCATCTTAAAGGCTGCTCTCTCCTTCACTGGTAGCCAATGAAGCCTGCGGAGCAGAGGCCTCGCCGATTGCCACTTAGGGATCTTGAATATGAGGCGGTCTGCCTGGTTTTGTACAACCTGGAGGCGGTGTGAAAGAAATCGCGGGAGTGCATGATAGAGGGAATTAGAAAAATCAAGGCGCGATATGACAAGGGACATGACGACCTGACACAAGGCCGCATGTGGAAGTAGGTGCCTGATCTTCCGGATTTTTCGGAGTTGGAACATACACGAAGAAATCGTGGCACCCACTTGGGCCTTGAATGACAATTCAGCGTCGATCGTCACCCCCAGACTCCTAACGGCCTTGAGTGGTGTCGGAGGGGAGCCCAGGTCGGGAGGCCAAAACTGTGGACCCCAAAAAGCGACACTGGAACCAGGAAGAAGTAGCTCAGTCTTTCCAGGATTGAGTTTTAATTGATTCTGATTCATCCATTGATGGATATGGGTCATAACGGCGTGAAAGTTGTTAGTCGCCTGAGGAGAATCAAGTGGAAAGACGAGCTGCAAATCGTCAGCATAATTGAAGACGCTGACGTCCCAGTTGTGAAGGGAAAGAATTAGAGGGCGCAGGTAAAGATTAAATAATAACGGGGAAAGTGAAGAACCCTGGGGAACACCACAAGTGATAGGGGATTTAGATGCGGTGAAGGGGCCAAGGCGCACAGCTTGTGATCTTCCCGTCAGGAATGACTCCACCCACTTGAGGGCTGTGCCCCGGATGCCGGCTTGTTCGACACGGTGGAGAAGGATGTCGTGATCCACAGTGTCGAACGCGGCAGACAGATCCAAAAGAACCAGAGCCTGTGGTCTCTTGGCATCTGCGTTCTTTCTCAGGGTATCCATAACTGCCAAGATGACTGCTTCCATGGAGTGGGCCGGCCTAAAGCCGGCCTGATTGGACTCAAGGAAGCACGAGCTCTCGATGAAATTAGAGAGGCACCAGGTGACATGGGCTTCAAGGAGTTTTGACAAGTAAGGCAGCAAAGATATTGGGCGATAGTTGGAAGGTTCAGCCGCATCGGCCCCTGGCTTCTTCAGGAGAGGCAAGAGAATGGCCTCCTTGAAGGTTCCAGGGACTGTGCCGGAGGTGAGGGAAGCATTCAGAAAGGGAAGTATACACTCCGGTAGTTTAAGACAGACCTCCCGCAATACCGCGGGAGGGCAATGGTCCTCCGGAGAGCCCGATTTTACACGATTGGCTAACTTCGCCAGGGAAGGAGGATCCAGAATGGGAAATAAAGTAAAAGAAGATAGATTGCCCGGGAGAGTGTCCAGAGATGGTGACGGCTGAGGAGTAGAGGTGATAGAATTTTTTATTTTAATGATTTTTTCAATAAAGAAGAGATTGAGAGCCTCACAGGTCTCTTTGGACGGAGTTTGAACTGGGAGAGTCCTGTCGTCCGTGGTCAGTTCATTCATAATCCTGAACACCTCGCGAGATTTGTTAGTGGCAGAGAGGATTCTATCAGAGATGTGGTCCGATTTGGCTGATAGAATAGCCAATTTGTATTCCCTCCGAGCGGTAACAAATTTCTGTCTGGATGACAGGGAGTAGTCCCGCCTCCAGATACGTTCCAATTGACGTACCTCAAGTTTTATTTGCTTGAGGTTGTCAGAGAACCACCGGTTGGCGTTGGGGTGTCTGGTACAAGGGAACATAACTACTGGGGCAAATTGGTCACTGGCCCCTTTCAACCAGCTGCAGATGTTAGTGTCGATCCTATTAACATCCTCATAAGGAAGGGTGTTCGGACAGGTAGAGGCCAGGGTGGCTATAAAACCCTTGGAATCATAATTCTTCCATTTCCGTGCAGAGCCACCTGCCATTAGTGGGGCCTTAATTCGCCCACTAAGTGTGATGGTCGTGTCGACTATGAAATGGTCTGACCATACGCATGGAAGTGTAGAAGGGGTTGAGAGGGTTATATTCGTGGTCCAAACCTGATCTAATATGTGGCCTTTTGCATGCGTCGGTGAGGTGACTTGCTGACTCAAATTCAGACTTGTCAGCATCTCAGATAATGCTGAGGCATGTGCCCCCGCGTTGGCGTCATCAAACCAATAATTAAAATCCCCAAATAGGGCGAAACTGGGTAGTGAAGGCAAGAGGGCAGTCAGATGTTCGCAGAGTTTCTCCGCAAAGTCTGGCATGGGGCGGGGCGGACGATATAGAAGGGCAAAAGAGAAGGCCCACGCTGGCGTCCCCAGGTTAACAACTAGATTCTCTGTTTGTGGAAGTGCCAGGGAAGAAGAGGAGATGAGGTGCAAACGTTTCGAGATGATGGCAGCCACCCCACCACCGGGGTGATCGGCAATGCGATCATCATGGAGAATGAAATAGTCTGAGGGAAGGGCTGCCAAGATGTCAGGGAGAGAATTCTCCGTGAGCCAGGACTCAGTGAGCAAAAGGAGGTCAGGGCTTTCTTGTAGCAGCAGGGTGAAAATATCAGCCTGGTGTCTGACCATTGAGCGGGTGTTTAAAAGTAGAACCCGAATCGAGATATGAGTCAGTGCAGGGACAGACCGGGGAGCCGGGGGGCCAGGCAAAAGGGGGGGGTTACAGGAAATACCGAGTGCAGTGAGTCTCCCCATGGTGACTGGAGGGGGAGCCAAACCAGGTAGGTTGTAATGTCTCAATTGCATAGCGGTAAATGAGATGTTATGACTAGCAACCCCTACCCCTAGCCCCTGCCGGCCGCGGACGGGCGCAGACGGGCTTGACTCTGGTGCGACTCCGGCTCGCCTACGGCGCGCCCGCTGCGCTCGTCCGCTGCGCTGACACATAGTGGCCATTTAAATAGGGAGGAGACAAGGGGGTGTGGCGAGAATCGCCGTCCAACCCAGCCCAAGATGGCGTCCACGAGCGCTGAGGAGCACCGGCAAGCGGTCTCACTACAGCGGATGGACTGGGTGCAGAAGACAAGGTAGGGGTTTAAAAACGTTGCTAGTACTCAGCAGGGCAAGTAATGGCACACAATTTAAAATTAAGGTCCGCCGCTCGTAGTCAGCGGGACCGATCAGGGGAGCGGTTAGCACCGCTAGTAATCAGCGGTAATGCGAAAAAAAGATTAATTTTCCACTAAAATAGACAGTCGCACTCCAGCAGTCGCTTGCAAGCCCACTGCCACTGGGCTGCCGGCGATCACAGAAGGCAAGGAGAGGAGAGTCCTAAATAGGGAGGAGACAAGGGGGTGTGGCGAGGATCGCCGTCCAACCCAGCCCAAGTCGGCGTCCACGAACGCTGAGGAGCACCGGCAAGCGGTCTCACTACAGCGGATGGACTGGGTGCAGAAGACAAGGTAGGGGTTTAAAAACGTTGCTAGTACTCAGCAGGGCAAGTAATGGCACACAATTTAAAATTAAGGTCCGCCGCTCGTAGTCAGCGGGACCGATCAGGGGAGCGGTTAGCACCGCTAGTAATCAGCGGTAATGCGAAAAAAAGATTAATTTTCCACTAAAATAGACAGCCGCACTCCAGCAGTCGCTTGCAAGCCCACTGCCACTGGGCTTCCGGCGATACACTATGTGAATCGAATAAAGATGAATTGAGGTCATTTACGTTTAGGCTTCAATCATTTTGAGGCTGTCCTTCAGATTACTGATGACATGTCTGGAGGAGACCTTCAAGTGTTGCCTGCAATATAGAGGAAATCCACGACAATTTTAAAAATAAGAATTTGTTGTCACCCAACACACCTCACTGACTGAATAAATTCAGCAGTAGCTTGGCACCAAATCACCAGTCCCAGGTGTCTACTTACATGGTACAAGAGGCTCACTATTATATTTGACTATGACATATCTCCTAATCATTTCCAACTAATTTCTATCAATATTGTTAGGTTTAATTCTATGTATTTCCTTACTTATTTGTAATCTTGATCAGAATGCTTTACAGAGATACGTGAGCAATATACATTTAACAAGACATTAGTACATAATTAAGTTCATAGGACAGTTCATTTCTTTCCATGCTTAAGGTGTTGGGGACAGAATTCGTCTACCAGGAAGCAAAATACAGTACTTACAATCAAATAGTAGCTATGGGATTCAAGTGTTCCACATAGATACTAAAGTAGGGTAATAGGAGAACCTAAAGAGAACTGTAATAAGAGTTGTTTCTTGGCATCCTAGATATCTTTTAAAAGCAGTCCAACCATGTTCGTAAAGTTCAGTGACTCTTTGCACCAAATTCATCTCTCTTTTGCTTCTTACACCTAACATTGTTTGCTCGTGTCACATTATGTCTCTTTTACAGTCTGCTTCAATCGACAACGGTCTATATAATATTGTGAATTCCCACTGTAATACCATCCCAAATGATTGCAGACAATGTACAGGCTGCTGCCCAATCAAGTACAAGATGCAGCATATATTTCCATCATAGTTTGTATTGAGAGCTATGTGACTGTCATGACCCCCACTCGGCGTGGTGTGTATGGGCCAGAATGAGTGATACTAAAGGGTCTAAAATGCAACAGGGCCTTTGCCAGTTCTTCTACATAGAAGGGGGTCTGCCTTATAAGCCCTTCCTCTGAAATAATCCGGCTCTTGTAAATTTAGGATTTTCGATTTGCTGGACCGTGGCTCTTGTGGATCATTTCCTTGCCCAGTTCTGAGTTTCCGAGGGCCTTTCGAAGAGAAACTGCGTTTTCTCCTGTCTCGCTGTGTTACTTGCATGGAGAAGCCCAGCCTCCCTATTTTCCAATTCCCATGGACTATTCATGTAGCAGCAGCAGCTGTCCCCAAGACCGCTCACCACGGGAAAGGGAATTTGCTACATCGTTGCAGTAAGTGGTAGCGTTTCCCTTCAATCCTTGTGTATTTTTGTTACGCTCCTGGAATTTGGAGCGTCTTCGTTGTTCGAGGTGTGCAGTATTCCCCGAGGCTATTGAAACTTGTTTTTTCTTTAGGGGAGCAGCACTGCCTTTCGTTTTGAACTACCTCATGGTCAACGGGGTAACTTTATTTGTTCCATACTTTCATGCATTTCAGGAGCTCATAGGGAGCACCCACTTTAGTAAGAAGTACTGCTTGCTCCTCCCTCCATAAATAGTATAGTGTGAGACGTATCACACTGTTCATACTACTGCTTTCCTTGCAGCTGGTGCACACTCTCAAGGAGAGAGTGGTTTCCGCACACTGCTTATTGTGCTTACTTTCTGTGAATGATCCTCCCGCTATTACTGGAGTGGTTCCACTTACCAGAGACTGCCTTTCACATGGTTAAAGTTGCCTGTTTGAGACCCTTAATATGAGAATTGAATGTACTGCCTTAACATCAGGACCCATCAGATATAATACCCAACCCCTAGTCATGCAGTATGGAAAGAAACATTATGTGAGCATCCAATTTGACCTCATAGATGCCCCACACTTTTGGTTAATTCTGGGACTAATTTTTCCTTAGTACATTCCCAATTGTGTTTTGTTTTTATTTTTGCTTTTTGTGAAATGTCATATGTAATGAATTACTTTGATTGATTAACATGGTTACTGTTTTTGCATATCAACTTGTTTTCCTGCTTGTGCCAGGAAAAGAACACAGAATCTGATGACAATGTTATATATTGTGTTTTTATTTCATTTAAAGATATTTGAATACATTTGTATATTTTTACTTCTTTGTTTTTATTTTCATACTGAATACATTTCCCCCTTGTTCATCTGACTGGTGAGTAAAGAGTACTGTGGCAAATTGATGTGTGGTGTGTAACACTTTACCCAAAGGGGTTTTCCTTGTTGACTTTGGTCTTTGTTGGTACCCTACCTCTTTGGTTGCTGAGTCCCTCTCTCTTTGTTTAGAGTAATTCTGGGATTGACCTGGGTGATGCTGCATGGCCCCACAGTAGGATGGGCCAGTCGATCAGGAACAATAGATTCTTTATACTGCCAAGAGCATTGTACCAGGGACCATGTCATAATGAGCAATCCAATAGGAACCTAAGCTCAGCTACTATCCGTGAGATGTGAAGACTATGTTTTGGGATGTGTGACCACAGTCCTTCCCGAATATAATCTGTACAGTTCTGTATTCGACGAAACAGAGGAGAGTCATCTTCCTCCCCATAGGGACTATGACTGCAAGATCAATCTGGTTTCTGGGGCGATAATAACATGGAGCCGGATATATGCCTTGACCAAAGCAGAAACTCAACATCTTAGAGAATATTTGGATGAGAATCTGACCAACGGTTTCATACATCCCTCGTCCTCCCCTGCTTCTTCTCCGTTCTTCTTCATCCTCAAAAAGGAAGGTGACTACTAAGCCATCAATAGAGTCACCAGTAAGAACTGATACCCCTTACCTCTTATACCTGTGTTGATGGACCAGCTGAAAGGGGGAACCATCTTTACGAAGTTAGACCTCCACGGTGCATAACATCTTCTGAAAATGAAGTAAGGAAACAAATGGAAGACAGCTTTCCGGATGAAGTTTAGGCTCTACAAGTATCAGGTGATGCCCTTTGGCCTGTGTAATGTGCCAGCGGCATTCCAGTTCTTAATTGATGACGTTTTGAGAGGTCTCTTGGATTTGATGTGCATGGTCTATATTAACAATATTCTTATCTACTTCTCCAATGTCACAAAACATGTCACACATATGAAGAAGGTCCTGGACAGGATGAATAAGAACTCCTTATATGCCAAATTGGAGAAGTGCCTGTTTCACGCTTCTGAGGTTGAGTTCCTGGAATACGTCATCAGTGCCAAAGGCATACAAATGGATATGAGGAAGGTAGAAGCTATTACACAGTGGAAGAAACTGATGAACCTAAAGGCCTCACAGAGCTTTATTGGCTTTGCCAACTTTTATAGGAGGTTCATCAAGGATTTTTCATACATCAGACAACCTCTTACCTGTTTGTCAAAGAAAGGGGAAATTTTTGTGTGGACAGAACAAGCTGAAGCAGCTTTCCAAAAGCTGAAGTCCAGATTCACTTTTGCCCCATATTACGACATTCTGATCTCAACAACCTTTTGTATTGGAAACGGATGTATCATACCACACTTTGGGAGGGATCCTTTCACAACGACATCTGTAGACAGGACAGCTGCATCCTGTGGCCGTTTATTCAAAGAAACTCACACCATGTGAATTAAACTACAGCATTTCTGACAAAGAACTAGTGGCCATAAAAAGAGAATGTGAGGAATGGAGACACCATTTAATGGGAGCCAAGCACACTGTGGAAATCTATACGGACCACTGAAATCTGTTATTTCTGAGGACGGCTCATGCTCTCACACCTCGACAACTGCGTAGGTCCCTCTTCTTCGCAGACTATGACTTTATACAGGCTGGGAACTCAACATGGCCAGGCAGACGCACTGTCTAAAATTGAATACAACCTGAGGGAAAAAGAACAGCCAGACGTTGAACCACCTCAAGTGCTATGCAGTACATCCTTTCAGAATCAAGGGATCGCCTTAATCACGGAGGACGATTGTTTGGAAGACATCAAAATACAATTGTCCAATGTTGACAAGCTGGCTTGGGTGGAAAAAGATCCAGGTAACAGAAGTGCGAAGGTGTATCTTCTATACCGTCTTCACACCTTGTATGTACCTGATCCGGCAATACAGGTCCGTGTCATTCAATGGGCTCACGACTCCTCTTTGGGAGGACATATGGGTATTTATGAGGCCACTGCTCTCATTGAAAGACCTTATTGGTGGCCTGGCTTACGTAGGACTATCCAGCAATACATCAAGGAATGTGCTATATGTGCCCAAGGCAAAGCCAGCTACACCAAACCCATGGGCATTTTGTGTTCTATCCCTATTCCACCCACTCCATGGCACATGGTCTCAATGGATTTCATAGTGGAGATGCCCCCAGCAATGGACAGACAAATTCTTGTGCTTGTGGATCACTTGACCAAGATGGGCTATTTTGTTCCTCTGAGGTCTCTACCCACCTTCTCCATTTTGGCCGGAATATTCCTACAACATGTGGTCAGGGCACATGGCATACCTGCTGTCCTTATAACAAATAGGGGATCCCAGTTCACTTCCCGTTTTTGGCAGGAACTCTGTAAAACCATGAAAATAGATGGCCGTCCATTGACCAGCTATCATCCCCAAACTGATGGGAAGATGGAACGCCTAAATCCAACACTAGAACAATACTTGAGGTGTTTCTCGATGTTTTTTTTTTAATCCTCATTTTGCGCATGAATGTAAAAGGAGTTTAACAGGAGGCCGTGACTTCCAAGATTGTGCCTGCACTCTCTCAACATTACTGTTCCGGCAACAGAGAGTTTCCCTTTGTTGAAATAAGTCAGACTTAGCACTCCTGCATCCTTTCTCTCAACATTACTGTTCCGGCAACGGAGAGTTTCCCTTTGTTGGAATAAGTCAGACTTAGCACTCCTGCATCCTTTACTATAATCAATAATTCTTTGTAACAGGGGGAGAGCTAGCCTTCCTGGCCACTCGGCGGGATTGATTCCCGTCTGAATTATTGTCACCGCTTTAATCATTGGATTTGTTATGTTTATTCGAGTTCCTTCATTACCTTATGTAGTGAGTGCATGGTAATTTTCCCAGATTTCCCAGAAATTAGATTTTTTAGTGGGCTTTCCTTTCCTATCCATTTTATGTGTTTTTATTATAGAATTTAGCCAGTCCCCATGTATTGGTGGTACTGGTTTAATCCAGTTTAAGCATATCTCCCTTCTTGCAAGTAGTATTATTACAAACAGAAAAATTTCCTGTTTTCTTGTTAACTTCTCCTTACTTAAATCAACCTTGGTGTCAATCCCGAAAATAATTAGAGTTGTACTTACTTCTAGATGTTTTCCCAATACCCAGCATATAGTCTTACCAACTTCCTGCCAATAGGAGTCAAGGAGGGGGCAGCCTTGGAACATGTGCAGATCGTTCGCCTTTTCTTGCCCACATTTGGGGCAGGACTTTATGCTGGCTCCTTTGAATTTTGATAGCCTTTTAGGGGTCCAGTATGCCCTGTGTATTGTGAACAAGTGGTTTCTCTTTAGTCGGGCTGGTTTGGTGGTTGACCAGCATTTTTATAGTGACCTCTGCCATAAGTTTTGAAGGTCCAGCTCTGTTATGTCTTTCCACCAGACTGACTCTGGGATCGAGAAATTCTCTTCTCCTGCAGTCATTAGAGCCCAATACCATCTTGATATTTCCTTCTTTATTGGGGTGGTCTTCGTCATTTCATTCTTTAGGTCTATTCTTCCCGTTTTTTATCCGTTAGTGAGTTTGCCCAGCTTGTGAGTTGGTAATATTTAAATTTTGACACAGATTAGTTGGTGATTTCTACTAGGTGTTCCCATGGTTCTATTCAATTCTCTGTCATCAGTTGGCCCCATTCGTTGATTCCAGCCGCTTTTAGAGGCAATGCGAGGGAATCTTTTAGGCATTCTGGTGTACCAGGGGAATCCCATATGGGAGTCATAGAGCTGTAGTAAGGAATGTTCAAAATACTTCTGACTTGATACCATAGTTTTGCTGTGTTGTTTAGGGTCTTTAATTTGATTTTTTTAAAGAATTTCGGGTGTCCGAATTTAAATAAGAAATAGTCAGTTTTGTTTGTCATTGTTTGAAGGAATTCAGGATAAAGTTCGTATTTTTTTAATAGGGGTCTCGCGTTTTTAAACTGGAAAGCCCTGTAGTATTCGACGAGGTCCGGGCTGGCTATTCCACCTTGTTCTTTTTTCCTCCTTATTTTGTTCCAGGCAATCCTTGACCCTTTAGATGCCCATATGAAACTCGCGATTTCTCCCTGGATCTTCTTCAAAGAGTCTCTCTTAAATTCCAATGGGATGACATCAAAGAGGTAAGTACATTTGGGAAGTATAGACATTTCTATCATGTTTGATCTTCCCAGGAAGCTTAGTGGTAACCCATCCCATACTTTGAGGAGTTTTTTGGTCTCAAGGGCAATCCTATTGAGGTTTAACTGGGGCACTTTTTCTAGATCTTTGACCAGCGTTATACCCAGGTATTTTATTTTGTCTTTAGAGTATGGGGTATTCTGATGTACGTTCCAGCTCATAGATTCAATTTTAGCCTCAATGGTCAAGTACCCAGATACTTTGCCAAATTCCGCAATTGTCTTATCTATTGCTGCGGAGGAATTTTGGAAGTTATCTGTAAAGATCATTAGGTCATCCGCGTATAACGCCACCTTTTTGGCCCACTCGCGGTATTTGAAGGGAGTTATTGATCCGTTAATTCTGAGAGTACTTGACAGTGGCTCAATGTAAAGATTGAATAACAACGGTGACAGGGGGCACCCTTGTCTCGTTCCTCTTTGTATGTCGATATTATTGGTGAGGCCCCCATTGATTAGAATCTTTGCTCTTGGTTTTTTGTAGGTCTTAGACACCAAATGACTAAAGCACTGCCCAAGGTTGTATTTGGTAATGACTTTGTTTAGGAATGGCCAGTTGACTCTGTCAAATGCTTTAGCCGCATCAAAGGTCATTATAGTCAGGGGGATCTTTTCGCAGGTCGCTACATCTATCGCGGCAAAGAGCTCATGGGTTATGTCGTATATTTGCCTTCCCTTTATAAATCCCTTTTGGTTCAGGTGGATCAGTTTTGGCATTACAAGGGCCAGTCTCCTTGCTATGATCTGCATAAAGATTTTATAATCGCAGTTCAGCAGCGAGATGGGTCTGTAAGACTCACAGAATGCAGGGTTTTTCCCTGGTTTTAAAATGATGCTGATAGTTGCGTCGTTCCATGAGTCTGGGATTTTAAACTGTTCCTTGTATATTGTGTTTAAAAGCCTTGTTATGGGCAGGGCCAAGATTTCTCTCAAAGCGGAGTAAAGTTCATTGGTAGGGCATCAGGACCGGCAGCCTTCCCTCTTTTCAGACCTTTTAGCGTTGTTTTCACTTCTTCAATCGTTATTTCTGCATTTAGCTCCTCTTTTTCTTCTTCCGATAGTTTGGGTAGAAGTAAGGGGTCTAAGTACTTTCCAGTTTGTTCTTCTGGTGAGAAGGAGTCTTCCTTGTATAGGTTGGAGAAGACGTTTTCGAATTCCTGCTTGATTACCGACTCTTCAGAAGTTAAGCCGCTTTGATTGTTCTGCTGTATGCTAGCTATTTTATTTCTGGTTTGGTCTGTGTTTGTTTTCCATGTCAGCAGTTTTCTGCATCTCTCCCCATACTCGTGATTGGCGAGTTTGCTGGCTTCACACTTCATCTTAACTCTGTTTTCTAGGTAGTCCGCCAGCTTTTCTCTTAATTCCCTCCTTTCCTCCTCCATTGTATCTTTTTTACCTTTATCATTTTGTGCAGTTATCTGTGCGTCAATTAAGATTATACTTTTTTCCATATCTCCAATCTCATGTTTGGCGAGTTTTGTTCTATGAGCTCCCATGCTAATTAGTTTCCCTCTGATAACTGCCTTACATGTGTCCCAAGTAGTTTGGTCTGATGTGCCTACTCAATTGTCCTCCAAGAAGTTGGCTGAGGTTGTACCTAGCTCTTCCCTTAGCTTAGGATCTAGTAGTAGAGTGCGGTCAACTGTCCATCTGGGTTGTGATTTATTTATTGTAGTTTGTAGAGTGAGTTGTACTGCCGAGTGGTCAGACAGATGTGCTGGTAGATATTCTATAACTTTAATGTTGCTTTGCAGGTTTTTGCTTATCAGGAAGTAATCAATTCTGGATCTGTGTCCTAATCTTTTATTATAAAGAGTAAAAGGAAACCCTTTGTTGCCTTTCTCCTTCCACATATCTATCAAGCCTAGGTCTTTTTTGTAAATACCTAGCCATTCTCTCATCTTGGGTAAATTGGCTTGCCTTCCTGGAGGGGATCTGTCCAATTTTGGATCCAGAATAATGTTGTAGTCACCCTCCAGTAATATCGGAGCAGTTGTTGATAGTAACTCTGTGTATAACCTTTGGAGAGGGTTTGGATCATCGGTATTTGGTCCATAGTATCCTGCTATGGTAAAGGTATTGTCATGTATTCTTACCTTAGCTAAAGCCCATCTGCCTTTGCTATCCACTACCTTGTGCTCAACTTTTGCGTTAAGTGATTTTTTAAACAGAATTGCAATGCCCTTGACATTACAGTCTTGGTTGGTACATACATAGGTGTCCACCCAGCTCAGGTTTTTCACTAATTGTTCCCATTCTGCCTTCAAGAGGTGTGTTTCTTGTAGTATGATCACTTCAATATCCACTTCCTTTAGGTATTCGAGTATCCTTCTCCGTCTGCTACTTGTTCTGAGCCCGTTAACGTTCCATGAGAGAATTTTGAATTCTTTAGTTGTTGTCATCACGCTTTTTTTTGTGGGTACTTAAACTTATTTCATTTTTACAGTCCCTGTAAACTCCTTCTATTTTAGATACTGAGGACATTTTTCTATTTTTTTCCCTAGTTTGCTCCCCACCCGTGGTGTCTTTTCTGTTTGTTTTTGTATTTTTTTGTGACGTTCATCGATGCCCACCCCGAGTAAGCCTCCTATCTTTTTTTTGGGCGGTATTATTCGCCCTTTTTGGGCTCCATGGTTCGCCTTGGTTACATATTTTTTTTGTCTTAACTTACAGTCGTGGTCCGCAGCTGCTCCTTCATTTGCTCTAAGAAAGTCTCTACCTCACTGGGCTCCCTCATATTATACATTTTGTTTCGCCATATGATCCTCAGCGCAGCGGGGAATTTCATCTGAACTGTGGCTCCGAGGGACTTTAGCTCTTGCATAAATTGTTCTAACTCCCACTGTCTGTCCTGGGTGGCTTTAGACATATCAGAGTGAATCCTGAAGGACCAGATGTCTTTATTTAGGGAGCTGCTTTTTAACTTAAGAGTTTTTCCTTTAGTGTATATGTTTTAGCGCCTTGAGACCCTACGGGTGAGTAGTGCGCTATACAAATGACCTGATTGATTGATTGATTGATTGGTTTTAAAGTTTCTTAGGATCTTCCTTGATGTCCTTCTCTCTTTACTCTTTCCAAAGGGGTCTCGGTGTACCCTCTGTATGTCGTCAGCCAGGTTCACCTCTTTAGCCCAGGGGAAGTGTTCTTCAAGTAGTGAGATGATGAATTTCTTAATGTCAGACCCTTACAGAATTTCTGGTACATTTAAGATCCTCAGATTGTTTTTCCTTGCTTGATTTTCTAGTGATTCAAGTTTTTCTTTTATATTTCTGTCTGAGTCTCTTAGCTTTCTGATCGCTTTCTGGTTGGTGTCCACCTTTTTGCTAAGGGTCTCCACCACCGACTCAACTGCTGACACCTTATCGCCCAATGCATTCAGTTTTTGATCCAGGTTCTCACATACCTCCTGAATCTTGGCTTGATTGGTTTCGGACACTGTACATTTTTCTCTAATCTCTCCCAGCACCTTCTCCATGAAGTTTTCCATGAGTTTCCCCGTTTGTTCTATGATGGAATGATGGAGAGGAAGACCTAAATTGTCTGTCTGGGGTTCGTTTGTATCTGACAGTACAGGACCTTCTGATACCTCCATTTGTGGGTCTGTGTGAGTATTGTTTTCTATGCTCATTCTTTGAATGTTGTTTCTTGGTTCTTCGGTATGCGGTAGCACTCTTAAGAGAAGACTACTCTCCGGGGTACGGGTTATGTCTCGAGATGCTGGGGAGTTATCTCTTGCTTGTGTCGGTTGCTGAACTTTAAAAAAGGATCTCAATGAGGGGGTAATTTTTACTTTTGCTCTGTTTGGACCCCTCCTTTCTCAGACCTAGGTTTGGGTTGGCGGTCATGGTTAGTGGTGCCTCTTAATTTTCTTTTTGTGCTCACTGGTAGTATCACTTTTTTGGTGGGGGGTAAGAAACTTTGCTTGGGGAACTGCCTAGTCCTGAGGCAGTAACTGGATCTTGTCCCGATCCCTTCTTTGAGCTCTATTCTCGATTGAGTATTCCCCTTTTCTCCTGACTTAGTGCCTGATTGTGAGATTTGTACCACTAAGACCGCCCCCTCCGCACACTCAGCACCCCCGGCACCTCCAATACCCTCCTTTCCTCCTTCCTTTCCTAGTAAAACCCCCTGATTACCCCCCTTGCACCCCGCAATCAGGTCTAGAGCTATGACCCCCTGTCCTTTCTTCTCCCCTCGTACCTTGCTCATGGGGTTAGAGCTGAGGTTGAAAAGAGTCCTCCGGTCTTCGTCTGTTGGGTGCATTCGTAGCCGGTTCTCTGACTCTGCACCTCCTGCTTCTACTTTCCCGGACCGGCCCCTCGTAGGTCTGGAGTCTTCGGTGAATGGCTCAGTTTGCTTCCCCTCCACCTGAATAGCACTGGCACAGTTAGGGGATTTTGTCTCTCCCTCCTGTGTATCAGTGCTTCTGGCTTCGACAGCACTACCTTTCGTGCCCCGGAGACAGTACTGCTCCCGACGCGCTGGTGAGCTGATGCGACCGCTACTGCTGCCGTTCTTCCCCCGGAAGAGGAAGCCGACCCTCCCGAGCACTCTCCGACACTCCCTGTGCACACCTGATGCTGCCACCCAGAGCCCAGGGAAGACAATGAGACCGCCGCTGGAGCCTCTGAATCCTTGCTGATAGGAGTCCCACATCCCCCGGATATTTGCTTCCTCCAAGGTCGGTTTGATTTTCCGACCTCGAGGACCCTCACGAAACTTCAGTAGGTAGGCTTTCTTTTTATTGTTGTTTCGCTACTGCATTGTAGCGGCTGCTGTATTGGTATGTAATAATATTGGTCTAGAGCTGACGGCGAGCATGGAGCTCACGACCGGACCTTCTAGCCGGCTGCCATCTTCCTCCCATCAAGGTGTTTCTCGATGTTACATGACACTGAATGGAACACTTTGCTGTGGACTGCTGAGTCTGCATACAACAACAGAGAGCACACCACGCTGGGGTGTTCTCCATTTTATTGTTAGTACGGATACAATGCCAACATGCTCCCTTTTGACTAGCCGGTAACAACAAATCACCCTTCCATTCAAGCCCAACATTTGCATCTCCGTGCAATACTTATAGAGGCTAGGGATCAAGGCCCAAGAAACCAGCAAAATGTTTGCTAACAAGAAAAGATCCCAGGAACTCTTATGTCAGGAAAGGGAGAAAGTATGGATGGCCACCAGGAAACTGCATCTGAAGGGGACCAAAAGGTTGAAACCTAAATATGTAGGGCCCTATCCCATCATTAAGATTATCAATCCAGTAGCCATGAAATTGAAACTACCGGTATAATGCAAATCCATCCTGTTTTCCATGTCTCCCTTTTACGCCCTTGTCCACCTCAAACGAGTCTACCTATCAGTCCTGTGCCTGTTGATGGGGAAGAGGAATATGAAATAAGGAAAATACTGGATTCAAAAAGGATGAGGGGGAGGGTTTACTGCCTTATAGATTGGAAAGGAGTTGGTACAGAAGATCGTACATGGGAGCGGGGCATAGCCGACATTGCCCCATCTCCTTCAACATTTTCATGCAATGCACGCATCTAAACCTGGCCGTCCACCAAGTTGGCGGCCGCTCCGGAGGGGTACTGTCATGAACCCTCCTTAGTATGGTGTGAATGGGCCAGAATGAGTGATACTACAGGGTCCAGAATGCAAAAGGGCCCTTGCCAATTCATCTGCAAAGAAGGGGGCCTGCCTTAAAAGCCCCTTCTCTGGAATGATCTAGCGCTTGTCAATTTTGGATTTTCAAGCCGTTGGACCATGGCTCTTGTGGATCATTTCCTTGCATAGTTTTGAGTTTCCAAGGGCATTTCGAACAGAGACAGTGTATCTTCCTGTCTTGCTGTGTTTCTGGCGAGGGGACGCCCTGCCTATTTTCCAATTTCCGCAGACAATTCAGGGAGCAGCAGCAGCTCTTCTCAAGACCGCTCACCATGGGAAAGGGAATCTGCTACATTGTTGCAGTAAGCAGTAGCGTTTCCCTTGAATCCTTGTGTACTTTTACTATGCTCCTGGAATCAGAGAGTCTTTGTTGTTCGAGGTGAGTAGTATTCCTCGAGGCTATTGAACCTTATTTTTTCTTTAGGGGAGCAGGACTGCCTTTCGTTTTGAACTACCTCGTGGTCAACGAGGTAGTTTATTGGTTCCACACTTTCATGCATTTTAGGAGCTCAAACAGAGCACCAACTTTAGAAATAAGTATTGCTTGCTCCTCCCTCCATAAATAGTATAGTGTGAGACGTATCACGCTTTTCATACTACTGCTTCCAGGGAGATACTTTCCTTGCAGCTGGCGCACACTCTCAAGGAGAGAGTGGTTTCCGCACACTGCTTATTGTGCTTATTTTCCCTGAATTATCCTTCAGCTATCATTGGAGTGGTTCCACTTACCAGAGACTGCCTTTCACATGGTTAAAGTTACCTGTTTGAGATCCTTAGTATGAGAATTGAATGTAAGTTGCAAGCCTAGGGGGTAGTAGCCTTATACTGCCTTTTGGTCATATATTGTTGAAGGTGTTTTCATGGTTGTCCTTATCATTTCTCTTTCATACAGGGAGTCACCATTTGCATCTGGGATTCTCATGAGAGGAAGTCAGGTTCTCATCAGATGAGAAGGCCTACGGGTAGTGGACTGCTACCTTTTATTTCTTTATCCCTGTTTTCCCCTTTCCCTTGCGCAATACTGTACGTGAGATAACTACTCATGCTCCATGTGGGATGTTGCCAAGGGGAATTGGGAACCGTACATCGCCCGCTGGATCTGTATCAAAACGTTAGTGCTGGTCACTTGACTTGGTCTGACAGTGGCCCATCACTTTCCATATTTTGTTTTGTTATAGTTGCATTTATATTGGACTTCATACCCCTAATAAGACACTAAAGTGCACTATTGGATGTAAATCACTATACATCGTAAAGTATATTTAGTTGGAACAATGTTGTATATGTTTTGCTCATATGTTGGGGTGTCCTGCATGATGAGTACTTACATGCAGTTCTTCTGTCACTGTGATCTATGGTGGAATAAAGTAGAGTGAGTTAATTGCACATGTTGATATGCCCACCATCTTTCAGGGGGAAGAGTTTCCGATTCATGGGTAAGTTGGTAATTTGGTAGGTATATTTTTCCAGTGTGGGCCCCAGAACATGTTATTGGTCAGTGTGATCCTGCATCACCTGTTCAGGAAAAGCCAGATCTTTACTTTCTATCTGAAATCCAAGTGATCTTGGATATTTCTTGCGTTTGCAGGGAGGTAATTCACAATTTTTCAGCTTATGTAATCTTTCTGTCGGGGGAACAGCCAGACTACATTATACTCTAGAATGGTGGGTTCTGATGTTTGAGTATCTTTAGAAATTTACATATATAAAGGTTTGGCCCTTGGCATGAAAGGTGATGATTGCCCCGAGGGCAGAGCATCAGGCAATAAAAAGCCCATGGACTACTTGAAGCAAATGTATGATTCATCCCTATACATCAACAAGCATGGAAATACATTCAATATTTTAGTTCACCTAAGGGCTTAGGGAAAGGTTAAAGCTCATGTTTACTCCCAGGTTTCTTACGTAGGCTGATGTCACTGGGGGAGTGTTCAGATGATGCCTGGGTGGAGGCCCCTTCAATGGTCACAGAGCAGAGTATTTCTTTCTAAGAAGTCAGGTATCTAACTGAAGACAGCTCATTTTGTCTAAATGGGCCATGGGTGATTTGTTGGTAACTTTCTTGATCTACTGTTGTGATGATTTTTTTTTCTTGATGAGTATTCTAATATGGGAGTATTGTGGTCATTAGGGGAGGTGTCTGAAGATGACACATATCTAGCTGTTAAAAATGGTTAATGTTGTGGAAGTGACAGATGTGGGTAGTAGGTTACCCTTGAAGGTTTGTGACACATTTGACTCTGGTGAGATCCTGCTCACCTGCTTTTGTTGACTACTTACTTCAGCTCAGCGTTAGGGAGTTTTTTGTAAAGGAGACATAGACCAATGTAATTTGTCTTATTCATCCTGTTGCCAATAGGCTGCTTGTTGATAATTCTTTTCCTGTAGTAATATAGCACAAGCTCCTTTTTGGAGATAACTCTATTTCAATGACATTGCAAGAGGCTTCAAAATATGCAACTCCAGTGGTGGTGCACCTTGGGTGCAGGACTCTGAAAAGATATGATTTAGTTCTTTGGATGGGCACTTTGCTTTGGTGATTCTCTGGTCACGATTGAGTCTTAGACACTTTTCGTTCAAATAACTTTATTTCGATTTCTCAAAGGAAATCATAAAAGTATACAATTATTTAAAAATATACCAGCAATAAATCACAATACATTTCCAAATAATCAAAGAAAAAGACAACATCATAATACATTATTGCATAATTCTACGAAAAAAATAAAAAAATAAAATCAGTAACGATTTCTCTCAAAAAAGGAAAAGAAGAAAGAAGGAGACATCATAATACATTGTTACACAATTCTGATTTACACAAAATAAAATCAATAACGGTTTCTGGAGCGAGATCTGTAACCCAGCTTAATGTTGTTATCGACGGTTTGTTTCCAGAAGGGGAAGTAAGATTCACTTGGGTAAAAATCATGTAGATCCCAAGTTGTTATAGGACCATCACCTTCTTGGGGCTGCCAGGACTGGAGATAGGGAACAACTTGTCTGCTCCTAAATCTAATTAGAACCAGGTCGCCACAGATATCTTTTCGTAGGGGACCCAACCAACCCACTCTCCTCACACTGACTATCCTACCATCAAAGTTGTGGGGTAAGGGTCTATTTTTCGATAGCCAAAACTTAACTTTGTTTAGGAGGTCGGTGGTTCTCTCAGGTTTTCCATGTTTCAGTGGAGGAACCCCCGAGAGGATGGACACAAATGGAGCGGCCTCTGGGGGAAGATTGATACGAGGATTGTTAATACATTTTAATCTAGGCTCGGTATTGCGGTCTATGGCAGGTATGGGTATGGGTGGTGCCTTAGGGACAGGTGGGCACACAGTAGTAGGGAATGTTACTTGTGTTAGAGGAACTGTGTTTTGCTTAGTTTGTTTGGGCGGATTAAAAAGGCCAGCATGAGGTGAACGCTTAGATGTTACAATGTGGGCGGATTGTGCTAGATTGAGTTTAACAGTTTCCTCAATCCCCGTCAGTCTATCCCCCAGAGTATTTATTTTTTCGATCAGGGGATGGATAATGGTTTTAAGCATTTGTTCGATCGTGGCCAGTAGAGCCAAATGGGAAGAGCTTGCTGAATCGTCTAGTTTTTTGCCCACCTCTGGAGTTAACAGAGCAGTGATAATAGGCCGGTTTATATCTGAGGACGCATTCTGCAATTTTGGTGTTTTGATTTGGGACCCACTTTCTCCAACCCCGTCATGTTTCCTTGTAAAAGATGTGACCTTAACGGGAGTTGTATTGTGGGCACTTGCTTTTATGGATGTAGTTAGAGGCCCCTGTATACTAACACTGCGGGCTAGCGGGCTAGTATTTGTTACCGGATGTGGTGATGTAACAAAGATATACTTAATATTACACATACTGTTTAATTCATCTAGCCAAGGGAGATTAGGCGCAGTATTAGATGTTTTACAAGGGGGTTCCATGCTAGTAGGGATATATTTAAACTGAGCAGTAAAAATAGGTATAACGACTGTGCAATATGTTCGTTAGTACCGAATTGTCAATAGCGTGCCCGTCTTGTATCTTAAGGCATAGGTTCAACCAAAGAAATATATTGTGTGACTACTCCCTTAGGGGTCTAAGTAACTGTTTCTAGCCAGAAGTAATAGTCAGTGGAATAGTCATTCAGTGGCTTTACCTCCTCCTTCTTGTAGGCCAAGGGGAGCGGCCCGTCCCGTCCTCCTCTGGCCTCTGAGAGCCACAGAGGGCCCGCCCTTTGCCCGGGCTTCGCCCGGCGCTGCCCGCGCGCTCCCGCCTAGCGGGGGGCAGTCCTTCCTTATCAGCGCCTCCGGGCGCACACTGATTGGCTGCTTGCGGCGTCCAGCCGCTAGGGATCTTGGGGGATGTAGTTCCCTCTCCCGACGGCCGCGCTGCGATGTCCTGGCAGCGGCGGCAATGGCGGGAATGGCGGGGCTGGAGGATCGCTCGGACCCAGGAGCACAGGGCACAAGGTAATGGGCAGCTCTCGGTCCGTTGAAAGCACCTCCCGCTTCTGTAGACACCTCCCGCTTCTGTGAGGGCAGTCCTTCCTTATCAGCGCCTCCGGGCGCACACTGATTGGCTGCTTGCGGCGTCCAGCCGCTAGGGATCTTGGGGGATGTAGTTCCCTCTCCCGACGGCCGCGCTGCGATGTCCTGGCAGCGGCGGCAATGGCGGGAATGGCGGGGCTGGAGGATCGCTCGGACCCAGGAGCACAGGGCACAAGGTAATGGGCAGCTCTCTGTCCGCTGAAAGCACCTCCCGCTTCTGTAGACACCTCCCGCTTCTGTGAGGGCAGTCCTTCCTTATCAGCGCCTCCGGGCGCACACTGATTGGCTGCTTGCGGCGTCCAGCCGCTAGGGATCTTGGGGGATGTAGTTCCCTCTCCCGACGGCCGCGCTGCGATGTCCTGGCAGCGGCGGCAATGGCGTGAATGGCGGGGCTGGAGGATCGCTCGGACCCAGGAGCACAGGGCACAAGGTAATGGGCAGCTCTCTGTCCGCTGAAAGCACCTCCCGCTTCTGTAGACACTTTTAATGGTGGATTTGTTTATCCAGATATGGTGCTAGAGGTATGTCTTTTTATTCCAGTTGTTTTAGTTTCTCCACTGCCAATGTGAAGTAGATCATTCTCTCTTCACCCGCCTTTTCATTGAGGCATCATGTCTTCTTTCTGTGGGTAGGAACTGTGGATGCCATGAGGAGTATTTATTTGCAAAAACCTTAGGCAAGCGGGTTATGGACGTTTTCCACTTCTGTTATTTGGTTAGAAGAAGTGGTGAGAACTGAATGAACATCTGGGAAATCAAGCTTGTTCTACTGTCTGAAGCTAGTTCTATTTTTCTGTGCTGCTAAAGTGGTTGTTTGGATGGGAGGCACACTTAGAAGGGAAGGAGGTGGTGTTTGCTCCAATTTGTGGAAGGTTATTGAGAACAGTCCCAGCAGTGCAAACATTGGATCTGAGGTGCGTTGAACTAGGTGTTTCAGTCCGGAGACAAGTTGTGATAGATTAAGGTCCTCTATGTTTGTTCCGAGTGATCTTGGTTGTGAAAGTTTCTGGCAGTTAGACTACATGTGTAAGTCTCCCAGGATGCATAGATTCCTGAGGCTTACTGAGGTGTCATAGTGCCATCTTTGAAGGAACCTGCAAATGTTCTGTCATTCATAAGTTGTATGTTTTTCAATGAAAATGTACAGAAGAAGATTGATGAGAAAAAGCAATGAATGAGAAGTGATTTGCATTTGGTCATATAACATTCTTAATATGTTTGTTATCTATAAGGTGTTCTTACAAATACATGCTAAATCTGCAGTCCTTTTGGGCTGTTTGGCGTAAGGATTCTGTTTCTGGGTGGGATGAATTTATAAAGGACTGGGTGCACTGTAATCTAGCCAACTTTCATTGATGAGCAGGAAGTTTTACTTTGAGGTATTGATCATAGTCAAAAAGCAGCTTGTGGATGTCTAACTGTTTTTTGGTGATTGATTATCTTTACGAAGCGGTAACTAAGCCAGGAGAAGTATGGGGCAGTAGGGATGGAGATGGGTAATGGTAAGCGATCTGATGTTGTATAAGTCAAAGGCAAGAAATAGGGGATCAGCTTGAGGTAGAGGAGTAAGGCTTCTAGGCAAAGTATCAGTGGCTCCTCGTTAATAGTGGGCAGTGTACACCATAATTATGTGCTGTTGCAATTAGCACGTAACATGCTGAGATGATGTGTCATCTACAGTGAGGTACTAAAAAGAGTTCTGAAGATAATCTAACACTGTTGCTAACTTTTTATCTTTTTAATTGAAGCTGGTTTGTACCTTAAGGCCATTTTTAATATACTGTTGTTTGTGTTCATTTTTATACACACACCTTTTCATGTATTTTCACTGGTGATTTCCTGGTGTTCAGGCTCATGTTAGCAAAGTGAGCTTAGGATACCTCAAGGAAGCCTGTTAACTTCTGTAGGGCTTTATTTTTGAGTGTGAGGGGCCCATTACAGTTCACGTCAAGACTGTGGGCTTTCTCCTTCATACCACAACTCAACCCAATCATATAAATTATTTGCATTTTCTTGTTTTGAGCCTTTTACATGGAATGCATTTGTGTATATGTGTAACAAAAAAATCAAACTGAGTTTGATAGACTCTTTCAAACCAATTCCGTTATTGCGGAATTCACAGAATTAGCTTCTGCTTTTTTGTGCAAGTAGCATCATTAAAGCACACTGTAGATGTTTTTTTAAAATAAAGTTTTATATAGCGCGAACAAGATCCCGAAGGATATCAGAGCGCTTTACAAAAGGGTGGAAGGAAGGTCAAAAACGCAAGATCGACATCAAGTAAGAATACACAACATAATTCCCATACAAATGACACAAAGGAGAGTAACACATTAATCAGGTATACAGCAGGCTACAAGGGGGGCACACAATGTGGTAAAAAAGAGCAGAGACATATGATGGAACAGTGATTGTAGGATCAATGATTTCGAGCCAGTGGACCTAGCCCAGATTAGGGAGGAATTTGTCCATTAGGAATCTTTTGGCTTCCAGTTTGAAAGCAGTCGTTGAGGTGATTCTGCGTACTTCGGGTGGAAGAGAGTTCCATATCTTTGGGGCCATGCCAGAGAAGGCTCAGTCACAAGTTCTCTTTTTGCTAAGGATGAGAGGTTTCAGGAGGAAAGTGTTAGCGCTTCTTGAGGCTCTCCCACCACAGGATAATTCAAGCTTTTGTGCTAGATACCTGGGAGTTTTGAAATGCAGGGCTTTGTGCGTCATAACGGAAATCTTTAACTGAATTCGAACTTTGTAGGGTAACCATTTGAGAGATTTTATGACAGGGGATATGTGCTCAATTTGTTTGGTACCTGTGACCAATCTGGCCACAGCGTTCAGTGATGCCCTTAGTGGAGCCAGGGTGTATTTGGGAAGGCCACAGAGCATAGCGCTGCCACAGTCTGGCCTCGGCAAGACCAGTGCTTGGACCACCTGACCCGACCCCCCCGCGAGCTCTCATTCCGATCACTAGTCAGATTTCACCCACTATTCTGGACCTGCTTAACTCCTCTATCCATGTTGGCATCGTCCCGCCCCCATGGAAGCGTGCAATGGTCAAGGCCCTATTAAAGAAACCAAGCCTTGATCAAAACAACCCCTCCAACTATAGACCTATTTCTCTGCTACCCTGGCTTAGCAAACTATTAGAAAAGTATGTCAATTCAGTTGTGACACATTTTCTGGAATCGAATGCCATACTTGATTCCTCTCAGACGGGCTTTCGGCCCCTCCACGGAACAGAGACAGCCTTGGTTGCAGTGACGGAGGAGGCAAGAAGGATCCTGGATAGCGGGTGGTCATCGGCCATCGTTCTCCTCGACCTTAGTGCCGCCTTCGACACTGTAAATCACAACATCCTTCTTCACCGTCTCAGTAGGATAGGCATCTCGGGAACGGCGATCACTTGGCTGAGATCCTTTCTCACAGATCGTTCTTTTCAGATATTCGAGAAAGATTTCACTTCTCCCAGCAAACCCCTGAATTGTGGGGTGCCCCAGGGCTCTTCTCTGAGCCCCACCCTTTTTAACGTTTACCTTAGCCCACTGGCTGATGTCGTCCGCCCCTTTGGAGTGAAAATTATCACCTATGTGGACGACACACAGCTAGTGGTAGCACTGGATCCCCCTCTCAATTCCCACCACAGCCTAAACAAATGTTTGAAAGCAGTCGCCGCCTGGATGACGACCTCCTGCTTAAAACTAAACGGGGAGAAAACAGAGATGATGCTCCTGGGAAATACCATCACCAAATCCATCGATCTGGCCCCCCTGCCTAGGCTGTCCCCCCGTACCTAAAGAACAAATCAAAAGCCTCGGCATTTGGCTGGACAGAACACTCAATTTTAACTACCAGGCAACCAAGCTATCCGCCACTTGCTTCGGGGTCCTGAGGCTACTACGTAAGATCCTCCCCCTTCTTCCTCTCCACTCAAGACGGATCATGGTCCAAGGGCTGATTCTATCTCGCCTTGACTGCGGAAATGCCCTATACCTCGGGGCCCCACAGTCCACGCTTAACAGACTCCAAATTGTCCAAAACTGTGCCGCCAGGACTCTTCTCAATATTCCCCGACGAGTCTCAGTCAAAGCCCGACTGAAAGACCTTCACTGGCTCCCTGTAAAATTGAGGATTGAATTCAAGGCCATGTGTATTGCCCATCGTTCCTATTGGGGAACAGGCCCCGATATAAATCGCCCCTTGTAAAAGCTTATCATCCCAACCGACACCTCAGATCCGGGACATCCTATCTCACCACAGTGCCTCGAATCAAGAAAGTGAGGTGTGGAGGCCGCTCACTCTCCTACAACCTAGCCAAGATCTGGAACACGCTCCCCCTCACAATCAGATCAGAGCCTAAACTACTGACCTTCCGAAAGTTCCTTAAAACCTGGCTTTTTAATAAACCTATATAAGATGTAGCATACTCTCCCTTAGCCCAACCTCTGCAGCGCTGGGACGCCCCAGGGTAGCCATCGCGCTATATAAATTATCTTTTCATTTCATTTCATTTCACCTGCTTGAAATCCTTTTGTGGCAGGGATGTTTGATGTTTCTCAGGGTCCTCATCAAGTGCTTAGCTCCCTTACACACATTGCTGATATGATTTTTCATATTTAGGTGCTTGTTCAGGATGATTCCGAGAGATTTGGCTGAGTCAACAATGAGGGGGGTGCAGTCGAAGGCCGTGAGGTGATTCAGTCAAAGGTCTAACTTGGGAATGTGGTTTGGGAGAGAGACGAGAAGGAATTCAGTTTTGGACATGTTGAGCAGTAGATGGTTCTCAGTTAACCAATTTTGTTTGGCCAGAAGGGTAGCGTTGAGTGAGATGATGTTATTCGGGGATGAGATTTTCAAATAAAATTGTGTGTCGTCCGCATACGTATGGTAGAGAATGTTCGTGTAATTTAGTGATTTCGCTAGATGTTTCAAGAAAAGGTTGAAGATGATAGGAGGTAGACCGAACCCTTGGGGGAAACCCATGAGTACTGGACAGGGCTGGGAGAGGGAGTGGTTAGCCTTGACTCTTTGTGATCTGTGGTAGAGGAAGGAGGAGAACCATTGTAACACCAGACCCAAAAAACCCATCCTGTTCTTCAGAATGGATAGGAGGTTGTCGTGATTAACCATGTCAAATGCGGAGGAAAGGTCAAGGAGGATTAGGAAGCAGAAATAATTTTGGTCAAACATTTTTAAAATGTCATCCATAACTTGCACGAGAGCTGATTTGGTACTGTGCCCCTTCCTAAAGCCGGATTGTGACTGGTCTAGTAGTTAGAAATTCTCTAGGTGAGCACAAAGTTGGGATTGTACACATTTTGTCAGTAGTTTGGCTACTGTAGGGATGTTGGAGATAGGGCGGAAATTATTGAAGTAATTTTTATTTGCGTTAGTTTTGTTTTAGTATAGGTGACACCTGATCTGCTTTTAGGCAGTCTGGGATCGTGCCTTGTGATAGAGAAGCATTCACAATCCTTGTCCAGGTGGGGTGAGTACATACTTAATTTATTTGAAGATGGCTGGGGGCAACGGGTCACTGAAGTGGCTTGATGGATTGATGTTCTGAAGAATCTTGTAGATGTCTTTTTCACTGAATGGGGTGAAGATTCCCCATAACGCTTTGTTCTTAGTGATCAGACTGATTGTTTTGCGCTTATCTAAGAGGTCAAGGGATGGCAGTAGAGCCATCTTAGAGGCGAGTTCAATGGTGATGAGTCTTGATTTCTCATTGAAGAAAGCAGCAAGATCATCGCAAGAAGGTTGGATGACTCCAGAATCTGAGCGGTTTGGGCCTGCCACTGATTGCTGTTTGACCAATTCGAAAGTTTCTTGTGGCGGTTTGCACCTTGATCAAGTTGGTGTCTTAAATAATCTGCCTTGGAGCTCTTAATTTGTTTGTTATAGAAGCTCCTAACATCTCTTAGGAGGTTTAGTTGGCCCAAGGAGGGATTGGATTTCCAGGAGCGTTCCGCTGCCCTGAGGTTATGGCGTTCCGTGTTTAACTTGTCGTTGTACCATGGTTGGATATTTTTGTTGAAGTGTTTTTTTGTTGGAATGCTGCGATTTCATCCATGATGTTGGAGATGGTCGAATTGGAGGAGTCAGTGAGTAACTGAACATCAACCAAGTCCGCTTGGGATGAGGGGGCAGATTTACAGTGGGCTGCGAGTGCATTTGCGTTCATTGATCTAAGTTCCCTTTTCCAGATCTTTGATTTTCTTGGGTGAGCCTTCCTCATCAACACCTCACATTTAATATAGAAGAGGATGCAATTATGGTTGGCCCAATCGCAAGGGGTAATGGTATCCAATGTGATGGTCTGCCTTTTCGAGATAATGAGGTCTAGCATTTCACCTTTATTGTGAGTTGGTTGGATACAGTGCTGGATCAGCTCATGATCATTCAGGAATGCTTTAAGGCAGGATACCGCCTGGTCATTGGGGTTAGAACAGTGAAGGTGAAGCCACCAAGGAAGATTTGGGGCACGGCTGAGTCGACATTGCCAGTGATGACTTCCATTAATTGCTCGATAAAGGGGAGATTGTCTCCCGGGGGGGATAGAAAGTGTGAAGTTTGCAAATCGGCAGGTTATTACTTGGGATACTGAGACAAAGGTATTCACAGGAGCAGGGCGAATGGGACTACAAGTGAGAAATCAGGAGTATGTTCCTATGAATACAGGATGATGCTTTGTCCTGCTGATTTCACTATTGGCCAATACAATTTCAAACTGACTCAAACATACAAACAGTTGGTGGCACCCATGCTAAACCGGAACATATCAACCAAATTTGACAGCAGCTAAATGAATGATGTACGTATTTAAATGAAACTAGAAAGTAAATTGACTGAAAGTGCTAATGTTCACTGAATACAGCATGCTCTTTTGTTAAGGTGCATGAATATTATTCCACATATTCATTTACACACAGAATGATAATGCTATATTACAATGGTGCTCCATATTTTTTATATAAATGGTGTACATTAGTAAGTATAGAGACAAATACAGAGCAGGGTGCTGGTGCACAATGTTGTATGAGAAGTTGGACAATATTTCAACAAAAACAATGTCACACATGGGTCCAAATATGTGTATCTTTTTGAGTGGGTGTTCATAAGGTAAAGATGACCTTCTGGACATTATTAATGCCAGAGCTGTTGAGAGGATAATCTGCATGTAACTGGAAAATTAACAAGCTTTGGAAAAGCCAACAGGCTTAACCTAGTGGACCATGCAAGATTGTTTATTTTTTTTTTAAATATGCAATAAATAAAAAATGGCAAGAAATAAAAAAAAATGGAAACATGTGGCCACGCAGCACAGCCACATGAGCTCTGGCAGTGTAGTGGATTTTTATTACAACTGTGCACATATTATCAGGCAAAAGCCTGTCACTAATTGCAGTACAAAGATTGGATGTAGTGGGCTGGCCCAGGGCCTGATTCTTTATGCAATGGGTGCTGGGAGCAAAATGTCAAAAACTAAAGAACACATCAGTTCGTGATGTAGGCTGACTGAATACCTCTGAAGAAATGTGTGTGTGTGTGTGTGGCTACGTTTGTAAACCAATGTGAACCATTTTAGATGCTTCTGGTTTGTCATGGACAAGATAGCGGATGAGGACAGCTTCAACAGACAATAAATGTGTACTAGATAGTACACATCCATTGTCTGGTGAAACTGTTCTCATCCTTCTATACTGTCTTCACACCTATTACATACCTGATCCAGCACTACAGGACCGTGTCATTCCTGTTTCTGATGGAGGAGATACAGACATTGAAGTCAGGAGGATGGAGGCAGAGCTACCTTTAGAAATTCCATGATGACTTTCATTAGCAAGGAGCTGCTGATCAGTCCTCCTTAGCCCTGGCATTTGGAGGATATTAGGTATGAATGGTGGGACTGCAGTTTCTGTTGATCACAATGAGGATGTTTTTGGGTCCTGCCTGGCCTATTGTCTTTTCATTCTTACAGCATCAGAGACAGCCGATGGCAGCCAGTTGAAGAACCACACACTTCATTTGTGATCATGTGGTGGCTACTCTACATTGGAGACAGTGCTATGTGCTATTGGAAACTTCACTTTACACAAAGGCTGTGTCTGAAGAGCAGCCTGAGAAGAACACTTGAAAGAAGAACCATCTCAAACTGGTTCTGAAGTTTGAGACAGTGGCTCAACCTCCTTGGTCTAGAAAA
Organism: Lissotriton helveticus; assembly: GCF_964261635.1. Classification (NCBI taxonomy): domain Eukaryota; kingdom Metazoa; phylum Chordata; class Amphibia; order Caudata; family Salamandridae; genus Lissotriton; species Lissotriton helveticus. The sequence goes on along the minus strand of NC_136067.1, from coordinate 1,509,852,935 downwards.
GATAAATAAAAGTTGAATTCAAACCATCTTACTTTGTTCTAGTTCCAAGTCTTCATGACGAAGGAAGGGAGTTCCAGAGTGTCCTCAAAAGACTAATGTGTGACCAGGGCTGGTGTCAGCCTCGCAGCCTGTCTGTTAGGGGTGAAGGGACATCAACTGAAGTCTACTCTTTCTCCTGGAGGTGCTAAGGTTCAGCCTAGTGACTTAACCCCTGCCTGTCTGCTGAGAGGGAGGAGGAGTCTGCCTGCCCTTCAGTGGGAGAGACTGCCCAGGAGTAGAAGACCAACATTTTTCCATTCAGGATGACAGCCAGACGAAGCAGAGGGTTGAAGAGAAAAGTCAGGAACAACCCTTGTTTACAAGGCCTTTCTGTGCTCTGTTACTCTGCATGGGAACCGCTACAACTGCCATGACTTTCACCTACTTCAATCGGGGCTACAACTATAATGGTGTTCATGTGGCTTGAATTGAGCTACACCTGCCATGAGGTTCACTTGTCCCATTTAGGGCTACAAATATTGTGGTGCTTGCCTCGCCCAAACTGTCAGTGAATGCCAACTTGCTATACCGACATTTGTTGATTTGTCTGCAGCATTGTAGTTATGACTTCCCCAGGGGAGGGAAGAACTAATCTCTGAAATTAGTTGATCATATGTGTGAATTTCAATGTCCAATCAAGTGATTTAATACATATATATCTAAACTAGTGTTATGTAATCATTTGCACCCACATTTAGTAATTCATCCCTTAGCATATTTACTTCCCGTACAACTCATCTGTCCCATCAAAAGAAGCCTGAAAGATTGGGTGATCTCGCAAGACTTGTATTCTCATGGAAACAGGGAATTGCAGCAACCATCTTCAATACTACATGTATTTACCTTGCACCCTTCGCCCTCTTAATGATTTCATTAAGTAAAACAAACAAAGAAAAAGGGTCGCTGTAGCAGTTCCTTTAGCGGCGAAATAAACACCAGCGGGAAGTCATGAAAGAGGAAGATTAGAAAAGCAATATTCCTCAGATATGTGACTTGAATGTTTTTTATAACATGCGGACAGATTGGTCTAAAGAATATTTTCGGTAGGTAATAAACCTTGTTTAGTCCATTTTCCTTCTAGAGAACTTAGAAAGGCAACTGAGAAAAGAGTAAACTATTTCAATGCTACTCAACCTACATTTGAGGATAATTATTTGCGATCCTCCTGAAAAAGTAATTATTTGTAAGACAATTACCAGTGATGAAGGTCATGAAAACTGAATGTATGACGAAATATCCACGGACAGAAAATCAACCTGCAAAAATATTGACACAGAAATATAGAAGTCAAAAATATCAAAGTCCTATCTACATAAAGGTAAGTACAAAAATATCGGAAACATATATAGTTATCAAAAATATCGAAGTTAAAAATATCGTTTTTTTAATGTTTTAATAATAATGTAAAACTAAGTAAATAATACATAATATTTAAAGAAATATAGTTACAAATATTAAAAGATATTTAAAAATAATAACTAAGACATTAAGGGCCATATGTAGGTAAATTATATTTACCGATTCCTAAATACCGAATTTTATCGATTCGGTATTTAGGATTCGGTAAATGAGAAGTAGGTAAAATATCGGTAACATTTACTGATTCGGAAACATTTGGAAAATGTGTACTGAATCGGTATTTACCGACATGGAGTCGTCCTCTGAGGACACAAGAGGGTGTGACACAGCAACTGGTCCACTGGAGGAAACAAATGCTGGGCTGCAGTCCACCTCCAAGTGTGCACACACAGGTGCTAGACGCCGCAGGGCCCGGGAGCACAGCACAACTCAGCAGGGTGATGGGGTCTTCGGAGGGCTGGAGGCCAGTATGGTAAAGGTGTAGCGCCTGCAGGGTAAGGTGATTCAGTCAGTACAGAGACAAATGCAGCACCTAAACCAGAACATGGAACAACATTGACAGGGGCATCAGCTCTATGGCGGAGGGCATCAAGGAGATGGCCGAGGGCATTCGGAACATGTCCCAGTCTGAGTTGGAGCTATGTGAAAAACTGGACGAGGATAGGGCAACAAGGCGCAGGGAGAGGCAGAAAATGGAGCAGCACACCAGGGCAGTGAACCGCCTGACAACTGCCACTTCCCTGCTCTGCAGGCGATCCGTGGCAATGCAGGAGAGGCTTGTGCACTGCTGTACTGATGTCTTCAGGGGGATGGGGAAGGTGACATCCGCACTGGAAGTGCTGTTGACCACCCAGTCAGCCAAAGCTTGTGCTCTGGGTGTGAGGGAGAGTGATGAGACTACCAGCAGGAGCAGCATTACCCCCCCTGTACCAGACACCCAGAAGAGCAGCAGGCGGCATGCTGCGGGCCCTGGCTCAGCAGACAGTGAGGATATCCGGTACAAAAGGGGGTGGTGATGGACTGAGCATCTGAACCATCAAACACTCACACCCAGTCAAAAGATCTGGGTTTGATCCATCACGGTTCTTTAGCCCACTCTGCCACCCCAGCTCAGACATGGCTATATGCAAATCAGTCTGACCCTGTGCCTCATGGGAACAGTCCAGCCCGAACTGCCAAGCCATGCCTTCCCTGGACCGGAAACAAGCTTCCGAGGACCGGTTTCTGGCATTACAGCTGTCTTCAGCCTGGCTTGCTTGAATCCAGTGGCAAAGTGAGCAAGGGACTCATGTCTGAGCATACCCTGCCACACTTATGGCGGCCAAAGCGGTACAAAAGGGGGTGGTGATCAAACCCAGATCTTTTGACTGGGTGTGAGTGTTTGATTGGTTCAGATGCTCCGTCCATCACCACCCCCTTTTGTACCGCTTTGGCCGCCATAAGTGTGGCAGGGTATGCTCAGACGTGAGTCCCTTGCTCACTTTGCCACTGGATTCAAGCAAGCCGGGCTGAAGACGGCTGTAATGCCAGAAACCGGTCCTCGGAAGCTTGTTTCTGGTCCAGGGAAGGCATGGCTTGGCAGTTCGGGCTAGACTGTTCCCATGAGGCACAGGGTCAGACTGATTTGCATATAGCCATGTCTGCACTAGGGTGGCAGAGTGGGCTAAAGAACGGTGATGGATCAAACCCAGATCTTTTGACTGGGTGTGAGTGTTTGATTGGTTCAGATGCTCCGTCCATCACCACCCCCTTTTGTACCAGTGAGGATATCCAGCTTCAGGCATCCAGCAATGTTGTGTGTGGGCGCAGACGTTAATGCTGCTCACACATTTATGAACATATTTAGGGTGAAGTAACCCATGACTACCTATTATGGTTGACACCAATTGGACTGGCATGGTGTGTCATTTGTTCATTTTCCTAGTGCCCAGTTAATAAACGATGTCATGTACATGCAACGCCTGGCTGTGTCTCCTTACTAACTTAAAAATAGTTGCGTGCAAAATCTGTCCGTCTCTGTCTCCCATCTGTTGCTGGCGCCACAACTGCTGTGTTGAGCTCAGGCTGTGCAAATTCATCATCATTATCCGCAATATCTGTTAATGCTACTGCTGTTCCTTTACTAGTGGCAAGGTTGTGCAGCATTAAGCAAGTTGCAATGATTTCACAGCAGATGAGGGGTGAATACTGATGTGCGCCTCTGCTTTTTTGGAGGCAGCAGAACCTGCCTTTTAACAGCCCAAAGGTGCGCTCCACGAAGTTGTGTGTAGATTTGTGTGCCACGTTGTAACGTCTCTCACTCGGGGTTCAGGTAGGAGTAAGGATGAATGAGCAGACGGCATATGCGCTGTCGCCTATGTGGAAAAGAGAGTGCCATTACTCACATGCACACCAACACCTACATCTGCAATATCTATCAGGGTGTGTCACAGTGTTTTACCTAGCAGGTGGGAACTGTGCCATTTGGTAAAAGTCAGTCTTGGTCTTCAGCAGTTCTGCATGTGTGTTAGGGAAGCTGATGTAATGATGCATTCTCTGTATCATGGCCTCCAGGAACTTCCTTAAGAAACGGGACAGGCAGCTCTGGGACACCCCACCTATTGCAGCTACCACCCCCTGATAACTGCCAGATGCAAGCAGGTGTAGGCTACAGAGCACCGGCACATATGGTGGTATGGCGTGTGCCCTTGGTGTTGGGTGCTCCAGCAGTGGGTGCAGGTCCCTTATCAAGTCCAGGATGGTGTGGGGAAGTAGCCTGTACCTTTCATGGATCACTGCCTCAGTAATTTGGAAGAGTGTGATCCGCTGTCTGTAGACTTGCTCCTCCCGTCTCCAGATCCTCTCTCCTGCTGCCTGTAGCCGTAGCTGCCTTTCTATCACATAGAAAACCGCCATTCTGATCACACTGTTGTATTTTTGGGCCTGTTTTATGGCCTGCACCTGGTTAACACCTGCTTTCAATCCATGGTAATACTAATTACCGACTCTTAAATACCGAATTTCATGAAATTCGGTATTTTCGAAGTTACCTACATCTCTATTCTCATTTTTACTGTTTCTTATTTACCGATTCGGTAAGTAAGGATTCGGTAAATAAGGATTTGGTAATTTCGAATTCGGTAATGACGAATCGGTATTTACCGATTCATAATTACCGAATCCTTACTTTTGGCCTCCTACATCTCAAATTCCTAAATACCAGTCGGTCAAGACAAATTTACTGAATTTCGTCCGTTACCGACCGGTATTTAGTTACCTACATATGGCCCTAAATGTTAAAATAAATCAAACATATACATATAAATTAATATATATACTTACTCCACGTAGTGCAACATTAGGGAAAGCGTTGGATAGCGTAGGGGTAAACATTACTATTCCCACTCCAGAGAGTGCAACAGTACGGAAAGCCCTTGATAGTGTAGGGGTAAAAATTACTATTCCCACTTCAGTGAGTGCAACAGTAAGGAAAGCGGTGGATAGCGTAGGGGTAAAAATTACTATTCCCACTCCAGGGAGTACAACAGTAAGGAAAGCGATGGATAGCGTAGGGGTAAAAATTACTGTTCCCACTCCAGAGAGTGCAACACTAGGGAAAGCGCTGGATAGCCTAGGGGTAAAAAATACTATTCCCACTCCAGTCAGTGCAACAGTAGGGAAAGCGCTGGATAGCGTAGGGGTAAAAATTACTATTCCCACTCCAGAGAGTGCAACAGTAGGGAAAGCGCTGGATAGTGTAGGGGTAGAAATTACTATTCCCACTCCAGAGAATGCAACTGTAGGGAAAGCGTTGGATAGCGTAGGGGTAAAAATTACTATTCCCACTCCAGAGAGTGCAACAGTTGGGAAAGCACTAGATAGCGTAGGGGTAAAAATTAGTATGCCCACTCCAGTGTGTGCAACAGTAGGGAACGCGCTGGATAGCGTAGGGGTAAAATTTATTATTCCCACTCCAGAGAGTTCAACAGTAGGGAAAACGTTGGATAGCGCAGGGGTAAAATGTACTATTCCCACTCCAGAGTGCAACAGTAGGGAAAGCGTTGGACAACGTAGATGTTAAAAATAACATACTTAAACATAAAATAAATATTGTAATTAAATAATGATTTATTAATAAATTTAGAAGAAAAAATACAAATATTTCAGAAATAATCATTAATTTAATATTAAATACTTCCCACCCTATTCCCCAAAAAACACACAACACAATACACATAAAATTTCACACAAATAAAATAATTCGTAATTAATCAATTAGTAACAATTAATTTGCAACTAATAATTAAATGTAAAAAATATATCAATAAAAATAAACAATATTTAATAATGCAATAACAAATTAATAATTAATTACCAAACCAAAAATACCAATACCAATAAATATTATTTAAAAGAAATGAATAACAAATTAATAATTAATTAACAACTTTTTTTATCAATACCAATACATAATATTTAATAAAAAATTATTAACTGATTAATAATTAATTGAGGGGGAAATAATTATCAATACTCAATTTTTCTCAATTAGTTACTTAATTACAAATAATTTACCTACCACCCTATTCCCCTAAGAAACACACAACTCACTCGAATGATAAATGAATTCAAATAAATGGATTATTAATAAGAATAATTAAAAATGACTTAATTAAAATTAAATAACTTCCCATCCTATTCCCCTATAAACCCGCTACAGAAATAAAACACAAAATGTAATTAAAATAAATGATTAATTCCTAACAATTAATATTTACTTTATTATAATTAAATTACTTCCCACCCTATTGCCCTATAAACCCTCAACCCGCTACGGTACTAAAACGCAAAATTTACTTTAAAAAAATTACTAATTTCTAAAAACGTTTACATAGATTTAAAAAAACTGTACAATACCTAACAAAAGATATAGGACACATACATATTAAATACATACTAAAATACATAACACTCATATAAATATCAATATTATTAACATCGATAATTGAACTATCAATATTACTAACATCGATATTTGCAACATCGATATTTCTTACCTTAACTTCGATATTGTGGTTGTAGATATTCTTGACTTGTTTCCCTATGATATTTAAAACTACATAACTGTGCTTCGATATTTATCAATCAATATTTTGACTGTCCACCTTGGAAACTGACATACTGAGTGTGCACCAAGGTCACTGCAAAAAGCTGTATGCATGTGAATATGTCATTAACTCAGATTATTATAAACAGTGAGTTGAACTGTTCAATTTATCAATGAGGTATGACACAGTGATCAAAACTTTAAATTAGGTTGTTCTATAATACTATGGGCACATAATGAACAGCAGGAGAAACACTCACTAAATACATGTGACATCATTTAAGGACAATTTAGATTTTTACACATCACATTGTTTGCTAGGTCTTCCTAACTCCATCTGGTATTCAATAATTCCTCTAATATCTGTTGGAGTTAAATGAACATGAGGAGGGTGTGAGGTCCATGTTACCTCTGCAATTGTGTGGTGTGGAGAACACAGATTAAATAACCATCTTGCTCGATCAAGGCTACAACCGCTGTGCGGGTCACCTGCCCTGATCATGGCCACAACTGCTGTGGTACTTGTATCAGCCCAGTCATGACTGCCTCACCTTCATTGGCCAGAGAGGGGCCTCCACTTTGGGGGTCAGTGTCAACATGAGTACCGAGATCCCTGCCGATCAATCTGAGCTGCCACCTATGAGACAGATGGGGGCTGCACCTGGCCCCTAAGCTTCCTCTGGGTGATTGTGAATGAATGATGTGTCCTCTGCCTTCGGAACAAGCCTACAGCTGAGTTTGCATTACTTGGACATGAGGGACTAAAAACTGTATTCCTACTTGCTACACCACCAACTGTAAGAACTCAAGCAAATGAGTGAAGTAATTGACCGTTGATTAAACAACCTTTACAACTAAACTTTTACAACGCACTACCATTACAACGCGGTCATTACATCGCAAACCATTACAACGCATTGCGCTGGGGGGCACTCTAGGATAGGGAATAAGTTTAATTTACTATCCAACACCTTCCCTAGTGTCCACGGGGACTGGAGTTGGAATAGTAAATTAAACTATTCACTATCCAACACCCAAAAGCACTATGCGTTGTAATGGATTGCGATGTAAAAGCCGCGTTGTAAAGGCAGGCGTTGTAATAGCCTGCGTTGTAACGTCAAACATCCCTGGGTCACACAGTAGTGGAGACTGCATGCACAGAAGCAAGAATAGGTGAAGCAACAGAGATAATAATCATGACCAAGATAACAACAGGAAATGCTCCATTGAATAGTGTAGTATTAAGTACTGTTGTGAGATCAAAAAGTACTTTCTTTTGGCTGATTGTTGAGTTCTGAGCTTCTGCCTACACTTCCTCCCGGAGAAGCCAATAACCACTCACCCTAAGAATCAATTACCAAAAGTATTGTACTTGGCCAAGCTCACAGAAGCATATTAGTAATGGGTTACAGAACTCTAGAGGCAAACAACCTCAGCCACCACGTTTGGGGCCTAGTAGCATGTATGTGTCCTGTGATCCCCGAACAGCATTTGATATTTGGCTTTTGTCAAAACTTGGTGGGTTACCATTCCTCCCGCCTCTTGATATCTCCATCTCATTTAGAGATTGAGGAGATGTGTTTCTTCTAATGGCAGACCAACTGCCATTCCTACCATCAGGAATGGCATTGTGTAGACATTAGACAGGTGGGAATGGTAGCCATTCTGTTCAGAACCACCATGCCAGGCATGCCATTTCTGCAAATGTCACACATGCATTTTTTTGTCATACAAAAAATTAGATCCCCACTTCGGTGGTCTAGCTTTAGATAGAAGAGGCCACTATCTTTGGCACAGCTGACCTATTATCATTGTTTCTTTCTCGCTTAAGTCTTATCAGTCATAAAGGCAGGAGTTGCTTTGAGAAACAAAGAGTGGACAGCTCTAGATGTAGCAAGCCTGCTGTGGTTAAACGTGAAAAACATTATGATGACCTCAAATATTTACCCAGAAATGCAAACGTTTTAGCCAGGCACTAAAACCACGTTTGGAACTCAGGTCTCCAGGCTACAAATAGTCAACAACTTAACCACAACACCAAATGTCTTCTCTGATAAGAACTAAGATGGCTGCAGCACATCTCTCAACAGATCTGTGTTACTTTCAGTCATGTACAATGTCACAGAGGAAGAGAAAAGTATGTATTATGTGAGCTTTCTATAGGCTACGTATTTATGTAAGAAATGTACATGTAACTTCGTTAGGGCCTGGTGTGTGTTTTCCTTTTAAAAGTTAGTGTACTATGAGAATCGTAGGAAAAGTGTTGATAAACTTTGGCTATAGTATATTCTACAAGGAGGGCCTTGGAATGTGATTTGGGGTATTATGGATAGCTAAAGACAGAACGTGTCATACTTCTATTGCATAAGGTCAATGTATTTCTTTCCCCATTTGAGAAGCTGATGGTTGAGTTCGTTTAAGTTATCTTTTTCCACATTCCAGCACTCAGCTCTTATTTTTTTTTATGTTGGTTCCCACTGTAGTTAATCTTAATCTCTTGTCAAAGGTCTCCAGGGATCTAGTCTGCTTCTCAATCATATAGGGCATGAGGCATTTTAAGAGCTTCCAGAGTCAGTTCCATACTATGTTATTAATGGTTTCAACCCATAGCCGCCGTACTCCATCGGTCATAGAAGAATTTAGATTTCATACAGCCTGTACGTCATGCATAATTCCATCTCCCAAGTCAATACATCTCACTTTAATAGTTACACACTTCTGACATTTCCCTTAAGTTAGAATTTTTAGGTACAGTTTTTCCTCCCATCTGTGGGTAACTTTTCAACCTCTTGCATATCCAAAACGCTCTTCAGCAGGATATTTCCACTAGTGCAAGGTTTAAACTAAATGCTATCAGGAAGGTAATTTATTTAAAACATGGAGTCATATTTATTTGCCTAATAAAGGACAACTTCTTTCATAGTTGCCTTCCGCAACTCAGTGCATGTCTCCTACATGCAATTATTCATGGGATCTGTTCCAAATGCATAAGTACACAGGAAGTGAGGTACACGTTGGTGAAAAAGCTATTTCTTTACTCTCTCTCATCCCATTTTCATAGGCTAATATTATTACCTACATTTATAAAATCAGTTAAATATTGCATTCGTCTCTCCATACGCATAAATTGCATCAACACATTTATAAGAGATTTTATAGTTTTTCAGTATAAATTTACTTACATTGATTATTGATTTGTGAGCACTGTACCATAAGCAAAACAAATCTAGAAAAAACAGAACGGTCAACATTCTTGAGAGATGTGTGTTCCACAGAGATTCACAGTCTTCCACAACTTTGGATCTGAGAAAGAGTTAATGGGTAATGGACAATCCCTGAATTCCTGAAATAAATTTTGAATTTAGAGCAGAATCCACAGTGGAATTTCTTCCACTTCACCATCTATGGCGGTGCTATTAATGCCTGTACATTCATGGTGTGTGTTGGGGTATAATTTCAAACTGTGCACAGAAAGTGAAGATTTGCGTATTTGAGTTTTATCATATTTTCTACATTTAGAGGGAAACCTGTTGAGGTAATACAACACGAAGTCTTCCTGATACTGCACCTTTTGGTAATTTCAGGATGCGGAAATTATCGGAGGTTTACTAATGCACCATAGATCACTTATGGACTGGAAATGAACATGCAGGAAGTGGTGTGAACAGAATGATTTCATAATTTTGGACATTTTTGACTTGACAAAGTCCTCCCGGTTTGACCTCGAGTCTTTCCACCTATCAATTGTGCATGTGTTAATACCCAAGAACTAACTGCATGTCAGCTAACAAGGTATGAGAGATTATCCAAAATAATGCAAATTGCACCACATGTCAAAGACAGGGCACTCGTATGCCAGGGTTAGTCATAATGTTTACAAGAATGCCCATCATATGCCAAGGATCAACATTATGACCACTCCAGCACTTCTCAAACGCATAAAACACACACAAACAGTCATCAAACATGCAACACTTGACTAAGCTCACACTAAGGTTTCAGGCTGGCTGACTCATATGCTCTCATAAACATCCACACATCTCTCACTCGCATGTTTGGTCATTTACACTGAATTGAGTTTATAACAGTCTAATTCTCATTCATTTCACACTCACATTCCTCTAACTCACATTCTCATTTACACTCCTCACTAGTACCAACAATGACATTCCCTTTACATATCTCTCACACACAACTTAACTAAAGCTCTCCCTCACATATCTGCAGTTTCATTTCCTGTCTTGTAGGTCCACGGAGTCCCAAGTGAACAAAACAATGCCCTTTTTCTATATCAGTTTGTTAGAAATGTAGGATATCCCTTAGCTACCAATCTATTCTATAGGTGATCAAACTCTCAAAAATGTTTCCTTTCTCTGATGGAGACCCATATCAAAGAGAAATACTTTTCTTTACAACAGTTTTGTGTACAATTTAGTGTATTTTGCTGTCTTGAATTTTGATATTTAAATCAAAGGTGTTTATGTTTGTCCTGTTTTGGTTTCAATCTAAGATCAGTTCTTTGAAGATTAAGACCATCACGTCGAGGATGGTTAGTGGCTGCTGAAGCAGCTGAACTGAAGACTGTTGAGTTTCATGAGCAAGTGACATGTTTGTTGTGCCCCTTACGAACCTTATTTGTTCTTCAAGAATAACCTCCTAACGTTCGAGTTTATTCTTGACAAACAGAAGTAAATCAGTGTGTGGTATTCTTAATATCTTTCATACTAACCACATGCGACAGTGGAGATCTTTTTCTATGTAATGATGATGTGGCTACTGCCCTAGCTACATCAGCACTAGAATGTTGTTGCTGGAATTGTAGATACAGTTGGATGAAGACACTGCCTCAACCTGATGTTGTTGGATGGGGAATCTGGTTCACTTGTTCATGAATAACAAAGTCAATCATTTACCATCCGTTAGACCTGGCACCATTGGCATGGGTCTCCCCTGCATTTTTGCCTTTGCCTCCTGTCTTTTTGCTGTGTGTTGGACTCCATTTTGCTTGTCTCGATGCTTTGGGCACTTTGCCACTGCTGTTCAGTGCCAAAGTACAAGTGCTCCCTTTGTAAGTTGTTTTTATGGATTAGTGATTCCATGATTGGCATATTTGATTTACTTGTCAGACTTGTCTGTGTGCCCAGGGCCTGAAAATCAAATACTGCTAGAGGGCTGCAGCACTGATTGTGCCACCAACAGAAGCAGCCTATAAAATGTAACTCTGGCCTGCCATTGCAGAGCCCATGTGCAGTCTGGGACTTTATAAGCAGAATGGTATGCAGTTCCTAGTGAACACTGTAGGTTGACGTGCAGTAGGTGTGTGGTGGGTCACACACTTGAAGGCAGGAGAAAAATTCCTCCTTTCGGAAAAGAGACCCTCACACGGCCCCCAACATTGGGGTGTCTTGCTTCATCATCGCGTCTGCTCCTAATCGGGTCGGCGCTGCAATACCCGATTTGCGCCCTTACCGGGGCCTTTTAGTGGAGATATTTATTTCCTTTGCCGTAAGGTGCCGTGCATGTGAGGGCCCTAGTGAGTGTAGATGTGGAGAGTGTAGAAGTGAGGTTAAAACAGGAAGTAGTGGTCCACCCAGAACTATTTTAGTTATTGAGGCCACTATCCTGATTAAAAACGTAAAAATTGGTGCACCCCTTTTATAAGGTCACAGGATTGTGCGCATTTATGGTCAACATGTGTGTTGCCACTACTTCAATTAGAAGGCAATTCTTCAGGACCTTATGAGAGATCTCAGACGTGAGTCCCTTGCTGACTTTGCCACTGGATTCAAGCAAGCCTGACTGAAGACGGCTGGAATGCCAGAAACCGGTCCTAGGAAGCTTGTTTCCGGTCCAGGGAAGGCATGGTTGGCAGTTCGGGCTGGACTGTTCCCATGAGGCACAGGGTCAGACTGATTTGCATATGGCCATGTCTGAACTGGGGTGGCAGAGTGGGCTAAAGAACGGTGATGGTTTAAACCCATATCTTTTTACTGGGTGTGAGTGTTTGATTGGTTCAGATGCTCCGTCCATCACCACCCCCTTTTGTACCGCTTTGTTCGCCATACGTTTGGCACGGTATGCTCAGACGTGAGTCCCTTGCTCACTTTGCCACTGGATTCAAGCAAGCCTGGCTGAAGATGGCTGGAATGCAGATACCGGTCCTGGGAAGCTTATTTGCGGTCCAGTGAAGGCATGGCTTGGCAGTTCGGGCTGGACTGTTCCCATGAGGCACAGGGTCAGACTGATTTGCATATGGCCATGTCTGAACTGGGGTGGCAGAGTGGGCTAAAGAACGGTGATGGATTAAACCCAGATCTTTTGACTGGATGTGAGTGTTTGATTTGTTCAGATGCTGCGTCCATCACCACCCCCTTTTGTACCGCTTTGTTCGCCATAAGTTTGGCAGGGTATGCTCAGACGTGAGTCCCTTGCTCACTTTGCCACTGAATTCAAGCAAGCCCGGCTGAAGACGGCTGGAATGGAAGAAACCGGTCCTAGGAAGCTTGTTTCCGGTCCAGGGAAGGCATGGCTTGGCAGTTCGGGCTAGACTGTTCCCATGAGGCACAGGGTCAGACTGATTTGCATATGGCCATGTCTGAACTGGGGTGGCAGAGTGGGCTAAAGAACGGTGATGGATTAAACCCAGATCTTTTGACTGGGTGTGAGTGTTTGATTGGTTCAGATGCTCCGTCCATCACCACCCCCTTTTGTACCGCTTAAAAGAGATCAATCCACACTTTTTGGTGGTGGTACACAATTAATAAATATAGTGACCACCCTTACAGCACCCTAAAAAGTGGTACCTGTCGATCAATTTGGAGTCAACCTGTAAGGAAATATAAGTACAAGGTAGATCAAGGCATTGTATGAAACAACTTAATATATACAGTGTTCTAAGAGGTGATAAAAAAAGGCATGCATCACTCAGTGGTAGTGATCATGCACTGCAATGAGACAGAGCAGAAATACAAGAGCAGCGACTAAAACCGATGTTCTTTGAGAAAGGTGCATTACATGTATAGGGTAAAGGCTTCTAAAATCAGGCAAAAATTTACCCAATCAAGGTTGGGGTGATGTTACATCGGTGACCGGAGGGCTCAACCACTGAATAGTTCAGTGTCCTTTGTGGGTGGGAGAGATATAGATCAAGGTTATATGAAAGTAAAAATAACATACTAAGTACTGGAAGGAGCTCGCTAATAGGCGGCCATGTATACCAATGTTGAGGTATGATGCTAATTAGGCGTCTGACAACCAATACACCCTGCACATGCTGTGCTCATAGCTACTGCCATTAGTCACCCCATAGGCGTGACCCATAGGGTAGCCCCGGTGTGACCATCCATGCAGTCCCTCGCGCCCAGTACGATGGATAAGACCCTATACTACATCACAACTGCGTGGGATCTCGAGAGCTGAGCGCACATATGATCACACGGCCCATTGATGAGACGCCCATCTTGTTGCACTAAAAAATTTAAACTAAATAAGATCAGCTCACCGTCATCCCCGTGAGGGTTTTCAGGTCATAAACGTGTCAACAAACAAAGGGATCCCCTCATACAATGGGATCGAGGAGTCACTCGTCAGACCCCCAATAAGCCCCACACAGTGCCCTGGTAACGGCAGTACTACAGACCAACTATTCTTGTAGCAGTAACCAATATTAGTACTTACTATGAAAATTCTGCGCTCATGTCCGCAGACCTACCCCTGCTCTGCCGGCCCCGCTGGTACACTGGAAGCCGCGTAGGTTCCCAGTATAAGCACAGTGCCGAGGGGGCGGGCGGAAACTTCCAGCTGCATGTCTGTCATATACGGACATGCGCAGTGAACGACAGGGCACCATTCACTTACGGCAGACCTAAGACCTACTCACCTTCAGAAGACTCAAGACCTGGCTCTTCGAACAGTAGCAGCACCCCTCCCCAGCACCTCGAGACCCTCACAGGTAAGTAGCGTGCTTTACAAGTACTCTGATTGATTGATTGATTCATTCATTGGTTGCAAACGGTGTACGTGCTGGTACTTAAACAAATGCCAACCAACATCGATTTGGTATCCCTAAGATGTTGGCGTCTATGTACTGTTATGTGTAGTTTGCAGTAAGTACATCTCATCTAAGGATGTATTACCGTCAGACGCTTAAGAAATACATTTGGCTGGGGTGGTGTGAGCGTCCGTTAGTCTGTGTGATGGGTGTACTGTAGAGTTTTGTTAGTGGGACCCTGTAGGTACTTTGTGTGTACAACTAACCATTCACATTGTATGGCTCTGATGTAATTCATGAAGGAAAATTGCCAATTACACAATGGCGTATGGTTAAATTTAGCCATCTGGGACAGTGGTTGATGTATGTTTGTTACTATCTCATGGTGTGGCCTAATAAGGTGGTTCATCTTGTGGGTGCTGCCCAAGGTATGTCTTCATTAAGACCCTCCTTATCACATGCCAAACGCAATATCCATCTCTGTTCGATTCTGAACAGGGTATTTTTTGCTATGCCACGGTGGGCCTCTAGGATACACCACCTAATGGAGTCCGGTGGGTGTTGTAGGTTGTGGAAATGTGCCGTCATCTTGGTGTTGGTTTTGTGGCACCGGAAATTGCTACAGTGCACTGTGATGCGAATTTTAATAGGTCTCGTGGTCATCCCTATGTAGAGAAGACCACAAGGACAACTCAGCATATAGATGCAATTAGTCATGTTGCAGTTGGTGTGTCTTTCCAGCTGCCATTTGAACCCATTCGCAAATGTGATTTCTTTGGTCATTTTCATAAAAGAACAGACCGTGCATGAGCCACATGGGTAGTATCCCTTCACAGGTGGCAATTCCTACAGTGATCTTTGTGTTACTGTTGTCTGTACCTTAGGTATGGTGTGTTTCAGTAAGTCTTTGAGGTTGCTAGTCCGCTTGAAAGCAAACCTCGTTTGAGGTAGTTCTAGACCTCCTGTATTAAGGATCCCCCCAATGTTTCTTAAGGATAGTTTTCAGATGGTTAGAGTCTGGTGTAAATGTTGTAACACGGGTAAGGGTTCTTCACATGGTTGTAGTCTGATTTCAAGCAGACCTTGTCTGTTGTTATTCTTGGCTCGTTTACGGGCCGAGTCAATGTTGTGTTGGGGTAGTCCCTGCAGCGCAGGTGGTTAGCCAAAACCTGGGATTCTTTCTGGTAGTCAGTCACAGAGCTACAATTCCTCCGGTTGTGGAGGAACGGTCCAAGCAGAAGGTTTTGTGTGAGAGCTCTAGGGTGGTGGCTGCTGAAATGTAAAAGGCTGTTCTTGTCAGTGGGATTGCGGTAGAGGGTGGTGGTGATTTGACCCCCTTCCAGTATTATTAACAAATCCAGGAATGGTATTTCCTGTTCAGAGATAGAACTAGTGAACCTAAGGAATGGATTAAGAGTATTAATCCATTTGCAGAATGACTCGCAGCTGACTCGATCCACCTTCCACAGGATCAGAATATCATCAATACACCTTTTCCATAGGAGCACGTGAGGCTGAAAGGGGTTGTTGGAATCAAGTATCTCCCTTTCCTCGTAAGCTGCCATGTAGAGACATGCCAGGCTTGGTGCAAACGTGCTTCCCATGGAAGTGTCCTGTGTTTGATGGTACAATTGTTTATTGTATTTGATGAAGTTTTCAGTGAGGGCTAGATTGGCGCACTCAAGAATGAAAGACACAGGAGTAGGGGATGTCAATTCAATATTTCTTAATGCGTCCTCAATGACGTCCAGGGTAGCCCTCTGCGGGATTTTAGTCTAGAGGACCTCAACATCCAGGGTTACCAGTAGGTTTCAAGGTCTCGGAGTACTGCTTGCTCGAAAGTAAGTACTTTGTGGGGTACCATACCACTGTTCGGGGTGAACATGGACGGGTTGCGTAGTCCTGTATCATTTTCCTCATCAGGTGCTGGTTTGTCTTTGAAAATCACTTTCAGGCATATTTTCCTGAAGAAACCCTGTATTTCACAGGTTTCTCGAAATTTATCAGGTCTGGGAGTAGGGACAAGACCCAAACCTTTTTGGAGGACCACCTCCCCTGTAACAGTCAGGGGTCTCTCAGAAAGGTTGATTATTAGTTTGTCTTCCCCCTTGTCTGACTCCTTGTTTCTACAGAGGGAGTTGGTTGTTCTTGCCACTGTACTCTTATTTGTTGTTGACCTCTTCTGCGCTCTTTTCCTCTGCCCCAACCTCTGTCTAAAAAAGGAGGTGCAGGGCCGTGTTGGTAAAACAGGGATGGAGGGGATTGCTGTGGAGGTCCGTGGTGGTACATGGGATTTTGCCAGAATTGTGGTCCCTGGTATTGTGGTGGTTCGAAAGGCTGGTAAGCTTGGCGCATGTTTTGTCTAGGGTTTCTGTTATTCCAGCTCCCACTGCTAGAGTCACTATTAGAGGAGGACCCTCTTCTTGAGGTGGTTGATCCCTCATCTGAAAAATAGTTTGACCCCGAGGCACCTGATGTCATGTAGTCTGCTTTTAAGTATGGATACACTTTTTCTTTGTCAAATTTAGTGATATCTTTTTTGAAGCTTGGTTATTTTCTGCCTCATGAGATATTCCCTGTTGTCGGCGAGTTCGGCATTGATCTTGGTTGAGTTGTGGTTGAGTGAACCGTCACCTTAATGGCTCCTTCTGCAGTCTATATCCTTATAAGTAAGGCATCTGCAATCCTTTTGGCAGTGTTAATGAGCTAGTCTCTAGTGCATTTCCATGCCACTAGAGACCACTCCTTTTTGAACACTGTGTCTTCTAAAAAGAGACGTGAAAAATTGCTCACCATTAAGCCGTTAGGCGCTATGTTAGCCCGTAAGTATTTGGTCATCATGGCGCCATGTAGTGTGACTCTGAGCCACTCACGTTTGAGGAAACTGGGTGCACCACTACTTCCTGTTTTAACCTCACTTCTACACTCTCCACATCTACATTCACTAGGGCCCTCACACGCACGGCACCTTACGGCAAAGGAAATAAAGATCTCCACCAAAAGGCCCCGGTAAGGACGCCAATCAGGTATTGCAGCTCCGACCCGATTAGGAGTAGACCCGATGATGAAGCAAGACACCCCACTGTTGGGGGGTGTGTGAGGGTCTCTTTTCCGAAAGGAGGAATTTTTCTCCTGCCTTCAAGTGTGTGACCCACCACACACCTACTGCACATCGACCTACAGTGTTCACTAGGAACTGCATACCATTCTGCTTATACATTCTCCTGAGCGATACCAAAAGGGATGATGGACGGAGCGCTTGAGCAAATCAAACACTCACCCCCAGTCAACTGATCTGGGTTTAATCCATCATCATTCTTTAGCTCACTCCACCCCAGTTCAGTCTTAGCCATATGCCAATCAGTCTGACCATGTGCCTCATGGGAACAGTCCAGCCCGAACTGCCAAGCCATGTCTTCCCCGGACCGGAAACAAGCATCCTGGGACCGGTTTCTGGCTAATCAGCCGTCATCAGCCAGGCTAGCTTGAATCCAGTGGCAAAGTGAGCAAGGGACCCACGTCTGGGCATACCCTGCCAACTTAGGGCGAACAGAGCAATACCAAAGGGGATGATGGACGGAGCGCTTGAGCAAATCAAACACTCACCCCCAGTCAACTGATCTGGGTTTAATCCATCATCATTCTTTAGCTCACTCCACCGCCCCAGTTCAGTCATGGCCATATGCCAATCAGTCTGACCCTGTGCCTCATGGGAACAGTCCAGCCTGAACTGCCATGTCTGAACTGAGGTGGCAGAGTGGGCTAAAGAACGTCCGTTTGACTGTCGTATTCAGTATCGCTGTAGCCCCAGGAGGAGCTGCTGTGTTGGAAGAACTGTGTTTTATTGATTTTCCTGCAATTTAAAGATTATTTTGCACAAGTACTATTTTTCAAGAGTATTGTATGTTGGATTTTTATGGTATTTGGTCTTGTTGGTTTAGATAAAGATTAGCTATTTTTCTCAACTGGTGTTGTGTCCATGTGTAGTTTTTTCACTCTATAACTGAATGTGTTCACAAATGCTTCACACACTGCCTCTGAGATAAGCCTGTCTGCTCATGCCAAGCTATCAAGGGGGTGAGCAGGGGTTATTTTAGGAGTGTATCCCCCTTACCCTGACTAGAAGCAAGGGTCCCTATTTGGACAAAGGTGCCTACCTCTGCCAACTAGTGGCTCCAATTTCTAACATCACCCCTTTAATGATGTCTGTGGTGTTTCCTGCAACTTAACAGTAGCAACGAGTAATTTGGCGTTATCCCTTTGCATTATAGACTGCAGTTTATGGTGAAAACCAGAGGAAACTCTAACACAATGGCTGGTGTCAATTTCAAAAGAGCTATAGATAGCGGCGTTTAAAAAAGAAAGAAGAAGAGGAGTTAGAGCTATGTGAAGCTGTTTTAAAGATTTTCAGGTACCTGTTTTTTGTTTTGGAGTTATTATTTAAGGTTCCAACTATCACCTGAACATGATCCTGGAACTTGGTCCTGTCTCATGGATGCCGTGCCTCCCCATGCACTTCTACTGTGTCATTTCCCAGGGCTACCAGTTGATCTTCATTTGCTTTACGTAACTTCTTGGCAGCACTTCTGCTTCCCACAATGGCATCATCCGTTGACGGAGGAATACATGAGGTGTGCCATCTTGGATTGGGCTTAGCCTTGCTGTGACTGCATTGGTGTCCTCCCATCGACATATGAATATGTAAAGGGGCCATCTTGGATGTGGTCCCCATCAAATTGCCCAATGCTGCGTCATAATGGCTGCATGTCAGCTGTGATACTTACAGATGCATTTGGTAATAACAGGATGGTATATGTACAAGATTGCGTACTGAAGCCAGTTTTCACACATCAATGGTTTCTGGCAACTTTGACTGTCGTCTTTGACAGGCATACAGCTGTTACTTTATTGAGGTACTCCAGTTTCCTTTCACTCAACTTGCATGCTGATGTGAACCTGTATTTTTGGTAACATTGTGTGTCGTCTGTGACACGCACACAATTTTTCCTTCTTAAAATATTTCAGTGATGTTCACTTGACACACTTGTTTATACAGCTGCACACAGTGTATAAAGCGGTCTGGTTTTCGGTGCCATGCACACATTTACAGTTGCTGTAAACTTGGAGTATCGACAAACTATGCTCACGTCTTCTATCTGAAGGAAGTACTACTTTCTTTTCCCCTGAGATTTGCATATTGTATTGCTGTATTTAGGATACGACTTCACATCTATCAGTGATTATTTGTTACTTGTTCACATCCATCAATAATTATTTGGTACTTGTTCTTAGATTTTAGTCTGTTTCAGCCATGCAAAGTGTTACTGCTCCCCCGCGTTTTTTAACCTTCACCTGGTGATCCCTTCATACAATTGCCCAATTGGCAAAGTGATTTTAGGATCTATGTTACCTCATTACAAGTGCCTAGTGGCACAGTGATTTATGTGTTTGTGGTCTAAAGTGTTTTTTGAACAATACAATGGATATTGCTATCTAACCTTGTGTGGAGTCTCTTGTGGTGTGCCTAGTGTTTAACTGTTGTGTGTGTATATTGCATAAATGCTTTACACATTGCCTCTGGGATAAGCCTGACTGCTCTGCCAAGCTACGAAGGGAAGGAGCAGGGGTTATCTTGTGTGTGTAACTCCCTTGCCCTGAGTGGTGGGTTCTGCCTGGCTTAAGTGGATACCCTAGCCAACCATAAACCCGATTTCTAACAGTACCTCTCTCTGTCAAAGATAGCGTGAAGTCTAAGATGACAATGGAATCATCAAAAAAGTAGAGGCATCAGAATGTGTGGCACCTGTGGTAATGGTTCGCCAAGCCAATGGAGAGGCCAGGATATGTATGGACGTGAGTGAAATTAACAAGGAGGTAGTTGTGGATCACTATACCCTGCATAATATGAATGAATTGTTAAGTTCGCTTTATGTACCAAGCATTTCTCGACTTTTGATTTAAGTTCTGTATATCATTAAATCAAGTTGGTTCCTACCGCCTAAGAAAAAAACACATTTGTCACTCCCCTTGACACTTACAAATTCTTAAGAATTTAATTTGGTTTGATACCCGCTGCCTTGGTATTCCAGAGAGCTATGGAGAGAGTCTTAAAGAGATTGAAAGGTATTATTCTATACCAGGATGATGTGTTGGCGGTTGGATCGAATATTGAAGAACATGATAACACGTTGTATGCAGTTTTAGAGAAATTGCAACAATGAGGTTTAACGTTGAAACTGTAGAAATGCCGATTTAAGGTTCCCAAAATAGAGTATTTGAGTCATTTAACAACAGGTACAGGCATTTGTCCTAAAAATGGTCTTGTGGAGACTATTAAAAAATAACCATCTCCGCAAGTAAAAAAGATTTGGTGAAATTCTTGGGAATGGCAGAATTTTATCAGAAATTTGTACACAGGTTTGAGCAAAGGAAGCAGTGTATGAGGTTACTCTTGAAGAAAGGCAAAGAATATGTCTGGTGCAAGCGAGTTTGATGATGTTAAATCTAGTCTTCAGAATGCTGCTGACTTCGGAGGTTTTGACTCAAATGAAGAGACTATTATCCTGAAGGATGCCAGTTCCAAAGGGCTGGGAGCAGTTCTTTTACAAGTACAAGTAGAAATATTGAGGCCTATTAAAGTAAAGACATGTGAGAAAATTATTCTGGTATGATTGGTATGTATTCACCCTGCCCAGAGATGAAAGTGATCAACTTGACTGAGTCTAAGGATGTCATAGTGTGTTAAAAGGAGCTACTTGAAAGGGAAGGTTTTCCTTCTAGCATTCTAACTGATAATTTCTGTACAACTCACCTTTCAGCTTCTACAGGAGTTTCTGAGTGAAGGAGGTATCAAACATAAAAAGCTGCACTCTATCACCCAGAGACAATTAATTTGGTGAATGCTTTATAAGGGTGCTGAAAGAAAGTTTTCAAAAATCCTTGGTGTCTGGGGTTGATTGGGAGGTTGGTATGGGGTAGAAAGTCCAGGTATATTGTCTGACATCTCCCGCCCTACCTGGGTTGTCACCATTTTGCCTGTTTAGGGGTAGAGTTCCTAACAGTGAAACTGTGCGAGTTTGGGAAAACATCTAGCAAATAGAAGTTAAAGGTCAAGTGGGAGATGTGGAATGTTGGCGTGAAAGGGAAGAATATAAAACATTGTGAGAGAAAGAGCTATATAGGCACAAAGCTGTTAATAAAAGAGTAATTGGAATAGGGGATTGGGTTAAAGTCAAATCTCCCAGGAACGATGGTGGTAAGCTCTCTAAGTTCAGTCAACCATTTCAGGTTGTAAAAGTGTTGAAGAATGTGGTCACAAAATCTAGAACTTGAACAGAGCAGCCAAATGTACCCCTGTGGAAAAGTTTTGTGGTATTTCTGGTACAGAGGATGATGCAATTCTCAGACCACAACATGTGAAGTAAAGACCTGTGCATTTAAGAGAATATGTATGAAATCATGTAATTGTTGCATTTGTGTCATATATCTTCTTATTTCTTCTCTTATTAGATTAAGTGGGGAAGGTACGTGGTATTCTTAATATCTTTCATAGTGACACTGTACAACAGTCGAGGTCTATTTCTATGTAGTGATGATGTGGCCATTGCCAATGCTACATCATCACTAGAATGTTATTGCTGGAATTGTGGAGACAGTTGCATTAAGACACAGCCTGGTCATGATGTTGTCGGATGGGGTCTCTGGTTCAATTGCACAGGAATAAAGAAGACAATAATTTATCCTCCTTTTTAATGTTGTCTGCCGGGTTTTCTACAACATAATACAATGGCCTTGACAAAGAGGGAGATGTCTTCCTTCACGTGGGCAGTGCTCTGTCAATGAGTGATTTCAGCTTGTCACCACCATGATTTGAATGGCGGCAAATGGTAGGGAAATTTAGGAATGGTCATCCTGCCATAACTGCGAAAGGCCATTCCTATGGCCTGGCGTTCCAGCATCAGATGAGCACCCAAGTAAAGGTTTTCAGTGACAGAACAAGCTGATGGTTTGGCAGTGTGAACCCTACAGTTATTCTACATTTAAATGGTGAGGAGGAAGTGTACATTTAATGGGGTGGGTAAACTTCCAGTTTATGGTTGTTCACCCGGTTTGCTAGACTTTTATCATCATTGAAAACTTTCTTATAGCTAACGCAGGAGGATAATTCCCCTGTGTTTGATAGAGGAACATTCTTATCTGCATTTACACACATATTAGAACAAAGATATATAGTCCAATCCATCAAAATTAACTCATGGATTTGAGGCAGAGTATTTAAGGCCTGCTGACTTTACTTACCGTTAATGGGTAACAATTAACAAGATATAAAGAAATCCTTGGTCTCCTACTGTGATGTCGGGGTGGAAGTAAAGGATGTTTTAGGCCGCATAGAACCAGAATTCACCACCTGTTCCATGTGAATTGGATTGTTCTTGAACCTAGCCCACCACATTAGGAAGCAGGAAGGTGGATGAAAGATGGACAAAAGAGTTGAGATTTACTGTTCCCTTATAAACCTACCAAATATAGGACAAATGAAGAAATGATTAGGATGAGCTATGCAGATTGGCAGAGTCTCTAACCAAGGAGGAAAAACAACAATGGAACAAATCTTATACCTGCAACTACTGCTGGAGTATAAGATAGTTTGTGAAAGAGTGTCCAACTAAGACCTAGATGGCTGCTGCAGGAATGTCTCTAGCCTAGCAGTAAGTGGGGGACCTGTTTTGAGAAAACGTTTATTAAAAAAACCCTTGGTATTGCAAAGACCTTGCACACCTCAGTGACCTACGTAACTATCGCTGTTATGGTGTGTTATATATATGGACGTTTGAGCAGATGCTGTTCAACTGCCGAGCAACTGGAAATTTCATAGATGCTCACTATACTCAGTCACTTCAGCTCCTTTACCCTGTGTAATGCTGAAGCAGCCTTTAAATACTTCGTGAGTGAGGTGTTCAGAGACTACCTAAATACCTTATATCATGCACCTAGCATCTTCATCTACTCAGGCTCCGAAGCAGAGCATGTCAGTTTGGTGCTGCAGACGTTGCAGGACTAGGACTTGCAAGCCAAAGTGTACCAGTGCCAATTTCACACAATGTGTGCAGATATTTGGGGGCTTAATCCTAACTCAATTGAAAGTTAGGATGAATCTGAAATCACAAAATAGATCCCAAGAGAGGTGAGGTATATTGCTGGGCATGCTGCTCACGTAAATGAACTTTAAAAGCTATTGGCCATATATGAGTTGGGTCACTATATCTTGGCAATCTACACATTGCCATGAAGTATACTGAGCACAGCAATTTACAGGTTTTAAAGTCTGCTAAAGTGTTGTTCACCAGGGAGTTGATATTATCCTTTTGTTTTCCAGACTATTTGTTCACCCTTGTGTACTGAACTGGATTCTCAACTGTAAAGAGGGCCTTTCCTCTCACGGAGATGACATCAAGAAGGTTCGTCTTTCAGTGATGCCCAACATTGAACTAGACGTGAGGGCTGAGAGTTATCCCAGAAGCGTGTTAAGGGGTCCCATTTACAAGGACAGGAAAAGGCACGCAAGATGGCTGTACCTCTCCTTGTAAATATGGGGCAGTAAAATGCGCTGCTGGTGCGTCGCAAAAATTGATGCAACGGTGGCGCAAAGAGCTTGTAAATCTGCCCCAATATGCATATGTTGTTCTTAGTTATGAGTACAACAGTACATACCAGTTTGAATGCAAGATGTACTGATGGTGTTTAGAAAAATAACACACTGTGAGTTAGTGTAGAATATAATGTTGAAACATTCCAAAAACAATACACTGAAGTTAAATAGAAATTCCAGCTGACTAGTGCCTGCTATGTGATGGCAGCAAATCCCGAATTAGTAATATATAACAGTATCACATGCTCAGTCAGATAGATGACAATCAACATATCAGTTATATGGCTTGCATCTATACTTAATCCCTATAGTGAAGCACATGGATTTTGGCTCCCTCCATTCTTTGAAACACCACAACATACATGAAGGGGCATGAATGTCCCTTTCTTTTCTCTGTATGACAAGCCATAGATGTGGGGCTTTAATGATCAATATTAGGTCAGGGTTTTAATGCTTATTACTTTGTTGGTCAATTACTGCTACTTACTGTGTGGCCCCATTAATGCAAGTTACAGTTTAGGGGCATTAAAGGTAACAGCTTTGTGTGGCCAGTAATGCTGGTTACTTTGTTTGACCATTGAAGATGTTTTTGTGGGGCTGTTAAAACTGAATACTTAGATGGCCCATTAAAGATCATTACTGAAAGAGGGTCTATTAAAGAATATTTAATGTTTGTGAATACTGATGCGTATACTGCATGGGGCCTGTGAGGTATACATTAGATTAGGCAAATGCCCAGGAGGGCTGTATCCATGCCAGCTTTTCAGGACATCCAGAAAACATCGGTTTACATAAAATGCAACAGAGTAGAACGGATTTATATCGTAATTTATGTAGTCAGAGATTATCCTGAAAATCTGGCATGGATCCGCTCCTCCAGGACCTTCATTGGTCATTGATTCAGGTGCAGCGTTGCATGTTATTCCCAGGATTTCACCTGTATGTTTCTGTGGGGGGGACTGACATTGCTGGCTGGGAAACCCGATTCTCATACTTATCATAACTAACTATGTGAAAGGACACATGCTGCCTTTTCATCAGCCTCACTCTACTCCGAGTCCATCTAAGAGGAAGTGGGGAGGAGAAAGACTCCTGCAAGAGAACATGCTAGTTTACATGTTTAGCTAGGTGCAAAACCCATGCCACGTTAGTCGTTGACTGTACTGAATTTGAAAGGGAGGTTCTGGCATGATCAAGGTTACCGTATATGTAAATATGTAGTACCACATCCTGCAACTTCAGAATCACAGATATTGTTTTTTTAAATGTAGTAATCCTGTGCTAAAAATTTGTCTTGGAAGATAGGGTTTGCATCGTAGTACTTAATTGAACTAAATTTGAAGGAAATGTTTTGCTTCAATTTAATAATGTTTATTACATGAAGAAGCTTATTCAACCACTCAATACGTTAGTAATGAACGTGTTGATGTTAGCATCTAGCTTTTATTCAGAAATGGCATTATGAGTGCAGATCAAATGTTCAAAAAGCAATAAAGGGGGAAAATGTGTCTGCCCATTAAGAACACCATTTGCTGTTGTCTTTCTTAGCAATGTCAATTGTATTTATTCAGTCTGATATTGGCAAGTAATTTAGCTTTAAATTGAAAAGAAGGCGCTCTGGCCTTGGTCATTCTGGCATTGAGGTTTCAAAGAGGACTCTGCTTTCAAAGTAGACATTAATGATTCTAAAACGAATATTCATTGTATGAAGAGACACAGCGGCCTTGGCATTTACTTAACCTTTTGTCTTATGTATGAGGCTGAGTCAGCCTAAATCGTTTCTCAATTAATATATTTTCTTTTCTTTCTGCCAATATTATTTATAGAACAATTTGCATGCAACAATATTATGCGCATAAAAAGACATTTCAAATGACTTTTAGAAGGATTGAAGTGATGAGTGCTATATAAGGGGCATGCAGGCAAGAGTTAATTTTTGCTACTTTTTCGGAAAATATTGCCCTCTTTGTCATCATTGCTCTGTGTCGTGCTTTTTTTTAAAATACAGTTATTGACTATTTTCAAATTATCAAATATGTGGGTATTTTCATTTGTGATATCAGAAGTTTCGTGTGATATACATATTATACATATGTCCAGGCCAGGTTTACAAAGATGCAATTCAACTACTTTGACAATGAATTCAGAGAGGGAATTATATATATATATATATATATATATATATATATATATATATATATATATATATATATTCACTGAAAAAACCATAGGTTATAGACCATATATAGTTAGGAATTAGCATTTAAAAAACCTTTTTTTACTGACACAAAACCATTGAAATTCCATATATAGTTAGTTGTACTAACTATATATCGCGCACCCGCAATCCACTGCTGATCATGTCACATATTACATCATTCATGACATGGTCAGTGACATCACTGATGACATCACTGATGACATCTCAAATGACATCACTGATGACATCACTGATGACATCTTAAATGACATCACTGATGACATCTCAAATGACATCACTGATGACATCACTGATGACTACATCCAGTGACTGTATGTTTCTGTAAAGTTAAAATATGTCTTACATATTGAAGAATGAGTGGAGGTATAAGTGTCTGGATGAAGGATTTATTAGGTGCTTGACTGACTGTATGAGTGAGTGATTAAATGTGTCTCACTGAGTGCATGGGTTAGTGACTAAACTGTCTTAATTTGTGCATCATTATGTCTGTTGTTCTGTAAACTGCTGCATGTGTTGATCAGTAGCTATATGAGTAAGTATATGGGTTATTAATTGGTTGCCCAAGTATTTGTATGGGAGACTGAGTGTGTGTGTGTGGGTGGCTGGGAGGTGTATGACTCTGTGCATAGATGTGTGAGCAGTTGATTCACTAGATGTATGGGTTCAAAAGTGCATGTGGAAACACCTGTATGGGCGGTTGACTGAGTGCATTGGTGAGTGAATGGATATCTCAGTGCTACATGTCAAAGTAAGTACATATGTAAAACACAGTACATGTGACATTTGACATACATAAATAACTGTGCATAAGAGCCAGTGAATGTGTGAGTGGCTGTATGGATCATTCTGTACTTGTATCAGGCATTGTAAAAGAGAGTAAATATGTGTTAGTATATGTTTGAATAAGTAAGGTGTGTATAACTGTATAGTTGAGGAAATGGAGGTGTGATTGATTCTTTGCATGACTGACTAAGTGTGTGAATAACTCCATGGATGAGTGACAGTCTGTGAGTGTCTGTTTACACTGAGTGTATCTAAGGTTATATTAGAGTCTGAAGAGGTTCATCGTATTATCACATGAATGATGTCATCAGTGTATATATATATGATGACATCTCAAATGACATCACTGATGACATCACTGATGACATCTCAAATGACATCACTGATGACATCACTGATGACATCTCAATTGACATCACCGATGACATCACTGATGACATCACTGATCACATCTCAAAAGACATCACTGATGACATCACTGATGACATTATTCATGTGATAATACGATGAATCTCTTCAGACTCTAATAAAAACTTAGATACACTCAGTGTAAACAGACACTCACAGACTGTCACTCATCCATGGAGTTACTCACACACCTAGTCAGTCATGCAAAGAATCAATCACACCTCCATTTCCTCAACTATACAGTTATACACACCTTACTTATTCAAACATATACTAACACATATTTACTCTCTTATACAATCCCTGATACAAGTTCACAATGATCCATACAGCCCCTCACACATTCACTGGCTCTTATGCATAGTTATTTATATATGTCAACTCTCACATGTACTGTGTTTTACATATGTACTTACTTTGACATGTAGCACTTAGATATCCATTCACTCACCAATACACTCATGCACACAGTCAACCGCCCATACAGGTGTTTCCACATGCACTTTTGAACCCATACATCTAGTGAATCAACTGCTCACACATCTATGCACAGAGTTATACACCTCCCAGCCACCCACACACACACTCAGTCTCCCATACAAATACTTAGGCAATCAACCAATAACCCATATAGTTACTCATATAGCTACTGATCAACACATGCAGCAGTTTACAGAACAACAGACATAATGATGCACAAATTAAGACAGTTTAGTCACTAACCCATGCACTCAGTGAGACACATTTAATCAGTCACTCATACAGTCAGTCATGCACCTAATAAATCCTTCATCCAGACACTTATAAATCCACTCATTCTTCAATATGTAAGACATATTTTAACTTTACAGAAACATACAGTCACTGGATGTTGTCATCAGTGATGTCATCAGTGATGTCATTTGAGATGTCATCAGTGATGTCATCAGTGATGTCACTGACCATGTCATGAATGATGTAATATGTGACATGATCAGCAGTGGATTGCGGGTGCGCGATATATAGTTAGTACAACTAACTATATATGGAATTTCAATGGTTTTGTGTCAGTAAAAAAAGGTTTTTTAAATGCTAATTCCTAACTATATATGGTCTATAACCTATGGTTTTTTCAGTGAATTTTCAAGGTTTTGTAAATGCTAATTCCTAACTATATATGGTCTATAACCTATGGTTTTTTCAGTGAATTTCATTGGTTTTTTAAAAGCTAATATCTATAGCTGTAAAATGTATTCTTCTTTAAATCAAAAAATTTATTTTATATGTTTATTATTATTTTTTTTATTATTATGTTTTGGTTCGCTCCCGGTTCGCGAACCGGGAAGCTTCCCGTTAGCTCAATGTGGTGCCGCGACCTGGTCCGCGAACCAGTAAACGTTCCGTTTGCGCAACTGCCGCGTTAGAAATCAACATCGTGACGCGTTGCGGAAGCGCGACGTATCGCGTTGTCGCGTAATGCGTCTTATGACGCGCCGCGTTAGCGCACCCGGAAGTGCTCCGGTACGTGAACCGCGGCGCGAAGCGCAGCTTCCCGGAAGCGATCCGGGGCGCGTCGCGAAAGCGCGACGTATCGCGTTGCCGCGTAATGCGTCTTATGACGCGCCGCGTTAGCGCACCCGGAAGTGCTCCGGAGCGCGAACCGAGGCGCGAAGCGCAGCTCCCCGGAAGCGATCGGGGCGCGTTCCGCAGCGCGTAACATAAGCGTAACAGGTCATGGGACTTGTTAATAAAACTTTTCATTGGTTCATTTCACTTTTGGTTTCCTAATGATGTAAGGCTAGGTCATGTGACCTAAAAATAACACTTTTCATTGGTTTAGACCTATTTTTTTTCCAAAATGATGAAAACCCCTCCTTCTTTCTTCACTCTGACTTTCATCTTTGTGAGAGGAAGACCCTTTGTGATCACTGACCAATGGCTTCATTAGTAGCTTCAGCTGGTGCACCCCCACCACCACCACCACCTCCTCATAGGAAGAGAGGACCACCTCCACAGTTCATTACCAACACAGAGGAGGAAGAGGATGAAGAAGAGGAACAGGAGATACAGGAAACACCATTTTTACAAGAGGAGCCCCGGGTATCTCATCATAAAACTAGTTTCATTTGGCAGTTTTTTTCATTTCCTGAAGGACAGAAAAAAGTTAATGCTCGATATGTGACGTGCCTGATATGTAAAGAGGACTTATCTAGAGGCACAGAAAAGAAGTATAGTTACGGCAACTATACTATGCACCGTCACATGCTGAGGTGGCATCCACTAAACTACAGCCGAGCAGAGATGCGTGACCTTCAGGACAATCCACCAACTCCTGTGGCCAGGACATCGTCACAGGTATCTCTGTCGGGGTCAGAGGCACGGGAAACCGTGCCAAACATTCAGGACAACTTTGTCCATATGAAGATTACCTGTTTATATTGTGGTACATTGCTCTCATGTGCCAATATGAGCATTAACTTAATAAACAGAGCATTTGAAATCCACAAGTGCTCTAAACGCCCCAAAAAGTAAATTTTTTTTTTGCTCCTGTTGAGCCCTTTCCAATGCCTGTTCTTTGTTGTTTCCCCCCCCAAAAAAACCCCAAAAACATAAAACTGTTCAAAAAATAAAAATAAAAAATGTTCAGAAAAAAAAATATATATATAAAACAACAAAAACATTAAAAAAAGTTCTTTTCAGAACTACCTCCCCTTTATAAAAAAAATTGCTAGAATGTTTAGCACTCTGGCAAGCTCTATTTCTTTTGGTTCGCTTCCCGGTTCGCTCGCCGGTACGCGAACCGGGAGTGAACAAAAAAAAAAAAGAGTAAGTATAAGGGAAGTAAACAGAGAGTAATGTTAAAACAAAGACAGCTATAGGGACTAAACAAGAGATACTGTTTAATAGATTTATTTACCGAAGAAAAGATGGAAGAGGGTATAATTGTGAAAAACAAAATAGATAAGGAAGTGAAAGAAAAAAAGGAGAGTAGAAGAATAACAAAGAAGAGTTTCTTAGAGAATGTGAGTGAATGTTCAAAATAAGATTAAAACATGTGGAATAACAGAGAGAAAAAACAGAAAGCAGAAAAGAAGAAGTAACAGAAAAGGAATAATTGAAACAGCAAAGAAATGTAAATAACATAGGGGCATATTATCAACATAGGCAATAAAAGTTTCACAGCTTTTATTGGCAGAAATGTGTCGCTAAAGCCGCTTTTGCAGCAGAAAACTGCCGCTACAGCCGCTTTTGCAGCAGTTTTCTGCTGATAAAAGCAGCAATAATTTTATTGGCTGTGTTCATAATATGCCCCTTAGTGTGCTTCAACTACACAGAGAAAGCATAATGAACAAGTAGTGAAAGAGTGATCAGTCAGAGACACTAAGAGTAATAGAGACGGAGTGAGTGAACAAGAGTGAGGAACTATGAGGAGAGGGACTGAGAAAAGGAGTGGAAGGAGTAGAGTAAGTAAGTAAGTAATAGAGAAAGGAATGAGGGAAGTAGCAAAGGCAGGAAAGTTAGGGTTAAAGAAATGAAGCAGTGGAACTAATAGTGGTTAAATGTGATAGAAATGTAACGAAAAGAGTACAAAACATTTACCTTATAATTGTCGTTAACTTAGTCACTTGTTATTTTTATACTTTCAATCTGTGAAAGAGAGAACAAACATTTGAAAAATATTAAAACGTATTTAAAAATTAGAAAAGACAAGGGAAAAGATTGAAGGACAAACAGTTTTTCAACAACTTTGACACTTACAGAAGCTTCTGCTTCTCCAGGCCCCCTACACAGTCCTAAAGATATACATTTTAAACTAACAGTATCTTGATGCAGATGAACTGAGGCCTATCTTGGAACATGGTGCATCTTTTGCACTGCTGTTGTCTCACAAAAGTGACGCAATGGCAGCGCAAAAGAGGTGCACAATCATCATAAAACTGTTCCTAACATTTTAAATGATTGTTTCAGGATGGCAATAAGGTGTGTCCTATTGCGTATGTAACAAGGACCCCCTGAATAGATGAATTCGTAATTCCTAGGTCAGGGAAACAAGGACCTATTTGAGAAGTAACAACCTAGGCAATTAGACACAGTAAATCTCCACAAGATCAAAAGATATATAGCAATGACTACAGCTGCTTAAAAAACACGTTTTTATTAATTAGTTAACACAAGTAAAAAAAGGGGGGGTCATTATATGACAATAAAATAATAGTAAACAAGTTCCATAGGGTACAATTGACAATCACAAATTAACAATTTATAAACATTAAAAATTCTATAAGATGGGTGGCATGAAAATTCACTCTACGCGCGTTTCGGCGGCCAGCGCCTTCTTCCTGGAGCAGCCACACAATATTAAATGATAGTATTAGCAGAAGGTTAGCGGAAGGTAGTTGTTTAAAAATAGATATTCAAATTCTTTCTTTTGGTATCCTTTCGATGTCGGTTATGATATAACTGATTGTATAGATGTTTTAGGATCTAAGCCCGCCAGCCGGAACCCTTTAACGTGGATAGGTGCTTGATAAAGATCGTTCCTTGATGATCTAAATTAAGGATCTATTGCATTATATTCGTTTCTCTTAAGATGTTGGGTTGGTTAGACTTGTTTTTTCTTGGTCTATCTTTTCCTTTTTGATATAGTCATGAGCCTTAAAACGGTAGGCGCTTCTCTTTTCTGTTTTCCGCAATGTAAAACGTTTTCTTGATCTTCTATGGTGATGAGTTCAAGAGATTAAAAGATCTCCCTGCCTAGTAACGATCAGCAGGGCTCCCTATGTCCGGTGGCGGGCGGTACGTCTCGTCGGATGATGAGCGCGGAAAAAACTGGTCAATAAGGTGTGTCCTATCCAGACGTTTGTTTCAGGTGAGGCCTACTCAGGGTTGCAGATCAAATTTAGCCTTGTTGAAGAGTACAGAGGAGATAATACATGTGCAGGGCAACCAATAAAGTTCAGACTTCCTCTGTTTCCCTGGAGAGGCCTAAACTTCATCTGCACAATTTGATTCGTAATGTTACGAAACACAGGTAATGTATTTGAAAAATATGCAATTTCTTTTGCTCATTTCACAATCACATCACTTGTGTTTCCTTTGGTTAGGTATCTCATTATGCAGATGTAGTCCAGCATATGAAAGAGTACGCACTGAATGCAACAACTTTGACACTTACAGAAGCCTCACCTTCTCCATGCCTCCTACACAGTTCTAAATGTACATCATAAATACAAACAGTACAGAATTAACTATACATGTTAAATGGTTTATTTTTGCTGTTCTCAGAATGTATCAAATTTCACTAAAAACAGTGACTTGAAGGTATTCATCATATAACAGCGGGGAAAAAAAACACAATCAAAATGAATGTGTTTAAAAAACCCATATAACATAACCAATCAGAAATCAAAACTCCTCAAAAGTAACTTACTTTCCATGACGTCGAAGGATGTCCTATGAACAGCTTACACTCGGTTGTGCTGTTTTTTCAGCCCGCCACTTTCTGAAAGAAAAGCTCCATCGTTTTGAAAAATATGTTACATACAATAAATGACTTCTCGCTCTCTACCACACGTTTCCTCAAGGCCAAATCGTGTAAGAGCCATTTATAACTCTTGGAATTCTTGTAAGCAAATCCCGTCATTTTGTATTTCCGCAACTTTCAGAAAGAAAACGTTCAAGATCACTTTCACAATCCTAGACTAGTAATATCTTACCCTTTTTGCTCACTCATGTTCTACATTTCCTATGACACTGATACTGCTTACTATGAAGCAGACTTACACTACCTCTATGACTACTACAATTATTTAATTCTCTACATCACTTTTAATCACAAAGCAATATAAAACAGTAGATAAAATTATATCAACCCCTAGAATCATTATACGCCAGTTACCTACCCTAAATTCTCTTTTCTGAAAACAGAAAGTAAGAATTTTTTTTAGTAAAAAGGCAACATTGTATCGTAGTCAAATGGCAATAATTTCCGAAACAGCAAATTTTTTTACATTTTCAATAACCTGTGTAATAAGCGGATCTTGTCAAATGACCATCATGCAATATAATAGCTGCAGTTACAAATCTTCTTCCTAAAATCAACGACTGTGTAGCCACAACATTGGTAATTAAAGTTGAAGACTTACTTTCATCAGGTTTATATAATTGGATTTTTAAAATGACATTATAATCAAAAGTTTGGACCAATAATCTAGACAGCATTGCAGACTTACATTCCCTCTACTCCATGTTTTGATTGGCTGCTTGAATTAGCTTATAAAAAGAAACAGTTTTTCTGAACTCATTCAAAGTGCAGTTATTTTTCCATGACGTCAAGTGTTATGGTAAGAAGACCGTTTGCTTTGGGAAATACTCTGTTGTCCTTCAACTAATCTGTGCCCACCACTTTCTGTAAGAAAATCTTCTTTTTTTCCAGGAACTATTGTCTCTGTACTACACTTATCCTCAAGGCCAAATCGTGTAGGAGCCATTAGAACCTCTTGAAATTCCTCAGAGCACATCCCGAGATTCTTTCCCTAAAATTTTGGTTTTAAAAACACCAGGTAAGAATTTTTAAGGTCATACGGCAATTTTTTTTTTAAAGTTAAAACAGAATCGTTGCAGAATGACCAGCCGTTTCTAGACTTTAAATAAGCTGTGTAATGTCCTGATGTTATTGAAGGACCGTCATGATATATAATTGCTGCAGTTACAAAAGTCCTTCCTGATATTGACAACTGCGAAGCTACAAAATTTTTAATTAAAGTTGTCAATTTTGTTCCATCAGCCCTACATCGTTGGAACATTAAAATGACATACTGGCCATATGTTCGTATAAATAATGTTGACATCATTTCAGATTTACATTGGCTACACTCCATGTTGTGATCAGCTGCTTTTACTAGCTTATTAAAGGACACTGATTTACTGTCTGGCAAAGTTAAATAAATAAATCTTTCTGAGTCTACACTAGTGGTACTTGATACCCTACAGTTCTCGCAGTCATTCTGCCATTGATAAGAAAGCCCAAACAGGTGATCTACATCTACACCTTCAGCATGCAATACATCAAGCATATACATTAAAAACTCCTGACAATCTTGCTGAATATTTTGAGAGAATTGTGTTTGACCTGAACAACTGTCTAACAGATTTCAAATTTCAGACACACTTTCTATTTTTGTTCTATCAGTGCTACATTTCTCTAACACAGAATTTAACAAACTGCAAAATCTGTGATCCGAATTGACCACAATCTCTTCTTTTACATTTTCTAGAGAAAACAAAACATTAACCACTACATTAGCATAGCAGTTGACACCAGAACTGTTTTCAAATTGAAAACCAACAACATCTTCAACAGAATCCTTTTTCTTTCTGCTTATAATTTCAGGTTCATCAACTTTTCGTCTTTTTGGTACAACCTCCCTAGTATTGGTCACATTTCTTCGTTTCCGGCCTACCACACGTTTCTCAAACAAAGGATATTGAGGCAAATGTGGCGCATACTCTCTTCTTAACCTATTGTATTCCTTAACACAATCTAGATCCGCACAAATGTTTGTGACACCACACTCAATCAAGTACAATCCCGATAAAGTTCTAACTCGTGACAATGCCACATATGCCATACCCTCCTTGAACACAGAACTGCCAATATTCACCAATGCACTGTCTACACTTAAACCTTGTGATTTATGGATTGTCACCGCATATGCCAAGCAAACAGGAAACTGCTTACGGCGAACATATAAGTCTTTTACAAGCAAAAATCTAGCAGAACAACGACCAATTAGCTGTACTTCCTCAATGCCATCAAATTTAATTTTTAAAAATTCAATTCCCTCTCTATTTCTGTATTTCACAAAAACAACAACATTACCCATTGATCCATTTACCAGACCTCTTTCAACATGTAAATTCCTTCTTAAAATTATACGGCAATTTAAGCACACATTCAGAGTCTTTTCAAAACCTGCAGTTTTAGATATAGTCTTCTCTAATGAATCCAATTTTGTTTTCAAATTCTCAGACAAAATAATTGTTGATCCCATATGCTCTACTCTTTCAATAGCTTCCAGTTTCACAATCTCTTGGTTTTCTAAATACAACAATTTTGTTGTTGAAGATGGCACATTCTGCAAGAGTTGGCATCAAACATATTCCAGATTTCTTCTCAGTAATTTTCTGAAAAATATTCTCAGGCACAACGTCTTGTTCTGGATATAAATTTGACAGTAATCGTGCATGTAAAGCTTGTTTCCCATGCTCGGTCACTTTTCCAATTCTAACATCTTGTAGAATATTCTTGTAAACTTCATCCTTCGCCTGACGCATATTTTCATGCAGTTCAGCATAATTGAAGTTTAACCATATATTGACGTTGCCAATGCTCCCTAGGCACTTCCTGGTATCTTCATGCGTGAGCATTTTGAACACAGGTTGTCCTTTCACTGGTGTCAGCTGCAGAAGATCTCCGAAAACAATGATGTGTTTGCCACCAAATAACACATCATACTCTGTTTTAAGAACTTCTTGCATTCTCAAATGCACAAAGGCAAGCATGACATTGGAGACCATGCTTACTTCGTCAATGATAAGAAGTTTCATTTTCCTCAAGACTCTTGAAACTTCACAACAAGCATCTCCAGATAACTTGTGGTATTGTAATTTGTTATCATGCTCCACTGGCAGCATCAGTAGACGATGCAAAGTAATACCTTTAATGTTATGTGCTGCCAGTCCAGTTGGAGCGGTGACAACACAAGACAGCGATGACTCAGTCCTTTCCTTCAAATAACATGAAATTGCTTTAATGAGGAAACTCTTTCCAGTTCCCGCTTCTCCACTCACGTACAGTCGGACAGGCTTCAACGATGTACATGAGCACTCTTTCTTCCCATGACTTAATCCATGATCAATTTGCTTGGTAACTTCGTCATATATTTTCCTCTGCTCAACGTTGAGTTGTCTTTCCAAGTCTTCTAAGTTAACCGCATCCTCCTGAGCATGTGCCATGGCTCTTTCCACTTCATTCATGGCAGTGGCAGCTTCATTTTCGATAACAGGTCCTCCTAGTGGATCCTGACTCAATGAAACAGAACTCTGACTGTCCTGAGAACTGTCTCTGGCAATCTCGGCTGCAATCGTTGCTTCCTGCTCGATTTCCGCATTCAACATTTGTACATATTTGGGAAAAGCAGGACATTCTATGGTCTCCTTGGCGGCAGTGAAAGAGTCTTCATAACAGAGGAAATCTCCAAGCAGTTCCTCTTCTGCACGCCAAGGCTTGAAAAGTTGCAAAAGTGCTACATAGAAAAACTCCTTTTTTTCAGGAGATTCGCCACTCAATTTTCGATGGTTTACCAAGTGGCATTTTCTATGCTTGACCAGACATCCCTCACTTCCAATTACAGCATACACTCCTTTATCAATATCTTCTTTGATGTTCCTCTTGAATATGTAATTTTGTAGAACCTCATACAGACAAACATTCTCGAGGTGACTGCTTCGATTTGGATAATATGTATCCAACATGTTGGTCTTCAAAATGTCGGTACTGTTTGGCTCCTTTTCCGCCAAATACTCAATTTCCCGCACAGGTTTCAGAACTCGATTACGCGTTGCAGCAAGACCAAGACTCGCCCAAACGATACTCCTAGATTTGGCATAGAGACTTGCTGAAGACAACCGGTCAGAACATTCGTAAGCTCTGATTTCTCGATGCGACAACATCTTCAGACTGAAACTGTACAACTTCTTACTGAGGCTCTTTTCATGGGAAATGTCCTCCCACATATCCTTCAATTCTGTCTTTTCTTTTTTGGTGATGTAAGATGTCACATACCGAGCCACAGCCATACAGTTATCAGCCACAAACTGTATATCCATGTTAGCATTCCACATGGACAAAATCACTGGGTTGTAGTCGTTGATGTACTTGGACTCTTCGTTCCTCTTCAAATTGTATGTGTTTTTAGGTGATTTCTTCATCACATTATGTCGCAGCGAAGACATCAAACTGTTCACTCTTCCTTTAGAAATCACCGGTCGTGGAAAGGCGAAACGACATTTGGTGTAGAACTTGTCCTTGTTTCTGAATTTACGACGACAGTACTTTCCGCAACGATGGCTTTGGAAGCGTAGAACTTGTTCTCTTAGGCTTTTGTCCTCCTTTGCGTTTGGAACAGCACATGTAGAATACTGTTCTATGAAACTCATCACTAAGTCTTCTGGATCTGTTCCAAATTTAGGTACATCCTTGATCCACAGCAGCATATGTATATGAGGAGCACCTCTTGCTTGGTACTCCTTTCTCCAGAAGAAATCCAACACCTCTCCAAGAGGTGGATTCTTCTTATTCATGATGAAAGACATCTTAGCTTCAAATCTATGATTGAAGTACCTGCATACATTCACTGGATCCAAAGAGCACAGTTCTCCGGGTGTCTTGAATTCGATGTTTTCGATGTTTCCATTTGCCTCTCGTAGAAATTCAAGTAAGTCTTCCCAGCCATACTCGGCACAGCTCAGAGTGAGGAACCATGTGGGAGTTCCTAAGTTCCTCAGCATACATTTTAAATCACCATGACGACGGTACCAGTACTCATTAGTACCACGCTGACACGCCACGAGATTAATCAGGTGACAATCCAAAATACTGTCTTGGACATTGACTTTATCCATAAAGTCACTTGCCGAGATGTTTTGCATCTGTATACCACTTTTCAAGATGTGGTTCACTGCATATGACAGTCCAGACAGATCACTTTCAAACAGGAGATGAAACAAATAGGGAATGCATTGTCGAAACCTAGCATCTTCTGCATACAATTGTGGTAAATAAATAATTAATTACCGGTTCTATTTTTTAATACAGTGAATGAAACAGATAGCTCAATAAATAAGAGTCAGGATTCGAGGTATCTTGAGTCTACAGGCTTTAATCAGGCATAAAGGACAGGAACAGGACAGCCTGCAATAGTACGGGATGGCAGCTGCCAGGGAAGGGACAAGGGAAACTGGGTGGCTAATTGGCAACTTTTAATATGGGTGCACAGTATATATACTTAAACAAATACATTACATTCAATACAGTAGGCGTGACTCGTAGCAGTCGCGAAAGATAAGGGCAAAATGATGTAACAAGAAGGCGTGTACAGGGCGTATACATAGACATGTGATGTAAACGTAACAGAAGTGTCATAAACGGGGCGGAAACATGGAGGGGGCTACCTGAGCAGCTGGGACCTCTAACCTAGTGGTGCGCGCAAACGGGCAATGACGTGTTACCAGGGAGAACTGGGGGCTATGACTTCTGCGCTAGAAGAGGAGACTAAAGTCTGGAGTGTCAGAGCGACATGTACCTAAGGCATATCTGGTATCTGGTGTTTGGAGTACATATTGATAGAATCCAAAAGTTATCAGGGCAAAGGCTACTAGACATTAGGACTGATGCATGCATAATTCTACATGTATTGCGGGTACGAGGAATATTCTATGAATATTAATACAGTATTTCTCTTACATGGAGACATAAAGGCTAGACCATGACGGAAACTATTGATGCGATGCAGTAGCTTAGGAATGCAGAGAAGGAGGGCTGGACTGATAACTAGAAACATAACATACTCTTGGCAGACTGGGAGGCAGAGCCAGGTCGGGCCGGGCACTGCGAGGCATGAAGTAAGCTAAGGGTCAGGGATGCAGGTGGGGGCTGTATCGCTCCTCGGAGAGGGTTCAGGAGACAGGAGCTGAATCTGGTGTCCGGGCCCTTTTGAGGCCTAGAAACGGGGACAATTCAATAAGTTAACGTGCACACCGTAAAATGTGGCAACGTAGGTTTACATAAGCCTAATATTCGTTGTTTTCACGAGGACTGGAAGCTGGCATACTAGAGATGGACACAACTGTAATTGCGTCTTTAATCGATCAGAGGGGAATACATGCATATCGATCATGCACATATAGCATAATATGGGGAACACGTAGGCACATATAACATGGCAAAATTTACTTTTCCACATTCCCTCCTTGTGCCCTACGTTTCCATCAGGAAACATCAATATTCATGATACCATCTATCATTTCATATAGCATTATTTGCTCGTCTTGATTTGTCTTGGAACGGGATTTAGGACTAGGAATACAAGAGGTAGCGCACATGCCACAAATCGCAGGGCCACATTGTATACAGAGGCAGCAACTGAATATGATCATTACTGCAATACCTAGGAATGACAATACTTTCCATCCCCAGGCAGATATGATACTCCAGAGCCAACCGGACCATGTCCAGGTGCCTGGATTCTGGTGTAACTGATGGGCAATTTTATGAAGTCTGGTTATAGCTGAATAAACAGACGGCGCGTTATTAGGAATGAAAATGCATCAACTAGATCCGATGACTCTACATGCTCCTCCTCTATCGGCCAGTATGACGTCAAGAACGAGACGATTTTGGAGCACGACAAATCTCATAGCAGATTGCTCTTCAGTTAAGTTACCTAGAGCAGAAGTAGTCTCATTCACTACAGCTTCAAGGGTTCTGGTTAACCTACGTATTAACTTACTATTCTGGATAGGTCCTATAAAGAAAAAGAAACCTTTGTTGAAGTCTTGATACTGTTCTAGAGTAGTTTCAGTTTGATCGACAATTGGGGACTCGATCTCCCTTCTAGGTCTGACGTGTACTAGATGTGTGTTTCTGTGATAATCGGATGGGGCTAGAAAAACTGGTGGCAGTAGGAAGGCAATGTAACATGTTCCATCCCAATCGAGGGGCAGACGAACATATGCGGTCTGACCACAAACAAAATAAGAATGACGTGAGGCTTTGAAAATATATTTCCCACTGTCACTATACTCGACAGTAGTAGTACAATCACTATGTCCTACATGTGCGGAACCATTCTTTCTGACACATAATTCGCCTTTGACTGGTAGTACTGAAATAGCAGGCAAATCTGGAGTAGTATCAGACTGAACATTCAAAATCATGAAATGCGAAGAATAATTACCTAAATCATATACTTCATTTTCTAGATCTAACCCTGTTCTATGGGAGAGACCCTGCTTGTCTGGAAAACATGTTCTATTCAGAAGGGACATATCATTGGAGGATGACGTTAACGTGGACCATGCTCCACACGAACCATTATGTGAAAACGGATAAGGAAAGAGTGGCAGAACTCCCTTCGGTGTCTGGAAAGGGGGGAGTCGACCACACACCCAACAATTAGTGGCATTGCTGGTCTGGTGTGAATAGTGTAACATTCGAATGAATGTGTTATTGCGCATAGCAAGACGATAGGATAGCTCGTGAGGAGGCAGATCACTAAATGTGTTTTCTATTGTAGTATTAGAAAACATATGTACATGTGAAATTGGAAAACATAAATGTAAAGCATAACTTGTGCAGGTAACCATAAGACTCAAAAATAACAAGAAACTTAGAACAATAATACATCTTTTAGAGTTTTGACTAACTCTCTCACTGTGGGGGTCTATCTCATACATGTCAGGAACCTGTCTAACCGTTTCACCCGAGAGGGACTTAGACAATTAAACTGGCTGACTTATTTTACTAGACCTTAATTTTTCTTTATACTCCTGCTACGGAGTTTTCTCTAACAGGGGAGGCTTGAGTTCAGAGTCTGTTTTTAGGCAGTCTTTAGGAATAAGGCAGTCCTTAACAAAAGTCTTTTCTCGTAATCCATGGAACTTCTTTATATGGCTCAGGTGGACCCACCCCTTCCTGCCTTCAAGTTTGACGGCGGTCCTTGTTGTCAACAATACCATGCGAGGCTCCTTCCAACGGGGCTCCAGCGGACTTGAACGATCGAAATTTCGGATAAATACGTGATCACCGGGAACGACTTCATGCGGTTTCACCTCGGTGTTGTCTGGAAATGCGGCGGCAACCTGTGAACGACAAGAGTGTAGGGCAGACATCAAGGAAGCTAGGTAATCTGTCAGCATATTACTGGAAACATCTGTAATACTGCGGGGTCTAGGTGTACCCCACATGTTTGGGGGGCGGCCGAATACGACCTCATACGGGGACAGACCTGATCTGGAATGTGCAACCATCCTCATATAGAACAGAGCAACTGGCAGAGCTACTAGCCAGTCTACACCTTTTTCTCTACATACTTTTGCAATGCGGATTTTCAAAGTCTGATTATGTCTCTCTACGAGACCGGCTGCTTCAGGATGGCGCACACAATGGAACTTCCACTGGTACCCTAACAGAAGGGAAACATGTTTCATGAGCTCAGATGAGAATGGCTGGCCGTTATCTGAATACACGACCCTAGGGAGTCCATAGCGGGGAAAGAACTCACGAACCAACTGCCTGGCAGTGGTCGCGGCTGTATAATCTGGAACCGGATATGCTTCTGTCCACCTGGACAAAGCGCATACAACTACGAGGACATACTTGAAACCTCGACATCGCTCCATCTGAATATAATCCATCTGGAGGACTTCAAAAGGGTGGTCAGGAGGTTGGAATCCGCCTTGTTCCACCGGGACACTTTTACCTGGATTGAACTGACAACATATCATACAGGTACGGACTTTCTGCTTGGCTGCAGCTCGTAAATGCTTGTTGAACCAAAGTATCTGAATACTGTCTAACATAGCTTTTTCTCCTAGATGTGCTGGACTATGTACGGTATTAATAATGACTTGAACCATAGAGTCGGGGAGAAACCATGTGGCTTTTCCCTTCGTCAACCATCCTTGATCTGTCTGGACCCCTCCTTGTTCGGACCATTTCTTTATTTCTTCAGGATTAGCATGTAACTGTATGTCTATGACATCTTGTGTAGGGTCCTTAACTGTCATACAAGTAGTCTGATCTGGAGTGAGTGTCTGTGTCGTGTTAACTGGAATGTCTGGAGTCTGAGCTGTAAGCTTGGCTGTTCGATCTGCTAGATCGTTACCTTGGGAAATGATGTCAGTGACTTTCGTATGTGCTTTGCACTTCATGATAGCGATAGCTGTCGGTAAATGTATTGCATCTAACAGAGCT
Organism: Lissotriton helveticus; assembly: GCF_964261635.1. Lineage (NCBI taxonomy): Eukaryota > Metazoa > Chordata > Amphibia > Caudata > Salamandridae > Lissotriton > Lissotriton helveticus. Next base: position 1,509,810,384 of record NC_136067.1, on the reverse strand, counting down.
TGAATGAGGAGACCATGCTGAATCTTGGTTCCATGAGAAGTCATGAAACCTCTCTCCTGCCAGAGCACTCCAAAGTCGTGTACAACTCCGAATGCGTAACGTGAATCTGTATATATGTTTACTTTCAGGTTCTTAGCACGTATGCAGGCTTGGGTCAGAGCTACTAGCTCTGCTGCTTGAGCAGACAGGGTGTCAATACGATGTGTCTCTATAACTTCAGTGTCAGTAGTCACTGCATACGCGGCTACTAGTTCTCCTGTACTCGTTCTCATACATGAACCATCCACATAAAGTGTCAGGTTGGGGTCAGGTAATGCAATATCTGTCAGGTCTTGTCTTGGCTTTGTCATAGTGTTAACAACTTCCACACAGTCATGTGTGGCCGGATTTGAAGTAACTGACGGTAACAGTGTAGCTGGATTTAGAATGTTGCAGCGTCTGATTTCTATGTGTGGCTGGAACAGTGTCAGTTCATAACCTGTTAAACGTGCAATGGTCAAGTGCTGAGTCTGTGTTCGGTTTAAAAGAACTTCCACGGAGTGTGGAACTTGTACTGTTAGGGAGTGTCCTTACACTATGGAATCACTTTGTCTGATAGCTAGAGCTGTGGCTGCAACTGACTTGAGGCATGCAAGCAGAGCCTGGGCTACTGGATCTAATGTGCTAGAAAAATAAGCACAGGGCTTGTATTGTCCTGCTTGATCTTGTGTGAGAACAGATAATGCAGTACCATCACGTTCTGTAACAAAAAGTGTAAAAGGCTTACTGTAGTTTGGTGTCGCTAGAACAGGTGCTTGACATAAGGCTTTCTTTAATTCATTGAATACAAGTGTATGTTCCTGGGTCCAAGGGAGGACAGTCGATACGGCTGCCTCCTGTGTCGTTAACTGTATCAGTGGCTTGGCTAGAAATGCATACTGAGGAATCCATTGTCTGCAGTAAGAAGTGAGGCCGATAAAAGCTCGTACCTCCTTCTGTGTCTTGGGCTGTGGAAGACTCGCTATTAACTGGATACGGTCTGGTGTCAACTGCCTACCCCACTTGGACAGTAAGTGTCCCAAGTATACCACTTGCTGGACACAGAATTGTAATTTGGAAGGGGACACCTTGTGCCCCTGCTCGGCCAGAAAATATAGAACCGTGAGTGACGCACGCTCGCAGTCACGTTCAGAACGGGCTGTGATCAGTAGATCATCGACATACTGGAGCAGGGCAGTGTCAGTTGGCATGCGGATATTGTCTAGTTGTCTCTTAAGTGCTTGACTGTAAATGCTAGGACTTTCTGTAAAACCTTGAGGAGCTCGTGTGAATTTATAGCTTCTTCCATTTAAACAAAAACCGAAAAGGTACTGGCTGTCTGGATGAATGGGGACACTGAAAAATGCATTCTTGAGATCGATAACTGTGAAGAACGTGGCTTCAGAATCAATGGCTGTCAAAAGGGATGAAATATCTGGGACTACTGGATACTGGGGTATGATACATTTATTAAGCTCCCGAAGATCAATCACTAATCGATATACTGGAGGTGTATTTGGATCCGTACGTTTCAGAACTGGAATGATAGGAGAATTACATACATTGGAGTCAGTTTCTACAACCACTCCTTGAGCAATAAGTTCGTCAATAATTTTGGATAAGGCTGCTACAGCCTCAGGTGGCAATTTGTACTGTCTGATTCGTGGCAAAACTACACCTTGTTTGAGAGTCACACGATGGGGTGTGATATGCATACAACCTACATCAGTTGGACCTTGCGCCCATAAATGCTGTGGTACATTCAATAATCTTGGATCAAAATCACGTAATACATAATGACCTTTAAAGTCTCTCAGAAACAATCGGACCCCTTCTGGGGAGCAACAAATAACTGCTCCTAATTCTTTCAATGTCTTAATGCCTAACAAATTTTCTGGACAAGATTTTGTGAGTAACAAATCAGTAGTTCGGGACAATGGACCAACTCCTAGAGTAACTGGTTTCGAAATTTCATTAACAATTGGCTTTCCTGAAAATCCAAGGGAAACATTTTTAGAGCCTGAGAGCGGAGCCCCTGGAACCTCGTCATGACTGATGGTAGTCCTACTTGCCCCTGTATCAATCAAAAACTTTCTGTCTTTCCCTAATACTTGACTGTGTACATAGGGACCCTCTTGATCTACAGGTATCTCGATGAGAGGCAAGCCAACCTCCCTCTCTAGGCTGTTTCATGAATATGGCTGATAATCTGGATACTCTGACTGTGCGTACTGGTACATCTGCTGTGTAACGTGTTGTGTTGCAGCGATAGGCTGCGGTGCTGGAACTGTCTGTTGTGCATTCTGTGGTGGCTGAGAAGTCTGTGAAACTTGTTCTTGTCTAGGCGGACGTGGTCTCTCTTTAGTCTTACCAGTAGCTATGTTGTGTTTCAGAACTGCACACTCGTTTATAAAATGACCTGGCTGTTTACAGTAATTGCAAGTCCCTTTTAACGGGAGCTGCAGGATGACTGGCTTGATTCGGACCCCTCTTCTGACTGTTTTGTGGAACAGATTGTGCAACTAATACTTTCATCTTCGTGTCTTTCATACGTCTTCTTTCGTGTTCCTGCTCTTCCCTGATTCTGTTCTGGTGATACTGGAGCATTTGTAACATTTGTGACGGAGTATTAGCTTGCCAACTACTTTCGACTTTCAATACTCGATTTTTAACTTGTGGACTTGAATTCTCGACCAGTTTGGTAACAAAAAGATGAGGGTACGATTCACTACTTGTTTTCAGACCACTGTTAATAATAAAACATTTTTCAAATCTAGAATAAAAATCACTAGTGTCTTCATCTTGTTTCTGTTTACAAGCTGAGATTGCATCCCAATCTTCCTTTTTCGTGGCTAGTAATCTTGGCAAAACCTGTATCAATAACTCAGGCAATTCTTTAACTTTACCCCCAAGGCCGGTACCTGGTACTCGTGAATTATCTTCAGCTTCTAGAGCTGTCCAATCTATCTTTTTCTCTCCCACCTCCCATTCTTTTTCCTTGAGTTTTTCATATACCCCTGCGGGTAACAGGACTTTTAACATTTTAATGATATCAGGATACGTGTATTCTCCCATACGGAGCATGTCTTTTAATTCTCGATGGAACCCTGCTGGATCTTTGTCGTGACAAGGAATTAACTTTTTCATCTCTAAGAGTTCCATCTTTGTGATAGGGGTGTAAACAAATACTCGTTCTAGTTCACCACCCGTTCCTCTAACTGGGTGTACTTCTCGTAACGGATGCTGTCTATCTATGTAAAATGATTTACTTTCTGGAGGTGAGACATGAACAAAATGCGGATTCAGAAACGTTCGATATTTGTGGCGCTGTTCTAGAATGATACTAATTAAATCAGTACCTAGACCTCTCCATCTATACTGGAGTAACTCGTTCAATACATCATGTAGCGGACCTGGATCAGAATGCTGTCCCTCATACAGTGTAATGAGGTGCTGGATCATATACATACCCACCAGTCGCTGCTCGGCTGGGGGCAGTTTCAGAAACATTTGTGCCACTATTTCGTCTGGAAAAGTGGTAGAATCAGTAGTCCACCGGACTGCTGATTGGGCTAGTTCTTGTTCATGCATGGTACTAAGTTCACTATAACCGATTCGTGATTTCAGAATGTGATCGGTAGCTTGGAATACTTGCTCAAGAGAACCTTGTTCTGGTGCTGGAGGAGGGAAAACTTTCTTGTGATCTAGGCGTGAATGTCGGTCGGGAAGTCTAGTTCTACCTACATACGCTATTCTGGAGGGATTCTCGTCGTCTAGTTCTTCATTATCAGAGTCGTCTTCTTTCTCGGTTACTTGTGCTGCTTCTCGTTTCTCGTGTAACTTTATTATTTCCCTACGGATTCTCTTGTACATACTCTCTATACAGTTCTGTGTCTTGTGTCTTCCCTCGGCTATATGGTCACTCCACCTGGTCAGGACTTTCATTTCTTCCGGATCTTTATCTGGATAATCTTGTTCTCTTATTAAACAATTAATTAAAAACTTTAAAAGCATGAGCTGAATCTCGACTTTCCTTTGAACCATGGCGTCGCCAATACTTTCTGGATCTACTCCTGTACGGATGAAACGATATATTCTGTCTAGATAACCTTTCATATTCGGCAGGGTGTCCAAATAGTCGGTCACCCGTCTTAAACGTAATGAATATATGACCATAGTACCATCGCCTGGAACTGGATCATAACGACATTCGGTAAGTGCTCGCTTGATATCTGTAAATGTATGAACTTTTGGCGTACGCTGTAATGCTAGTTCATGTAGCGTCATACGTCTGTGTTGAGGCGGGGTACCAGGAGGACTTCCCCCCGCGGTTCCTAAACTGGAATCGTCGGTGGGTACTGTACGTGTTGGTAGAGTGACTGATGTGGCGGGTACATGTACTGTAGGCTGGACCGGGGGTGCCGTAACAGGTGCTGCAACGGGTGCCCCGGTGGCTGGAGGAACAGGAATTACATTATTTACAGGAGCAGGCGGAACAGGATTAGAATAGGCTGGGACTGTGTCGTCCAAATAGGACGAGAGAAATATATCAGCTGCGGTCGGTTTGTGACGTAGCTTAGTCGGAACTAATGGCGGCGGAAAATTACATGGTGCTTCCGGGGTTGCTTTTGGCAAGCCCTCGGCAAGAAGAGGATACATACCCTTAATAAGGGTATTTCTCTGTCGGTCTGACTGTTCTGTTCGTTCACCTACTTCGATTAATTCCCTTTCTTGGGCTCTTTCTGAGGATTCCCTACTTAATTCTGTTTTTCTGATCTCTTTTTCGGTTCTTTTATGAGATTCTTTGCGCCATAACTCGATGGCATCTTTCTGGGACTGTCTGGATTTCTTTTTCCATAATGCTTCTTCTACTCGAATGATGCACTCGGCATCCCACGTACCTGATACGGGCCATCTATATTTCTCTTCTAATTCCTTGGTGTAATCCACCCATAAGTCTAGATATAATATGGCACTTAAGCCATGCTTATGATACATAAAATGACCTGGACTGTCCCTAGGCGGGACAGGAACTGCTTCCTCTAATAACCCTTTTCTGGTTTTTAACTGACGTAGTTTCGAGAATAGAGGCATTGTCTAGGCTGGAATCTGGACACAATACAATACACGATAAACACAATAATAACTGGAAAAACAAATCACTCATACCACGACATTGAAAACACATGGAATAACATTTAAAATAACAGTTCGGACAGAACACATGAATTTCTCGAGAACAGAACTTACTAGAATGACTAGATGCACTGCTAAAACAGCACGAAACTTACCGGTCCCATAAAGAGACACGTCAGGACCCGCGTCCACCTAGGTGAACACTTCGTGTTGGATCTGTGTACCCAAACCCACGGACCAGAGACAAATTAGTTGACCCTGTCTAGATACTACCCCAGCAACGGTACTCACCGGGCAGCAAGAACGGAAGGCCTCGGACTGGACTGGACTGTTACGACGACGGACTACGAACTTCGGACTTCAGTTACAGGTGGGCCTCCGGATACCTCGGACCTTGGACTCTCGGCTTGGGCTCTGGTCGGGACTCGCCGCGTTCCTCACCGCCTCGTCTGGATGCTGGACCGCAACCTCCGTCTCCTCCGTGGGCCTGAGGGATACTTGAAGCAGAAATATCTGCACGTGCACGGTATGGTTCCGTCACGGCTGCAGAGGATCAGGGGGCCTGCGTGGCTTCTCCGGCACGTGGGGAAAGGGCAAGTGCCTGTTCGGGCGCCATTATGTGGTAAATAAATAATTAATTACCGGTTCTATTTTTTAATACAGTGAATGAAACAGATAGCTCAATAAATAAGAGTCAGGATTCGAGGTATCTTGAGTCTACAGGCTTTAATCAGGCATAAAGGACAGGAACAGGACAGCCTGCAATAGTACGGGATGGCAGCTGCCAGGGAAGGGACAAGGGAAACTGGGTGGCTAATTGGCAACTTTTAATATGGGTGCACAGTATATATACTTAAACAAATACATTACATTCAATACAGTAGGCGTGACTCGTAGCAGTCGCGAAAGATAAGGGCAAAATGATGTAACAAGAAGGCGTGTACAGGGCGTATACATAGACATGTGATGTAAACGTAACAGAAGTGTCATAAACGGGGCGGAAACATGGAGGGGGCTACCTGAGCAGCTGGGACCTCTAACCTAGTGGTGCGCGCAAACGGGCAATGACGTGTTACCAGGGAGAACTGGGGGCTATGACTTCTGCGCTAGAAGAGGAGACTAAAGTCTGGAGTGTCAGAGCGACATGTACCTAAGGCATATCTGGTATCTGGTGTTTGGAGTACATATTGATAGAATCCAAAAGTTATCAGGGCAAAGGCTACTAGACATTAGGACTGATGCATGCATAATTCTACATGTATTGCGGGTACGAGGAATATTCTATGAATATTAATACAGTATTTCTCTTACATGGAGACATAAAGGCTAGACCATGACGGAAACTATTGATGCGATGCAGTAGCTTAGGAATGCAGAGAAGGAGGGCTGGACTGATAACTAGAAACATAACATACTCTTGGCAGACTGGGAGGCAGAGCCAGGTCGGGCCGGGCACTGCGAGGCATGAAGTAAGCTAAGGGTCAGGGATGCAGGTGGGGGCTGTATCGCTCCTCGGAGAGGGTTCAGGAGACAGGAGCTGAATCTGGTGTCCGGGCCCTTTTGAGGCCTAGAAACGGGGACAATTCAATGAGTTAACGTGCACACCGTAAAATGTGGCAACGTAGGTTTACATAAGCCTAATATTCGTTGTTTTCACGAGGACTGGAAGCTGGCATACTAGAGATGGACACAACTGTAATTGCGTCTTTAATCGATCAGAGGGGAATACATGCATATCGATCATGCACATATAGCATAATATGGGGAACACGTAGGCACATATAACATGGCAAAATTTACTTTTCCACACAATCGTAAAGTCCGGTATTCAGAAGCAGGAATTTGATGAGGTCGCTCATCATATCTTCCTCCTTGACCTGTTGGAAATAGCTGTGGGAAACACCGAGCTTCCAAACTTTCCTCCCAGACACTAATGGGACTCCCTTTAGCTTGTTTCATTTGAAACAACTCAATAGCATTCCCCACGACTTCCTTGGAATGCAAAGGATGAACACTATAATGTTCATATATTTCTTCACTTTTAGAGGGTTCTACTTTCTCAATTTGACCAGCACACAAATCGCTATCCTCTTCCTCACTTACTTCCTCTTCTGCAACATATACATTCTTATAGTACTTTTTATTTTTTTTCAAATACAATGTTGCCTTTTTTACTTTCCTAACATCCACTAAATCTTGCCATATTTTTTATTCTTTGTCGGAACCCCATTAACTAAGATAACCAGAGGTTCCTCTTCCACTTTTTCTACTCCAATTGTGTTAATGTTTTTCTTCAAATCTAGAGGCAAATAAACAACTCTTCCCTTTAATCCTCTCTGTAAATCTGATGGAGGCAATTTCCCTGCCTTTGGCTCCATTCTTACAATAGCCTGAAAGGGATGGATACTTTGAATCAAAATAGATTCATAAGTATTTAAATCCTTCAATTCAGAAGGAATCTCAACCAATTCCAGATTATTATGAACCGCTCTAGCAGGCATCTGGTTTTGATTTAATTTGTTACAACAATAAGTACACACACGTTGATCCGATCCCAAATCAAAACAATTTTCTACCATCAAGTATGTAGCGAAATCCTTCCATTCACTATTATTTTCCCTTTCACTTCTTGCATATAAATCCACTAACTTAGTCTGATTCTTATAATAAGTGCGTCGACAACACACACAAGTGAAATTAGGCCTCTCACTTGATTTCACCTGAAACGTGGCAATTTCCTTCTGAAAATTATCTGTACTGGAAACCTGTACACTATCTTCCACATTACCCTCTTCTTCTGGGTCAATTTCAACATTCTCCTCTTTACTTCCAAAGTAACAAAACTCAATTTCTTCACACATATTCTTCACATCTATTTCAGAACCATGCAAAAGAGCAGCGCATAATTGTTTAAGCATAACTGCTGGACTCTTAGCATAATACAACATTCTAACTAATTTCCTCACTTTATTATGATGCACTGCTAGCATCCTGAAATGATGAAAAACACTCTGGCATACTCTCCTGGAAAGACAAGCCAGTGAATGGCCATGCAAACCTGTCACTTCTCTCACTCTGCAAGGATCTAATTCTTGCAACAACTTCATTTTCTGCTTCAAACTTTTCTTATTAAATGTCCGTACAAAATCACAAAGCAAATTGATGGAATCCTGTCGCACACTGCAAATACTACTACACTTCCAGGTGTACATAGGTCCCTTAGGACGTCTTCCTAAAACCTCATTACCTAACATCTCTTCTGCCTCTGTTGTCACAAGTTTTTCTTTTTCAACTGGACAACCATCTTTCACCTCATAAGCTCGACCGCTGGTGTCAACTGCATGCACCAAATCATTATCCTGGAAATAACTCTCCTCATTGAAAAATGCCTCACAACTTGAACTATGCATCCATTCTCCGGAAAAAACTTCACAAAAATTACTACGATTAACTATTCTCTTCCATCTACTATATCTTTTGAAATCATAAATTGCCTTGTTTAGCTTCCTAATTCTATTGATTATCAAAATAAATAACTTTCGTTTAATTTCAAATGCCTGATCAATAACTTTCTCAACTTTTTTTTTTCTCTTATAAAAAACCACTTTCTGTTGACCTTTCTTAATATTTTTTAACAAATTGCCAATTATCCTGTTGCGGAACATTCGTTTACGAATGTCCCTAAACTGTTGTTTCCTTCTACTATCATGCACAGAGTTATCTCTTGCACTAGCAGTAACATTTTTGATTGGCCTTTCCTTTCCGTTTAAATTGATTCTCTTTTTCTGGACAAAAACATTTTCTGTAGTACTACTTTTTTTTCTAGAAATGTTTCTTATGAATGTTTTCGTGGTCTTACCCGGTGCTTTCTTGGTGACTTGACGATTTTTTATTGTAGAGGACTGCTGCAGTAAATGATGGACCTGCTGTCTTTGACGTTTTGTAGCCTTTCTCATTCTCTCCTTAGTTGGCATTCTCAAAATTTGAAATGATCTGCTGTTGAATCTGTGGTAAAATATAATAAAAAATGTTATTAACCACTATTACCAAACAGTAAATCAATAACAGTCATCAAAAACTTAACACACTACTTAACTTTTTTACATATAATATTTTTTAGTGCTTTGGCAAATTTAGAATACAGAAATAGCAGAAAAGAAATGGAATTCTTCTTCATTTTACCTGTCCTGTTTTATATGTGAATCTGATCTAATTTTATGAGCATATTTTAATATTTTATTGAAGACACTACACATAACCTGTTTTTGAAGGTGTGTTTAATTTAAAATTAAACAGTTTACATTTTTACTTTTCATTTATTGTAAATTTTCAAAATAAATGTTTATAGTTCCTAGGCTCAAGCAGGTCAGCTTCCCACCCTATGTCATACAATTCTGACAAATCGGCATCCTCATCATATTCTTCATCATCCTCAGGATTTAAATCATCCAAGGGATCTACTTCCACTGACGTTTCAATTACAAGTTCAATGATGAGGTCGAGATCAACTGATTGCTGATTGTCACTCATGTTGATGTTGTCGTTATCTTTAAAGAAAGAGAACAACAATGGGATGTTGCAGAGTAAGAGACAAATCTCAGAGATTATAATAGTAAATTTGTTTAACAAGAGTAACATTTTGCAGCTATTATTTAGCCATGTCCAGCGATGCTGAGGAGGTGAGGCCTATGTCCAAGTTTTCAGTGAACAGGACTCATCTCTTCTTAACCTTGGATAAGCCTCACCGACTCTGTGTCCCCTGCTCATACTTAAATGTACAGGGGCAGATTTATGCTAAGTGGCGCATCCCCACGGATGCACCAGTTAATGTGCACCGCTGCTCTGCCACCCATAGTGTGCCGCATTTACAATGTGGAGCACCATTGAGCAAAAACAGCACAGATGCGTCACGCATCCGTGCCGCAAAAGCAGCACATTGCAGGAATGACGTCATAAGCGCGACATGTCTACTGCAATGCACAGGAGGAAGCCTCACATTGCATGAAGCATCACTTCTTATGCCTGTTTCAAACAGGCGTAAGGATTTGATTCAGCAATGCTATAAAGCTGACTCAGTGAAATCTTCTAAATTTCACTGTGTTAGTTTTACAGGGCTTTCATGTAAATTAATGCATACCTTGCAACAAAACACTTATATGAAAACTGACGCAGGTTTCATGTGGCACAGGACTTTACAGCATGACACATCTGCCTAGATGCATCAAGTTGTAAATATGTCGCCACATAGCAAATCTTTTGCACCGCCGCTGCGTCACAAAAGTGACGCACAGTGACGCAAAAGAGACATACACCTATCATAAATCTGTCCCTAACATTTTAAATGATTGATTCAAGATTACGATAAAGTGTGGCCTATCCAGAGGTTTGTTTGAGGTGAGGCCTATTCAGAGTTGCAGATGAAATTTACGCTTGTTGAAGAGTACAGAGGAGATAATACATGTGAAGGCCTACCAATGAAGTAAGTCATATCCACTTCACTCTTGAACAAAGGCCAGACCTTTTCTGTGTCCATGGACAGACCTAAACTTCATCTGCACAATGTCATTCGTAAACTTAGGAAACACAGGTGATGTAATTGAAAAATGTGGAGTTTCTTTTCCTCATTTCACAATCACATCACCTGTGTTTCCTTTGCTAAGGTATCTCATAGTGCAGATGGACTCTAGCATATCAAAGAGTACATATAAGTTGAGCAGTGTATACAACAAATTTGACATTTACAGAAGATTCAGCTTCTTATCTTGTTGGAGATGAAATGAGGCCTGTCTTGCAACATGGTGCATCTTTTGCATCACTCCTGCATCGGTTTCATGTGGCACGGGACTTTACAGCATGACACGTCTGCCTAGATGCATCAAGTTGTAAATATGTCACCACATAGCAAATCTTTTGCACCGCCGCTGCGTCACAAAAGTGACGCACAGTGACGCAAAAGAGGCATACACCTATCATAAATCTGTCCCTAACATTTTAAATGATTGATTCAGGATGACGATAAGGTGTGACCTATCCAGAGGTTTGTTTAAGGTGAGGCCTACTCAGGGTTGCAGATGAAATTTACGCTTGTTGAAGAGTACAGAGGAGATAATACATGTGAAAGCCTACCAATGAAGTAAGTCATGTGCACTTCACTCTTGAACAAAGGCCAGACCTCTTCTGTGTCCGTGGACAGGCCTAAACCTCATCTGCACAATGTCATTCGTAAACTTAGGAAACACAGGTGATGTAATTGAAAAATGTGGAGTTTCTTTTCCTCATTTCACAATCACATCACCTGTGTTTCCTTTGCTTAGGTATCTCATAGTGCAGATGGACTCTAGCATATGAAAGAGTACACATAAGCTGAGCAGTGTATACAACAATTTTGACATTTACAGAAGATTCAGCTTCTTATCTTGTTGGAGATGAAATGAGGCCTGTCTTGCAACATGGTGCATCTTTTCCATCACTGCTGCATCGGTTTCATGTGGCACGGGACTTTACAGCATGACACATCTGCCTAGATGCATCAAGTTGTAAATATGTCACCACATAGCAAATCTTTTGCACCGCCGCTGCGTCACAAAAGTGACGCACAGCGGCGCAAAAGAGACACACACCTATCATAAATCTGTCCCTAACATTTTAAATGATTGATTCAGGATGACGATAAGGTGTGGCCTATCCAGAGGTTTCTTTGAGGTGAGGCCTACTCAGGGTTGCAGATGAGATTTACACTTGTTGAAGAGTACAGAGGAGATAATATATGTAAAGGCCTACCAATAAAGTAAGTCATGTCCACTTCACTCTTGAACAAAGGCCAGACCTCTTCTGTGTCCGTGGACAGACCTAAACCTCATCTGCACAATGTCATTCGTAAACTTAGGAAACACAGGTGATGTAATTGAAAAATGTGGAGTTTCTTTTCCTCATTTCACAATCACATCACCTGTGTTTCCTTTGCTTAGGTATCTCATAGTGCAGATGGACTCTAGCATATCAAAGAGTACACATAAGCTGAGCAGTGTATACAACAACTTTGACATTTACATAAGATTCAGCTTCTTATCTTGTTGGAGATGAAATGAGGCCTGTCTTGCAACATGGTGCATCTTTTCCATCACTGCTGCATCGGTTTCATGTGGCACGGGACTTTACAGCATGACACATCTGCCTAGATGCATCAATTTTTAAATATGTCGCCACATAGCAAATCTTTTGCACCGCCGCTGCGTCACAAAAGTGACGCACAGTGACGCAAAAGAGTCATACACCTATCATAAATCTGTCCCTAACATGTTAAATGATTGATTCAGGATGACATTAAGGTGTGGCCTATCCAGAGGTTTGTTTAAGGTAAGGCCTACTCAGGGTTGCAGATTAAATTTACGCTTGTTGAAGAGTATTGAGGAGATAATACATGTGAAGACCTACCAATGAAGTAAGTCATGTCCACTTCACTCTTGAACAAAGGCCAGACCTCTTCTGTGTCCGTGGACAGACCTAAACCTCATCTGCACAATGTCATTCGTAAACTTAGGAAACACAGGTGATGTAATTGAAAAATGTGGAGTTTCTTTTCCTCATTTCACAATCACATCACCTGTGTTTCCTTTGCTTAGGTATCTCATAGTGCAGATGGACTCTAGCACATGAAAGAGTACACATAAGTTGAGCAGTGTATACAACAATTTTGACATTTACAGAAGATTCAGCTTCTTATCTTGTTGGAGATGAAATGAGGCCTGTCTTGCAACATGGTGCATGTTTTACATCACTGCTGCATCGGTTTCATGTGGCACGGGACTTTACAGCATGACACATCTGCCTAGATGCATCAAGTTGTAAATATGTCGCCACATAGCAAATCTTTTGCACCGCCGCTGCGTCACAAAAGTGACGCACAGCGGCGCAAAAGAGACACACACCTATCATAAATCTGTCCCTAACATTTTAAATGATTGATTCAGGATGACGATAAGGTGAGGCCTATCCAGAGGTTTGTTTGAGGTGAGGCCTACTCAGGGTTGCAGATGAGATTTACACTTGTTGAAGAGTACAGAGGAGATAATATATGTAAAGGCCTACCAATGAAGTAAGTCATGTCCACCTCACTCTTGAACAAAGGCCAGACCTCTTCTGTGTCCGTGGACAGACCTAAACCTCATCTGCACAATGTCATTCGTAAACTTAGGAAACACAGGTGATGTAATTGAAAAATGTGGAGTTTCTTTTCCTCATTTCACAATCACATCACCTGTGTTTCCTTTGCTTAGGTATCTCATAGTGCAGATGGACTCTAGCATATCAAAGAGTACACATAAGTTGAGCAGTGAATACAACAATTTTGACATTTAGAGAAGATTCAGCTTCTTATCTTGTTGGAGATGAAATGAGGCCTGTCTTGCAACATGGTGCATCTTTTGCATCACTGCTGCATCGGTTTCATGTGGCACGGGACTTTACAGCATGACACATCTGCCTAGATGCATCAAGTTGTAAATATGTCACCACATAGCAAATCTTTTGCACCGCCGCTGCGTCACAAAAGTGACGCACAGTGACGCAAAAGAGGCATACACCTATCATAAATCTGTCCCTAATATTTTAAATGATTGATTCAGGATGACGATAAGGTGTGCCCTATCCAGAGGTTTGTTTGAGGTGAGGCCTACTCAGGGTTGCAGATGAAATTTACGCTTTTTGAAGAGTACAGAGGAGATAATACATGTGAAGCCCTACCAATGAAGTAAGTCATGTCCACTTCACTCTTGAACAAAGGCCAGACCTTTTCTGTGTCCGTGGACAGACCTAAACCTCATCTGCACAATGTCATTCGTAAACTTAGGAAACACATGTGATGTAATTGAAAAATGTGGAGTTTCTTTTCCTCATTTCACAATCACATCACCTGTGTTTCCTTTGCTTAGGTATCTCATAGTGCAGATGGAGTCTAGCATATCAAAGACTACGCAGAAGGTTACAACTGTATGGAACATGGCTATGTAAGTCAAAAAATCTAAATCTAAATTTGCCAAGCACACATGGGGGCGTATTTACAAGGACCTTGCACCACAGGGAAAGGTCTTAAATTAAAATGGGAAAAATAACATCAGAGAGACTCAAAGGCCTTATAAATATGCACCAAGCAACCTATGAAGCTCTAGCATTACATATCAAGAAACCTAATTGATTTCAAAAATCGTTTTTAAACACATCATCTAAATAAATTATATACCTACATTCATCAGGAAGTGACTTAAAATGCCCTAAGACACATGAAAGCGTTTTTTTTAAGCCCTTGCTCCATTTTTAGATCACTTTTAACACAGCTCCCAGGAGCGCCTGCCTGCCCAAATTGTGACCATCTGGCCCGCTCTCCCTGTCTGCTCCTCCCCCTCCCATTAAGTTGTATATAAATTGATAGAGCCATTACCGCTGCGCGGTAGCGCGCGGTAGCGCCGGGAGAAGCCCTGGACAAGGGCGGGACCGTCTGTGGCCGTCAGTGGCCGAAGGTGGCTGGGCTGGGACAACCCACTAACATCTACAGTGCTGGTATCGTTAAAAACTGTTTGCTTAGCTACTGTACCCTGATTTGTTAGTATATTGTTAGGTAGTAGGGGGACTTTGGTTTCATGGCTTGTTCAACAAGCACTTCCACCCTGCTGCCTTCTATGGGTGAGGTGGAGACAGTTGCCATGGGCCCTCTTGATACATATTTTAAACGCTTGCCCCAGGATATTGATAGGGAGATTGCTTTGGCAGAAAGACGTGCCGGGCGCAGGCTGTCGATTGAGTTTATGAAAACCCCTCTCGAGAAACATCAAGGCCAAAATTTCCCCTCATTGGTTACACCATTATCATCCATTGTACTACCAGCTACTCATGATATTTCGCATGATTTACTTCTATCGAATGAGTTACTGGGTACCTTTTCCTCAGACATAGTAGTCACCACTGTGCCCGTAGAGCACCTAAATGCTTCTAGTCAACCATCCAATGGGCAAAATCTAACACTAAAAGCCGGTGTAGAAGCACAAGCAATAAAATCTAAACCCTGCCCTAAAAGGAAAAGGGGTGCCATTGTTAAAAAATGTCAACCCCCAAAACCCGCAAGGAAGTATAGGAAGTTAGGCACTAAATCTCCCCCAAGCCATGCCCCCGTAAAGAACTGCGCTGTATTAACAACGGGAGAGGATGAAGCTGTCCCAGTAGGTGTAGATTCCATAATACTGGTGCCCCCTACAAAATCAGTATCACCAGGTACAGATCCTATTATTATAGCATCCCCTGGCCCACCATCATCTAATCCTGAACTTCTCTTGGAGTTGGAAAAATTACTACGTTCCCTTTTAAATCCCTTTGAGCTTAGACTTAAAAAGATAGCAGAACAACTGGACCACCTAGAACAGGCTAGCTTAGACAATTTTTTTTCTATAAAATCTTTAATTAAGTCTGGCAATAAAATGGGGGAGAACGGGAAAAAACAACAAATAGCCGAGCGAGACGAAGGTGCTACGTTGGTTGATTTACAATCTCCAATTGCGAGTGGCGCTTCTACTCAGCGGGGTAACGGGCAGAATAGCAAGAACATGGCTGAGCCAACGCCTACTGCAAGTAAGAACAATTGCGGGAAAATGAAGCCTAATAGCATTGTAGCTAAAGGTAGAAAGGATAACCCAAATAACTCTGCCACTACCATTAACAAAAATATTCCACACCCGCCGACCACCTCGGAAATAAAACTGGGCACTTTGTCAGGTAACGACAAAACCCATAGTAATAATGGCGTTGGTATAAACGCGCCGTTAGTTTCCCAGACAGTAAATAGGGGTGGTCCTGCAAGGGATGGAAACATTATAGCTGATGGAAATAATGCTATTATAGCATTGGAAAATATTGCCCCACCGTGCCTTGTTGTTCCACAGCGCTGCCAACCAATATCAAATGTGACTAAACTCCCGACTAGGATACCCCCAGTACAGCTCACCCCTGATTCCTACCTCTATGTGGCTATTCTCACCAATGTTCCACCCTTACTGGAAGGTCAAAGAGAAACCTATGACATGCTAAAAAACAAAGCCATGCATTGGCTACGGGTCAATAGACCTTTGCCAGGGGGAGTGGATGGTTTGATTATTGGGGCTAGAAGGGTCAATTGGATAGGGAATACCTTAAAAAAACAGGGGGGTGAGTGTATTATAATCAACTTCCAAGACCCAAGGGTAGTAGGGTTAATTACAAGGCCAGGTTGGAATATTAGTATTGGTGGGATTGGTGTTGTGGACCTTACCTTCTTTTATCCAAGACCGGTGGCTACTTATTTTGGGGGGAGTAATGAGCAATCGAGATCTAGTCTCTATCCCTGGCCAGAGGCTAGCCCCCTTCCTGCCCCCATCCCAAGACCAAACGATTATTATAAACAGGCATACAACTCCTACAATGGGCAAGGGTACATGAGGTGGGGATGTTGACAGAAATCAGCTGAACAAATTGATTTTGGGGGAAAAATGGCCAGGGGAAATATCCCGGAGGCAACATTGGCATTCAATGGGGATGTAATGTGTAAATTAGATGAAGTGGTAACCGATAGGGAATGTGTAAATATGAGGGGGAGCACAATGGCATGTCTGGAAGATTGGGGGGGTGAACCCAGACTTCCACCAAGCACTAGTACAAACGAGGGTAAAGATGTAAATTGTGTAGATACTGCTCCAGGAGAGGACGGTGATCGTGAGTGGCTGACTAATCCACCGCCCATGGTAGTTAATGAAAGGGAGATCTCTAAAGGTGACACCATGGGGAGGTTTCTTTCATGGAATATAGCGGGGTTGGGCACCAAATTGTTGTCTCAACGCTGGATAGATTTTGTAAATGGGTTTGAAATGTGCCTATTTCAAGAGACGTGGGCCTGTGATCCAATTTATCTTCCAGGTTATTTAAATTTTTGTATACCAGCAAGTAGAGGCCCTAGGGGCAGACCTATGGGAGGTTTAACAGCCTGGATCAAGCAAAATTCAAAAGTTAAAATCAAAGTGATCGATCTAGGCTGTAAGGATTTACAACTGTTGAGGTTATCACTAGGAAAGGGGGGTGTGATAGACATTTATAACATTTACGCCAGAGGTGCATGTGTTGGGAACTCCCCCACCCTAGAAGCCTTATCCACCTCCCTAGAATCACAGTCACTGGGAAATAGAGTGGTTGTGGCCGGCGACCTCAACAGGACATTTGAGCCTTTAGAAAATTCGGAACACCCGGTAGGGCAGGAGGAAGATGCCCAATGGGGTGTCCCTAACCTAAATCTTATCCCAGTGAAGCGGTGGACAAAAGATATATTGTTGTTGAATGCGCTATGTTTGGAATATGGTCTGAGAGCCTTAAATGGCAGGACAAAGAGCGACCAAGGAGGAAATTGCACATTCGATAATGGCCATAATAAAAGCAGGATTGACTACGTCATCTGTAGTCTTGAGTTATGGTGTGGAGTGGGTGATATGGAAATTAAGGGTAGATTAGAAAGCGACCATAATCCCCTTTGTGTCACCCACTCATGGTGGAGTGTGGCACCTGATAACTCAGAGCCATGTAGCGAGATTGTACCTGTTATGGCTAATGACTCAAGAAGGGTGAAATGGCCAAATGTGCTGGCCAATTTGGCCACCTTGGATCACATTATTTTGGAGGTTGATAAAGCTATCGCCTCCATGGAAACAGCATATCCTGTAATACCGGGTTCCTCTTTAATAACGGACATACATGACACATTCTTTTCTTTGATAAAGCCGCATTTTATTAAATCAGTTAAGGCAAACAGAAAAGCACCTATCAAATTGGCGAGGTGGTTTAACAAGCAGTGCAGGTTAACCCGATTGGAGTTGGGCAGGGCAATTAAAAGCCGAGATAAGGCTTTGATTAGTATCGCCAGGAAACAATATAATGATAACATCCGTAAGGCTAAGAAACAGTGGGACGAGGAGCATTGGGAGGAGCTACTCGAGGCTTCAGGGTCAAGAGACTCCAGACTTTTCTGGAAAATCGTGAAATGGGGCAGAGGTGGCTCACCCAACAACCCAGACAACAATGTTAATGAGGCATCATGGGTTGAGTATTTTAAACCCCAGTATGCAGAGATTAGAGACATACTGGCCACAGAACCAATCCCAGTGGTATTTTGCAAGGGTGATTTATTTTCAAATAAAGAAGCTGAACTTGCAATTATAACACTGCAAGGGGGGAAAGCGCCGGGGCTAGATGGAATTCCCTCAGATCTGTTTAAACACGATATGGTTCGATGGGCAAGGTATGTGACCGTGCTGGGAAATGCACTCGCTAAAGGTGCCAAAATCCCAGATATATGGAAGGGGGCAATAATAATACCGATTTTTAAGAAAGGCGATCGGTCACTCCTGGGAAATTATAGACCGATAAGTTTGCTGGCCACTATCCAAAAAGTGGTGGGGAAGATGGTGGTCGACAAACTTATGGCCTGGGTAGATGAGAATAATGCTTTATCCCCCTACCAGGCTGGATTTAGGCGGGCAACCAGTACGGTAGATCAAATATTTCGTTTCACTATGCTACGGTGGGGGACTGTACTCCTTGGCGAAGGCAGCCTTTATGTAGCATTTGTAGATCTGAGGGCTGCCTTCGACCTGGTGCCTAGGAGTAAGCTGTGGGTTGTACTGAGTAAGATAGGGGTCCCACCTGAGTTGCTTACATTAATAATGCGTCTCCATGAAAGCAATTTTGCCAAAGTTCAGTGGGGGAGGAATGGGGAATCTACCACTAATTTCCCAGTTGATCGGGGGGTGCGGCAGGGATGTGCCATGGCACCCCTGCTGTTCTCCTTGTTCATCAATGGTATAGCGGATAGGATGTTGGATGCAAGGGTAGACGCACCTTCGCTAGCGGGCATCAGGGTCCCGATCCTGATGTTCGCTGACGATACCCTGATCGTGTCCAAAACCCCGGCAGGACTCCAGCGAGCCTTGAACATATTTGATATGTTCTGTAATGAACAAGGCCTCGAAGTTAATGTAAGTAAAACAAAGCTGATGGTTTTCGGACAAAGGCGCCAATCCCACCCAAGGGTATCTCTGAACAACACCAAACTAGAGGTAGTAGATGTTTTTACATACCTAGGGGTGGAGATTTCGAGTAAACCTGGTTGGTCGAGACACATTGAGAAGGCGGTGCTGAAACACCAGCAGATTTCAGGAGCACTCCGGGTTGAACAAGTAAAATCTAAAACTAGGCCTGTAAAACCAGTCCTCATGGTCTACGACGCAAAAGCCTTGGGTGCAGCCCTTTACGGGGCTGAAGTTTGGGGTTTTGAGAGGCTTGATACCCTCCAAAGATCCGAGAACCGGTTTTTGAGAGGAATAACAAGTCTCCCCCAAAGCACCCCACTTATACCACTTGGTCTGGATCTAGGAAGGAGGTTGGTTAGTGATCGTGCCCGACTAAGGCCTATCCTCTACTGGAGACGGCTATGGACGACCCCAGAAATTAGACATTATGCTGAGGGGTTTTTAGCCTTAGTTAAATCAGATGTCTTCCATAAAATTACATGGCTGAAGATGCTTAGGGACGCCCTTGCTGAGCTTGGACTCTCCAAGCTCTGGGAAAATCCTGCTTGGAGAATTATTCCCCAGTAAAATTACTATAAAGGCCATATACTGGGATTACATTGAACAGAAGCTCTGGAGGAGCGCAAACTCAGAATCTATGGGGGGCAGATTTATGGAAATCAAAATGAGACCTGCCCTAGAACAGTTTTGGGATTCTATAACTGTTCCACTAGATAGGAAATTATTTTTCCAGTTAAGGGCAGGTTCCCTCCCCTTAAGGTCATTGACGTCTAGCTGGAGAACTAGTAATAGTTCATGTTGCCCGACATGTGGTGCCACTAACGAAAGTATCGCACATTTTCTATTCTTGTGTGAGGCTTATGTAAAACCAAGAAAATCCTGGCTGGCACCGGTCTGTAGAAATCTGGGTGTACTAAATGGTGCCGAGGGGTTGAGAATTATTTGTACCTCGACCGAAATGCCCATTGTAGTAGGAACAGCAAAATACCTGGGGTGGGCATGGTCCATAAGGCGGAGGGCTTTATCTCCCAACATGCATTGAGTTCTACCACTATTTGAGAAAGCTTGTAGTAATTATCACTGTTAAGTATTTTATGTGTGTGAATTGTTAATTTTAATTGTAATATGCTGCTAAATGTATGTAAAGAGTACTGTTTGTATAAATTTTGGGCATAGCCCATAAGGCGGAGGGTTCTATCTCCCAACATGCATTGAGCCTTAGCACTTTTTGAGAAAGCTTGCACTGATTACCATTGTTAAATATTTTATATCTATGAATTATGAATTTTAATTGCAATATGTTGCTTTGTGTATGTAAAGAGTTTGAATGTATAAATTACGTGCTTGTGCTTTTATGAGTGTATAACTCGAATAAAGCTTTTTCAAAGCAATCAAAGCAACATGGCTATGTAAGTCAAATAATCAAGATCTAAATTTGCCAAGCACAGATGGGGGCGTATTTACAAGGACCTTGCACCACAGGGAAAGGTCTTAAATTAAAATGGGAAAAATAACATCAGAGAGACTCAAAGGCCTTATAAATATGCCCCAAGCAACCTATGAACCTCTAGCATTACATATCAAGAAACCTAATTGATTTCAAAAAACGTTTTTAAACACAACTTGTAAAGCAATTATATTCATACATTCATGGGGAAGTTACTTAAAATACCCTAAGACACATGAAAGCGTTTTTTTTAAGCCCTTGCTCCATTTTTAGATCACTTTTAACATGGCTATGTAAGTCAAATAATCAAGATCTAAATTTGCCAAACACACATGGGGGCGTATTTACAAGGACCTTGCACCACAGGGAAAGGTCTTAAATTAAAATGGGAAAAATAACATCAGAGAGACACAAAGGCCTTATAAATATGCCCCAAGCAACCTATGAAGCTCTAGCAGTACATATCAAGAAACCTAATTGATTTGAAAAATCGTTTTTAAACACATCAACTAAATCAATTAGATACCTACATTCAAGGGGAAATGACTTAAAATGGCCTAAGACACATGAAAGCGTTTTTTTAAGGCCCTTGCAACATTTTTGGGTCACTTTTAACATGGCTATGTTAGTCAAAGAATTAAAATCTAAATTTGCCAAGCACAGATGGGGGCATATTTACAAGGACCTTGCACCACAGGGAAAGGTCTTAAATTAAAATGGGAAAAATTACATCAAAGGAAGTCAAAAGCCTTGAAAATATGCCCAAGCAACCTATGAAACTCTAGCAGTACATATCAAGAAACCTAATTGATTTTTAAAAACGTTTTTAAACACATCTTGTAAAACAATTATATTCATACATTCATGGGGAAGTGAGTTAAAATACCCTAAGACACATGAAAGCATTTTTGTAAGACCATTGCACTTTTTTTGCATCACTTTTAACATGGCTATGTAACACAAAGAAACAAAATCTATTTGTAAAACACTTGACACAAAGCAGCATTTTAAATACACAACTTTCTTCATAATTTTCTCCCTAAACCATACTATTCTCTACCTAAATTAAATTAATCTTTTCTCACCTTAGCAAATACTTTATGAGTTTCAAAACAGTCTCAGAAACACACCAAATTGTCTTTAGCAGAGCAAAAGGTATGCACTCCAGAGTCTGCAGCTATGAAAAGCACAGAAATGCTGTAACTCATCACACATATCTCTCATGTCACCCAATCAAAACTCTTCCCTCACTTTTTTCAAATCAACACCCTTCCCCCCTCTGGCCTTTCTGCCTTTTTTGCATAGCAACCACCTCCTGAAAAACCTCTCATGTTTGCAAGTTCACACAACAATGTTTCAATTGAACTCTGAACTCTCAGTGCACCTGCGTATCCAGTGCAATCTTTCATTAAATTATTTTTTCTTGACCATTCAAATTACACCTTTCAAACAACACATCCATGCACCCTAACTTTCTGTTTTGAGCAATCAAAATCCACCAATCACTGCTACTGCTTCCTTAACACAGAAACTCCACAGTTTTTTTTATTTTAAACTCTTATTTTTTCAACTCCCATTTCATTGCCACACTTCATCTGACTGCAGCAGAACCTCCTCTCACCATGTTTTCTGTCTGGATTGTTGGACATAGTTACATCTACTGGGCTCAAAGGTATGCTGAGAACAGAAATTTACCTAACCTCAATTTACAAGATGTGGAAATTAAGTGGTTTGGCAACAGAGGATTAAAATGTCACCAATTGATACCATTGGTGAAAACCTTTATGCATTTGCCTAAACCTGACCTGTTAATTGTGCACTGTGGAGGAAATGACTTGGGCACTTTGACAGGTGTAGGTCTGGAAATGCTTTTAAAGGACACCTTTGAGCAATTGATGGCACTTTTTCCTCAAACTGCCTTGGTATATTCAAATATATGCCAAAGACAGAAATGGAGGTGGTCGAACCAATTTTGTCCACAAATTGAGAAGTCGAGGAAGCATGTAAACAAATCTGTTTCAGCTTACATGAGAGACCATGGAATGGGCTCCATGTACAACAATAACTTGCGTTACTACATGCAAGATATCTACAGAGGAGATGGAGTTCACTTCTCAGATGAAGGCAACAGAGTTTTCATTTTGAATTTAAGACTGTGCATTGGTACCTACTTATAAGTACCTAAATGTACCATAAACCCAAAAGCTCTTCTCAGAGCTACCCTACATCTGATCACTCACAATTATTATTTTACTCTAACTTTTTTCACAAATTTTCAACAAAGTACGCTCCCCGGAGCGCTACCCGGTACACGAACCGGAAGCTAACCGCGCGAAATTTAAAAAAAAAATGTTTTTTTTCCGCACATATGGGCCTCCTCAGCCACCCTCAGAAAACCTAGGGGGTCAAGATACGTCTACCGTGCCCCCTTCTACCCATTCTGAACATTATTTGCCCTCCATCTTGTATCTTAATTCGACCGAAACACAAAATGGTGGACTCCCGTAATGCTGCTGGTTCGCGTACCGGGGCGCTCACCGGGAAGCGCTCCATCAAAAAAGGTGGGAAAGTAATTTACAGAAGAAACCCTGGAGACACTTTCACCAAATATAGATTAGCTCATACTACATACCAATCCCTACCATTTTCACAAATTTGGTTGGAATTCCATTTAGCCATTTAGCCTGTAGACCTCTCTAAATACCCTGAGGTAAATTACTTCACAAAACACATCTGAAGTGTTGGAATTGACAACCAATTAAAATGTTACTTTCATTTTCAAATTTTTTTTACCTGACATTTGATTGGTTATGTACCTGAATATATATAAAGGAAGAGAAGGAAACACAGCCATTTTGACTACTACTTCCTGGTGTACATTTCAATAGGATTTTCACTAATAACTTCAACTTCTTTTTAAAGGTAAGTTGTTATTTTAAAAACTGAAGTATATTGTGCACTTTAAGTTAATATGGTAAACTTTTTCTGATAGTTATATACTATCC
The DNA here is from genome assembly GCF_964261635.1 of Lissotriton helveticus. Lineage (NCBI taxonomy): Eukaryota > Metazoa > Chordata > Amphibia > Caudata > Salamandridae > Lissotriton > Lissotriton helveticus. The sequence continues at coordinate 1,509,786,685 of NC_136067.1, read as the reverse complement.
CTCTGTAGTAGTTATAGATTTAGATAGACTTCTCTGTTATAGTTATGGATGGACTTAGGCTTCTCTTGTATAATTATGAATTTACTTACGTTAAATCACATACACTTTTTTATATTCCTACTTCCACTCTGATACTATACACTGCCCAAAGATAAATTCAGTGTTAAAAACTGCCTATCTAAAATTAATCCCAACAGTGCCCTATCTCTACTAATATATATTTTTTTTATGCAAATTTCAGACAAAATGGAAGGCGAACAGAAAGTTTCATTTGAAATTGTCCTTGCAGAGACCAACCAAGAAATCATTGATCCAAATGACATTGAATTTATGGATGAAACTTGGGACCAAGAACTACTGCAATGTGTGCAATCAGTAGATGTCCTCCTTGAAAATGAGGACATTTTACACACTCAAAAATTACAAGCTATGTTCAATGAAAATAACGACATTTCAGACAGTGAAATGTTAGACATTTTATAAAATTTTGAAACACAATGACAATAATAAATAATTGCTTCCCGGTGCGCGTACCGGGCGCTCCCCACGCAAAAAAAACAAAAAAAAATTATTTTTTTTGCCCCGCGGGGCCCTTTTAAAGCCTCCACATCAAACCTAGGGGGTCAGGGAGGATCTACTATGCCCCCTTATGGTCATTTCCCCCTTTGTTTTGGCCTCCTCTTGTCTCTCGATCCTACCGAGAGACAAGATGGCGGCCGCTCCGGACTGTTTAGAATGTTGACAGACACCGGAGAGCCAATCAGCTTCGCTACGCGAAGTTCCGTTACGCGTCAAGTACGCGACCCGGAGCGCTACCCGGAACGCGCTTACAGATATATATCTTTTTTTGAACGTTAATTTCTCAAAATCCACTGGAGCACATATCTTGAGACCTAGCAAAGGCACATCGGGCTACCAGTCCCTACAATTTTGCCAAGTTTCGTGCAAATCCATTCAGCCGTTCGGGCTAAAAGTGAGGCCAACCGCCCTATGGAAATTAACATGGGAAAAACACGTTTTGGGACCCCCCTTTTTTCTCAGCCCCCCCTTGACAAACCCCCCCCCAAATTTTCAGTGGCTGCTCAGAAACAAAATGTTCCATTTTCCTGAAAATTTCAGCCAATTCCGTCCACAAACGCCAAAGTTATTAGACATAGAATTTTCAAAAATCCCATAGAGAAAAAATCCTAACTATATATACCTACTGGCGACCGCCAGTAGGTAATATATATATATATATATATATATATATATATATATATATGTGTGTCACAGCAGCCTTTTTCGACCTAAAATACACCATGTTAGCCTAAATTTAATGGCCCCCGATGGGTGATGCTAATCGCATTGACATGGTAAAGTTACTGCCGTTTTCAAAACTGACAACTTTTAAAGACACAATGCATCTGTTATTCATCCACCAGTGGTGAAGAAAAAATTTGTCACTCAACTCAGCGGTTAAATGTGCAAAATAAGACGTAAAAGTCTTATAGATATATATATATTTATTTTTATTTTTATTGTAATGTTCAGTATTTCTTATGGTTCACGCTGCATCCTTTTGCCATTGTAATTGTTCAATTCAGAAGAATATTTTCGCCACATCGCTGCATGTAATAGTGCTGTCAGGCATTAATCATACAAAATTACTTTTAACAGATAACACAGTGAGTATTACCTCCAATGTTTAATGTCCAATGTGCCCCACACTTCGCAGCCTGATAATTTGTTGATAAGAGTCTAATTTTCTGGCAGCTGCAGCGCTCCATTCTCATATATAACATATTACCTACTGGCGGTCGCCAGTAGGTAGTTATAGTTAGGACCTATTTTCCATAGGAAATCCGCAACATTCTATTTGGAATAACTTTAGCGCCGGTTGACGAATATTTGAGTCATTTTCAAACTTGATAGGGCGTGCTGGTCCGCCCCTATCCTGAAAGTCTTGGGGTGATTCATGAAGCAGGGGCTGAGAAAAAAGGGGGTCCCAAAACGTGTTTTCCCCATGCAATTTTCCATAGGTACCGTTCATTGTGGCTACAGCCCGAATGGCTGAACGGAATTACACCAAATTTGGCAAAGTTGTAGTCCTCGGTTCAGACTCATGCCTTTTGCTTATTTGGAGTAAATTTTTTCAGCAGTTCCCGAGAAAATGACAATTAAAAGTACATATACATCTATGGCCTCGGTGGATGCGCGTATCTTGTGAGCACACTAAGCGCACCGTCCCGTTCACGCGCTGAATGCTAATTGGCTGTCAAGTGGTTATCAACATTCGAAGCCAGGAAGTATTGGCAACCATTTTGTGCCTCGGTAGAAGCAAGGATCTAGAAATTAGTGGAACAAGTGTTCCAAATGTATAAAGGGGGCAGGTAAGAAATATATATTTTTTTAAAGAAATGTGCGTTGGGTGCATGGATCCGCCGTAATAAAAAAAAACGAAGCGGGGCTCCTGTGTTTGTTTAACAATTAGCTACCTGGGAGGGCCATATCCCTGGGTCTAAGATATTAAATTTGATGGGGCTTCCGAGGGGTCCTGTAGCCCGGGGACAGCCATTCCTCTGTGCTAGAAAATAAATGGGTGAGGGAGCACAAAGGTCCGTCTAAACCCGGGCATTACCACCCTCCGTGGCTTTTCATATTTTGAGAGGGAGGCCGCGTGGTCTGCATTCTGGAGCAGTCGAAAGCCTTGGGGAACACCACCCCCCAGGACCAGCTCCTGCTGTGTCTCAGGGTGCCTACCCCTGGGACACTGCTGTTTGCTATGGCAGGGCGGAGTTGAGGTTCCCGATGTGTCATAGGATGCTTGAGGGCATATTAACAAGTGCCATTTCGCTGAAATTTTTTTTAAAAAGCCAAAAATGCAGTGAAAATTATATCGCCCTATTTACTAGGTGCAGCTAAAATGCATTAATGCATGTTAGCAGTCGGTTTGCTAAGGACTCGCCTTGTATCTCCAATGAGTTGCAGTGTAGGTGTTCTCAGTGGCAAGAATATAAAAAGGAAGAGGGAGGAATGACAACAGGGTTGTATTTACAAGGCGGCCTGGGATTTGAGGACCGATAGGAAAACTCTCGCTAATTGCGGTTTATGTCGGATCCTAACATCTGTTCTGAAGTAGACCTAAGCATGTTTAATATGAGAGATGGATTGGATCGTTGAGTCCACAGTGTTATATTGATAAGCTTTTCACATGCAAACATGAATTATCGGTGTATTTCTCGCAATATTAGGGGTATATTTACAAGGACAGAGTTAAAATTATCGTTGCTTTAGCGTAAGGAAAGTGTTGTTAAAGCAGTCATAATGGCTTGATAGGCTTTTGATAATTCATGAGGATTCGAATAGAAGCCCAGGTTTACACCAGAAAATGTTAACGTTGTCCTTGATAATATGCCCCCAACTTTGCTATGTTAGGGCGAGAACAAACAGTATTGTTGAAAAAATCTTTTGGTAAGATAATAAAGGATTTTGAAGTCCATAATCACCGTTTTAGTTGTAGTTTGCTGCCATTAAAGCGGTGACAATTTTAACGCCATCCTTGAAAATATGCCCCCAAGTTTTGTAATGTGGACAATCCTGTCTCTCATTTAAACAGGCACGAAGTATTTAGTGAAGTGCATTGTGAATCGTGAAGCAACACTGTCTAATTGTGATCTATAAAGAATTCGAAGAGTTGTGTACTTCTTTTGCTCGTAATATACATAGTGGCAGATATACGAATACACTGCGCCACTATTGCATCCTTTTTAATATGGGAAAAGTGACGGGAAAGTGGCTCAAGGGGCTTGTAAATCTGCTACAAATTGTTCTGTTTTACTTTGCTTTCCTCGCTGTACTGTAGTGGGACCAAACAAATTGGTGGTGCCATCGACATTATCGGAGCAAGAATCGGTTAGATTCCATGAAAAACATCTAAATTCAGATCTAAAAGAAAAATTCAAAATAAAGGAGAAGACCCGGATCATAAAATACATATCAGAGTATGATATTGATAGTCAAATTGATATATCAAAAACTCAATTAATTAAATTAATCAGGAAACAAAAAGATGGGGCACCAGGACCAAATGGAATTCCGTTTGCCCTCTATAAAGAAAACCCAGATTTATGGTCACACTACCTTGCAGACGTTTTCGAAGAAATAGTACGGACAGGCGCAATACCTGAATCATGGAGAGGGTCTTTAATTTCACCTATCTATAAAAAAGGAAACTGGGTACTCCCTGAAAATTATAGGCTCATTACCTTACAAGACACAGACACTAAATTGCTTGCAGGGATCTTGCTTACCAACCTTACTGAACGGGCAATGGATAATAAGGTATTACCTCCAAATCTGACCGGCTTTATTAAAGGACTCGGAACAACAGCAAACATCTTAGCTTTATCACTATTAATTGACAAATCAATTAGAACTAAGGAGCCATTGTACTTATGTTTTGTAGATTTTCCATCTGCTTTTGATTGTGTCCAAAGAAGCCTCCTATAGAAGAAACTACAGCAAACAAATATCCCAGCTCAATTGCTAAAACTGATTCAACTTCTGTACAGCAAAACATGGGTCAGAGTGAGGATGGGGGATGGACATACACTAACAAAGGAAATACTAACAACAGTAGGCCTTAAGCAGGGATGTGTACTGGCCCCCCTTCTTTTTAATTCATTTCTAGCAGATTTAACGGTGTCCCTAGATGAAATAAACGCACATCCACCGAAATTAGCCTCCAAACAAATTTCTAATCTGCTATACTCAGATGATGCCATCCTTTTACGCCAAACTAAAGTGGGATTACAACGTCTAATAAACCGAATATTCACATACTCAAAAGGAAATGGAATGGTGATAAATGAGACTAAAATCATGGTTGTCACAACAAATGTAAGATTAAAACATAAACACAAGTGGTATATGGGGAACACCCAACTAGAACAAGTTGAAATATACAGGTACTTGGGAGTATTATTCGATGAAAAAGGAAACTATCACCCACAAAAAATGGACATACAAATGAAGGCAAATGCTTTGACGGCAGCATTCAGTATACTGCAGAAATCACTTGGAAATCTCACTTATCATCCCCTTTTAAAGGTTATAGCGGCAAAACTCCTCCCCACTCTAACATACGGTAGCGAGGCATTAATCGGGAAAGATTCTGCAACAATAAATAATGCACTCTCAAAAACTTTCAAATCTCTTTTTATCTCCCACATAATGCACGCCCGCACAAATAAGATTGGAGTTCGGCCTAAATAACAAGCTCTATGCAAGAAAGGGCCAATTTATTAAAACATGGAACAGGATAAAAAAATGACCATGATAATAAGCTGTCTCAGTTATTATGGCAAGAGATAAATAACAATACGAAATCACAAGCCTGGAATTATCTTAAAATGGCGTTAGACGAATTCGCTGTTATGTCAATTTGGAACAACAAAATAAACACGGCTTCATTCAAAAAGGTAATTAACCGAACAACAAATCAACTGTCGCTCACACAAGATAAAGATATATTGGCAAAAAGAAAACATGCATGGCCAATAATAAATTGATTCACAAAAAAGCAGGTAGAAGTATATTTGGAAATACCAAGGTCAGAAAAAAATAAGCACATTTTTATTAAAGCAAGATTTGGTGTACTCCCGGGACTTAGTCACCTTGCCCCTTGGATGAAAATGGAGGGGCCTACACTATGCAGATCGTGTAAAACCGGTGAGGAGAGTATTGTCCATTTGCTATGTATTTGTCCTGGACATCAGATTGAAAGAAAAACTATACTTAAATCATCTTTTAATATGCGAGGAATAAGGACATGTAGGCAAGCTTTGATAAGTTGTCTGCATTCTAACGACATAAGTATGAACTCTGCTTTTGTAAAGTTTTTATTGGGAGTAAAAGCAAAACTGGGAGATTAAGAATATGAAAACTTTTGCGCAGTTTGAAACCGTTTTTAAATTCTGTGATATCTATTGTAACTTGGTGCTGCATCCCTTTTATCTTGTTTTAGTGGTTTTTATAGTATAGTATATGTATATGTTATATTGTAATATTTTAAGTAATCAAACAATAAAGAATTATTTTTACCCTCAAACTGCTTTCTGCCTGTTACCATAGTAACAGTTCATGGAACACTTAAGTGAGCACACAGGTTACAAGTTCACCACACAATTTTGCTAATCAAAACAATTACTGTGCTGGAGTTTTAGGTACAGAACCTGGTAAATAGTTGTAAAGAGTTAGCCTCAGTATTATACTTCTAGTTATAAACAAGATTTCTATTTTTAATTGTTTAATGTTTTCTAAGTATGATAATCACACTAAATAATAGTGAAATGTTGTTAGAAAAAGAAGAGGTATATACTTTTTTTATTACCTTTTATTAACCACTTGGGAGCTAGTAAACAAACCTCCCCAGTGCTGCGCTGTCCATTATCCGGTGCTGAACTGGACGTCCAGCGGTCGCACGCAGCACTGGGGAGGTAGTGCCCGTGACGACCGTTGGCCGACGGCAGCACTTAAGGGGTTAAAACAACAATAAATAACTAGAAACATAACTTTAACATAACAATTTAATAAATAAAATGTGAGATGGACTCCAAAACTGCAAAACAAAAATAAAATAACTGTTTAAAATTAGATCGGTGTGACTGAATGAGGTCAAAGATCACAAATTAAGGTAACACTTGGCCATATTAGTTAATTTGCACGTCTTCTGTGTGACTGATACATTCCACCTCTCTTATAGGCCCGCGTTGAAGAGGTGTCTGTAAGTAAGTGCCTACTGCGTCAGATTTACAGTATGGAATAACAGGTCTTTAAAATGATTCAGAGATGAGACAGAATTTGGTGAGAGATCACGTCATTATGCAGGACAATATTGTTAATTTTTAATTGTTAATGCATTTAATCGGAGGCATTGTGTATCTAGGCCGCTCTGCTTACCTTGTGTAAACACTGTGACCAACAGAGTTCACAACTTGAACTCAGCTTTGGTTCTACACAGGAGACTAATAAATTCAGCCTTGATTTGTTTATCGGCAGAGTAGATAGCAGCGTCCATAACTTTAAAAGAGAAAGAGAAACAATGTGAGAGAGAGTGAGAGAGAAAGAGAGAAAAAACGACATTAAAAGTGTGAGAGAGAAAGTCATAGATGGAGCAGTCAATACTGGAGAAATTCTTTGTAGCTCACCCTTTTGCCTTCGTTGTGTGTTGAAGCACATGCCGGTTTATAGTGCACCCTCCAGTTTAGTTATCTGAAAGATAATATAGAGTTAGTAATAGTATACTACATACAACTGCACAGGTATAGTTTTCGTCTAATGTCTTTGTACACTTAGGAAACTGTATTTCATCAACTTCCACTGCAAGGAAGTGTTTGTGCGATGTTTTTCTTCCAAAGTACTATACCCCATGCACTCCCACTGCATAGCGGTGAGTTCTCATTACTGCATACACAGACTGTTGCAACCCATTGACTCCCAGAGTCCGGAGGTGAGTGCTTCTTCTTGCGCACTCAGAGGCAGATTTATAAGTTCTTTGCGCCACTTTTTCGTCACTTTACCATGTTAAAAGTGACGCAAAAGTGGGGCAAAGGGATTGTAAATCTGCCCTTCAGACTGTTGCAACCTGTCCACTCCCAGTGCCCGGAGGTGATTGTACATTCGTACCCAGTCAAACTACTGCACGCTACCCACTCTCTCCACCCACAGGTGACTTCTGGTTGCTTCGGAAACGAGCTTCTTTGGTCACCTTGTGCCATTGGCGTGATTCAAAGAGGGTGCACCAGGTGTCGAAGCAGCCTTCTCATACGTTGTTACGATTGCCGCGCATCATCCCAGAATACTCGAACATTGAGCTTTGGAGGTGTTGGGGGAGGGGGACGCCAATTAGTGAAACACAATCTGTAAGATAAAAAGGAAGTTAATATTGTGCGTAATTGATTCATCAAATGAGTGAGGTAGTGAAAGAGTGACTGAAAAGAATATTCGCAGCTCACCTTTCTGTCACCGGTGTGTCATTCACCACGTGCTGGGACATAATGCACCCTGAAGCTTTACATCTAAAAGATAGTAAAAGAAAGATGTTATGATTGGTAATTGTTCCTATCTTAATGTGGAGTAGAATTTTATTGCCCTTTCACACACCTTCCCTCCTGCATTTAAAAAACAACTATTTGTACAGTTCCAACTGTTTTAATAGGTTTCGACTTTTGAACAATTTCTTATAGTAGGAATGTACTTATCCAGTTGTGAAAGCAAGTGGTGTGCAGTGATACACATGGTTTCGATCATCATGAGCGTTAGACATTTGACCAATTATAAAAACATTTCTGCTATTGGAAAGAAAAATACAAATGCAATAAGATACGGTATATAGGACTGCGTACGCCAAAATTGCTGCGTCGCCTTTTTGTATCCAGTCTTCTGCACCCCATCTACTCCCCCCTTTGCGCAACCAGGCCTCACTGCTCACCTTTTTTGCGGAAAGGGTAGGTTCTACATCATGCAGTCTAACTCTGCCACCAAGAAGTCTCACATATGGTGCAGAGTCTTGATATTGCTATGGGTAAGGACATACTCATGCTCCAATCATCATCGTAGGTTGCTCACCTGCTCTGTACTTGCGGTACCACTAACTCAGTGACCAAAGAGGCCACTCACGGAGTGGTGAGCCCCCCTTCTCGGTGGTTCGGGTCTACATAAGGCGTCCGAACCACTAGGACGGGCCATCACAGCGCTTGGGATGGGAGCAACTCTAAAATGGCGTAGAGCACGTGCGCCCCGTGTTTCTTATTGGTAGGGTCATGTGTGTAGTGACATATGTGCTGGATGGGTTTGGTGTGAGTGTATACCAGCCATGAGGGAGTGTGTGTGTGTGCCGTTCTGACAACTAGACCTGGAAGTAAGAAATCACTACAGTGGTAATCTGGGCCATGTACAACCGTTTTTGTGGTTTCCTGAAAGCGTAAGCGGATTGGGCTGGACTGACGTATGGCAGTGCTGTGTGAGCCTGTGACCGATGACTCCGGAGCTATGGGCATGGTTCCGTCGTGAGCTATATGAAAAATCTATTGATTTGGGTGTCCGTGTTGTAGTGCTGCTGTCATCCTGGTCTTACACGCAAATGTGACATTATGTCTGTAAAGTCCCACAACATGGCTAACATGGAAGGTACGGGGTATCACTGAGCCTATATTCATTCATAGTTGCACATATAAAGGATGGTGGACATGACGCAATTCTGCGAATATGAATGCTTGTTGTACATTCAGTGGAGTGTTGTAGCTGTAGTAATACAGGTCTATGAAAGCTTTAGGATGCAGTTTTTGGCACATGAAGGGCAGCTAATATATATATGTATGTGGTCATTCGGGTAAACTGTCGAACTTGGTGCTGGAAATCAGTGTTCGAGGATCGTAGTCGTGTCCACATCGTGTTATTGTAGGGAAATGATGTAATCTATGCCTGCCTGAAAATGTACTGTAAATACGGTGCTTATGTAAATTGCTGATATAGTTTTGGGTCTACTTCGTGCTATACAACTATGCACACACTCCCTTTTTTCTCCACAAACACTATTTTCTATAAAAATATTTTTTAAAGTGTTGCCCCAAATTCTAATTAATATAAGGGGGCATGATTTACTTTCCGATATAGTAGAATAGAAGTGCTACTACAAACACTCCCTCACTACTTTATCTTTCTTTTTTGTTTTTTTGTACATTTCTTTTCAATTACCCGTCATAAAACATTGTGACTGTTAAAAAGGATTATTTTATTATTTGTTTATTGACATTTATATTTTTTTTCATGTTTACTGTTTGCAACGATAAACCTCCAGTTCCTCATGAGTGAAAATATGTCACAGTACTACACAATATACATAGTGATAAACCCATTTTCACTTTCAGAATTACTTGATGATATTTTTTTGTACATATTTCAAACCTTTTTTCTGCGTCTCTGTAGTATTTTCAATTCGCGACCATAATACATGAACTGTTCTTACGTCATTTCATTTCTAAAGTACAATTATACTTTTACACACTACACTTAGACATCATAATAATATACTTGCATTAGAAAAATATATGAAGCATAAACTTATACTATTAATTTACCTCTCTTTAAAATTCTTTCCTCTTTCCGCTGACATTCATCCAACTCCTCTGGAGGGAACATAATGTTTTATATATTACAATATATACATTTTCATTATGTTTCCTCTGAGGAAATGGACGATAAACTGGAGATGAATCCGACGATCGTAAACTTTATTTTGCTCGTAGTTTGTTATCCCGTAATTAAATCACAGAAACGAAACTCTTCATCCTACGGGTGTGGTTTATATACTTTTTGGTTATTCAAGTTCCTATGGAACCAATTTGCGGCTCCTCCCATTTTTTTGTCACGTTTTTCAGTTGACATGTGGTTACATTTCCACTGTTTAACTTGTGCACGTGTTTTTGTAAAAGTGAAACTCGTTAAACAGTTTTAGTTTCGTTTTATATCATCATATGTATTTTTTTTTTTTAATTCTTTCTCTCTTTTATTATACGAGTATTAAAATAAATACCTTTGTATTTATTTTTTAAAACAAGTATACTTATTGATTACTGTGTACAGTTTCTGTCCACAATTTTAAAAATAAAGACATTATTGTTGATGTGCGAGTTTCTTCCCTTATATACAGTTGATTGCCACATCTGTGAACATGTGCAAACATCTAGAGGTACTTGGTGGGCTACTTGGCCCCCAGGGACCCACAGGATTGAGGAGGAATTAATTCACTTTCAATAATGAGGGTCCCATGAGGGCCAAATAGCCCAACATGTATCTCGAGTATGCGCCAGGGAGCTGCGTTGCAGACAGGTGTTCAGAGGTCATGCCCCTTTTTACACCTCTCTGCAACACAGCTCTGTGGCATTTATTAGAGGTATCTAGTGAGCTAGTTTGACCCTAGGGACCCTTTAAAATCAGCCAAACTAGGAATACCGATTTACTCACCTGTTATCAGAAGATACCTCAGTCCTGCATCTTTGAGCCCTGTACTGATCCTGAAAAGTAATTCTAACCGTACTTACCCGTAACTTGAATTTCCTTCCATAGGCAAACATTGACTGGTTTCACTTGGAAATTCTTCTAATTGTGGAGTTTTGGAACTTTAAAATATTCACCCAAAATCATTTGACCTACGAATTGCAATTTTCTCAACTGTTGTCAGGAGAGACGCCAGTGCCACATCTTTGAGGTCAGTACTGACCCTGAAAAGTAGTTCTAACCGTACTTACAAGTAACTTGTATCTCCTTCAATAGGAATCCATTGTCTGGTTTTCACCAGAAAAGTTTCTAAGTGTCTATTTTCACAAACTGCAAATATTCCTTAAAAATCACCTGTATGACTTAAACACATTCTTTCAACTGTTTACAGGAGATGCACCAGTGCTGGATCCAGAATCCACCACTGAGTAAGAAAAAGTAACGATAACACTACTTACCTGCTAAGTGAATTTCCTCCCATAGGATAACATTTGCGATTACATGTGAATAAAATTCTGTGTCAACTTTTAAAATACAATATTATTCCTTAAAAGTCACTACTGTAACCAAAATGCTTTTATTCAACTGTTTACAGGAGATTTCCCAGGACTGAATCTAGGATCCATTCCTGTTGTTAGAAAAGTAATACATAAAGTAACTAATTGCATTTAACTAGAAATTTTCATTGAGGTCAATGTTGCATTGTGTTTGAAATTGTCTTGCCCATTGCAACAACTATAACTACTGTACTTAAAAGTCTATTGCCTATTTGCAAAGTATTTAAACTGAAGTAATTTATTCTGAGAAAGTATATTTTGTAATGTAATGTATAATGTAATTATAATAAAATTTTAAAAATTAAATATCTAAAAATAAATACTTTAAAAAATGTAGTAAATCAGTATCAAAAAAATTAATATAACAATTAATACATTTAAAAATTGTCATTGAAAACACCTTTGAAATTCACTGAAAAAAACATAGGTTTGAGACATGTTATAGTTAGGAATTAGCATTTAAAAAACCTTAGAAATCCACTGAAAAAACCATAGGTTTCAGGGGTGTTATAGTTAGCTGGACATTTCACTTGTACAAAACCATTGAAATTCCTACGTTATAGTTAGTTGTACTAAGTATAACTCGCGTGCCCACAATCCACTGTTGATGATGTCACATATTACATCATTCATGACATGGTCAGTGACATCACTGATGACATCACTGGTGACATCTCAAATGACATCAGTGATGACATCATCCATGTGACAATCTGATACACCTCATCATACACTAGTATAACCTTTCAACACTCATTATAAAATATGGAGTACCATATATGAAACTATTGACACACCAATACAAGTTTCTAAAAACCCACTCAGTGATTCCTACATCTACACACATATGTAAACACTTACCTATAGATTCACTCATACATGATAACAAAGATCAATAGAACATTATTAAATATACTTATATACCTACATCGACATTACACACCAGCACACATCCTATTCACTTATGCAGTCGTCCTACTCACTTATGCAAACAATTGATCATACTTACATTTACTAAGCTATACACTTATACAAACACCACTTTATTTATTCAGATAGATAGTAACTCATACTTAGTGTGTTATAAAATCACTATTACAAGTATACAGTTTTTGATACAATCACTCATACAATCACTGAGTCTTAAGTATACTTATTTATATACAACTGTCACATACACTGTCTTTTATATTTCCTCTTTGTTGGACATGTATCATTGAGAAATATATTTACTCATCACCACACCCATAAAGAGATTCACTCACCCAAACAAGTGTTTCCACGTGCAGTCTTAACCTCATATACCTACTAAATCAACTATTTACACATCTTTGGACAGTCACACACCTCCCACCCAACCACACACACACATTCACTATCCCATACAAAGAATCACTTAACTAATGTATACAAATATAGACTTTCACATAGCTAGTAACCAACTTATGTAGTAGTTTACACAACAAGTGGGTGCTCCGGTCAGCAGAGGCCTACTACCTTGACTGCCCGCAGTACAATCGATCGTCCTTGGGTGGGCGAGTCTTCTCGACTGTTGCCCGTCAGACATGGAACTGTCTTCCCAGTGAACTGCGTAAGGAAACGAATCGTCTACGTTTTAGGAAGAGTTTAAAAACTGTATTGTTTCTAGAGGCATGGGGGCCAATCTGAACAGCTCACTTTTGTTCTCACCTAGGTTGATGGCCGTTGACAGCGCTTAAAGACCTCTGGGGGATAATGCGCTATATTAATTTACTGTAACATAACATTATTCACACAATTTAATTACTATCTCATATATTTAGTGAGACACTTTAAATTAGTCACTTAGACAGTCAATCACAGTGCTCCTAAATTCTCTATCCAGACACTTATGCATCCACTAAGCCTTCAATGCAGATTGCTACATATATAATACATATTTCAATATCAAACCAAACCACCTTTACTGGATGATGTCATCAGTGATGTCATCAGTGATGTCACTGACCATGTCATGAATGATGTAATATGTGACATCATCAGCAGTGGATTGCGGGCGCGCGAGTTATATTTAGCAGAACTAACTATAATGGAGGAATTTCAATGGTTTTGTATGTGTGAAATGTCCAACTAACTATAACACCCCTTGAAATCTATGGTTTTTTCAGTGAATTTGTAAGGTTTTTTAAATGCTAATTCCTAACTATAGCATGTCTGAAACCTCTGTTTTTTTCAGTGAATACATTATATATATACTTTAACATACACACACACACCCACGCACACACACGCACACACACACACACTCCTCCCCCAGGAGGTAGTAATAGTAAGGACCTACTTTCATGAGAAAAGCATTTTTTGTTCTGCCAATACCTTTGGCACCATTTGACAAATCGTCTCAAAATTAGAAAAAATTGTTTCTAACTCGCTTCAGCTGCTGTCTTAAAAGTTTTGTGAAGATTTGGCAAGCGGGGCAGATAAAAAGAGAGGTCCTCAAACCCTTTTTCTCCATGTTAATTTCCATTGGGATTTTGAACACAACTATAACCTGAACCACAGGGCAGAATTACACCAAATTTTACAAAAATCTTGCTCATTGCCCAGAAAGAGATCTTATTGTGAATTGGTTTAAATGTATTCCCAAGTTTTGGAGATATTAAAAGAAAAACACATTTGCATATATATATATAGGTATGCGGACCCTCTGAGGATCCAACCGCAGTGGCTCTACGGCTCTCTTGCCACAACAAGGTCCTTGTTGGCTGGCTGCAACTTAACAGGAAAGTTGCAAACCACATTTTATATATCAGGGAATGGTCCCCAGGGCTCACAAAGTAGCATCTAAAAATATGTAAGGGTCAGGTTAAAGCTTTCCTATGCAAATGCTTGTGTTATACATGTGAGAAAAGGATTTACAATGGGCAGAATAATAGTGGAAAACAGTTTCTTTTCCCACTTGCCATATCCACTGATCCATTGTGGGGCTCAGCATGACCCCCGTGTAAATGTGCAGAGGATCTGAGTGATGTGAATAAAAAATATATATATATTTTCTCACATACCCACTGTGAAACCCATATAGATCGTCTCACATCTCCTATGACACCCAATCAGACACTTTTACACCCAGTCTCACACCCAAACAGATGCTCTTTTACCCAGTGTAACACTTAGGCAGACACTCCCACATCCACTTTGACACCCATGCACACTCACCAACATACCCATACAAAAACTCTCACACCCAGTGACACACACATACAGACACAATCACACCAACTGTGATACCCATCAAGATACTGTCACGCCCACTCACACAGACACTCTTAAACCCACTGTGATGTCTATACAGACACTCTCACATCCACACACAGACACATCCAGATACTCTTACACCCACCCACATACACAGACACAGTTACACCCGTTGATGCCCATACAGTGTCAGAAGCATGTACCAGAGCTTGATCTTCCACCGGAGCAAAACCCCTGAACTACTCCACAGTTGATGTATAATTTTCAATTCCCCAACACCACTGCAAGCTAGAAGTTACTCTGCCTACAGTACTGAGGGGAAAGGGGAATGGGAGGAAAAGAGAGATTGCGCTGCTTCTTTTTACAGAATATCCTGAGTCTGGACCTTCCTGCACCTGAAACCACAAAGTACAATATTACTCAAAATTCCATGAACCTCCTGCTGTACAACTATTTAAAACTTTTCTAAATATTCAATACCTGAATTGCTCAGGGGGTTACCTTCTCTCTAAATGTGGATTAGATAATGTCCTGTAGATAGTTGATTTTAATTTATATCTTGCTTGTGCTCACACTGTCCTTAGTCTTTCTTTTTCTTTACAGATGCGGCGGACTTCAAGACCAGGAGCGAGGATTAGAGGTGGTATATACACATATATATATATATATATATATATATATATATATATATATATATATATATATATATATATATGTGTATATATATATATATATATATATTCACTGAAAAAACCATAGGTTAGAGACCATATATAGTTAGCTGGACATTTTATTGACATAAAACCAATGAAATTCCATATATAGTTAGTTGCACTAACTATATATCGCGCACCCGCAATCCACTGCTGATGATGTCACATATTACATCATTCATGACATGGTCAGTGACATCACTGATGACATCACTGATGACATCTCAAATGACATCACTGATGACATCTCAAATGACATCACTGATGACATCATCTAGTGTCTGTGTGTTTTTGTAAAGTTTAAATATGTTTTACATATTGAAGAATGAGTGGATGTATGGAAGACTGAGTGTGTGTGTGGCTGGCTGGGAGGTGTGTGACTCTGTGCATATCAATGTGTACTTGTATCAGTGATTGTATAAGAGAGTAAGTATGTGTTAGTATATGTGTGAAAAGTATGGTGTTCTGTGTTTAACTGTATAGATGAGGAAATCGAAGTGTGATTGATTCTTCACAGGACTGACTAGGTGTATGAGTGCATATGATAGTGTTGTAATAATGAGTGACTGTAGGTATGAGTGATTGTATGGGTGAATGAGTGAATGTGTGTGTAGACGTAGGAATCAGTGAGTGCGTATGTAGTAACTGGTATTGGTGTGTCATGATGTCATCAGTGATGTCATTTGAGATGTCATCAGTGATGTCATTTGAGATGTCATCAGTGATGTCATCAGTGATGTCACTGAAGTATGGTGTTCTGTGTTTAACTGTATAGATGAGGAAATGGAAGTGTGATTGATTCTTTACAGGACTGACTAGGTGTGTGAGTAACTCCATGGATGAGTGGCAGTGTGTGAGTGTCTGCATAGGTGTATGAGTGCATATGATAGTGTTGTAATAATGAGTGACTGTATGTATGAGTGATTGTATGGGTGAATGAGTGAATGTGTGTGTAGACGTAGGAATCAGTGAGTGCGTATGTAGTAACTGGTATTGGTGTGTCATGATGTCATCAGTGATGTCATTTGAGATGTCATTTGAGATGTCATCAGTGATGTCATCAGTGATGTCACTGACCATGTCATGAATGATGTAATATGTGACATCATCAGCAGTGGATTGCGGGTGCGCGATATATAGTTAGTGCAACTAACTATATATGGAATTTCATTGGTTTTATGTCAATAAAATGTCCAGCTAACTATATATGGTCTCTAACCTATGGTTTTTTCAGTGAATTTTCAAGGTTTTGTAAATGCAAATTCCTAACTATATATGGTCTATAACCTATGGTTTTTTCAGTAAATTTCATTGGTTTTTTAAAAGCTAATATCTATAGCTGTAAAATATATTCTTTATTACGTGACGTATCACGTAGCCACGTGAGACGCCTCATGACGCGTCGCATAACCGTGACGTATCGGCTCTGCAGCGCAAACAAAACCCATAACGTAAGCGTGCCGGAGCACGCTTACAGATATATATATTTTTTTTAACCTTAATTAGACAAAATCCACACGTGCACATATCTTGAGGCCTTTCAAAGGCACATCAAACAAACAGTCCCTACAATTTTGGCAAGTTTGCTGGAAATCTATTCCCTTAATTTTTTTTTTACTGTTTCTCTTGGTTTTCCCCTTGTTACGCATACCGGGACGCTACCCGGTACGCGAACCGGACGCTCCAAAAACACAAGATGGCGGACTCCCGTTACGCTGCCGATTAGCTGCCCGGTTCGCGTACCGGGAAGCGCCTCTACCGCGAAAAATCACGGGGGACTTTAATATCCCCCTCATCAATCCTAGGGGGTCAGGAGGGGTTTACATTGCCCCCTTTCCTTCATTTCCCCTTCTTTTTTCACCACATCTTGTCTCTCGATCGTACCGAGAGACAAGATGGCGGCCGCTCCGGACTGTTTAGAATGTTGACAGACACCGGAGAGCCAATCAGCTTCGCTTCGCGAAGTTCCGTTACGCGTCAGGTACGCGAACCGGGGCGCTAACCGGAGCGCTGTCACAGATATATATATTTTTTTAAACGTTAATTTCTCAAAATCCACTGGAGCACATATATTGAGACATAGCAAAGGCACGTCGGGCAAACCATATCTACAATTTTGCCAAGTTTCATGTAAATCTATTCAGCCGTTCGAGCTAAAAGTGAGTCCAACCGCCCTATGGAAAAATGAATGGGAAAAACGCGTTTTGGGACCCCCCTTTTTTCTCAGCCCCCCCTTGACGAAACCCCCCCAAATTTTCAGGGGCTGCTCAGAAACAAAATGTGCCATTTTCCTGAAAATTTCAGCCAATTCCGTCCACAAACGCCAAAGTTATTAGACATAGAATTTTCAGAAATCCCATAGAGAAAAAATCCTAACTATATATACCCACTGGCTATCGCCAGTAGGTAATATACATATATAAACATATATAATCTGCATATCTATATAAATATAAATGCATGCATACATATACATATATGCATACATATGCATGTTATTTACATGAAAGTTTTAAAAACACTAATAAAAGCAAAGCTAAAAAGCCACCTCATTACAAACAGAATGGCTTTAACTTAAACGAGGGCGAGATCTATTGCATTTTCAATGCTTGTTTACTTTGGTTCTATCAAGAAGGCATTCAGATGTGTCACACATTTGCCATAAATTCTGAATGTTAGCACTCTAGTTGCTCATTAGATCACTGTAGTAAAGCTAGTTCTCACCAGGGAAGTCTGCTGCTAATCATGGTTTGCAGCCATTTTCCCGCATTTTTTATCCCGCAGACTTTCAGTCCGCATACCATTATCCCGCAAGGTAATTGACCTCGCATACCATTATCCCGCATTTTTTCAAAACGCATGTGCATTTATCGCGCATGCCTTTACAAAGAATTACGTTTTAAAGGCATGTATGGTAAATGTATTTGCGTTGTGAAAACCACGATGACGAGAGAGGTAAGTGGGTTTGTGTTAATTTTTTCGTGGGTTAGTGATTGTGTAGTGTAGTGTAGTGTTGTGTAGTGTAGTGTTGTGTTAGTGTAGTGTAGAGTTGTGGTGGTTGTTTAGTGTAGGGTCATGCTGGGGGTAGTGTTTTAGGGTTTAGGGTAGTGTTGTAGTGTTTGCGTAGTGTAGGGTCATGCTGGGGGTAGTGTTTTAGGGTTTAGGGTTGTGTTGTAGTGTTTGCGTAGTGTAGGGTCATGCTGGGGGTAGTGTTTTAGGGTTTAGGGTAGTGTTGTAGTGTTTGCGTAGTGTAGGGTCATGCTGGGGGTAGTGTTTTAGGGTTTAGGGTTGTGTTGTAGTGTTTGCGTAGTGTAGGGTCATGCTGGGGCTAGTGTTTTAGGGTTTAGGGTAGTGTTGTAGTGTTTGCGTAGTGTAGGGTCATGCTGGGCGTAGTGTTTTAGGGTTTAGGATAGTGTTGTAGTGTTTGCGTAGTGTAGGGTCATGCTGGGGGTAGTGTTTTAGGGTTTTGGGTAGTGTTGTAGTGTTTGCGTAGTGTATGGTCTTGCTGGGGTGTAGTATTTTAGGGTTTAGGGTAGTGTTGTAGTGTTTGCGTAGTGTAGGGTCATGCTGCGGGTAGTGTTTTAGGGTTTTGGGTAGTGTTGTAGTGTTTGCGTAGTGTAGGGTCATGCTGGGGGTAGTGTTTTAGGGTTTTGGGTAGTGTTGTAGTGTTTGCGTAGTGTAGGGTCATGCTGGGGTGTAGTGTTTTAGGGTTTTGGGTAGTGTTGTAGTGTTTGCGTAGTGTAGGGTCATGCTGGGGTGTAGTGTTTTAGGGTTTTGGGTAGTGTTGTAGTGTTTGCGTAGTGTAGGGTCATGCTGGGGGTAGTGTTTTAGGGTTTTGGGTAGTGTTGTAGTGTTTGCGTAGTGTAGGGTCATGCTGGGGGTAGTGTTTTGGGTAGTGTTGTAGTGTTTGCGTAGTGTAGGGTCATGCTGGGGGTAGTGTTTTAGGGTTTAGGGTAGTGTTGTAGTATTTGCGTAGTGTAGGGTCATGCTGGGGGTAGTGTTTTAGGGTTTAGGGTAGTGTTGTAGTGTTTGCGTAGTGTAGGGTCATGCTGGGGGTAGTGTTTTAGGGTTTAGGGTAGTGTTGTAGTGTTTGCGTAGTGTAGGGTCATGCTGGGGGTAGTGTTTTAGGCTTTAGGATAGTGTTGTAGTGTTTGCGTAGTGTAGGGTCATGCTGGGGTGTAGTGTTTTAGGGTTTTGAGTAGTGTTTTAGTGTTTGCGTAGTGTAGGGTGATGCTGGGGGTAGTGTTTTAGGGTTTAGGGTAGTGTTGTAGTGTTTGCGTAGTGTAGGGTCATGCTGGGGTGTAGTGTTTTAGGGTTTTGAGTAGTGTTGTAGTGTTTGCGTAGTGTAGGGTGATGCTGGGGGTAGTGTTTTAGGGTTTAGGGTAGTGTTGTAGTGTTTGCGTAGTGTAGGGTCATGCTGGGGTGTAGTGTTTTAGGGTTTTGGGTAGTGTTGTAGTGTTTGCGTAGTGTAGGGTCATGCTGGGGGTAGTGTTTTAGGGTTTAGGGTAGTGTTGTAGTGTTTGCGTAGTGTAGGGTCATGCTGGGGGTAGTGTTTTAGGGTTTAGGGTTGTGTTGTAGTGTTTGCGTAGTGTAGGGTCATGCTGGGGGTAGTGTTTTAGGGTTTAGGGTTGTGTTGTAGTGTTTGTGTAGTGTAGGGTCATGCTGGGGGTAGTGTTTTAGGGTTTAGGGTAGTGTTGTAGTGTTTGCGTAGTGTAGGGTCATGCTGGGGTGTAGTGTTTTAGGGTTTTGGGTAGTGTTGTAGTGTTTGCGTAGTGTAGGGTCATGCTGGGGGTAGTGTTTTAGGGTTTAGGGTAGTGTTGTACTGTTTGTGTAGTGTAGGGTCATGCTGGGGGTAGTGTTTTAGGGTTTAGGGTAGTTTAGTTGTTTAGTGTATGCTAAAGGCATATTAGTTCTAAAAGTTTTCGTTATTTTAATTTGCGGCCTAATAGTACATGCGGGAATATTTTTTTGCGGACTGATGGTATGCGGGATTTCGTCATATATTCGCTAATCATACTTTCTATGGCAAAATGAACCCCCTCATTTTGTTCCTTTTTAAATTAAATGTTTTAAGAGTTACCACTTTATTCCAATCAAGATGGCTTCAGGTGTGCCATACCTTTGTAATAAGTAGGACTGTTAGCACTCTAGTTGTTCTTTAGAACACTCTGGGACATTCTGTCATTGGGCTATAGTTGGGCTACATCTGGCTGATATTTGGGCTACATTTGTTTTTTTTGTCTCTGGTGGCCATCTTTGGGCTACATTGGGCTACATTGGGCTACATTGGGCTACATTTGGGCTCCAACATATATATAGCCCAATGTAGCCCAATATATATTTTTCAAAGTTAATTTTCATAAAAACCACTGGAGCCTATATCTTGAGACATAGCAAAGGCACATCGGGCTACCAGTCCCTACAATTTTGCCAAGTTTGGTGTAAATCCATTCAGCCGTTCAGGCTAAAAGTGAGGCCAACCGCCCTATGGAAAATTGCATGGGAAAAACATGTTTTGGGACCCCCCTTTTTTCTCGGACCCCCCTTGACGAAACCCCCCCAAATTTTCAGGGGCTGCTCAGATACAAAATGTTCCATTTTCCTGAAAATTTCAGCCAATTCTGTCCTCAAACGCCAAAGTTATTCGACATAGAATTTTCAAAAATCCCATAGGAAAAAAATCCTAACTATATATACCTACTGACTATCGCCAGTAGGTAATATATATATATATATATATATATATATATTTATAGTTACTACAATGTAGGAAGGACTCGCTCTGTAGTTGCTATAGAATTAGTTTGCAGCAAATAATCAGTGTAGACAAAATACTGAATACGAACTTGAAAGCAAACGAAGAATTTTCCTTGCTGAAACTTTTTTCCCAGAACTGAAGCGCTTCAAAAGATAAACGCTGTTCCTCCTTCAGAACGACAGTTGAAGTGCGCAGCACCACAGGTGTGCAAGTCCTATATCCTTAACGCTGTACTAACAGCTAAAAACACTAGAACGCTAACCTTAATCTCACGGGTGGCCACCATCTTAGAATTCCGCTGAATAGAATGGCAAAATCTAATTAAACCTTTCTTGACCAGAACCATCTGGCTCCTAATTGGCTTCAATTAAACAGCGATTTCCTGCACAGAGTCCTCTGTCTAACACTGGAATTAGTAAGAGAACAGCTCAATTTTGGATTGAATCACTCAGTCTTGACATACAGATGCTGTTGCACCCACTCACACACAAACAGACACTCATACTCACAATTGCACACACACAGACTCTCTCATCCAAACAAATACTTTCACACCCAGTCACACACCCTTACAGACACTCTCACACCCACTCAGATGTCCATTCAGACATTCTCACACCCACTGTAATACACAGAGACTCTCACTCTCAGTCACACACAAGACAGATGTTTTAACACCCACTGTGACATCCAGACAGATACTATGACACCCATACAGACACTCTCACACCCAGTCTGACATCCATACAGACACTCTAACACCCTCTCACATACCCATACAGACACTCTCACACTCACTCTTACACTCAAAAAGACATTCCCAAACTCACTCCCATACCCATAGAGACACTCTCCCACCCACTCAGACACACACAGACACTCTCGAACCCACTCACTTATCCAGATAGGCCCTTTTACACCATCAGATTGAGGCACTGACAGGGTTTAATATCCAATTAAACACTGACATACTCACTCACTGACCCACACACACAGACAATACATAGCCAGTCACAAATACACACACAAAGTGTTACATCCACTCACTAAGCCATAGAAGGAAATCATAAATGCCTTGTTTTGTATTAAATGTGTATCTGTGGGTTGCAGAGCTACGACGGAACCATGAGTGCAGTCAAAATTATTCAACAAGAGGATTTAAAAATAAAATGAAGTAGTGTTTGGAAAAAGGGGATACTCTGAAAAGAGCCTTCATGCTCATTTTGTGCAGATTATTACTACACATAAAACAGGATACAGTCTTTCAAGTTGTTCAGGAACACCTTATTGCATATCTCAGTAAAATGCACTCCATCAGTTCTGTACATCCCGTCCATGTCAAAGCATAGGTTGTTGTTGGAGATAGAGCCCATTTAATGATCTATGAGGAATACAGACAGAATTTGTTTGACTACTTCCCTTTCTGCCTTTGGCAAATGTTAGAGAACACCAAGGCAGTGTGAGGAACAGTGCCATTCATTTAAGCAAAGGTATCCTTCATTAGGATTTCAAGTCCTACCCCAGTCACTTTGCTTTTTGTCATTGCCACCACATTGCACAATCATGAGGTCTGAATGTTTGCAGTTCTTAATGCTTTCAGCCAAGTCCAGCAATTCATGCCACTTTAAACCTCTCTAGGGAACCCAAGGAATGTCCAAATTAGGTAAACTCATTCCCCTCAGAAATGCCACTCTTTCTAGCCCAAAACACAAAGCTAGTACCCACAATTGACACTATCCATTTTGAAGGCAAGGAGGAGTAGCACACAGGAGAAGGCTGGAGCTGAATGAGACAGTTTTCCAAATGAACAGCAGTTTAAATGGAGCCCAACACTTAATTGAAAAAACAAATTAGATTGGATGGTGTACATATGCAGATAGCCAAAATTAGGTAGTGATTTAAAGAAAAAATTAACTAGATCTGTGATGGGGTATGGAAAAATAAATAAAATATATTATGCTATTAGGGATGTGCTTATATGACATTGTTCTACATTCTGTTCATCAACTGTGTTTTTTGCAATTTTCACCCCGAGTGGGCTGGTTATGCTCAGACGTGAGTCCCAGGCTCTCCACACCACTGGAGTCAAGCTATCCAGGCTGATGAAGGCTGATAGCCAGAAACCGGTCCTTGGATGCTTGATTCCGGTCTGGGAAAGACATGGCTTTGTAGTTCGAACTGGACTGTTCCCATGAGGCACAGGGTCAGAGCTGATTTGCATATAGCCAGTGTCTAACCCAGGGTGGTGTAGAGTGCAAAAAAACAATGGATTTAGGCCCAGATCCTTGTACTGGGGTGAATGTATGACATTGTTCTACATTCTGTCCATCAACTGTGTTTTTTGCAATTTTCACCCCGAGTGGGCTGGGTATGCTCAGACATGAGTCCCAGGCTCTCCACACCACTGGAGTCATGCTATCCAGGCTGATGAAGGCTGATAGCCAGAAACCGGTCCTTGGATGCTTGATTCCGGTCTGGGAAAGACATGGCTTGGTAGTTCGGACTGGACTGTTCCCATGAGGCACAGGGTCAGAGCTGATTTGCATATAGCCAGTGTCTAACCCAGGGTGGTGTGGAGTGCAAAAAAACGATGGATTGAGGCCCAGATCCTTGTACTGGGGTGAATGTATGACATTGTTCTACATTCTGTCCATCAACTGTGTTTTTTGCAATTTTCACCCTGAGTGGGCTGGGTATGCTCAGACGTGAGTCCCAGGCTCTCCACACCACTGGAGTCAAGCTATCCAGGCTGATGAAGGCTGATAGCCAGAAACCGGTCCTTGGATGCTTGATTCCGGTCTGGGAAAGACATGGCTTGGTAGTTCAGACTGGACTGTTCCCATGAGGTACAGGGTCACAGCTGATTTGCATATAGCCAGTGTCTAACCCAGGGTGGTGTGGAGTGCAAAAAAACAATGGATTTAGGCCCAGATCCTTGTACTGGGGTGAATGTATGACATTGTTCTACATTCTGTCCATCATCTGTTTTTTTTGCTATATTTGAAAACAGTCACCCACTCCTGCTACAGCTGAATTTGTTGCTAGTATGCTGCTCACAGAAAATGTTGTGAACTTTTGACCTACTGGTACAAGAGAGTGTTCAAAAGGCAGTTGCTATGAATCTGAACTAAAGCGGTGTAGACTGAAGGGTTCAGAAGAGACTATACTTTCAACTTTAAAACTAGAGTGGTCTACACACATTCTGTATTGTGGAACAGTTATTTTCTAAATGAGTACTGTCTTATAAAGTTAATTGTAGGTGGAAATGTATAGTAATATAATGTTAAATGGTTTAACGCTCTCCCATGCAGATTCATGGATCCGTCACGAAGTTACACATGGTGCCATGCTGAGTGTCAAGTTGGAACTGAAAATCCACCCAAAGCCACAACCCAATTGGGCTTTCTTTAGATGAGTGTTAGAAATGCTGACCATTCTGAAGTGGTGTACCATAAGGTTAATGGGAAAAGGATTTTGTGATTTGTTTTCTGACTGAGTAACATTGAAAGCAAAGTTGAAAAGGTTGCCATTAAAGGTTCCCTTGTATGCAAGTGGTGTATCATTCTTGTGCTTGGTTTCTAAGACTCTTCATTGAGAAGAGAGTCTAACTGATACTGAGAAACAAAAACAGAGACCAACAAACACATTTGACAGGTATGTGAATTAAGGTCTAGTTGTAATTTTTTTTAGAGTAGAGTTAGAGTAGAGTGGAGTTAGTAGAGTTAGAGTAGAGTTAGCGTAGAGTAGTATGTTTACAAAAAGTAAAAGAGAATATATGTGTGTATGGGATAAAGATTTAGAGGCTTGCTATTTTTTAACTGCTTCTCACTGGAGCGGGTGGGTGCTATGATGAACGCCCCATATATATACCAGCACCTGAGTACTGGTCAACCAGATTATATTTAGAGGGTCCAAGATTTTGCCAGTGTATTCCCTACATATTCCATCTTCTGTTTGAGAGTGACTTGTCTCAACTTTCATATGCTGTAAACCACATACTGAAGACGGGAGCTATTCTGAAAAATCTTGCTGCAAAGGAATTAACTGAAAATGGAATGAGTGAAAACTTAGAATTCAACTTGATTAATTTGATGGCATGCCATCATGGCACCAACGAGTATTGGTATTGCCATCATGGAGAACAGAAATGTATGTTGCGAAACCTAGGTGTACCTACTCAGTTGTGCTCAGTAGGCGTTGGCTGATCTGCAGAAATTAGGGACATCAATGTGAAGACAGCAGGAGAACTTTGTTCTTTGGATCCTGCTAATGTTTGTAGATACTTCACCACAAGTTTCACGCCATGCTGTCTTTTATCTGCATCAAAACAAATCTTCCTCTTGGCGAAGTAGCTATTTCTTTTGGCATAAAGAATGCCAAGCAAAATGTGCTCTGCTCTATTCACATGCTGTTATGGATAAAAGATGCACCCACATTTTGAACAGACTTTGATGAGTCAGTACTGTTCTTAGCAAAACAGTATGTGACATGCGCCATTGAAAAAGACAATGATGAAACAGGCCTCAGACAACACGTTTTACAGTTCCAAAATACAGATGTGGCAAGTACTGCCGTTGAAAATACTGATTCAAAGGAAAGTTTTGCACAAGATTTCACTGCGTCACTTCTACGAGGCTTACTTGCGTCAGAACGCCCACCCTGCATACATTATACCTGGCACAGGTATAATGTGGCGCAGGGGTTTACAAAGTGACACATCTACCTAGATGCATCACTTTGTAAATATGACGCAACATGGCGCATTTTTTACCCTGCTGATGCATCACAAAAAGTGACGCGCCAGAGGCAAAAAAGTGACGCAAGGGCTCATAAATAAGTCCTTTTGTTGCCAAACTCCAGACAGATGAGAGCTTTTAGATTTGGCAATTCGGCAACTCTTCAAGCCTTGATGTACTGAATCAGAGTTACTTTTATACTTTGATTGCTATGATGATTCTTTCAATACTGTGCAAGATTAAATCATGAAATTGAATATGAAAATGATTACTGCCCAGGTAGCTAAGGAGAGTTCATAAATCAGTTAAAGTTCAGGGCCCCTAATTCAAGATCATCTTGGACAACCAATTATTGAAAACAAAGCTGCAATAGCCATGAATGAGGTGGAAACTTGAATGGAGAAAGCAAGATAGGAAATTGTTGATTTCATACACTTAGTTGAGTAACTGAATGACAAGCATAAAAAAATATATATGGGTAAAAAAGAAAATAGAAAATTGATTCCTCCACAAAAAGAAAGAATGCAAATGCTAATCATTTAAACCTATACTATTATACATCAGTGTGACCACTGAAAAAAACTTTTTAATTAAAGTTCTCACTGCTTACCTACAGAGGAATACAGAATTAAATGTATTGTGTGTAGTAACAGCACCATCTGGTTTCGCTGCATAAAACATTAAAAGAATTACTGCACATCTGTTGAACATGACAAAATACTAGAATACCATTAGTTATCCGGTGAAGCTTGTCATGAAGTCTCAATGATGTGAGCATGGTCTCAAACTTAATGCTTACCTTTGTAACTTGAGAATACAGCAGATTTAAAAAACAGGCTGTTTGGAGAAAAGCATTTACTTGTCTTCGGTGACCTACTGCAATTTACTCCCATCAAAAGGACAGCCTGTTTTCAAGACACATCTCCATGATGAAACTCTGAATTCTTTTGGAATTATTGGCAATGTAAACTGTGGTTAAACTTGCAATACAAGAAACTACTGAGGCATAAACATCAAGTATCTGATATGAAATATGAAAATATTCTGAAGGACATTAGAGTAGGAGTTCTCTCAAAGAAGGAGAAATATACCTTAGAAAGTTGACTTATCAATAAACTTTTTTCCACTAACAACACAGCAGCGCATCTAATGGTCAATTTTATTGAAGAAGGGACATCTATAGTCTGTTTAATGCCTACACTTCAGGAGTTCTCCAATTTTAACAACAAATTACCAAAAATGGAGAATGGACACATTTTAGAAATTGCAGCATTTGACAAATGAAGCACCAGGGTGACAGCACTATAAGCAAAATTGGATTCACTGGAGAAATCTGAATTCAGGACTGGAGGGTTAGAAAAGTGTTTATGCATAGGCAAAAACTGTGGATAAAGTTTGCGGCATAATTTAATGTTGAGGAAGGATTAGTAAATGGTGCTATGGATAAAGTGATTACATTCATTTACTTTCCAGATAGGGATCAGGTTGAATACTTAGCCATAACATTTGATCAAATGGACAGTGTGACGCAGATTGACCGATGTGTTGTACATTTCTTGCTCGTAAAGGACTTCTATGTCCGGCTGCAGCAGTTCCCACTCTCAAGATTTGAGTGTTGACGCAGCTTTAATTAATATTGGTAGTACTGTGTTTAAAGAAGGTATGACATACTTTGCATTGTCTTGAGTACAAACATTGTCCAGTTTGTTTTTGGTTAATTTTGATGACTAGAATGTTAGTGCCGATGCAAGTTGTGTCAGAGAGTACAATTAGTTAAGACGTGTATACACCCTTTTTATAAGACAGTATCCCATTTATGACAAAAGGATAATATGTCCAAAGTAGAAGCTCACAAAAGAATCTACAGATGTTGCTGATAACAAGGAAAATCAGTGGTGTTAAGAAGAAAAGACTGGAGAATGAGGGAGGTATTGTAGGTTACGAGTTGTTCAACTATTCTGGTGTCAACTGCTATGCAAATGTTGTTCTGAATATACTTTTTCATTTGCCACATTTTATAAGTGAAAGTGAGCAGAAACCATAGAAGAGATTATGTTCTGTACTGTAAGGTACAATGCAATGTGTACATAGTGATAAGGCTGTAATACATTGTGCTTCAAGTATTTGAGATCTAGTAGATGTATATAGTGCATCAGTCCCATTTATTTATAACTCTCACCAAGATGAACAGGAGTTTATAATGGTCATCCTTGGAGTATCACAGGAAGAAGAGATCAGTATTGATGAGTTACTTGGATTCAGTTCCACATGGAACCAAGAGTGTGAAGATTGCTCTTTCACGTCTACCACTCAAATTCTGAGCAATTTCTGTACTTAACAGTACTGGATTCCAAAACTGTGTCTTTTGAGAGATTGATCAAATGGCTAACCAAAATCTTACCTGACCAAATTGTAGATCAGATGTTATGTCTACATTGCATATACGAAGAAGTGGAAAATACCTTATAATAATGCAACAATTATGCAATTACAAACTTGAAAGCAGGTCAAATATCAATTTGCAAAAGAATACTACTATGGCTATCATCTTTCACAAAGGAGTTAATATAACATCTGGACACTATACTTTTATTTAAAGGGTGAAACTGGATGTATAGAATGCAATGACAGCAACCTTAAATTCAAACAAAAACTGCCTTTAAAACTTGCAAATTCTCACCTCTTGTTTCTTCGAAGTTCTAAAGAGGATTTCTAACAAAAAAAGAAATTAAAGTATGCTTTATATCTATTAGTAGTAATGTACTAATTTTGAAAATAAAAGAGTTATATTTATCATATTTTTTTAGATTAGTTCAGTAACTGTAGGTAAAACAAATAATTAAATAATTATAGGGAGGGCAATGCATAGTGTCCATTATTTGTAGTGAAATGCTCTTCGGTTGTGTTTTTTTCTACAATCTATGCAATTGTTTTTCCCCACTGTTCAAGCATGAATCTGTATACAGTACATCATTTACGGTGTACAAGTATGAGAGCTGAGAACAGAAAAAAGGAAAAATTAAATGTTTAAATTAAAGAACTTATTTGCCAGATTTTGCCATTGAGCCGCGCCGCAGACCTTCTTGCTGCACTGCCCTACGGCAAAAGAAAAGGGCATAAAAGGGCAGGAATGTGCCGTGCATTCCAGTTCTTTTCCCCTGCGTGGCGCAAAATGGGCTGCCATGCGCCAACACAGGCACCTTTGCACCATGGCTTTTTCCTCTCTCTATGTTATGTTATGTTATGTTAAAATGGGACTTATATAGCGCAACGGCTACTCCAAAGGAGTGTCCCGGCGCTTTGAGCTCCAGACCTAAAAGGAGAGCTAGATAACATAACAGTAAAAGAGCAGGGGCCTAAAAGAGGGGACAAATTATCCAGCGAATAACCAGGTTTTTAAGTCTTTCCTGAAGACAAGCAGATTTGCGGTGTTTCGCAGGGACACCGGTAGAGAATTCCATAGCTGAGGAGCAAGGAAACTAAAGGACCGGCCGCCTAGCCGAGCCTTTTTGATGCGTGGCACCCGAGCCAACGCCAGAGCTTCTGACCTGAGGGATCGCGCAGGTCGATAAAAGTCCAGCCTCCTCTGAAGATATTTGGCACCATTGCCATGCAAGGCTTTATGGGCAAGAGTCATGGCCTTGAACAGTATCCTTTTCCGCACCGGAAGCCAGTGAAGGGATACAAGGAGATTGGAGGCACTAGTGCGGCGGTGCAGGCCAAAAATTGCACGCGCAGCAGCGTTCTGAGTGACCTGCAAACGCTGGAGGAGGTATTCAGGCAAGCCCAGATATAGGACATTTGCATAGTCCAATCTGGACCCTATGAGTGCCTGAACAGTGATCCTCCGATGTTGCTCCAAGAGAAGGGGAAAGAACTTGCGCAGCATTCTAAGAATCCCAAAACATGTTCCCGTGAGAGTAGAAACCTGGGATTTGAGCGAGAGCTCGTTGTCAATTTTAACTCCCAGGTTCTTAGCCCACTTAGAAGACTGAGTGGGAGGGAACATGTCAGCAGGCCACCATCCCTGCCAATCTGGTTCCGATGGGCATCCGAAGAATAGTATTTCAGATTTGTCCGAGTTGCACTTTAGGCTGTTGTGCGAGAACCAGCTAAAAACAGCCCCAAGGCACTCACGGATCCTTTCTCCATCGAAATCTTCGCTCTTACGACAGGTGAAAAGGAGCTGGGTGTCGTCAGCATAAGAGACGATCCGGGCCCCATAGGACTCCGCCAATGTCGCCAGAGGGGTCATAAGGATGTTAAATAGAGTGGGGCTCAATACAGAGCCCTGAGGCACTCCGACTCCCAGTGGCGGCATCTCGGCGGATCCGGGTGGGACCCAGACCGTCTGGCGGCGGTTGGCCAGAAAGGAACAAAACCAGTTGAGCACCGTCCCCCCTAGCCCGATGTCATGGAGCCTAGTGAGGAGATCCTCATGGGGGACGGTGTCAAACGCCGCCGACAGGTCTAACATAACTAACATCACCCTGCCTCCCGTGTCCAGCACCTCTTTAACGATCTCCGAGACTTCCAGGAGCGCCGTCTCGGTGCTTAAGTTGGAGCGAAAGCCCGATTGGGAATCATGAAGTAATTCATTAGACTCCAGGAAGTTGGAGAGCACGCTGTGCACGTGTTTCTCCAGGATCTTAGTCAGTGCTGGAAGGAGCGAGATCGGCCTATAGTTAGAAGGTGCCTCTGGGTCAAGATTGGACTTCTTGATCAGGGGGATAACCATGGCTTGCTTCCAGGCCTGGGGCAGAAAGCCCTGACTCAGGGACAGATTAAGGATGGGATTAGCTATGGGGTTGATGGCGTCTGCCATTTTTGCTAGAAATTTTGCTGGGCACGGATCTAACGGTGAGCCCGATTTAAGGTTCCTCATCAAGGCTAAGGATGTAGCAGCCGCAATGGGAGGAAAGTCTAGCAAAGTTGGACCTGGAGGAGACAAAGAGGTTGTCTCAGTCGGCACCGCAGACACAACATCTGGCGCTCTCAACGGGAACGAAACCTGGATTTGCCTGATTTTGGTGGTAAAAAAGTTGGCAATAGTATTAGCCCAGGTCTCCACAGGAGCAGCCTGAGTAGAGATGGACCGGGGGCTGGTGAATTCACGCACAATTGAGAAAATCTCTTTACAGGAATTAGCTGCGTCGTCAATCCTTTTGGCGAAATAACATTTCTTGCTCTGAAGGACTAGATCATGGTATGATTCTATATCGTTGTTTAGCCTCCGGCTCGTACTGGGCTCTCCAAGCCCGCTCAGCAACTTTGCAATGCCTACGGGCGTGGGCTAGTTCCTCCGTAAACCAGGGGGCAGAGACCCGCAGGGCAGCGGACCTGGGTGGCTGTAAAGGAGCGAGCTCATTTAGTCTGGCAAGAAGCCAGGATTGCAGGCTCTCCAAATCTTTCTCTAGGTCACCCGTACAGGACACAGGGTGATCTACCAGAGCATGCATGAGCATATCTGGGGTCACCCGATGAAGTGCCCTATAACTGCTGCCCCGCTGTCTCGTAGCGCTGGCCGGAGAAGCCACAGTAGATGGTATTTCAAAATGGGCAAGAAAATGATCTGACCAAACGACAGGCAGAAGTATTACAGCCATGATAGGTGTGGTGGAAAAAACCTGATCAAGTGTGTGGCCTTTGTCGTGTGTCGGACCAAAGAGAAAGGGGGAAAGGCCTAAGGTGGATGCGATATCAAGCAGTTTAATGGCATCCTGGTCATTGTGGTCGTCCATGTGGAAATTGAAATCTCCCGCCAGAAGGCAGCGCTCCGACCTAAGGACAAGGACCGACATGACCTGCTGGAGATCATCAAAAAAGGATCCCACTGGGCCCGGAGGTCTGTAAACAATCAGACCCTTCAATGCTTGTTGCGGCGATAGGGAGATGGTAAAGGCTAGGGAGTCAGCCCCAGCGATGGTGTGAGTATGCGTGACCGTGCACGGAAGAGATTTTTTCACAACCAAGGCAACTCCTCCTCCCCTGCCCTTGTCTCTGTCCTGTCGATGGATGTTATAGTCAGTGGGAATGGCTGCCACTATGTCCGGGTAGGAGGAATCATTAAGCCATGTCTCAGTGAGCATCAGACAGGTGGGACTAGTCGTCGAAAGGAGATCAAAGATCTCTTGAGTGTGACGATGCAACGACCTCGTATTGAGGAGTAGGCAAAGGTGATTTATGCTACTCTCCTTAGCAGGGATAGGGGAAGGGAGGGAGCGGACAGGGTGCCAAAGACAAGCAGGGCACTTATGCTTACCCCTATATCGGCCAGGAAAAACCGAATGACACGACGCATTACATTTGCGCAAAGAGTAAAGCTCCTGAGCGGAGTAGGAAAGCATGATGGCCAGAGATACCTGCCACGCCACACGCCTCCGGGACGCTGACGGGCGCAGACGGGCAGGACTCTGGCACGACTCCGGCGCAGATCCGGCGCGCCCACTGATCGCGTCCACTGCGCGGAGGGAGGGGTTAGCTTTTTATAGCGCTGCTAGAGCGCGAGGGTGAAGAGTCCTACCCCCAAGATGGCGGCCAAAGTGAGATCCCAGCCCTCGGCGTCAACACTCAGCCGAGGGCGGTCTCAGAGTCCCAGGCAAAGGAGGGGAGAAAGCAAAGCGCTTACAAGCGCTGGGAAGTCTAATGGCAGGCAGCGCAGTGCTCCTACACGCTTATAACACAAGCGCGAGCACGAGCTGTAGAGGGCACACAATAAGAATAGCAGCAATGAATTTTCACACGCTAAGTTTAAAAGCCAAAAGAAAAGTAAGGAGACCTCCCGGCTTCCGCCTCAGGAGGGAAATGGTAGGTAGGTAGCAGATGGTAATCACTTGCTGAATGATTCGATTCCCTTTTATAGCGCTGCTAGAGCGCGAGGGTGAAGAGTCCTACCCCCAAGATGGCGGCCAAAGTGAGATCCCAGCCCTCGGCGTCAACACTCAGCCGAGGGCGGTCTCAGAGTCCCAGGCAAAGGAGGGGAGAAAGCAAAGCTCTTACAAGCGCTGGGAAGTCTAATGGC